>NC_056761.1:9452142-10700000 GCF_018687715.1 Carya illinoinensis
CATCTTAAATTTAAAACCTGCTCTCTTGCTCGCGCATCGATGTAATAAAAATATCAAGTATACAAAACAATTATAAAAATAAATGTTATAAATTATTATGATTAGACAAGATATATGTCATATTATTAGATTTATTTTTTTTAACGTTAATTCGTAAATGAATTTTTGTATTTTTGACTGAATATATTTCAAAAAATAAATATATAATAAAAAATAAAAATAAAAAATAAGGAACCAACACCTGGGTGAGGCCCAATGGGGATGCTGATGCTCCAACCCTTTTTTTCTATTTTTGTTTTTATAATGATTATGTATTTCCTTTTTATTTATTTTAAGAGATAGCTAATGTGGCTAATAGAGACACTTCAACGACCATAGAAGGAGTTTGTGCTGTATAAGCAGCGAAAGATGAGACTTTTGTTATTATATTTTAAATTTACTAGAGTTATGCAAAATTAATATTATTTTAAAAAGGAGACTTTTGTATAAAAAAAAAAAAATCAGCATAACATTAGATTGTCTCAGGAATATCTTTTTTTTTTTTTTTTTTTTGTCTATAAGATTCGGAAATACATAGTACACCAGCCCAATCAAGTCATTGTGCGTCCCACTTAGGGCTGTGCAAAACTCCGACATTTCCGATTTCGTCCAAACTTCACTTCGATTCTGATTCCGACACAGTCGGAATTTTCGAAAAGCGGAATCGCAGTTGGAGTAGCTCCGAGTCGATGTTCGGAAGTCGGAGTCGGAGTGGTGATTTGCTCCGATTTCCGACTCCGACTTCTGAATTTTTTAAAATTAAAACAGATGCAAAACGACGTCGTTTTGCATCTATTTTTTTTTTTTTAATAAACCTCTTTATTGAACAACGCCGTTCCATTTAAATAGGAACGACGTCGTTCACTATGGCCCATTGGCGTTGCATAATGGCATAATGCCATTTCTTGATTTAGCCCTCCCCGAGTCCGCCTCAGTGTAGCCTCACTTCCTACCCCAAGACCTCATAGCTCACACTTACAGCCTTACAGCAGCACAGCCTCACGGCTCACACCGTCACACGACTGCGCTCAGCCTCACACGACGGCCATCATTTGTCTTGCCCATTCACAGCTCACAATTGAGAGTCCCTGAGACGCATCCTGCCAACTGCCGAGTGCCGACTGGTCATCACTTACAGTTCCCAGTCCCAAACGGTAATTACTAATTTTAGGATCTAGTTTTTTTCAAATAACGTAATGTAATGGTTCCTTTTTCTGCAATTTAATTTGTTGGTTTATGAATTTAGTTCGTTGTATGTAATTAGGACGGAAATGCAGTAACAGAATCATTGTTATAGGAATGTAAATGTGGTTGCATGCAAACTATTTGTGAAAATGCCTCAGTGAATCATTAGTTTGTTTTTTGAAATATCAAGAACAAGAACAAGTGAACAACACTAGTCTACTACTTGTGTTTAATCTTTTTTACTTAATTAAAAAAAAAAAATCTAACATAACATTAGATCATTAGATCAAGGAGCAACACCGAACAAGAGAACAAGTGAACAATACATTAGATCATTTTTTCTAACATCTCTCATAAGTATTTAAAACAACATTTAGATCTCTTTTATTTTTTTATTCAAATCAAGGAAGTTCTATATCCTAATCATACTGTATAGTGTATTGCCAAGGTATGGATCTAGCTTTAAATTCAACTTTAAGACTCTCAATGCAGATAAAAAATGATCAGTTCATGATTGAAATTAATTCTCTATGTATATAATAAAAGACTCAAATAATCCTTTTATATACATATTGACATTTATGAGCTTTAGAGCTTCGTCCAATTGACCTGCTCAACCCAGCATGTCCACAACACATGCATAATACTCTAATTTTGGCTTTATTCCATACAAAACTTTCATCTGGCTGAAATACTTCAACCCCTTTGTAACCAACTCAGCATGGCTGCATGCCATTAGAATTCCTATAAGTGTAAACTCATCAGGCTTCTGGCCTGATCTCTGCATTTTTTCAAATAGCTCTATGGCCTTGTTTCCATGTCCATGAATTCCATATATATATATATATATATATATATATATATATATATGTATGTATGTCTATATCATTGATCAATTTGATCCTCATTCAGGTTTACAGAAAGCAGCTTGTTATTTTCTACCAACTTTTACTAGACGTAAAAGATGGAGAATTGTATATATATGCAGTGCTGCGAAAACAGCATTAATTTGTCCCTGTTTCTGAGAATTATATATTGAGCCTCTTCTTTTGATAAATTAAGAAACTTTACAAACGGGAAAGTAAATATGTGAAAAAGTTTCTCTAAATAGTAAATTCGATTGTATTTACAACTTTGTTATAATTTTATTTTATTTACAGTACTTCTAATTTTTTATTTAGTAATTAACTCCCTATTTTTAATTTAATTTTTCAGATTCTTTTATTTCAAATAGTATGGATGCTAGACCTAGTGGAAGTAGAGATTGTGGAGACGATGCCAGTCCTCCTACACTAGCGAGGGCTTCCACCCCGACGACGGCTGATACTTCCACCCCTAGAGCCCCATCTAGGGCAGCATCTAAACCAGCATCTAGAGCGGTATCTAGAGCAGCTACTTCTTGTGCAAGTAATCGACTCCCAGTAGATATAGAAGGAGAAGATGAAGATATGTTCAATGAAAAGGAGGAGATGGCAGATGTGCCCATTGAGCCTGATCAACCACCATGGCCTTTTAAAAAATAGTCGTGGACGTGGGAACATTTCACTAAAATTCCTGGTGATCGTGTGAACCCTCAGGCAAGATGCAACCACTTTGGGCAACTTTGTAGTTACCATTCGAAGAAGCAAAGCACCAGTGTATTAATAGCACATCTTACTGGTTGCCAACGGTATAAGATCGCGAAGGGATTGGCAGCCACTGGCACTGATCAAACAAAGCTCAGTTATGAAACTCAAATGGTAACTGATGGTGGCCCTTCACATGTTAAGAAGCTTATAATCCCTCAATATAGTGAGAAGATGTTGCAAAAATTACTTGCAGAGATGATCATTACTGATGAGATGTCTTTTACCACAGTTGACAAAAAAGGCTTCAACAAATTTATGCGCTGTCTTGAGCCACGTTTTCCCATGCCGTCACAGTATACGGTTATGCAAGATTGTACGAAGAGGCATGTGAGGGAAAAAACGGAAATGAAGGAGATGTTTAATCGAACTGGCCAAAAAGTTTCATTCACTACTGATACATGGACGTCCATACAAAATGTGGACTACATGTGTATCACAGCCCACTTTATTGACAGTGAGTGGACGCTGCATAAACGAATAATTGGATTTGAAGAGATTGTTGATCACAAGGGTGCATCCATTGGTGCAATGATAGATGATTGTATTCAGGACTGAGGTATTAAAAAAGTCCTTTGTATCACAGTTGACAATGCCAGTGCTAATAACACTGCAATTGAGTGGTTCAAGAGGAATATAACGGTAAAAGATGATATTCTTCATGGACACGAGTTCCTACATGTTCGATGTTGTACTCATATCATCAACCTCATTGTATCTGAGGGGTTGAAGGAGGTTGATGATTCAATTACCAAAGTCCACAATATAGTGAGATATATGAGGGCTTCCCCCCAAAGGTTTGGCAAGTTTAAGGCTATAGCAAAACAGCTTCAGATTCCATCTTCTGCGATGTTGTGTTTGGACGTTCCGACTCGATGGAACTCGACATATATGATGTTGGAGGTGGCACAGAAGTACGAAAGAGCGTTCCAGAAAATGGAGGTCGAGGATGGGGATTTGAGGTATGCTTTGATGGAGTCTACTGGGGGGAGAAGGGGGCTCGGTGCGCCGGATGCAGTTGATTGGGATCGTGTAAAATCTTTTGTTGATTTTTTGAAATTGTTTTATAATACAACTATACGGATATCTGGATCGAAATATTGTACTGCAAACTTGTACTTCGATGAGCTTTCGAGGATTCATGAACACCTGCAACAAAGTTATGCTAATAGTGACGTATTGTTATATGCTATGGCTATGAGGATGATATCAAAATATAATAAATATTGGGGAGATATTGTGAAAATAAATAGATTATTACTTGTGGCTGCAATACTTGACCCCCGATATAAGTTGAAAATTATACAATTTTTCTTTATTGACATCCTTGGGGAAGAGAAGGCTGAAGAGTTTATTAGAGAGCTGAGAAAGGATATTGATAGCTTATATAGCCACTACAACAATAATGGTCATCCTACTTCAGCAAGTGGTAGTCGTAGCTTCTCACATCCGACTAGTTCGACATCTTCCTATGATTACACTGCTTCTGCTGCAGCTATTTCATCACCATTGGTGCAACGATATCATCAAAGGCATGCATCGAGAAATATTATGCAATGTAGGTCCGAGGTTGAACACTATTTAATGGAAGATGTCGAGACACCTAGTGATGCATTTCAGTTATTAACTTAGTGGAAGGTTCATTCCACCAAGTTTCCTATTCTTTCCCGAATAGCTCAAGATCTGCTAACTATTCCTATCACTACGATTGCATCTGAGTCGGTGTTTAACACTGGAGGTCGTGTGTTGGATGCTTATCGGAGTTCATTGTCAACTTCAACTGTGGAGGCCCTCATTTGCACACAAAACTGGCTATGTGAAATGCCCATTGGAGTAGATATCATTGATCCAAAGAGTTATAGGCTTGAATCAGGTAACTTTATAGTTTATATGCTTTTAAATGATAATTTAAATATTTGTAATGTTTTAATTATTAACTTCTAATTTTTATGATTTTGTAGACATACTTGTGAACCCTAGCATAGTTGCAGATGAGTGATAATTGCGGATGAGTTACAAGTTACATGGATGAGGAGTTGTGTTCATATATTATAGTGATGCTATTCAGGTACTATATTAGTATTTTTAAATCATTTAAAAAATTATTGATCATTTCATAATTCATACTATATTTTTTAAAAATATTTTTATATGTATTATTTTGCAGATAAAAGTTTATGAGAACGAATGCCGAATGGTAGTGGCTACTAGCTTCAACTCCAAGAATTAAGACTTTGTTCCTTTATTGATGTTCAAGAATCAAGACTTTATCAATATTCAATTACTAATTTACTACTTTTTGGCTTTGTAATGTATGACTGTATGGAATTTAATCAATGTCATTTATATTTAAGTTTTTTTTATTTATTTTTACATCATTTTTTTAAAATTAGAAGTCAATTAGATTGTTGGATTTTGAATTTTGCATGGGCCTTCAGAGCTGGGCCTTTGGATTCGGACCTGGGCCTTTGGAGTCAGAGGTGGGCCGAAGCCCAACAATGCTCCGATCGAAGTTCCGAACTCCGATCGGAGTTCCGACATAATTTTGGAGTCGGACTCAGAGTGAAAAATTTTCAAGAGTCGAAGGTCGGAGTTGACCATTCCGATTCCATTGGAGTCGGAGCCCACCCCTCGTCCCACGAGCCAGCTTTCCATAAAGATCGGACGGCACAAAAACTCACAAGCCAGCTCTCATTTCTGCTTCTGAACTAAAAGGCTTGGCTTCGCAGATTTCCACCAAGTGGCTGGGTCAAATGGACAAGACGCTGAAGATTGCCAAGAGATTTGAAGGAAAGGTTGCGATCGTCACGGCTTCTACGCAGGGCATTGGCTTTGGCATAGCCGAGCGGCTCGGCTTGGAAGGTGCCTCCGTCGTCGTTTCTTCTCGCAAACAGGTTCGTGGGTCCGTCGATTTCGAGTATTTGGTTTCATATTTTGGGATTTTTATCGTCTACACTTTATTTCAACTGGGATCCCTCAATTCCAGCCAAGTTTGGGATTCTTTTTCTATTACATGCCAGCCTTGTGTGTTTTTTCAATTTCCTAAATTTTTAGCTTGTCGGGATCGTGTGCGAGTGTTTCCGATCGTAGCTGAGGCTCGTGTCGTTCTTCTATGTAATTATTTCTTTAAGTTGTCGGTCTATTTTGAAATTTTTACAGAAAAATGTTGATGAAGCGGTTGAAAAACTTAAAGCTCAAGGAATCGATGCGTTTGGTGTCGTTTGTCACGTGTCAAATGCACAACAAAGGAAGAACCTCATAGACAAGACTGTTCAGGTGCGATATGTAGTTTGAATGTTGATTTTTGTAAAAATAACCTGGAACAGGAAATATACCTAGGAGCTTTAGAAGGTTTTTTGATTTAATTTTTGTTTTCTAAGCAAGTGTTAGTTTAGATTTGGTAGAGAAAGGAAGGAGAAAGTGTAAATTGATATTTTGCATATGGTTTCTGCTTTGAAGGCCAGACAGCTTCAACAGTTGGACTTGGTCCGTTTTCTCAGTCGCTTTTGTTTCTCGATTGACAAGTGATGTAGTGACTATTTCTTATTTTAACGTAGTGATTTATTATAGCCGATTTTTGAAAGCTTTAATCTAATTTCTCAGTGGAGAGGATAATTGATTTTTCAAGTTAAAGGCTCTTACCATAATGATCATGGCAATCAGCCTTACCTTGACATACATCTTTAATTGTAGTCTGTCCCTTTTTATTCAGTCTGTATGGTTTTTATGTGTCTACTTATCTTTGGGTGGCATCGATTCAAGTTTATGTATGAACATTTTGTCTTTACTCGTGCAGAAATATGGAAAAATAGATGTTGTTGTATCCAATGCTGCCGCTAATCCATCTGTTGATACCATTTTGCAAACTCAAGAATCTGTCCTGGACAAGCTATGGGATATTAATGTCAAATCCTCCATACTTATTTTAAAGGTAGTTTCTTCTGTGTAAGCTTTTTCATTTCAAGAAAAACAAATGGGGACGTTTGAATAGTTAGTGGAGATGAGATGAAAGTTGAATAAAATACTATTATAATATTATTTTTTGATATTATTTTTGTTTTGAGATTTGAAAAAGTTGAATTGTTTGTTGTATTTTGTGTGGGAGTTTAGGAAAGTTGTAATGATTAGATTAGATTAGATGAAATGAGATGAGTTGAGATGCTTTCTCAATTCAAACAAGGTCTTAATGCTATTGTGGGGGCAATGAAGGTACATCAATAATGGATTGTGATATGCTTACCATCAAAATATCTTCCTATTATTTGTTCTTATGGATACTCTGCAGTGCCTCGATAGCCTTTCAAACCTTTTTCATGGACTGTTATCACACTTAGTGGATCTGCGGTCTTCATTTGCTGACAAATTTGTAAGGTTTTGAAACTCACTTCATTAATCTTACAGGATGCGGCTCCTCACATGCAGAAAGGTTCTTCAGTGGTTATTATTTCTTCTATTTCTGCCTTCCAACCACCAACTTCCATGGCTATGTATGGGGTTACTAAAACAGCACTTCTTGGGCTTACCAAGGTCTGACTTAGTTCTCATATCCATGTTTTGTACTAGTTTTTTTTTTTTTTTAAAGAATTTCACAAATCATTAATATCTTCTTATTCTTTTTTATCTTCATTTAGGCACTTGCGGCTGAGATGGCCCCAGATACTCGTGTCAATTGTATTGCTCCTGGTTTTGTACCAACATACTTTGCTGCATCCCTTTTGGAAAATGGAGTTGTAAGAGTATATCCATTCTGGTTGCATGTCTGCACCTTGCCCACTTCAACAGATCTTAAGCATTGACTCTTCAATTAATAAAATTTGGGTTTAATATATTGCAGAGGAAAGAGATCGAGGCAAAGACTCTACTTAACAGGCTTGGTACCACTCAAGACATGGCTGCTGCTGCTGCCTTTTTGTTGTCTGATGATGCCGCTTATATAACAGGAGAAACTCTGGTCGTGGGGGGAGGGATGCCCTCTAGACTGTAGTTCCCTTAATCTCTGTATCATCTTCTACCAACCTCATAATAATCCTGCAGAGGGGAAAAAACTCAATAACCCATCGGTTTAATTACTTGATTAGTCGTTTTCTATGGGATAATTACAAGGCAAGAACTTTTAATTCTCTGGTTATAGTATATCTGTTGTGTTTTTTCCTATCTCATGTCTCTGATTCATGCGATGTACATAGAAAAAAAAAATGCTTATTCGCATAATGGTCAAATGGGAGGAAGGAATACAAGTTTAAAGACACAAATGAATTAGAACGAAGAGCCTTGCTGTACATGCAATGAATAGAAGAATATTGAGGTTTCACACTTCTTTAAATTAAAACAAATTTAAAATCAGATGCTGAAACGTACATACTGGTAATTTTAATTTCCGTGGTAGAATATGAGTCTAAACCCACTCATAATGACGCAAGGCAACTCAACAACAACTTATGTACAAAACAAAATTAGCAAAAATCAAATGTGCAGCTTCCTCACAATACATCTTCCAGCTTTTACCACATCATATATATCCATGGCATCCTTGCAGCATCAAAATTCCAACTTCCAATTTCAGCATCTTCGATGGCAACTTCCTTACACATCATTTGAACAGGAAAGAATAGAATGATCAGGCGTTGTGGCACGCTTCAATCAGTTCTGCCCTACCAATATTTTACTTTTAACATCATCAAAACATAAAGGAAATCCAAGATTTTTACACGGGGACCACGTCAGCATCTTGATTGTCGTCGCATGTCAAAATCAGTCCTTCCACATAGGTTGGAAGGAGGCAACGGATCCACTGACAGCCTGTTGAGACAGGCTCTGTGGGTGGAACAATCATAAGCACATTTTCATGGCGTTGGACAACCCCCACCACACTCACAGTGCTCCCTTCTTTTATATACCTAAAATACAGCGAAAATCCACTATGAAGCATTCAATTATGATATATACATCTATATATATATATATTAAAAAACCTGCAAATATGGCATGAGAATGATAATTATGGCATTAATAATTGATTCAAAATAGAAAAATTAGAGGCATACCCTTCTTTGAGGCGCATTATACGATCATCGGTAGAGAGGCTGCGGTCGGCTAGCCATTGTAAAAAGCTTGGAGATTTGTCTCTGTTTTCCTTTGTTACATCGACTACAGTTGCTGGTTTGACAAATGGAGCAACCTTAGCCCCATAACCTGCTTTAACTAGTGCTCTTAACCCAGATTGGAAGTCTGATATGTAAAAATCAGCAACATATTTCTGTTCATCAAATGTAAACTAAATAATCAGTCACCAACTTCAATCTACAGACCACTAGATCATTAGAAGTGATTCAAGAAACTTTACCTCTGTATGTCTAGATCCCCATGAAAAACAACGGTGTTTAGGATTTGCAGATTTTCCACCCCATCCTTTATACTCGTACAATTCTGTAGAAACATATACACACCTTGATACCCTCTGGTATGATGACTCCAAAGGAATACTGCCACAGGTTACAACCTACATGAAGAGATAAAATACAATACATTACTTCTCATGAAAATGCTAAAGTCCCTAAAAATGAAACTGAAAAGCAGTAAAACTTATGAACGTTATTGATCAGGATTTGCCAATTGCGGTGATCCTCCACATTAAAAACCAAGAGGTTACCCCTGCATATGCATTAGGAAAAAGAAAACGAATGCAAAGTCCTATGTAGAACCAAAGTTTACAAGGAATCCCGAAGTTCAACGTTGTCTTCTTCTTCTACCCAACAAAATTAAAAACATTGCATCAGCTAGTCAACGTTAAGAACTTAAGGCACCATCTTCAAATGAACACGATTTCACTGGTATAGATCACATTGAAAGGCCCATCTTGTAATTACATAAAGGGTGCCTTTTAAGAAATCATCAAAGTCTAGTCTAGTTGCCTTTCTTGCCTCTCTAGGCATGCAAGTAGTTTACAATTACATGCACTGGAGCAGTAAAATATTAGGATCGTCGAATAAAAGGTTATCTTCCCATTACCAAATCCGGGTTTAAGGTCACCTCTATAATTCTATTTCCTTTAAGCCCCCAAAGAAGCAAAAAATGTTCCCTTGCAATTCTAACATGTAGATGCTACCTGGAAATTATCCTTGACAGCTTTGCTCGGTGAACTCTATCGGTCCCAAGGACCCAAAACCTTCAATGAGCTTCTAGCTGGCGAAGCAATTTTGCATCTTGCAAGGTGCGAGTAAATCATTCAAATCAAAATAAATACTCGGTTCTATATGCGATATATACAGCCTCATTCACCTTTCTAATAAACCTTAATATTATTATTCATATTAAAATGATGATTGATCCCATACTTGTATCCATTTATGGAGTTTTTCAAAGTTTTTATAATAATTTCCATCATTACTTGCTTCACCATACCAAAAAAAACAAAAAAAAGAACTATAAACTTTCATAGGCTAATCTTCGTTTTCATTGACAAAAACTATCACTTTAATAACACGAATACCATACTTGTATCCATTTATGGAGTTTTTCAAAGTTTTTATAATAATTTCCATCATTACTTGCTTCACCATACCAAAAAAAAGAACTATAAACTTTCAAAGGCTAATCTTCGTTTTCATTGACAAAAACTATCATTACCAAAAAAAACAAAAAAAAGAACTATAAACTTTCAAAGGCTAATCTTCGTTTTCATTGACAAAAGAGTTTTGCTACAAAGAGAGTTGCGTACTAATTTACGTACTAATACTGATTCTTTCATACTTAAAATTTAAATTAATATTATTTTCAATAAAATTTACTTTTTAACCAATCACAATAAATTAATGCACATATTAGAATACAATTATTCTTTCAACTAAATTTTTCCTCGACAAAAACTATCACTTTAATAACACGAATACCAACTTTTATAGATTCCCGTCCCATTCAAATCCATTAATAAGATACGATTATACGGCAATTAAGTTATAAGGAAAGGGAAAGGCAAGAGGTGTAGCGAGGAAATTACCCCGGTAACCTTGACGTACTGTCCATGAACAGCACCTCGGAGTTCAGCTTCAGGGTACCTCCGAGCAAACCCGAGCAAACCTCTCTCCCTCCAAGTAAGGTTCCAAGTGACTACCACGACCACCGCAGGCAACACCACGCCACCGACTGCCACCAGCACCACCGCCTTCTTCACCGACGCCATCAAAAAGCCCCCCACCAGCAACCCCATCGCCACCACTACCACCACCACCCACACAGCCACCTTAGGCACCGCTATAGACCCCGCTCCACTTAACTTCTCTGCCGACAAGCTCGTCACTGCTGGACCGTACACCGCCTTCCCGGCAGACTCCAAGTGAGTCGAAGACCCCCTACCCGTGGAGGATCCTAGGAGAGAACCGGACCCTATGGGACCCGAGGTGATAAGCCCGGTGGGCTGGAGCGGAATCGGGCCCGAGGATTTCTTCGGGATCGTGCCGGAGTTGATGCCGGATCGGACCGATCCGCTGTTGTGTTGGGAGGAGGAGGAGGAGAGACGGGATATTTTGGGGGGAGGTGGGGGAGCATTGGATGTGGGATCGAGGACATGGATGTCAAACATTTTGCCGAGCTCACCGGACTTCTTAACGTCGCCGCCGGTGTAAGGAATGGCGCGCGAAGCGATTGTGGGCTGGCGCTCCTTGACCTGCTCCGGCCGCCCCGACACGTAGAGCCCATTGCTGAGCTGGTGCGACGTTATTCGACCACTCATTTCTCTGCACTTAGTTGCTGCGAAGTGTGTTCAGTGTTGTGAGTGTACGAGATGAATGGAAGTGACGGTGGGAAGTGGGGAAGTTAAGGTAGTGTACAGTGAAATTGCGTAAAATTATCCTTTCTTTTCTTATAATGACTCATGTATCCCTCATTAGTGAATTGAGTTCTTTATTTACATCGCTGTTTACAATTTCTTAATTTTTTGTTATGTATTATAGTTTTTCCGAAAATGCTGAAGCGACCGACACCTTATCCAGTTTCTATTTATTTATATTGATATTATATGTTTAAAAAATTAAATATTAAAAAAAAAATACACAGTCGGTAGAAATGTTCGAATTTCTCGGTGGCAGCTCCCTTCCAAAATGATAACGTGAGAGACACCATTATACTGATGCTGTTTATGGTCCAGACATGGCAGTGCCACGTAGCACAAACCAGGTAACTCAATTCTCATGGTCAATGATCAACGGTGAGAATTTGTCACGAGACTCGACTATTTTTAACATTTCTTGTGTTATTTCTTGATAACCTCGGATTATTAAGTTTGCGTTATGCATTACTCTACATTTATCAATAATTTCTCTTCTCACTTTCTTAAACCTTCTATTCTCTTCAGTTTATAATATATTAATTATATAAAAATTTGAAATTAAAAAATATATATTTGAATCTTGTTTGAATATTAAAATGGGATAAATTTTTAAATATTGAAATGATTTTATCTCATCTCAACATCCAAACAATTTCTTAAATTTTTAATTTTATTTTTCTTAAGCATTAGGATTTTTTTTTTCTAAAAATGCCAAATACACATATACCAATACATTGATGCTGTTTATAGACTAGAATATTAATAGATACAAGGTCTAAATATACAAATCTTGTCATAAAAAGAGTTAATCACATTGTAAAAAAGCATGAAAATCTTAGTTTTTCTTTGTGGAGTTCATTTTTTAATAAAAAAAACTTGCATAAAATTTATACATTTGAAACTTATCTCTAACATGTTACTCTTATATATGAACATAGTAGTGCCATGCAGCACACGCCAAGTCAGTCAATTTTGATAATTGGTTGGTCAATTGTCAACCATGAGAATTTGTCATAAGACTTTCTAGTGTGTTTAGCATTTTTTGATAACTTCGTATTATATAATTGAGTAATGCTAGCATACTGCCCAGCTTTAATAATAGAGTTTGCCTGCGGGTCGCTAGCACAAATATATTTTTTTATTTTTATCTTCTTTTCTTTGTTACATTTGTTTAACATATTTAAATAATTTTAAAAAATAAAAAAATAACTAATACACTAAAAATTATTTCTTTAATCATTAAGTAAAAAATAAAATAATATATATATAAGCGGTCAAAATAAGGAAGCAAACTCATACAACATACTAATATTTTCCTATATAATTTTGCATTATGCGTTACTCTAGACGCAGCAGTAATTTTTATTCTCACTTTCTGAAACCTTCTATGCTGATCTCCACTTATCGTTTATTGGTGGCTTCTCCATTTTTTTTGAAAACCCTGTATTTTTAATCTTACCTACGTTCTCCTCTAAGTTAGAAAATAATTTCTTTGTTGCTTTCATGTCAATTACGAGTCACGCGCCCTCCTAAAACATTTTTCCATGGTCATCAACCTTTCAAAATAGTTGAAAGAAGTTGCAACCAAATAGGCATGGATCCATTTGACAACACACAAAAATTGCATTTTAACATTAAAAAGCATTGCTCCTTTAGTCTGCTTAGCCTCATATCAAACTTGCGCCACCTCTTCAATCGCTATCGTGTAAATCCCACATCTTGATTTAACTATACGTGACATGATTCAAATACTCTTTTCGTTGCTATAACCAAAATTGGTTGCTAATACTCTTTTCGTTGCTATAAATTGGTCGCAATTGCCCGTTTTTCTTGTAGTGATATAACTTTAGGGACCTTTTTTTTTTTTTTCAAACCTCTCCAAGAGGGCTTCTTCAACCTCAAGACAGGGGTTCTAATGATAAGATTTCTACTAGAAGATAGATTTTCGAGATCTATTGTATAGTAAGAATGAGAGATCACGATGGATTATAAAACAAGCTTATTATAATGTATTATCATCTCTCTAAACCCCTGTAGACGTAACTCCAGTACTGAACCACGTAAATTTGCATGTTGTCTCCTTCTATTTATTTCTTATGTATTTATTTACTGTTTAACATCATGGATATATGCTTAGATACTGTACAACCGCATCGGACCACTATCAGGGGCCTGCACAATATCAATCTAGGCCCATAACAACCTCAACAAGGTTAGGAATAGATCATTCTCCCCTTTCAGATTTCTATGTTATTTTTAAACGTTAATAATGACATTTTTGAATAATTTAGAAAAAAATAAATTTAATCAACTAATATAATCATGTAATTTAATTAAAAATAAATTCAATATAAAAAAATTGAATCCCTTCTTAATTTATTTTTAATTAATTTACATGAATATATTTTTTGATTAAATTTTTATTTATTTTTAAATTATGCAAGAAAGTCGTATTTCAGAATTCTTAATTCACATTCAAAGAGGGAAAAAAATTGAATAATAAAATAAAAATAAATTAAGTATGAATTCTCTTTCTGATCTTCTCACAAAATGGGAATTGGAAAGTTTCGATATATATATATGATTTATTTATTTTTAATATGGGGACAACACACCACGAATACTTTAATTTATTTCAATATATAAGATTACTGTATAAATTAAATAAGGGTGACACTATAGATATTGCTGGAGGAGCTATTGCTACTTATATTTATATGTTTTTTTATTTTTTTAATATATTTTTTTAAAAAATTTATAATATTATTAAAAAACACGTCCTTAATTATAAAATAAAAAAAAAAATTCGACAATAACTCTCAAGATCTACTGACAGTGGAATTAGCATTATTCAACAAATAATTATATGAAATGTGAAGGGACAAAAGCCAATCAGAATGTCGCCGCCAATTATTTACCCTCTGCCTCGAGTAGATCTACCGTCCACATCGATGCTGGGAATGCGGGGTCCATTCCATGCCGTTTCCTCCAAAGTCCAAACCTAGCGAATTTTCCATATTGCCCTCAGAATGTCGGTAGACTTAAAAAAATGTTTTTTTGTTTTTTTTTTGAGAGATTAAAGATCATTATTTACTGCGCTAAAACAAAATCGGATACCGACGGATAAGACTACATTGCCGCCGAGGAAATTCATCTCCATCTATTTATTAATTATTAATTGAATGATTATTTTTATTTATTTATATTTTAATAAATTTATTAAATATTATTATCTACAAATTAACTTAACTTAAAGCAGCTAGGCCTATTTCTTAGCTCATTCCAATGATTGGCTCGTGATTGCCACGCTGGACAAAAACAGATGATGATATCGGTAGCTCTGGCTCATGCCTTACGACTCACGGAATTTGCATCGAATGCGTTAATAATAAGATTTTTTTTCACATTTTTGATTTATAAATGGTGATAATATATATATATATATATATATATATATAAATCGTAAGATTAATACGGTTGCAAAGATTTTTTGTCGTAAAAGCTGTTGTATTAATTCTGCATCTTTGCCTTCTGTTCGTTTAGATAAGAAGAGAATATTAATTAAAAAAAAATATTGTTTTTAATTATCATATTAAACCAAACTACTATCGTTTTATCAGTTAATCAAAAGTCTAATTCTTAATTGGAAATGACTTTCTATCTATTTGGTTAAGGGTACTCCATATTAAAAATTTCTTCTTAGAAAAATGTCAGGATATTCAGTTTTCTATTGGATTTCTTAAAATATTATTAAAGTATCGTTTGGATAGTGAGTTAAGATGAAAGTTAAATAAAATATTATTATAATATTTTTTTATATTATTATTTTTTTAGATTTTAGAAAATTGAATTGTTTATTATATTTTATATAGAAATTTTAAAAAAATTATAATGTTGAACCCAAGATTTTAAGTTGTGTGTAATTATATATCTACACATAGATTTTGATGATAACAAATAAATTCAAAGAATAAAGAAGTCTCAAACTCAAGTTATCTACACAATGGAATCAAGCACATCAAGAAAACAAGCATAAGCAAGAAGGGAATAAGTTCACATTAAAATTATAGAGTAATATTGTAAATCTCTTCAAAATTCAAAATTAGAATTAATGTTCAAAATTAATATTGTATCATAAAATATTAAAATACATTTTCCATATGTATATGAATATTTTTGAAATTTAAATTTAAAAATTTTAGAAGATGATTAATTGTCATCTTTTACATGTGCATGTCTTGATTAAAGAGTTGAATTTTGAAAATATTAAAGATGATTGATTGTCATCTTTCACATGTGCATGTTTTATTTGAATATTTTCAAAAGTGATTGATGCTTTTTTAGACTTATACAAAAGGTAGATGATTTTGTTTGAAAAATTTGAAAAGTAAAGTGTGCTCATTTTGTCATATACAAAAAGTAAAAGATTAGGTTTGAATTTTTGAAAAGGAAAGTGTGCTCCTTTTGTCATATGCAAAAAATAAAAGATTAGGTTTGAATTTTTTGAAAAAAAAAGTGTGCTCCTTTTGTCATATGTCAAAAGTAAAAGATTATATTTGAATTTTTTGAAAAAAGTGAATGATATTGTCTTTGACATGTGAATCTTTTTTAATTTGAATATGAAGTCTCATATGCCTACAAATAGATCATTTGAGAGATTGACATTCACAACATCCAGAGCATACAACATTCATTCAAAACTTTCATTCTCTCTTCTCTAAGCATTGAGCCTTAATCCTTGTTCATTTTGAGAGATATAGTTTGCGTTGTATTGTTCTTATTTCACTCATTTAGGAGTGTTTTCTGATAACTTACCTATTATCAGCTCTTGTATCAGAAAAAGGATGTGTATAACCCTTGTCCGTGTAGAAAGTATTCTACATGGAGAATAATTAAATCACCACGTGTAAGATGATTACAAGTGTAGAGGGTGTTCTACACGGATCCTTTGTAGCGGTGTTGTTCAAAGGTATAATAGGTTTCTATCTTCACCTGAAGGAGGTTGAATAGTGAATTTGGGGATCCT
This sequence comes from Carya illinoinensis, assembly GCF_018687715.1. Classification (NCBI taxonomy): domain Eukaryota; kingdom Viridiplantae; phylum Streptophyta; class Magnoliopsida; order Fagales; family Juglandaceae; genus Carya; species Carya illinoinensis. Next base: position 9,468,842 of record NC_056761.1, read on the forward strand.
CAAGGGGTAGCTTGAGGCGAGGACATAGGCAGTGGAGCCGAACCTCGTTAACATACTGAGTTTGCTTCTCTCTTACCCTTACTCTTTATATTTATTACTGTTTCATATTTTGTTTATATTTTATATTGTATATTTGATTTATAATTGTTATTTTTTCAAATATAACTCAATTCACCCCCCTCTTGTGTTAGTCATCTGGGCAACAATTGGTATCAGAGCTAAGGGCTCTATTATAAGATTAACTATCTTTTGAGTTAAGATCGTATGGCTAACATTGCAGCTTCATTTGGTGAAGATCAATCAAGCAGTCGGCCTCCACTCTTTTGTGGAGATAATTACTCATTTTGGAAAATTAGAATAAGAATATTTCTTCAGGCTCAAGGTAGAGAAATTTGAAAATGTATTGTAAATGAACCTTATATTCCAACAAAAGTGGTTGGTGGAGTAAAGGTCAAAAAGCAAGAAGAAGAGTTTGATCGTGAAGACGATAGACTTTATACTTTAAATTTAACTGCTATGAATTTATTATATAATGTTCTTAATGGAAATGAGTTTAATAGAATAATGAATTGTGCTACAGCAAAGAAAATTTGAGATAATTTAGAAGTAACTTATGAAGGAATTTCGCAAGTCAATGAATCAAAAATTTATATTCTTACTCATGAATATGAAATGTTTAAGATGAATGATAATGAATCTATTTCTAGTATGCACACTCGTTTTACTAACATCATAAACAGCTTAATAGCTCGTGGCAAAATTTATTTCAAAGTGGAAATAGTAAGAAAAATTCTCAACTCTTTATCAAAACGTTGGGAATCAAAAGTTACAGCGATTCTTGAAACTAGAGACCTCAAGAAGCTCGAAATCAATGAACTCATCGGATCACTTATCACCCATGAGTATACATTGAAAAGAGGAGAAGAAGAAGAAAAGTCAAAGAAGAACTTAGCACTTAAAGCTGTTCCTCATGAAAGTGAAAGTGATGAAGATGAGAAAAATGAAAATAAAGATGAAGAAGTTGCCATGATAACAAGAAGAATTCAGAGGTTCTTGAAGAAAAATAGAACTCCTCCGAGGAAATCTTACAAAAAGTTTTTCAAGAAAGATTCAGGTAAAAATGACACTTTAATTTGTTATAAATGCAATAAGCCTGGTCATATCAAACCAGATTATCATCTGCTAAAGAAAGATCGAAACAAGGGCAAGAAAGCAATGAAAGTTACATGAGATAATGATTCAAGTAGTTCAGATAGTGAAGCAAGCAATGGATAATCAGCAAATCTTTGTCTTATGGCTAAAAATGACACTGAGGTAACAAATCTTGATAATATTGAAAATCTTTCATATGAAGAATTGCAAAATGTTTTAGAAGAGGTATATGAGGAATTTAAAAAATTGGGTATCAAGTATACTACTTTGAAAAATAAAAATTCTTCTTTAACAAACGAAATTGAAATTTTAAGAAAAGAAAGTATCATTTTAAAAGATGAAAATCTTAAATTGAATAAGAAGAAAACTGATTTAGAAAATATTGTTGAAAACTTTACGAATGGAAAAAGAAATTTTGAAAAACTTCTTGGTAGTCAAAGATGTGTTTTTGACAAGACAGGTTTGGGATATATGCCAAAACAAAAATACAAACCTGATAAAAATTTATTTGATAATCCTTCTACATCAAAAACTAATATTCAAAATTCTTTTCATAAAAATAATTTTGTTAAAAAAAGATATTATTATAATCATTCAAGTTTTTCATATATGTCACATGCTATTTACAATTTTTGTAATAGAAATTGTCATAATTATCATACTTGTCCTATTAGAGGAAATCATACAATGACTATTAGGGCCATATAGGTACATAAAAATCTTATTTCTTCTAATACTAATAAATAAAGGACCCAAAGAACTTGGGTACCAAGAAAAATCATTTTAATTATTTTTATAGGTATGCATGAAGTCATCCACAAGTAAAAACAAGTGATTTTTAGATAGTAGATGTTCAAGACATATGACGGGAGATAAGACTAAGTTCTTTGATCTTAAATCTAAATAAGAATGACATGTGACATTTGGAGACAACTCGAAAAGGAAGATCGTGGGAATAGGTAAAATTGCTAATGAATCTTCTCTCATAATTGAAAATGTTTTACTTGTTGAAGGTCTAAAACATAATCTTTTAAGTATAAGTCAATTATGTGATAAAAGATTTACAGTTACTTTCAAAATGGATAAGTGCATTATTTTAAATGATCATGATTGTAACATTTATTTTATTGCTTTTAGAAACAATAATATTTATACAATCGATTTTGAAGAAATTACCTCACAAGATGCTATTTGTTTTTCAGCTCAAAATGAAACTAGTTGGCTATGGCATAGAAGATTAGGTCATGCCAATATAGAACTTATTTCTAAATTTTCAAAAAATGATCTTGTGAGAGATTTACCAAAAACAAATTTTCTTAAAAACAAAATTTGTGATGCATGCCAATTTGGTAAATAAACAAAAATTTCTTTTAAAATCAAGAAACATATTTCTACTACTAGACCATTACAACTGATACACATGGATCTTTTTGGACCAAATAGAGTTGCAAGTTTAGGAGGAAAATATTATACATTTGTTATTATTGATGATTTCTCTAGATATACTTGGGTCATCTTTCTTACTCATAAAGATGAGGCACATAATGCCTTTATCAAATTATGCAAGAGAATTCAAAATGAAAAGGGCTATACTATTTCAAGTATCCGAAATAATAGAGGAAAAGAGTTTGTTAATAAAAATATTGAAACATTTTGTGATGAAAATGGTTTTGTGCATAATTTTTCTGCTCCTCGAACTCCTTAACAAAATGGGGTAGTAGAGAAGAAAAATAGATCTCTTCAAGAGATGGCAAGAATAATGCTCAATGAGAATAACTTGTCTAGTTATTTTTGGGTCAAAGCGGTAAGTACTACATGTTATGTTATAAATAGAGTTATGTTAAGGTCTAAATTAGATAAAACCCCCTATGAGCTTTGGGATGAGAAAAAACCCAACATTAGTTACTTTCATGTATTTGGATGTAAATGTTTTATTTTGAATGACAGGGATAATTTAAGCAAGTTTGATACAAAATCTAATGAAGGTATTTTTATCGGATATTCTACTAATAATAAAACTTATAAAGTATTCAATAAAAAGACTTTGACTGTATAAGAATCTATGCATGTAGTATTTGATGAATCTAATTCTCCACTCTCCAAGAAATCTATTGATGAAAAAATATGAGGTACAAATAACACGAAAAGTCTCAATCTCAACAAAGAGAAAACAATAGAGGAAGTTCAATATGGAGTCATCAGGAAAGATCATCAAAATTTAATACAAGATGCAACCAAACAGTGGAAATTTGTGAAAAATCATCCAGTGGAACAAATTTTGGGAGAACCTTCACGAGGTGTAAGTACTCGATCATCTCTTAGAAATATTTGCAATCATACTGCTTTTCTATCTCAAATTGAACCAAAAAATATTGATGACGCATTTTTTGATGAATCTTAGATTCTAGCTATACAAGAAGAGTTGAATCAATTTGAAAGAAATGATATTTGGACACTTGTTCCTAGATCCAAAAATCATACTATTATTGGAACAAAATGGGTTTTTAGAAATAAGAAAGATGAGTCCGGAGTCATTACTAGAAATAAGGCTCGACTTGTAGCCCAAGATTTTAATCAAGAAGAAGGAATCGATTATGATGAGACATATACACCAGTCGCAAGATTAGAAGCTATTCGAATGCTACTTGCATATGCTTGTTATAAAGATTTCAAACTTTTTCAAATGGATGTTAAAAGTGCTTTCTTAAATAGTTTTATAAATGAAGAGGTATATGTTGAGCAACCTCTAGATTTTGAAAATCATATTTTCCCAAATCATGTTTTCAAACTCACAAAAGCACTATATGGACTTAAACAAGCTCCTAGAGCTTGGTACGAGAGACTTAGTGGTTTCTTGATTGAAAAAGATTTTTCAAGAGGAAAAATCGACACAACTCTTTTCATTAAATATGAAAATGATGATATTCTTTTGATTCATATTTATGTTGATGATATAATATTCGGTGCTACTAATGAAAATATGTGTCAAATTTTTGCTAAGACTATACAGGAAGAATTTGAGATGAGCATGATGAGAAAACTTACATTCTTTCTCGGATTGCAAATTAAGTAAGCAAAAAGTGGGACATTCATCAATCAATCAAAATATATTAAAGAATTATTGAAGAAGTTTGGGATAGAAAATGCTAAGGAAATTAGAACACCAATGAGTCCATCAACTAAACTTGATAAAGATGAATCCAGTAAGCTAATTGACTCGAATATATATCGAGATATGATTGGTAGTTTATTATATTTAACAGCCAGTAGACCAGATATTATGTTTAGTGTGTGCTTATGTGCACGCTTTCAATCATTTCCAAAAAAATCACATTTAATTGCAGTTAAGCGCATTCTTAGATATCTTAGTGGTACAATTAACCAAGGGTTATGGTACCCTAAGCACATATCTTTCGATCTAATCAGCTACACAGATGCAGATTATACTGGCTGTAAAATAGATCGAAAAAGTACTAGTAGAGCATGCCATTTCTTAGGTCATGCACTAGTTTCCTGGTTTAGTAAAAAATAAAACTCTGTTGCACTATCTACTGCTGAGGCAGAATATGTTGCTGCTGGTAGTTGTTGTGCTCAAGTTCTTTACATGAAGCAACAACTTGAAGATTTTAAACTCATATATAATCACATTCCAATTAAATGTGATAATACAAGTGCTATAAATCTTTCAAGGAACCCAATACAACATTCTAGAACTAAGCATATTGAAATAAGATATCATTTTCTTCGAGATCATGTGCAGAAAGGCAATATAATACTAGATTCACAAACACACACGATCAGTTAGTAGATATTTTCACAAAACCTTTACCAGAATATAGATTATGTATGATCAGAAGAGAAATATGTATGATGCATGCTATGAATATCTCTTAAAAGATAGACCAGAGTCAATAAAAATAGAGATAAATATTTTAAATACTTTTACATAAATTTGAGATTCTTAGCCTCATATTTGAGACGCTCATTCTCTTCATACAATATCATGTCATTCTTATTCATGGAGACCGGCAAGCGGAATGAAGAATCTAATAAAGACTTCAACTGTTTATTCTTCTGCCGAATATTCCTTCTCTTATGTGAGACTCTTGAACAATTCGTTGAAGTACAATAATTTGTTCTTTGAGCTTTTCAAGTTCATGATTTTTGGCTTGTAGCCGCTGGGAAAAAGCAACAATAGAGAAAGAGTAGCGAGTCCCAAAACTCACTAAGTCATAGATAGCATCAGAATTTGATTTATTAGTCAGATTATTATTTTCTTACTGCAATATGCCACCAATGGCAGCTGTAAAAAGGACAGGAGGTTGAGATACAGAATGCATCATGGATGGATCTAGAGAAATATTAGAAGAATAAGCCATTGAGAATAGAATAGAAGGCTTAAAACGAAAATGTTGAAGGAATGCAGATGAGTTATAGAGATGTGAATAAAACTTGATGCGGATTGGATGAACTTTAGGACTGATTTTATAGAGATAGCATAAAGAACCAAACGAGCTATCATTCAAGTCAAAGAGCAACGTTATTTTTTTTTTCCGATCGGTGAAAATGACATTTTTTAGAAATTCAGAGCCTTCAATCTCGCTTGTCAACAACATCAAGCGATTTTTTCAAATCTCCAACCAAACTTGTCGGGTCACGGACGGATCTAATTTTTTTTCAACTATCTACAGTGTCTACTAACGCACCGTTTTCTTCAGTCCATTTACTTGTTAAGGATCCTTTTTAATGATGCCAAAAGGGGAAAAATTGTTAGACTAGAACATTAACATTGTTTTAATTGCTAAACTTGTTACATATGCTTGGAATTATATTCATACTTTTCCTTAAAAAACTAACGCACATTCACAGGGGGAGCTTAAGTATTAATACAGATTTCAGATTCTATCAAATATTTGTCATCGTCAAAAAAGGGGAGATTGTTGAACCCAAGGTTTCAAGTTGTGTATAATTATATATCTACACATGAATTTTGATGATAACAAATAAATTCAAAGAATAAAGAAGTCTCAAGCTCAAGTTGTCTACACAATGGAGTCAAGCACATCAAGAAAACAAGCATGAGCAAGAAGGGAACAAGTTCACATTAAAGTTATAGAATAATGTTGTAAATCTCTTCAAAATTCGAAATTAGGATTAATGCTCAAAATTAATATTTTATCATAAAACATTAAAATACATTTTCCACATGTGCATGAATATTTTTGAAAATTAAATTTGAAAATTTTGAAAGATGATTGATTGTCATCTTTTACATGTGCATGCCTTGATTAAAGGGTTAAACTTTGAAAATATTAAAGATGATTGATTGTCATATTTCACATGTGCATGTTTTATTTGAATATTTTTAAAAGTGATTGATACTTTTTTAGACTTATACAAAAGGTAGATGATTTTGTTTGAAAATTTTGAAAAGTAAAGTGTGCTCATTTTGTCATATACAAAAAGTAAAAGATTAGGTTTGAATTTTTGAAAAGGAAAGTGTGCTCCTTTTGTCATATGCAAAACGTAAAAGATTAGGTTTGAATTTTTTGAAAATGAAAATGAAAATGTGCTCATTTTGTCATATGTCAAAAGTAAAAGATTAGGTTTGAATTTTTTGAAAAAGTGAATGATATTGTCTTTGACATGTGAATCTTTTTTAATTTGAATATGAAGTCTCATATGCTTATAAATAGATCATTTGAGAGATTCACATTCACAACATTCAGAGCATACAACATTCATTCAAAATTTTCATTTTCTCTTCTTTAAGTATTGAGCCTTAATCCTTCCTCATTTTGAGAGATATAGTTTGCACTGTATTATTCTTATTTCACTCATTTAGGAGTGTTTTCTGATAACCTACCCATTATCAGCTCTTGTATCAGAAAAAGGGTGTGTATAACCCTTGTGCGTGTAGAAAGTGTTCTACACGAGGAATATATATAGTTGAATCACCACGTGTAAGATGATTGCAAGTGTAGAAGGTGTTCTACACTGATCCTTTGTAGCGGTGTTGTTCAAAGGTATAATAGGTTTCTATCTCTACCTAAAAGAGGTTGAATAGTGAATTTGGGGATTCTCAAGGGATAGCTTGAGGCGAGGACGTAGGCAGTGGGGTCAAACCTCGTTAACATACTGAGTTTGCTTCTCTCTTACCCTTACTCTTTATATTTATTACTGTTTCGTATTTTGTTTATATTTTATATTGTATATTTGATTTATAATTGTTATTTTTTTAAATATAACTCAATTCACCCATCTTCTTGTGTTAGTCATCTGGGCAACATATAACAATGAGATAAGATGAAACATTTCTTGTATGACCTTAATCTAATCGATTTTCTTAATACAAAGATTGCATGACTAATGATCAGATATAAAAAAAAAAAAAAATATTGTGTTAAAAGGAACAAATTTTCATGGATTGATCAAAGAAACCCTTTTAACTTGATTAATAATTAGTTGATGCTTAAAGAATGAGATAAGATGAAAATTTTGTAAATAGTAGTGAGATAGTTTAAATTAATTATTTATTAGATTTTAAAAAAAGAGAAAAAAATTTAATAAAAAATATTATAAAATTAAAATATTATTATAACGTAATTTTTTAATATTATTTTTGTTTGAAATTTGAAGAAATTAAATTTTTTTAAATTTTTTATTTAAAAATTTGTTAAAATTGTAATGATTAGTTTAAAAAAATTATAATGATTAGTTTAAAAGTATTTATATTTAAATTATATTTAAAAATAAAATAAGATAAAATACGTTTCCAAACATCCCCTTTGTCCCTATCTAAGAAGTGTAAAGAAACTCCATTTGGTAATTGTATCCTTTTTTTACCTACCAACATAAAGAATCGAGACATGCTACACAGCAGTATCACACCCAACACATTAATATTTTTTAATTGTAAAATGAAAGAGGGTAAAAGAATAAAATTATATTTTTTTAGTGATATGAAAAAGTGTGGGCTGCTGTGCAGAATTTTTCTAAAGAACCTCGTGCTCCTTAAAACGAGAAGAAGACTTTGAATTTCTTTAAGATGACAACATTTGCCGCAACAACGCCTACCATTGTGAAACGCAAATCTTGGATTCATGACAACAAGTGGGTAGGGATTTGAAAGGAACACTACCCATAGTAATAGCCCAATTACCCAAAAAAAAAAGTATTAATGGGCTTACTCTCTCGTTTCCACAGATGTTGTTCGGCACTGGAGGGATTTTTTTGGGTCTGAAAAATCCCTTGTAATGACTGTTTGTATTGCAGGACAATTCGGACAGCAGAGTATATTGAGTGAGGCCCAACAGGCCCAACTATCCGATCTGCCTCGATCTGAATGTATATAGATTAGTTTCTTAATTATTATTTTCCATTAAAAAAAAAAAAAAATGGGGACAAGATCTTAAATTGTAATTACCAGATTTTCTCCCCGATGGGTGGCAGACAGTTCGTAAAGCAGCAGACCATTCTCTTGGTAAAATAGATAAGTTTGCAGCTTCACCTTGAAATTATTGTTGAATTATATTGACCAAAATGTCTTGAGAGATGAGTATGTACTGGTCTATCTCGAGATCTCCTACGTTTTTAATATATAAAATTTTTATATACACTTACTTTTACGTACTATTTTATAGATTTTATTAATGTGATTGGTTATATATTAAAAACAATTAATTTAATCAATTATATCAGTGTAGTGTACATATAATATATAAAAATAACTGAAAAGAGCATTATTTGAAATGAGTATATCTAAAATTTATATAAAAAAATTATTTTTTTTAATAATAAATCACACTTTTAAAATAAAAAAAATATGCGAACTTTTAAATTCTATCTAACATTATCGGTTAGAGAAAATGGAAGTTCTCTTTTAATTAATCTTTATATCAGTAGTATCGATAGTCTGAATATAAAGCACCTGAGAACTTATGACTGAAAAGTGTACTTCAACTATTATTTTGGTATACATTCTCGTCCTTTTGGTCCCGGCTGGTTGGCCTAACATGTAGGTGTGTGTTACCATTGCGACCAAGATGCAGAAAACTCAATTACTGTTGCCATTTGGTTCCATGCTGGTAGACATAACTACAAGATCCACATGAACGGATCTTTTTATTGTCGATTCTACGTTGGCATTTCGGAGGAAAGCAATAGTGGTCTTTATTAGAGGATGAATCATCACAGCACCACGTCAACAAAAAGAAGGACGGCATGGTTACCTGAATTTCATTGCTTTGTTTGTTATTTGTCGCTCATGCAATGAGCTGTATATAAAGGACAGTATTGTAATTTCAAAAGATAAGTTAGTTAGAAGATTCTTTCGTTATTGTATATATAATTGTACCATTGGCATCATTCATAATATACACGAGAAGATTTCTCTCTGGAATTACTTTTTCTCTGCTTTGCATCCTCTTGTTACATGGTACCAGAGCTACCGATCAATGGACGATACTAAAAAAGAAACTGATCCAAAATCTCCCAAAAATACAAACCCCATGCATTAGTACCTCAATTTTTTTGACCCTTTCAACCCATTTCGAATTGAGACTGGCGATAACCCAGCTACAGCTCTTGTTTCTGAACTCTTGACTGCTGATAACTATGTCAGTTGGTCTCGTGCGATATCTCGAGCTCTTCGTGCGAAGAACAAACTTGCATTTATCAATGGTACATTGTCTAAACCTATTGACCCCTCAGACCCTCTCTTCGAAGCTTGGGAGAGATGCAACAACTTGGTTGTTTCTTGGCTACAGAATTCTGTAAGTCCTTCTGTTAAATCTAGTCTTGCTTTAGTTGATGATTCAAGAGTATTGTGGCTGGAACTCAGGTATCGTTTTACCCATCAAAATGTCCCTCGAATTTTTCAACTCAAACGTGATTTAGCCAGCTTATCTCAAAACCAACACAATATCAGTACCTATTTTGGTCATCTCAAATCATTATGGGATGAACTTGCTGTCTATGATCCTCTTCCCGATTGTGATTGTGGAAAATTAAAAATCCTCCATGACCGATATGACTGAGACTATGTCATTCAATTCCTTATGGGGTTGTCTGATTCATACTCAAACAGCCGAGACCAAATAATGCTACTTGACCCCCTCCCACCTCTTAACCGTGTGTTTTCCATGATCCAACAACAAGAACGACAACATTTGATGATTCCTTCTCCCAATTCCTCTGACCTTATGGCAATGATGGCCAAACCAACCTTTCACTCCAGCAAAAATTCCTCCAAGACCACTTACCAGAAAAATAATCGCTCATACTGCTCTTACTGCAGGATTCCTGGCCACTCTCTTGAAAATTGCTTTAAGGTTGGAAATGCCGATCCACCACAATGCACTCATTGTAATATGACTGATCACATTGCTGAGAGATGTTATAAATTACATGGTTACCCACCTAACCACAAACTCCATAGGAAAACTAATGGTACTGCAGCAGCTGTTACTCAGTCCCTAATACTCTCGGATGGTGATCATGAGGAGGATCTAGCTGCATCAATGATGCTCGCCAGGAGTCAATACCAACAATTGCTTTCTCTTTTGCATTCCAAGGAAACTAGTTCAGCCATGGCATCACTATCGATTACCCAACCACCTACTTCCTCTTCAGATACTCAAGTCAGCAACTCTCAAATTTTAGGTATGACCACCTGCTTCAGCACATGCACACAGTTTTTTAATCACACATACTTTGCACCTTGGATTATTGACACTGGTGCAACAGATCATATGATCTGTTGTACTTCCCTTTTTACATCCATCACAACCACAGTTTCCTATCAAGTAAAACTCTCAAATGGTCGAGATGTTCCTGTTACCCACATTGGTGTTGTAAGATTATCTAAAAATTTAGTCTTAACTCATGTTTTATGTGTACCTTCATTCAAATTCAATTTATTGTCTGCCAAGAAACTTACCCAACACCATTCTTGTTGTCTCATTTTTTTATCCCATGCTTGTTTCTTTCAGGACTTAGCATCATGGACAACGATTGGGATGGGTGAAGTTAGAGGCGGTTTGTATCACCTCCTCAGGTCCCGGGTGCCACCATCTGCTCTAGTTGATGCCTTGCCTCGCTTTCATCACTCATTCCCACTTCCTTCTACTTCCGCTACTCACTCCACTTCATTATGTGATTTATAGCATTATCGTTTAGGCCACATTTCCTTTTCAAGACTAGCTTTAATTACTGATCCTAATGTGACTCATAGTCAAACATTACACAATCAAATCCTATGTTCAATTTGTTCTTTGGCTAAGCCACGGCGTGTTTCTTTCCCAACTTCTGCACATTCAGCTTTAAATAATTTTGATCTTATCCACTGTGATATATGGGGTCCCAACTCCATTATTACAGCAGATGGATCACGATTCTTCCTCACTATTGTTGATGATCACTCTCGAACCACATGGGTTTATATGCTTAAAAAGAAATCTGATACCAGGTCTTATCTTATGGCTTTTTACAACTTAATTGAAACTCAATTCCACATCAAAATCAAAACCATTAGAAGTGACAATGGAGCCGAATTCCAAATGCAAAAGTTTTTTCAAGTTAAAGGCATTATCCACCAAAAGAGTTGTGTAGAAATACCCCAACAAAATAGAAGGGTCGAGAGAAAGCATCAACATATAATGAATATTGCCCGAGCCTTAATGTTTCAATCTCACATTCCACCCCAATATTGGACTGACTGTGTTCTCACAGCAGTTTACCTTATTAATCGTACCCCTACCCTCCTTCTTCATAACAAAATACCATATGAATTCCTCTTCCAAACCCCACCCCAATACCAACACTTGCGAGTTTTTGGTTGCCTTGCATATGCTTCTACTTTATCACATGGTCGCAAAAAGTTTGATCCTAGAGGAAGAGCCTGCATATTTTTAGGCTACCCTTTTGGAGTTAAAGCATATAAATTACTTGATCTCTAAACTCATCAAATTTTTTTATCCCTAGATGTCCATTTCCATGAATCCATTTTTCCATTTCATTCTACCATTTCACCTTCTGGTCCTCCTTCCAGCTCTATCACACATCCTTTAATTTCTTCACTGCCTCATTCCATTTCTCTTCCTACTCCATCACAATCTACTTCTTCCTCACACTTCATTACTCCCTCATTTGCACTTCCCATTCTAGAAAATTCATCTACCCTTCCTACTTCATCTCCACCACAGCCTTCCACATCACTACCACCACTTGTTACTTTACCTCCACCTCCAACTTCATCAGTTCCTCTTCGCATGACAACTAGAACCAGATGTGCTCCTGAGTATCTACAGGATTACCATTGCTATCAAACTACTCTAACTCCTCCTATACTGAAGTTGGACATGCTGCTATGTTCTTCATCAGGTACACCTTCACCTCTACACAACACCATTTCTTACTAGCATTTTTCTCCCCCTTATAAAGCTTTTTCAATCACTATTTCCACTCACATTGAACCAAAAACATATAAGCAAGCCCTTAAAGACCCCAGATGGTGTAAAGCCATGGATGCTGAATTAGCAGCCTTGGAGGCGAATCAGACTTGGCAACTTACAAATTTGTCTCCTGGCAAAGTTCCCATTGATTGCAAATACATCTATAAAATTAAGTACAACTCCGACGGGAGTGTTGAGCACCTCAAAGCAAGACTAGTGGCTCGCGGTTTCACCCAACTTGAAGGAGTGGATTCTCAAGAAACTTTTTCTCCTGTGGCTAAGTTGGTTACCGTCAGATGTCTCTTAGCTATTGCCTCCGTTAAAGGCTGGCACTTACATCAATTCGATGTAAATAATGCATTCTTACATGGAGATTTGAATGAAGACATTTATATGAATAAACCACCCGGCTACACAAAAGGGTCACCCACTCAAGTATGTAAATTACTTAAGAGCTTGTATGACCTCAAACAAGCATCAACGCAATGGTATTCCAAATTTTCAAATGTTCTTCTTGCTGCAGCTTTCTCTCAATCCAAGGTTGACTATAGCCTTTTTACCCGTAACATTAATGACACTTTTGTAGTCATCTTTGTCTATGTCGATGATATATTGGTTGCAAGCAGTGACATTGCTGCTGTACACGAGTTAAAGTCTCTCTTTCACAGGCATTTTCAGATTAAGGACCTTGGACCATTACACTACTTTCTCGACATAGAGTTTGCAAGATCATCAAGAGGCATCCATCTCTGCCAGTAAAATACACACTGGATATTCTTGCAGATTCCGGCACCTTGGGCAGCACCCCTGCTAAGGTTCCAATGCAGCAGAATCTCAATCTTACTCAGGCAACTAGCACTCCATTACTTGATCCCAGTATTTATCACTGTCTCTTTGGAAGACTCCTATATCTTACAGTTTCTCAGCCTGATATTTGTTTTAGTGTCCAAAATTTGAGCCAATTCATGGCAAATCCTACTAATGCTCATTTACATGCAGCCCACAAAGTCCTTCGATACCTTAAAGGCACTGGCCAGGGGCTTTTGTTTCCTAGTTCTTCCTCTTTACATCTTGCAGCATACTGCCATTCCGATTGGGCCTCTTGCCCTGACTCAAGACGTTCTGTTAGTGGTTACTGCATTTTCCTTGGATATTCCTTGATATCTTGGAAATCCAAGAAACAATCAGTGGTTTCTAAGTCATCAGTAGAGGCCGAATACCGCTCAATGGCTGTCACCTGCACTGAATTAACTTGGCTGAGATACATTCTGTCTGCACTTAACATCCACCATCCTCAGCCCGTTTTGCTACACTGTGACAACCAAGCCGCCATCCATATTGCGACAAATCCCGTTTTTCACGAAAGAACTAAACATATTGAGCTCGACTGCCATTTAATCCGAGACCAAATTCAAGCTGGCAACATATGTACTCATTATGTCTCAAGCTCAAATCAACTTGCCGATATCATGACAAAAGCCTTATCCTCTACGGTTCTCAATTTTCATTTATCAAAGATGGGAGTCGTAAATTTTTACGCTTCATCTTGCGGGGGGGTATTAGAGGATGAATCATCACAGCACCACGTCAACAAAGAGAAGGACGGCATGGTTACCTAAATTCCATTGCTCTGTTTGTTATTTGTCGCTCATGCAATGAGCTGTATATAAAGGACAGTATTGTAATTTCATAGGATAAGTTAGTTAGAAGATTCTTTCGTTATTGTATATATAATTGTACCATTGGCATCATTCATAATATACACAAGAAGATTTCTCTCTGGAATTACTTTTTCTCTGCTTTGCATCCTCTTGTTACAACGGAAAATGCCCAAAGCATAGTTTACTAAGTTGCTTTATAAGTTTATTCAGTCTAGCAAATCTCAAGCATCTCTTCTTAATGGTAAAGTGTATTACGTAGTATAAACTAGAGTAATACTCAACAAATTCATAACCTATATACTATTTCAAGTGATAACAAAAAGAGAGAGATTTGTGTTTAAAATGATTAACAAGAATCAAATAAGGGAGGTTATATATAGCTTATCCACAAAGGCCAGCCTCCACTCTGCCATTTAAATGGTAGTTACAAGTCAAGTAATGCCATGTGTTACAATGCAGGAGAGGAGGGGGTTAGCCTACGTGGGTGCCCCTCCATCTAATAATTTATAATGAAAATAATTTTTTTTATTAAAATGAGTATATTTTCATTGTAAATAACCATTTTCTTTACAAATAAAAGATTTTGTTCCTATTCTAAGCTCACTCACAATGTATTATAAAAAGTATGAACACGATGGAGATAGATTGATTGAACCCAATAACATTTGATTTGATCTTAATATGGTGCCTGTCGCATATTGTGATTTGAAAAGAAAAGAAGATATACATGATATAGAGTAAAAGAAAGTGGAGACTTTTCCCTGTACTAACCAAATCTCACGTAGGTTTTTGTGTTGGAGACCACGAGTAGTTCATATGAAGCAACGTAACAGTACTGTGAATCATGCACCGATGCACGAGTGCTTGACAACGAGTGATCATTCATTGCCACTTAGATCGGATGCCCAATGATTTGCCAGTTGTCGGCTCTCCGTCAAGCCCACGTGTGCATGCCACTTATGCAATCTTTTTTAGTACGACAATGTTGTATTACCGTTAATAGGATGGAATGGATATATGGCATGCCCAGCTTCCAAGAACTACAAAGTAGCACACCAAGCTAAGTCTATGAACCTTTTGCCACTGTGGCCACTTACCATTGATGATTCAGAGAAGATAACACAATTAGAAACAAGAAACAGAAGGAGCTTAATTCGGTCCAGAAAAAAGTGCTCTCTCTCTCTCTCTCTGAAAAAAGCTCTCCTTTTTTAACCGAGCAATCACGGGACGCCCCTGAAATCTTTGCCTTTGAATTCATCTTTCTACTGCCAAAGGACCTAATCCTTCGATCCTATCAGAGCCAACCGTGAAAATCTGCGTCCTCTTCTCCCTTACTCTGGAAAATCTTCATTCTAATGTGTTTTCTCTTCCTTCCATTCCAATCCTTGAAACAATGAAACCTCATTATCTTTCTCTCCATGTTATGTGTTCGCATATTTATGTTATTGTGAAGTTTTGACTTATCCATCATCGCAGGGATATAAAAAAGGATGCAAATGTTGGCATAAAATTGTGTTATGTGGTACTCTTTCTTGCTTTATCTCTGAAAATTTTGGTGGGTATTCTTTGGTTTCATAGTTTTTCTCGATAATTCATGAAAACCAAGATTTCTTTTTCAATTTTCTTTAGAACCCATGTTTCTGAATCAGTTCATGCACTTCCTAAAATCAATTCACACATTCAGAAGGAAAAGTCCTTTTGATTGTTTGCTGTGATACAATATCCTCTGTTCTTCCACATAGCCATTTCATATTAAGTGCTTGACAAGCTCACCAAGAGCTTCAATGGCAACATCATGTTTCCACTTACTTCGTCTTCGTAAGTCGAAGAGTAAACCTTTGCCAGCCCCTTCCTCGTCCAAAACCCAGTTGAGTAAAGACATGGAGAACATGGAAAGGAGGAGATTTGATAGCTTGGATTCATGGTCTATGATATTGGACTCCGAGAATGTGGAGACTTGGGAGGTATCTAGGGAGGATCAGGAGGAATGGACCGCCGATCTCTCACAGCTGTTTATTGGCAACAAATTCGCGTCAGGAGCACATAGTAGGATTTATCGTGGAATTTACAAGCAGAGAGCTGTAGCTGTAAAAATGGTTAGGATTCCAACCCAGAAGGAGGAGACTAGAGCCTTATTGGAGCAGCAATTTAAGTCTGAAGTTGCCCTTCTTTCACGTCTCTTTCATCCAAATATAGTGCAGGTAAGGTTTTACTTTGAAATTGAAATATACCTTTCATTTTTAGCATTATGATTTTAGTTTGGTGTAGATAGGATTGCTATCACATTTTTTCTCAAACGAAATATATGAAAGAGAGGACAAGAGAATCAACCTTCGATTGCCTACATTTTTATCTACTTTAAGATGCAGAACTAGCTACAAACTGTATCTTTGTGGTTGTTTGTCCCTTCCCAAATATATGAAATTGCTTTACAAATCCTGTTCTGATCAATTGGTTTGTCGTAAAGACTAAATGTGGATCGGAAGTGAACAGTTTTCTCCAAATGCCAATTAATAGCACACTCAAAATATGCAGGCCTTGACATTATGGTTCTGGAATCTGGCTCTCTACTGATTCGTATGTTCTAGCTTCTCTTAAAAGTGAATTGACACATAAAAGTGAGGTAAAACCTCAAATTGTCAAGGTATCCTGACTAAGAGTATCAAAGCAATGGTACCTACTTTCTGGTTTTATCTAGAACTTCCTAATTCCTCATCCTCGGGCCACAACTTACGGAAAAATCTTTCGGGTTGCCTTCTCTCATTTCTTCAATTGACAATTAACATAATTTTTTACGTTCCTTTCACATTCACTGAGTTTGTGTCTATGCTCAGTTATAAATCTGTGGGGGTAATTTGATCTATTTTGTGGACATTATGATCGTTTTTATTGAAAATTTTCATTCCATTCAGAACTTATCACATTTATAGTGAAGGGCTTGCGAAACTCAAGAGCTTCATATAACACCAATATATGCCTTTGGCCTGATGGCACTTCCCTCCGTCCCATATGGAGTGTTGGGGGGTCAATACCCCACAGCTTGGGCTATATGCCCCTAAAAATAGTTCATAGTTCAGTCAAAGTCACAAACAAGCGCTTCATATAACAAAATTTCTGACTCAGCTTCGTTGCAGTTTATTGCAGCTTGTAAAAAGCCTCCTGTATACTGTATCATTACAGAATACATGTCACAAGGAACTCTGAGGATGTATCTTAACAAGAGAGAGCCATACTCGCTTTCAACAGAAACAATACTGAGATTAGCTCTTGACATATCTCGAGGAATGGAATACCTTCATTCACAAGGGGTGATTCATAGAGATCTAAAATCCAATAATTTGCTTCTTAATGATGAAATGAGGGTCAAGGTGGCAGATTTTGGTACATCATGTCTTGAGACACAGTGCCGCGAAACAAAGGGAAACATGGGAACTTACCGTTGGATGGCACCTGAGATGGTCAAGGAGAAACCTTATACTCGGAAAGTTGATGTGTACAGCTTTGGGATTGTGCTATGGGAGCTCACAACAGCTTTGCTTCCTTTCCAGGGGATGACCCCTGTGCAGGCTGCATTTGCTGTAGCTGAGAAGGTCAGATACCTAAATGCAAATCCTTCTTTCTAGTCTCATGTTAAATATCTAAACAACTTGCTTTGTTGCAACGACACACTTCTCCAGCTCTGAGTTCTTTTTCTAATAACTCAATTTTAGTTCTAAGTTTCTTGTAACTTCGAATCTTTTAGCTTCCAAGCACATGATGATGCTGCCCGTTTTCTGACCACTAAGCACATTCTGTCAATTGCAAAGTGATGCACATAAACCAGGATTTTCAAATGGTTTTTTTTTTTTTTGAAAAGTGTCAACTAGCATAATGGAGATATTTTGGCTTAAGCCCAACTAGTTTTGTAGCTATTTTCGAGTGAACTGATTAAAATAGTAAAACTATTCAGACAGATAATGAGCATTAATCACCTGGCTGAATTCCTGTTCAAATGCTTTCATGAAGTTTGGTACGTACTTACCCAGAAAGATATTTGACACTGTGTGGCCTTTGTACATGAAAAGTACTTGGAAATGTATAGTTTATCCTGATTAGCAGGGGATGCACAGGGCAACTTTTCCATATCCTTGATGGATATCACAGAGAGCTTTGCCATCCTATCTAAATTCTTAGTGGTAGTATAGATGAGTAGCCTTCCTTCTTAGTGATAATCCATACATAGTCCAATTTTCTACAATGCTCTAGGATGCCATCACCCTTCCAACTCATACTAGAGAGGATTATGAAGGGACTCCAAGTTTCTAGAATTTTTGTTACCTCAGTTACAGTCCTCTTGCCCCCTTCCAGATTCCACTTTCAAGTGTCTTCAAACTCTCGATGCATTTTATTTTTTCTCCACACTGCGGCACCATGAGACCACTTGGTGCTAATTTTCTCTATTATGTATACATCTAATGGCAGAATGAACGCCCTCCAATGCCAGCCAGTTGTCAGCCTGCGCTTGCACACCTCATAAAGCGCTGCTGGGCAGCAAACCCCTCAAAGCGACCGGATTTCAGTGCTATAGTGTCTGCTTTGGAGAAGTATGACGAGTGTGTCAAGGAGGGCCTTCCTCTTACTCACCACTCGAGGCTGGTCAACAAAAATGTCATTCTTGAACGATTGAAAGGCTGTGTATCCACCACAAGCAGCTCGTCCGTTCCTGTAAATGCCTGACTCTACTAGAAGGTATTGTTATCACCAGCAATTAGGTATAACCATATTAGTAGATTCAAGAGTAAATAGTTAATGTTCTTCTCAACTGGCTATTGCGATTGTATTTGAATATTATAAGGTTGGTGCTCTGCTGCAGCCATATCCATGGACTCCACAAGTAGTAATTTAGGCCCCCACTTTCAATAAAGAGTAATGATATTTGCACTCGCGGAATACGCAAATGTCGCGCAATCCCTTTGAAAAAAGTGAGTAAATCTGAGATTCATATGGAAAAAAAAAAATTAATTTTTTAATACTAGACCTCACTTTTTTTCTAAACGATTATACGATGCTTACGTATTTCACGACTGAACGTAGCATTACTCTTCAATAAAATGATTATATGTGCTTTAGTTTTTTGAAAGAGTTAAATATGCTCATACAGCCAAAAGTAAAAAGAAAGAGGACCAACAAAAACACAAGGTAAATATGCTGCAGTGATGTACCTTGTCTTCTATCACCCAAGTTGGAGATGGCGAGTGGTGGGTTCAGTTTGCAGTAATCTTACTAGGATGCAGAATAAGAGTTTTGAATTCCTTATTCTAGTTACTGCAATGTATAAATAATATTTATGCCCTCAATATTTAATTGATTTGATGCATGTTCCTTGTTTATCTTTGTTCTTCTTTTACATAACACTATTTTTCCAATCATGTGGAATATTCTTGAACTTCTTGGACAAAAAGACATTCTGAACTTTAAAATGCTATCAGGTGAAAAAAAATATGGCAGACCAGGCCTAGCATTAATCCTCCACCCAGTGGCAGAATCAGTAATTTTTTGAGGGAGCCAAATTTTTTAATATGCGACACATTAAAATTCAATAATTATAAAAACATATATATATAATTAGATCTCGATAATTTACAATTTACACGTAAAAATAAAATTCTAAAAATACGACATCTTAATATATGTTTCAGATTTTTGACAATAATGTTTCATGAAATAATATTCATCCATTATCATTTTTATAATGAAATATTTAGAATTTATTTGTTTCATATAAACTATAAAGTGATTATTGAGAATGTCATTTTTCATTCTAATATGTAAGCTAATTTTTTAAGTTTCATGTAAATTTTAAATATTTTCATATCACATTAAGCATATAATACTATAATACAGACCTTAAATAAGTTTTTTCTTGCGCAATAAAGTCTAGAAGATAAAACCTCTCAACTATTTTCTATATAGATCACCAATTTTAAATGATTTTTGTTGTATCTTTACTTTAAATTCTATATTAAGAAACCTAATATTATATAACAAAAAACCTTGAGACCCATATTAATAAGTTTCTTATTTCTCTTAAACTTAATTTTGATTTAATTTTAGTGCGACCACACTTTTAAATATAAATAATATATAGAAATTATATAAAATTTTGAGACAATATGAAAAAAATTAGAGAAACATTTTTAAATATATTAAAATTTTGTAGAACATACGGAGATTATAAATTTTTTTGGACTATTTTTTATATTTAAGAAATTATGATTAAAAATTATGATATATTTTGATTCTTCAAAAAATTTTGAGGGGCCATGGCCCCTTAGATACACTTAGGTCCGCCATTGCCTTCATCCAAATTCCCAAGAACCAATATGTTGAGCAGTTCTGCTATATATAGTCGTGTTATACAGTCGGGGCACAGTCGTTGATGCCACATCGATTTATTTAAAAAAAAAAAAAGAAAGACGAAATGCGCAAAATAAGAAGGAAAATAAACTCAAAAACAATTTGGGTTCATCTTGCTTTCCGGTTCCCTTGTGCCTCGTGTTCGATCATCTGGAAGCTCCATTGGTTGTCTGTTTCTCCATCGTCCATCGTCGTACTCGTTTGGGTCTCCATTCTTGGTGGGTATTTTCATGTGGGTCTTCTGCGGTATAACAAAATCTCCACAACCAATTGAAGAAGAGTTCATTAGTAATAAACCCAGATAATTTTCCTCATTTTCCAGCATTCATTGGAAGGAGGGAGACTGCATAAAGACAAGTATTCACATAGCTTCCTTGAAGCAAACTCGAAGATGTTCGTCACCGTGCCTTCGGTGTGTGCACGGTGACGGATTGTAATACATGGTAATAAATTACACACCGTAGGGCAAATCCTCTTAATGGCATATTATGTCTCAAAGATTATTTTCATTGAATGAGAAAGCTATAAAAGCTATAAGAACTTTTGAACTCAATGTTTAGATTTACAGCCCTCAACATTTTTGCACAAGATGACTAAAGTTTCGCTGGATGAGGTTGCATCATCCTTGCGCTTAATCATACCAGAATCCACAAGAACGGGAACCTCTGCAGCAAGCCACGGTGCAAGACCCAAGCAGAGTGCATGCGCTATGCCAAACCCAGGACAGTTCTTCGCCCAAAGCGGCTTGAAATGCATGGTCAAGCAAATCTTCCCCCCTCTATACATCTTTTGGGTCTTGCCGTCAAGTTGGGGGAGCTCGAGCTTGGGGGCGGTGGAGGGGGTTGTGAACGTACCAGCATTTGCCGATCCAACGAGTCCCTTTGGGATTGGCCGTGGAGATCCGGAACCAATCATTCATCTGGGTGTAGGCGATCAACGCCTTATACTCCTCCTTCAGCCTCTGCATCCATGCCGCTCCAACCCTTGGCCCATAGTCAGAAAAGGGATTTGGGTCAGTGTAAATTTGGCGTTGGGTTCCCAACCCTCCATTTCTCTGTAAGCAAAGCAACCTCGAACCCTAACCCCAGTCTTTTCCCTTCCAATGGAACCTGTTACAGAAAACTGCAGCCATGGCCTTCAACGTTTTGGAGTCTTCTTTATTTTCCTTCACGTTCTGGAGTCTGGGCAATGGAACAAACAAAAACTCACAAAAACCAAAACGCTGCATTTTGTTTTTTTGCCAACTCAGTAGCCGTTTGTACAGCGCTTGAGGCAAGCGACTGTATTAAGCATTTCTCTATGTCGAGAGGACCCACAATAGGCCCAACAAACAGAATTTCTCTTTTGATGTAGGCCCCAAAAAGACCCAAGATATTCAAATTTTTAACATAGGTGAAAAGCAAAGTCTTCCTTGCAAGTTAATTAGATAGACCACAAGGAAAAAATAGAGAATA
This sequence comes from Carya illinoinensis, assembly GCF_018687715.1. Lineage (NCBI taxonomy): Eukaryota > Viridiplantae > Streptophyta > Magnoliopsida > Fagales > Juglandaceae > Carya > Carya illinoinensis. The sequence goes on from NC_056761.1 coordinate 9,490,958, forward strand.
TTTGTTAGTTTCTGTTTGTTGAAACAGTACGTTTTATATGTGAGTGAGGTTGACTAGTTGGGCGAGTTGATGAGATGTTCAAAGTCAATATCAAGATAACCTTTCAAGACCATGTAAAGGGAACACAAAGAGTGAGTCAAACACGTCGAGTTGATTTTGAGAATAGCTCTCAGCTATCCTTATGGTCACATACATAACGTGAGCTTTGGACTTGAAAGTTTCAACAAAAGCTGATCTCCAAGTGGTGTTTTTGTTGTGGCCGAGAGGTTTCATACTCGTTCACGATTTTTAAAGCTGAAAAAAAGACACTTGAGCCTTGACCCATTCCTGCATTAGCTAGTCATGGGCATTTGCCGAGTGGGAGGGAGAGTCTTTCCTCTCTATAAGTCAATTCAGAAGACTAATCATCATCGTTCCTTCCCCATCGTTAATTATAAGTTATTTTTTATCTTTCTCTTATACCTTGGTTAATTGAAACCGTTTATTTAGGGTCTTATAGACAAATAGTATTAGATTTCACATCAAATTATATCAATTTATAACTTTATAATATCTTCATGTAGACTAAACGTCTAAAAACTTGCACGATTATTTAACCTAAGTCATAAATATTCCTATAGGCTATGGAGGTATATATACAAAAGATGATCGTGGAGTCATGTAAGGTAATTAAGCAACAACTTTATTTTGGAGTAAAACAACATTAATAAATAAGCGAAAATAATCAATAAAATTAGAATACTGTCCTCTTTTAAAAAATAAAAATAAAAATAAAATTCAACTTTAAAAAAATGGAAACATTGAAAACTCCATGACAAATAAGCACCAAAATATACGTTTAGTATAATTGTAATCAATTATAAATGGAATTTGTGCTAGCTCAAATAGATGCTTGTCATGTATTAGAATTGAGTTCTTCTACCATTGCCTTGAGAATGACATGTGATATTGGAGTGAAAGAGATAGAACCTAGAGGTGAAGAATCCAATCAATGGGATTCACCTTTTATGAGGATCCCCATCTTTCATAAGGATCCACACGGCCAACGTGGATTCCACTAAGACCTCTATCTATCCCCTCAATGTAATCTATCATTTACAGTTGCAATCACCCTTTTAAAATATAAATCTTTACAGCCACCGCGCCTCATTTGTTTTTTTAGATGAAATAAGTTGAGGTAAAAATTAAAAATTAAATATATTTTAATATTATTATTATTTTAGAATTTAAAAAAGTTGAATTATTTATTTTATTTTATGTGAAAATATAAAAAAATTGTAATGATTAGATAAAATGAAATGGGAGTGTTGTGAAAACAAACAAAGCCTAAGTCTATGATTATCTCAGTCTCTTTGTTGCATATTTCCCTCCTTTGATTCAAAAGTCTTCTATAGACAAATTTGAGGGAACATGATATGCTCATTTCTTTGTTTAGTTATCTTCTTTCATCTTTCCAAAATTTTCATGGAACTAAACCTCTCATAATTTCTGATCCTCATCGATCTCAACTATTACTAGCAACCAATTGTTGTGATGCTAAGTTGAAGAGAATGAAGAGATCATGATCCGATTACAATATCTTCCTTTGATACTAACAAAGCGAAACAGAGTCAGGGTTTAAGAATTAAGTAATACTACATACTACATTCTTATCTTATTTTATAAAATGTGACATTTTTTTGTTACCCTTAAGTTATGCTTTATTTTTCTTAAGAAAAATTTAAAAATTGATGGACAATCACCTCATCATAGAAGTGAAAGTGGGATGTGATTCATAAAATTGTTCTTAAAGATTTAACCAAGACGGAGTAGAATTTAAAAAAGACTCCATGAAGTAGAGGCACGCTATCATGCTTTAGACGATGACAGGGGATCTAAATTCATTGGGAGGGGAATATGTGCCATAGGATCGTCAAGATTTGAGCCGATTGTTTCCTCTTTCTTCACCCTTTGGCCGATCTGAAAGTTGGCAGATTCGCATTGCCATTCCCAATTTAAATATGATATTAATTATAAAGTAGGGGGGCAAAGAGATAAATACAAGGGTGCAAAGGTCCCTGAAGGAACATTTTATGTCCCTTTGCTCGGAGAAAAAAATACAAATATATTGTCTTTTTCACTAGATGACCCAAATCACCCTTAGCTCTTCCCTTAGTATATAATCCAATCAAGTGGTTTTCGATGATTAGGCCCCATTTGAATAGTAAAAGTGTTTCGTCTTGTCTTATTTTATAATTATAATTTTTTTAAATTTTCACACAAAATATAATAAATAATTCTAAATTTTCAAAACTTAAAATAATAATAATATTAAAAAATAATATTATAATAATATTTTATTTAATTTTTAACTAAAATCATCTCATTTCATTTTACTGTTCAATTTGTAACTACAAGTAAATGTCATTAAAATTAGACCAAACCCTAAAAGTTAGGGTTCCTCACAAAAGTGCTTGCTCCATAAAAACAGCACACTAGGCATAGGAATCTGCTAAAAACTGAACAAATATATGAATTGTGGCGTATAGTGGGCGTCTGGTCCAAGTTGGACATGGTGACAACACATGCATGGTTTTTAAAAATGAAGACTTTTAAGACTCCTCACCACCTAATCTACGTTAAATACGCGTTTCCACTCATTGTTAGAATCTCTCTCCCCCCAAGCTAGTTTTTTCTCTCTTTTTTCTTAAGTATTTAGTACGATTATGGACATTAAAAAACTATAAAAAGTCATTCACACAAAATGTTGGGAACCCTTTTTCTTTTAATACAAGTGATTATTAACACCTTTCACTGCTTTTCATCAATCCGAGTCATCCATTAATGAACCCAATTGTTCCACCAATAGCTATTATTTCTCTAAAAAGATGACCATATGCACTACAACATGGTGTTCTCTAGCTAAAAATATCCAAGGAGTATTAATTAAATTCAGCCATTTGGGTGGGGTTATGGGGTTTAAAGTTCCAACTTTTTGTGCAAAATCACGGATTAGTACATGCAGTAATCTATCTTTTATTAGCAGTTAGGTCCAAGAAAGAAATTAAAAAAAAAAAAAAAAAAAAGACAGATTGTCTTAAAAATGGGGGATGATGATTCGTATGGACCAAAATCAGGCTGTTTTATTTTTTTCACACAATTATATATTTATGAAAAATAAAGAAAGGAAGAAAGAAATAAAGAAATGAATATATGCCCTTGGGGAACAACGAAAAGAGGGTTTGGACTGAAGTGATTAGTGGGACTCGTGGCATCTCTCCCCTTTGCTTTAATCGAAGCCTTTTACTTTTTTGACGAACTCGTCAAGTGCGACACCTACCTATCCCATCTCTCATTGCCTTTAGGTTCGGTTTGTCTATTGCAAATTTCGTTCAAAATTTAAAATTTTTATTTCATCCGTCATAATTTTTTAAAATTTTTATATAAAAGATAATAAATAATTTAATTTTTTTTAATTTTAAAATAATAATAATATTTTATCTTAAAATTCAAAATTTTTATTATTCTCGCCACCACCATGCCCCAACCCCTCCCCAAATTCTCATTTTTTCCTAAAACTCGTACATAAATACCTCTGCAGTGACTGTGGCTCGCACCCAAATGAGCAACAGCAGCACTAATGCGATGGAAATAGTTGAGCCAATACATCAAACCACGGAGGTAGTACTTTTGCATTGCATCTCTTTTGAGGACAGCAAAACGGCGCAAGATTTCTCCTCACTAGTCCCTAGTCCCTCCCCACCCCCACCTTACCCATACCAATATTGCCACCCAACAGTCACTTCCCAAGTTCTAAGCAGCCTTACACCAAAAAGAGACACTCCCATGAAAGTTACACTGAAAGAACTACCCCCCGGAAAAAGGTAAAAGAAAACTTAATTTCCACCTTTATTGGAAAAAAAAAATAAAGCCAATTAACTCTCTTCTTAAGTGGTATTATGTGGGTTTTCTTTTGACAACATAATTAAGGAACAAAGGTTTCATCTTTAACCTTGTTTTTCACCAGAATTTTACTCAGGACAAAGTCCAAAGTGGATGATTATTGCCCTGAACTGAACCCAACAGAGTAATTTGATTATACCGAGAAACAATCTACATGTTCGATGGATGAAGTCCAAATAGATAGAAGAAGCTAGTTGACAGATAAAACGTCCTAAGCTTATTTATTCACAGAACTTTGACCGACTTCGCTGATTCCATCTAGTAACGACCTTAACGTTATCTAGATGGAAACCATGAAGATAAACATGAAGTAATGGAGCATCGATTCTGATGGCTTAATTTGAAGAAAATTCAATAGGCCAACTCTTGATGATCCAAAATTACAGTCCCCATTTTTCACATTGTAAAAGGGTAATATACAAAAATAAAGAGAAAAAAAAAAAAAGTGGAAAAGATTATATATATAGAAAACCAAAAGGAACTAAACCCACCTTATTTTTGGTTGTTTTTGCTTCATTTTCCTTCACTTTCCCTCTCAATTTTCATTGGCTCCAAACGCCCCATATCCTCTCCCCAATGAAACTTACAAAGCTTCTCACAGACCCTTTCTCGAACCCATCTTCTCCATCACCGCCATCGGCACCATCATGAAGACTATTGCTACTATCTCCACCCAGCGAGTCCGTCTCGCTTGACTCGTCCTTAACCGAACTCGCCTCCAGCCGCTTCAAATCAGCCGACCCGTTCTGACAGCCTCTCTTCCTCCTCTCCTTCCTACTCTTCCCGCTCTTCTTACCATGCGCCATTAGCTCGGCCTCGAAAGCATCGATGATTTCATGTATCGCTTGCCGGTTGGGCGACGAGTCCCACCTTACCCAGTAGCTGGTGTAGCAACGGAAACAGTTGCAGTTGAACTGCGGAGGATGATCGGCGCTGCCTTTATGGTGGTTGGTCCTACGGCGGCCGTCAAAGTTGACAGAGCTGTTGGAGCAGGAGAGGAGGTAAGCCAGGACTTCTCGGTCTTCGGGTGAGAGAGCTGCCGTGAGGGTCAAGATCGTCGCAGGAAGTAAGGAAAGGTGGTCGGAGATGATCGGTGGCGACGGATGAACGCTCCCACGGCGGTAAAGCTTCTTCATTGCTGAGACTTTTGAGAGAGAGACAGAGAGAGGACTAGGTCTGGGCCTTGAAAGGTTGATGAGATTATATGAGAGAGAGAGAGAGAGAGAGAAGAGCATCGGGGTTGGTGACGTGTGAATGGGATTATGGGAGAGAGGGTGCATCAGGGCGGTTCACGTGCGACGCGGGACATAAATGTATGGGTACGGACTATTATCCTCCTCAGAGCATATTCCTTCGTTAATGAATTAAATGACGAGCAACCCAGCCTCCAGCTCTTTTACCTTTTTATTTTTCACACTTTTTAAAACTATTTTTCCTGTTTTCCATTCCTCTAACATCCAATAAAAAAACAAAAATTATATATATAATTATTTTCATATATATTTTTTATAATTTATTAATATAATTAATTATATATATTTTAAATATAAAATAATTATTTTAATCAATCACAATATAATATATAAATAATACATAAAGATAATTGTAAATAATATAATTTTAAAAAAATTATTAGACGTTAATTAATTATTAATATTTTAATTTTATTGGTTTATATTATTTAATTAACTAAAAATATTTGAGGATGTCAAAAAAATATATATAAATATTACTACTATTAATTTAATCAAATATTGATGCTGAAATTCTAATTAATACTCTACATAATTTTTTTATTTTTAAATATTAATATTATAAAAGTTAAAAACAATTAACTTATTTGCATTAAATTCTGATTGAAAGTTGAGGTATTATAGAAAGAAAGAAAAAGGAAATAGCTATAATGAAGAGATGGGACCTAGGGCCAATGATGGGTCTCTCTCATTCTGTGCATAGCTTTGCCTGGGCATTTACAGCTGCTTCAAGTGGCTCTCCGAATACGTTGGGGTCTGGGGACCTCTGGGTTGGTGTGGGAGCCAGGGCGGAAGCGAAGTGCATGTTCCCTTTTTTAAGTCATCGGGGCTTCCTGCTCATTTTAAAGTCAAGCTGTAGCAGCTGAGCGGAACCGCCCTTGCTTTGACTTCCTTCCTCGTTGTCTTACTTTTAAATGTAATTTTTTTTAGTAGAATATTTGTTTTAAATGATATTATCATAAGTATATATATATATATAAAAACTATGTTAACTCTTCATTTAATTGATATTATCATAATTTATAATTTCTGAATGTGGCCTTCTTCAGTTTCAAACATAAATAAATAAAGAAAATGGCATAATGGCTTTTGGTTTTAAACTGGGTTGATCTTTAGAGGTTAATATGACTGAAAATAAAATCAATCCAAATGATGGTAAATTAATTAAAAATAGATGTGTTTTGGGTTATTTGATCTGAGTTTGGTCAATGAAGGTAAACAAGAAAAGGTAGTCAGAATTTATCCAAAACGAGAGAGAAAAATGTAATTTGCAATCATGTCTGGAGAAGAAAGAGTTGGGAAAGCATATAAAGATAAGGAATCGCAGTCACGTTTGAAAATAAAATAAAATAAAATGAATTTTTGTTAAAAATATATATTAATTTATGTATTAATATTAATTTTTTTATATTAAAAATTTAAATTAATATTATTTTTAATAAAATTTATTTTTTAACTAATTATTTTAAATGTAATTATACTTATGACTAAATTTTTTCCAATAAAATAAAAATCACATCAACATCTGTCTGCCTCTACACATACTTAAATTATTGGGAAATGGTTATCCAGTCATGGCCACTGATTTTTCTTTATTTATTATTATTTTTTTACTTAATAGTTAAGTAAATGTTTTTTTAATAAATTTATAATTTTTCTTTATTTTTTAAAATTGTTTAGTAAGAAAAAAATAAAAACACATTTGCCCATTCGGTGCATCTTTCGGTGGACTCCTGTAGCCTGTAGGACTAGCACCGTCCTAAAATATCATGGCTGGATGGTTAGGGGTTGAAACATAGACCAAATTACCATGCCTTTGCCATTTTTTTCTTCCCTCCTTGTAGCTCACAAAGGTCAAATATCAACTGAATTAAATGATTCAAAAGAATTTCCGCTAAAATATAATATGGAGGAGAACTTGCTCAATGTATTACAATATCTAATGCTGCTTGGATTTCTAGATAAGTTAAATTTCCATAATTTATCTCATCAAATTAGTTGGATTGCTTGGATATGCCATTTGGATTAGAAGAAATTTGTTAAAGGTTATACAGACGTTTACTTTGCTCAAATTTTATGTACATGAGAGTAAGCACATGCAATTTTTCTCAGTAAATATCATTACAAGAAAATTGCTCAGTTGTGTCCAGTTATTTCCTGTAAAAATTAATCATTTTCTATAAAAATAAGTTTGTTTTGCTCGTAAATAGTTATTCTCGTAATATATAATCTATCACAAATAGTTATTTTTCTTGTAGTATATATGCCCAACTGCAGCTGATAATTGTTGTCTGATGCACATGAAAGGTCATTATGATTTATAGGCTTTGCACTAACTATATTATGCAAACATTCGCTTAGAGAAGGAATCTCTGTAGTTGCTAATCATGTTAAAGTGAAACAGAACCTAAATCATGAAGAGAACCTAAAGTAACATTGTCTTATTACCCTACTCGAAGTTGACATAGCGACACTAAAACGTAGCCCACATACATATCTGGTCTACAAGGCATGAATTTGCAGAATTATGTTACACAGTCTATCATTGTATAGCTAAGTGTCATGTACAACACTGCTCAAGCCTCATGTTTAGTGCAAATTAATTAACTTGCTAATAAAGGTAAACTGCTACTTCTTCACTTAATGAACAGAAAGGCTCAAGCACACACATCATAGTAACCCTAAGAAACAAAGCAAATTAAGGTCAATGGCTGCGTAAATGGTATGTTCTTATTTCTCCATAATCAAATTGAGCAGCGTGAAGTTGCCTTGGGCAAAAGTGAATAACATCAGCTTTTACATTTGTTTATTCTCATCATAATATGCGACATAGCTTGAATATTTAAGTTTCTTTCTATAACGATTCTATGACAACCGGAGTCAAAGACCAATGACCATAATGGAAATCTTGTTCCTCTAAAGCCTTTAGGAAGAACTTTGCAGCCGAGTCTTGATCCATGATTCTAGGTACCGCAGCTCCTCACTACTTATTGAATGACCAAGACTAGGATATGCCTGCAAATCAAAATATTTAAGTGAGTACTATAAATATCAAGAAGGCCTTAAGAAATTATAACAGTGTTTGGATGTACTACCTTAAACTCGCAGCTTACACCGGCTTTTTCAAGGAAAGGGGGACCGGCTTGTCCAGCTTCAAACAATACAGTTCTGTCGTCCATTCCATGAGACCACAAAAAGGGTGTCTGCACAAGCATTTAGATTCAGAAACATAACACATAAATTGAAGAGTTACAAGCAAACCTATGTACAGAAATAGAACAAATTTTATCATTTAATCTTTTCAACCCAAGGTGTTACTCTCCAAATGATCAAGGTGTGCGACAATGGCAGTGAGGCCTATTAACAGATATGACTAGGTGATTCTAAAACAAATGAGTACATACAGGCGTGCATTGATAATCCTATGGGAGTTCAACAGTGAGACAAATCAGAAAGACATTGGGTGATAGCAAGATCTTGTCCTTGGACTAGAAGACGCTAGGGATGAAATACCAGTCCTCTGACCTGAGTAATCTGTGGCAAACTAAGGCATTGATCTGTCTGCAGACGAGTTATTGTCCATCATTAAACCTAGATGCATACAATTTGTTTCAGTGACAGACTAAAAGCCCAAGTTGACACCCCACAAGTTCATCTGACCACCATCACCATGGTTGATCATCTATTTACAATATGGTTGACAGTCCATCTACAGATGATCACTAAGATCTTTGCTTCACATGCATAGAAATGGCATGTCAAGAGGAAAAAAACAGACAGTAAAATCTTTATAAATAAAACTGGACACCATAGAAGTACCCGCTTTGCATTTGGTGAAATCCTTTCTATTATAGACGAATTAAAAGGAATCCATCCACTGAAAACAGCACCTCCACCCAGAGTTTTTGGGTACATCAGAACACTTGCCAACGTCAAGGCACCTGCAAAAGAATTGTAAAAATTGCATATTACTAGTGCCAATGCACATTAACAAAGATGTTTTCTCATGTGTGGGCGTGGGTGTGAGTGTTTGGGGAAGAGAGGGGGGGAGGGGTGACAGTAAGCAAGAGGGAGACCTCCTTGACTGAATCCACACACAAATACATTATTTGGATCTGTGCCAGCAGCTATTTCCTTGTCTAGCATTGCGTGCACATCCTGAACTGCTTTAAGGACACTGCTTTCATCTTTTGGAGAATCCTGAATCGTGTTTACGAAAATAGTCTTCAATAGATACTCAACAAATCAGCATCATAAACTATTACAGTATTGAAGGAATTCATAAATCCCCTTGGAGATTCCTTGCGCGATTGCTATATCAACTTTGACCATCCAATGATAACAGAAAAATAATATATATCTATATTTCAATGACTAATAGTAATCCATGACAAGTTCAAGTGAAAATGAGTCAAAAGAAACTGGAGAGCCAGTCAAAAAAAACTTTCCTTGAACAACACAAAATGAAATCTTGTCACCGGTTAGGTATTAATGGACATGATCTCAACCTAGGGAAACTTGTGATCCTCAAAGGGGGAACCTTCGAGCAACACAATTTAGAAGAGAAGCTGGACTTTGCCCCCACATGCGTGGGTATGGTAAATGTCAACTATACCAACAGGGATTTTGGCACTCAATTAAACAAGGAAAAGCCAACTCCTAGGCATTTCTAAAACAGAAGGTTGAGTGAGCACAGTTGTGTTGCACTGTTGGCAGCCAACTCCTGTTAAGGCACTTAGATCACTTGAGCATGAATAAATAGATGCCAAGTAAAATTTGACTTATGACAATCAACAAACACCAGCTTCAAATGACTAGCAACCCATTGAACGTAATTTACTTCAAACAAGAATTCAAAATGAGAACAAAATCGAGAAAAGCTCAATTCAACTTGATATACAAATATTGTTTTTTTTTTTTTTTATTGGCACCAGGTGTCCAAGAACAACATCCCAACTAATTCCAGGGGTGCACAGGCCCTTGGCAAAAAATTTCCCGTAAATACACCTCGGGTAATTCAAAGAGAAAATCCACCAGTCCGACGGTCCCTAGAGATTGTTTGCACCTAGGGGGATTCGAACCTTAGACCTTGGGGGAGCATATCCCCAAGCCCAAGGCCTTTACCACTTGAGCCAACCACTATATCAAGCTCAATTCAACTTGATATACAAATATTCACCGATAACATCCTGAAAAGAAACTCAAAATGAGACTGAAACTGAGAAAACTAAATTTTAAAAAGAAAAAAATAAACAACAAATAGAAATGAAATCCAAAATGAGATTTGAGCTGAAAAAAATTAATAAAGAAAAAGGCAAAGCATAACTTACAGCTGTCACAGGAATCTCATGAATGTCAAACCAGGAAGGCATCACGGCACCATCTACCGGTGGAAGCAAAGACAAACAATCATTTCTATTTGTTGAGGCATGTCTATTTGGTATTAGATAAAGAGAAATTTTCAAACGATCATTCAGAATGCTAAATCTTTGACTTATTATCAACAATGTTGAGGCATGTCTCTGGTGTGATCTTATTCCCGGGAGAAGAAGCATCCTCGAAATTTATTTGAGAGCCTGGTTATTAATGTACAAAGCAAGAAAGACGTACCAAGAAAGTAGTGCTCTGATTTCACACAGTAGAAATTGTAGATCATAATCGATAATAAGAAATCAATTTTTAATAACATAAAATATATCGGGGTTGTTGGACAACCAAAAGACTTCAAACGAGTCTATGGAAACATTGTAGTGGTTAGAAGATTCTCTGAATATCTGTTACGATTACTCCTTAATAATGTAATGTTCATCATTGAATATGATTTCTAGGGATGACCTTGTGTCTCCTATTCTACCTAGCTGTGGAAATTTTGCATCTAATTAACTGCTTTAACAAAGTGATCACATTGTCATACCATCTACTTGATGCGGATATACTCAAAATCGGATTTCCAAGTGTTCAAATCAACAAATCCTATGATATTTCATCGACACATTGGCAAGCAATTGATCACTTTGTTCTCTCCTAAAACCAGTTCGACTATCAGCATGACTCACGGGATACTTGTAACCCACACCAGAAAATTCAAAGATAGTTTACGTTCTGTACCAAATAAATAAACAACAGCATTGTACGGAAAAACCAAAATAAAAAAGACAATTTACGCCCCAAATTCATGTTAAACAATATATAAGACACTTCAATCACACAAAACAGAAAATACCCATAAGAGTATTTACACTAACTCAAATCAAAATCACAAACAAAATCAGACATATCAGAAAGCAAACCTCGTAGATATTAGATACCCTTCAAATAAATATAAACGTCCATAAAATTTTAAATTTAAACTCTTACAGTTGCAGGTGACTGGGTTGGAAGGAGCAGAAGGGAAGGACCAGACTGTATTCCTGAACTCTGTTGAATTGAAGAGGGTCTTGATGGGTTCATTGGCGGGGCCCGAGTCACCCAAACCATGCAGCCAAAGAACAAAGCTTCGAGCCATTAAGTCTGCTTTGGAAGAGGGCTGGTTTGGCTGACAGAAATGTAAGAACAGAATGGTGCTACTCAGGGCAAATCCAAGAAGAAAAAGGGGCTTTGCAAATAGCATAAGCTTCATCTCTGATCGTCCATGGTCAAATCCCGTCTTGTCCTGGCTCTCGCGAATTAGGGAAACAGTGAGAAATGACCTTATTGCTCCTATCTTTGTGTAAAACGGGCAACTGGGCAAGGATCCTAATGTCTCTGACTCTCTTAACGCCTTGTTCGTTTTCACAAAATTTTCATTTCATTTCATCTCATTTCATCTTAATTATTATAATTTTTTTAAATCCTCATATAAAATAAAATCTCAATATAACTTTTTTTCAAATTCCAATATAACTTTTTCAAATTTCAATATAACTTTTTCAAATTCTAATACAAAAATAATATATTCTAATAATATTTTATTTATTCTAATAATATTTTATTTAACTTATTTCAACTCATCTCATCTCATTTCTGAAAACAAATTAGGCCTCTGAGCCCAAACTAAAGCCGTTTATCGAATAGGTTTTTATTACTCCATCCGTGAAGGAAAGTAAAACCTGGGTCTTGTAAGCATTACTCCTATAATCATATGGAAAAATATAGTTACAAGTATAATTATGTACTAATTTATACATCAATATGATATGATTGGTCAAAAAGTAGATTTTATTAAAAACAGTATTAATTTAAATTTTAAATATGAATAAATCAGTATTAATACACAGATTAATACGCGACTGTGCTTATATATAACAAAACTCTAATCATATTTATGAATATATGATCCCTCTTCTAGTTCTAGTTTTTGCATCCACCGCGATGCGGCACAAGAAAAGTTACTATTCATGTTTTTATTTTGTATTATTTTAATTAATTTTTAAATGAATTTGCGCTTTCTTTTTTATAAAAATGTTTAAAGAAATTTAAGAAATTACAAAATAAAAAAATAAAATACATTTTACACTTATCTGTATGAATCATCCGAGTCCACTACCGGTAGCCCCAGCATGACTTTTTTGCAAATGTAAAATGATAAATATATTTACAAAAAATTTACTTTTCCACGTATTAGTTATTTAACCGTTAAAAATTATAAAATTTATATTTTAAAAGAAAACTAATAAAATAAATCTTATAGGTAAAACATATAGATAAAACTGTAAATACATATAATACTACTCTTATATAAATCTATGAGATGTACATATACCATTATTCTTGTTAAAATAATCTGAGATTTGCTTAATCGGTTCTTGAATTTTTGAAATTGAGCTTTTCACTCGCTTCCATCGGTCATCCTGTGGTTAGTGATCCATTCGAAATGTTATGTCTATATTTGTTATGATAATTTTTGGCTCGGAATGATGGTGCATGCCATACTCATAGTCTATTTTCATCTCATTATTTAAAATGTCACACCTCTATCATTCCTGGATCATCCTTTATTTTTCTAAAAGAATTTTTAAAAGCTTGATAGACGATGTCACCTCGTCATAGTGAGATAAGAGGTGGTATGTAACATTTCCCTTATCTACTAAAACCTTATAACTCAGTTGCCCCAAAGTCGACACTATAACTGACCCAACGTTTGAATATATTAGCAACAGAAACGTCGAATATCAAGATACAAAAATATCAGAAAAATATGATGATCATGTCGCTGAACCAGGCCTCTGTTGCAAATAATAGACATATTACAGTTTCAACCTATATTTCTAAAGTAACCTAACAAACACAGAAGAATCACATGAGAACATTCTCCATTTCTTGATTGTTTTTAAGCTACTACCTAAATGCAGTCCAGGTTTTTCTCCTTTCCTCTACCATACCAATCCTGCAGTATGAAAACATCAAATAACTTTCAATTCTGTAAATCAGTCTAGAATTGAAGTTAGATTTGCATAAATTCATAGAGAAGAAGTGTGATATGAAAGGAGTATTACAGTTGCATGAAACAAATTTCCAGCACTTCTGTACCACGCATCTTCAAATTGCACCATGATATTCATCAACAGTTTGTTTCATTCCATCCAACTGTGAAACGACATATTCTAGTTTCTTGCAACAGATTTCATTGGCAATTCTTGAACTGTAATCACACTTCTCAAAGGGTCGGTATTCACATGCACTTTTGATTTCATCTCGCAATGTGACTTGGATATCCTGCGTTAAAAAAGTAAGCAAAAGCTGCGTAGTTTTATCAAATTTTACAGAATTTTAAGATGAGTAAGAAATCCTTTTCAAGTGATGAGCCAAAATTGTAGTGAAGCCAGTCACCGATCATTCCAACTTTTTGGTTTTTTTATTGGCACCAGGTGTCCAAGAACAAAGTCTCAATTAATCTCGGGAGTACACAGACTCTCGGCAAGTAGTTTTCCACATGTACACACCTCAGGTGTCCATACAAAGCCCACAGGCACGCACCTTTTTTTGCCTCATTAATAAGTTATAACCATTCAACAGATCATACCCAAAAGAAGTTTTTTATACCTCAGTCGGGCATAAAAAATTATGTCTATTCATAATTTCCCTTAACATTACTTCTTCGAGAAGTACGTCAGTTTTTCTTGCAATTACACTTCAGGTGCAACTTCTGTGGATTGTTTGCAGCTGAACTTGCTTTCAAATATTTTCCTTTACATCAAATTTTCCAGAGCCCAAGGAATCTATCGCATTGACAAAAAAACAATCTACCAACCAATAATTCCATTTTTGTTTAATAAGGATATCTATGAATGCAGAGTGAAGCTTACAGTGCTAATGGACATTCAATCAACTGAACCCCTCAAAACATACAAAATAGAAATGATCCATATTAAAAATCCTAGGCAAAAACTCTTAAAGAACCAAGAAACAGAGTTATTATCCAAAAATACAACATCTAATAATACATTTCTTGTTTCCAACGTGGTTTTCATCAAGGTTATTCGATAATCATAAACAATGTGAAAGGTTGGTATTTCCCGCCATAACCAATAACCACAAAAAAAATAATTCCATTATCAGTTTTACATGACTTATTAATGACTTAGTTCAGACACAACTTATTAATGACTTGGTTCAGATCGACATACAATTATCCCAACAGAGAAACCAAAATATAGTTCTGATATCATACAAACCGCATCAAGTGGTTGAATGAAGAGCACAAAGCATATTTCATACTTTATTTATATCACATTCTTCCACTTCAAGTGTCCAGTCAAAACCCGGAATTTGTCTAAATAGCCGAAATTCAGATTCTCCAAATGTTTTATTCTTTCCCAATCCTTCACAAAAATTGTACCCATGCATGCAATGATTATTTTTTATTGGTAACCATGTATGCAAAGTATTGATAAAATCTCCAGTTGAATTCATATAAAATCACCTAACAAACACTTCTCCGCCTGAATTATAGCTTGTTTGGCACAGTATTCTGAATTTAGTTCATAACTAACTGGCCAACTTATGACCCAATTCAATCCCCAGGGTTGAAATTCAACACCAAATTCCAATGAAATTTCCCAATTGTTGAAATGATTAGAACCAGACCACACAAGCTAAAAAAAGGAATGATAGCCAAGGTTTCTCAGTTGCCATAAATAAATCACGACGACCAATAAACGATTTTATATGCACATTCTAATGAAAAGCAAGACCTTGATCATGTTCATGAACTCAAGACAGTGCCTGCTGATGTGCTCCTTTCTGGGTCCAGTTGGGTTGGCCAGCTCATCCATAACCTCTCCTGCCAGCTCCAAAACCCTAACGATTCTCTATCATAATTACCAATCCATCAAAACAAAAACACCAAAAATTACAAAAAGGAATTAATAAGAAGATCCCCATGTATGCGTTTTATAATACTTATTAAAAAAAAAATGTATATGTTTTATAATGGAAAACTATGTACTACAAATAAGAGATAGAATTATATAACATTATTTACCTTCTCAACATTTTGAAGCCGTTGTAATGAAGTGTTCTGACTCTGTGAATCCATGAAGCCTATGGCTACTCTGAAGAGAGTGGATCAGATTTTGCATAAGATGGTACACATTCTAATTAGAATCTCCTACATATACTCAAATTTTTACAAGAATCTCCAAATTGTTCAAATGCACTTCAAATATGCAATTACACAATATTTATTTTTTAGGAGTTTTACATGAAATTTCAGAGAATCTGACAGTCATATTTTTCTAACCGTCATATTTCCAAAGGAGTCTTCACAAGCAACACTTTTCAATCCTCTTCTACCTATGAATATCAAACACAGTTATTTTCCTTGGGTTTTCAATATACATAAAATAAACAAATTTAATGACCAATATTCAGTGTAATAAGCTGCTGCTACTTCTTCTTCGGCTTCTGGTAAATCACTAGAAATCTCTTACAGCTAGGGAAGATTTTAGAAAAAAGATAAACCCTATAAGTTGACGCCACCAATTCCACCCCAAAAACCATATTTTGGTTGAGCCTAAACCACTTTTTGCTTATAGAATTCCAGAACTCGAAATTCTGAGAAGGAAAAATATTATTTTTCAGCGAATGGGCACTCAAAACCTGCAGATTGAAGGTGCGTAACCAATTCACACAACAAGGCACTTCTGACTTTCGGCGACAATTTAGGATTACAACTAATCACCTTCTCTCATCAACATAACAGGAAAAAAAAAAAAAAGAAGGATCTATAACAACGAGCATGAAATGAGACATGCCCACTTAACAGAAGGAAAAAAAAGAAAGAAATTAAGTATCGAAATGAAGAGAAAACATATAGCCAAGCCCAAGCTGTTTACCGGGGTACTAAATAAATAAAACCATAAAATAAAAACCCCAAGCCATGAAAATTAGGAATTGTCAACAAAACCATCCGAAATTGAACATGATCCGATAGAAATACTGAAATTGAAACATAGTACCATCCGATCCACCTATGTACACTGATTTATGAGCAAAATCAGACACAAATAATATAATTATTTGATTAACATCGATAAAGTCCAGGAAGATAAATGAAAACACTCACAAGAAGAGTATTTGTTTTCCTTTAAAATGATAAACCCTGGCGCAATGGCGCATAGAAGAGAGAGAAATGGACCCGAATGCGGTGGAGAATGGAAGAACAGGGAAGTTGTGCGACTCTACCTTTGCAGGGGGACGAAAGCTTTCCAAGAAATATGGCGAGAAACAGTATTGCTATGGAGAAGCCTCTTTAAATTAAGCACACCGCACGCCAGCTGAGGTGAACTAATTATATTAATAAAAAACAAACTCAGAGTAAATAAACTGCATTCCTCTCTAACAGAAAACAGATTCCTGAAACAGAAGCGTTCTTCCCTGTAGTTCTTGTTCTTCGCTATTGAGTTCAAACCCTCTCTCCCATCTCTGTAATGCTGGATTTTTGCCCTAACGATTTTTTTTTGTTGGCTGACAAATAATATTGAATTTGGGCGTTAGAAACAGAGAGTTTTTTTGTGTGGGTAAGATAAAAAGATAAATGTGCAAAGATCGAATCTTCAAGCATGATAGAACCAATTCCAAAGCTGAAAATTTGCCTGGCGTGGAAAGTGGCCACTGTCATCCAAGTAGTGTCTATCCCTCGCTTGAATCTTTGATGAAATTTCTAAAAGAAATTTGACTGCAAGTAATCTTGAAAATGGGGGTAAAAGCCAGATCTTTAATTGCACTAAGAATCAACAAATCCAAAAGACCCAACTCGACAAAACCAAGCAAAATCAATCAACCAGAATTCACTTCGAACACTCAAATTCTCGAAACACTGGCTGGCTCATAAAAAATCCAGTTCTCCAAGCAAAACCCGTGAGTATTTAAAAAAAAAAAAAAAAATCCTTGTGCCAGCATCACCCAGACCAGCAAACTAAAAACTTGATAAAAAAAAATCCTTCTCATCTCTTTATTATTCATCACGAAGTCATCACAGACCAACAAACACGATCTCGATTCTCATTAACGGGCAAAAAAAATGCAGACCAAATAAATACCCTAACTGTTCACAAATGTTAAAGGGAAAAGGAGATGGGAGAACGGATAAAAGGGCTGGGAGAAATGGAAAAAAACAAGTGAACCAACCTTAATGCTTGAGCTTTGTTGCGTGACCTGAGCTACGGAATTGTTCTGTTGTGGATGAGTCTCTGGAGGAAGAAGATGGGAGAAAGTGTATAGTTCTTCAGCCTTGGGTGAGCAGGCAAAAGTGAGAAAGGAAGTCTGTGATTAAAATGAGGGTAAAATAGACCTTTTAGAAAGGCTGATGGGAAGGGTGTGCGGGGTGTGCTTTGTGACGGGCCTTAGTAGAACTTTTGGGTACGGAATAATGAAAGGAGAAATGGTCTTTATAATCGTAGTTGTATAAGCGACGTGCAGTTGTTAAAAAAATTAACTTTTTAATCATGAACTCTATTTTTTTTCAAAGCGATTATATGGTATTTACAATTTCACGACTGTATATAACATTACTCTATATAAAAAATAAACAAAAAAATATTCAGAACAGCCACTATTTAGAATCATCCGAATCACATTTTATGTGTTTTTTAGTAAAATGATCAAAAATATCCCACAATAAAATCTACGTTTCCCATTTTTTCCTCTCATTTCACACATTTCATATTCTTTTTTTTTTCTCTCTCTACCCTTGTGTCGCCCAAGACTCCCGCCCCTTGCCCATCCTCTCCCCCCACCCCCACCACCCATGTCGGCATCCTCTACCCCTCCCGACGTCGGTATCCTCTCCTTCACCCCCACCCAATGTCGCCATCATCTCCCCTACCCGTACCCCTCGTCGCCCATTTAGACCAAATGAGAGGCATGGCTGAACATGGAGGGCTGAGGGAGGTGCGGTGGAGTTGGTGGTGGCTGAGGGAGGCTCGAGGTGGTGTTTGGAAGCCATGGGTTGTGGCATACAACGGGGTAAGGGGCAGAACCCGTGTATGGGTGAAACCCATTTTGAAAAAGAGATGGAGAGGACTGCCGTGCTATGGAAGCTCGACGGTAGCTAAGGGAGAGGTCAAGGGCTCGGTGGTGTTCAACAGTGGAGCTGGAGGTTGACAAAGGCGACGGTAGCAGTGACAAACCATGTAGGAGAACTCATTTTTAATTGAGAGAGGGTGCTACGCGTGGAGACTTCCATGAAGGTTTGAAGGTGGTTGGAGGTGACCGGCACAAGGGGGAGTCAATGGTGGCTGCCAAGGTCACTATAGGTGGTGCACGGTGAGGGTGGATGAGGCAGTGAATTGAGAGAGAGAATCGGGTAAAGGGAGGAAAAAAACGAAATTCTGTTTTAAAAAAAAACACATAATGTGTGCTACGGATCAATCGTAAAAAGTAAATGATCCGTAGCAAAACTCAAAACAAACGCTCGACTCAGGAGCAGGAGGAGGGGTCGAATGAAGGGGGGGTATCACACGTGTCAAAAATGCAATGAAAATAAAAATCAACGGTGGCTAAGGCCTTTGACTGATTGATAGGCACGTGGCAATGCGTGATAGATCTGACGCTTGAAACCGCAGCCGGACTGAAACACCCTATTTGTCTCGGAGGCAGAGTGAGGGCTCCATGGCGGCTTCGAAGCTCCAAGCGCTCTGGAACCACCCGGCCGGACCCAAAACCAGTGAGTTGACTCGTCTATCGTTCTGTTCATTTCGTTGTTTTTTTATACGCACGAAAGTTTGTGGTGGTGATTATGGTTTGCAAAAAATTAAAATATGTACTATTTCTTTGTTTCCTTTTGCGCGATTTGGAAGCTTTGCTTTCGAAAATCTTAGCTCGTGCGGCCTCGTTTCCGTACGAGTCGCTTGGACATGGATATGGGTTTAGATTCACGAAGTTTAGGTCGGAGATTGAACAAATCAAAAAGCGACCTTTGCGAGTGCAGAATGGTTAGTTACCGTTCCTGTCACCGAAATCAGAGTTAAATTGAAAGGTTAATTTATTTTATTTCCCTACTGGATGATCCCTACCGTTTCTTCAAACCTACTGGATGATCCCTAAAGCTGAAGGAGACCAAATTGTTAAGTTATTAGCCTCGAATTTCTGTAGGGATGTCTAAATGGTCTCTTTTTTCTGTTTTTTGGAGCAATGAGTTGTCTTGTGTGTAAATTTAGTATTTCTGGTCGAACCCGCTCTCTCGTATCGTCTATCATAAGAGTTGTCTTCTATCTTTTCCAAAAACAAATCTCATTTGGGTCAAAATATGATGTTTCACAGACGCCCCTTCTTTCTGGTTTGTAACTCTTCAACTCTGCTGCAGGTTTACCTTTTATGGTTTGAGTAGATCAGATCATTAAGCCCTTTATCTGCCTCGGCCGTGTCTCGGGTTCCCTGTCCCCCTCCCCCTCAACGGGATTGAGCAGTTATATTTTGCCTTTTACCCTTGGGGAAATGGAATAACTCCGACTAACTTCCTTGTGCGGCCAACAATAAGCCTTGTGCACGTAGGTGTGCAAACTGAAGTATGTGCGCGAGAAAAGAGAATCTGATATACTCTAGTAAACGCTAAAAATGCTGCTCTCATGGTTTTTTTATTATATATGCATAGCAATAATAAAAAATCCGTATCTTTTATGTGTCTATGATATTATAAATAATATATATCCACGCCTTTCTTTGCTTTGCTCAGCACATTTGCTGGCCCTGGTTAACTTTGCTCCCCTTTGGTCAAACCCACTCTTGGAGAGGAGGAGATTAGAATTAATGACCGTTGCTTCATGATAGGTGTCTAAATAGCCCCCTTTTTTTTCTTTTTGGATAGTGAGGAGTTGTCTCCTGTGTGAATTTAACATTTCTGGTCAAACCCGACCTCGGAGGGAGGGGATTAGAATTATTGACCTCTACTTCATGAGAGGTGGCCCCTAGTCAATTTTGTTACCTTTTAGGGTCAATGTGTAATTAGTCCTATTACCCCTTGGAGGCCCAAAAAAATACTATGTTGATGCTTTCTCCAGAATGAGTTTCACAGATGATTAAAAGAATACTGTATGCTTTTCATACACTTTTTAATTGTCATTTATGTTTCAATCAGTTGTGGGAAACTCCTTACCGAGGGTTTGTACACACCCGGGATTAGTTGGGATGCTGTTCTAGACACCTGGTGCCAAAAAAAAATAAAAAATTATGTTTCAATATACAATCACCAATGATTGAATGAATTTTATCGTTTGCCAAAAAATACCGTATGCATCAGTTAGATGTTTTGTTTATTTCAGTTCACTTTTGGGCACCAACCTTCAAATGGGGCATCAGCATAGCTAACGTTGCTGACTTCTCCAAACCACCTGAAAAGCTTTCATATCCTCAGCAAATAGGTAAATTCGTTAATTCACATGCATGTATGTTTTTATCATGGTCTGCATATGATGTGCCACTCATAACCACATGTGCACACGCGCGCACACAATCTGAAACATGTATGCACATGCTAATGTCTATCAAGAACAAGTTAGTGTTCTATTTGTAGTATTAAGTGTTCTTTGTCTTGCTTTGATTTGCACCAGTCTTGTATTTTTCTCACTTTATTATCTGTTATGCAGCGGTTACATGCACTGGAATTATCTGGTCACGTTATAGCACAGTAATCACTCCGGTGAGTTTGAATATTGATAAGATTGTCTGCCACTAAAGATACAGATAATAATGATTTGAGCTTAACAAAACAGATAACGATGACTTAATACCTCTGCCAGTTTTGTATGCACCATGCCTTCTCAATCTGGTCACGTTATAGGCCACCTTTTAGTCCCATCTGCCCCCCAAAAGAAACAGAGAGAAAAACCGAATGAGAACATTGACTGCACAGAGAATCATACATTTTGAAAAGGAGTAATGAATTGCATGACAAGAAAATGAGAGATAGGAACGCATTTATTTTCTCTTTCTAATTCCTCTATGGTTTACTATAAAGAATATTCTTCTTTTGCTTCACTTATTGATATTACTCAATGGAAATTGTCTGGGATTGAAGTTTATGCATGGTTCTAATTCTTCGTTATATTTGATTTTGATCTGCAGAAGAATTGGAACCTTTTCAGTGTCAATGTTGCAATGGCCACAACAGGGCTGTACCAACTTTCACGCAAAATACGGTAAGTTGGATTAAATTAATATGACCTATTTCAATTTTTCAATTCTCTCGTTCTTATTGAAGGAATTCTTGTTTTTCTTTTTTCTTTTTTTGGTGTGTTGGGTGGGGGGGGGGGGGGAATGTTGAAGAATAAATTCTTAGTTTTAGGTAACTTTGCAGTCATTTGGAAATAAAAGGTGGTGAAAAGGGTTTTTTATTTTTTTATTTTATAATAATGACGGGGGAACCACCCCATGGCAGAGATCTTATGACTCACCTATGGAACCTAAACCCCCAGAGAGACTAGCATAGCAACCACCATGACCTCCCACTTAAATCGCAGTTTGATCCTAGGGGGAATCAAACTTGTGACACGGGGCTCATGCCCACAAGTTCGCCCTTACCACTTGGACTGCCCACGGGTTCGTAGGTGAAAAAGGGAAGATGAAAGGTCTTGATTATTTAAATTGGATCAAAGTAGAATTTGAATCACACTTGCTGAAAAGTCTAATGGGAAATGTCTTAAATTTCTTTACCAAATATTTTCTCCATATTCTTATCAAAAAATATTTTCTCCATGTTGTACATAAATGTTGATGTGTTGAAGATGAGAACTGCATGACTTTTTTTTCCCCTTTTTTTTCAACTTTTCCAGGCACGACTATTTTTCTGAGCCAGAAGCAGCCGTTGCAAATGACGACTGAGAAGTCCTAAACTTCCATTTGCCTCCTTGCATTTGTTGATTATCAATGTACTTGTATACCATCTACAAATAAGAGAGCTCTTGGAATCTTGAGCAGCCAAGTTTCCCAAATGGATTGATAAAATTTTTCAATATTTCTGAGAATCATTTGTTTTCTGTTTGAAATATCGTGAATGTAACTATTTACACTCCACAATTCCATGTAGTTTGTCACATGGAGAGATTGTTGCTTGAATTCTAACCAAGCTGCTAATAGACACCACCTTCCACATCAAATTAGGACTGGCTATGTACGGGGCTTAAAATGGTAGATAATCGAGCGATAGGTTACAATAATTGATGTGGATTAGTTCGAGGAACCCACATCCACCAACTCAATAATTGTAAATCCGTTGATGATCCTATCATTAATCTCAAAGGTACTTTTTTTTTTTTTTTTAAAAAAAAAAATCTCAAAGGTACTTAAATACAAATGCAAATATCTGACTGAACGCTACTAGTCTACAACCATAAAAATAGCAGGAAGTCAGCGGACTACAGACCCACGAATCAATTGACAACAGACCACTGCAGACCTAGTCAAGCCCTTTAAAGCCACGTTCATAAATATTCATGACTACTTATCGAGCTGTGGGCTGGACCAACTGGACTGAATAAGATTGAATTTAAATAATAACAACCCAACACAATTAAGCATAATAACAACCCAATACAATTAAGCCTTACTCTAAGGAGTTGTTGCAGCTCCAAATCTTCAGCGTAACTGGCTTTTAAGTGATCCGACCACGTAGTGGATGGTGAAGTGATGGCCAGTAATTCACCTACTTTCTGACTTTCCATTTTGCGAGACAAGGCATCAGCAACCTTGTTTTCTCTTCCTTGCGTATACTCCGCTCCGAATTCATAGCAACAATAATTTGGTGAGCCACCTTTGTTGGAGAGGGGTGCCCAACTTCTGCTCAAGCAAATACTTGAGACTTTACTGGTCTTTTTGGATCTTAAAGGTATGTCCCGAAAGATCACGTTGCCATTTCTTCACGGCAAGTACTAAAGCCATTAGCTCATTCTCGAATGTTGATAGCTGCAAAGCCTTCTCATGAATTGCTTGACTCTAATAAGCTATAGTTTGTCTCTGTTGCATCAAAACAACTCCAACACCCACACAAGAAGCATCACATTTAATAGTAAAAGGAATGGAAAATTTTGGTAAGGTTAGGATAGGAAGACTAGTTACAGCTTGTTTAAGGTCTTGGAGGCTTGTATGGCAAGGTTAGACCATTGGAAGGAATTTTTTCACAATATGACCATCAAGGGTGCAGCTATAAGACCATATCACTTAATGATTTTTTTATAATAGCCCGTAAGACCTAGAAAACCTCTAAGAGACTTGATAGTGGTCAGAAAATGCCAATTTAGCATAGTTTCTATTTTAGCAGGACTAGCCCGTACCACTTTTTTTTGAAATAAAGTGGCCTAAGTATTCTATTTCAATACATCTAAAACAACACTTAGATTTTATTTTATTTTTTTGCAAAGAGTTGTTGCTGTTTTAAAATGTCCAAAACAATTTTTAAATTAAGTGTGTGGTCTAATAATGTTTTGCTATAAATAAAGATATCATAAAAAGAAAAAAAACAATATGAATTTTCTAATATAAGGTTTAAAAATATCATTCATAAAACTTTGGAACATTGTAAAGGCATTGATAAGGCCAAATGATATTACCAAAAATTCATAATAACTTTTGTGAGTGCAAAAGGCGATTTTAAGAATATCTTTGGGTTTAGCTGATACCCGCATGGTGTGGGGAAGGGCTTCCCCGCACCATGCGTGGGGGATGGGTTTTCAACCCTAACTGGGGAAGCAGGGGCGAGGCCCCCCGCCCTTGTGCTAGGGGCCGGAGTCAAAAACCTCATACGCCCCACCTGGGGGGTTTAGGCCAATAATTACCTATAACCCATTAAAATTTACAAATTAAAATTTTATAAATACAAAAAGAATTTAAACTCATTATAGTTATATTTTAGATTGCATTGACCTCCTAGACTAACTTTTATATAGAATGTCAAGGCAATATAATATGCATTCTTAAGCAATCATACTTGAACAATGTGAGACTTAATAATAAATTTTATATTTTTTAAATATGACTATTGTATTGTCTTGATCTTATGCTTGAAGTTTCATGTTTCAAGTTCAAGTTTGGACTTTAGAAAATGCCATGGTACACACATTACCCTCTGTCTACACATTATTATAGCTGACATGACATGTTTTTTCATGCCGCTTATCATAATGAATTAGGTTCTCAAATGTGATTTAGGCAACTTTTCAAAGATATTATTGCCTGTGGGAAGGTGGGGGTGGAGGATAATGAGAGGAAGCAAGTCTCAAAACCAGTCAGGTCTAGCTAGTTAAACCAGCATTGCCAATATCTCTTAAAATCAACAATCTAAAAACTCGGTCTAATTGTCTAAGATTTGTTATGCTAATTTTAATAGGTGAAATTCTCTGATTTTTTAACTTCTAAAATAAAATTTATATCATATTTAAATACAAAAATGATAAAAAAAAAAAAAATGCAAATATAGCAATGCCCATATCATCAAAGGTAAATCTACCCACTAGATTAGTTTGGATGTTAAAGAGTATCTTGGTTAAAGAATTAAGGATGATCTAGCTGGATCCATTGAAAAGTGACTGAGGCTTGGGAAATAAAAAATACCCCGAATCAAATCTGAGGAATC
Source organism: Carya illinoinensis (assembly GCF_018687715.1). Classification (NCBI taxonomy): domain Eukaryota; kingdom Viridiplantae; phylum Streptophyta; class Magnoliopsida; order Fagales; family Juglandaceae; genus Carya; species Carya illinoinensis. The sequence continues at coordinate 9,516,197 of NC_056761.1, forward strand.
AATGAATATAAATTGTTTTCAATAGCCAGCTGTTTATATGCTTTGACAACTGGGATCCTTTAACCAAAACCATGGGCTAATTCCTAGCTTTAATAAAGCATCACCACCTTTTTTTTTTTTTCACAAACAAATAAGTCCTATCACATTACAAGAGGTTTAAAATTATAGTGAAAAATATAACTTATAATTTATATGTTAAGTAATAAATTTTATTATTAAAAAATTATTTACCATTTAGTAACTATATATTTAAAAAGTATTTTTAAATATATTATTAAAAAAAGTGTTGAATTTTTTGAAGTAAAAATGACGATTATTTGATTTTTTTTAATATTATAACTATATCCTTAAAAGTTTGAAAGTTATAATTATCTAAAAATTATATAAATATGTTAATCCATTAACAATTTTTTTAAAATTTAAATTACATTCCAAATTATCCAGACATTTAAAGAAAAGCATCAAAATGATATTTTTTCTCAACTGTATTTATTAACGTATTTGAGATTAAAAATAAATAAATTATTATATAACACCCAAGCAACCTAATTTTTTCTTTAAAAAACTTTTGAAGTTATTTAAACATTTTTTAAAACATCTAACGTAACTCCAAACATGCCCTTAATCAAGTTGGATCATCGCATTCATCCCATACAGATGTTACAAACTAAAAGGGATTGGCATCTTGAAATGAAGGGAGGTACAATTGCCATAATGCAGACTAGCACAATTGACTTCAATATAATTATTACTCCAGTAATAGATGTTTCATTCAATTTCAGTTTCACTTTGTAAGTCCAGCATGTCCAAGCTTAGAAGTTCTCAGACGAAGCTAGAGAGTAAAAACAATCGATTGTCTCCTCCAAAAATACCTAATCAAAACAAATTGCAATCAGCTCGGCAAGGAAGCATCAAATGAAGACAAAATTACATTGCACATGCCACTGGAATACACTTGCCAAAGACGGCCAGTGGCTATAAAAAAACCCAAGAGCAGCCTTCAATCGTGTCCCAAAACTGCTAACCTCCTCTTTCCTACTGAACATCTCTGCTCCGATCAGTTTTAGAACTAGTCTCGCGGTCATTCAAACCTAAACTCAAATCCAAAGTGCTTTCGTTCAGATCTTGGCATACTACTTGATTATTGTCCTGAGATAGTGAAAATTTTGATTACCAACAAGACAATGAAGCAAAGAGTTAAATACTGATCTACGATTGATCTTGAGACAGTAATGGCAAGCCAACAAAGATTTTGTTTATTTTATTTTTTCCTCTTTGATCAAATCTTATTTTCTCCTATTCCTCAGGCTTTAAAAAAAAAAAAAAAAAGCATTTCTTAATTTTTGGTATGGAACCGATGGCTGTATGTCGCAACCCTGTGAATGGCCTCCACCATTCTTCTTTTCCTTTCTCTTTCCTTTTTATGCCAAAACAATATCCATGATTATCTAACTAATTGCAACAGTGTCCTTATCTATAATGACATGCAGGCTTGGTCTGATCAATTTGTGTCATTCACAGTTTGTCTCCATTATTGACAATATTTCCACAAAGAATTTAGATATGTAGTGATGAAATACAAAATAAGAATGTGATGTGTGAGCATTTTTACCTGACTTTCCTCCATTGGCACATCATTAATGTCAGGTTTCTCATCCAAAACTTCACCCCTGGGGGTGGACTTTGCTGCACAAGGGTCAATCTCAATTGGTTTAGCATCATCATCAACCTTTTCTGCTGCTTCATTTTCAGCGTCCTCATTCTTCTGTTCCTCTAGAACAGCAATCTGCACAGCCAAATAGCCAAAATGACTGTGCATCCACAAAGCCCGTCACAGCAAACAAAAGATCTACACAATAAAAAAATTTCTACACTAAATCCCATTATAGATCACTAATCTAGAAATAGATCTTAAATGATGGGTTGTCATTTAGGACATACTTTTAGGCTTAGCCTTTTGAAAAACATGTTTTCCATTAAAGCACTAATTAAAACACAACAATAACTAGCAAACACAAGAAATGCTAGTTTGCCATGTTATACACTTCCCAGGCCCCAGCATTTAGAGATCTAATTGCTTATTAAGAAAACAGCGGTCTTGTTAGTAGTAAAGATAGCATGAAACAGAAAAGAAAATAGAAAAGGCATGTCTACAGTGCACGGGTATAAAATGGTAAAACCCAAGGAGCTGAAATCCAGAAAAAGATAATCTGCCAAAACTTTCATCCAATCAAAAAGTGAACTAAAAAATATGAGCTTGAGCTTGCTCCAAAAGAAACCAACAACATCAGAAGTTTGGCTACTGCTTTCCCTACACTCACAACCCAAGGCATAGTACAGCCATTCCAAATCTCAGTTGTCAGTAATACTATACTGCCCAAACTTCCAGTCCAGCATTCAAAACAACAAAAATCTGCAGAGGCATCGGTAACTGGAAGCCAAAGATTGTCTATGGTACTGACCAAGACTGTGTGCTCATGTTATCCAGAATTAACCATCTCTAACTCCCATCACCAATCACAGACTACAATTACAAATCATGTCACAATCTCCGCAATTTCCAAGTAATGTTAGCAAGCAAAACATGCTTGAGAACTATTTTCAACAATGTATGCTCTACTGCAGGATTCATGAGAATGAAAGATGCCCATACTAATCTGCTGATCGATCATCACATAACTATGTCCATTGATATAATGATGTCAATGTGCATTAGAGAAGTACAACATAATCTCGTGCCTAAATAATTTTCACATAAAACATCTCCTATTCCCAAATCTATTACATTTTAAATTGTCAAGTCTATAGTTTCACAAACTTCAAACCTTTCAAATTAACAAGTCAAAACACCAATTTAACTGCATACACAATTACAATTTACATCATATTCAATTTCCATTTCTTTATATCTACTTGACTAAACCTATAAAAGATAAAGCCACAGATAGATAACCACATCATAAATTGTGTCTTTTAAGCGGAACAGAGACGGTTATAAAAATCTAAACAACGTTTTATGTGTTAAAGCAATCTGAAACCCAGTTAAATCTATGGATATGATACCAATCTGTTCCTAAATAAATGAAGTGGTTATAATCCACAGTAGATTCTTATCACAAATCTTACGAAATGACAATGCAATCAACCCAAAAAGGTTCCTTGCAAAAGAATATATTATGAGAACCAATCTACAAAACACATATTTTAACAGTACCAGTGCCAAGGCAAAAAAATGTTAGACTTTACCTACGTCTACCAAGTCTTCAAGTCTTTGGAACCATTAGGATTTCAGGGCATTGGATTCTCATCATTGTTTGCATTTTCGAACCCGATCTTTCTACATCACTAGAATGTCAGATCAATGAGATAAATGCCTCCACAGTCCCCTGCCCCGCCCCCAACACCACCCAAAAGAAATTAAAGGCTATGTGCTAGGTAATTGAGCAATTGAACTTGCAGAATATCTTTATGATTGAGTTGTTCATTTTATATTGTTAACGAAGTGGAAACAAAATTAAACAAAACAAAAAGTAAACCCATACAATCTAGAGATATCACAACTGCACTAAACTGTCAGCCTTTTAGATCAATTACAAATTTCCAAGTTGGCATAAATTAGTGACATCTTTACTATTTACTAACAATGACAGCAGATAAGAACGCATGCATACTAAATTACATATACAGACGGAGTCACATCCATCAAGCACTCTTTAAAAAATTCTCAACTATATTCCCAAGTACACTTATCAACGTGACGTATGCACATGTCCACATGGAGTCAGTCAGTGTAATCTTCAACGACTTACAACTAAAATTTTAAAACATTCAAACATTTTCAAATATAACCAATCCCCAGCCGATACTATATTTTGCTTCCCTCTCTTCCCAAAATATCCACCAAACACCAATGTTAAACCACCCAAAAAATATCCCAGGTACCACAAATAATTCTTCCGATCCATACACCAAAACCCTCAAAATTTATACTCACCCCAAAACCCAGATCACATATCAGCTTTATCAGTCGATTAACCCATTATTTTCAGAATATCCCAAAAGACCTGGATCACATGAAAAAAATACTAATATTGATAATAACAACCCAAAACCACGATTCTTTCGCCAAAATCAAAATCCCTAGAACACGCACATAACCAGATTCAAAAACTGAAACCCAAATAAAAGAAAAATGAAGATCCCAAGAAAATAATGTCTAATTGAGGGAAAAGTACCGGAATGTATTTGAATTTACGACGAGGTGGCTCCTCGGGGGGGACCGCCGAGTCGTCCTTGCCGGGATTCCTGTCACCGTTGCAGTTATTGCCGTTGTGGCTGGGGGTGATAGGCGTCCACTTGTAAAGCAGGAGATGGGAGCCGTTATTACCGTTACTCGTACCATTGGTGGTGGTGTTGTGGTTGTGAATCTGGTGAGAGTGATTGGTGGTGGTGTTAGAGGCAGCACTAGATGGCGCTACGTGGACCCACTTCTTCTTCCACTTCCTCACCGGCCCATTGAACACCGTGGCCGGTCCGTACCGAGTCGATGACCGCCCCAGCCGGGCCCCCACCCCCTCCATGATTCGCTGATCTGAATCGGTTTCGACTCGGCGTCCGATCACCTCAACAAATAATCCGAAAAACTAATAATTTTCTCTCTCTTTCTTTTTGCTCTTTCTCTCTCTCTCTCTAAAGACAGATGTCTTTAGCTCTTTTATGGGTTTCTGAGATTGGCTGCGATCTGATGGAGCCGCGAGGTTATGAGTAATTTGATAGCCAATCAGGGCCGTCAAAACATGTCCTCTTTTCCCAAAATGGGACCATGGCTTTATGTGCAAATTTGCAATGATTGGAATTTGGGGTATTACCACTAGGCTTTTAGATATGAAAATATCTTGAAAATATTTAAGATCTTCTTTTTGAAAAAATAAAAAATAAAAACAGATGTAATTTTATTACATTGTATAAAAAATAGATAGAGAATTTTGGATAAATCTAATTTAAAATGGGCCTTATACTGAAATTTATAAAAATAAGTAGGTATATTTAAAAAATGTAAAAATATAATTTTTAAAAAATATATATATTTTTTCAAATTTTAGCAAAATTTATCTCAGTCGTCTTGTATTTAAATTTTTATAAAAATTTTAATTTTATTTTATTACACAGTTTAAATGAGATAAGATGTTTTGTTGAAAGTTAAATAAAATATTATTATAATATAATTTTTTAAAATTAATTTTGTTTTAAAATTTAAAAAAATTGAATTATTTATTATATTTTGTGTAAAAATTTAAAAAATTTATAATAATTATATTAAATAATATGAGATAATTTGATTATATGTAATCAAACGAACCTCAAATGATTCGATGAAAGTATTATCAATCTCTTCAATGACAACATGCGACTCATTGTTCCACCATTCATTTGCCTGAATCCCAAAACTCTGTATTTGGAAGGAGAATTAGCGGTGTTGGAGGCTAAAAGTATAAGATTCTTATTGCGCAGTCAATCATAAAGTTCCAATCTAAGTTGGTTTCGACGTGGCATACTTACTACATTTGTTAATCTAGGAGGAGCACCAACTTATTACGTGAAGAGCAGATAATTTCGTAAAGAGAAATACTTTTAACAGTCGGAAAATGCAGTCGGCGTGCAATCGTGGAGAAAAAAATGAATTAATACAGAACCTACATGAAAAAAAAAAAATTATTTTTATAACATTTTTTTATTCATGTAGGTCCCTCTGAATATAAAATAATTTTTTTTTATTCATTCCGTACAGTCGACTGCATTTACCGACTGTATCTAGCAAAGCCGTCCTGCTATCACCAAACATCAACTTCTGCTTTGGACGGTCCATGGGTTTGCTTTTCCCAAGTATGATACTTTACATATCCAAGTAGAATTATTCTAAACAGCAGCGGGTTTTATTTTCTACACCACACCGGTTTAATCTTTCTACTTCACGGTTCGGTTTGAAACAAAAACCCATCACCTCTCTGAAGCCATTTATGCTAAAGACTCCAGAAGCGAAATGACCCACTGATCAGTCTGATTTCCCGCATGTATACCTCCCAATGCCATAACCATAAGACCGAAAATGCATTTCCTTCTCCAAGAATATTCAAAGACACATAAACTGTATCTAGATGAGAGGAGAAGTTGAACTGGCCTAGCTCACCAAATGGGTTCTTCTAAAAAAATAAATAAATAAAATAGAGAGAGCTCCCTTCCTGTTAAAAAAAAATCCTCCAGGTATAATGCTAAGATGCGATTCTTCCCCTTGATTTGGAGATGAACTTTCACAGGTTTAGAGACGAAGCCCCCAACAATCTCCCGTTGGTTTTCGAGAAGTAATTCCTCCCCTTTAAGATTCTATTCTCTCCCACAAAAATAAAATAAAGGATTTGATGGCCGTTAATCTGCTAAGAGCTAGAGAAATTGTTCAATCTTGGAAAAAAATAGTGGGTTTGTGTTAAAGGTGACGTTTTCAGGGGGTGGGTTTGCTTTAAAATGAGTGGGTTTACATTTTGCTTTAAACAAAGACACGTTAGCAAGCACTTAATTTGGTGTGCGGTGTATAAGACTGTTGTACACCAGTTCTCATCCAAATATGAAGCATTGAAAAAAAGAAAAAAAATAAAGAATAGGGCCCATGATATACCCCGTCCAGCTCGCATCTATAATATACATATATATATATATGGGAATAAATAAGAGCAGGAATAAATATATGCACATAAATAAATATAGGCGGTAGAAGTAGAACCAATCAAGTGTAAATAAGAAAATAAACAAATAAGTAAATAGAAAAATAAAATAAGCAAATAAGTATCTTATTGTTCTTAATTGAAACAATTGAAGTCTTGCTTCAAATTAGACAAACAAACACAAGGATAGCATGGGAGGATTACAACTATAGAATTACAAGGATAGTAAGGAGAACTATGAGAAGAACTATGAGAGAGTTCCTAAAATGGCTCCAAGGTCATGCCTCCCAACAAAACAAAGCAAGGCTTTTATAGGCAAAAAATAGAAGTAAAATGGTGAATAATAATTTTGACTTTTTACTATTTATTTGGTCAAAATACACCGAAATTAATGCAACAATAGTCTTTAATAATTTACTAACAGAAGTACAACAATAATAGTCTTTAGCAACAATAATTCACCAAAAGCAGGGACAAAAGTAGCAGGAATCATGGACTAGAATAATAATTGCAGTAGTAGGAATCACGGCGTGCAGCAATAATAGTAGTAGTAAGAATTATAAGGTAAAAGTAGCAGGAATCATAGAGTGCATGGATCAATCTCTAGACAACTGTGGGATAGTTTCTGGATCATGTTCAAATATTTCTTCTTTATAAGGATTACTATGATCAATAGAGACTTTAGAGGATGCCTTGGATTCATTGTCGTAGTTATCATTATCTTCTTGGAGGGACTACTTCAATAAGTAAATTAAATATTTTTCTTAAATCCTTAGAGAACAGACTTATTTTTTTACTTAGAAGATTTATCAGAAGAAGCAAGTTGATGTACTGCCTGGGCAGTAGGATATAGATGCATTTGAATCATAGTCTTAGCAGAAGGGAATTCTTCAATGCTTTCTATATTTGGAGAAGCTAGAGGGAAATCTCCAGTAACTTTTTCAATAACATCCTAGGTGTGGGGAAATCTATCACACCATTTGACATACCAGTTAGCAAGAATATCATCTCATTTAACATAACATCACTTCATAATCCAAGGAACCTTTAATTTCTTGCATAAGTGGAGGGAAACCAGGAATTTCTAACCATGCCTATCAGTCTTATAAAAAGTACAAAATTGAGTTTATCAGTGAAGATTTCATAAATGAGACCAAATTGTGATCGCCATCTAAAAAACCACAAGGGAATTGGGAATTAAACTTTTTATCAAAATTGATGAACCAAGAATGAGACATCGTAGTATCTTGAAACAGCATGATTTTGAATTAGGCTTCAATGTAATCATAATAACAAAAGGTGAATGATCTTTTTGGTAGCATAAAGTTGGGTTCCCTATTTATCTTTAGTGATAAGGTATAATATGTAAACACTATGATAGATCAGTTTAGTTTTGTTGGTTTTATAAAAAAAAATGGGTTTAATCAAGATGAACTGTGTTTGGGTAAGGATGGAGGAGTAATACTGTAAGGTTTTTCTGGATATGTTCATGGACCCAACGGAAACTAGAAGAAAAGTAATCCAATGCAATTTTAAGGGAATTAGTTTATATTGATATGATGGGTTCAATATAAAACAAAGTTTGACAATATTATTTTTTAACATAATCAGTTCTTGGGGTAGTATACTTATCCGGCGCAAAGAGTTAAATATGTTGATTGGTTTTAACAATGACATGAGCATATGGATCATAAGGGGAGGCCAAAGCATATGAGAAACTAGGTTTAACAATGGCAAAACTACCAAGGGTAGTTAATCAACTAGTGATATCAATAGAGGAAGCATATACATGCTTCACTATCTATTTTCCAGGGATAGGAAAATGAGGAGGAATTTGTTTGTCTTTATTAAGTTTTCTACTTGTTATTGGGGTGCGAAAGAATTCATGAGTAAGGAAATCAGGATTTGTATTTTGGAAACCTTCAATATATTCAAAATCAAAATAAATAAATAAAACAATTAAAATGGCTTACCATCAAACAAAAATATGTTTTGAAATAATGTTTTTAACATTTTTTTCTAATACATTGTTGCCCAGATGACTAACACAAGAGGGGGGTGAATTGAGTTGTATTAAAAAAAATAACAATTATAAATCAAATATATAATATAAAATATAAACAAAATATGAAATAACAATAAATATAAAGAGTAAGGATAAGAGAAAAGCAAACTCAGTATGTTAACGAGGTTCGGCCCCACTGCCTACGTCCTCGCCTCAAGCTATCCCTTGAGGATTCCCAAATTCACTATTCAACCTCCTTCAGGTGGAGATAGAAACCTATTACACCCTTGAACAACACCGCTACAAAGGATCCGTGTAGAACACCCTCTACACTTGCAATCACCTTACACGTGGTGATTCAACTATTCCCCGTGTAGAATACTTTCTACACACGCAAGGGTTATACACACCTTTTTTCTGATACAAGAGCTGATAGTGGGTAGGTTATCAGAAAACACTCATCAATGAGTGAAATAAGAACAATACAGTGCAAATTATATCTCTCAAAATGAACAAGGATTAAGGCTCAATGTTTATAGAAGAGAAAATGAAAGCTTTGAATGAATGTTGTATGCTCTTCGTGTTGTAAATGTGAAGCTCTCAAATGATCTATTTATAGGCATATGAGACTTCATATTCAAATTTAAAAAGATTCACATGTCAAAGACAACATCATTCACTTTTTCAAAAAATTCAAATAAAATGTTCTTCTTTTTCAATTGTCAAAGACAACATCATTCACTTTTTCAAAAAAATCAAACCTAATATTTTACTTTTGGCATATGACAAAATGAGCACACTTTCATTTTCAAAAAATTTAAACCTAATATTTTACTTTTTGTATATGACAAAATGAGCACACTTTACTTTTCAAAATTTTCAAACAAAATCATCTACCTTTTGTATAAGTCTAAAAAAGCATCAATCACTTTTGAAAATATTCAAATAAAACATGCACATGTGAAAGATGACAATCAATCATCTTTAATATTTTTAAAGTTCAACCCTTTAATCAAGACATGCACATGCAAAAGATGACAATCAATCATCTTTCAAAATTTTCAAATTTAATTTTTAAAAATATTCATGCACATGTGGAAAATGTATTTTAATGCTTTATGATAAAATATTAATTTTGAGCATTAATCCTAATTTCGAATTTTGAAGAGATTTACAACATTACTCTATAATTTTAATGTGAACTTGTTCCATTCTTGCTCATGCTTGTTTCCTTGATGTGCTTGACTCCATTGTGTAGACAACTTGAGCTTGAGACTTCTTTATTCTTTGAATTCATTTGTTATCATCAAAATCCATGTGTAAATATATAATTACACAAAACTTGAAATCTTGCGTTCAACAATCTCCCCCTTTTTTATGATGACAAATACTTGATAGAATTTGAAACCTGTATTAATACTTAAGCTCCCCTTGAAAATATGCGTTAGTTTTTCAAGCAAAAGTATAAATATAATTCCAAGCATATATAACAAGTTTAGCAATTTAAACAGTGTTAATGTTTTAGTCTAACACTTCTCCCCCTTTTGGCATCATTAAAAAGGATCCACAACAAGTAAATAGACTGAAGAAAACGGTGCGTTAGTAGACACTATAGATAGTTGAAAAATGGAGCCGTCCATGACCCGACAAGTGCTGCAAAGCCTCGAGGCCTAACTCTATGAATTTAATACGGCTGAAGATTTAAACAATCACCTGATGTTGTTGACAAACGGGATTGAAGGCTCCGAGTTTCTATAAAAAAATGATCATTTTCATCTATCGGATGCCAAAAAAATAATCGCTTCTTGACCTGAGTTCTGTTTTTCTACAACGATAGAATGGCTGAGCAATTCTCTTCCACTAATGTTCCAAACTTGAATCAGGAACCCTTGACGCATCAATCATCAATCTTCTCTCCTGAGGCCGTCAATACCATGATAGGAGCAGTGAACCGTTTTTCTAGTAAGGCTGATTCTGAGATTATTGCAGAATCAAGAATGCTCAGTAGTCAATATGCTGCCTCTGTTACGATCATGTCTCGGAGGTTAATGGCGAGGGTGAGTAAGATTGATCATCTTAACATGCAAATATTTGAGTTACGACAGAAGCTTGCTAATAAGGATAGTGAGAATAAAAGGCTAAAGCAAGAAAACCAAGAGTTGAAAAAATTTGCAGATTGGTATGCTCATAATCTGCAACCACGAATAGAGGAGCTGGAACGAGAAAGGGTTCAGATACAAGGTCAACATCGACAGATAACAGCAGAGGTTCATCGTTTACTAGAAAAATAGGGACAATCTACTGTTAATCTTGCTGGCTTAGTAAGAAAACTTTTGATAATGTGTTTCCAGCATATCTTGTATTTCTTTTGACTAAATAAGATTTGAAGAGAAAATAGTTTGTCTTATTCTTTATGCTATCTCTATAAAATCAGTCCTGAAGTTCATCCAATCCGCATCAAGTTTTCATCTCATCTCTATAACTCATCTGCATTCCTTCAGCATTCTCGTTTTAAGCCTTCTATAATTTTCTCAATGGCTCATTCTTCTAACATTTCTCTAGATCCATCCATGAGGCATTCTGCATCTCAACCTCCTGTCCTTTCTGCAGCTGCCATTGGTGCCATGTTGCAGCAAGAAAATAATAACCTAACTAATAAGTCAGATTCTGATGCTATTTATGACTTGGTGAGTCTTGGGACTCACTACTCTTCTTCTATTGTTGTTTTTTCTCAGCGGCTACAAGCCAAAAATCATGAAGTTGAAAAGCTCAAAGAACAAATTATTGTACTTCAACGAATTGTTCAAGAGTCTCACACAAGGGAAGGAATCATTCGGCAGAAGAATAAACAGTTGAAATCTTTATTAGATTCTTCATTCCGATTGCCGGTTTCCATGGATAAGAATGACATGATATTGTATGAAGAGAATGAGCGTCTCAAACATGAGGCTAAGAATCTCAAGTTTATGTAAAAGTATTTAAAAAATCTATCTCTATTTTTATTGACTCTAGTCTATCTTTTAAGAGATATTCATAGCATGCATCATACCTATTTCTCTTCTGATCATACATAATCTATCTTCTGGTAAAGGCTTTGTGAAAATATCTGCTAACTGATCGTGTGTGTTTGTGAATTCTATTACTATATCGCCTTTCTGCACATGATTTCGAAGAAAATGATATCTTATTTCAATATGCTTAGTTCTAGAATGTTGTATTGGGTAGGGGTGGGCAACGGGGCCCCGCACCCCGCTACCCCGCCCCCGCACGACGGGGCGGTGTACCCCGCCCCGCATCTAGTCCCCCTAGCGGGGGCGAGGGGCGGGGAGAGCCCAACCCCGTCCCGCATTTCCCCCGCCCCGCCCTCACCTATATATATATATTATATATATATATATATATATAAACATAAATATTTATATTTACAAAAACATAAATATATGTTTATATATATAAATATATATTTATATTTTACAAATTGTGTATATATAAATATATATATTATAATTTGTTAGACTTGTTCACAAATTATGCATTAGCAAATTTAAAAACTATATAGTTTAAAAACTACTACACTACAACTTACACAAAATATGCATTAGTAAATTTAAAAATAACATAATTTTTAAATTATAGTCATATTTACAAAATTTAAATTTACAATTTAGATCTAAACATATATTTTTTATCACTTTTAGGTCTAGAAATAATTTTTTAAAATAATAAAATATAGTTAATATTTGAAGTGAAAATAAAGCGGGGCAGATTGGGTATCCGCCCCGCATCCCGCCTAGCGGGGCAGGGTACCCCGCCCCGGGGATGCGGGGGCGGGTGGCGGGGAGGAAAACCCCACCCCCGCATGGTGCGGGGCGGGGTGCGGGGAGGGGGCTACCCCGCACCGTATGGTGCGGGTAGCACCCCTAGTATTGGGTTCTTTGAAAGATTTATAGCACTTGTATTATCACATTTGATTGGAATGTGATTATACTTGAGTTTAAAATCTTCAAGTTGTTGCTTCATGTAGAGAACTTGAGCACAACAACTACCCGCAGCAACATATTCTGCCTCAGCAGTAGATAGTGCAACAGAATTTTATTTTTTACTGAACCAGGAAACTAATGCATGACCTAAGAAATGGCATGCTTCACTAGTGCTTTTTCGATCTATTTTACAGCTAGCATAATCTGCATCTGTGTAGCTGATTAGATCGAAAAATGTGTGCTTAGGGTATCATAACCCTAGGTTAATTGTACCACTAAGATATCTAAGAATGCGCTTAACTACAATTAAATGTGATTCTTTTGGAGATGATTGAAAGCGTGCCCATAAGCACACACTAAACATAATATCTGGTCTACTGGCTGTTAAATATAATAAGCTATCAATCATACCTCGATATATCTTCGAGTCAACTGGCTTACCGGATTCATCTTTATCAAGTTTAGTTGATGGGCTCATTGGTGTTCCAATTTCCTTAGTATTTTCCATCCCAAACTTTTTCAATAATTCCTTAATATATTTTGATTGATTGATGAATGTCCCACTTTTTGCTTGCTTAATTTGCAATCCGAGAAAGAATGTAAGTTCTCCCATCATACTCATCTCAAATTCTTCCTGCATAGTCTTAGCAAAAACTTGACACATATTTTCATTAGTAGCACCGAATATTATATCATCAACATAAATCTGAATCAAAAGAATATCATCATTTTCATATTTAATGAAAAGAGTTGTGTCGATTTTTCCTCTTGAAAAACCTTTTTCAATCAAGAAACCACTGAGTCTCTCGTACCAAGCTCTAGGAGCTTGTTTAAGTCCATATAGTGCTTTTATGAGTTTGAAAACATGATTTGGGGAAATATGATTTTCAAAACCTGGAGGTTGCTCAACATATACCTCTTCATTTATAAAACCATTTAAGAAAACATTTTTAATATCCATTTGAAAAAGTTTGAAATCTTTATAACAAGCATATGCAAGTAGCATTCGAATAGCTTCTAATCTTGTGACAGGTGCATATGTCTCATCATAATCGATTCCTTCTTCTTGATTAAAACATTGGGCTACAAGTCGAGCCTTATTTCTAGTAATGACTCCGGACTCATCTTTCTTGTTTCTAAAAACCCATTTTGTTCCAATAATAGTATGATTTTTGGGTCTAGGAACAAGTGTCCAAACATCATTTCTTTCAAATTGATTCAACTCTTCTTGCATAGCTAGAATCCAAGATTCATCAAGAAGTGCGTCATCAATATTTTTGGGTTCAATTTGAGATAGAAAAGCAGTATGATTGCAAATATTTCTAAGAGATGATCGAGTACTTACACCTTGTGAAGGTTCTCCCAAAATTTGTTCCACTGGATGATCTTTCACAAATTTCCACTGTTTGGTTGCATCTTGTATTAAATTTTGATAATCTTTCCTGATGGCTCCATGTTGAACTTCCTCTATTGTTTTCTCTTTGTTGAGATTGAGACTTTCTGTGTTATTTATACCTCCTGTTTCTTCATCAATAGATTTCTTGGAGAGTGGAGAATTAGATTCATCAAATACTACATGCATAGATTCTTGTACAGTCAAAGTCTTTTTATTGAATACTCTATAAGCTTTACTATTAGTAGAATACCCGAGAAAGATACCTTCATCAGATTTTGCATCAAATTTGCCTAAATTATCCATGTCATTCAAAATAAAACATTTGCATCCAAATACATGAAAGTAACCAATGTTGGGCTTTTTCTCATTCCAAAGCTCATAGGGGGTTTTATCTAACTTAGACCTTAGCATAACTCTATTTATAACATAACATGCAGTACCTACCGCTTCGGCCCAAAAATAACTAGGCAAGTTGTTCTCATTGAGCATTGTTCTTGCCATCTCTTGAAGAGATCTATTTTTCCTCTCTACTACCCCATTTTGTTGAGGAGTTCGAGGAGCAGAAAAATTATGCACAAAACCGTTTTCATCACAAAATGTTTCAATATTTTTATTAACAAACTCTTTTCCCCTATCACTTCGGATACTTGAAATAGTATAACCCTTTTCATTTTGAATTCTCTTGCATAACTTGGTAAAAGTATTATGTGCCTCATCTTTATGAGAAAGAAAGATGACCCAAGTATATCTAGAGAAATCATTAACAATAACAAATGCATAATATTTTCCTCCTAGACTTGCAACTCTATTTGGTCCAAAAAGATCCATGTGTATCAGTTGCAATGGTCTAGTAGTAGAAATATGTTTCTTAGTTTTAAAAGAAGTTTTTGTTTGTTTACCAAATTGACATGCATCACAAATTTTATCTTTAAGAAAATTTGTTTTTGGTAAACCTCTCACAAGATCATTTTTTGAAAGTTTGGAAATAAGTTCCATATTGGCATGACCTAATCTTCTATGCCATAACCAACTAGTTTCATTTTGAGCTGAAAAGCAAATAGCATCTTGTGAGGTAATTTCTTCAAAATCGATTGTATAAACATTATTGTTTCTAAAAGCAATAAAACAAATATTACAATCATGATCATTCAAAATAATGCATTTATCCATTTTGAAAGTAACTGTAAATCCTTTATCACATAATTGACTTATGCTCAAAAGATTATGTTTTAAACCTTCAACAAGTAGAACATCTTCAATTATGAGAGAAGATTCATGACCAGTTTTACATATTCCTACGATCTTCCCTTTCGAGTTGTCTCCAAATGTCACGTGTTGTTCTTCTTTAGATCTAAGATCAAAAAACTTAGTCTTGTCTCCCGTCATATGTCTTGAATATCCACTATCTAAAAACCATTTGTTTTTGCTTGTGGAAGACTTCATGCATACCTATAAAAACAATTAAAATGATTTTTTCTTGGTACCCAAGTTCTTTGGGTCCTTTATTTATTAGTATTAGAAGAAACAAGATTTTTAGGTACCCATATGACCCTAATAGTCATTGTATGATTTCTTCTAATAGGACAAGTATGATAATTATGACCATTTCTATTACAAAAATTGCAAATAGCATGTGACATATATGAAAAACTTGAATGATTATAATAATATACTTTTTTGACAAAATTATTTTTATGAAAAGAATTTTGAATATTAGTCTTTGATGTAGAATGATTATGAAATAAATTTTTGTAATGTTTGTATTTTTGTTTTGGCATATATCCCAAACCTGCCTTGTTAAAAACACATCGTTGACTACCAAGAAGTTTTTCAAAATTTCTTTTTCCATTCGTAAAGTTTTCAACAATATTTTCTAAATCGGTTTTCTTCTTATTCAATTCAAGATTTTCATCTTTCAAAATGATACTTTCTTTTCTTAAAATTTCAATTTCATTTGTTAAAGAAAAATTTTTCTTTTTCAAAACAGTATATTTGATACCCAATTTTTCAAATTCCTCATAAACCTCTTCTAAAATATTTTGCAATTCTTCATATGAAGGATTTTCAATATTATCAGGATTTGTTACCTCAATGTCATCTTTAGCCATAAGACAAAGATTTGTTGATTCTTCATTGCTTGCTTCACTATCTGAGCTACTTGAATCATCATCCCATGTAGCTTTCATTGCTTTGTTGCCCTTGTTTCGGTCTTTCTTTAGCAGAGGACAATCTGGCTTGATATGACCAGGTTTATTGCATTTATAACAAATTAAAGTGTCATTTTTACCTGAATCTTTCTTGGAAAACTTTTTGAAAGATTTCCTTGGAGGAGTTCTATTTTTCTTCAAGAACCTCTGAATTCTTCTTGTTATCATCGCAACTTCTTCATCTTTATCTTCATTTTCTTCATCTTCATCACTTTCACTTTCATGAGGAACAGCTTTAAGTGCTAAGCTCTTCTTTGGCTTTCCTTCTTCTTCTCCTCTTTTCAATGTGTACTCATGAGTGATAAGTGAACCGATGAGTTCATTGATTTCGAGCTTCTTGAGGTCTCTAACTTCAAGAATCCCTGTCACTTTTGATTCCCAACGTTTTGGTAGAGAGTTGAGAATTTTTCTTACTATCTCCGCCTTGAAATAAACTTTGCCAAGAGCTGTCAAGCTGTTTATGATGTTAGTAAAACGAATGTGCATACTAGAATAGATTCATCATCATTCATCTTAAACATTTCATATTCATGAGTAAGAATATAAATTTTTGATTCCTTGACTTGCGAAGTTCCTTCATAAGTAACTTCCAAGTTATCCCAAATTTCTTTTGCCGTAGCACAAGTCATTATTCTATTAAACTCATTTCCATTAAGAGCATTAAATAATAAATTCATAGCAGTTAAATTCAAAATATAAAGTCTATCGTCTTCACGATCAAACTCTTCTTCTTCCTTTTTGACCTTTACTCTATCAACCACTTTTGTTGGAATATAAGATCCATTTACAATACATTTCCAGATTTGTCGACCTTGAGTTTGAAGGAATATTCTCATTCTAACTTTTCAGAATGAATAATTATCTCCACAAAAGAGTGGAGGCCGACTGCTAGATTGACCTTCACCAAACGAAGCTGAAATGTTAGCCATAAGATCTTAACTCAAAAGATAGTTAGTCTTATAATAGAGCTCTTAGCTCTGATACCAATTGTTGCCCAGATGACTAACACAAGAGCGGGAATGAATTGAGTTGTATTAAAAAAAATAACAATTATAAATCAAATATATAATATAAAATATAAACAAAATATGAAATAACAATAAATATAAAGAGTAAGGGTAAGAGAGAAGCAAACTCAGTATGTTAACGAGGTTCGGCCCCACTGCCTATGTCCTCGCCTCAAGCTACCCCTTGAGGATTCACAAATTTACTATTCAACCTCCTTCAGGTGGAGATAGAAACCTATTACACCTTTGAACAACACCGCTACAAAGGATCCGTGTAGAACACCCTCTACACTTGCAATCACCTTACACGTGGTGATTCAACTATTCCCCGTATAGAATACTTTCTACACACACAAGGGTTATACACACCCTTTTTCTGATACAAGAGCTGATAGTGGGTAGGTTATCAGAAAACACTTCTCAATGAGTGAAATAAGAACAATACAGTGCAAACTATATCTCTCAAAATGAACAAGGATTAAGGCTCAATGCTTAGAGAAGAGAGAATGAAAGTTTTGAATGAATGTTGTATGCTCTTGGTGTTGTAAATGTGAAACTCTCAAATGATCTATTTATAGGCATATGAGACTTCATATTCAAATTTAAAAAGATTCACATGTCAAAGACAACATCATTCACTTTTTCAAAAAATTCAAATAAAATGTTCTTCTTTTTCAATTGTCAAAGACAACATTATTCACTTTTTCAAAAAAGTCAAACCTAATCTTTTATTTTTGGCATATGACAAAATGAGCACACTTTCCTTTTCAAAAAATTCAAACCTAATATTTTACTTTTTGTATATGACAAAATGAGTACACTTTACTTTTCAAATCTTTCAAACAAAATCATCTACCTTTTGTATAAGTCTAAAAAAGCATCAATCACTTTTGAAAATATTCAAATAAAACATGCACATGTGAAAGATGACAATCAATCATCTTTAATATTTTCAAAGTTCAACCCTTTAATCAAGACATGCACATGCAAAAGATGACAATCAATCATCTTTCAAAATTTTCAAATTTAATTTTCAAAAATATTCATGCACATGTGGAAAATGTATTTTAATGCTTTATGATAAAATATTAATTTTGAGCATTAATCCTAATTTCGAATTTTGAAGAGATTTACAACATTACTCTATAATTTTAATGTGAACTTGTTCCCTTCTTGCTCATGCTTGTTTCCTTGATGTGCTTGACTCCATTGTGTAGACAACTTGAGCTTGAGACTTCTTTATTCTTTGAATTCATTTGTTATCATCAAAATCCATGTGTAAATATATAATTACACAAAACTTGAAATCTGAGTTCAACATACATAATTGAGCACTATTGCGATCAATACGTAATAGAAATATTTGGTTTAATAAATCATTTTAGAATTTAGAAATACATAATACTATTAATAAAATTTCTTTCTTAATAGTATTATAATTAGTTTGTGCACCATTCCAAACTCCATAATGGAAACAAACAATTTATTTAGATGAGCCTAATGAAACAATCTGTTTTAGAAAACCACCACAACCAATGTCAAAAGCATCAATTTCAACTATTTAAAAAAAAAAATTAATAGTAGGAATACCCAAACAAGGTAGAGTCTTGACATGAGTTTGAATTTTTTTAACAAGAGAAGTATGAGTGTTAGATCAAGGCATTGGATTAGTTTGTAACCTTTCAAACAATGGTTTATATTGTTTTTTCATATCTCTGTAGAATTCAGTAACGTAGTTCAAAAAACTAAGAAATCTTTATAACTGTGTTCAATCAGTGATGATTTTGGAAAATTTATTAGCAAATTAGATAGCTCTATCGGATGAATTTGTCCTTTAGAGATGCCATAACCAAGGAAACAAATTTTTTGTTTGGAATATTTTGATCTTTTTAGCAAAAACCTTAAGACCATTTCTTTTGATGATATCTAGAAACAAATACAAATGTTCCAATATTCATCAGTAGATTTGGAATAGATAAGAACATCATCAATATAAAGAATGGTAAAATGATGGAATGAATCAAAAATATCATTCATAATGTTTGAAATTCACTAAAAGCATTCTTAAGACAAGAGAGCATAACATTCCACTCATAATGTCCAAAATGAGTGGTGACAACAGTTTTGTATCTACCATTTTTACTAATCTGGACTTGCCAGAAACCAAACTTCACATCAAACTTGAAGAAAACTATAACATCTATAAAGTGTGATTTTTTAGAATTTTTTATAAAATTTGTAAGATCTATGTTCTAGAATCTGAAATGCAGTATTGGATAGGGTGGCCAACCTACCCCCCAGCATCTGGACGTGGGCACCCACTCATGAGGGGTAGGGGCAGGGGATGGGATAGAGGCACTCCCCTTCTAGGAGTTGTGAGTAGCACATTTATGGCCTGTTTGAGATTGCGTTATCAGTCTTAAAAAGTATTTAAATAGTCTTAAAAGCTCTTTAATGAAAAAATCATATTGTTTAGGTGTTACATATTAAAGTAATTTTTAATATCAAATAAACCAAAAAGTACATTCGAGGAAAAGCATCATTTTGGATGTGCTTTTTTCGAATAATGTGAAACATAATTCAAATTTTAAAAAAACTGTCATTTGGAAGAATATCCATATAACTTTAAGTTAATTACAATTTTAATATTTTAAAGATATGGTCATAATTTTTAAAAATAAAATGATCGTCTTTTCTATATCATAAAGCACTTTTTTAATTTGTTTTTAGACAAATATAACATGTTTGAAAGTGGTTTAAATATATTGTTGCTAAATAGTAAATAAATATTTAATAGTAGAACTTATTAGTTAAGTTATAAACTATAAGTCTAAAAGTTATAAGTTATATTTCACACCGCAATCCCAAACATGCACTTAGTTTCTACCAAACCCAATCATCCCTCTATCCCTTCCCCTCCTCCCCATTTCCTCTACAAGGTTTCAATGTTCTATAAACTTTTTTTTTTTTTTTAATTCCTCTTGTTTGGAATAGGCTTGATTTATTGCTTTATGATGACTAAGGGATCACAGACACCAAACTTTTGAACTCATCAACTATATATCAGTGATCTTCAAGAGCCACTCAAAATTTTCATAAAAGGGCTTGCTTATAGAGTCCTATGAGTAGCCTTATGTTAACACAGTAACCACACTGACCACCATTTGTGATGAGTTGTCTAATGGGAGGGAGAATAATTTAGGAATACTGTGTCTCCAAGTCCCCCACCCAACTTCACCATGCTCAACTCGCCAAAGTTAGGGTTAGTTGTTACTCGCCTTGCTATAGCTTCCAATGGCCGACGAAGACATCATTATTGGGTATGCTTTCAGATTTACAAATTTTCAACTTCATAGTATTACAATTTTTTCAACTTCATAGTGTTCCTCGGGTATGCCGTCCAGATTACATTTTATTGAATAAACATTTGAATAGAGAGAGAGAGAGAGAGAGAGAGAGAGAGAGAGATTGAAATGGAGGATTAAGGTCGTTGTACCAGTGGGTGCGAAGGTTGTGTGCTTTCAAAAAAATATGTATTTTGTCAAAAGTCCAAATTAGTAATATATATATTGCCTCTCTCTCTCTCTCTCTCTCTCTCTCTCTCTCTCTCTCTCTCTCTCTCTCTCTCTCTCTCTCTCTCTCTCTCTCTCTCTCTCTCTCTCTCTCTCTCTCTCTCTCTCTCTCTCTCTCTCTCTCTGTGTGGCATGATGAATGTGATAGAAAAATGGGGAAATGGAGTTCAAAAACTCTTCTATTCACACCTAGAAACAGAAAGAGCAAGTGAGCAAGGTTTTCTTCACGGTGAAGCTCAAGGTTGAAGAAATTCCAAACAGTTCATTATTCATCTGAACAAACTTATTTGTGTTCTTGGTTTGAGTTCTTGCCATGCTGGTGTGACTGGTGTGCTAAAAAATGGCTTGAGACTATAATTCTCATCTCATCTCAAATTCAAAATTCTTATCTCATCATTACATATTTCCTAAATTTTCATATAAAATATAATAAATAATTCAACTTTTTCAAATCCCAATACAACTTTTTCAAATCCCAATACAATAATATTACTAAAACTAATATTTTAAACTTTCATCTCAAACTCAAAATCCTCATTTCTACCCCCAAACCTCTAGTGTATGTTACATTAACTCTCAAAGTATATTAAAAACGAGTTATATTAGGCAAAAGCCCCACACCCGACACACCAAAGTTTTTCAAGTGTAGAATAAAAGAGTAAAATCACATATTCAAGTGGTGTGAAGAGTGTGGAGTTTATGTTTTAGAATTTTTCATTAAAAACACGTACAAAACTATTTGATTTAATGATCTTAGATCTACTTTCGTCTTCCACTAGGCTACCACCGTCGGCACATGAGTCCCATACATTTGTCATATAGAGATAACTTTATATGACACTCATATTATAGCTTGTGAATCCCACACACCGATGCAACTTCATGTGATCTTATTTTATACAAACAATATCTAAGTGTTTGATTCTAACAATTTAATCATGTTTTTATTTTCTTTAACTAAGGATCCAAAGGGAGTGGAAATTATCACTATCAACAACACTCTACCAGTTAAACAACAGTGGCTCTCTTTCAATTACGGCATGAAATTGCAATTCCACACTTCACCAGTTAAATTATAAGAAATGACACTCGTGCAAATCCAATTTAATAGATTCATTATATAATATAAGTAACACTAGATACGGTTTTAGGATGTCCAAATCTTGTGTATTTATTTTGAAAAAAAAAAAAAGTAAGGTCCACATTTTAAAAAATAATTTTTTCATGTAGCCCCAAACATATCCACTATTTTCAAATGCATGACTTATACACTTTATAACTATAAATATGATTTCTATATATTCATATATATATATATATATATATATATATGTGTTTATTTTATTTTCTTCTATATTGTCATATTGTTATATATATATATATATGAGTAATGATATATGACACATTGACACATTCTTATTCTACTTTCATCATATTAAATAATATGTGACACGTTTATCACTATTAAATGATAAATAAGCATATAATAAATGATCATTTAATAATGATAAATGTATCACATCTTACTTAATGAGATAAAAATGAAATGATAGTATGGTGTATAGAATTTTCTATTTTACTATTTCTTGATTTTCAAAAACCCACTTTTTCTTTCATTGTTATTATTATTATCCAATTAGGACGTCAGTACTTAGTAATGACAACCGAATTTTTTCTTTCCTAAATTTTTTTAAACATGAAAAAAATCTATTCATCATCTTTTTTTTATTATTTTATGATGTGGCATTAAATAATTAGATATTATTTATTATGTTTCAATTATGAACATATTATTTAATATCACATCATAAAATAATAAAAAAATATATAATAAATAACAGAACTCTTTAAAAAAAATAGTTTTTTTTAATAAAAATTAAAAAAAAGATTTTTATTTGGGGCAAACTAGCATTTTACATCCGATTAACGTCTAAAGTGGTCCATCTCCCTAGATGGGCGGCTGAGATCTTTCATGCCCACTCGACTTCACCTATAAAACGGAGCAGCGGCTAGGGTTTTCTATTGACAGCCCCAAGTGGACAGCCAGATTATGTAGGCCGCGATCCTTTACACCGAGAAATCTCCGACCCTCTCCCTCCCTCCCCGATCTTTATTAGCTTCACAGCCTACAATGGATGTGCGATTGTTCGATTTTATTGTGTTTTTGTTATTGTAAAGGGGGGGCTACATGTACCAAGAGAAGGGTGACAATTTCGGTCAGTACCCTTGATCTTGAAATGCCAAAGTGGCTGTAGCCATATCAAATGTCTACGAGAAGTTAACTGGCCGGTTTTTGTGAGATCTTTCGATCTCCGTCAACTATTCTGCTTACCGAACTTCTCATATTCTTTTCTAATCTTTTCTTATCCTCTTCTTTATTTTCTTTCGGAGTATTGAATGGGTAAAGAGAAGGGAGAGAAGAGGGAAAGGGCATAGCATTTAGCCTCTTTTAACAACCCTTCTCAAACATCAATTGCTGAAAAAAGTCGCCTTCCAGGCTGCCTGCTTTCCAGCAGTTCGCGTCTAACGGTGCCTACAGCGTTATCTTCCAAAAAAAAATCTTATTTTTTTATTTGATTATTTATCCATTTATTCGTTTCTAATTGTTTTCTTACCTCTGTTTTTCTTCTTCCGAGATCTCGAAAACAACGCCATTTATAGGTGATGGGGAGTGCAAGACATATTTTGAAGTAGCAGGGTTTTTTTTTCCCAGAAAAAATGAATATGCATACAGAGAAGATGAGTCTCATACATTCTTCCCCCCAGAGTGACTTACACTGGGTTCGTCTTTAATGAGGAACTTCTTTTTTCTTTTATGATAATCAGAAACTTCATTAAAAAAAACACCAATACATCATTTGTTGTCAAAACCATAAAGAATGTTGAACAAAAGAAGGAATCAGCTCTCACCAAACATTAATATCTTCAATGTCCCAAACATATCTAGCTAAGGAATGATCTACCACATTCCCTATTCCTCTCTACACAGCCAATGGCCTCAATCGTTGTTGCCTCATCCACTCAGTCTCAGAGGATAGCTTATAATATACAAAAATTGGCAGACAATTATATTTCAAATAATCAGTGGTAAAATCTAGGTCCGAATTTTGTAAAAATCAGGGTATTGATGTGACCAAATTCGGCTCCCTCATCTCCAAGTGAGGGTCATGACGTCTGTGCATGTATATACCAGGTGAAATCTCAGTTGGTCAAATTTTAGGTTTATTCTTTAATAGTTATCAATTTGAGTTTCTCGATCACTTAAGATATACCTGATTGTTAATTTTAATAATATGTATACTAATTTTAATATAATTAATCAAAAAATAAATTTTATTGAAAACTGTACTAATTTAAATTTTGAATATATAAAAATCAGTATTGATGTACAGATTAGTACGCCAATACAAATTAGTAAGCGACTTTATTTATATATATAGCTAAACATCGTAACTATGAAATTGAACTGTTACCTCAGGCTTCCTCACCCAATCACCACTACTGAACATCCGACCCATGGAGTGAATATCTACGCAGACTGCTAGGAATTTTCTCTGGATTGAACAACCAAAAGAAATAAAAAACTACAAGGGCATGCCTACGCCAGTGGCCGCTAGAGCTTCAGTCAAATGCCCAACTCTTAACCCAACCTTACTTGCAAAATCGTCTCTACAATAGTATGAAATCGCCGGCAAGGCCTTGAATGCAACCGACGGTTTGCTGGCAGAAGAATCGTTATCAGATTCAAATACGTGTGCTTTTCCTGTTGGAACTAATTTGCTTGTGGTACGCTTGTAAGAACCAAACCACTTGGATTGCATGTACCCGTTTCTTCTCCATGGCGGTACATGCATGTCCATGCTTTTCAGTGACTCTTTCATTGCTCTGCACATCAGCGTCACCACCTGCCTGAGCTCTTCCTCTTTGCCTACAAATATGGGTGGGAGAACATCGAGCAACGCCGCGTATCGGTCCGTTGGACGAGCAATTTTGAACTCTCTGGCCAGCAAAACTTCGACAATGTATCTGTTTCCAGAGACATTGATATCAATGTACTCGTAATCCCCTGCTGGGAACCGCCCGCTTTTGTCCCATTTCGATTTGCAGAGGCCTGCACAAGGGGGATTTGGATATGTAATCAGAACACAAAAAATGACGCTGCATGACTGGATATGATTGATAATTGAAGTGCTAAGATATGCCACACCAACATATATAGACATCGAACAATTCTATCGAGATAAAAAAAAAAAAGGATTTAATTCATAAACATTTAATTTTTCATAAAATAAATTCTACCGTATTCGTTATGATCCAAAGACAATAAACGGCATTAATTCTTTATACTTACCAGCATCGAAACCCCTGTCACGCAGGCGAGCCATGAGTTCTCGTTTAAAACCCGGGGACGATCTATCTCCGATCAGCCCAAAGCTTGCAGACTCTGTTTCGGCACGGATCTTATGCCTTGCATCATGGTGATTGCCATAGCCATCGCAGCCAAGCAGGTTCTGTAGCATTTCCTTGGCCTCGGAAACAGAGCAATATTCTGACGAGTCTGAATGGTTTTGATCCGTTTCAAGCTCAACCTCTTTGCCGACTCCATCAAACCCACCACCATCTCTTTCAATGAATGACTTCACAAGATCCGATAAGTCGGTGAGACTCTCCGGCAAGTGCTCGCTCCCGCTGCTCTCGCAGAGCGGCACCCTCGACACGTCGTGAAAGGCCTCCGCTACCCACTCAAACCTCACCCGAATCCCAGCCATCGTTGCTAATGAACCTCGCAAACTTGTTTCCAATACCCTTTTTCTCAAATATCTGTGCGCGCAAGTCTTTTTTTTTTCTCTTTTGTATGGTTATGCAGCTTGCCCTTTTGAGCGAGAAGGATGTGAAGGAGATAGCACAGGGATATACAGTATACTAATTCGCTTATATATATACACAGGCACAGATACAGTTAGATATTGAGAAATTGGTTTTGGAGAAATGGTGTTGCTATGTCGTGTTCGTGTCGATATGATGTGCACATAAGGTGACAATATGGAGATGACGAGAGATCGTGGACAGATTATGGAATTCAAACGGCGTTATATACGCACAGAGAGAGAGAGAGAGAGAGAGTAAACTGTACTGGAATGCATGTGGACTAAATTGAGGTTTGTACTAATGAACAGGACTGGGTTTACGTCCAGGTTCGAGCTTTTTCTATGAGTTAATAGGAGAAAGAAGATTATACATTCTGATCATTTTATAGAGGATGAATTAATCTCGTTATTAATAAATAAATAATAATAATAATAATTAAAATCAGACTACCCCATGAGCCTTTATAAGTGGGTCACGCACTCAAACACCTTACTTTTTTGCTTTTATTTAATCATGTCAACAGCACGGTTAATCCGTGCCGGTGTTTTCCGCCCGGTCCAAAGTCGATTTTATGTGGGTCAATATATGACCTAATTATGCATCCACTCATATCCAGAGCGAGTACGAGTACACGAGGCGGCTACCGGGTTTAGAGTTTTGTTACGTATAAGTAGAGTCACGTACTAATTTATATATCAATTTGAGTTTAGAATTTTGTTACGTACAAGCAGAGTCGCGTATTAATCTATATATCAATACTGATTTATTTATATTTAAAATTTAAATTAACATTATTTTCAATAAAATCTACTTTTTGACCAATCACATCACATTAGTGTACAGATTAGTATACAATTATACTTGCAACTATATTTTTTCCCTTATTTATAACCTTTAAAACTAGAGTTATTTCTTTAAAAATTGAGTTTTGCTACATACAAGTACAATCGCGTACTAATCTATGTACCAACACTGATTTATTCATATTTAAAATTTAAATTAACACTATTTTCAATAAAATCTACTTTTTGACCAATCACATCATATTGGTACACAGATTAGTGCACAATTGTGCTTACAATTATATTTTTCCTTAAAAATTAAGTTGTCTATATTACGTAGATTTCATTTATTTTTACAAATGAGATGAAATAAGATAAATTGAAATAAAAATTAAAAATTAAATAAAATATTATTAAAATATATTTCTTAATATTATTTTTTTAAAATTTAAAAAATTTGAATTATTTATTTTATTTTATGTAAAAATTTAAAAAAATTATAATAATTAGATAATATGAGGTGAAAAATTTTATAAAAATGAACGTGGAGTTAGATTTAATTCGGGTACAATTTAGGCACTTGGATTTAAAAAATAAAAGTGTAAATTATTTTGTGAAATTTGGTCTTGATATAATTTTTGTCGTATGAGTCATGCTAGGCTGTGGCCTACCATAATTTTATGTTTAAATTTTTTTGTTATTTTTTTAATATGTTTAAATATATTTAAAAAATAAAAATATATATCAATATATTAAAAATAAATTTTTTAATTACTAAATTAAAAAATAAAAATTGATGAGCTGTCATTTAAAATGGTAAAATTGAAACAGTATAATAGATTTATTCTTTGTCGTATACAAAGATTTAGATTTTAAAATGCATAAAAATATATCTAAGAAGAATTTTGTTATATATAAATAAAGTCGCATACTAATTTTTATATTAATACTAATTTTTTTATATTTAAAATTTAAATTAATATTATTTTTAATAAAATTTATTTTTTAATCAATCACAATAAATTAATATATATATTAATACATAAATATATTTATAACTAGACTTTTGCATATAAGAATGATTGCACGAAAAATTTTTATTTTAACGTTGGAAAAAATTAGTACTTCGTCAAGTAGTGTTGTATATTTTCTTTGGGAAAATCCCACGAATGGGTCAAAGTCACATCCAGTTGACGTGGTTCAAAGATGGCAGCTATGTGGTTGGCGCTTGGACCGTACTTCTTGGGAACTCACACGACCATGTGGTAAATGAAGTCGCGATACGTGTCAATCATGTTAACATTACACTCTTCTTGTTATTATTTTAAAAAGACTATTATATCCTCTAATTTATACTCGTTGTGTCATTGATATATCACCACAATATGGTATCGATTTAATACGAAAATTTAAAATACAAATATAAAAATATAAAAAGAATTTAAAATTTTAGTTTGTATTTGAGAAAATAATTATTTTTAACTATTTTATTATTATTTACAAACTATTTATTATTATTTCACTACTATTTATAAATTATTTTATTATTAATCACAAATTATATAAAATACTCTTTAACATCTAAAAGGAACACTTTCCTCTTTTTATATTTTCAAATGCAATTTAAATATATATTTTTAAATCTTTTTAATAAGCTATGTGGCACCACGTCACGAGTGGTATAAATTAGTGCATATAGTAGTATTATTTTTGTTTAAGATGAATATTTGCGTAAATCTCAAATGTGCCAATTTATATATTTTTTATTATTTTTTTGTAATAATTAAGAAAATGACTATAAGTAAATTTTTTTCCTTAATAATTAAGGATGTTTAAAAAATGATTAAAAGAAAAAGAAAATATCTACACTAATGTGCATATTTGGGATGTATATTTGGTGTATACCCTAGTATTGTCTTATGTGAAATCTTTTTATTGTTATAACATTTTTCTATTAATTTTTAATTTTTTAAAAATATAAAATAATATTATTAAAACTGTGACATTTTATGATAATTTCTATCAATCTTTTATGATTTTATCTAATTTTTAAATAATAACCATCAGATTTAAAAAAAAAAAAAAAAAAATTGGCACACAAAATATCATTTTGACGGCGCAGGTGTGTTGTCCGGGTTCATTGCATTTCGTTTGCCGTCCAAATTCAATGAATCGTAGTACATCCAACCGTCAGCTACCAAAGCCATATTCACAAGGAAATGCCATAGATGGTGGTCACCGAGTGGCCACCGATTCCCTCCTTTTTTTTTTAATAGTTAATTAAATATTTTTTAATAAATTTATAGTTTATTTATTTACTTATTAAATTTTTTTAATAAATTTAAAATATATATTTAAATAAAAAAAAAAAAGAGAGATCAAAATAAATTTATCTATTTAGTGGAGTTTTCGATAGACTTCCTATGTGGGAGTAGAACCGTCCTATTCATATATAGAAAACAAAGACTGCATCTTACTGGATAGGGAACATGACATTCGACCATATGAAAGTTTTCATTCATATAATCATCATATGTGATGATATGTGATTTATTAAAAAGTCATTTTAACATCAATATATTTTATATTTTTTTAGTAAATTACATAGAATTATGTGATGGTGTCCTGTTGAGAGGATTTTATCACAACAAAATTTTATAAAATTAAATTTACGAATTGACATAATTTGATGTCGTATATTAGACCTATTTAATAATATATTTGTCGTATTATATCAAGCCACAATATACGTCAGTTTATAAATATATTTTGATGTAATTAAAGCATTTATCTACTTTTAGCATCAAGCTTGACAACCTCTTTTAAGATAAGCTAAAGTAGATTATTATTATTATTATAATATATCATGGCTTTAAAGATAAGGAGAGTGTAAGATAAAATAAGAATTTCTTTAAGTAAGATATTATTGATTATTAAAACTTTCATGTGAAAAATTTTCTCCAAGTAAGATGTAATGAAGCAAGCTAAACAACTACAGATAGAATTTCAAGAAGGTGAAGCTTCAAAAATTGTTTCGAGAGTTTCATTAAAAAGTAATAATTTTAGTCAGAACCTCCTCTTATAAATATTTAAAAAGTGAATTGAGATGCTGCAATCAAACAAGATATTGGTAGAGTGGGTATTAGTATTGTTATAAGAGATTTTGAAGGAAGGGTGGTGGTTTTAAGAAGTTTACAAAAACATATGCTTATTAACTCCTACATAGCAGAATCTTAAGGAGCACTTCAAGCAATTATTTTTGTAAGAGAGATAGGATGATTTTAGAAGGGGATGCTTTGCAAATAATTAACAGCATTAAGTTTGATTCATCTCAATTCCATATATCAGGTGTGCTGTTATGGGATGCTAAGCAAATTTTGACACGATTTAATTACATAAATATTGTTCATGTAAGGAGAAATGTAAATGCGGCAGCACATGTGTTGGCTAAGTATGCTTTAGGGAGTGAAGATGATGAAGTTAGATTGGAGGATAGTCATTTATGTATTCTTCCATTCATTTTATGATTAATTGAATAAAGCTTACCATGCATATTTCCTAAACATAGTATGGGATTGTGGAGGCTTGGAGCTGTTTCACACACACACATACGTAGAATATGCCGATTAAAAGTCAAGATCCTTATCCGAGTAGTCAACAATTTGTTCAGCAAACCAAATGCTTCTAAAATATGACTTTAATTAGTGTGACCAAACCAATTTTGATACAAAAGGCTTGGAGCTTTTTGACACACACACATAGGCTATATAAATTTTGATATTTGTTAGTTGATTTTTTTTTAAATAATATCCATTAAATGTGCAAGCTTTGCTCATTTTTTTTAAAAACATTAACATCCCTTGATCTTTTTACTGGGGAAGTCCATGATGATGCCGTCGCTTTTCATTTTATGTATATACAACTTCTTGGTCCATATTTTTTGTATTATTTTTCTATATTTTTACATTAAAATAGATCCCTTGCCATTTTTGATCAACTAAGTTTTGTTGGGGTGAACTCAGCCCAAATAGTTCTAGAGTTTGGGCTGGTTTGGGTAACGGATACTTTATTATTATTTATTATTTTATTATTATTTTAATATAATTTTATTATTTTATTATTTATTTATTACTATTTATAAAATATCTAAATCACACCCCAACACTACCTGAAACATACATACCTTGACCCCAAAATCTAGATGGTTGAAAGCCCATAATCCCAGCCCAAAACAATATTTTTTACTTTTATTAGGGCCACATCCGAAAGTATGGACCGTGTTACTGTGGGTCACCACTAGACTGTACTGTTAGTTCAATTATTTTTTTAATATTTAAAAAAATATATAAATTTATTGCTTTTTTAATTATTTAAAATTAAAATAAAATACACTAATATTAAAAGCAAACCCGAAAAACAAACTACGACCGGTTTGCATGCCAAGATAAATACAAGTTTGGGCTGTACGGCAAGTCTGATCTGTTTATTTAAACAAAATTTTTATATCCAATTATTTATATATATATATATTTTTACGTATTTTAATGATATAATTAATTATATATTAAAAAATAATTAATATAATTAATTATATTAATAAAATATTTTAAAAATATATAAAAATAATTGTACGTAACATTATTCATATCTAAATGATAAGTGTGTTATTTTTATTTTATCTTTAAGTTGTCACCCTCTATCTACAAATTAGTAAAAGTTACGTGAACAATGTAAAAATTGACATAAACAGTAAAAAGTTAAGTAAACAGTATAAAATTGACAACATCTGACATGAACAGTGCAAAAATACTATTTTCTTTTTTGATTTCGATAATCTTTTTCTTTTTGCACATCCCATTTCAAAACCATTTTTCCTCCCTGTTCATGCCTCTACCCCTCGGTCGAAACCCACCATTTTAATTTTTGGTAGGGATATAAAATAATTTTGGCCAATATTAAAAAAGTATATTTTGAGATAGATATTTATTTATGATATATTTTTTAATTAATCATAAATATTAATTTTTATTAGTAAATTCATAATTATTACTCAATAATTATAAAATAATTTTCATTTATTAGTAAGACTCATCTATTTATCAAATATCTAAAAATAAAAATTACCTCAACTCATTTTATTTTTTAAATATATAATTTTTTACATATAATTTTATTTTATTATTATTCAAAATATCTCTCCAAACCTAAACCACTTGAACAAAACCGCGTAACATTTTCCCCCCAAAGTACTCTCGGGAATTCGGAATCGGTCCGATGCTCTATAATGGGCCAGAACATTATTTTGGAGTGACGTAGATATCCTTTTTACTGTTTAGATAAAGGTAAAAGATAAAAAGATAAAATAAAGAAAAGTGGGGGAAATCAAATAACTGGTCACCGTCCCTCCTCTGCCTCGAAAGCCGTAAAGGGCATCTGTCTCTTCTGCCTCTTGCGCCCCCGGTAATTCCCGTTTGGCTCAGGCTTAGTAGAAAAGCAATATGAGATCCGATTCGGCAAAAACGGTTCGTTTTTTGTAATGTTATGCAAGTATTTATATGTAGATATTGTCCGGATGGATGGATTTCATTTTCTAGAGCGCGTTTATGTTTTTTTTTTATTTAATTTTTTTGTGTTTTTCCCCCATATATTTTAGTTTTATTTGGGGTTTGATTCGTTGGACCGTTGGTTTTTCTTCTTCTTCGACTTCTTTTTTGTGGCGCGAGAAGTTTTGATATTGGGATTGGATTTTTCAGCACTTTGGTTGTAATGGGTCTGATTAGTTAATCTGGGTCAAGGATATTCTCACGTGAGGGCTGATTCTTTCTTTGTTGAACTCGGACGAGCCGTCGATTTGTCGCCAAGCAAACCCATGCGATGTAACTGCTTGGTTGATGAATCATGAGTGGGTCTCAATTTGGATTTCTTTTTTAATTTTTATATATATATATATATATATATATATATATATATTTAATTTATTTGTTTGAGCAAGCAATATGCTAATGCTTTGTCTAATACTTGGGGCTGATTATTGTTTAGAATTTTAGTATAACGCTGAATATATCATAATGTTTTCTAGTTTATTTTTAGTTTTCATGCGTACACCATTTTGAGCCTTGTTTTTATTCATTTAGTTATGTTTCTCTGGTAGATCGTATGAATGGCAGAGCCGCAGAGGTTTGCATTCTGAACTAATTTTTTTTTTGGCAATTCCTCTCTATTCACATCTGTGTGGTTTGGAGTTTAAGTTTCTTGTCTGGCCTCCCCATTTCTATTATTCAAGATTGATTTCTATGTCATCCCATGAGATATAACATTAAATTCTTTGTCGTTAACGTGTGGGATTGTTTAAGGGCATGTCTGATTTGGTTTTGGTTTGTGTCGTGGTGGACTGGCTCTCATTGTGTTTGTTCAGCTATCTATATCACGAATAAAGCACTGGGCAGTTTGCATCGTCTTTCGATCTATTTATCTTTGTCATGCACGTGATGTGTATCTTTTAACTTCTTCATAATTATATTCTCACCCTGCATTGTCGTGTGTAAGAGACTAGATAAATGTGATTTGTTCAATTTGTTCCATTGTCCGAAACTTGTCTTCTATGAATAAATTGTTGGATTGCTGATAAGCTTCTTTTCAGCAGGCACATGGTTTGCGACTTTTATGATCTCTGCTATTCTGCAGCACAAAGGATTTTCCTGAATATATTGAATAGAATATAGGGATAATGGCCGAGGGGATATCAAGTTTTTGGGGTCCTGTCACATCCACCATTGAGGGTTGTGAGAAGAATTATGCCTACTCTTCTTATATTGCAGAATTTTACAACACCATATCCAATATCCCAACCATTCTTTTGGCCCTCTTCGGTCTTATCAATGCTTTGAGACAGCGATTTGAGAAGAGATTTACTGTTCTTCACATATCCAATATTATACTTGCCATTGGAAACATGTTATACCATGCCACTTTGCAACGCGGGTAAGTAATTCTCTTCTCATTGATCACTGAAGCTTAATGTCTGTGTGATTGGTTAACTCTGACAGTGTTGAGGTCTTGTCCTAGTGTAATTGAGATAGGTTTATAAAAGCTTCTTACTTGTGTTCTGAATCCGATACAGAAATTGAAGCCTTATTTCTCTTCTTAGTCACAAGGTGCAAAAAAACATGCAGGCTTCCTGATGGAGTTGGGATTAGGGCTTGACTTGGTAGCTTAGCTTGATGCAATTTTTTTTTTGGGATTGGGTGAAAAGCTTGTTCTCTCTCATGTGTCGGTGACATGCTCAAGAGCAGTATATGCAGGAACTAACTTAGAAATTAGTGGGCCCGTGTTTGATTTTGCACATGCACACTTGGGACACATGCACATTCACTTTAGATCTGGAAGTCTTCTCTTCCCTTATGCTGCCTGTCAGGATAACGTAAACTATTAGAATTTTTTTTGGATGATTATTTGCTGTGGGCATTTATACTTGTGCTGAACATTTCCAGGCAGCAGCAGAGCGATGAAACTCCTATGGTGTGGGAGATACTACTTTATATATACATCCTCTACTCTCCAGATTGGCACTACCGTAGCACAATGCCAACATTCCTCTTTCTTTATGGTGCTTCTTTTGCTGTTGTTCATGCAGTAGTCCGTCTTGGCATTGGCTTCAAGGTGCATTATGTAATATTGTGCCTTCTGTGCATTCCCCGAATGTACAAGTATTACATTCACACACAAGATGCTTCTGCCAAGCGGCTTGCAAGATTATATGTGGCCACCCTTCTTCTAGCTAGCTTGTGTTGGCTCTGCGATCGTGCATTCTGCAAGGAGATATCTAGTTGGTCCGTCAATCCACAGGGTCATGCCATGTGGCATATCTTCATGGGTTTTAGTTCCTACTTGGCAAATACGTTCTTAATGTTTTGCCGTGCTCAGCAAAGGGAATGGGCCCCAAAAGTTGTCCATTTTATGGGTTTTCTACCCTATGTGAAGATCGAAAAATCAAAAACCCAGTGAATGAAATACAAAGGTACCGTAGTATAGGCATTGTTGAGACGTTTTGGCAGTTGACAGGGGTAAAAGCACTAAACACAACTGGTTTTGTTTCCTTTTTTAGATTGCTTTGAGCTGTCAATTGCCTATCACACTGTTAGGTGGCAGAACATTTGCCATATTTATGCCTTTTGTTAGCAAGTATGAGATCGGGATGGCTTGTTTCTGATGCTTGGATTTGTTTTCTCGATTTAGAAACGGTCTGTGGGATTTGTTATTAAACTTTTTTAGTGGATCATGAATCTTGAATTTTGTAGTCTTGTCTTTGATCAGACGACTAACCGTTCTTTTCGATGTATATATAGTGCCTTTTCAAGCCACTTTTTTATTTTATTTTATTTTCTCCTCGTCATGGACAATCTAGAGATATTTATTGTTGAATTTTGGTTCATAAAATAAGCCGGTTATGTTTTGTCCTTGATGAAGGAGCCCCAGTGTATTTACACGCAGACTTCTATTATCAATGGACAATATTTACAAAGCTTGACCATGCAACGCCACAAAGGAGACCTAAGCTACACCTGTACTTATATTTTAAAAAGACAATGGTACAATTGGAACCCCATTGAAATGTATATAAAGAGCAAAAACTTTTCCATTCAAGTCATATGGAATCCAATGCATAACCTAGTTTGTTTTCAGAGATGAGATGAGATAAGATGAGTTGAGATAAGTTAAATAAAATATTATTAGAATATATTATTTTTGTATTGAAATTTGAAAAAGTTGTATAAGGATTTGAAAAAGTTGTATTGGGATTTTATTTTGTATGAAGATTTAAAAAAGTTTTAATGATTAAGATAAGATAAGATGAGATGAGATGAAAGTTTTGTGAAAACAAACTAGTAAGTATACCGTTCAATCAGTATGGGCTATCACAATCGCATGGCTTGAGTCCTATATTTGAGATAGATTTTGATACCATTTAGAAATCTCCCAAGAGAGGCCTAATCCACATCTCGCATATATTCTAAGGGTCTTACCATGCTGCCCAGCTCTTACCAATACCGTTGAGCATATTTCTAGTATAATCGCCATTTTTTTTTCTTTTCTATTTTCTAAGTATTTTTTAAACATTTTTAACCAATAAAAAAAATACATAAATGCCCTAGTAATAACTTTTTTAAACATTTGAAACAAAATTAAAATACACGAACAGTTAAATCCAGGGGATAAAATAGCATTTTTCATAGTTCAGTGATACAGTTGAAGACTTAATGGAATTATAAAGAGTAAAAATTCTTTCCTCTCAACGTGTGACTCCACTTACCACTCACCAGTCATTATAGAGTAATACAAATCATGTGATGGACTATAATTTTATTTCGTTCATTTACTAGTGTTTGTGCATCATTTTAACCTTGGTGATCAAACTGGTGTATAATGCAATTTATTGTTGCTGCTTTCTTTATACTTCTTCTTGAAAAGTACGCAAGACAACTAATATTTTATGTAAGTTTTCAAAAAAGATTCCTGATGTTGGACTTTTAGACACATTAAGCCATCTTATATCTTATTTAATATTATTAAAAATATTTATATTGACAGTAATAAATATTATAAGACTCATTTAATGAGCCTATTTATCATGGGAAAGAATCTTTGATAAAAGTTCTAATATAACTATTACATATAATTATACATACTTCTTTTACATTTCAGTGATATGATTAGTTACATCAATATTTTTTAATATAAAATAAATGCTAAGTTCCGCCATATTAATCATGCATAAGAAGTACGCAAAATTAACTGTATATATCATAACAAAAACTAAGCTTGATTCTTGACAAATAGAAAAGAAGTTATCTTGCAAAAATGGGAAAGAAATTGGAAAAAAGGTCAAAACTATTATGAAACTAAAAGAGAAATGATATTGTAAGAGAGAGAGAATATTGCAAGAGAAATAGTTGTTATTCAAATACAAAATTTGATGATATACAAGTAAATGATACCAATATATATAGGAGTACAATTGAGTAGGTATAACTCAATAGTCTTAATTAATGGCTAAAAATTGGTCTTCATTGATGGCTTCAATAGTCTTACTTAATGGCTAAAGATTGGTCTTCATTGATGGCTTCAATGGTCTTAATTAATGGCTATGTATGGTCATACAATAAGTTTATAATACTCCCCTTTTGGATGACCATACATAAAGAATATGCCTCGTTAAAACCTTGCCAAGAAAAAATCCAGAGGGAAAAAAAAATCAACGGCGAAGGAAAAAGAGTACAATATTCATGTATATCACCAAGTGCTTTAAAATTGCCTCATTAAAACCTTGCAAAGGAAAACCTAGTGGAATAAAACCTTAGCGAAGGAAAAAGAGTACAATCAGCACAAGTTCTCAAGACATTACTTCCCTTGAAAAGTGTATGATAATAGGTCTTCAAGTTTTCGCATTCCAATGTTCTGCACAATTTTCTTAAATGTTGCAGTTGGTAATGCTTTTGTGAATAAATCTGTTAGATTATCACTTGACCATATATGCTTGACATTAATTTCACATTTCTCCTGAAGTTCATGGGTATAAAAGAATTTAGGTGAAATATGTTTAGTTCTATCACATTTTATATATCCTCCTCTAATTTGAGTAATAAAAGCAACATTATATTCGTATAAAATTATTGGACTACCATTAATCATTAGAAGACCACACTTTTCTTGAATATGTTGAATCACTGATCTTAGCCAAATGCATTCTCGATTTGCCTCATGAATTACAATGATCTCTGAGTGATTTGAAGAGGTAGCAGATAGTGTTTGCTTGACAGATCTCCATGATATAGCAGAATTTCCATAAGTAAATACATATCCAGTTTGAGATCTATCTCTGTGTAGATCTGAAAGTTAACTTGCATCCGCATATCCAACTAATTGTGGACTTGAACCATGTTGATAAAATAATCTCATATTAACCATACATCAGACGTATCGAAGGACATGTTTAATGTCATTCCAATGTCTTCTAGTTGGTGCGGAACTATATCTTGCAAGTAAATTAACTGAGAATGTAATATCAGGCCGAGTGCAATTTGCAAGATACATCAGAGCTCCAATTGCACTGAGATAAGGTATTTCAGGACCAATAATTTCTTCATCGTCTTCACAAGGACGAAATAGATCTTTCTGCACATCAAGTGATCGAACAACCATTGGAGTACTCAGGGGATGGGTTTTGTCCATATAAAATTGCTTCAATACTTTATAGTGAAAGACCTTTGCATTGATGCATCTCAATATTGTGTATCAGTTCTATAAATGATGCAGTTGATAATATTTTGGTAAACAAATTCACCATATTGACACAAGATCATTAAATTCACTACTCTTTTAGAGTTGTGCTCTTCTAGAGTTCTTGTAAATAACACAGTTAGTAGAGAATTCATCAACATTAAGCCACTAACCTCATTTTTAAATAAAAACGGTGGCCAGCTTTTTAGACCAGACAAGCACAACGGATTTTCAACTATTCTGTAGCTGTCAGGCGCCGCAGAGCTATAATGCTACATCTCTTATCTCTTGTAGAGAGATGCTGTGAAGCAATAGAGATGCTTTGTCATAATTTTCTCTATAAAAGAGATATTCAGCTAATCTTTATTCGCATCTCATCTTCTTCACTTTTCTGTAATCATACTGCATTCTTACTCTGCAATCTCTTTCTGCATTCTTATTTTGCAATGGCTCAGCAATCTTCTCATGACCAATATATGAGGTATTCTGTACCTCGTTCATCAGCTATTTCTGCTTCTACTACAGGTGCTATTATGCAATACAATAATGATCTGACTAATAAGTCAGATAATGAAGCTATCTACGAGTTTGTGAGTCTTGGTACTCGTTACCATCATCCATTGTCGCATTTTCTCAGCGACTGCAATCTAAAACTTGTGGAGTTCACAAACTCCATGAAAATATTGCTATCCTTCAGCGATTTCTTTTGGAGTCCAACATGAAGATAGGAGCAATAAAGCAAGAGAATAGGACTTTAAAATCCTTACTTAAATCTTCTTTTCGATTGCCTACTCCTTTAGATAAGGATGCCATGCAGATTGTTGAAAAATAAGAGCATTTAAAAAATAAGTCGAATAGCCTTAAATTTCTGTAATCTTGTTTCGAGACAATAAAATAATATTTCACAAATATTCATATTTGTATTTCTATCTTCTAATAGATATTCTGTGTGCTCTATTTTATTTCTTATTTAATAATACACACTTCTTACAAAACCGTAATATGAATCTGAAATACTAATTGTATTTAAGAGATGGTATTTCATAACTAATAATTTCATTCATCTCCCCCTTGAAACCGCAAGGGTTTCAGATTTATATTTTAAATATGTGCAATTTTCATGAGCTCTTCTGGAGCCCCAATGACATTTAAATCATCTATATAAATTGCAATAATAGCTTGTTCTACGTGTGTTTGGATTGTTTTAGATCATATAAAGATTTTTGAAACTTGATAGAATACATGTTTCTAGATGTATTCAGATTAGAAACTTCAAGCATTTTCTATCCTTCATGGATTTTCATATATATATATATATATATATATATATATATATATATATCATGATCCAATGATCCATATAAATATGCAATTAATCATACATATCCAAACTTTTCGTAACTTTCAAACTAATAAAAATCTCAATATAATTTCAACCTACTTTAAAAGCATATCAATATTGTTTCTGCGAGAAACTGAATCGTGATTTATATATCACATTTTCATATTAGAAGTTTCAGGCATTTTATATCATTTATATAAATATCCACTGATATTCAACAAGTATTACCTCTTTAGGTGTTTGGATTTCGAATCCATATGTATCACATTTTACCAGTGATATCAATTCTGTAGGAATTATCTACGAGAAATTGACTCATGATTTATATATCACATTTTCATTTCCTTTATATAAATACCCACTGATATTCAACAAGCATCACCTCTTTAGGTGTTTGAAGTACAAGTCCCGATGCATTATATTTTACTAGCGATATCAATTCTGCAGGAATTGTTTCTTTCAAATTTGATCAATATTTTACGTCGGTATTCTTCGACGGTTCTAGATTCACTTTCTCCATTACTTCTAGTAATGTCAATTGCCATCTTATATGGAAATACGTTGTCGACAACGATTTTAGTTCTATCCATAATTTCTCCATTACTCATGAAATGTATCGAGATCTCGTTATTTTCAGGTACCTGTCCCTCTTCAAGGGAAGACATTTTCATGAAAAACCTCTTTAAGAAGTATTTTTAAGGAGATTTATACTCTTCAAGAGTTTATATAGGAAAATTTTATACAGAAAATTTGGATGGACTTTATTGCTTGTTTTGTGGGTATAGCCTCTTTAGGAGTACCAAATTATTTATGCCTTTCTCTTTTGAGATGCTTTATCTTTTGTATCAATAGATCTCACATGCTTTTAGACATGTCTTATGTTCATTAGACTGCTAAATTTCTTAACTGTCCTACGGGGACTTCAATCCTCACTCTGATTTTAGCAGTTAGAATATGAGACATTTTTATCTTATTGCATCCAAAATTTAATTATCATCTGAACTTCCAATTCATTTATGATAATCAAGATAATGTTGAATTATTTCATTTTATTTGCTTCTAGAAAATTTTTCTTTCCACTTCTGGTGGTATTTATAGTAAAAGAATCTTCTGGTTCTTTTATGGACGTCCATATGAAAATCATTCGACTTATCGTAATTGATTTTGGATGATCAAGATAATCATGAAAAGATACAAATATTTTGAATCATATCATCAATAATTCATAACAAGTATAAAAAATAAATAAAACTTGTATATAAACTATGTGGATAAAAATTGACCACAAATATAACTGATATATAAACTATGTGAATAAATATAGAATTTATCAAGTAATAATAATGAATATAATCATTAATACTCACCTTAAAGATTGCAAATAATATAAATAAAAAACTTACTTGAACTAGAAGTTCAGTAACTTCAAAATCATCAAATCCTTAGAATGAACTTTTCTTCCATTTTCTCATTCCTTATCTTTTCTTTCACATCTTAAAGTAGAGGACTACTAGTTTCAAAATCATCAGAACTTTCGTACTGATAACGTGTTATGAAACTAAAAGAAAAATGATATTCCAAGAGAGAGAGAATATTGCAAGAGAAAGAGTTGTTATTCAAATGCAAAACTTGATGATATACAAGTAAATGATACCCATATATATAAGAATACAAAGGAATAGGTATAGCTCAATGGTCTTAATTAATGGCTAAAAATTAGTCTTCATTAATGGTTTCAATAATCTTACTTAATGGCTAAAGATGATCTTCATTGATGGCTTCAATAGCCTTAATTAATGGTTATGTATGATCATACAATAAGTTTATAACAAAAACAAGTAATATTAAAATTAAAATTTTTGAAAATTTTGTCATGTTGGATATGTGAAAGCTTTGTAAATATGACCTTGGAGGACTATTACTCATATAGAGCTGACTCAAGTTCCCTTTTCCCCCCGATGGGAGGATATTTAGGTACAGATTAGAGTGTCCAATAATTTGGAGAGAGAGAGAGAGGGAGAGTTCATTGATATTAAATAGCTAAATATACTATACAAAGCGTGCTAACTGAAGAATTACTCAAGATGATTAGTATTTCAATGGGGGTTTGAGGGGTTACAACGCCCACACCACGTGCAAACATCATCTTGTTTTCCTTTTCGTCGTGGGCCGCCATGCATAAACCATGCTGGGCGAGAAATAGGATTTTTCAAACGATACAGGGTTTCTACATGTCTAAGAGTCTAAGACTATCCAGCCAGCCTCTCCTGCAAGATCTCCCCAAGCTTTATGTACAGAGCTTGCTGCTCCTCGAAAGTAAGGCTCACCAATATCTAAAAAGTAGTCACGCACGCCATCAGCTAATGCATTCATACAACATAAATGGATACGCACATTTTTATATTCAAGCATTTGAAGACATTACCTGGTTCAAGATCATCTCAACTGATAAGCCTTGTTGCATGACAAATGACTGATGGTAGATGTAAGCAAATACAGCAATCACCATCTACATTTGAAGACAAATTTTAGTCATGGAAAAATGCATTATGGCCATATTTTATTTAACTGATCAATCAACAAATAATTAGGCTTCAAAGTATACAGGGCATGGCGAATTCTTTTCTAACATGATAAAAACAAAGGGAAAAACCCAATGAAAAAGATAGAATCCCTGCAAATTCTAGACTGAATACAAGGAATGGCTTTGTAATCGCCAGCTTTAAGTAGCATCAACGAAGTGAATTTGAAGCAACAATAGAGATCTTAGAAATGAAAGAGACAGAATGCACCTAGTTGGGAAGCCACGACTCTTCACACCAAGTATACAGATTAGTAATAAAGCTGAACTTCCAGCACACGAAGCAGGCTCGCATAACTTTTAGTAGTCATGGTTAAACTTCTAAATTTTGGCCATTTATCTTTGTTTCTTAAAGCAAGTGATCGATGTCTCCTGATTTTCCAAGTCTTATTGAAGAAATGCAACTGAAATAAAAATCCAATTTCAAATCCATTAAAGGCATGGAGATGAATCTTAAGCAATAGCGCCTCAGTATGTTTGTCACTAGTGTCAGCACTAGGTTATCAATATGCTCTATTCCTGGCTTCAGAAGTATCGTGGGTATCTTGCCTTTCCATTCATTCTTACAGCATTTTTATATATAGTTTTATGTTCTTTTTTCTTTTTCTTTTTCCTGGAGTAAGAAGTAGATGGTGAAAGGGTCGAAGAAATTATGGGATACAGAGAGGGACATCCACAAGACCAAACCCCCCCTCTGTGCCTCTTCTCCAAAATGAGTATGAAGGAGCCTTCCTCTTTTATGGAGTTTTATGTTCACTTTCGTAAAGTCATCTACTTCTCTCAGTCTTTGATAAAAGTTTCCAAGTGTAAAACATAATATAATAATATATATCTACAAACATCAACAAAACAGGCAAGATACCGTAATTTCCTGCCAAAAATGAATATACAGCTAATCACACATGGAAGCTTATCTGAAGCGTAAAGTTATATATAACTGATAAAAAAGGAGTAAAGTTATATAAACCACGGAATCACAGAGAGAGAGAGAGAGAGAGAGAGAGAGATTCATAGGTATCTGCTAGATTCAAACTTCATCAAAGCTTACCTGGCAGTCCATTCTATCTGTAATTCCACCATGTCCAGGAATACTATCACCAAAATCCTGTGGCGAAAAAGGAAAATATAGCATCCTGTGTGAAAAATCTTCAAAGCTTATCATCTATGATTGAATCACTTAAATTTAGAAAACATTAAGATCAACCTTGATTTTGAAAGCTCTTTTGAAACCACTAGCGAAGAAGCCTCCAAAAGGTGCTATTATAGATGCAAACAAGCCAAGACATAGAGCATGCCATTGAACTGGCAAAATCGAGACCTTTTTCCAAGGAAACTGTATAAGAGAGAAACAACTCATGATGCATGTGAATCTGAGTTACATAATTTTTTACTCAAGATCTACATTTCACTTCCTACAATAGGAGTTCAATAATTAGCAGCTTTTTACAACTTAAGTTACCATAGTTGCAAATAGCTCAAAAGGTGGACAAGAGCCACGTTTTCAACTGTTAATAGTTGGACAAAGATAGCTGATTCACCACGTGAGAGTTGGAATTATAATACATGTAAAAGTAAATATTATGAGAAACTTCAGCACAAACAAACTAAAAGCAGAAGAAAGACAAGTATTAACTTGGGAAACTTACATGTTTATATGTGAAAGCACATATTTCTACTCCTACGAGGCATAATTGATATTTTCAGCCCTAGTTAAAAACCAAGTCCAACACATCCACACTGGGCATGGGAAGAATGTATAGGTCAGGTATGCGTTACAATATCCAGGTTGACAGTAAAAAGTGTTTGTTCAAGGAAACGTTCATCAGATGAACAAAGGATGTTGGTTCTTGGGGAAGCTCCAAGGGGACATTAATGAAGTAAAAGCATTTCAAAAGAATATCCAAGAGGGAAATTCTGAGATGAAATTGCAGGAAAATATGCAGGGGAACAACCTTGAGTAGATGAACAGCTAGCAGTGGTTGAGTCCTATGATAGCAAAACCAAATTTAACAAGTATTTACATGCAGAATGGCTTGTCAAAGTCAAATATTCTGAACAGTGTAATTATCCATATTGAATTCTGGAATGGTTACTTCGTGAAATCAACTAGATGTTTTCTTATTCCCATACATTTTGGATGTGAAAGCGCACACGCTATACATACTATATGAGTAGGACAACGAAATAGTACGAGAAGATTTAGACCAATATATGGTTTACTTACTAGGTAAGTAAGATACATGCTACTAGTTTATATAAAAGCATCTTCAATTGAGTGCCACTTTACTCACCCACTGAGGAACCCATCCTAGTAAAGAGAAATGCTCAGGCTTAAACAAAGGACCAGGATCACAGTGAAGCCAACCAGTTGATAAATCCTGCATGTCATCAATTCGAGAATAAGGATAAAGTTTTTTCAGAACCAATCTATTGTGTTTCTTCAAACATTAACGACTTACGTTCCATAAAAAGAATTACCTTCCTCGGACATGTTAGCCACGGAAAACGACCCATGACCTTTGCAAGCTGCAAGGGCAAGTGAACATATCCATGTTAAGTGAACATATCCATGTTTATAGGGATTCATAGAAATTAACTTTACTTCTTTTTGATAGGTAAACAAAACTTTATTACTCAAAGAATAGGCCTAGCCCAGTATATACAAGAAACAAAAATTAACATTACTACCAGAAATCTGCCCGCAATTACTTTCATGGTAAATAAAAATGAATTCTACGAACATGGTCAGATAGGCTTAAGCATGTAAAAGGAAAAATTTGATGGCCAAATGCTTTATAAAGTGGATGCGGTGGAACTCCAATGTGAAGCACTGAAAACACATTTTAGCCTTGCTAGGAGAATGAAAAGCTTTCAGATGCATATTTTAGGGAGAGGCTCTCCATAAATTTGAATCTGTCATTGAGCAATCGAGGATATCAGATTTCATTGGAAGGTGGTAGAGGCTCACCATAGGTTTGACCAAAGATCATAACCACCACCACCAGAGTGCTGGATCAAAATCTTCAAAGTCAGGAACATTGAACTCCAAGGTATAGTATGAAATTACAAAATAAGAAGATGATATTTGTAATTGCCACTGTAAGAATTCAGGCCATACTTTGATAAATAGTTTTTTTTTTTTTTTGATCAGTAATCAAGAAATTTTATTCATAATAATAGGCAAAGCTCACGTACATAGGGAGTATACATGAGAAGTACCTAACTAGAGTTTACTACTTCAA
Organism: Carya illinoinensis; assembly: GCF_018687715.1. Lineage (NCBI taxonomy): Eukaryota > Viridiplantae > Streptophyta > Magnoliopsida > Fagales > Juglandaceae > Carya > Carya illinoinensis. The sequence goes on from NC_056761.1 coordinate 9,561,173, forward strand.
TAAATATAGGTTCGCTGAAAGTGGAGGTTCAGTATTGAATAGATGAAAAGCTATGAGGAAGCTTATAAGCACCATAAAGGGGATTGCATTATGCTGAAAGAACTAGTGGGGACTCATAGCTATAAAAAGCCATGAAGTCATGTCTTGGAACTGAATCAAAACTTTGGTCTTACATCGGAATATGGGTTGACATGCAACTGAGATTAATCCTGAGAAGTTTTGCTTGTGAATTTTACTTTGCTTATGGGTTTTACACCCTCCAATAAGAAGTCAATGCGTCAGCATCTCTTGGGTTTCTAAACAAGATTGTGATTTTCTTGTTATTAATTTTATTAATTATTAATTTAACATGTTTCTTGCTTCCGCCGGTCTCTCTCCCCAAACTCATCAAAATTCACAAGTGCACTATGAGTCTTCTAAATTTCACTAGGTATAGATCTTTCCTCATTTCTAGCATTTATCTTCTCTCTATTTTACAGGTCTCAATCCCTTTACTGGTGCTCCCAACACTTTTTTCAATGTTTATTTTTTCTTCACTTGGTTCCTGAGAAAATAACAAGCAGCAAATATTATTTTATTTATGGATTTTCTCGAGCAAACAGAAACTCTTCATCGTCTGGTTGTTTGCTTTGTTAATGTAGAAAGGTGAGAAAGTTCGACTCCATAGCATCTGGAATGCTCTGGAAAAATATAAACCACACCATTCCTGACTTGGTAAACTGAGGTAAGTTTCATAATAGAGAACACATTGAAAAAAAATGATGATTTTCTTACCCTTTTCACAGGTTTCTAGTCAAAAGCAATTTACACCTTTCTATTATCTGACACCGCATAGATTCATGTAATTTTTCTTAAAATGTCTATTAATATTTATTACCTAGAACTGTACCATTAGGTCATACATTTTCTTAGCTTTTCTCGGGTTTCTCGGCAGAAAAATAGGGAACTTGGGAATGTCATCAGTGTTTTGTATGGTGTGGCGAGCAACCTGATGAAGGAAAAACCTGAGATGGTGGAGTCACAGGAGATGCAGAGGGTCAAGTTTACGTCGGAGAGTTGACAAAGAGCATGATACCAGTGTGTAATAGGAGATCACAATCATGGCATGTAGCTACTAGCAAAAGTGGCAACTGGACTGGGACGGCGAGATGAATAGGTTGGAGTGAGGCAACAATTGAACAATCTCAGTTAGTCAAGATGTAATCAAACTAATAAACAATGTCAAACCAAACCATTTTTCCCTTCCATACTTATAAAAAAAAATGTCAAACCATTTCCAAAACATTATTAGTGGTAAGTAATACTATTGCACAAAATGCTAGTTGTAGATGTGATTTGATGAAATAGTACTCTGTTATTTTATTCACAGTTTACACACAAGTGTATATATATACCCTAAATACAAGAGACCCATATACCCTTATACAAACACATTATAGACAATATATTCTAACACTCCCCCTCAAGCTAGGGCATATACATCATATAAACCCAACTTGAAACAAATAGGTTTTAATCGACTCCAACACAAGGATTTAGTAAACACATCTGCGAGTTGATCTGCGGACTTCACAAAAGGTGTAGCAATGTCACTACTTAGTATCTTATCTCGAATGAAGTGACAATCAATCTCTATATGTTTAGTCCTCTCATGAAACACAGGGTTAGAGGCAATATGCAGTGCAACTTGATTATCACAAAATAGCTGGAGAGGGGATAGGAGTTGGAAACCCAATCTCTTGAAGAAAGTGTTGTAACCATGTCAACTCACTAGTAGTATGTGCCACTGCCCTGTATTCAGCTTCCGCACTAGAACGATCTACTACTGTTTGTTTCTTACTCTTCCATGTAACCAAGTTACCTCCTACAAAGGTACAATATCCCGTAGTAGATCTTCTATCTGAAGGAGATCCTGCCCAATCAGCATCTGAAAATGCTTCAACTCTAAGATGTTCATTTGGTTGATATAGTATTCCAAGACCAGGTGCTCGCTTGAGATAACGAAGAATATGAGTTACATCATCCCAATGTGAGATCCTAGGTGTTTGTAAAAATTGACTCAGTACACTCACTGCATAAGAGATGTCTGGTCTAGTGATGGTAAGATAGTTCAATTTCCCAACAAGTATTTGATACATACCTGGATCTCTAAACAACTCCCCTTCTTCTTTCAAGAATTTACGATTGGGATCCATAGGGGTGTCAATAGGTCGTGCACCCAACATGCCGGTTTCTTCTAAAAGATCACATACATATTTCCTCTGAAATAGGTTGATGCCCTCTTTAGATCTACTGACTTCAATTCCAAGGAAATATCTAAGCTTGCCCAAGTCTTTCGTCTGAAACTGATCATGTAAAAATTGCTTTAGTCTAATAATTCCAGCAGAGTCACTTCCAATAATTACAATATCATCCACGTATACAACTAACAAAATGTGACCTACATCACTATGCAAGTGAAATACCGAGTGATCTGTTTGGCATTTGTGAAGACTAAATGTCAATACAGCATTAGAGAACCTTCCAAACCATGCTCGAGGAGATTGTTTAAAACCGTATAATGCCTTTTTTAATCTGCATACAGTACCTCGATACTCCCCCTGAGCAACAAACCCAGGTGGTTGCTCCATATAAACTTCCTCATGCAAGTCGCCATGGAGGAATGCATTTTTTACATCCAGCTGAAATAAGGGTCAGTCTCAATTAGCAGCAAGAGAGATTAGCACTCGAACAGAAGAGATTTTGGCAACTGGAGAGAATGTCTCTTCGTAGTCAATGCCATAGGTTTGAGTGTAGCCCTTTGCAACCAAGCGGGCTTTCAGACGTTCTACAGAACCATTATGATGAAATTTAATAGTGTATACCCATTTACAGCCAACAAGTTGTTTACTAGGTGGTAGTGGAACAAGATCCCATGTGACATTATGATGAAGAGCATCCATTTCATTTTCCGTAGCTGTCCTCCATCCCGAATCAGATAATGCATCCTGAAGGGTCTTAGGAATAGAGAGTTTTGAAACTTGAGATATAAAACATGAGAATAAAGGGGATAAGGCATGATATGAAACAAATTGACTAATAGGATGCTGAGTAACACAAGAACGATTACCTTTGCAAAGAGCAATAGGTAGAGAGTCCGAAATACTGGACAACTCAAAATCTGAAGATGGAGGCACGACTGGTTGGGGCATGGGAGCTGGCGGCCGCAAGCGACGTGAGTAAACCTGTAAAGGAACTGGGGAAGGTTGGGTAAGGTTGGGTGATTGTGAGGGAGATAATGTAAGAGTAAGTAGTGGTAGAGGATTACACTCAACACTCGAAGATGTATTTGAAAAATAGGGTATGGACTCAAAGAAGGTAACATCAGCACTCGTGAAATAGCGTCTAAGAGCAGGACTATAGCAGCGATATCCTGTCTGAGTCCGGGAATAACCAACAAAGAGACTTGGTAGAACGGGGGTCAAGTTTATCAAAGCCTGGACCAAGGTTATGAACAAAGCAAACACATCCAAAGATTTTTGGCAGAAGAGAAAAATGTGAAGATGATGGAAACAAGACGGAGAAGGGAGATGAACCATTAAGAACTGATGAAGGCATACGATTAATAAGATGACAAGCAGTAAGAACACCATCACTCCAAAACCGTTTAGGAACATGCATATGTAGCAATAGTGCTCGGGTTACATCTAACAAATGCCGGTTTTTGCGTTCAGCCACCCCATTCTGTTGGGGTGTATATGAACATGATGTTTGATGAACAATTCCTTTGTCACTTAGGTAAGTAGCAAAGGCACTAGATAGATATTCTCTAGCATTATCAGAACACAAAATTTGAACCTTTTTGTTAAATTGAGTTTTAATTTGTTTCCAGAACACTTGAAATATGGAAAGAAGTTCAGATCTGGCCTTCATCAAAAACAACCATGTCACACAAGAGTAGTCATCAACAAATGTAACAAAATATTGAAACTTGTTTAATTCAATGTTGATTGGTTCCCATATATCAGAGTGAACCAATTCAAAAGGACTCGATGCTCGTTTATCAATACGAGAAACAAAAGACACACGATGGTGTTTATTAAGTTGACACGCTTCACAAGAAAAGGGAGACACACTTCCCAAGTTCCTAATTTGACACTTCAAAAGAGAAAGTGAGGGATGACCCAGGCGACAGTGCCATTCAAAAGCAGATGATGAGGGGGTTGTAAGGGCTCGAGTGGGTGACTGTTGAACATCAAGGTAATACAGACCACCAGCTTCATGCCCCGTACCAATCTTGTTCCCCGTCTTGAGATCCTGAAAAACACATGAAGAGGGATAAAAAGTCACTGAACATTGTAGATTTTGAGTAATCTTACTAATAGACAACAAACTAAAAGGAAAACTCAGAGCATGTAGGACAGAAGACAAGGATATGGAGTCAGTGAGTTTAGTGGATCCAATGCCTGTAACTTTAGCAAGAGAACCATTAGCAAGAGTGACACTTTTTACAGATGGTACAATATTTAACTTAGACAGGGCAGAAGACAAACCGGTCAAATGTTCATTAGCTCCTGAATCAATGATCCATGGACCTTCAGTGGATGAGACAAGACATGCGGATGCTATACCTGAGTGGGTAAGAGTAGTTGTGGAAGATGAAACCCCTGTGTGACCCAAAAACCGCTCATACTCATCCTTTGATATACTAATCATATCTGAAGATCGATTGGAGCTCGTTGACTGTGGATCATCTTGGAAAGTGGCTTGATTAGCAGACCCAGATGGTCTACCATGTAGATCCCAACAATAGTCCACTGAGTAGTTAGTGCGACCACAATGGGTGCACTTATGAAATTCACGACCTTGAGTGCGATTATCTCTTCCCCCATGTGCGCCCCCACGTGCACCTCTACCACTCCGACCTCCATGCCCAGCAGGAGTAACATAGGAAACAGTTAAAGCAGATCTCTCATTACTCTAATCAGAAGACAATATAGCTCGCTGAAGTCGGGAGAATACATCAGGAAATGAGGGAAGCTGTGGACTTGCCAAAATTTGAGAACGCACTGACTCATACTCCGGTTTTAAGCCAACAAGAAAGTGAACAATATTAAAATCTTCTCGTTGTTTTAGCATACTTGGAACATCAGAAGTGACGGGTTGATACATTTTGAGTTCTTCACATATGCCCATTACTTGAGAATAATATTCTTCCAGGCCCAAAGCATTCTGTTCCAACACGAAAAATTGTTTACACAACTCATAAATACGAGTTATGTTTCCAGCACCTGAATACATCCGTTTGAGATGCCCCCACACCTCTTGAGCAGTGTCAAAATGTATTAAACTTGAGCAAATACTAGGTTCAATACTAGTCAACATCAGAGATAATATTTGAGCATCTTCCTGCTCCCATTGAGCAAATGTAGAACTAGTCGAAACAGGAATTGGATCAATCAGATGAGTACGACGAAGACCCTTGCCTTTCAAAAACATTTCAACGGATTTTGACCACAACATGTAATTCTTTCCATTTAACTTTACCGAAGTCATAGGCATACCGATATTTGGTGCAAGTGACATTGACTCAAATTTAGTTTCCATGAAAAAGATACCAAGATATCACAACAATACACTTAGAAACAAAGATTTCACACAAAAAACATGAAATATGGACGAAAAACTTGAAAATATAATCTGGAAAAGTAGAAATCCAGATTAAAAACCCAAATCTCGGGCCTATATCGGGTGAAACAAGTCTGAACCGGTCAAAAAAGTGTTGTACCGGTTCGAAACCAGACTGTATTGGCCGATATATGGCCGATATGGACCTGTCTCGGTCTCAGGTCCGGGTCGGTCTCGGTATCGGGTCTGTTTCGGCCGATATGGACCTGTCTCGGTCTCGGGCCCGGGTCGGTCTCAGATCGGGTCCAGGTCTGGCTCGTTTGGATCTGTCTCGGATAAGCCTATCCTAACCCAGGATAGGTTTAAGTTATCCGTGTTACCAAACGGGTTTTATTCCAACCTGGAATAAAACCTTATACAGGTTCAGGGTTATGCCTACTCCAAAACTGGAATACGAGTTTACCTGCAACCAAACAGTACTAGATCGGCGACGGTGACCCCTTCCGGCAGCTGAAGACGACGGCAACAAGGCTCGGTACCCACAGATTTCGCCGGCGAGTTCACCCCTCGTGTCCAGTACCGGAGATGACGCCGGAAAGCACTTCAAACCACCACAAGCTGCCGACGGAAACACGGAAACACGCCAGGGAACACGGTGAGCTCACAAACTACACCCAAAAAATACTCTCAACCCATACAGAACTCAGATTCGTGAGAATCGTGCTCTGATACCATGTAGACGTGATTTGATGAAATAGTACTCTGTTATTTTATTCACAGTTTACACACAAGTGTATATATATACCCTAAATACAAGAGACCCATATACCCTTATACAAACACATTATAGACAATATATTCTAACACTAGTCATCAACTTGATAACTTTCATAGTTGTAGTAACGCATGATATCATTCGACTCAACACTAATCGGATCAAATTCAATGAATATCTTGTCTATTTATACAATATTGGAAATATAAATATGGGAATTTTCGGATGCAGTATCGCCATTAAGGCTTAGTTTGGATACAAAAAGGGTTTCATCTCATCTCATTTTATCATTACAACTTTCTCAAATTCTCACAAAAAATATAATAAACAATTCAACTTTTTCAAATCTCAAAATAATAATAATATTAAAAAATAATATTCTAACAATATTTTATTCAACTTTCATCTAAAACTATCTCATCTCATCTTATCTCATCTCAGTATCCACACTACACCTAAGTTGCACTCAGCGTCCAGTATTATGATTAACTAAGGCCTCGTTTAGATACATAGTTCAGATGAGAAGAGACGAGATATTTTGAATAGTAAAATTTTTGTATTAAGATGAGATGAGATAGTTTTTAATTTTTGAGATTTGAAAAAGATGTGGGTCCCACTATTTAAATTTTCAGCCCAAGTTTGCACTGTTCATACTGTTCCTATACTGTTCATGCACTGTTCACTATGCCCCACTTGGTTAACCAAAATCAAAAATCTCATCTCATCTCAACTCATTATTAAAATTTTTTCAAACCCCCATACAAAATATAATAAATAATTTAATTTTTTCATATCCTAATACAAAATTAATATTAAAAAATTATATTATAACAGTATTTTATTCATTACTATTCAAAACATCTCATCTCAACTGTGTAACCAAATGGGGTCTTAACTGTTCAGTACTGTTCATTACTGTTTGTTTAAGTTGATATTTTAAAAATTTAGATATGAAATATAATATGTTTGGATAGGAAAAACTGTAGTATGGTACAAATCATCAGTACTCAGTACTGTAGGAAAAAATCCCATCTGTACTCAATATCCAAACTGGGCCTAAAGGACAAGATCAATGCAATCGATATCACAAGGACTGAGGCATGGCACCATACTTACTCAAATGGTGCCATGCCTCAAAGTTGATATGCCACTGGAAAATTAGGCTTGTGAGGAAAACGTTTCCCCAAAGTTGCTAGGGCAATGCTTCCTCAAAGTTCCTCAGCAAGCAATAAACATAATAAAACATAGATGCATTTACCATGAACAAGGAAAAGAACCTGTGCTTACCACAAATGCAGAGATGATAGTTGTAACAGATGCTCCGATGAATCCCTCCCAAGTTTTCTTTGGAGATAACTTGATTAAAGGGGTTCTTCCAAAAAAGAAGCCGAAGACATAAGCAGCAATGTCATTGATGGCTATAAGAGTTGCTGGAAGAAGAAACCTGCATAAATGGCCACGTGTCCAAATATAAAACACCAGAATTTAAAAACTAGATTATCAGCCATGGGAACCAAGATAAAAAGCATAGAAGTCTAAACATAATCTTAATGCAGTTAGTTGTAGGGTGCACAAACGAAAGAATGTAACTGACACTCCTTGAATGCATCTCATCAACCCAACCTCAGAAAAACAACAAGCTTTATAGGAAGTGAACTAATAAGGGAAACATACATTACTTCCAAGGAAGCAAATAAATATATAAAACAAATAAAACATCACGCCCAAATTTCCGAAAGAGCAAGTAAAGAATTGAGAATCTCTACGCACACTGTCAAGGACGAACAATATATCTAGAAAAGGCTTCAAAGTACAGGCTTCCATCTGGTTCAATCTCATATCAACTGACAGAATTGAAAATGGGAACCTTTTTAACCATTCCTTCTGTCTCAGAAAAGAGAAAAACCTTCCCTTTTGAATTGTCTCTAGACCTTTGAAACTTAGAGAAAGTTCATGCTTCTTCAATTTGCTATATTATCCTTACCATTTTCAGAAGTTCAACAAGATTCTTATCAAAAGTTGTGCCACCTCTAATAAAAGATGAAAGACTTTTTAAAAATATCATATACTTTTACCTTTTTATTAGTTATCTTACAATTTCATACCACCTTTCAGTGGCTTAATAGGCTTCTCTATTGGCCTGTTAGTATCCACTTGCCGGAGAGTAAGCCAATTTAGACAAGCACCTATAACGCAACAAGCAGTTAGGAATCTCAAGAGATCTAAGAAGCAGAGGACCCATTAGTCCTGATGGACAACTTCTAAATGATTTTGTCATTCAAATTTTAAAAAATAAATAAATAAATAAACTAACTAATATCACATATCAAACTTCATAGTACGTGCCAACTCTTTTTTTTTTTTTTTTTTACGGTGTACTGGGTGCCAACTATGTAGATGGTAAATTCTAATAGGCAAGTATCAGAAAAGAGGTGAAAAAAGGCCCAAAAGGAGTCTACCAAAGGAAGTTAATAAAAGTAAACCAACGGGACAAATGGTCTGTGAGTTAGAATTCAAAGTTTGTTGACAAGATCCAAAATCAGCTATATGTTTTTCTTATGAAAGTTGAATTACCAGATAATTCCTTCAAAAATATTGGCAACGGTGAAGGAAGACTGCGCAAACACGACAATTAGAATCATGTGCGTCCATGCATACTGGCCAAACATATACTTGTACATCTTCTTCTTTAATGTAAGAATGAACCACATAAAACCTGAGCTCCATTACACAAAAAATGTTGTTATCAGAAATATTGTTAATAGTGGCCATAAAACAACAATATTAATGATGATCATGATCATGATAATAACAACAACAACAATACTAACAATAAAAATAATAATAAGAACAACAACAACAATATGAAATACAATTTACGAATATAAACGGTAATCACATTTCAAATATTAGACAGGTATAAAAGAGGTCTTTTGATACTATGGCCATTATGTCAAAGAACAAGAACAACGTGTATAACCAACCTGCAATGTACAAGAAATAACAGATAGCCATGTGATACTTGAAAAGGCTGTTCACAAATCGATCTAAAAATCTATCTGCCGTTATAGTATTGACCAGCCGTTGACTGAAAAGGCGACCATATACAAATAACATTGCAGTGAAGAAAAAGTGCCTGAACACAAAAATTGGAAATGAATAAATACATATAAGATGGAATAAATAAAATCTAGGAAGAATAATTTCCGTTGACATTGTGACAATCAAATCCCATTCTTACCAGTTTAATAGCCTAAATCCTGGGAGATGTTTATCTTCATGAGCTTTCCTGAGTAGATTGAACAACTCTCTAGCCATAAAAATTTGGATAACCACCACCATAGCCATAATATAAAGATGCCCCATGTAGATAATAAATATGAAGCCCCCAATCATCCAAAGAGATGAATATGCACGGATCCACATTGACCTGTATTTATTATGATCATCAACAAGTAAATGGCCTCCATTTGCTTTGCTATCCTCTGGAATAACCTGACAGCCAAAGAAGAAAAACCAATCAAATTATATACTGAGCAGCTTACCATTAACAAAGTCAATATATGTTGAACTCCAGACTCCTTAACTTCAATACAAACTTATTTAGATTCAGTTTCAAAATAGATGGTTGCCAAAAGGGATGAAATTGATATTGAACCAGAAAATTAAATCTTAGGTAAATTGCATATTCAATATGCAAACCTCATTTGAGCGTCTACGATGTCGAATACGAGGAGTTGACGGGGTACTGGTACTATTATCCTTTTGCATGGCTCTTCAAACAATTCTTTACTCGAAGGAAAAAACAACAGAAATATGGATGATGCAGAAAATAGCCCCCTGAAACATCAAATGCAGAAGACAAGAGTTATAGACCAATTAGCAAATAATAGCACATAGGAGAAAGGGGGCAATATTAAAAAATAAAAATAAAATCGGAAATTATTACAGAGGAAACTGATAAAGTGGACTTAAAAAACTACAGGAATTAATTATCAAACCAGACTTAGGATCAGAGGCCATGTCTATTCTATGAACCAGTTCGTAAAGCAATTTTTTAGTGCAAACACCACATCAGCTTTAATGAAAATTATGCCCCTCAAATAATGTCAAACTTCACATGGAAAAACACAAAATATTGATAAGTCTGAATGAATGAGGGAATCAGGGTAACCACCTAAACATTGCACAAATACACCAATATGAAGGAATAACTGCAGCATTCTCAAGAGCCCTAACAAACAAAAGCGAACAAGGACATGTAGCATACAAATAACAGATCATTGCTCATACAATAGTAGACTTTGAGAATAGCAATGCACAATAATACAATTAAAAGAAAATTATATTTTCTATTCCACCATATAAAGGTCCAAAACATGTCTATCTTAAGCAACAATTTTGTATTTACTTAAACATGCATCATTGTAATTTCTATTTCCCACATCCAAAACCTTAAAACCAAGAGTTTTGCTATATACAAGCAAAGTCGCGTACTAATCTGCATACCAATACTGATTCCTTCATACTTAAATTTTAAATTAGCACTATTTTCAATAAAATCTATTTTTTGTCAAATCACAATAGATTGGTGCACATATTAGTGCATAATTGTTCTTGTAACTAGATTTTTTCTAAAATCAAATCCTAGCCAAGTTATTGGTTTCAATTGACCATGAACTAACCATATTCATAGACATTCTCCAATGGTCTCTTCAAAAGGGGCCACCTCATTCTTAAAAGAGGGAATGTATACATCCCATGCTGAATAGAAAAGTTAATTTCTCACTAGATTATTGATAAACATGTTAGCATATACTCCTTTATTGTTTTTGTTTTTTATTTTTGTTTTCAAATTTTGTTTTGCTTTGCCTGAGCTAAAAAGGTTAGAGGGGAACTCCTTGTCTAGGCATTACCAGTACTCAACATTTGGACACCCAACAGGAGGTTCCACGTGATGCACACGGACTGCAGGCACTATCTTATGTAGGCGAGACGTAACATGACCTCAAACCTATCCAAGTCATGGTGATAATAACAAAATTAAGAAGGAAAAAAAAAAAAAAGAAGCTTTGAGCTCGAATGAATGCAGAAAATTATACTCCCGGTGTACTTAAGCTATGCCTTTATTATCCATAAAATTTTACTCTTATAAAAAAAAAAAAAAAAATTCTCGAAGACCTTGACCAGCGCGCCGATGAGACACGAGCCATGAACTCGTAGGGAGTAAGCGTGTCACTAAAACATGACCTCCAATTCATAAAATCACGTTGAATTAAACATTATCCCTAGTCCAACACATCCGGTGTGGGACTAGCACGGTAGCACTGGCACAAGACCACATATGTTTGGCTTCAGACAAAAACTGCAACCATTCCCACTTTCACGATAAAAAAATATTTAAGAAATTGAAAAGCCAAAGAAACTTAAATCAAACAAATACTCGCACGCTGAGAAAAACAAAAAAACAAAACAAATACTCACACAAAGACTAAAACCCCCCAAACAAATCTGAAAAGAAAAAAGCTCCGAATTATTACGGAAGAAGCATCTCAGCGGAATCAAAATGCTGGAAATCAAATTGGCTCCCTACGCCAAATCTGAACCACAGAAGACCTTGTTTAAAGCGAAAATTTGAACCTGAAATCGATACGAAACCAGCATAGACGCACGTGCATTTATATATCAGAGAGAGAGAGAAAGAGAGAGACTGAAACCTGTAGAGTCGCAAAAATGAAAGGAAGAGGGAGCGAATACGAATAATGGAGGAAGCAAGGCAAACGAAGGTCCCTTTAGCTCGATCACTATCTTGTGGAATGCGTAAAAATGCAGTAATTGAAATGGAAGCCAGTTTTTGGTTCGATGCGGTTTCCCTAAACAATGGATCCTTACTATATTCTATTCGATATATATATATATTTTTTAAAATCATTACTAATCTTATTAATAATCTTTGTTTTATAGTAGGATTGTGCTTCTAGTAAAGAATATAAAAATAAATTTATAAATTAATATAGATATCAATTTATAAATTTATTTTTATGTAATTTTTTTTAATTAAAATATATTTTTTTGTAAATATCGTTATATTTCTTTTAATTCATTGTAACTAAAAATTATCATCTATATTATATATATTTATATATATGTTTGTGTTATTCTTAAATTGGAATAAGTGCATTTTTATCTTTCTATCAATCCAAATCCAAAAATATTATAATTATATAATTAACGTGACTTTATATGTCATATACGATAAAAAAAATTAATTAATTAATTTCGCAATAAGCCATATCATGTTTCTCGAAAACGTGAAGAGTTTCCAAACAGTCGGGATACTTTTTGGGATATTTCAGAATATTTTTGGGATATTTTAGGATAAGAGAAGACTTTTAGGATTTTTTTTTTAAATATTTCTAATTAACAAATCACATATTAACAAATCACATGTTAATTAAGTAGATATGTGTGATGTAAAACTTTGTTATAGCATTTCTCATATTTAAAACATCAAAAATATTTTTTTCCCTCATTTCTCAACAACAGTTCTTCATAAGAACTCGATAATACTTTTTGTTATATCTGAATTTGATTTGATGATTATCTTAATTTAGTTTCATAATTATCAAATCACCTTATTTTATTTTTATAATTATAAATTAAGATATTTAATTTTTATTATGATAAAGATATTTATAATATCTGATTTCTATGTAATTTTTCTATAAATATGGATCAATACTTTGTATTCAATAATAAGATAATAAGAAAGATATAGCTCTATCTCCGTCATTCTCTCATTCTCATCTCTTTTCTATTATGTTTTATGTTTTCTATCATGGTATCTTGGCTAACGCCAAACTCAATCCTTTATTTCTTTTAAAATCATTATGTCGGCTTTACCTCTCATGAAATTTTCATTGTCAGTTCAATTATGTATTGTCTCAAATTCATGCACTTAGTATCTTTATTAGTTTTAAGCCTTTCTTTTTTCTTTTCTTTTTTTATTTGATTTGTTATAAGTATTGTTTGAAACCCGAGATCCATATTTGGCCTTTTGATCTTAGTCTTATAATTGACCAAAGCCATATGCAGTCTATTGTTGGCCACATCTCCAAATTTGATGTTCCAGTTGCCTATCATTTCATCACTAACGCTATTTTTATCATCTCATCAATAAATGGATATGAATGATACATTCTAATTTCAAACTTTAGTTTTTGAAATTCTCTACTTTGAATTTGAGGGAATGTTGGAGATAATGAATCAAATTTTGATTTGGTTTCATAATTATCAAATCAATTGATTTAGTTTTCATAATTATCAAAACAAGAGATTCAATTTTTATTATGATAAAGATATTTACCTAATCTAATCTCTATGTAATTCCACTATAAATAGTCTAGTACTTTGTATTCAATAATAATTAAGAATTAAGAATAAGAAAGATATAAAACTCAAAGTCTTTGATCTCTCCTTCTCTCCTTCCCCGTCTCACTTTCTATCATATTTTATATTTTTCACCGTTATCTCTCACAAAAAACTAAAATTTCTTTATCTAAATAACCTTTTAATCCTTCTTACCTACTTTTACAAACCCTAATATAAAATACGTCTCAAAATATATTTTATCTAAATAATTTCTCATTTTACTTGTCCACGCTCACAAAACCCATTACAAAGTACATGTCAATTTTTATTTTAAAGCCTTCTAACAAATTAGCTAAATTTTTACTCGTTGCTTGGATCGAGACCGTAATTTGCAGGATTCAAGCATGCCCTTAATTAGTTGTTTACATGTCATAACGTTACATGGATATATTGTACATATAAGATCAAGTAAAATATGTTCTTTTTTAGAAAAGCAAATGAAGTGTATATCATCAGGTTAGTGATTTTTTACCCAGTGCCACTGATGATCTTTGGATATGATCCCTTAGAATTTGTTGGGAATTCGATTAAGACCTCTGAGGTCAGAAGCCCAGATAACATGACAAAGAACAAGAAGCAAGAGCAAGGCAACCAAAGGTCCAAAAGTATGCAAAACATTAAAAAGCAAGGGAGCAAATGAAAACGAGGGAAGCAAAACATAATGGTCGGCCGACAAGATGATGAGGGCAAACAAAGTAGGACGAATGCATATATGGGAGTAGAGTCATCAAACGTAAGGCCTAGCTCATCAAGTGTTGATCAATGCACCTCACATGCAAGTAAGTACGTACAATCATCACATTTAATACTACAAGACGTCATGAAAGATCATGTGCAGTTAAATGAAATATGGCGGATAGTATGATGCTGCAATTGATGCGATATTGACCGAAACAATATGGCACCTAACTGCATGCTATATATATACGTTGTCAATGGTATTGATTTTTATGTTCTACGTAAGGCCGGTTCCCTTACGTCGACATTGAATATTCCTATTAGTAGAGGTAAGGGTACTTAAATTTGCACTCACCGAACTAGTTCCAATCAATTAATGCTTCCAGCCTGTAACAAAATGGATTACAGAGCAGGAAACCTAGAAATTGGCCGTGAAAGGAAAAAATCTCTTTCTGTTATGTGTATAATCTATTAATCGACTTGTGTTTATACAATTATAGAAAAGAATATTCTAACAACCTATTAAATGAAAATACAATGTTGCCCTTATGTACAACTCAGCATAAACAAATCAAAGAATAAAAAATAATAGACTAGCTCTCAGCATTAGTTGGCGCCTTCCTTTTGTTCAAAATCAGAGATGATATTGAGGATTGCATGACATGCTCCAATACGCCCCCCTCCCCCCCCGCCCCGCCCCGGAAGATGGAGCGTGCACAATAAGAACTCCCCATCTTGGACAAGTGATGGTAAAGAATAGTGGAGGGTAGAGCCTTAGTGAAAATATCTGTCAATTGAAGAGCACTTGAAACATGACATGTTTGGATGCTAGCTACCCTCTTAAATTTGGTCACGTATCAAGTTGCAATCGAGTTCTATATGTTTCATCCTCTCGTGGAAAACAGGGTTGGTGGCGATGTGGATGGCAGCTTTTTTGTCACAGTGCAATAAGACAGCTTGTGGATGAGATACTTGAAGGGCAGAGAGGATGTAGGCACAACCATGTGAGTTCCAAGCATGTTTCTACCATTAAACGATACTTAGCCTCGGTTGAGAAGCGAGACACAATAGATTACTTCTTTGATTTCTAGGAAATCAAAGAAGGAGCTAAGGAATATGCAATAACCTGTTACCGAGAGCCTGGTGTCAGGACAGGAGGCTCAATCCGAGTTGCAATAAGCATTGAGTTGAAGAAAAGATGAACTAGAGAGAAGTAAACCCTGTCCAAGTGCAGCCTTAAGATATTTCAAAATTTTCTGAGCTGCTAACAAGTGGAAATTAATTAACTAAAGGTTTGCACACTATAACAAATGTCAAGTCGAGTGATTGTGAGATAGAGAAGACGACCAATTAATCTCCTATATACACTTGAGTCTGATAATGGTTTGCCTGAAGATTGACTTAACTTGAGATTTTGCTCCATGGAAACTTTAGTTGGCTTGCTGCCAAGATTTCCAAAATCTACTAGAATGTCCAAAAAGTATTTCCTTTGGCACAAATGAATGCTCTTGGAGGATCTAGTAATTTCAATTCCAAGAAAATATCTCAATAAGCCGAGATCCTTTATTCTGAATTTGCTATTAAGAAAATCCTTTAAGGGATTCACACAAGCAAGATCATTACTAGCCACAAGTATGTCATCAACGTACACAAGTAAAGCTATAAAAGAACCATTAACCTCTTTGGTGAAAAGGCTGTAATTAGCCTTAGATTGAGAGAAACCAGATTCGATTAAATATGTGGAAAACTTAGAATACCATTGCCTCAAAGCTTGTTTGAGGCCATATAAACTTTTGAGTAACCCACAAACTTGAGTGGGTTTCCCTTTGGTGCAACCATGAGGTTTCTTCATGTAAATTTTCTCATTTAAATTCCCATGTAAAAATACATTATTTACATCAAATTGATGTAAATGCCAGCCCTTAATTGAAGCAATGGCAAGAAGACACCTCACGATTACCAATTTGGCAACAGGTGAGAACGTCTCATGAAAATCAACTCCTTCAAGCTGGGTGTAGCCATTGGCTACTAAATGGACCTTTAATCTCTCAACTGAGCCATCAGAGTGATATTTGATTTTATAAACGTATTTACAATCCATTGGAACTCTGTCGGGAGGCAAATCTGTAAGTATCCAAGTGTTGTTGGTTTCTAAAAGCACTAGTAGTGGGCTCAACAAATACAAAATTTGGAAAAAGTTCAACTAAATTGTACAAAATGAGATTGTAGTGGGCTCAACAAATGAACAGTAAATTTAACTTTCAACATTCTCACTGGCCAAATATATTGAGCCACTGCCGCTAGCCAAAATAATATTTTGGCATAAAAAATTCTATTCTCACTGGCGGGTTCATTTCGTTTCGTGCTTGCTTTGGTCTTCTTCCTCATTCCTAGGCTACGCAACCAAAATCAATGTTTTCATATTCCTTTCCAGAATTTGTTTTTTATGGAGTAATGAAAATTTGTTTTTATTGGATTTTGATGTCGGCAAGGTCATTGATAATTCTTATACTTCTGTCCGCAGGGTCCTTTTCCAGAATTTCAGTATAGTATAGTGAAAGATTTTAATGCTATAACAATTAGAATTAAAATAATGAGAAGTTAAAAATTAATATTTTAATAGAATAGTAAAAGATTTGTTGAATCTATTATTTTGTGTTGTAAAAAGTGGCTAGTTAAAATGTGTAAAAGTGAGTTTTCTAGCTAAATTTTAGCCAAAATTTATTGAGACCACTACTAGTGCTCTAAGGTAGCCAATTTAGTGTCCATGGCCTGGCACAATTCAGGGTGGCTAAGTGCTTGTCTATAGTTTTTGGTTCAAAATGGGTAGAGATAGAAGTGGAAAAAACTTGATAAGTGGGTGAAAAAGCATGATAACATAAAGTATTTGCAAGAGGAAAAAACTTACCTGGTAGAGGTCCAAGCTTCGTGGTCAACAATTGGTTGGAAGAAATGAGAGTTGCCTGTTGACAATAGAAGTCCTGCAAAAATTTGGGTGCACTCCTAAATCTGGTTGACTTGCAAGGAAGAGGTGGGAGTGAAGGAAGGAGTGTAGATGAAGAAAGGGTGGTAGAGGGAGAAGTTGGTAGTACAGATGGAGAAGAAACTGGTGAGGTAGGGCAGGAGTTGGTGGGGTAGAGAGTGAAAATTGATGAGCATTGTTGGGAGGGGGTAGGATTGTTTGAAGTGAGGTTCTGGGAATTAAAATTGAAAAGAGTAGGTGTGGTGAGAGGGATGGTGGAGGGGAGAGATGTATCATACTCAGAAGACTTTTGTATTGAATGGAAAAACTCCTTCATGAAATGCAGCATCCTGAGAATACAAAACCTGGTTGGTTTATATGTCTAACAGCTTGTAACCTTTCACTCCAAATGGGTAACCTAGGAACACACATCTCTTACCTCTTGTATCAAACTTCTTTTGTCCATGAGATAAAGTGGAAGCAAAACTAAGGCAACCAAACTCTATGTGATGATAAGTGGGGGGTTTATTGAAAATGGTTTCAATGGGGTTTTATTGTAAAGTAATGGTGTGGGGTCTTGTTTATAATGTAAATTGTAGTTAGGATACAATCACTCCAATATTTAAGAGGAAATTGAAATTGTAATGCCTGAGCTACATTCATGATGTGTTGATGTTTACGCTCAACTATCCCATTTTGTTGGGATTTTTTGACACAACTTGTTTGGTGGATAATGCCCTTGGATTTGAAGAAATCTATCATAGAGAATTCTTTGCCATTATCACTTCTAAGCACTTTGATTCTTTTGTCAAATTGTGTTTCAATTAAGGAGTAAAAACTTTCAATACATTGTCTTACTACATACTTGGTTTTGAGCATGTAGACTCATGTGGTCCTTGAGAAATCATCAACAAGAGTTAGGAAAATTGAAGAACCATCAACTGCAACAGTGGGGTGAGGGCCCCATATGTCACGATGAACAATATCAAATGCATAAAGAGACTTAGTTGTGGAAATTGGAAAAGGAAGACGATGTTGCTTGGCCAAAGGGCAAACACAACAAGGTGATTGATTAGTAGAACTCATGGTCTGTCTTACAAGGGGATCAGTGATTAAAAAGAGTCTAGAAAATGAAATGTGTCCAAGCCTACAATGCCATAAATCAGAATTGGAATCCTTGCAAGTAATAGAACCACTAAGAGGCTGGTCTTTATGGAGGAAAGCTGGGAAAACATCAACCAAAGCTAAGGGTGACACACCAAGTCGCAGCAAATGATATAGGCCTCCTCTCACTTCACCCATCCCAATCATTGTCCATGAGGCTAAGTCTTGTATAAAGCACAAATGAGAAAAGAAAATAAGACATCAAGTCGAGTTAAGAGCAAGATTTTTGGTAGAAATTAAATTGAATTTCAATGAGGGAACACAAAACACATTTTGAAGCACTAGAATTGGTGATAGACATACAACACCAATGTGAGTAACAGGGACAGCTGCACCATTAGGTAATTTAATCAAAGAGGAAACAGTAGCAATGATGGATGTATAAAGGAAGGGGCAACAGATCATGTGATCTGTTGCTTTGGTATCGATAATCCAAGAGGGAGTTTATGATGAAACAGGTGTGTGTGTGTGTGTGTGTGTGTGTGTGTGTGTGGATAAACAGGTGGCCATACCAGAAACTTTAGAGTTAGGAATAGGATGAGAAGAGGGTTGAGCAACCGAGATGGTGGCCATGGCTAAGCTGGAGTCCTTAGAATTCAGCAATGCAAGGAGTTGATTGTATTGGCTCTTGGTGAGACCCATGGGCTCAATGGATTCCTTATCAATATCTTCATTGGAATAGGGTCGAGATGAAGCAACATCAGCAGTAGAGTTCTTAGTCTTTCCATGGAGTTTTTGACCAGATGGATACTCGTGTAGTTTATAACACTTGTTAATGGAATGATCAATCATGTTATAGTGGGAACACAAAGGTGGGGTAGCATTTCTTACCTTAAAACAATTTTCAAGGGAGTGACCCTGAATTTTGCAATGAGTGCAATAAGGGCGGGTTGATTTCTAGGTGTTGGATGGGAAAGATTTCTGGTTTGGTTTGGTGGATGGAAAAGTAGTTTTAGCCATTATAGCCATAAGGTCAGGGGTAGGGGATTGGTGAAGCATGAGGTGTTGACGTTCTTGTTGTTGAATCATGGAGAAAACTCGATTAAGAAGGGATAGGGCCTCAAGCATAATCTGATCTCATGAGGAGGAATAAGCATCGTTGAGGCCCATGAGAAACTGTATAACACAGTCTCTGTCATAGTGATCGTGAAGAACTTTTAGCTTGCCACAATCACAATCAGGTAAAGGGTCATAAATAGCCAATTCATCCCCAAAAGCTTTCAAACGGCCAAAATAAACGCTAATATAATCCTGACCTTGAGAGAGGCTAGCAAGGTCGCGTTTCAATTGGAAAATACAACCATTTTGCTGTGTAAGACGGTCCTGAAGTTTGAGCCAAAGAATTCTGGAATCACTGACCAGAGCAAGGTTGAATTTAACAAATGCGCTTACTGAATTTTGAAACCAAGAAACTACTAGATTATTGCATCCTTCCCAGGCTTCAAGGAGGGGATCTGCATCATCGATTGGTTTTGGAAGAGTGTCATTGATAAAACCAAACTTATTCTTGGCGCAAAGAGCACGATTGCAGCGCGAGATCAACTGACGTAGTTATCGGCAGTTAAAAGGTCTGAGACCAAAGCAGCGGCTGGATTATCACCATTGTCTATGCGAAAGGGATTGAAAGGATCTAAAAAGTTGAGATACCTTTCACTCGAAGTTTTGAGGACGGTGTTAGAATCTTCTTTATCAGAGGTGCTTGACATGGCGTGGATTTGGGATCGAAGGGAGCGCTGATACCATGTAACAAAATGGAATATAGAGCAGGAAACCCAAAAATTGGTGAAAGGAAAAAATCTCTTTCTATTATGTGTGGAATCTGTACATCAACCCGTGTATATACAATTACCAAAAAGAATATTCTAACAATCTATTAAATGAAAATACAATGTTGCCCTTATTTACAACTCAGCATAAACAACTCAAAGAATAAAAATTAACAGACTAGCTCTCAGCATTAGTTGGTGCCTTCCCTTTGTTCAAAAACAGAGATGATGTTGAGGATTGCATGGTATGCTCCAATACAGCCTTCCACTAGGAGATGGTCCGAATTCAAATAGAGAAAAGCATGCATTAAAGCATCCTGTCTTTGCCCACACTATGACCCCAAAAAAGTCAGATTTTGAACAACCAAATGGCCAATATATAGTACCAAGACTCCCCCTCAGTGGCTTAAACTAGCTAACTAGCTAGGGGCCGGGGCTGCCCTTTATGGGGCCTTGTCTCGATCAATTGTCTTTGTATTCGCACTAATTGAGTCTCAATATATAGTAATTTTATGCTAATTTTTGGGGGAAATTAATACTTATTATAAAATTGTTTTTGCAAACAGGCATTAATTAATATATTATTTCATGATCAGTTGATCAAACTCGGATTCGATCTGATGACATGCATGCCTGTCATGATCATGCTGATCTTATGATCATCTTTCCTCATTAAAATTTTTGTGTGAAGGTTGTAAAACTAATTATATATAATGCATGTGCGTACGATCATGAGTTAAGTATTGTGTGCTCTTAAGTAAATTCGTATCGAAGAAGCCACGGAAGCTGATAGAAATAGTGCAGTTGAGGCCTCTCATAATTCATCCCTTGGCCGATCGAGGGCATAAGATCAATATGCAACGTCCCAACCATGCAAATAAAAGTACTAGCTACAATGAACAATTAAAGCCAACATATATATATATATTGAATGTATCAATAAGCATGTTTTAAATAGTAATATTATTATATACAATTTTAGAGTATGCAAATTCTGTATACTTTCTTTTAAAAAAATATGAGTTTTATCATTAAAAAATAATTTCTTTACGTGGGTTTCAAACTTTAACTATTTTTTTCAAAGAGAATGAGCAAAACTACTTGCATATTCTAAAACTATAAACATCAGTTCTTGATTTTAAAATAGGTTTTTTCTCATCCATCTAGAAGACTAATTAACTTGCTAGGTATACTTTCAACCGTCTCCTTTTCCTTTGGAACATGATCTGTCACATATTTGCAAACCTAATTAATGAATTATAATTAGTTCATATATACCAAAGTTCATCATGAATATATTCGAGTTTGCTACGGCCTAAAACTTTTATACCAAAGTTGAAAATTCCTCGTAAGTTCCATGTATACGAGGAATACTGGATTTGTCTCGTCCCACTCGTTGATATTATATATTTATTATATAAATTTTGACTGATCACTGACTAACATTGGTTTCACCGCCATTTACGTCTGTCGCAACCTTCGATATATCGTTTTGATGCATCAATGCCCAATTTCCTTAGGAAGCCAAGAAATTTCATGCCTTGTTTTGTGTACGAGTACAATTAATGATTCTTTTGTCATTTTGTTTCAAACGAAGAAGACATACCTATCGCACGTCCTTCAATTATGTTGAAACCAAGATAATTATACAGATCAAGAAAACAAGAGGAGTTTTCATTACTTCCGAAAACAACGGCTAGCTTTAATAAGATAATAGCGCGCGCCTAGCTAGCTAGGATAATAACTAAGCCATTATATATTGTGCTCGTATTCTCCCTCGACTAAACCTCTTAAATATATAATCCCAATCAAAAGCTCTTATTCAATCCATTTCTCATCTGGGTTTCTCAAGTCCCTTTAGGGGATTCAATGGGAGCCAGTTTCAGCAGTTTCAAGCTTTGTAGCTCAGAGCGAGAGCAGCCAATTGGAGCAGTAGTACTAAGCTCCGATTCTAGTAATTATAATACAAGTACTAGATCAGGATCAGCAATCATTGATCAGGTGTTGAAACCAGCCGAGTTCTGGAAGAAGAAGAAGAAGAAGATCGTGATGATGATGATGAAGAAGAAGAGACAGTCTGATCACCAACCAAATGAGAACATGGTCGCAAAGATCAGAAAGTTTACTTTAGAGGAGTTGATCATGGCTTCCCCAAGCAGGCCAGATTGCTTCACTAATGGAGGCGATTTGCATGTATTCAATCACTCTTATAAAAGGGTACACCCATCCTCGACAGGAGTACTCCATACAGATTTATCCTCTAAAGCAACAGACAGTTTCCCCTTGGAGAAAAGGGAACGTGATATTCATGAAGAAGCTGAAGTACTAGAATCTGTAGATTCTTTAATAAGCACAAGCCAAATTGGGAAGCTGAAAAAGAAGGTCAGTTTCAAATTGCCAGAAGAGGCTGACATCATCGTATTTTACTGATCTCCAGCTAGGCACTGATCATCGTGTCTGTTCCGAATGTACGTCCGCAATAACGACTTCGAAATGCATGGCCAGGTTTTCTATCCGGATTAATATGGTCTATATATGTTTATTATGTGTAAAAGGTGAAATTTCTCTTGCACACTATTCTAATCCCTTTGTTTTGGGGATCGGAATTCATTACTGTACTACTCTTTCTTTGATTGTATGAAAGATAATACATACAGCGAGAGAAATTAAGCCTATCGAAGCAGAATTTTAACTAGGGTTTGAGTGGAAAATAATGTTGCATGCTGCACGTGGATCAGTTTCATGGTGCATGCAGAACTGCTGGGGGATCGGACGTGCTTGCAGGCTGATGATGATTCTATTTATAATAGGCTTCAGAAGTTTTCATAGAAAATAGTTAATTAATAATCTGTGTAATGAAACCAGGAATTTCTGCGTTCGCCTGATGATGCATTAACTTAATTGTTATCATGAATGCATGGTAACGCACCTTTTTTATTTTTTATTTTTTTCTAATCGGTAATTTCAACATAGATGTGTATGCGCGCGTGTTATAACTACAAAAGGATTTCATAAAAGAAAATCTACCAACTGGTTACATGGCTTCATATGATACTGTCTGTTAGATGATCTACTTTACAAATTCTACAAAAAAAATTGAGTATTTGTGATGGATAATTTTTGACGAGAATGATTATTTACGATAAAAACAAACTCATTTAAGCATTTTAGCAAGACATAATCGACTAAAAACAAGTAGTTTTCTTGTAGTAATATTAAAATTAACTTTATAGTCTAACATACCATATTAAGCTAAGTAATTTTGTAGTTTTATTTTTATAAAGATCTCTTTATCATTAAATCATTTCTCAGATATATATATATATATATATAAATATATTATATATATATATATATAGTGTCAAAAACTAAGCTCGGCTTAATTATTTGTCGTTTTGTAAATCTTAAAATGTTAAAATTAAAATCGTTATAAACGGATAACTGACGCGGCGCTAGTTCAAACTGATCCTTAAAAAATATGCATGTACTGATGTTGGTATCAAAGTTTTGAATTCTGTTCTGATAACCATTTCAGTTGAAGTATTGGAATGTAATATTTCGATATCGGTACGTTTCGATATACCATTCGGGATAGACATTATATGAATAAATTATATATAATAATTATATTCCAAAATAAAACCAATATAAATTTTAAAAGCATACATACTTGATAAATTTAATAACACTTTCCAATAGTCAATACAAGTCTAAAAATCTAAAATCAAGAAGAAAATTTTAAAATCAATCATGCAAACCAAGTAAGTCAATGAATAAATGAATTACGCAAGCTAGTATTGGTCATTTATGGAAGGAAAGTTAAATTTGAAAAAGATGTTCTACAAGGACAATCTCCTGCATGCCTTGGTTATCAAAGCAACTATAGTTATTTCATTTAATATATAGGGATTATGATGGGCCAAAGATCAGGAATGACGAACGCGACTTGATTTCAACCAACCAATTAGTCTAAGCTTCGGTTTACCTTTCTCTTTCAATTATTTCTAAACTTGATAGGAATTTGGAATATTTACAAAAAAAACCAGCAGAATTAATTTTGGACCGAAATCTAAATTCTGGACGAAATGGGCTGGAACGATCAGAATTCTGTCAGGTACAAAATAGAGAATTCCAATATCATTTCAGCCATTATTCAAGAATGAAAAATTCTGACCATTTCAACCAAAACGGATCGATATTCAAAACTTTAGTTGGTAATCTTTGTTAACTTGCCATATTAATGAAACAACTCATACTATTGATGAGCAATATATAGTACTAATTTGTATTCTAGTTCTGTCATTTTTCGGCTCTACTCATTGATATTGAATAATTTTTTAAATAAAAATTATTTAAAATGAGTCTCATCAAGGCCATACTAAAATTAATATTCTATTACATTCAACTTTTGGCACTTAATTAGCAAGTGTTTATTTTCCTCATGACATCCATATATACCTTTCTAATTACTCTTATATGGTGGTTGATTTTCTAATTCATGAGAATTGGGAAAATATGGATTAATTAATTGGAAAGTGTGTTTTTTAACTTCCAATTCGATGTGAATCACTATCATGCTTTTTATTAGCATAGCACCATCTATTCCAAAATTGTCCTAGAATACTCTAGAATGTAATTCTCCTTTTCTGTTATTCTTTTTATTATTCTCTTGTAACAAAATGATTCCTTTGTAAAGTGTATAAATATACACTACCTCACACTATCAATACAACTTGGAAATTCAGTAAAGCACTAACATGGATGAGAGCTGCTCGACTAGCAGTCTCATGATCCATGGCTACGCCCTCATCTTCTTCCTCACAGTCCCACTCATCCATCCTCTCTTCTTTCTCTCATGTTGTCACTACTAAACTCACCACCGAAAATTACTTACTCTGGAATGTCCAAATTTCTGCATTCCTTCGAGGTCAGGACCTCTGTGGATACATTGATGGAACCTCGCGTTGCCCTGTGCAGCTTCTACCTACCAGCGACAATGCACTACCCAAAATCAACCCAGACTATCTTGCTTGGATAAGGACAGATAAGCTAGTGCTTAGCATTTTGTTCTCATCTCTCTCAGATTTTGTTCTTGGACAAGTCCTCTCCTCTAAAACTGCACAAGAGCTATGGCTCTCTTTGAAAACCATGTTTGCCTCTCATTCACAAGCAAAGGAATTCCAAGTCCACTATCAACTTACAAATCTTTCCCGTGGTGATTTGTCCGTCTCAGATTATTTTGCAAAGGTTAGAAACCTTGCTGATACACTAGCTGCAACCGGTAACCCTCTTCAAGACAAAGAATTTGTCTCCTACCTTCTCAATGGTCTCGGACCAGCCTATGAATTCTTTGTGACCTCTCTCACTTCAAGATCTGATCCTCTTTCCTCATCCGAACTTTATTAGTTGCTGCTCATTCATGAAAATAGACTTGCTCATACTGCTAACATTGCTAAATCTCTTGTTGAGCCTTCTGTTAATTACAACAGTCGTGATCAGCGAGGAAGAGGTCATTTCTGTGGTAGTCGACAAGGCAGAGGAAGAGGTGGTACTGGTAGATCTCAGACTCGTGGTGGACGCTCTTTCAATCCTTCAGGGAACTATTCTCAAATACCTAGTGGCCTAAGAACCACTTGCCAAGTTTGCAATAAGCAAGGACATATTGCTCTTCAGTGCTGATACAGATTTGACCACTCATACCAACTGGATCTACCTCAATAATTTTTTGCAAACCACACTTCCTCTACCTTCTACTCTGACCAAAATTGGTATCCCGATTCAGGAGCCACCCACCATATTACCCATGATATCACCAATCTTAACCTTCACAATGAACCCTACTTTGGTGTGGATGCAATTCGTGTAGGTGATGGATCGTGCCTTCCCATTCAACACACTGGCGACAGCTTTTTTACTTCCAATTCTGTTTCTTTCACTCTCAAAAATCTTCTGCAAATTCTGAATATCTCTGAAAACCTTATCTCTGTTTTACAATTTTGCATTCATAATTCTTGTTTCTTTGAGTTTCATGCAATTCACTTTTTCTGTGAAGGATTCTCAGATAGGGAAAACCCTTCTCACTAGTCCCACTCGTAACGGCCTCTACCAATTTCCTTCAATAAAATCTGTTGCCTCCACTCATCTTGGTGAACGGACTACGCTTCCCACTTGGCATCAAAGATTGGGTCACCCCTCTCTCCAATTGGTCTCCAAAATCGTGCACGATCACTGTCTGCCACTCTCCTCTAGAAGTTCTTCCTTCAAATGTCATGCCTGCCCACTTGCAAAGAGTTGCCAACTTCCATATGGGCCGAGTCAGTCCACTTACATGAAGCCTTTGCAATTACTCTGCTCAGATCTCTAGGGCCCATCTCCTGTTACTTCAAATGTGGCTTTCGTTACTATGTTTCTTTCATAGATCAATTTACTCGCTATACATGGTTCTTTCCATTAAAAATGAAATCTGATGTTCAATCTATTTTTTCTCAATTTTTACCCTTCGTTGAAAGACTCTTTAATTGTAAATTGATTACCCTTCAAACTGATGATGGTGCCGAATTTAAACCTATTACTTCTATCTGTTCTAAACTTGGCATCACTCACAGACTACCTTGTCCATATGCCCATCAACAAAATGGATTAGTAGAGCGTAAGCATCGACATATGTTGAAACTGGGCTTACTCTCTTAGCTCATTCCTCTCTACCCACCACTTATTGGGTTAAGGCTTTTGAAAATTCGGTCCACTTAATTAATATGCTTCCTTCAAAACCTCTTAATAATAAATCCCCTCACTTCATGGTTTATCAAAAACATCCAAATTATTCCTCATTAAAAGTTTTTGGGTGCGAATGTTGGCCCAATTTAAGGCCCTACAATAAACACAAACTTAACTTCCGCTCTATTTCCCGTGTATTTTTGGGCTACAGCACCTCACATAAAGGCTACAAATGTCTTGAGCCCAACACCAATAGGCTTTACATTTCCAGGGATGTAACCTTTGATGAAGGCTCCTTTCCCTTTTTAAAACAACAGACCATCTCTCTTCCATCTAACTCACCCTCCTTGGCCCAAACCCATGTTTCTCTTCCCCTCTTTACTCGATCCATTCTCGGCCCAAGACCAGCCTCAAGCCCAGGCCCGTCTCACATATCCCATTCCTCCTCTTTACCTATCCCGATCTCTGCCTCTTCAAGTAACCCTAATTCCTCTTCCAGTTCCTCTGCCACCGATATCATCTTCCCCTCCTCGGATTCTACTCATTCTTCTCCAACTTCTAATCCTCATAATTCTTTGCCCATTCCACACAGATCTTCCTCTACCCTTATTCCTTCGAGATCACCCATCATAACTCGGAGTCAAACCAATTCCTCTCGTCCACGAACTCTCACGGATGGCACGATTCACTACCCGCAACAGACTTGCCTCAACACCACGGTGGATGTTTCCGATGAAACATTCAGTTTCTCTGCCGCCTCTAAGTTTCTCGAATGGTATGATGCTATGTCTGTTGAATATAATGCCTTGCTTCAAAATAATACTTGGACATTGGTACCTCATCTTCCAACCTTTAATATTCTTGGATGTCGATGGCTTTATAGAACCAAATTGAACTTTGATGGTTCTTTTGCTTGTAGACAGGCTCAGTTGGTAGCCAAAGGCTACCACCAACAGTCGGGTTTGGACTACAACGAAATGTTTAGTCCTGTGGTTAAATCCACTACCATCCGTCTGATTTTGTCTCTAGCTGTTAGTCAAAACTGGCCTCTACACCAAATAGATATTCAGAATGCTTTTCTACATGGTTCATTGACTGACATGGTTTAAATGCAGCAACCTCAAGGGTTTATCAACTCTGCTTATCCTCACTATGTTTGTAAATTGAACAGGCTTATCTATGGCCTTAAACAGGCCCCACATGCCTGGTTTGCCCAACTCAGTAACTGGTTGATTGAGTATGGTTTTTCAGCCTCTAAGGCAGATCCCTCATTATTTATTCTCAAGAATGGTGATCTGATCATTTACTTATTAATTTATGTTGATGACATGGTTATAACCTCTTCACAATCGCATGCCATTGATTCTCTTTTTTCTTCTCTGGCCACTGCTTTTCCTGTCAAAGACTTGGGAAAGCTGTCTTATTTTCTTGGACTTGAGATTGACTATGCTGATGCTGGCTTATTTTTGTCACAACGGAAGTATGTCAAAGATCTGTTGGCTAGAAGCAATATGCTTTCTACCAAACCAATGACCTCACCTATGGCAGCTTCTCTTAAGCTGTCTCAATATGATTCTCCTGAGTTTGAGGACTGCACTCTATTCAGAAGCATTGTAGGAGGGTTACAGTACATGTCCATGACCAAACCTGATATAGCCTTTGCTGTAAACAAGGTCTGTCAGTTTATGCATTGCCTGAAGCTCTCCCACTGGATTGCTGTTAAAAGAATTCTTCGCTACTTAAAATGAACTCTCAATCTTGGTTTGTTTTTTAAGAAGAGTTCCACCCTTTCTCTTCAAGCTTATACTGATGCTGACTGGGTTGGATACCCAGATGATAGACGCTCCACTGGTGGCTTCTGCATCTTCCTTGGTCAACAGTTGGTCTCCTGGAGCTCCAAGAAGCAGAAAACAGTTGCAAGATCTAGCACTGAAGTAGAGTACAAATCCCTAGCCTCTACGGCTGCTGAATTGATCTGGCTACAAACATTGCTCCGTGAACTTGGCATCTCTCTGTCACAACCACCCACTCTTTGGTGTGACAACATTGGTGCAACCTTTCTCTCTGCAAATCCACTCTATCATTCACGCACAAAACACATGGAAGTTGACTACCACTTTGTTTGTGGTCGTGTTGCTGCAAATACTCTCAAAGTCTCATACTGCAGCTCGAAGGACCAGATGGCTGATGTTTTTACCAAACCTTTAATTTCATATAACTTCCTTCATTTCCGTACGAGTCTCAATGTTGTTGATACCCCACTGGACTCGAGGGGACGTATTAGCATAGCACCATCTATTCCAAAATTGTCCTAGAATACTCTAGAATGTAATTCTCCTTTTCTGTTATTCTTTTTATTATTCTCTTATAACATAATGATTCCTTTGTAAAATGTATAAATATATATTGCCTCACACTATCAATACAACTTGAAAATTCAGTAAAGCAGTGGCTCTAACACTTTTCACACATATATAATTGGCATAATAAGATTTAATTTATAAAAATAAATTAAAATAAAATCCTATAAGAAATCAAATTTACCCCTATTATATATATATAGAATCAACATACAGTCTACTCTTACCAAGTTGTAAATATAATTATGAGTAATACTATACACCATACTACCATGATCTCACTTACATCCCATTATATATGATGTGACACATTTATCACAATTTGATGATAAATAAGCATGCAATAAATGATCATTCAATGATGGTAAATGTGTCACATCTTATTTAGTGGGATGCAAGTAGGATGGCAGTATGGTGTATGAAATTTTCCTATAATTATTAATATAGTAATGCTATAAACCATCATCATTCTATATGTATTATATTTTGAGTTTTGCTATATACAAGCAAAATTACGTACTAATTTACGTACCAATACTGATTCCTTTATATTTAAAATTTAAATTAGCACTGTTTCTAATAAAATTTATTTTTTAACCAATCACATTAGATTGGTGTACATATTAGTGTACAATTATGCTTGCAATTAGATTTTTTCTTATATTATATATAATGTGGCACATTTATTATCATTTAATGATAAAAAAATACAATAAATAATCATTCAATAGTGATAAATGTGACACATCAAACTTATTTAATGGGATGCAAATAAGATGATTCGTATGTTACATAGAATTTTCCTTATTAATATAATTTCTCAATAGAAACGTGGTATATGACTGAGGAACCACGCTTGCTTCTCTTTTAAGCCAGAGTTCGACTTATTATATGTAAGGATTTAAATTAATTTGGATGTTATCGATGCGCCTAGATCTAGACGAAGCTGCATGCGAGGTTACCATCCCATTGCATCCATCCTTACCAGAAAAGAAAGGTAAGAGAGCTTATAAAATAAGAAAAATCAAGACAGTGATCCGAAGATGACAAGATCAGAAGGTCAAGTAGTACTGATCTTCTTCATCGATCCAAAATTGACAAGGGAAAGAGCGCGCGGCTTCTCTCTTCATCTTCAATCTACTTGATATCTGCCAAAACTATGATCAATTAATATTAACGGATTATTCTGATGATCAGCAATCCGTACGTACGTCCTGCAAGCGAAATAGGATGAGCCATATGCATGCCTAGCTTGGCTGTAATTACAGCTTGCCTTTCAAGTTATTAAAATATATAGTTTTGTTATATACAAATAAAATTACTTATTAATTTACATATTAATATTAATTTTTTTATATTTATAATTTAAATTAGTATTATTTTTAATCAAATTTATTTTTTGATTAATCATATTAGATTAATATATATATTAATACATAATTATATTTGTAATTAAATTTTTTTATTAAAATAAGAGTGCTTTATAATTTACATGGCCCTTTTTCCATGTACTTATTTAAATTTCATTTAGT
The DNA here is from genome assembly GCF_018687715.1 of Carya illinoinensis. NCBI lineage: Eukaryota > Viridiplantae > Streptophyta > Magnoliopsida > Fagales > Juglandaceae > Carya > Carya illinoinensis. Next base: position 9,592,165 of record NC_056761.1, read on the forward strand.
CTTCTAGTACGCTATCTGGCCCACCAACTCCATTCTAGGTATATACCTACCAGTCTACCACCTAGTCGCAACGGAATTTACAGTTTTTTGAGGGTACATAGGTCGAACTTACAATTTTCCCATGGATCAACTGTTCTCTAATTCCTTAGGAAAAACAACCAATATGAAAGTTAATGTCATCACGTCCTTGGTAGGGACTGGGATCATTATAGGCACCTGTCCCAACCAGATTTGGGCCCGATCGGACCCGACACAAAATTATATGATGTTCTTCTTCACGGAGGATTTCCAACAAGTATTTAAAGTTGTTAGATACAAATTCAGAGAATAAATACTTAATTTTTCTAATCTGATCTTTAAACAAACACGAAAACTGGAATGATAAAAATGCAGATATTATACTCTCTGGTTGGGGTGAGATTCATATGATATGATATATATGCATTTCAAACACATGATCACATTAATATAAAAATGGTGGCAGCGGCAGTATAGAATAATAGCTCAATTAATTTATTAAAAGAATTAATTGTGACATAAAACTTATAGTCATGACTACGTAAATATCGAAAAATAAAAAATAAATAAATATATATGAATTTAAATAAAAAAATTAATTTTTTAATAATAAATTATATTCTTTTAAATAATTACACGATAGATTTTAAAATTATAAATAGTATTACTCAATAATATCCGAAAGCAAAAGCGTAAACTAAACGCTGGACAGCTACGATTCTTACCTACAACTTCGGCTGTTTTTAGTTGGATTGAAATGCCGCTGTGGTTGTAGATTGGTGGTAAGTAAGCCTAGGGTTCTCTTTTGCATCCACATAAGTGGTTGACTTGAAAATAAATTATAAATTTATAAACTAACATAGTAAAATATAATATAATAGATTTATTTTATAAAAAAAATATTTTTATAATCTCATGTATCATGTCAATTTATAAATTTATTTTTTAAAAAAATATTTCTCTGTAATAATATTAAAGATTAAAGATATGTTTTGACTGATTTGGTTACATAAAATAAACCATTTCATCTCATCTAATTATTACAATAACTAATGTTATATACTAAACTATTATCTTATTTGCATCTTACTATATATGATGTGGCTTATTTATCACCATTTGATAATAAAAAAAATGTAATAAATAATCATTTAACAGTAGTAAATATGTCACATCTTATTTAATAGGATATAAATAGAATGGTAATATGCTATATAGAATTTTTCTTAAAAAGTTATATTATAATATTATTTTATTCAATTTTAAACAAAATATCTCATCTTATATTATATAAACTCTATAATCAAATGAGACTTAATCACAAAAATATTTTACACAAATAAAATCATAAATTGAAATAATTTAATGTAATTCAATATATATATATATTTTATTCTAAAATATAAGTAATATATTATATAAAAGTATGTCAGATAGTGATTTACTTTTATAGAAATAAAAAGCTATAAACTAATTAACAAAGGAAAATGCTAACCGCTCCAGTGTTTTTTTTCCTTTTTCTTAGTGATTAAGAAAATTTTATTTAAGATTATTATGAATTTTTATTTTTATTTTTTTTAAATGTTTAAAAGTATTAAAAATTGATGTGAAAAAAATAAAAAATAAAATAAAATCTTAGCTTAGCCAGAGGCGGTGGCTCTAGAAGGACCATTAACAAAAGGGTATGTTAAGTTAACTTTGGTTACGTCATCGTGCAGTTCCTTTATAACCAGCAAAATGGTACAATCTCGTGGGCTCATACCCATCAGCCTTGTTGCTTCAAGTAGGTTTGGGAAAGGAAGTTGCCTGGAAAGCGTTCCCTAGTGAGCTGAAACAGGCTAATCTACTCTGCCTCTAGCATTTTTAAATCTAGAGAGAGGGTTATTAAGCTGTTTTTGGGTTTTGGGTGATAATTAATGGCTGCAATGTTGAGGATGGTGGTTGTTGCTCTGTTTATCATCTCTGTGAGCCTCGGAGGGAAATGGGTCGGAGCCCAAGTGCATCATGTGGTCGGAGACGACCGTGGCTGGGACCCTGCTTCCGACTTATCTTCCTGGTCCTCCGGTAAAATCTTCAGGGTCGGAGACAAAATCTGTAAGCCTCTCTCTCTCTCTCTCCCCACTTCTAAGATTTTGAACTAAATAATATATTTTGGGTTATCGGGCAAATGGAGACTGGAACGAAAGAGAGCAGAAAGAAAATTATAAACTCTCTTTTTTTCGACTTTATTTTTTTCTTACGAACTTTTTTTTTTCTCGCCAACCAAACACGGGAAAAGTAGCTTAGATTTTGGTGTTATTATTATTGCTATTTGATATCCCTGGCCACAAGTATTTCTCTCTCCTTGAATGGACGTTTTGGATGGATAGGGTTCACGTACTCGTCAGCACAGGAAAGCATCGCTGAACTGAAGAGCAAGGAAGAATACGAGGCGTGCGATGTAAGCAACCCTATAAAGATGTACACGGACGGCTTGGAGAGCATTTCACTGGACGGAGAAGGAGTCCGCTACTTTGCGAGCAGCAAGGCCGACAGTTGCAGGAATGGTCTTAAGGTACACGTGGAGGTGCTGCCTCAGGGAGGACCTGAAATCCCAAAAGTGGCCGCATCAAAGGGCACAGTTTGGGCTGTAGCTGATGGGCCCACAACTCCTTCTGGCTCAGCCCATCTAATGGGGAGCCTTATCCTTTTAGCCGTTGGATTTCTTTGCTATGTTGTAGGTATTTGATGGGATTTTGTATGTTGTAATTCTATGGAGATGCTACCTATTCTCGGTTTGGGATCTTGCTATTTAAGGATTATTAATTGAACCATGCTACATAATATAATTTTATATAATTCGTTAATTTTAATTTACAATCTAATGAATAATATTATGATACATCAGTCTGTAAATTTATTTTTATTTTTATTTTTTATTTTTATCAAATTTCAAAATAATAATAATCATATTTTATTTAACTTTTAACTTTCATCTCAATTTATTTCATCAACTCCATATCCAAAACTTCCCTCGAGTGTTCCAGCTTTATATTGATCTGTTCCAAACATGAAAATAAATATAAGAAAAGAAATTAAAAGCTATTATTGAGAATTGACTTGCCTTGTTCAGATACCAAAGAGAACTGATTCATTTTCCATGGACTAAAGGAAGAACTACACCAGTAATTGGATTCATTCTATGAAACAACACATTTTTAATTTGATTCTATGAAAACAAAAATGTACAGAATGCTATTCGTGGCCCTTGCACCTTCAGCTCCGTTAGCAGAGAATTTATACAGAATACAGTTAACTACAGAGAAGTCCCATGTTCATCATCCATACGGGTTGCTGGAACCAGATTGCTGGGGAAGGAAGAAGGGATGGAACACCAGCTGCGAATGAAAAGCAAGATGTACCGGGAGGGATCCTATCATCTGTGTCTCAAAACAACATAGTTAGATCCATTCGTCCTTTGTATCTTAGAAATTCTCCTCAGGATGTCTGAAAAAGCCTTCTTGTCCTGCACCACAAGCACAAAAATCAATAAGACAGTACATCACTCCAATCTACACTTATATACTAATATGTCTATTAATTTATTGTAATTGGTTAAAAAATAGATTTTATTAAAAACAGTACTAATTTAAATTTTAAATATGAAAGAATCAATATTGATACGCAGATTAATACACGGCTTTGTTTATATGTAGTAAAACTCAAAGTAAATAGATGTAATGACATAAATTTGATTTTGAAACATAATATATGAACCAGTGTGCATGATAAAATGACTATTTCCATCAAAATGTTGGGCATTGCATGCTCTTGATATTCATGTAATTATTATTATTATTATTTTTTTTTGGGTGTGTGGGTGCACATAGAATACACGTATGCAATATGTATGGCCACCAATTGTGTTGAACACAGGAAAAGAAACCTCTTAAAAATACACTACATGTAGCAAAATTAATACTATAAAATAAAAATTGCAGCAACTTGTGCGTTAAATTTCCAACAGCAACAGCTTCCAACACTTGTTCTTCCAAATGAAGAGGCAACCAAGTTTTCCAAGGGATATTATTAGCCAGACCGGTAAAGGAGCCGGTTACCACTTTTACTTAAGTTCTAAGACTCTGATACTATAGCATACCTCCGGGGATCTCAGTCTAGCCTTAAATTTAACAACAATATCCTGTGTTGTCACTAGTGTCTTTTGCATTAAAACTGCCCTGATTTCTTCTTCTGTGACAGGCCCAGTAGATGATGCTGGCCCAGTTTTCGTTGGCAGTGTACCTTTTGAAAAAGGCCCACTGCTTTTAGAAGCAGGCACAGCTTCTTCTTTTGAAGCAGGTTTTAACTCCTGATTCAGAAAACACAAGTAAAAATTAAAATGAAAAAAAAAAAAACACTAAAACATCACCATTTTCAAATTTTCAGGGCGCACTAATAGACCATAGAGGATATATTATTCATGTAGAATACGAACTAAAATAAATCATAGTCGTACATTTTCTGTCATCACCTTCTTTGGAGATGCCCCATTAGATGCTTTCGCGTCATCGCCACTGAGTTTTCTCTTTACATTTGCAGATTTGGAGGTAGGTGGGGTTCCCCGAGCAGGGCCAGAAGGCACAGATTTTACAGGACTGTTTTCAGCAGGTTCCTCTTTAAGGGCATCCTTCTTTGGAGCCAGCACAGGAGAAAGGCCAATCTCATCATCCATCTGGGCAAACCAATATACAAAAGCTCCATCAGTGGAAAGGAAAACAGTGCAAGCAATTTTTATTTTTTTTTAAATTATTGAAACGCATGCACCATACAGACGAGTGCAGGCAATTTTTTTTTTTGGGATCAGTAAAGGACAAGTGCAGGCAGTGAAAATAAAGTTTTCTGTCACAACCAGTTATACTTCGCAGAATAAGTAGAACATGTTCTTGGTTTTCTTTTTTTTAATGTACTTATGATGTTAACGTAGAAAGTACTAAATTAAAGCATTACAATAAACTTACATCCTCATCATCATCCTCCGCATCCGAAAAATTAAGCCCACCAGCTCTCCCAAGCAGCTTCTTCAACTCTTTTCCAGATTTGCTCAGTTCACCCTCTTCATTATCTTCATCCTCATCGTCTTCATCCTGCAAGAACATGTAAAAAATTAGGGTTGACATTTTCTTGATTTCCGAAAAGAAGCTGCAACCTCGGCAATAGTGCTACTCTACCAGAAACACTACATTAAAGTAGTTGAAACAGCCTTTGTAAGAAGTCAAGCATATCTAGCTTGACTTCAATACAATAGTAACCATGCAGAAGTAAGAATGTACAGCAGCATCAGAGGCACCAATTAGACGAGGAAAGGTACGATAGGCCAGATACCATATTCAAAATGCAACATAATGATAGGCTTCTTAACTTTTTAATTTCAGCTGAGTGCTAATTGAGTAAACAAACAGCACTAATATCAGAAAATAATTTAGAAAGAGATGCATCCTTAGTTCAAGATTTAGACTTGATTAAGTTACTGATCTTTCAAAAACTCATCTTTATTTAGTTGTCTTTACATTACCTGCTTCTCAGAAACTCATCTTTCAAAAAGTTGTTCTTCCCTTTGTATTACACAAATTCAAGGCCATGCATATAGCTAAGCTCAGAAATTGGGAATCGTATCAGTTGCACTATGTAAGTCGGCTTCAGGCCCAGAAAACGTTTACTGAAGTACATCTTCATTAATAATAATTTTCCAGCAAGGCTGTCCCAAGTTTTCCTGTAACAGAAATCATGCAGACAAACCTGCTTAATTTCTGGAGGAGGAGGAACTTCAGGGGCTAATTCTTCCCTTTCCTCAGGATCGTTACCAACAGCTTTGTCATCATCAGTGAAAATTTCTTCATGCTCCCAATCATCACCTAGCACATTAGATGGATAGAGATGTACCAAAAGTGCAGGTATTACTAATGGTGGAAGTCATCACGTGTTTTCAATTACAGTTGACAGGAAACATTCTTAACACAATAAGCAATCACTTAACATAGACATTAAGTTAATAAAAAAAAAACTTGTGACCCATATTCCCCCAACATAAAACCCATATTTTAATGCTTTTCCATTATTCCACATTATAATTGAATTTACAGGGGCTAGAAATTTTAATTGGTGCAGTACAAAAAAGCAACCAACTAAAGACGTGCAATTTCTTCAAGGATAAAAGTAAGACTATAAATAATCTAAATCATATGGAAGTGAAAATACATTCAACAGGTCACTGAATCATTACTAAAAAAGATAATCCACAAGATTCTTTTCTTTTTATTCTAGAAGAAATCTTCTGTTGAGCTCTCTATCAACAGTCACATATTTTTCTTCAATTTTGATAAGAAATAAATAAATATATATACATACTGAATATATAGGATGTGTGCAATATCCTTTAAAAAAAACTACAAACATTAAAATTCAAACCAAAATCAAATCAAATACCACCCAAAGAAGACCCCAGGAACATGGACTTAAGAGTTTCCACTAAGCTTTTATGCCATTAAAAAGTGCAGTTACTTATCTAAAGGAACTTAAAAATAAAAATAAAATAAAATAAAACTACAGTTATTCACCCCTCACCAAATCGTCTACATAATGCAAAGAGGAACCACCTTTCAAAGTCAACATTCTTGTGATCCTTCCTCACAGTCCTAGGCATCACATACTGCATCCAAATAGAGATAATGTGACCCTAACTTTCCAGCCACAATAAAATGTAGGACCCTAACTCTCACCATCTCTTACCTAGCACATGCAGGACCAATCTACAGCTATCTCACTCCGCTTAAGATTGTTGACAGTCAAGACTTTTACCCAAGGCAATTGTGGAAATGAGACATGCTACTTTCCATTGTACAATAACGCTAGAAAATCTAGGGTCATATCTTGAAATCATAGACAGCAACAGATGCGGAGAAATCAAGTGACTTCAAGAAAAACCATGCATAAGAGAGAGATATTTCAAGGAAGTGACACATATAAATACCCTAAGTACCTTTTACTTAAGTTACCCTTTTCTTCAAGAGGAAAAAAGACCCTAACATCTCTACTAATTTCTCTCATTGTTTCCTGCAGAGCAGGACCAACCTGATCTGAATGGTATCTTTTGGTTTTTTGGCATTAAATTACATCACTCCGGTGTCAGCACAGAAAATTGGCAAGAAATGAATAAGATAATCCATGTTTAAAATGAAAAGCAGGTTACAGTAAAGGGACATGCTCACCCTTCTCAATATCATCATCATCCAAATCCAGAGCACCACCCCTTGGACCTTCATCATCATCATCGTCAACTCTTTTGTTGAGTCCCAATCTATTCTTCCTTGCCACCTCGTCTTCTTCATCCTCCTCCCCTTTATCAGAAACATTACCTTCCTCATCTTTGCCAGATGTCTTTTTATGTCCCCTCCCACCAACCACACTATCCTTTTCATCAACCCTCTCCACTCCCCCAAATGCAGCATGTCCATTATTCGCAGCTTTCATCATCCATCTTTCATATCCATCTGCAGTCTTTTTCCGGTTATTCATCTTTTCTTCTGCTTCCTCCAGTGTAAGTTGCTTATATTGCGCAACTTTGTTGAAGTTGTACCTAAAAATTGAACAAGTCAAACAACCATTACAAAAATAAAAGAGCTAACAAGAAAATTCACATTCAAATACCAACTTTTAAACAAATATGGAACACGATGCTCTATAGTGAAGGGATTTAAGTATGCATCGCAATGAATATTTCATCAAAACAATTTTTTTTATAGAATAATAAAATAAAATAAAAGTGAAAAATAATTTTTAACCCCCCCCCCCCCCCCCCCCCCAACCAAAAAAAAAAAAAGGTTAAAAAGTAAAAACAATTATCTTCAATATGACATTTTGCATATAATAGGTTAGTGCATACCAAGAACCAGCAGGAATAGCAACAAACTCCTTCCCTTGCATCATTAATAGATAGTAAGTAGCAGATTGCGCACCTTCACGCTGACCTTGATACTGAAATTTCCATGTTTCATCCTCCAATAACCATGATTTGTTCTTGTATTTCTCCTATGTGATCCAATAACAAACTAATATGAATAAATAAGCGAGAAGCCAATGAGATGTGAGATATAGGATATTGGTCTGACTTTTAAATAAAATAAAGGAATAACTGCTTTCCCATCAAGGTATGGATGTTCATTTGATCCACGCATTGCTCCATCTTCAGATTTTACCATATCATGTAGCAAGAGATATTTTTTTTTTTTTTATCGATAAACAACATATTATTGAGCATGAAATGGAGGGAGAAATTGCAATTTGTTAAGAGCACATTTCTCCTTCGACTCTAACATAATGCTAAGTTCCTAGCCATTTAAATTGTCTTTAATAAGTAAATCCATCTTATTAAAGTGGATGGAATTAAATTAGCATTTCCCTGATTTCAATCATTTCCAGTGTTTTTCTAGCTCACATAAGCCTGTGTCCCCAGAAGAGAAGCCTCAGCTGTAAGCTTAGCTCTTTATCATACCTTTTTGCTCCTTACATTCAAGCCTTTCTTAAACCTATAAGACAATCTCTAGGTTATATTCTCCTTTTAGATAAGGATATTTTAAATGGTTTAACCTACTCAAAGACTGAAATTTTTGGACTACGCAGAAATCCGCATCATTTAAAAAAACTAAAACAAAATCAGCTTTATAAAGGAATGAAAAAATCACATATGTGGTTTTAACTTCTACAGTATAAAAAGAAAACTAAAAATAAGCTAGACCAGGCACAACTACAGCAGCAATATAAAGTTACCATATAATTATGAGTGCTGCTACATCCACAAAGAAATTACACAAAAATAATTTCACAAACTGACATGGCTTCATCTGATCCATTAGATCTACTTTACAACAAAAGTAACTTTATAATCTGACGAACCACATCAAGCCATGTCAGTTTGTGAAATTGCTTTTATATAATCCTTTTATGGCTAGATTATTTACCTATAATTATTATAACTCTATGAAATCCAACTCCCAATAGAACAAATGAGAAGGGAGAAACAAGCAAAAACTACACAATTGGTAAGGATGAACTCAATACCCGCAAGGCATAGGTTAATTGCCGTCCTTGCAGCCCTTCTTTATGAAGAGACCATTTATTCTCAGCAGTTTTCTTCTTTGAAAAGTTTGGCAAGCCAGTCACAAATCTACCAATAAAGTAATTCTTGTCGCTGCTAGAACTCGCTCGAACAATGTATTCCTATATGTAATGCATAGAAGAGCACATAAGCATTCAGCTTGCAACAAGAACGCGGAAGTACTCGAAATAATAAAAAAACAAAATTGGAAACACCGCCAATATATGCTGATCTGAATCTAGCTATATTAAACACAAAAAAACTTATCAATTATAGCTAAATTAAACACTAAAAACTTATCAGGTCCAAATATAACATGAATCTCTCAACCGATCGAGCAGTCCTTACACCAACCTCTTCATAAACTAAGAACAAGAACTTGGAGAAACACACTGCCAAGGAAAGGTTAATTACGTATATACTTGAAGCACTCACAAGGTAAAAGTTCCTCAGTAGTCAATAGCATCAAAATTCAGAACTCTGTTCTGTTCCAGAGAAGAAAATTGAATTATAATTGACATTGTACAGATTATGAACTTGATTTTCCAGCAGAAACAAATTAAGTTGAACATTATAATAAATATAACATATACACTGTAACAGGTCTCATAGCTCTGAATGAAAGTGGGCTAATAGGTTGGCATGTAGTTAAGCAAGTGTACAAATAGTATGAATTCTTGTAAGCAATTCATTCTTAAGATTGATAATAAAATTAGTTAGTTTGGAGGTTTTGGCTTCCTAGAAAAGTAGAAAAGCCAGTCTACACTCTTAAGTTCTTGTCTTCATTTTACATTCCTTTGTTCATTCTTTTCATTGTTTTTCCGCCATTTTCAATTAAACCAAACAATATATGTTTGGTTCTTGACATTTAGTATCAGCGTGTGAACCTCTGAAAATGGCGGAATGTTCAAGTTTTTCACTAACAAATCAGATACAAGCAAGAATCTCATCAACAAATAGGCAACAAGAAGATAATCAAATAAGGTTATTTGCGGAAACAGCTCTACAATTAATCACAATACAAGAAAATGTGGAAAAGCTAATAAAGAATTAAGGAGGAATTTGGAGACAACAAAGAGAGTTGCAGATTATTGAAGATGATACTTTTGCACTAAAAGAGAAAAAAATTTTAACAATAAGAAGATAAACTTCTGCACAAATAAAGGCTGCAATCAACGTGGATATGAAAAACGCACAAGAGCGTGGAAAGCAAGAACTTCCCGAAGAATAAAGTGCAGTAGTTGAAGCTCTTACAGTGGAAAAAGATGTAATCTTTTTATTGGAAGAAATAGGCATAGCTCAAATGGCATGCATGGAAAACAAAGAGTGAATGGTACAAGGAAAAGTAGCAGTTGAAGTTACAAATTACTACTAGAGAAAGTGGTAAGGAATTTTCACAAATTTCTTGTATTAACATTTTCAAGAATAAACACATTACCTATAAACGAGAACAAACCTATGTAGCGGGTTCATGACGCACACAACAAAAAAGCCTATTAACGGGTGTGTGTTCGTGCGTGCGTGCGTGCGAGAGAGGGAGAGAGAATGAACTCGAATCAAGCGAGTGAGGGTGGCGCCACAGTTACTTGCCATGGTTCTCGGCCATGGTTTTGCCACAGGTCAAGCACAGTGTCATGTGCTTGCAATTGCTTCCGTGCAAGTCCGCCGTCGATCCACATCCACTACACGACGGCTTCAATAGCAGATCGGACGACGGCATGTTCCTCCCCTCCCCCTTCAAAATGTCGACAATATATTAATTGATTTTCGAGAAACAAACAGAAATTCTCCAAACGTCACAAACTACGAAGGCAAGGGTTTAAAAATAAAAAAGAGCGTGAATGAATAAAACGGTCAAGTGTCGACAACGTAGCATGCGATATTTTAACCACGAAATTTAAGTTCTACTTGGCCACTGAGAATTCTTAAATGAGAATTTTAAATTTTAAAATTAAATATTAAAATATTATATTTTAATATTATTATATTAGAATTTAAAAAAGTTAAGAAAAAGTTAAATTATTTATTATATTTTATATAAAAATTTGAGAAAGTTGTAATAATGAGATGAAAATTTTATGTTTGAGATAACAATTTCTTAAGGCCAAGCAGAACCTTAAGGCTTCGTTCGGATGCAAAATTCTTTTACTCATTTCAATTTATTTTATATAATCATTATAATTTTTTAAAATTTTTATATTAAATATAATAAATAATTCATAATTTTAAAATTTTAAAATTTTAAAATAAAAATAATATTAAAAAATAATATTATAATAATATTTTATTCAACTTTTAACTTTCATCTCAACTCAATTCATTATCTAAACCTTCCCTTAATTAACTTCAGATTGATTGACGTGAGAATTCAACAAGCGATGGTCATGACAAGTACATTCATGAGTGGAATTTAGGCGTCATTTCAAGGTTAAGTTAACCTTAAGGTTAAATTTGGATACATAACGGTTTTATCTCATTTTATCATTATAATTTTTTTAAATATACACATAAAATATAATAAATAATTTAATTTTATCAAAAATTTAAATTCTAAACTAATAATAATATTAAAAAATAATATTTTAACAATATTTTATTCAATTTTTAACTTTCATCTAAAACTATTTCATCTCACTATCCAAACTACACCTAAATCTCCTCTGCCCTAGAGACTCTCCTCTTCCCCCTCTCTCTCTTTCCTCTATGGCTCTCTATGCTGTTGTCCTCTATCCCTCTCGCAGTCTCCATCCTTTACTACTCATCCTTCTCCTCGACTGTTCCTCCTCTCCAAATCCGTGAGTTTTTTTTTTATTTTTTTTAATTCAAATCATTGTATGTCTATTGTATTGTGAATTTGATTTGTATTTTATTTATTATTGTGGATTTTTTGTGCAGTTTTATATTTTGTTATGTTTTCTCTTTTATTTGATTTTTCTTTTTTCATTTCGACTATGACGTCGTGGGCATTGAAGGGAAGGGAGGGGGGGCGCTCCCAGGATTGATTCTGGGGGTAGAGTGTGGGATAGGGGTGATCCCGCCCTATTAGGTGGCACACTTAGTTTGCAAGTGGGTCGAGTAGTGGCTCCCACCACCCAACCCTAGTGGTACTTACTCTAGTTGCTACTGGGTGGACGAATGCTAGCTAGCAAGAGTGGCCTGATATGAACCGCTCGTGGGTGTCTAGAGGCCTAGACAATGCAAGATGGCTGAATTAGGCCACCTCACCTTGTAGATGAGGTGAGTCTATGCAAATTGGCTCATACCATGGTTGTTGAGTTCACCCGTGGTGGCCAAGTCGTGCCACCTGTGTTGTCCAAGATCTAGTTGGCACGACTTGGCCACCACTAAGGTGGTCGACCCATTCATTTTTTTAATAAATTATTATATTATATTTTCAAATAGAAATAAGGCTTTTTGAAGTGATAATATTACATATTATTATGCGTTTTCCATTGAGTAAGTTGGATTGAATGGATTACATTCAAAATTTCTCATAGCACAATTGATCTTATTTAGAAAAATAAGTGCAGGGTGAATAGAAAATGTTATGCTTATTAAAAATATCTTATAAAAATTAGTTTATAAACTAACATAGTTTCATGCAATATATTAAATATATTTTACAAATAAAATTATTTACATTTCGATATACCATACCAAACTAGAGCTATACACCGATGGGTTTGACATTGGTTTCGGAGCCAAATTGAGACACTACCGACATCTACCATGAGTCTATTAAACCAACCGAAACCGAGGGTTTGGGGAGAGAAAACCGACCATATCGATCTCGACGTGCGTTGATGCGATATTCAGTCTATCGTTGGCGTCTTCTATGAAGGATGAGGAACTGAGTAAAAATAAAGAAGTGTCGTGCCATCGTCTGCCATGGAAGAAGAATAAGGCTGCAGAGAGGAAGAAGACGACACGGGAAGAAGAAGAGAGGTGGGGGGTTATTAATTCATTTTGAGATGGCAAAAGTCAAACGACGCTGTTCTATTATATTTTTTTTTTTAACATCTAGGCACTAAACGACATTGTTTCACTTGTTTAAGTGAAATTGTGCTGTTTTATATACATATATTCCAAAAAATATATATATAGTCGGTTCAGCGATTTCCTAGGGGTTCAAATTGGCGCCAAACCGCCGATGTCAGTTTTCTTTCAATTCCTCTCACTCGCCGACCAGTTCTTTACCGGTTTCGGCCGATTCTATCCTCTGGCGGTTAGTCTTATTGGTTCCCGGCCGATTTGGTCGGTTCTTGTACACCCATATATCAAACTATATTAGTTTGTAAGATTTTGTTGTAAAATCTCTTTGTAGACCAAATATTTTCCTATCTATTCACATCTCCCTCCAATGTCGTCTCTACGTTTGAAGAAAGGCATTTTGGGTCCTTTTTTAAAATCACATTTGAATTTGCAACAAGTGAATGCATTTCCCTATCAAATTGTGGACGCAAATGACATCTACCCCAACTGTAATTATATTTTATTTATTAAACATATTTGTATACCGGATTTCCTTCGCTAGCCAACCGCACCTATTTGCTTGATTGATTGGCTTAAGCATTTCCTTATAAGTATCTTATAGCCTACCATATACTTTATTATTATATACCATGGCGTTACAGAATATCTCCTCCTCTTAAAAAATTACGAAAGTAGAATATTAATATGATATGTAGTATTACTCTTAAAGATTATCGACAACTTCAATATCTCAATTATAATCTAATAAAATAATGTTCTTCTTTATTCTAAACCTTATAATCTCCAATCACATACGGGGATATGATATATTCCTAAGTGATTTATTTTATCAACTACTTAAATGGTATCTACTTGAAATGTGCTACCATACTAAATATGGCTAAAGATGACAAAAATTAAGTATTCTCAAATTGAATTAAACACAAAGATGGATATTCAAATGCCATTATTTTTAAGGGATGCTTGGAAATGATATGAGATGAGAATTTTGTAAAAAGTAGTAAGATAGTTTATGAATAGTAATGAGATTATTTGAGTTAAGTATTTATTCAGTTTTGTGACAGAAAAGATAAAAAGTTAAATAAAAAATATTATAAAATTAAAATATTGTTAGAATATAATTTTTTAATATTATTTTTGTCTTGATATTTAAAAATGTTGAATTATTTTTTATTTTTTATATGAAAATTTGAAAAAGTTGTAATGCTTAGTTTGAAAATGTTTGTTTATGAATGATTTGAGAAGAAAATGAAATAGGATGAAATGAGATGAGATAGGATGAAATGAAACCAGTTTTCAAACATTTCCTTAAAGTTTTGTTGTGAAACCAACGATGACAAATAAATAAAAGCAAACAACCAGTCAACACAAAATTAATGTAGTTCGGCAACGTACCTACGTCCACATAGCTATGGAGGATTTTAATTCAAAAGAGATTACAATCACACAGTGAGTTACAAGAGCACCACTCTACTCACATAATCTCAACTCTCTTTAGAGCTTTTTCTCTCTCTTGATATTCTCTCACACCTTTGCCTATTTTCTATTCACTCCAATTTGTTGAACATTTACTTAAAAGAACCAAATATTACATATATAGTGAAAATAGCGCTAGAAACCCTAAACGGCAAAATTGAGTTCTTGCTCGAGTGGGTGTTGACGCCTTGAGTGAACAACCAATCAACATTGGCTCGAGTGATCTATCGAGCGATACTCGAGTAAACATTATGGTTAGTGCTTCACTTGAGTCTAGCATCATGCTAATCTTGAGTGAACAATCTATTTGTCCTTCGCTCAAGCCCACTATCGAGCGAACTTATAGGTTGAGCCTTGCTCAAGTGTTACGTTGAATGATAGTCAAACGTACTTTTTGTCTGCACCTTTTCTACTCGAAAACCAAGTTTCACATGCAACTCAACAATCTCCCACTTGGAGATTGGTTCTCCACATGCTAGCCATTATTTATAACACGAGCCCTATTACCTATGCAGCTCACAACTCCCATCTTCAAGCCAGAAGATGCACTAAAGTCAAGCCCGACTTCAATCTCTCACGTGCATCGCCCTCAGTTAGTACATTCACTGGGTGACTCACAACTCACAAATCCCACTGCACTGGGAATATCCAGTCTCGAACCGACCCTGGTAACCTTAGCCAACGTCCACTTGCTAGATCTCCTGCCTTGCAAGATTTTCTTGTTCTTCTGTGGCTTACCACCTTTTGTTAGTAGGATATAGTTTAAGGTAGGCGTCCACCATGGAAACCTGGTCGTTTTGGCAACTCTGCAAGTATCAACTATAGGTGTAGACGTGCCACTAGATGCTCTACTCCCATGTCTCACACCTCTGCTCTGCATTGTGGTCTCGGGAGACTTCCCAGGCTTATATGAGGAACATCAAAACTGACTCTCTTTTGCTTACCCATCTAATTAGAGAGACGAAGCCTTTTTTTTTTTTTGGCATTCCTGTATTTTCCTTCAAATCGCTGGACCCTAATATCAAATGCAAAGTGTTAGATCTCTTACCATGTACCAAAATTAGCACACCCTTTATGATCTTCCACGCTGCTCAAGAAAACAAAACTGTATGACCATTGCTGTTGAGCTATCCCACAGAGATCATACTTTTCTTCAGATTTGGAACATGTTTGACTTGCTGCAAAGTCCACACACTTCTGATCGAAATTCCAATGCACACAACACCCATTCTCACTACATCCAGTGCCTCTCTTTTAGTCGTGTACATCTTCTTAAAATACCAGCGACATAGTTTTGCATGATCTTTTGATGTGAAGTGCTATGGAACAAAATCCCTGAATCTAACCCCCAATCGTCAATCAGACCATGCATTGCCAGAATTAGAGCATCATATATTTCTTCAGCCATAGCGTTCACATTATCATCATCAATACTTTCTTGATTCTGACAGTCTCTCTTCATGTGGCCTAGCTTCCCATAGATCTCGTTCTTCTCTTGCCCTTATTATTGGAGCTTGACTTGTCGTGTCTCTTGCCCCGATGGTCAACATTCAAGGCTAGGCCCGAACTCGATAACTCACTAGAATCTCTTTGTGTACCTCTTTAACAAGAATCATGTCACGTACAACATTATAATTCAGTTTCATCTTGCCAGCTGAATTACTAACTGCCATCTTCATGGCCTCCCAACTATTTGACAATGATGCCAACAAAATCAACGTTTTGATCTCATCATCAAACTCAATCTCTACAGAAGACAATTGATTTGTGATCGTATTAAAGTCATTCAAGTCTTGGGGCTACAGATATACCTTCTGACACCTTTAGACTAAACAGTTTCTTCATCAAATGCACATTGTTATTTACTAAATAGCTTTTCATACATACCAGATAGAGCCGTCATGAGATCCACTGTGCTCATCTCTTTAATAACATTGTGTGCAACTGATCTTGACAATGTCAGCCAGAATAACTACCAGAATTTTTCAATCTAATAGGTTCCAATAAAAAATGCCCATGCTATCCAGTTTTTTTTCCAAAAGTGGAAGATGGAGTCTCTTCCCATATAGGTAGTCTTCTATCTACATCTTCCAGTACCCGAAGTCAGTGCTGTCAATTTTCTCAATTCCAGGTGTTTTCACTTTGTCTCTAGTCATCGTTCTCCCTTAGACCCGAACCTTGGCTTTGATATCAGTTGTTGTGAAATCAACGATGACAAACAAATAGAAGCAAACAATCACACAATACAAAATTAATGTGACTCGACAATGTGCCTACGTCCACAAAGCTGCATGAAATTTTATTTGAAAGGAGATTACAACCACACAGTGAGTTACAAGAGTACCACTCTATTCAAATAATCTCAACTCTCTTTATAGAGATTTTTCTCTCTCTGAATATGCTCTCACACATTTGCCTCTTTTCTATTCACTTTAATCTGCAAAACATTTACCCAAGAGAACAAATATTATATATATAGTGAAAATGGTATTGGAAACCATAAATGAAAAAATTGGATTCTTTGCTTGAGCGGATGTCGAGCATGTTTCAAGCAAACATGTCAGAATCCTAAAGAAAGTGGCCCCAGGACACGCCTTGATACTGTCGTTGACATGCTAAGACAGCCTGCTGACATGCCATGACAGCCCATCGACACTGTCATTGATATGCCAGGACAGCCTCACTGACACACCCAAGACAGCCCAATAGGCATGCCATGGCCCCAGCCATGACACGCTCTTGACACTCAGCAGTGCCCAGTAGGCATGGCATGCCATGGCCCTAACCATGACATGCTCTTGACACTCAACAGCCACACAACAGGCATGCCATGGCCTTGCCATCATCATGCTAGGGCCATGTCAAGACATGCCCAGTACGCATAACAGCTGTGACGCCCCAAAATTCCGTTTGGGATCGGACGGACATTTAAAGCGTCGAGACATGCAACACAAGGTTACCTGCCTCCGTTCATGACATATAAGATGCAATATTCCTAACATGCATCTAACATTATGCAATATTCGCAGCGGATAATTTTTTTCTTTAGCAATACTATGCACCAAATTAAAAATATCCCAAATGCTTAAAACATATTTCATACATAAAGACTCCTTGAACAACTAAGATCATAACACTAGTCCAAAATGCTTATGATCCAAAAAGTACTGGAAATGCAACTCCATAGTACAAGTAGTAATTTACGTTAACTACTATATTAACATTGACGTCGCATCGTCGCTCAGTCAACTGTGTCTAGTTGATCAGCTTCTGATTCTCCTTCAGGTCTTGTAACAAAATCTACCATTCGGGAGAAATGGTAGTTGGGACTACCACACTGAGATTTGATTACAAATCTCAGCAAGTTAATAAAAACTTCCACATAAGCTAATGATGCATGGATGACAGTAAAAGCATAATTGCATAATCAAATTCATAAGTAATTAAAGCATAACTTGGCGTACAACATAGCATAATTGACATAACTTAAATTGAAACATGAACTGAACTTGACTTGACATGAACTTGATTTGAAACTTGACTAAACATGAAAAATACATACTCCACAGTTGTTGTGGCCCCATGTATTCTACGTGTAAATACATACTCCACAGTTGTTGTGGCCCCATGTATTCTACACAAAGTTGACTTAACATGAAAAATACATACTCCACAGTTGTTGTGGCCCCATGTATTGTACGTGTAAATACATACTCCACAGTTGTTGTGGCCCCATGTATTTTACACAAACTTGACTTAACATGAAAAATACATACTCCATAGTTGTTGTGGCCCCATGTATTCTACGTGTAAATACATACTCCACAGTTGTTGTGGCCCCATGTATTCTACACAAACTTGACTTAACATGAAAAATACATACTCTACAGTTGTTGTGGCCCCATGTATTGTACGTGTAAATACATACTCCACAGTTGTTGTGGCCCCATGTATTCTACACAAACTGAATGTACTCAAGATGAAACGTGACTAGAATACGAAAGGACTAAAACTCTAACGTAACATAACGTGATTTGAACATAACTTGAAATACATGACCAACTTGAGATAGAAACATTTCGTAACATGGCATAACATATAATAGACAACATATTTAACATGGCATACTTGTAATGTACAGTAATATATGACAGAATATATTATGTAACAGATAAAAATTGATGACAGAATAAATTCTGTATAATAGACAATTACGTGATAACTTGGCATGGCATGACATATATGATAATATACATATATACACTGTAGTTCATTTACTTAGCACACATACACAGTAGACTGCTAGTAAGTTAAAAGCTAACTTACCTCGATCTCCGCGTTTTTTATAAAACTTCAAGCGCGATCATGAGGAACTGTAATTAGTGATTTTAAAAGTTAGCACTAAATCACTAATAACTTGAAATATGGAAAATACTAACTTAAAGAGTAAAATTTTCATTTTACTCTCTACATGTAGGAAAATGACCATTTTACCCATAACTTAAGGATTTTGCATACTAACTCCAAAAGTCACCAAAATTTACATGCCTCATGTAAATTTTATCCTCAACTCAAATATCAATTTAGAAAAATTTAAAACTAATCACAACTATTAAAACTCCATAGGGCCGAAATTCCCATATTCTATTTCCATTGATTTTTGTTTCCAAGTTGTTTTAATCAACCTTTTGATCTATGACTTATAAATATGTGATCTTCAAACCAAACCATTACATGGTTTAAAAAGATGTCCTAAAACATATATAAGCTTCTAATTCAATATCACATGATTAAAAATTAACCAAAACATAAATTTAGCCAAAAACATCCACACTTTGGCTTATTTGAATATCTTTTTGCATAAAATTTCATATCTTTGAAACTAATATCAAATATTTTCAAAATAATAATATAACATGTATATAAGATGCTTAGGATCCTCCAATAAAATTATCAAAGTCATTGGAATAGGTTTAGACCACCAAAGAGTTAAACTTTCTCAAAACAGAAACTATTTTTCCTCTTCCAGTTTCTAAGTTTCTAAATTTAAGAAAATCTTTCATCAAAACCTTTAATCATGTAAAAATCCTCAACCAATAATCATATACACATGTTAACAATACTCTATAAAAATTTCGGATCCATATATATCCATTAGCTTGGTCAAAAACTCTAAACTATAATATATTCTCCAGTTTATCTCTCAGAATGACCTTTTTATAGTTTATATAATATTTTACTGACCAAATGATCTTCAAATGGGACAAATAAGATATCCACGTAAACTAGACTAAAAAAGGAACAACTTATATGAAGGAGACTTTATGATACAACACTTACAAAAGCTTCTAAATGGGCGTGCAAAAGAACTCCTAAAAGCTGTCCGAGAGAGAGTGTTTAATATTCTTTTAATGGAAAATGTAAATGAAGATAATTTCCTATGGAGGGGTGGCTGAAGATACTTATGGATGAGATATGGAAGAGATGAGGCTGGAGTGAGAGTTAAGTGTAGGACTCTCTTACCCGAAGTGAGAGTTAAGTGTAGGACTCTCTTACCCGGAGTAAGAGTGGAGTGTAGGACTCTCTTACCTAATAATATCTACAAAAATCAACTCAAAATATTTTTACCCAATAATATTCATGAAATTAGCTTGAAATATTTTTATCCAATAATATACACAAAATTAGCTTAAGATATTTTTATCCAATAATATCTACAGTTTTGAACAGACGTTTTGCCCGAAATTATGAAAAAGTGTTATTGCGCCATAAGACCTTAAATAACCCTCCGAGTCTAATGGCACAAACCATAATACATTTTGACACTTATAACTATTTTCAATAATCAAAAGTACACTTCGGATACCATAGTAAATAATAACACTAACTATGTAGTTAGACTAAAACCTATACGATTAATGGATTCGTGAAAACTTATGG
The DNA here is from genome assembly GCF_018687715.1 of Carya illinoinensis. Classification (NCBI taxonomy): domain Eukaryota; kingdom Viridiplantae; phylum Streptophyta; class Magnoliopsida; order Fagales; family Juglandaceae; genus Carya; species Carya illinoinensis. The sequence goes on from NC_056761.1 coordinate 9,612,722, forward strand.
GGTCTTCACGAGGTTCCTAAAGCTAATAGAAATTTCACAATTAAATTTCTAGCGGACTGTTACAACAACAGCAGCGAGGCTAGTGGCATGCCTTAGCAGGCATGCCATCCAGCGCAAGGCTCCAGCCCGTGTCTTGCAGGCGAGGTTAGTAGCATGCCCAACAAGCATGTCATCCAACACACGACACCAGCCCGTGCCTTGCAGCCACAACGCCCAAGCCACTTGGCTGGGCCATGTAGAGCCAACGCACAGCACCATGCCATGCCTGCTAACAGCAACGCCTAGGCCACCAGCCTAGGCCATGAGCCAAACCAGCCCAACCGTTGGCCTTAAACCACACTAGCCCTCCATGGGCCATTGCATACCACAGGCCATCATGGGCCCATGCAAGACTTATTTTAATGTTTTCATTTATTTATTTTAAGTATTTTTCCAATGGACCTTTTGGGGTTTCCACTTTGTAAGTTCTATATAAATGACCATTAGGATTTCATTTAACAATCTTTGGATAATTCCCTTTAAAGGACAGCTTATTGTTTTGAGATCATCTATCGGTGCTTTTGCACTTAGGCTACTTGGGTGCAATTCGTGAATATCAATGAGAGGATCATCACATTGCAATTAGTGAATAAGTGTTGGTTCAATTTATCTTATTTCATCACTATGCAATTTGTGAATTGGTGGTGAATTATTTATCCAATATATGAGCTGTTATTCTTTGTGTTCATTCATAATTTCTTGAGTGTTCATCAATTTATCCTTCAAGTTCATATATTTTCTTGCATGTTCATACACTTTCCATTATGTTCATATATTTTCTTGCACAATTCCCATCTCCCAAAAACCCTACATGCCCACCATTTTCTTCCAATTCTTTCCAAATTCGGCATTACCATAAATCAAGCATTTTTCCATTCTCCTAGTTGAAATTCCACTTACCATATAAGGATTCCTAAATTTAAGGAATCCTAATTGCCTTCCATATCATATCTCTTAGTCTTTGGCGATTGGTCTTACTTATCAAATTTGATCTCCTTAATTCTAGGAATCATCCAAGAATTACTCACTCAATCAATCAATCAATCCATTCCCTCTTACCATAGCTGAAATATCCAAGCTAAATTGCATCCTACAATTTAACAACCTTTTTCAAGCATCCAAACCCTCACCTCACTTATCATCCAAACCTTAATTACACCACAAGTGGCGCAAACTCCAAGAACATCCATCCAAGCCGTGCCTCATTACTCAAGTCTTGATTTCATCACTTATATTACACTTATACACCATCATTCACTACAATTCCATCACTAAACACCAAACCTCCATTAACCTAATGATCCATCATTGTCACGATTTGTTCAAGGCTAAGTAAGAATGATAGTAACTTCGGTCATCTCAAGGAGATTCGAGATAACGAGATCATAGTGTTTAGGGATTTGACTGGGGTTCCTAACATTGAGCAAACAATCCATCTTTCGCTCGAGCCTATTGTCAAACGCACTTCGAGCGAACTCAAGTATTGAACCTCGCTCCAGCACTAGGTTGAGCGATAGTAGAGTGAACTTTCTATTTGCTCTTTTTTTTTTGTCACAAACTAGGCTCCACATGCAACTTAACAAGTTTTTTTTACTCAGCAGTCTTACACCATATACATGCTGGTATAAATTTTTATTTTTCATCTTTTCTCTCAATAAATGTGTGATATAAGGTGACTGAGCATAACTCTACTTCTTTTTTATGTTTACTTTTCCTTTGGCAACGCTAGTTACGGTAGTAGGTATAAGATCAGATATGCTGCCCTCACATTGATAACAACCACGCCCAGCACACTTGAAAAACTAGTCCTTCGGAATTAGCCAAAGAATATCCATTACGTTTGAATGATGGATGGCCATCAACCTTAAAACGTGACCAGGCGCCGCTAATTCCAACCACCGTACCAAATTATCTAACCCCTTTTTATATGTTATCAAGATATATTTTTTTCTTATAAATAAAAATAAAAAATTAATAAACAAAAAGAGAATGACCCCACACCGCTGAAAACTAGAGCTACAAATATTGCCGCAACTGTTGTCCATACTCTACGCCTTCACTCTCCTCCTCCTGTTACTCGTCGGCGCTTGAAGTTTTGAACTTTGTAGTACGACGCCGTTTCCAGGCTACCGCCAGCCCAGATGGCTGTGAAATCTTTCATCGAAGTCCACCCGGATTCTCACTTCCCCATCCAGAACCTCCCGTACGGGGTGTTCAGGCCAGAACCCGGTTCAGTGCCCCGACCGGGTGTTGCGATCGGGGACTATGTGCTGGACCTCTCCGCGATCGCCTCTTCCGGGCTCTTCGACGGCCAAATCCTTAAGAACTCCGATTGCTTCTCTCAGGTTCGTGTTGTATCTCAGTTTGCAGTGTGTTAGTGATGCATTTCATTGTAGCTCTTTAGAGTCAATATTTGCGTTGTTTTCGGATTGAGTGGTAGCTTTTGCTAGATTTTCGTGCACTTTCTGTTAAATAAAGGTCGCTACCAGTAACCACCTTGTTTGGTTGCCGATCAACCGGAGGAAAAAAGAAGAAATGGAGTTGAAAATGAACATCTAATTTTTTTCCGGGGTCGTATTGCGAGAAAATAAACAGATATACTGTGCTTAGTGATACTTACTTTAGGTTGAAACTTTCAGTTCATTAAGAATTTTATCAGGAATTATAAGAGCGTTATGGCTTACTATGTGGTTAGTGAATGGAACTTTTTCTAGTTGGTACAAGAAAAATCACTATATCGGAGATAGCTTGCTGATGATATCATTTTTGCAGATGTTTGGTGCGGAATATATGACTATTATATCCTACTTTGTTGATAATTTTGACTTGAGAGTTTGGGCAGAACATCTTAACTAATTTTTATAAAGTGCTATGCTTTCAATTTCAGCCTAATTTAAACAAGTTCCTGGCTATGGGACGCCCTGCTTGGAAGGAAGCTCGTGCTACACTTCAAAGGCTATTGTCATGTAAACTAACTATCAGTTCAATTGGTCTTTAATTTAATTTCCACTTCCTGAACTTGTAGTGGTCCTAGTGGAAAAACTCCGAGTTTTGCAAATTGTAATTATTTGGCCCTACAATAATACAGTAATTAGCTTGTTTATGTCTTAGCAATAAGCAAGCTCACGCTGAGTCAAATTTAAATGAAATATTGAAAAGTTCACTACCCTCTGATGCAGTGACTGAACCAGCATTGCGTGACAATGGAGCTTTAAGGCAGAAGTCTCTGGTTCCATTGGTAATACACTTGTATAGACCTGAATAAGTAGTCAATCTATAGATGTTTGCATTTCCAATGTTAATCTCATGTCCAAATTTTTAGGACAAGGCAGAGATGCTTCTCCCTGTTGCAATAGGGGATTACACAGACTTCTTTTCATCCATGCATCATGCAAAGAATTGTGGGACCATATTTCGTGGGCCACAGAACCCGATTCCCCCAAACTGGTACCTTGGTCATGGTATTTTATGACCTATACCCCCACTTTTTTGTTTTTTTAAGCTGAGAAAGTGTCATTTGATTTCCAGGTTCCACCTTCCCATTGCTTATCATGGGCGAGCATCGTCTATTGTTATGTCAGGAACAGACATTGTTCGACCAAGGTTTGAGATTATAAATTTTAAATCATTATCAGTTATTTATCAAAAAAAATTTTTAAATCATTATCATCTTTGTTGGTTTTGGGGGAATATGAAGAAAAAATATATTTCCCCAACAGACATTGAGCAACAAATGTAACTTATAAAAAAATATGAAGAAAAAACTAACAGATACAAAGAATGAGCAAATGGGTGGTTTTGGAATATCTTACAACAATGATATTGCATTTATACATCTATAGCAGGCATTAAGTGAACATATATATGTGTGTGTGTGTGCGCATCTCTAAGTGAGTGAATATGAGAGACAGTGAGCATATATGCATCTAATAGGTGTTTTTGTGTGTCTTTTGGTTTATATGCTGTTTCTTTTGCATGCATATGCATGTGTTTCTCATGGTTAATGAGATCAAGAAAGTGTCAGGCAGAACTTTTACTTCAAGTGCACCTTATTGATCTACTTATGATTCCCTGGATACTTTGGTTTCACACACATTATATCTTTCCTCAATGTAGTGGGCTAATTGACCAAATCTTGGATGGAATTGCATCCATTTCTTATTATAATGATGAATTTGGTTCCTTAGCCTACCGATTTGGGTTGGACAGATTTAAGAGGGACATTATTCCCCCATATCATATTTATCTGAATTTTATCTCATACAGTTTAAAATTTGATTTCTTCCAGAGGTCAAGGCCAACCGACTGGCAACTCTCCACCATATTTTGGACCATCGTTGAAGCTAGACTTTGAGCTTGAAATGGTTAGCCTTTTATAGATACTCACCTGGTCATATATTTCCCTGTAACCCGTAATCATATGAACATGTAACTATGATTTTAGAATATAAAATTAAGCTAATATCTATCCATTTGTCATTTTGGTTATGCTTCTTTCTTTTCATTTGTAGTTTTGCTTCTTTTTTTTTTGGCCCTTCAGTTTTGGATTTGCTAATAGCCTCCTTGTACTTCAGCATTGCAACTAATTTCAGGTTCCTTTGTTTTTTGCAGGCTGCATTTGTTGGTCCTGGAAACGAATTAGGAAAACCTATCGATGTTAATGAGGCGGCAGATCATATATTTGGACTTGTGTTGATGAATGACTGGAGTGGTACTAATACTTTCTGGTGCTTCATTTTACTGTTATTGTTCATTTAATATTTGGTGCTATATTGATAAGAAGTTGGTTTTGACAGCCAGAGACATTCAGGCATGGGAATATGTGCCTCTCGGTCCTTTTCTTGGAAAGAGTTTTGGTAAAAGGATTAAATTCTATTGCTACATTTTTCGAATTCCATTGGGCAAACTTGAAGTTCAAAATATATGCACTTTTAGGATTGCATTTTGCACATGAACATTGCTTAAAGTGATCTGTTAGCCTACAGAGAACTGAAGTTACTTTGTCTTGCATAATCTCCTTAGGTACTACAATATCCCCTTGGATTGTTACACTAGATGCTCTTGAACCTTTTGCTTGTGATGCTCCCAGACAGGTAGCTCCTATCTGTCATTTATAACATGAAAGTTTTCATTTTATTATATTTTCCCCCAATTTATTGCATGAAAGAGGTGTGACAACATGCTATATGATTCGTTCTTTAAATTGCAGGACCCTCCTCCGTTGCCATATCTGGCCGAGAAAATATCGAAGAACTATGACATTGCATTAGAGGTAGTATCTAGCTGCTTTTTTCTACAAGTATACTTCAATGGTCTTGTTTTATAGATTATCTTCCTTTGTAATTCTTGATATAGTGTCCCCTGTTTCAAGCGATCAATTTGCTGTAATCTTCTTTGTATGTCATATGGAAATGTGCTTTTTAAGGCTTAATATGGACCAAAAATTATTGCATCCTCGTGATAATGATGAAATTGCCCTCTTGCTGGAAGGTTCAAATTAAACCTGCGGGACACAAAGATTCAAGTGTGGTCACAAGAAGTAATTTCAACAATTTGTAAGTTCCATTACATTCATCCCCTCTTACTTTAAAGGAATGTTTACAAGTTCCCACTAAATAGAAAGGTTTAAGTAACTGTTTCTTTTTAAGTAAAAAGGTTTAGATATCTTATATATCATTTCTGGTATTCTGTATGCAAGTAAAAAAAAATATCTGAAACTCTGGTATATAAAAAATATTTCATTATTATTCATTTGTGTATACCATGTGGTGCTTCTGTTATGCATCTTGAATTTCTTTTACTTATATTGCAGATATTGGACATTGACTCAACAGCTTGCCCACCACACCATTAACGGTTGCAACTTGAGGCCTGGCGATCTCCTTGGAACTGGGACAATCAGTGGACCTGTATGGGTTCTTCTTTTCTGATTCTTCTTCTTTTTTAATTTTTTTATTTTATTTTTTTAAATTTGAAATTCACAAGGTCATACCTTAGAATTCTGTTTATTTGTAGTCAAATAACTGCACAACTGAAAAAAACCACATAACTAAGGTTCGAAGCCTGTAATACCTGAATCGGGCAGTTTTAATTCAGCCACCACTTGTGTTTCCCAACAGGAGCCAGAATCTCTTGGATGCTTGCTAGAGTTGTCGTGGAATGGACAGAAACCACTATCCTTAAATGGGTTGCCCCGAACGTTCCTAGAAGATGGAGATGAAGTCATTTTTACTGGTTTTTGCAAGGTTCTTATTCTTACAACTTCTCTCCCCTCTCAACGCCCTTGTCATCTTTTCACCATCATACCCTGAGGAACTCATGCATGGATCTTATATCAAATTTTAGGATATTTTCTGAGTCTAAATATTTAATATGTATCATGTGAAAGGAACTTCAATTTCAGACGTCAGCATTGTGTTTGATGCTTCCTTACTGCATCTTACAGTTTAAAATTTACAGAACTAAATGCTTGAACTTGACATCATTGCCAGGGGAATGGTTACAAAGTTGGTTTTGGGACATGCTCTGGAAAGGTTATTCCATCACACCCTTGAGAGGATGCTGTTTCCCTGATTAAAGTAACTGCAGTAAGATCCGATCACCTCAATGTGAATTGAATTTGCTGGAGCTGGGCTAGATTTGATGTCTTTCTGTCGTTGTTTCTGTAATCTTTATATACTTTGTGCTAATGAAACAGTTAACATCGTTTGATCAATGTACTTATAAAAATAAAAATAAAAACATCGTTTGATCAATGTGCCTTTTGTCGGGTGCCCTAAAATAAACTGAGGAAGTTCGGGGACTAAAACTTAGAAATGCTTCGTTTGCTTCTGTCTAAACTTTCCCACAATTGTATGAGCCTCTGAGATTTTCGCCTGCCATTGTTTGCCAAAATATGTCCAAACACCAAAGGTTGTGAGCGGCCTCCAACTTGTTTTTTTTTTTTTTGTTATTGGCACCGGGTGTTCAGGAACAACGTCCCGACTAATTTCGGGTGTGTATAGGTTTTTAGCAATGAGTTTTCCATAAGTGCACTTTGGATAATTCAAGGATAAAATTTTTCAGTCTGATGGTTCCTAGAGATTGTTTGCACACAAAGAGATTTGAATCTTAGATTTGAGGGAACCATACTCTTAAATCCAAAACCTTTATCACTTGAACTAACCCCAAGGGGTTTGTGAGCGGCCTCCATAGGCTGTAATCATTATTTTTATAATTGAATCATTTAGATTTTACACCACATAATTCTTATAAAAATAGGAATTGTATTTAAAATTGAAACCTAAAGCATTTAATTAAATAATAAGTAGTTAATAAAGAATGATATGTGTGTGATGTGTAGGGATAATGAATAGCAAAGTTGTTTAGATTCTAAAAATATAAGAGAAACTGATTTCCATGGGATTAGCTACGCCTCGTGCATGGGTACATGTGCTGGGCCCAAAGTAAGCCCTTTAGTTGAGAGAGAGAGAGGTCAGTGGGTCACGTTTCATAACGGACGGTTGTCACGCAACTGAGTTTGAATCTCCACCATTTGTTGGAAAACAATACACGTGTCAATGCTTAGTTATTAGAACAGGAGATGGTGGAGGTAAGCCGAACCCTTTTAAGAATCACCTTGTTAAAAGAACTCTACTAAGGCATGACCAAAGTAGAACTTTACCTGTTAGGAACTGAACATGAGGGATCTAGACTGTGCGAGGCTGCAAACACTATCAAGTCGAGTTATCTAGCATTGTCACTGGAGAGTGGCATTGTAAGAGATACTGCAATGAAGGAAGAATTTGGATGAAGTCATGGCGGAGATGGAGGAGGAGGTTTATAAGGAGAGGGGGTGTTGAGATGAAGAGGTTTTGTGCAAATATTTGGAGTTTCGTGCTTGCAGAGGTTTCCTTCATTCATTTCTTTCTTTGTTTTGTTCGGATTTTGGGTATTTTTTTGTAAGATTTTTTCTTACACCATCAGGTTGATGGTTTTGATAATTTTGTTTTGCTTTTTCTGTTCATATTATTCAATCACGAATCTAACAGACGAATCCAATCCTTTTGTTCGTCCATAAAGAGGGTGTGGCTAATTTCCTAATAAAGGGTGGGGATTATAAATATGCCATATGGAACATAATAAATAAAATGCACATAAATCAGAAGAGAGTTAACATCTAACTAGCGAATCCATCATGGTTATCAAAAAAAAAAAAACTAGCGAATCCATCACAACCAAATGCAACAAAATGGGGGCAAAACTCAAATATATAAAATCCTCGTTTTGTGATGAACATGCACATGATTTGATGATTCACCTTCAATTGCCATGGGAAAAAAAAATGTAAGATACATCTATATAAAAGGACCTGTTTTTAAAAGAGAAAGGAAAATGAGAGAAAGAGGAGGGGGGGACGCGCATACAAGGCTAACCATGCCACCCCAGCAAGAGCATCAAGGTGTGGGGACAACGATTCAGGGCGAGTTTCCCTGTGCATTATGCTGGCTCGCCCATTTCAAATTGGGATTTGGTCAATTATGGTCTGAGCGAAGGCTCTGGGGATGGGTCAGGTCACTCTCTTTAGAGAGGAGGTCAACGCGTGAGGTTAGTTTCACGAAACAACGTAAAACCTCCCATTCTCAATGGTGGAAGGATAACGAGCAGCAGCACTTCCCATCCATACTGTCCGTTTAGTAGAGCTAGCTCCCATGAACTAACACATTTTTTTTTAAATTAAAAAGAAAAAAGAAAAAAAGAATCTGTTTTAAAAACTAAACTGGTAAAAACCTACAAAAATTGCAAATCAGGCTTGTTCCCCCCCCCCCCCCCCCCCCCCCCCCCCCCAAAAACAAATTTTCCTTTATTAAACAAGAATTGGCAGAAAAGTGATCAGAGAAGCAGACGTGCATTAAGAGTGATAGTGATCAGAGAAGCAGACGTGCATTAAGAGTGATAGGGTACATACAAATTGGCAGAACCATTTCTACAAACAGATTCTGGACGAAAGACATGCAATGAAACCCACCCCCCATGCCAAAGATCAGGCTTGTCATTGCGAAGGCCATCACGTTTCACAAAAAATCCAAGTTCCAACAAAGAGAGAAAACCCGAATTTTACATAATTCTGTCCGATATAGAAATTTTTCACTCTTTATCCTTCAAATTACTACCATTCTTGCAACACGAGTTTAAAATTTGTCACCTCCTTCCTACTACGACTCCTTTATTGCAATCTATATCTAGTCTTTATTTATCCATCTTAATGGTCATGTCTTAAAAACGAGTAAATTGTAGCTTTATCTTTCAAATTGATGTCAAGTGACAACTTCGATATAGTTAGGTGACAATGTTTTTGTTTTCTTACCCAAAGCTGACATTTTGCAGCAAATTAATAATGAGTTTTATTACATACAAGTAAAGTCGCATACTAATCAACGTACGAATACTGATTCTTTCATATTTAAAATTTAAACTAATATTATTTTTAATAAAATTTATTTTTTGACAAATCACATTAAATTAGTGAACATATTAATACATAGTTATGCTTGCAACTAAATTTTTTCATTAAGAATTCATTAAATCGAGTTATATCTTTTCTAGTTGGAGATAAAATCCATACATTAAGAAATTCGGTACATTGACATAACAATAACATGTATATCTTACAAGAAGTGTTACGGTCATAAATTTTTTTTTATAAAATTAAGTTTATAAATTAATATAATTTTATTTGATATATTAAATTTATTTTATAATAAAAATAATTCGATGATACAACGTATTATACGAAATCTTTATTATTTTATAAAATCACTTTTTTGACTAAATCATTTATCATATCTTATTGATTGCCTGTGCTTACTAGCTGTCTGCGGTTGAATAACGAGTGCAATATTGTGGAAACAGTGTTATCATTAGAGTTGTTGAAAAAGCCACAATTTCGGGTAGAAATGTTGCACTGTTTGTGAGAAAGCTCAAGGCTACCTTTTTGACTGACTTACCCTGGGCCATGAAGAAAATAATATGGTTTACAAACCATTGACCTGATCACTTCCCGTCCAACAAGGAGTGCTGCGGCTAAGGGCTAAAGCCAGTTTCCACTTTCTCCCCACCCTTTTGTTTCTTTGAAAGGAAAAAATGAATGACAAAGATAGATTTGCACCACATCATACAAAATATATGAGCAACGAGGGTTGATGTGAAGGGAGAAACATTTAAAATATACAAAAATTTTATATACAGTAATATTTTTTATATACAATCATTCTTATGTATTTATTTTATTAATGTGTTTGGCTATTTTATTTTTATTTAATTTAATCAATTATATCAATAAAATATATAAAAATTATTTTGTATAACAGAATACAATTTAAAATAATGATATTTTTTCTTCATCAAATATATAAAACCGGTGGGTCGAGGCAGTTCAGAGCTATGAATGGACTGTTAGGTCACAGCCCTTAATTTGAAAGGATTCACCAGATTCATGTCCTTTTAGGATTTTCTCAACCAACCACAAAAAAAACAAAACCAAAATCACACCATCCAACATTGGCATTCCAGTACTTTCTGATAACCTTTTATTTATTTATTTGTATATATATATATATATATATATTTGGCTTGATCTTATTCCATTTTCTTTATCACAATAAATACTTGGCCAGGAGATCTACGTTGGGACTATTCATTCTTCTCGATTCTTCTTATCTTTTCATGTTCTAAAAACAAAAATTAATAGAAGAGTAATATTACATACAATCATTTTTACGTATTCTTTACGTATTTCACTGATATGATTGATTAAATTAATTTTTTTAATACACAACCAATCATATCACTGAAGTGTACAAAAGAGTCCACAAAAATGACTACACATAGAATTTTTGTTAATTTGAAATAATTTTACAATTTAACAAATTATGTCAATTTAGATATATTTATTGAGCAACTCTCTCTTATTAAATGAGTTTTATGAGATGAGTTAAACACATAAATTTTTTCTTGATATTAGTATCTACCGTAGGATAAATGGGGTCCACACTACTTATCCCGTGATAAGGACAAAAAAAAAATACTGACCTGCACGTAAAAGAGGAGGATGTTGAGAAATTATTTCACATTACTTGTGGATAAAATTTTAGACATGTTTATAAGGATTGAACAATTTTTTTTTGTTGAATTGATTTTATGAGATGAATTAGATTTATATATTTCTTCAATTTGTACATTTGCTTTTATAAAGCTTTTTGTGATTAACATATTTTTCTTCCACCCAAAATAATTTACATCTTTCATTGTCACACATTCAGACTATCCTCGATAGCCAATACTGAAAGTGAGAGATAATTATTGAAACAGCTTCTTTCACATGCACCATTTTTTGAAGTATAGTTAGGGGGAGTTCGGTCTAATCTGGTGAGGTTTTGTGGATTAGATAGGACCTATTCAGTCTAAAATTTTTCCATCCTAAACCGAACCAAACTTCCTAAGGATCGGTCCAGTTCTGTCGGTCCATTCGGTCCACCCTACACTTTTTTTTTTAGTCCAAAGGCATTTTGTTTAATACTTATGTAATTATATAGTGATATATTTAATATATATACATATAGTATATTATTATATATATTAATAATATGCTAATACTATCAGTCTATTAGTATATAGTAAATTAGTAATAATCATTAACTTATTTACTATAACTAATAATATTAGTAACTAATAACTATATGTAATAATAGTAATACCCACAAATTTATCAATATTATATGTAATACTATATTAAATAATAGAAATACTCTTATTACTAATACTTTATGCAGTTATACTAATACTCTATATAGTTATAATGATTTAATACTAACATATTAAGTTAAATATACTAATATTATTATAGATTTATACATATACTATAATTTATACTATAACTCTTATAATCTGTTAATATATTAATATATACTAGTATTATATATTATAGTTATACATTAAAAAATATAATATTTATGTAATAATGTGATATATATAATTAATTTATAAAATTATTTATATAAATAATATATATATTTTGATTTTTCATTCAAATCGATTTGGGATGAAAAATCCCCAAATTGTGGACCTGATCGAATGAATTTGGTCCTTCCATTTTTATAACGTACCGGCCGCTCTCCCCTAAGTATAGTTACTCCAAAGAGGTCCCATATATGTATGTCCATTTTTTAACACTAATTATCCCCATTATTGGTTATGTCTAATTAATTAACAATAATGTCATACAATTTTGGTTATGTTATAATAATATTTTATTTTCATAATATTTTTTATTTTCTCTTTTCTTTCCTAAAATACAATTAAATCTTAATTCAAACTATTTCATTACTATTTACAAAGAACAATACTACACAACCTTCCAACCTCTACACACCACTTTTTTTTCTTCAAAATTTTAGTATTTTTTAAAAAAAAAATTGGAGTTTATTCTTTTTAAATTAATTCATTTTTTCTATTCATTATTCATATATTAAATATTTCATAAAAGAAAAAATAATAAAAATTAAAAAATATGTAGTGTGTGGAGGTTGTGTGAATAGTAAGAAATTATGTAAATTTTTTAATTTATAAATAATTTTATTATTATTCACGATATTTCTATTTTATTTCATTTTCAAACATTCCCGAACGATAGAAATTTTTCTTATTTGACACCCCTCGTTATATTATCAATACCTTCATATCGAAATTATCACTCCTATTCTTACACTAATCTCCTAAGAAAACTCCAACATTGAGTATTTCGTGTAGATATTTATTATTTAATAAAATTTAAATTTTATAAATTAAATCTTATTATTTAAACCACTTTAAAGTAGGGAATAATATATTCTACAAATTAAAAATAGAAAAACTCTTACTAAAGACAAACCTCGTAAATGCTGATGTCGAGGGTATAATGATGGCCCACAGCAAATAGCTAACGAAATACAAACACGTTTTTTTTTTTTTTTTTTAGGAAAATAGACTACAATTCTATTAATGACAAAAGTTACAATTGTGATTAATAAAATAAAAAAATTCTGATTATAAGTCAAATTAATCATTTATTAAGAACTTTCCTGCACACAAAACTTTTATGGCGGATATTATCAAAAACTTCAAATAACTTTTTAAAGATAAGATTTTTTGAGATGCGAGTCTCTGTAAATAATAAATGTGTCTATCTCATCTTGTAAGAGAAAACACCATCAAGATCCCAACCTACAAAAGAGAGCGAGAGAATAAAACCTCAACCTCCAAAACAGGTAAACAACACTTCTAACTTTACATCTATACAATCATCATGCATTTAACTTATGATTTGATAATTCTTAATATCTTTTGCATCAAAATTTAAAAAATAATATATGATAGAAATGTTACGAGAAGAGTTCTACAATCATTTTTTTGTGTATTTTTTTTATATATTTTATTAATATAATTCGTTAAATCATTTATTTTATATTTAAAAAAAATGACAGAACTAATTATATTAATAAAATATATAAAAAATATATAAAAGTGATTACTAATAAAATTTTTATTTAAACTAAGATGAAATGACAAAAATAATAAGTTGATTAATCGAGAGGTGTATAGTATAAGAATTCGATATAGAATTCTCAACTAACAAATCAGTGTACAATTCCTCAATCGAATTATGCCGATCGATGCAATTAAGTTTTAATTTTAAACCGTCCGATGAACTGACTAATGAGAGCATGTGCGAGACCTACATTCGTTTACAAGGTTCCCGACGTGTTGAGAGCCGTCCAAGTTAGACCATGAAAAGCATTGTTAAAAAACGCGCCAGCAGCCGCATACTCCTCAAACGCCCTAACATCAGCCTTACACCGGAGGAGCTGGGGGAAGAACAGCCAGAATCCGGTAACCATCACGAATCCGATGGTAAGGGGTCCTGATATCATCGTCGGTAACCGGAATCTTCCGGCGAGAGCCTTCTTCAAAGCGATCTCGACCATCAGACACACCCCGTGGAGGAGGAAGAACTCCGTGATCTCCCAGGTGGGCATCACACGCCCCAGGTAGTAGAAAATCAGCTCGTGCATGAGCGCCGATACGACAAAGGTACTGAGTACGGCCGGTAGTGATGCCCACCTGCGGCTTCCCATCACGCGAGTCGCGACGTGGAGGACGGGTTCGTAGACAGCCGGTCGTAGGATGCCGGTGACCATGATGTTCCATCGCCTGCCCCAGAAGTCTTGCAACGACGTGGACAGGTACGGCTCGTCGAACTGTGGCTCGAGCTCGAGACCGAGGAGGGCTTGAGCCAGGGCTGCGAACATGGCCAGGATGATTTCGAGGGCGAAATATATGTGAAAGCAATATAGAATGAGTAAGACTGTTGGATGAATATGCTCACTGTAGTCATGGACTCGTACCAACATTGCCAATAACAGACCTTTTGTTGCGTAGTTCAGAGGCGATTTCTGTCCTATTTTAGGCTTTCCAGGAACTGGGTTTTCTTTTGCTTTGCCATTGGAATGTGATTTTCGATCCGGACTATGAGTACCGTTTTGGCCATTTGATTGTGATTTAGGAGAAGGGTTTTGCTGGACCTTAATGGGCAAACAAGCAATAGCAACGAAGCGCCCAAGAGGGATTGAAGTGTTGGAGGATAAAGGTCCTTTACCAAATGCAAAGAGCAAAAGCTTAAAGTTGGCAAGCCAAGCAACAAAGAAAGCAGTGATGCCTCCCAGGTGAATGGAGGAGATGCTAAGAGGAAGGACAAGAAAGAGGCAAACGATGGGGAGCAAACCAAAGAGTCTTGGAAATCCTCTGGGAACAAACTTACCTATGGCATAGCAGTAGCACAGAGATACGAAGACTGAAAGCCATACCATCGTGAGGTTCTTCATATCCCCGGCCTCCATTTTCGCTCTGATAATCTAGCTAGCTTTACGGACGGTACTGATCTTGTTTGCAAAGAGCGTAGGAAGAGAGGTTTCGGAACCACAAGTTTAGACAAGGAAGAAAGTATAGCACTCACCAGGTAGAGAGGTTCGGCTCTACCACGTTTCTTTAGCTCAGAAAAGAGAGAGAGAAAAGCGTTTACTTTGATTACGGAACCCAAAGCCTTTCGGGCTGTGGGTTACGGGATTTTCACATGTGATGCTCCAGAAACGATACTGTTTCATTTTCCGCGACTGACGCTTCGTAAATTTTTCTGCACTAGTTTTATAATGAAAAAATGTTTTAACTATGGACAAAAGAAATTTTATTAATGTAAATTTATCATTTTAAATTATTTTTATTATAAAATAAATACAACGTGTGATATAGATTTATTTTTAGAATAGTATTATGTATAATTGTGGAGTATATAAATATTATGTCGTTATTTTAAAAAAGAACACGTTCATTATTAAAAAATTAATTTTTTTTCAAGTAGGTCTTATATTTATTAATTTTTTTAAAATAATTACATAACACTAATGTGTAGTCACAACTCTAACTATCATTTATCTTATTTTTATAAAGTATTTTTTTTTTAAATATAACATTTCTCTTCTAATTTATATGCAGTCTTGTAAAGTCTCATGTTTCCGATAATTAATTTATGAGAAATTCTATTTACACGTATAGATTGTTTATTAAATAAAAAAATTATTTTAAAAGAGATATTTTTATAATTTTAAAAATTTTTAAAAATAAAATTACTTAAATCTATATTACAATCTCTCATTTTTCAAAAAGAAACTATAGGTAACATTGTTCAAGATTTGTTCAGATTTTAGTTGCTGTATTATTCTTAAAAAAATAAAAAATAAAATTACGAAAGGATGTCTCACCAAACCCTCAATCTACATATAGATATAAAATGAGCATGTTTCTGTCTCATTTTCATTTTATCTTTATAAATGCAATATTTTTTTTGTTTCTTTTAGATATCATCTTTTGAAATTGAAGAAAGAAAGACATTTAAAAATTGAAAGATAATAAAACTTCATCGTAGCGAGGTAAAAATAAAATAAGAATGGTGCTAGTGCCGCACAGGCTGTGTTTTTATAAATATTTTTTAATATATTTAAATTTTTTTAAAATAAAAAATATATTAATATACTAAAAATTATTTTTTTAATCATTAAATAAAAAAAATTAAATACACGAGCTAGGTGAGTAGTGGACACGGTGGTAGTGCAGTGGTGCTGCGGTTTTACCGTGGGCTGGCGGATTTTGTCACGCATCAAGGAACTCGGCAGTGTTGGATGATTTCCGTTCAATTGCTGCTACGAGATGGAGGCTGGGTTGGAGATGAGTTAGGAGATGGAGGGGCTGGGAGACGAGACGAACTCGGAGGCTGGGTTGGAGATGGAGACGAGAGAAGACAAATGGACGAACTCGATAAAGATGAAGAAATTGTGTTTTAGCCAATATGAAGAAAATAAAATAAAAAATGACAACGTGAACATCCACGTCAAACGGGATGAGAAAACGGATCTCACAATGGAATCTGGTGCTTAATAAAGAAATTATACTAATAACTAACGACAAGGGAGTCTCTCTCCTACAGGTCTATAGTCAATGCATGTATTAAGCCTCCCCTATGTTTGAATCTGCTCATGGAAATTGGAATTGATTATTACCAACGGTCTCTGAAAGCAATTCCAGCCTCCAGTATTTGACTTCCGATGTCTGATGTCATTCAAATGCCTCTTCATTCCGCCAATTGCTTAGGATTCTATTTAGTTATACAGACTAGATTAGATATTTTAAATAATAATAAATAAAATATTATTATAATATAATTTTATAATATTAATTTTATATTAAAATTTAAAAAAATAAATTTATTTATTATATTTTATATAAGAAATTAAAAAAATTATAATGATAAATTAAAATGAGATAAGATGAATTTTTTAATTTTATGTAACCAATTTAGACCTTATCCGGTCAAATACTTCAATCTTTTCTTACTGTTTTATACAGTTTTCTTTTTAGGACAATGGCTTGATTATAGCTAGAGGAGTGAGTTTCTAGAGAATACACATTGCATGTATGCAATTCAATTTTTTAACGGATAGAATGCTATTATGATCATGTTTATGGCAAAAAATTAGATAGTTACAATTATTTGACTATTCACCTATCATAGTCTGGAATCTAAATTAGAGAATAGATATCCTGAAAAATTATTATATACTCTCAAAGTACGATTGCGTGGTATTTCTACTATACCACGTATCCGTACAACTAATAATAAGATGAAAGTATCACGTATCTATACAACTAATAATTATTTATAATTTTAAAAGATCAGTGTATTCTCAATGTAATTACAACCTTAAAAAAATGTCCCGATTCATTTGTCGACGGGACAAAACATACGTAACTCTAATATTCCAAACTACCATTCCCAACTTAGAAAATGTTGTGAATGTAGTTTAAAGGTGCCTCCAGTAACTGCATTGATTGATAAGTATTCCTGAAAGTCAACAAGATGCATTGGACATTAAATATATAAATGATGATGTGTATAGCAAAAAACCAATTTGTAGTTTGTACCCATTTTGTTGTCAACGTGAGAGATCCATCAGCTCGACTCCTTGACGTGAACACAAGGCCTACTTTGATTCAACGTTGGTGGCTATCTAGAGGAGTGGACACAAGGGTGCTCATATATTTCATGGAAAAAATAAATAAAATCAACTTAATTTGTCACTTCCAAACTTGATAAGGTAATGCTACAGTTACCACTACATCTTTTCCTTTTTACTTCCCGCTTGACATGGCATGCCACTTGTTTTATAATAATAATAATAAAATAATAAAAAAAAAAACTCCCGCCCAACGTCTTCTTCCCCCTTCCCCCAATTTCCTCTTCAGTCTTCATTAGTCAAAATCTCCAATCTCCGATAAAATCAGTTATTTCCTCCAGCTCCTCTCTTCATTAGTCAAAATCTCCAATCTCTGATAAAATCAGTTATTTCCTCCAGCTCCTCCATCAGACCTCCACTGGTATCCAGTCAGACCTCCGCTCACTTCTGCTTATCATGTGATCTTTCTATTATCATACACGTGTATTCTTATGCTTGAAATTGGTACAACTTTTCATTTCTAACATCTGGGCATTTGTTGATTTTCACTTTCTATACAAATTACAATCTGGGCATTTTCTACTTGATCTACTTGAGTGTGCAGAGTTGTCTGTAATGTATGGAAATGTAACAGCCCGCTAGAAATTCAATTGTGAAATTTCTATTAACTTTAGGAACCTCGTGAAAACCCCATAAGTTTTCACGAATCCATTAATCGTATAGGTTTTTGTCTAACTACATAGTTAGTGTT
The DNA here is from genome assembly GCF_018687715.1 of Carya illinoinensis. Taxonomy (NCBI): domain Eukaryota; kingdom Viridiplantae; phylum Streptophyta; class Magnoliopsida; order Fagales; family Juglandaceae; genus Carya; species Carya illinoinensis. The sequence goes on from NC_056761.1 coordinate 9,631,091, forward strand.
ATTATTTACTATGGTATCAGAAGTGTGTTTTTGATTATTGGAGATAGTTAGAAGTGTCAAAATGTATTATGGTTTGTGCCATTAGACTCGGAGGGTTATTTAAAGTCTTATGGCGCAATAGCATTTTTTCATATTTTCGGACAAAACGTCTGTTCAAAACTGTAGATATTATTGGATAAAAAGAAATATCTTGAGGTAATTTTCATGAATATTATTGGGTAAAAATATTTTGAGTTTATTTTTATAGATATTATTAGATAAAAATATCTTAAGTTGTTTTTTTGTAGATACTATTGGATAGAATATTATGAGATAATCTTTTATAGATATTTTGGGTAGGAGAAAACTACACTCAACTCTCAACTCCAGCTTCATCTCTTCCATATCTCATCCATAAGTATCTCCAGCCACCTCTCCCCACGAAAGTATCTTCATTTACACTTTCCATTGAAAGAATATCAAACACTCTCTCTCGGACAGCTTTTAAGAGGTCTTTTTCACACCCATTTCGAAGCTTTTGTAAGTGTTTTATCATAAAGTCTCCTTCATATAAGTTGTTCCGTTTTGAGTCTAGTTTACATGGATATCTTATTTGCCCCATTTGAAGATCATTTGGTCAGTCAAATATTGTATAAACTATAGAAAGGTCATTCTGGGAGATAAACTGGAGAATATGTTATAGTTTGGAGTTTTTGACCAAGCTAATGGATAGATATTGGTCCGAAATTTTTATGGAGTATTGTTAACATGTATATGTGACTATTGGTTCAGGATTTTTGCATGATTAAAGGTTTTGATGAAAGATTTTCTTAGATTTAGAAACTTAGAAACTGGAAGAAGAAAAATAGTTTCTGTTTTGAGAAAGTTTAACTCTTTGGTGGTCTAAACCTATTCTAATGACTTTAATAATTTTATTGGAGGATCCTAAGTATCTTATATACATGTTATATTATTATTTTGAAGATATTTGATGTTAGTTTCAAAGATATGAAATTTTATGCAAAGAGATATTCAAATAAGCCAAAGTGTGAATATTCTTGGCTAAATTTATGTTTTGGTTAATTTCTAACCATGTGATCTTGAATTAGAAGCTTATATATGTTTTATGACATCTTTTTAAACCATGTGATGGTTTGGTTTGAAGATCATATATTTATAAGTCATAGATCAAGAGATTTATCAAAACTAGTTAAGGAAAAAGTTTCTGTTTTTGGACTAAGTGTAAAACCAAAAACTCCAAATATTATTTTGTGATTTTGGTGACTTTAGTTTGATGATTTAAAGCATGGTTGATGTTAGGATGATATTATGAATATGTTAGAAGTAAGATTTGATTTTTGAAATTCTTGGAGATGTTTTGATTTAAGGTCAAAACTTGTGATTCAAGTACTTGGATCTTTTTACAAAAAAGTTTGGTGTTAATTATTAGCTTTTTATAAATGGATGTTTTAAATATGGTTTTGAACTTAGAATTGGAAGATGTTTGTTGCAAAATTTTGGTTTAAGCATGAGTTTTGAAGTTGGAAAGAATTGCAACAAAAATCAAGGGAAATGGCCTATGGATGTTTCGGCCATAGTGTGTTCTTCATAGTTGTGTTTTGTTTTAAATTTTTCTGAGTTGATATTTAAGTTTAGAACAAAATTTACATGAGGAATGTAAATTTTGGAAACTTTTGGAGTTAGTATGCAAAATCCTTAAGTTATGGGTAAAACAGTCATTTTCCCACATGCAGAGAGTAAAATGAAAATTTTACTCTTTAAGTTAGTATTTTCCATATTTCAAATTATTAGTGATTTAGTTCTAACTTTTAGAATCACTAATTACAGTTCCTCGTGGTCGCACTTGAAGTTTTATAAGAAACGCGGAGATCGAGGTAAGTTAGTTTTTAACTTACTAGTAGTCTACTGTGTATATGTGCTAAGTAAAGGAACTACAGTGTATGTATGTGTGTTATCATATATGTCATGCCATGCCAAGTTATCACGTAATTGTCTATTATACATAATTTATTCTGTCGTCAATTTTTATCTGTTACATAATATATTCTGTCATGTATTACTGTACCTTACAAGTACGTCATGCTAAGTATGCCATCTATTACATGTAGGTCAAGTCATGTAATATTCACTGTTGCAAGTATGTCATGTTAAATATGTTGTCTATTATATGTTATGCAATGTTACGAAATATTTCTATCTCAAGTTGGTCATGTATTTCAAGTTATATTCAAGTCACGTTATATTATATCAGGGCTTCAGTCATTTCGTATTCCAGTCACGTTTCATCTTGATTACTTATGTATGGGGTCACAGCAATTGTGACGCATACACTATGTGAGACACAACAATTGTGACACGTAGAATACATGGGGCCACAACAACTGTGGAGTATGTATTTAAGCAGTTAAAGAATAAGTTTCCGTAGAATACATGGGGCCACAACAACTGTGGAGTATGTATTTACACGTAGAATACATGGGGCCACAACAACTGTGGAGTATGTATTTAAGCAGTTAAAGAATAAGTTTCCGTAGAATACATGGGGCCACAACAACTGTGGAGTATGTATTTACACGTAGAATACATGGGGCCACAACAACTGTGGAGTATGTATTTACACGTAGAATACATGGGGCCACAACAACTGTGGAGTATGTATTTTTCATGTTAAGTCAAGTTTCAGATCAAGTTCATGTCAAGTCAAGTTCAGTTCATGTTTCAATTTAAGTTATGTCAATTATACTATGTTATACGCCAAGTTATGCTTTAATTACTTATGAATTTGATTAAGCATTTATACTTTTACTGTCATCCATGCATCATTAGCTTGTGTGGAAGTTTTTTGTTAACTTACTAAGATTTGTAATCAAATCTCACTTTGGTAGTCCCAACTACCATTCCCCCCGAATGGTAGATCTTGTTACAGGACCTGAAAGAGAATCAGGAGCTGATCAACTAGACACAGTTGACTAAGCGACAGTGCGACGTCAATGTTAATATAGTAGTTAACGTAAATTACTACTTGTACAATGGAGTTGCATGTTTTGTACTTTTTGGATCATAACCATTTTGGACTAGTGTTGTGATCTATTCAATGGGTCTTTATGTATGAAGTATGTTTTAAGCATTTGGGATATTTTCAATTTGGTGCATAGTATTGCTAAAGAAAAAAATTATCCGCTGCGAATATTGCATAATGTTATATGCATGTTAGGAATATTGCATCTTATATGTCATGAACGGGGACAGGTAACCTTGTGTTGCATGTCTCAACGATTCAAATATCCGTCCGATCCCAAACGAAATTTGGGGGCGTCACAGAAAATAGGCTTTGTGTTGTACTGCGCTTGTTCTGTCTTTCTAACATATATAATAACATGATTAAAATTTTTGCCAATTTCGTTATGATTTGATCCGATAACAAATCTTATTTTTTGTCTTTTGGGTTTTATGATTAACTGAGCGGGCTTTTAGCCATGGCCACAACCTTTACTCTTAGCTAATTAGTGTTAGTGTTATATGATATTGGGACAAAGAGAAATGATATTTGCAGTCGTGGTTGTGTAAGCGGCGTGCAATCGTTTTGAAAAAAATGAATTAATATGGGACCCACATGAAAAAAAAAACTAACTTTTTAATCGTGGACCCCACTCTTTTTCAAAACGATTGCGCGGTGTTTACAATTCTAAGACTGTATGTAACATTGCTCTTGGGACAAATTCTATTTTATTTTGAATGAAAAACCTATTATACATGTGATAGAGACCATAGTGGAAATACACAAGATATATGTGAAAGAAAAGAAACATGAGAGACATTTTGATCGGTTTGTAGAAGATAATGAACACTTGGACCAGCTAGATTTCGTGTATTTTTCAAAACGATGCTTTTTAACTTGCTTTGTGTATGGGTAATGCCACAATTACCACTGCATCTTACCCTTTTTGCTTCTTGCTTGACATGGCATGCCACGTGGCTCCTTAAAATTGTAAAAAAATAAATTGTAATATACCTCATCCATAAAAATGATTTTGACATAAATATTCTTAATACAATTGAAAATAAAAATAAAAAACCAACAAATATGACAAAAATTAATATTTTTAAAAGTTAAAAAAATGAATAGGTTTTTCAATTTAAATAATAATAATAATTTCAAAAAATTATATATATATATATATATATATATATTTTAAAGTAACTTTAAAAAAAATAATTTAATTATGATATTTTGCCTTAGAATTTCTATGATTCATTTTGTCCTTTGTGACAAAAGGATATATATTGCAATTTTTTTTTTTTTTTTATTTGTTTGGGGGAGTTAACTGCCAAAACTCATACTTTAGAGAGGATGAATGCACATTGAGTGGTACTTTGGCAAAGGTTTGCGAATCTTTCCCAAACAAATATCTTCAATTTCTCAAGGACATTTGAACAAAATTCATAGCCAGACAATATTGTAATCATCAAAATACAGACTGTCAAAAATTCTGATACCATAAAAGATTTTACCTATAGAATTCTTTCATGACAAATGTAAGGACGGTTTTACAGCCAAAACTACCAAATGGATTGGTGCTTTAGATAATCTCAGGAGACAAAAAGATGATGGCCTCAATTTTCATAGAACCAATCGGCTTTTTCTTGTGCGCAGCTTCCTTCATATATCGACATATCACCCTCTCCAAAAGGTTAATGCTCTCTCTATCATCTCTACCATCATCACATTTGATCATCCATTGGAAACAAATTCCACTGCGTTTGCTTAAACATCATGAACCAATAATCACTACATTACTGCTGCTGCTCATAAATCTGCATATACGTCTCAGAGAGTGCAACCATCTGAGGAAGTGTTTCTGAAACATGCAGATCCTGCATCTCATACCTGAAAATATTGATCGTCATCAGTGTCGGTTACAATATTTGTTACATTTTCAGACAAAAATGTATGAAAATATAAGAATTTCGGAGTTACCATAGTTCTTCTGACTTCCGCTGCACAAATACCCTGTAGAACCCTTCGTCGGGTTTACCATCATGAACAATATTGGCAATCAAATCATACTTCGAACGTAGTTTCTCATTCTCTTTGGGCGTTGGCAAGGGAATGTAATCCTTCAACTCCAGATTCTTCACAGGAAAGTTGACTGCGATAAGCAAAAACATCATTAGCACAAGGTACACGAGCTGGCCAAGTTCCACATTCTGATATATTAATGAAATCTTACCTAATGTAGGGTTCTTTTCCACAAAAAAGTTGTTCTTTGTAAATCGACGCATGTGGAGAATTATGTACTGGGGTAATCTGGTGACACGATATCTCATCCTTGCTATTCGAGGACGGACAACCTCAGTGATTGTTTCGCCATCAAACTTCTTCAGGATGTTGAAGAGCGGAACCTATAATAAAATCAAATGCAAAATTTGATCCACAAGAAATAGTACAAAGAAAATAAATAGAAACCCACAAAAATCCTTTTGTACTAGTATCTTTGAAAGATTCCCCAGAAGTTCATTTCCCTCAAATGCAGTACAAAGAAGGCCACTTTGATCCTACAAATAATATTCATTAAACAATGATGCAGATGTTTGGTGTTGCAGTCAACACTTTTCTAACTCTATTTTTTTCATTGGCAAGTGGTACACACATCCGATTGGTCTAGAATCCACGAACTCACCTTCCACCCTGTTCTTTGTGCGAGCATTCTTAACATATGAATGCATTGTTGTGTGTGATCCTTTCCTTTTTAAATAAATAAGGCCACGCCAATTTCAAACAACTTTTGGTTCAGTATGTTTGGTTTTATTTATAAAAAATAAAAATAAAAAAAAATAAAAAAAATTCAAACAACTTGCATACAGAACAAAGTGGTGTAGAATGAAGCATATGTAGATCAAAGAAAAGACTCAAGTTAACAATTCCCCCACCATTCAGTTTCATGTTAATTTTTTTAGAACCAAGTAGAGACTTAAAGGATTCACCAATTCCAAGTCACTTCAGAGAACCATCATTGGCTCTTTATCTTTGACACACTACTAAAATGGCTCTGAATGCTGCCTATGTATGTTGAGACATAAAACAAGCAAACTAAGTACTAATCCCTCTTTCCCTGTCACCCTTGTCATCTCAATTTTCTAATTACTAAAGAACTGTGTTAAAAGAATTCACAACCCCTAGTTGATTTGAATCAAACCTCATAGTGGGAAAAAAAAACTTCAAAAAAAAAAAAAAAAAAAAAATCTTCGAAGGACGGCAGAAAATATATATCCCATTTATTTGGAAACAAAGTAATAATTAAATAAAAACTACCTGGGGTATTATGTTTTTCTCCATGACATCTTGGAAAAGGGGAGGTGGGGGCAAATCTAGTCCAAGCATTAAAAATGGCATTCTGGAAGTTTCAGTCACAGCTGCTTCAAGTTCAGTTCCACCACCTGTGAGTTTGGAAACAGCATTCTGATCATTACTGTATTCTTTCTTCTCGGTAAGAGCTTTGTTATGAATCTCTTTGACAACCTCCAATTCACCCTATCAAGTATACAGTAGATTTTAGATAAGCACTAGTGAATAACCGGCTACAAACAAACGAAGTGAAGAAGAAAAGGATGACCAAAACAACCTGAAAGCAATCATAGATAATGCTTCTATTTTTCTTCGTTTTAAGATCTGAATGAAGCGTGTTAAGAAGCCATGACATGAATTCGACTGGGTCTGACTGTGCACCTATCCTAAACCGTTTTTTACTTGCTTTCATAACTGCCTGCAGAAATTCGTGTGGGCTCACCTGTAAACATTAAAAATTATTAATACGAATTTCCTGTTTAGAACCATTAATTCTAAGTGACAATCAGGGGAATCAAACCTGTCCTTTAAAGTTCCGTGAATGCCAAATCTTTCGTGTGAGTTCTCCAAATCGATGAACAAGTAGAGATTTGCTGTGCTTATAATTTTCGGGGATAAGAAAAAAATTCCGTAAAGGAGTAACTCTCATCAAAGATTGTATTATGACATTCACAAAATCTGTCTCCTTAATGTTGTTAAGACCCACCTGCAATTTATCATAGACATTATTAACACTTTTCAATTAACATCTTATGACATCTCTAACAGTAAAACAGAGATGCAATTTTGCATATTGCCGAAGATAGGTACCATTCCTGGGAGGTAATCAGAACCATCAAGTGCCCTAGACCATTGTTTGTTCTTGTCAAGTTGTTCAACTAGTTCTTTAGTAAACCTGCATATAAGGTAGCCAGAAAACAGCAGAAGAATAAAACTAAGTGCTTAAAAGTACCTAATTCAGTAAACTGAGATTTTCAATTAGAAGATAGGTAAAATATGGGCAATTGCATGCGATGAAAAACCCTAATTCTTAAATATAACATAGCAATAATATATGGAAAATAACATGGGACAGCAAAGATTACACATCATTATCACAAATATCACCGAGAAACTTGATGAAGCCCACCAAACTAATCTAAATCAAAACTATAATCCACATGGATCAAGGTGCACAAAGCCTGTGAGTGTCAAAACAAGAGCATGACCAGATGCAGGCACATATATATGCATAAAAAAACATCTGGGCATCATAGCCTCAAATATATATGCAGGCACAGCTGCTCACAATAAAAGCTATTTGTGTGTGCATTCCCACACACACAATAAGACATGCAAAGAAAGGGTGGGGAACAATGTGAAATAGAGAAGGAATAAAGTAAAAGCACAAAAACAAACCATAAGCACACCTTGGACTCAAGACATGCCGAATGTCATCCAATGAGGGGTCGTCAATTTCATATCCATCGGGAAGGCAATAAACCTGCTCAGTTCGAAGGTTGATATAAACATGATGGCCTGCTTCAAGGCTATGAGTGTATGCATGAGACTTTTTCCCTCTTCCTTGATAGTACTTTCCACAGACCAAACATGCATAGACATTCAAATTTGACAGGGAAACAGAGCAGAACTTTTCAAAATCAAAATCCAAAACCTGCAAAACAGAGAAGAGCGACCACAAACAAAAGTTAAAAAAAAAAAAAAAACCCTACTATCTAATTGAGAAACGACACACACAAGGACTGGGAATGCATTTGCATAGATGTATGTCAGTAGTTAGAATAGATATACTAGAAATTTGACACACGAAGGAAAATAATTCTCAAAAATCAAGACACAAAACCTGAAAAACATTTAAAAACAACAAAAGCAAGACAAAACTTATTGAGTAAAGTAACAGACACATACAGATGTAGGCAACATAGAAATTCCCCCATAGTGCTGTTAAATTGTTTAGAATCCAACACTTACCTGACGATTAACAGTGTCAAGATATGGACAGTCCCTACGGCGCTCAACCTCACGGCTTCGCTTTCCTTGACTGTATCCTTGCTCATGTTCATCCTCGTCGTCCTCGTCCTCCTGTTGATCACCTCCATTTCCATTTTGCTCAACCCTTCGATCACTACTTTCCTCAGCCCTTCGCCACTGATTTTCATCCTCCTCCTCATCATCGTCATAATTTGCTAGTCCAGCAAGAGGATTCGCAATGGGAATAGGAGGCGGGGACGGAGATGACTCCTCTACCACTTTCCGCCTCTTCGATTCTGAATCGAACCCTTCCTCATGATCCACCAAATTATCATTTCCTCTCTTCGGCTTCATTCCTATCAAGGTTCAACCAGCTTATATGAACACTAATTTTCACCAACCTGTACATTTTATAAGGAATTCATTTAATTATTTCAAGTGCACTAAATCTAAAAACAATGCTACTAAGAACAAAAACGCGAACTAAAAATAAAATAAATAAAAATCGCTAAAGATGAAGAACTAAGCGTTTCCATTACTAACCGCAAAACTAACTCCTCCGTTTGGTTGCAAAATAAAACTCGAGAGTTCCCACTCATTAATTTACCCTCAACTTGCTAGGAAACCGAGCTATATTGTTTCAAGGTTCTAGGGTTTTCGCGAAAGAAAAAGCTGGGGAAAGAGCGCAAGCAAAAGATTTCAATAAAGATAATTGATCAACGAACCCGATAACGATACTGAAAAGCTGAGTGAAGTGAGCAGCTCAGCTCCTTTTGATCTCTCCGAAAGTCGGTCACCGGTAACTCGGAACGAGTCGTGAGGGCCGCTCGTCGAGAACACTTTGCTAGGATTGATCTTTGATAGATCGAGCCTGTGGATAGCACCTCCAATGGGAAAGTTAGTCATGGGCTTCAACTCAGGGCAGTCTACGGGCTTGGAGAAGTACACAAGTATGGCCCGTTTTCTTCTTCTTTTTTTTAGCCCACCACATTAGGGGCTCGTTTGGATATCAAGACAGTGGTTTGGTTATACAAATCAAATAATTTTATTTTATATAATTATTATAATTTTTTTAACTTATATACAAAATATAATAAATAATTTAATTTTTTTAAATTTTAAAACAAAAATAATATTTAAAAAATATATTCTAACAATATATTTTTAACTTTCATCTTTTATCTCATTTCATTTCAACTTATCTGTATAACCAAACTAAATCTTAATATCTCAGAATATTTGTGAATATTAGTGAAATTATCTATAAAAATTAATAAAAAAATAATAAATAGTAATAAATAGCTTGTAAATAGTAACAAAATTGTTTGAGAATATCTTAAAACAATTTTGTTCCCAAACAACCCCTATATCAATATCAATATAGTTTCATGTGATCTATTAGATCTATTTAATAATAAAAATAATTTTATAATCTAATGTATCATATCAATCCACGTCACATTGTGAATTTACTTTTACCTAATCTCTTTGTAGTTGAAATATCTCTCTCTATATATAAGTTATTTTATAAACTACACAGATATGTGTCCTTTATAGTGCTTTATTAAGAGATAATTAACATTTGAATAAGTTCTTAGGACATGTTTGAACAATTGGGAGTATCTCAATATTTTGTAAATAGCAGTGAAATTATTTGAATGAAGTTATTTTATTAGATTTTAAGAAAGTACAGAAAAAATTGAATAAAAATATTATAAAATTAATAAATTATTTAAATATTATTTTTGTTTTAAGTTTATAAAAGTTGTATTCATTTTATGTTTTGTTTTGAAATTTTTCAAAAATTGTATTGATTTTTGTGTTTAAACAACGATTAGATAATGATTATATGAAAAAATTGAAAAATTTAATATAAAATATGTTTTGTATATGATTGATATTTATGAATGAAATTACGAGAAGTTCTAAGAATTTTGAGAATTCTCGTAATATCCAAAGATGTCCATAATGTAACATGTCAATTTAAGTGAAAATACGTGGTTTAATAGTCTAAGTTGAGAGGAACTAAATCCGAGAAAATAGAATAGAAATTATCATTATAAAATATAGTAATGTCAAAATGAACAAACAACACGATTAATCAAAAAAGATTTATATTTTTTTTCTTTTGACGTGACAATCAAAATCTGGATTGCATTTTTTTTTATTTTTTGGAACAAAGCCTCGATCCGCCTTTGAGTTTGTATTGGAATTTTGCTGGACTATTCATTTTTAGAAATGCACCCACCAACAGAATTCCTATCATTTAAAACAATTACCAGTCCAAAATGAAAAGTCACGTGTGAGATAATGAAGGATGAGAAAACCAAAACAAGAGAAAGCCAAGGCGGCCCCCATAATGAAAACAACAGGACATAGAAGAAAGCTGATATGGTTTGGTGAACTTTTAAATTACAAAAAATTGTTATAAAAATAAATTTATAAATTCACGTAAATTTGTATGATGTAATAGAATTAATTTATAATAAAATTAATTTTATAATATGACGTGTAATAGAACTAATTTATAATAAAATTAATTTTATAATATGACGTAACACATCAAATTATGTTAATTTGTAAATTTATTTTTGTAAATTTTCTTATTCTAAAAGCATTTATTTTCTACATTTGAACAAGAAAAGCCCCCAGAGTAATTGTTATTTAACAAGATCAAAGCAGGTCAACAAAGCTTAACATAAACCCAACTAGTGACTCCCCTAAGAATGCTGATAATAATGACAATCGGAGAGAGAGAGAGAGAGAGAGAGAGAATCCCTCAAAAGCTCAACTTCGTTTAACAAGAACCTACAAAAAATAACAACAATTTCTTTCACTTCTTTTTCCCCACAAAATCCTCTCTTCATTGTTTAGGTGCTGGTCTTATACAGATTCGAAAATATATCCGATACTGGGAATGAAACATGTCAACACAGACAGCAGATTTCAGCTTAAAAAACAACACTGAAGGAAGATTTCTCAGCTTAAGCCGACTGCCAATCCTTCCGAATATCGAATGTGTAATTGATCTCCAAGTAGCACTTGTCGTCATCATCAACAAACTGAAAACAGAGAAAAACAAATGAAGGAGATAAGTGGGACAACTCCAAACTTAAAGTCTTTAAGACAAGAAAATAGAGCCAAAACATTCAATTTTCCAACACTGGATGGCCCACAATTTTGAATTTCACGTATATGATTTATAATGCACAGGAAACCTGACAACAAATTGGTTGGATGTACAGGGTTAAGTTCATTTATGCATATGCAGGAGAGGCATTAACTCAGCCTAGCTTTATGTATTCGTCTCTTGCAGCAGAATTTCCTTCAAATTATTTGGCATAATTGAGGTAATTAAACCAGAGGCTAAGGCGACATAGAAAATTGATTGAACCAACCTTACTTCTAGCTGAGTAGGACCCTCTGGCAAATAGACCGGATGGTGTAGTCTCTTCATGCATCTCATGTGTGTAAGGCTCTGCCTGAGGACTGAAGGTTCCGATCATCTCTTTTGTGCTGTCCACTGCTACAAGATTCATGAGACAGAACAAAAATAAAGATGAATCCAAGGACTGTAAAAGTAATAATTCTTTAGCAGAGAGTTCAAGAGAGAATTACCCTTTATTCCAGTTTTCCACACAGTGTTGGTGTATCTGAGACCTGAAACAATGTTGTTGTTGACCTGGAAAGTGAACTTGAGGCTGTAACGGCTTCCTTCTTTCAAAGTGAACCACAAGCCATTGGGTTTCCCACTCTCGGGAATTGGAAGAATGATATCAGATCTACCAGGGGACTTAATTTCAAGGCTAAGGATCTTCACTTCTGGCTCTAGAGTTTCTACATCATTCAGAGGAAAGAATAAGGACAAAACTAAATGTCAAACACTGACAAGCTAAAGCTGCTCCCTTGCTGAAAAGATAACTCAGCCAACACAAGGAATCTATCCATGAACACTAATTTAATTGTTGGACACTGAAGAAGAGAGGAAAAAGCTCAAACGCACCTCATTATAAGACTTAAGAGATTGGCCACCAAACAGCTGAGATTTAAAGCAAAAGCTAGGAAAATTTGGAAGCAAAATCGTTTCAAAAGGTATAATTCTATTGTCATACAATTAATTCTGGAAAAGTTAACCTATCTTTTATTATTTTCCACGCTTCGCTGCTGAACTCTGCTTTCCTAAAGCGTATGATTAAGTTATATTTGCAGATTTCAAGCGAAAAGGAAAAAGAAAAAAAATTGAACCTCACAACAATGAAAGATTCCAAGCTTATATATTTTCCCCCTCCATTTTCTCTGCAACCAAACAAAGTTCATGAGTGACAGACAAATTTGGATAAACAAAAATGATTACCTCCAACAGAATTGAAGTCTACACTTCCAAGAAGTTGTTCCTTCCATCTCGTCAAGCTCTCATCATCCTGTATAACCAGAAAACAATGCTTACACGAGTTATAATCAAGACTCAAAATGAAAGATTACAGGATTCATGAAAAGCATAAACGCATGCATAAACAAAACCTTATCCTTCTCGAATTGTTCCTTCAGAGTGTATTGAGGACCCAATTCTATCTTCCTTCCTTCCTCATCTTCGTCATCCTCAGTCGTACAAATGGAAACCTCACTCATTCCCCGTACCAGCCCTTCTGGTTCAGTACCAGCATTTTCTTCATCTCTAGCGGCTTTTGCTCTTGTCTCTGTTTTTGAAGCTTCGCTGTGTTCCTCACCCTCGTTGCTTTTCTCGTCAAAACCCATTGCTTCTGGAACTTGAAACCAACCCAACGGCGAAATAAATCAACAGCTAGCCCATACACAGTGGCAAAAGGAAGAACCGAATGGCACAAGGACCGGACTCACCAAATATAAGAGCAACTAAAGCAAGCAAAAAAAAGCTAAGAGGATAACCCAGAAAGGTAATGTAGCAAATATAATCAAGAAAACCCACTAAAGGATAACCACAGAGAGAGAGAGAGGGAGGGAGGGAGCTCAAGCAGAGAAGGAAATGGTCGTGTGGTGATCCGAAATTCTGAACCTTCCTAGAGAGAAAGAACAAGAAAAATATATGAGAGAGAGGGAGAGGTGGTGAGATCGTGGATTCGTGAGGGTCACTCCCGTACGAGCTTCCACGGAGACGAGGGGCATGCTTTTGCTGTTTTGTATTTGGAAAATGATATAATTCCAACTATATCACAATTGGTTTATAACTGTGTAGTAAATAATTATTTTTTTATTGTACTTTACACTGTTGCTAGGATAATTATTTTGAATTAAAGTAAAAAAAAAAATTAATATGAAGTTATAGATAAATTGTAGAATAGTGGGTGATGTATTATTGTCCAATAAAATATAATAAATAATTTATAATTATCTAATATTATATCATAGAAAAATAAAAAGACGATAAAAATTAAGATGATAAGCAGTATTATTTCTTATAATTTTCAAAAAGAAAAAATTATGTTATGATTTGCGTCCACGAGAGTTGGTGGAACCTATCCAAAATATATTTCACGCTTCTTGGATAAAGTAATTTTATAAAAATAAATTTATAAATTGATATGATTTTATATAATATGTTACATTTATTTTATAATAAAAATAATTTTACAATTTAACGTATAATATTAAATCACATTAAATTATATATTTACTTTTATAAAATCTCTTCGTAGTTATTTCAAAATCATTACATTTCAATTGGGGACACATTTTTGTGCTTTATATTCTATTAGGTATTTTGGTGGTACGTGTATTATTGGTAAAAAAATGATTACGTATGGCACAAATGGTTTTCCTAAGCATAAATGTATATTTGCTAGTATAAATGGTTGTTTATAGAGAGTTATAGAAGTTAAAACTATACTAATTATAAAGAAATTTGTGTATTAAAAGAGCTACAATTATAAGTAATTGGCTTATAATCGTATCAAATCATAGATATAACTTTGCTTTTATAAATAAATAAAGTCTATGTCTAAAAAATATATATATCTGCCAGATTAACTCAATTATTCATTATCATAATCTATAGACTATAATTTATTTACTAGCAAAACATTGTGCATACATTTTCTTTCAATTTCTTTGGTGGAGGAAGGCCCAGTCTAAATGTTTGAGTGCTTTTGTGTTTTAGTTTAGTTTTATTATTTTAAGTTATAACAATTAATGTGATACATTTAAAATAATTTCATGACTCAATTGTAAAGTTGTTTAAGATGTGACATATCAATTAATATAATTTCAAAATAATTTCTCAAACAGCCAAAACCTTTGGAGGTTCATTTTTCATGTCAAAGAGGAATTTATACATCTTCATGCACGCAGACATCTCTTCTGAATAAATTGTTGGGTGGTCTTGAGTATCTTTCAACTTTAAAAGTTAGCTCAAAATGTGAGGTTTTCCTTCATATTTATAAACTGACCACTAGTCCCTTTCACAACCGATGTAGGACAATTCTAATAATCTTCCTCTCACACATTGGACCCTGGGTCAGAGTAGCGATAACTCGTTTCTCCTGCAGACTGTTGGGCATGAGACTATTGATAAATCTGGACTTTGATACCAGTTTAGGGTAGTTTTGAACCACTCTCAACCTCACAAGTTAGCTCAAAAGATGAGACTTTTCATCACACTTATAAACTGATCATCAGCCCATTCGACAACTGATATAAAACAACTCCAATAGAAGTTAAAATATTGGAGAAATATTGTGTGAAAACAGCCTTGATATCGCTATCTTCATGCAAGACCATTCCAGTTTCTGTTTCAATCTAACTAATGTGGTTAATGTGTCTCTTTTGATTGGTACAAGTATGGTAATACTTTGTGTTTTTGTTACCAAATCTAAGCCAAACAACTTTTTCTCTCTACTTCCATTTGATGTCATCATTCTTGAGTAATAAGTTTATTTCACATTGTAGTGCTTTCAACTCAGTCTGAGATTTCTGAGAAATTTCATTCTACAATTTTTGCCTCTAATTGCTAAAGTTCTTTCCTTTCATTGGCAAATTTACTTTTACTCCAATCCTTCAAAGCTAATCGACAACTTAAGATCTTCGAAACTATCAGATTGTGAATCCCCTTGGTTCCAACTATTCATAATGACTGCTTTACAACTATCATTCAGATGCCAACATAACTCATATCTCTATAATTTCATTCTATAGTGACTTTCAACCCCATTGATTGAAATGCAACTCAAAATGGGAGTGTGAGTTGAAATTGAATTCGGGATAACCTGTGCAGGAGTGCTTCTAAATGAAGTAAGCCACTCATTACTAGCAAAAGTTCTATCCAATCTCTCCAATGTAGATATGTCATCCATTCGGTTACCAGGTAAATTTTGATCCTTGATAGCCCATATCACACAAACTACTATTCATCAAAATGGGCTGAAAGTCTTTCATTTGTTTCACTGATCTACTAGCACTACCTTTTTTTCTCAAAGGAAATCAAAATTTCATTAAAACCACCTATTACAATCCAAGGAAATATCTGATTAAGTCCCAACTCTCCAATCTTTTGTTTGTGATTGGATGCCCTAAAAACCAATGAAAAACCTACTGAAGGAACTGCTATGTGGTTGAACTTGAACATGAATATGTCTTAGAGATAAACTAATGACACTTATATCAATATCATTATGCCAAAATAAATCTAATCTACCACTAGAACCCACACTATCTACAGTTATTAAATTATCCAACTTCAACTTGAAAGGTTGTAGTCGAGTACCAATTACTTTAGGCCTGGTTTAGTTTCGTGAATTTTTCAATCCATCTTATCATATTTCATCTTATATCATCTTAATATCTAAATACTATTCAAACATAAACATTGTTCAATTTTAAATTTTAATTTTTTTATCTAATCAATAAAATTTTCCCAAAATTTCAAACAAAATACAAAAAAACAATTCAATTCAAATCTCAAAACAAAAATTAGATTAAAAATTATATTCTACCACTTTTTTAATTTTATAATATTTATTCAACATTTTCTCTCTTATTTTTCAAAACCCCATAAAAATCTTAACTCAAACCATTTAATTAGTATTCACAAATTATCATATTACTATTTATAGATTTCTCATCTCACATCATTTGTCTAACCAAACGAGATCGTTTCCATTAAACAAACAACTTTGTCTTATATTTATTTACCATATGGTAAAGGCTACAAATTGTTCGAGGGTTGATAAGCTCTTGATAGTTTCAACTTAATATATTCATTTTTTTATGGTAGGGCTGGAAACCAAACTCCGCCTATAAGACAAGAGAAGATTCATGATCACCTGGTTTCAGCACACATGATTTTTTTGAAACGACTTTAAGAGACACTATCTTACATGAAGACAAATCAACATGGTTCTTATTATTCATTTTTATAAGCAACAAAGATTAGCTTTCTGAAATGGAGGCATGGTGTGGGAGGACTTAAGCCCTACACTTCTATTTCTTATGACTACCATGCTGGGGAGACACTTCATAATTATTGGAAATCACTGTAATACTCAAAGAATCATCAACTTCCACAATAGCCTTATCAACAGGGGGAGTTTTCGCAAATACATCATCAAAATGTTTCAGAGAAGGGACAAACACAAACTTCACAATAGACTTTGAAACATCCTTGTTTGTCGCAAAAAATCCAATTGAATAACCCTTCAACTTACCAGTAATTGTTTTTCGAAAAACACCATTTCCATGGAAGAAATAACTGTTACTACATCGACAAATTGCTATACCAAATTTGCAATGAGTCTCACCAGAATCTCAAAATATGACTGTTTTTTCTGCCACCGAAAATGGAACCTGACTTGTAACCCTTAACCTTACTCCATACTGAGCTTTAGAACCAGAACCATGTAAGTTGTTGGTATTTTAAATTTTACATTTTTTAGCAACACGTGTAACAATCCCACACGAAAACAAAATTGTGGAAGTTTCTCATATTAAGATGGAATCCATGTTGACCTCCCTTGTATGATCACTATCCTTCCATAGGATAAAGGTTGGGCAACATCTAGAAGAGTCTTGACCCTTTTGCCCTATCCAATACCAAAAGCATCAATATCAACCTGTTGTACAAGACCAATCATATTCATCGAGCCAATTTGTTCACCAACAATCTTATTTATGCAACCCAAAGGCAAATTCTGAAATTACACCCAGAAGGAGACTAAATTAAAGTCAACATTTTGTGGAGAACTTAAGCTATCAAAATCCTTAAGACTGAATAAGAATCAATTAAAAAGCCATGGACAACCTTGCAGTTTTTTATCTCTATCACTTTCCTCAGCAAATTCTATAAGAAAGATATTGGCACCAACAACAGTGAAGGAAAATACTCCAAAAAGCTTCCAAACTTTACTCATAGTTGTCTAGATGATATTCTTATTCATAATCTTATCAAACAATAACTTTATGCAATCAAACAACGCCGACCTTTCTTCATGATATCCTCAATAGCCAAATCAATAATGGTAAGGCCACTTCTTTCCTCATTTGTTAAGGATAAATTTTCATTTCTTCAACCATCTTAATAGAAACTGTCGTCTTCCTAGATAGAATCCAAAAGAAGAAACTTGCATAAAGCAAACAATAAACTCACACCCCTCTGTTAGATGAGAGAGAACTCTTTCTTTCTACGCTACACCTTGGTTTTAAAATTTGAATCTTATAAATTAAATTTTATCATTTAAGTAATATGAATGGTATATTCTACACACCAACTTGAGAACAAAATAACTTCATAAAAGAATAATCACAGTATATATTTATTATATTAATGTGTATGTATATTCTACTTCTAGTAGATTTATAAAATTGATATTGAAAAATGGAAGTTTTTCTACTTATAAGTTAGTGTGAAAAATATACTGTAAACAGCTTACGTGATTAGATTTAATTTATAAGACATTTAGATTTGTATTATAAATCAAATCATATGCCAAAGTATATAAAGTTTATTATTTACGTGAATTTATAAATATAATTTTTCAAGAGGGAAAGTGAGAGAGAATATATGAACATTTGATTTGGTAGGTAGGATTTGCGGAGGCAAATGGATGCAACAATGCAATATTTAGGACTGAGCAAAAATTCAAAAATCTGACTCCGAATTTAACTCTAGTTCAGCTATGACAAAACGGAGTTGCAGTCGGAGGTGTCGTCGGACCGACTCCAATTTGATCTGATTCACTGACTTCGACTCCAATTGTGCCCTCCAACTTCAACCCTGATATTGTACACATGTTATAAAAATATATATTCATTTATATATTAATCATATATACTAGTATAGTCATATAATTATATAAATATAATTTATATAGCTAACTGTACTAATATACTTATATGAACTAATTATTTTAAAATAATATGCTTATATTATAATATAAATAAATTAAAAATAGTTTAGTATATATAAACATTATAATATTACTATCATGTAATACTAATGTATAATAACACTAGTGTAATAACATGTAATACTAAGTCTAATATATACTTGAGTTAGAAATAAGTTAGAACATTAGTATAACAACACGTAATACTATATAGTATAATAATATATAATTAAACGCTATAGTACAAATCTATAATAGAAATAAGTTAAACATTATTATAGAATAGTACAATCAATAATGAATTAATAATATTAGGCCTATTCAAATAAACACTATGACTTGACGCCTCCAACTCGTTGTTTAACGGGCGAAAGAGTAGCCCAATCACACAATTCACGAATCAAACATAGACGTCTCTCTCTCTCTCTCTCTCTCTCTCTCTCTCTCTCTCTCTCTCTCTCTCTCTCTCTCTCTCCCGCCCCCCCTCCCCCTCCGATTACATGTCCAAGCAATCAAGTACTTTCTTTGCACCGATTCTCTTAACCTTTCAACTTTGCCACATAGCGCCACAAAGGGATATGGTACCCTTGTTGTTCTTTTCAGTCCATGTGACTTAAGCATGGTCGGTGAGGCCCCAACAATTATTGGAACCTAAAAATATATTCATCTTAATCGAATAGAACAACATGACTGGACGTGGAGGCATGGTTAACAATACAATCATTGGCATCACCACCTGAGATGACATAATCCCTCCCCAGTGCCAACCCAACCCTTTAGTTCTCCAGCTCAGCGCAAACCTCATATGGGTTTTAGCCCACGAGCCTCTACGCGCAGACATTGATGTCAACAAGATCGATGGGGTTGGATTTGACATGGCTTTTGCTAATGCGGTCTTGGCCAAAAGACCCTACTTTGGTGCTATTGGTCTGGTCCCTGCGCAATTAGAGAAAACAAGATAAGTGAGTGGATTGCGCAGGAAACAAGATAAGTGAGTGGGGTAAAGGAATATTCTGGTCATTCTTTTACAACTAGTTGGTGCAGAGGGCACTTGCTTCGTTGCAAGATGTCAGTCATAGTACTTTCTTTACCAGACTTGAATGGTTTAGGTCGGGTTGGTTTATTTTCATTGTCCATAGGTTATGAACCAGGTGGGGGCGGGCCCAAAAAAATCTTGGCCGGGCAAGATTGCAGGGCTAAATAATACGTACTATAGTAAAATAACATGTAATTGTTAATAATCAATATGGTAGTATAAGTATAAATAATAGCAATTCTATTTAAACACTATAGTACAAGTCTATTTATAATAATGTATAATAATACTAGTATAATAATATGTAATATTAAGTCTAGTATATAAGTAACTTAGAAATAAATTAGATATTAATATAGAATAGTTACTAGTATAACGAGTTAATAATATATAAATTATATAATACTATAGTCTGATAACATGTAATTGTTAATAATCAATATATTTAAACACTATAGTACAATTCTATTTAAATAGTAATTATTAATAATCAATACTAAGAATTAAATTGAGAGGTGAAAAAAATTATAAATATCATAGCTAAAAAAAAGATTAAGATTAATTTAGGGTTTGGAAAAAAAAAGGGTGTAGAAGCCTAAACCCACCCTTGGCAGCCCAGCCTAAAAACCAACCCACCATTTGTCTCAGTAAAACGGTCTCGTTTTTTGTAGTTAGAACAGTATCATTTTACGTTCTTAGGGGAGGTTTGGATACAAAAAGACTCTCACCTCATTCAATTATTACAACTACTCATTCATCATTGTCGTCCACAACTAGTCCTCGCCACTGGCTCCTACTCCACCACTACTCATCGTCGCCCTCACCATTGATTTAAGTTTAGTCTAGGATTTTTATATTTTAAAACTCTAAATCTAACTCTAAGTACCCTCATTGGCCACCATTGCCCCTTGTCATTCACCATCAAAGTCAGAGTAAGAGCTTTTTGGTTGATTTTTTATTTTAGATTTTTGGTTGATTTGTGATTATTGATTGATTTTGCTTTTGTTTTTGCTTCTAGATTTGGGATCTGCTTGCATACCTAAATGCTTCTAGATTTTTGGTTCACCACCGTCCAGAGTAAGTCCCTTTCCCTCGAATCTAACTTGGTTTGAGAATTTAGAAAGTCCTTGATTTGCTTCTTTCTCCAAATTGTGAATTTAGAAACTCCTTGTATCTTGTTATTATTTTTCTGTATGAACCATCATCTGTCATATGGATACTTGCATGTATCTTTAGTGTGATGACCCGCTTTTACGTGTATTTTCACTAAAGGGTTGTTTTTAATTTAATTAATATATTGGTTTATTTATTTTAAATTATTGTGTTTTAAATTGGTTTTTAATTTATTTGATGTTTTGTTTTATTTCTTTTAGTTGTTTTGTGGTTTTTAATCTCTTTTCGGCGTGTTTTCCGGAGTGAGGATTGGACCTCATTTCTTTTCACATCTTTTTCCTTTTTCTCTATTTCCTTTTCCTTTTTTCTCTTTTCTTTTTTTCTTCTTCTTTCTTTTTTCCTTTTCTTTTTCTTTCTTTTCTCTTTCTTCTTCCTTTCCTTCCGTCCCGTGCGTCTTCTCTCTTTTTCTCATTCCCGTTGCCACCACTTTGACCGGCCAGTTCTCAGCCGTCCAGCCACCGTTTGATACACCGTCACCACCATTCTCTTCCCCTTCCACCATAGATCATCCCCACCAATTTTCAGAGCCATCGGACCAGCCGTTAGCTTTCGAGAGCCGCCGGAAGTCGCTACACCTGTTCTGTTTTTGCCCCTGTCGCCGGAATCTTCTTCAGCCCAGACCGCCGCCGTCCGGCCACTGTTTGGCTCGCCGCCAGTCTTGTTCGAACCCCCTCCCTCCGGCGCACCACCCCACCAAATATCTCCCCCATCCGGCCAGCCGTTAGCCACCTAGAGCCATTTCTTTCCACACGGTTTTTGGCTCGATCCGCCGCCGTCGCTCCACCTCCGGCCACCACCTCTTCACCACTTCATCACCGACTCCTTGCCGTCCTAACCCACCCATTTCTGGCCTCCAACGACCACCGGAACAGCTCCTACGAGCTTAGTTTCCGATTTGCGTTTTCCGGCCATTTCCGGCGATTTCGCCGCCACCCACGGCCAACCACCACTTCCAATAGCTTCACAATCATCCCTAGACCATTCCCTATCAATTTTGTATCCTAGTTTGTCCCCGTTCAAAAGTGGGTTTTTCAAACCCACGGCCACAGTGAATTTTCACTGTGACGTTGCTGTTTTTCCGCCGTTTGCAACGCCGCTTGTTTTCTAAAATTGCCATATAGAGCTGTAAGTATTTTCCAAACCCTATTTTCAGATTTAAATATATATCGCTCATACAATTTATTTATTGTTGTTAGTTGTTGATTCCGGACTGAGTCCGAGGAGTTTCGGGGGTCGGATGGATAGAGGACGGAGTTGTCTGTTTAATTGATTTATGTTGTTTGATTATTTTATTTTGCATTGTTATGGCATTGCATGGTGCATGCACGTGTGTTTGTGGAATTGTGTGAAAAGCCTGTGTTTTGGCGTGAGTGGTTTTACAGGTGCGTGTGTATCACGACCCCAAGCCGGGATGGGGTATTATCCCGGTGGAGCTCCTCTGGTCACTCGGGAGCGGAATAAACTGAGTGATGTCTCCTGAGTTGTCGCTAGACGACGGGAGCGGGGGCTAGGGGTTGCTTGGCTACGAACGCGCCGGGCGCGGAACCGGGCATCGCCCTACGCACCGACTCCGTGGCCCTTCGTTGGTGAGGGCTAGAGGATGCTTGGCTACGCACGCGCGGGGCGCGGAACTGGGCATCGCTTGTTATGTGTCACATGCACGGTGGTACTCTGTGGTGTGGCACTGGAGCCAGGGTGTGTGGATGACCCCTAGGGGAGGTCATGGTGCACGCGGTTAAAATTGGATAATGGTTTGAGAGGCCAAATGGGACTTTTGGCGTGGTATTGGGCCAAATGGACTTTTGGCGAGATATTGGGCCAAATGTGACTTTTGGCGTGTTAGTTAGAAAGGTTGTGTGTTTTTGGGCCAAATGGGTTTTTGGCGTGTGGAAAACGGGTGTTTTATGGGCTTTGTGCATTGGGCATGTTTCATGCATCTTGTTTGAGTTTTATGTGTTTTTATCTGGTAGTGTTTGAGTTTTACTTACCTGCGGTACCATTTTTGGTTCCGTAGCTTTTGGTGCAGAGTTAGAGGACGAAGAGGAGGAGGCTGAGCCCGAGGATGCGGCTCTGCCGGGCTGTTGATGCTGTGTTTTATATTTGTTTAAAACTGTATTTGTGTTTTGTAATATTTTATCTATATACGTTTTAAACAGCTTGTATTACGTTAAGAAAAATTCTGGTACTTAGTTATGACTTTCGTTATCCGCTGCGTGCTCTTTCGTGCACATTTGTTGCCTTTGCACACACTTGGCACCTGTCGATAGGGTGGTGACCTGGGTTGTCACCATCCGGACGTCTCGATTTCCCCGTGTTCGGGCGTGGGGATTTGGGGGCGTGACAGGTGGTATCAGAGCGGTTTGGCTCTGGGTAAAACCACATGTCCCGTAGGTAGTACCAGAATGTTTTTAAAGTTATGTTTTAAAATTTATTTTAAGTATAGTTTCTATTTGACATGTTTTATTTGTTTTATTGATTTGAGCTTGTTTGCTTGTTTTTATTTATTTAGTTATGTTGTTGCATGCTGGTTTCTTTTGTTTCTGGCTATATGGTGTTGGTTTTATCTGTTTTTGTTTTCTTAAAGGGGGTCAAAGGTGGTGTTGTGGCTGGAAGGCGGTATAATCAAGGATACTATTATTAGGCAGGAACTTTTAGTGTTGTAGGTTTGAATTTTTTTTGCGATGTGGTTTGCTTGTATGATGTTGAGGTCTGAAGGGAATGTCATAGTTTAGGCAATCTTTGTAAGGTGGGAACTCACGTAGCAATGAGGAGAGGAATTAGCTTTAAGTTGCTTAAGATGATTGAGGTCAAGGTTTTGTAGAATTTATGTAGCGAGGCTATAGGGTAGGAGAGTGTAGGTTCAACGAACTTTAAGGATATGTTTAAGGGAATTTTATTTAAGGTTTGCGACCAGATATATGCAAAATGGTGGTCAGCCACCGGATATCCACCTTTTAGGATTTAGTGGATGTGGCCACTCTTGTGGAGCGAGAGAATAATTTGAGTATGGGCTCCCATCCAGGACATAAGAGGCGGAGTTTTTCTGGTAAAGGAAGTAGCTCGGGTTCACCTTAGAAGTTTGTTCAGCGGACCGGAACTCGACCGCAAGCGTCCTCAAGTGTTCGTATGGAAGGACGAGTGCCAATTTGCGGAGTTTGTAATAGAGCCCATGTGGGTGAGTGCCCCATTAGAGTTCAAGGAAGCCGTGGAGCTCGTCGCAGTGATAGAACTAACTAGAGGCTTTTAGGTCGGGCTCGAATGTACGTAGTGACTCCTGGTACCGTTGGAGGCGAGGTTACGGAGACTCAGAATGTTGGAGTCATGGCAGGTAGGGGTCTAATCTAATCTTTAGTGATGAACGCCTTGTGTGGTTTGTTTTATTATCGAGGCTTGGAGAGAATGGCATGATCTGGGTGATCTTTTATGGAAGTAGAATAATTGAGTTCTTTGGTTCCGTGGAGTTTATGAAGTGGTCTATAACGTAGTAGGTTGTAAGTTCAACAAATTTCGATGTTAGATTTTATGAAATTTCAGCAAAGTTTTAAAGTTTGGGGCCTTATAAATTTTAGGAATATAAGTTTATGGTAATTAAGGTGTTAAGTTCGACAAGCTTTGGGGGGGAATAATTAAATTTCGAGTGGTAAATTTCATGATTCGGATGAGTAATTTGGTGGCAATTGGGGCTTTAGATTTTACAAGCTTTTAAGGTGAATGATTTGGATTAAAACCACCAATCTTGAGAATTTCAGAAAATGATTTATTATCTATTAATGTTTTAGAATTTGAAAGATTTGGGAGTCGATTGTTCTATTATGGGATGTAAGTTCCTTGATCTTAGAAGTTCCGGAAGATGATTCTTATTTGATTAAAGGTTTTAGAATTGTAGAGTCGAAGGACTGATTTATAATGAGAATTGAGTTCTTAGTTTTACAGACTTAGTGCTGTAGCTTGATCTACTCTAGTGAGTGATTAGTTTGTAATCATTAAAAATGAGGTTGATTCGAGTTGAGTTGTTGATATGAAAGTTTTTCTAGAGTGGATTCCTTTGAGGATTGGAAGTAATGATCCAATTAGTGTTTTTCTTTGAGGATTGAAGATATCGAGCTAGTTTAGAAAATGATTATTGTTAACTCGAGGTTGTAATAGTAGATTTTAGGAAATGATTTTTATCGGTTCGGAAGAAATAGATCCATCGAGGTTTTGGAAACAATAGTTTAATTGTTGGTATTGAATTTGACTGAAGTTGAGACCTCATGTTCTGGAGACTTTTAGGAACGGATTATTAGTAGGTTTAAGGTCATTTTCAGTATAAAGTTTTAAGCGGTAGCTATTTGCTAATGTTAAGGGTATAAGTTAAGCAAATATAGGAATGATTCATGTTGATTTGCGGATATAAGTCGAGATGATGGAAATAGTGGTAATAGACTATTTGTGTGTTGGAATGACTATTAGTTTCGGCTAAGGACGTATGAGATCGACACGTGATAGTGGTGAATAGATTGGAGTGTTCAGTCGAAACGTGTTACTCAATGGTATGTTGGTTGGCAATAATTGTTATAGCTCGAGGTTATAGTGATAGGTTTTAGGATTGATTCATACCGAGTGAGGATAATAGATGATGCAGGTTTTAGAAAATGAATTTTTGTTTATTTTGAGGATAAGGTACGGATGTTGGAAATGGAAGTGATGGATCACTTATACGTTAGAATGATTATTGATCTTAGCTAAGGGGTACATGAGATCCATTTATAGTGGTGGTGAGGGTGTATGGATTTCGGAGAGTACAAATCCTAGTCTCTTTTTGGCTTTGAGTTGTTTGGTAAGTTGAATGGAATGTACAATTGAAGTGGGTTACCAATTGGAGTGATGGTTGGCATTAATGGTTGAGTCTATCTTCAAGAATTAATTATGACTTGAGGTCACACAGGAATTTAAATTGGTGAGGCTATACTTTTCTTTGGAGATCAAGTATCTAGTTGGGAGAATTGGGGATATGGTTATATAGCTTGAAAGGAGATCGTTAGGTCACCATGTGTGGAGTATGAAGTAATGAATCTTGGAAGTTGAAACCTATGCATCAAAGGTGGGTAGCATGATCATATGTATGAAGTAATAAAACATTAGGATTCATGAGTGTTGTTTAATAGTTTTGATGGATTGAAGATTTAAACAGTATGGCCTGTCTTGAGATTTATTTGTGAAGTGCTATTGAAGGAATTAGTTGTGCTAAAACTAAAGTTTTTGAGGGTATAAGTAGGTGGGTGAGTTACCAAGAGCGTTTTGATTATGTCTAGGTGAAGTCAATGGGAGTTTATAGTGAGCTAGTTATTGCAAGATTAGATGTTATTCAAAATATAGGTTATGAGCTTGAAGTGTGGGATATCGGATAGAGGTTATAGGCGCTCTTGTTGGTTGGCGGGAAAGGACTTGGGCCTTTTGGAGATGTTCCTTATCTTTAGAAGAGACAGGTGTATTTTGGGGATGATGTTATATGTTTTCAAATTGGGGCCTGGAGGTTGATTAGTACTGGTTCTGTCATCAATCAATGGATGTATTTTGCGGAATGTTGGTTTTCGATTGGGGCAGCAATGGCCAACTGAGGAATGAGTGGAGATTTGAGGTTTTTGGAGGTATATGATTTTCTATGGAAAAGTGATAAAGGTTTTATTATGATTAGGTGTGGCTTGAGCTTATACTTCATGATATTAATTTTGAGGATATAGCCTTTATGTATTTTGGTGAGTTATCAGAGTGTGCGCGAAAGCGTGATTTTTGGAGATTCTTAGGAGTTCAAATTTTGTGTTGATTTTGAGGATTTAGTAGTGATTCGAAGTTTTAATGGGAGATTAATCTTTTGGTCGTGCAATTTGGTTTATTGATGGTTAATTTTGGAAGTGGCTATTAGGTTACCAAGGTTGGAATAGGATGAAAATTCGGAAGGTAAAGCAGAGGCGTCGTCGATATTAGCAATTTATGGTGTGAAGTTAATAACCATTGGATTTGTTGGGAGTTGTCGATGATATGTATCTCTCAAATATGTTCGGAGTTGTATGTTGTATCTGTTTGGCGCTGATGGTTGATCTTGCAAATTTCGAGGACGAAATTTGTTTTTAAGGGGGGAAGGATGTGATGACCCGCTTTTACGTGTATTTTCACTGAAGGGTTGTTTTTAATTTAATTAATATATTGGTTTATTTATTTTAAATTATTGTGTTTTAAATTGGTTTTTAATTTATTTGATGTTGTGTTTTATTTCTTTTAGTTGTTTTGTGGTTTTTAATCTCTTTTCGGCGTGTTTTCCGGAGTGAGGATTGGACCTCATTTCTTTTCACATCTTTTTCCTTTTTCTCTATTTCCTTTTCCTTTTTTCTCTTTTCTTTTTTTCTTCTTCTTTCTTTTTTCCTTTTCTTTTTCTTTCTTTTCTCTTTCTTCTTCCTTTCCTTCCGTCCCGTGCGTCTTCTCTCTTTTTCTCATTCCAGTTGCCACCACTTTGACCGGCCAGTTCTCCACTGTCCGGCCACCGTTTGATGCACCGTCACCACCACTCTCTTCCCCTTCCACCATAGATCATCCCCACCAATTTTCAGAGCCATCGGACCAGCCGTTAGCTTTCGAGAGCCGCCGGAAGTCGCTGCACCTGCTCTGTTTTTGCCCCTGTCGCCGGAATCTTCTTCAGCCCAGACCGCCGCTGTCCGGCCACCGTTTGGCTCGCCGCCGGTCTCGTTCGAACCCCCTCCCTCCGGCGCTCCACCCCACCAAATATCTCCCCCATCCGGCCAGCCGTTAGCCACCTAGAGCCATTTCTTTCCACACGGTTTTTGGCTCGATCCGCCGCCGTCGCTCCACCTCCGGCCACCACCTCTTTACCACTTCATCACCGACTCCTTGCCGTCCTAACCCACCCATTTCCGGCCTCCAACGACCACCGGAACAGCTCCTACGAGCTTAGTTTCCGATTTGCATTTTCCGGCAATTCCCGGCGATTTCGCCGCCACCCACGGCCAACCACCACTTCCAATAGCTTCACAATCATCCCTAGACCATTCCCTATCAATTTCGTGTCCTAGTTTGTCCCCGTTCAAAAGTGAGTTTTTCAAACCCACGGCCACAGTGAATTTTCACTGTGACGTTGCTGTTTTTCCGCCGTTTGCAACGCCGCTTGTTTTCTAAAATTGCCATATAGCGCTGTAAGTATTTTCCAAACCCTATTTTCAGATTTAAATATATATCGCTCATACAATTTATTTATTGTTGTTGGTTGTTGATTCCGGACTGAGTCCGAGGAGTTTCGGGGGTCGGATGGATGGAGGACGGAGTTGTCTGTTTAATTGATTTATGTTGTTTGATTATTTTATTTTGCATTGTTATGGCATTGCATGGTGCATGCACGTGTGTTTGTGGAATTGTGTGAAAAGCCTGTGTTTTGGCGTGAGTGGTTTTACGGGTGCGTGTGTATCACGACCCCAAGCCGGGATGGGGTATTATCCCGGTGGAGCTCCTCTGGTCACTCGGGAGCGGAATAAACTGAGTGATGTCTCCTGAGTTGTCGCTAGACGACGGGAGCGGGGGTTAGGGGTTGCTTGGCTACGAACGCGCCGGGCGCGGAACCGGGTATCGCCCTACGCACCGACTCCGTGGCCCTTCGCTGGTGAGGGCTAGAGGATGCTTGGCTACGCACGCGCGGGGCGCGGAACTGGGCATCGCTTGTTATGTGTCACATGCACGGTGGTACTCTGTGGTGTGGCACTGGAGCCAGGGTGTGCGGATGACCCCTAGGGGAGGTCATGGTGCACGCGGTTAAAATTGGGTAATGGTTTGAGAGGCCAAATGAGACTTTTGGCGTGGTATTGGGCCAAATGGACTTTTGGCGAGATATTGGGCCAAATGTGACTTTTGGCGTGTTAGTTAGAAAGGTTGTGTGTTTTTGGGCCAAATGGGTTTTTGGCGTGTGTGGAAAACGGGTGTTTTATGGGCTTTGTGCATTGGGCATGTTTCATGCATCTTGTTTGAGTTTTATGTGTTTTTATCTGGTAGTGTTTGGGTTTTACTTACCTGCGGTACCATTCTTGGTTCCGTAGCTTTTGGTGCAGAGTTAGAGGACGAAGATGAGGAGGCTGAGCCCGAGGATGCGGCTCCGCCGGGCTGTTGATGTTGTGTTTTATATTTGTTTAAAACTGTATTTGTGTTTTGTAATATTTTATCTATATACGTTTTAAACAGCTTGTATTACGTTAAGAAAAATTCTGGTACTTAGTTATGACTTTTGTTATCCGCTGCGTGTTCTTTCGTGCACATTTGTTGCCTTTGCACACACTTGGCACCCGTCGATAGGGTGGTGACCCGGGTTGTCACCATCCGGACGTCTCGATTTTCCCGTGTTCGGGCGTGGGGATTTGGGGGCGTCACATTTAGTATGTATTTTCATTGGTTTGGGTCTTTTCCTAGACTTCAATATTTTCACTTGTTCCAAAATTGATTACTGTTCCTTTTATCCAAGCTGAAGAAACATTTTAGATAAATAAATTCTTATTTTCACTTTACTAGCTTCTTGAAGTACAAAACTAAGCTATTCTTGTGTAAATGATCCAATTTAGAACTCACTCATTAAATCCAATGAAAATTTAAAGTGAATTCAGGTTTTGAAAAAAAAAAATAGAAAAACCAAAGTTGGGGCTGTTTATATATGATGCAAAAGTTAGGGGGGGCAATTTTTGTTTGTATATTGTGTTTTTGCGGCTGTGTTAATCGTGCTCTTTTGTTTGTATTGTGTTTTAGTTCTTAAATCATGAATTATGAAGGCACAAACATTTCTACGTCCACCTCTACACCCTGTCCAAAATGACGACAACTAAAACAGTTTATCGAGACTCCCATAATCGAAGAGTCTAGTAAACCATTAGACTTTTCAGTAGGTAATCATACTCCTTCTGCTCTTAACCTCCCCTCCCCCCCCCCCCCCAAAGGTCCTCCAGCAGGCAGTAGAAATTTCAATAATAGGTCTAAGGTATGAGATCACTTCACAAGAGTGTCTGATTGTGATTTTGAGGAACCTACAACTAATTGTAACCATTGTGGGAAATTGTGAAAATTTCATCCTAAAAGGCAAGGCACTTCAGCCATGAGAGCACACCTCTGTCTTCACCTTAAAAATGTTAAGAGTAAATTAGATAAGAGTCAACAATTCTTGATCCTGGAGGTAAGAGTTGAAAGAGGTGAATGGGTAGAAGAATCTAGAGATTGCCAACCATAATGAAAAAAAAAAAATTAGGGTTGCCCTTTGTGACGCCCCCAAATTCCGTTTGGGATTGGACGGACATTTGAAGCGTCAAGACATGCAACACAAGGTTACCTGCCCCCGTTCATGACATATAAGATGCAATGTTCCTAACATGCATCTAACATTATGCAATATTCGCAGCGGATAATTTTTTTCTTTAGCAATACTATGCACCAAATTGAAAATATCCCAAATGCTTAAAACATACTTCATACATAAAGACCCATTGAGTAGATCACAACACTAGTCCAAAATGGTTATGATCCAAAAAATACTAAAGATGCAACTCCATTGTACAAGCAGTAATTTACGTTAACTACTATATTAACATTGACGTCGCACCGTCACTTAGTCAACTGTGTCTAGTTGATCAGCTCATGATTCTCCTTCAGGTCCTGTAACAAGATCTACAATTCGGGGGGAATGGTAGTTGGGAGTACCAAAGTGAGATTTGATTACAAATCTCAGTAAGTTAACAAAAAAACTTTCACACAAGCTAATGATGCATGCATGACAGTAAAAGCATAAATGTATAATCAAATTCATAAGTAATTAAAGCATAACTTGGCGTACAACATAGCATAATTGACATAACTTAAATTGAAATATGAACTGAACTTGACTTGACATGAACTTGATCTGAAACTTGACTTAACATGAAAAATACATACTCCACAGTTGTTGTGGCCTCATGTATTCTACGTGTAAATACATACTCCACAGTTGTTGTGGCCCCATGTATTCTACACAAACTTGACTTAACATGAAAAATACATACTCCACAGTTGTTGTGGCCCCATGTATTCTACGGAAACTTATTCTTTAACTGCTTAAATACATACTCCACAGTTGTTGTGGCCCCATGTATTCTACGTGTAAATACATATTCCACAGTTGTTGTGGCCCCATGTATTCTACACAAACTTGACTTAATATGAAAAATACATACTCCACAGTTGTTGTGACCCCATGTATTCTACGTGTAAATACATATTCCACAGTTGTTGTGGCCCCATGTATTCTACACAAACTTGACTTAACATGAAAAATACATACTCCACAGTTGTTGTGGCCCCATGTATTCTACGTGTAAATACATACTCCACAGTTGTTATAGCCCCATGTATTCTACGGAAACTTATTCTTTAACTGCTTAAATACATACTCCACAGTTGTTGTGGCCCCATGTATTCTACGTGTCACAATTGATGTGTCTCACGTAGTGTATGCGTCACAATTGCTGTGACCCCATACATAAGTAATCAAAATGAAACGTGACTGGAATACGAAAGGACTGGAGCCCTGACGTAACATAACGTGATTTGAACATAACTTGAAATACATGACCAACTTGAGATAGAAACATTTCGTAACATGGCATAACATATAATAGACAACATATTTAACATGACATACTTGTAATGTACAGTAATACATGACAGAATATATTATGTAACAGATAAAAATTGATACAGAATAAATTCTGTATAATAGATAATTACGTGATAACTTGGCATGGCATGACATATATGATAACATACATACATACACTGTAATTTATTTACTTAGCACACATACACAGTAGACTGCTAGTAAGTTAAAAGCTAACTTACCTCGATCTCCGCGTTTCTTATAAAACTTCAAGTGCGATCACGAGGAACTGTAATTAGTGATTCTAAAAGTTAGAACTAAATCACTAATAATTTGAAATATGGAAAATACTAACTTAAAGAGTAAAATTTTCATTTTACTCTCTACATGTGGGAAAATGACTTAAGGATTTTGCATACTAATTCCAAAAGTTTCCAAAATTTACATTCCTCATGTAAATTTTGTCCTAAACTTAAATATCAACTCAGAAAAATTTAAAACAAAACACAACTATGAAGAACACATTATGGCCGAAACATCCATAGGCCATTTCCCTTGATTTTTGTTGCAATTCCTTCCAATTTCAAAACTCATGCTTAAACCAAAATTTTGCAACAAATATCTTCCAATCCTAAGTTCAAAATCATACTTAAAACATCCATTTAGAAAAAACTAATAATTAACACCAAACTTTTTTGTAAAAAGATCCAAGCACTTGAATCACAAGTTTTGACCTTAAATCAAAACATCTCCAAGAATTTCAAAAATCAAATCTTACTTCTAACATATTCATAATATCATCCTAACATCAACCATGCTTTAAATCATCAAACTAAAGTCACCAAAATCACAAAATAACATTTGGAGTTTTTGGTTTTACACTTAGTCCAAAAACAGAAACTTTTTCCTCAACTAGTTTTGACAAATCTCTTGATCTATGACTTACAAATATATGATCTTCAAACCAAACCATCACATGGTTTAAAAAGATGTCCTAAAACATATATAAGTTTCTAATTCAAGATCACATGGTTAGAAATTAACCAAAACATAAATTTAGCCAAGAATATCTACACTTTGGCTTATTTGAATATCTCTTTGCATAAAATTTCATATCTTTGAAACTAACATCAAATATCTTCAAAATAATAATATAACATGTATATAAGATACTTAGGATCCTCCAATAAAATTATTAAAGTCATTAAAATAGGTTTAGACCACCAAAGAGTTAAATTTTCTCAAAACAGAAACTGTTTTTCCTCTTCCAGTTTCTAAGTTTCTAAATCTAAGAAAAAATCTTTCATCAAAACCTTTAATCATGAAAAAATCCCCAACCAATAGTCATATATACATGTTAAAAATACTCCATAAAAATTTCGGACCAATATCTATCCATTAGCTTGGTCAAAAACTCCAAACTATAACATATTCTCCAGTTTATCTTCTAGAATGACCTTTCTATAGTTTATATAATATTTGACTGACCAAATGATCTTCAAATGGGGCAAATAAGATATCCATGTAAACTAGACTCAAAAAGAAACAACTTATATGAAGGAGACTTTATGATAAAACACTTACAACAGCTTCGAAATGGGCATGCAAAAGACCTCCTAAAAGCTGTCCGAGAGAGAGTGTTTGATAATATTTTATTGGAAGGTGTAATTGAAGATAATTTCATGGGGAGAGGTGGCTGGAGATAATTATGGATGAGATATGGAAGAGATGAGGCTGGAGTTGAGAGTTGAGTGTAGTTTTCTCCTACCCAAAATATCTATAAAAGATTATCTCATAATATTCTATCCAATAGTATCTACAAAAAATCAACTTAAGATATTTTTATCTAATAATATCTATAAAAATCAACTCAAAATATTTTTACCCAATAATATTCATGAAAATTACCTCAAGATATTTCTTTTTATCCAATAATATCTACAGTTTTAAACAGACGTTTTGACCGAAAATATGAAAAAATGTTATTGCGCCATAAGACTTTAAATAACCCTCCGAGTCTAATGGCACAAACCATAATACATTTTGACACTTCTAACTATCTCCAATAATCAAAAACACACTTCTGATACCATAGTAAATAATAACACTAACTATGTAGTTAGACAAAAACCTATATGATTAATGGATTCGTGAAAACTTATGGGATTTTCACGAGATTCTTAAAGTTAATAGAAATTTCACAATTGAATTTCTAGCGGGCTGTTACACCCTTGCTAGGATGATGATAGTGATGAGTTATCCTATAAAACTGTTGACGGCTAAGGGGTTCGGGACTACACTAAACCCTTGATCCTAGGTTTCCTATTCCTTTTCATTTTACTATAATGAGGGATTGTATTAGAGTATTCTTGATAAAGAAGAATATCTAGAAGAAAATAGTTTTGGAAAACAAATGTGCATTTGACTACCGACACTTAGACTTCTATCCAAAATATTAATTACATGTATGTCATGGCTCACTTTATTGATAATGGATGGAAGTCATATAAACAAATCATTTCATTTACTCGAGTTAGTGATCACTTGGGCAACGATTGGGAGGGTATTGGATGAGTGCATGCTTGACTGGTGCATTAACAAAGTTCTTACAATTATAGTAGATAATGTTACCTCTAACGATTTCGTTATTGATTGGTTGAGAATAAGGGAAATAGGAAGTGAAGAGTGTGTTGCGGATGACAAGTTTATTCACATGAGATATGCTGCACACATTTTAAAACTTGTTGTGAGTGAAGGTTTGAAAGATGTTGATGACTCAATCATAAGGGCTAACAATTTGCTTAAGTATATGAAGTCTTCTTTTCAAAGACTTGCCACTTTCAAGTTTTGTATTGATAGCTCAAAAATTCCATATTTTAGTTTCTTGTGTCTTGATGTATCTACTAGATAAAACTCAACTTATCTTATATTGGATGTGGTTGAGAAATATAAAAAAGCCTTCCAACTTCTACTCGATGAGAATCCCTACTTGCAAATTTATTTGCCTGAGGATGGGCTTGGGAAAAATGGTCTAAGTGCTCTTGGATCTGATGATTGGGATATCATAATAAACTTTACAAAGTTTCTTCATATATTTTATAATGTCACATTGTGTATTTTTGGTACACTATCTGTCATATCAAATCTGTATTTCCAATAGCTTATTAATATTCACACAAAATTGAATAGTTTTGATGATAATAGTAATCAACGTTTGAGTTCAATAGCTTTAGAATGAAAAGAAAGTATTATAAATATTGGGGTGATCTTCAAAAGATAAATAGGTTGTTGTTTATTAATGCCATTCTTGATCCACAGTACAAATTGGTTACTCAAGCATATTGGTTCATGTAAACATTGGTCGATGAGAAGGGTGAGGAATTTGCTGCACTTCTCAAGAGGGATATGGAGTTTTTGTATGAACAGTATGTTACATTTAGTGGTGGGTGCGCAAGTGGGTCTAAGTCAAGTACGTCTCACACTCGTAATGAGGGTAGTACATCAATGGGGAGTAGCTGTATAATCGATCCCTTGGCTTTTTTGAGAAACTTCTATAAAGAGCAGAAATCAACAAACTTGATGGACTGTAAGTCGGAACTAAAACAGTATTTGTTGGAGGATGTTGAGGTTCATATGGAGAGTTTCGATATTTTAATTTAGTGGAGGGTCAACTCTACTAAATATCTAGTTCTTGCTTTAATGACAATAAATATCTTGGCCCATTCCAATCATCACCGTAGCATCTGAGTCATTATTTAGTACAGGAAGCCATTTCTTTGGCTCCTAGACCTTTAGAGGCTCTTGTGTGTGCACAAAATTGGTTGAAGTCTACTCCTACATGTTCTAGGAGTGCTACTTGCATGGTGCGGGATGGGGTGTACCATTCCCCGCACCTCGCCCCTACCCATGCAAGGGAAGGATTCGAACTCGAGACGGACACCTCATTTGCACTACCCCACACCCATTCCAATACTACCAATGACCCATTGAGCCTAAAAACTATTTATGTTTTTAGATCCAAATTATCACGTAATTTACATTGAAAATTTAAAATTTTTAAATACAAACAATACTAAGAAACTAATAATATAGTTTATTAGAGTTGTATTCAATAGTGAGTCCTACATTGCTCAAGTAAGATTCTTGTATTACCTTGACCTCCTATATAAAAGCAATACAATAAAATAAATACAAGGCTCCTATATATACAATTTGTAGAAATATATAAACATATATATATAATGCGGGGTTGGGTCTAGCCCGCTCCCTGCCCCCTTTAGGGAGCTAGATGCGGGGCATCTAGCGGATAAGGGTCCTCCCCGCCCATGCAAAGGCGGGGTGGACAAAGGTGGGGCAACCACCCCTAATATGTTTGAGTCAAAATTATTCGGATATGATTAATGATGCGGACAACTATAAGTTAAACTCAAGTAATATATTTAGACATTTTTTTTTTTTTAGTTTTTGTTATATATCATGATTTTATCATTTTTTTTATACGAATGTCTTATATTTTAACATCTTAATGTATAATTGACCACCAATATGGCGATTCTACTGCATGAAGATGATTGAGGTTTGAGGTGCATTTGTGAAACTGTATAACTTGTTGTCTGTTCAATTTTGTTTCTTTTGTTTTTATTAATTTATGTGAATCTATCTTATTTCCTCACTAATATTGCCCTAATTTCTTTGGGAATAACTTGGAATGGCACTCAGGGTTTGGTTAATTTCTTTGGCACAAGATATTTATTTCGTTGTTGTTGTCTTTTTTTAATTGTTGGAATAAGAATTTGTTATTGTTGTAAATGATGGGTGATGGGTTGGTTGGAAAATTTGAAAGGATAGATGATGAATGATAGATGACAGATGGTCAATGTTGTTGGCTTTCTTTGGTTTCCTTTGTTGTTGGAATCAGACAATAACATGTGATTTTAATTTGTAATGGTTGGCTGTTATAGTTGGGCACAATAACAATAATGATGGCTTGTAAGTTTTTTATTTTAGTTTTGGCTTCAATTGCTTGTAACTTGTAGTAAATCAGCAGTGATTAGTTGTAAATTTGGTTATGCTTTTTTAATTTATAGTGAATGATTTAGTTTTGTAATTTTGGTTATGTTTTTTTAATTTGTAGTGAATTATTTATTTTTTACAATTTTGATTATGTTTTTAGTAAAATTGAAGTAAATAGCATTGAATGATTTACACTTTTACATGTTAAATAAATTTTTGAAAAAACTTGAAATTTAAATGCGTACAAAAATTCTTTTTTTTTTTAAATAGACTAAATATAAAATTAGGAAAAATATTCCATAAAAAAGCTCAATAAAATAGTTCATGTCTGACTTTGCTCCGACAAATCAAACTCATCGAAGTCAGGAAAGAGGATACACAAGATAGGGTCAGAGCTAGACATTCACACTTCAGTGCTCAGCCCTATACGCCTATCAACCGTTGGATGAAGTGACTCTCATCATCGCAGATCACTCTAACGGCAGTCTACAGTTCGTTGAGCAAACCCCCATTCAATTTTTATCCAACGATTCAAAAAGTCAAGACTACCAAAACCTAATCACATTGACCAATACACCCACGACACGTGTTCGAGATTTTCATTTTCCTTAAAAAAAAGTGCACAGATACTTGGCAGTCTGGTAAATTTGATAATATCCCTTTATCTTTACTCTTTATTTTTCTTAAGAAAAAGAAAAAGAAAAGGTGACGTCTGCACCGTCACGCTTCCGAATTACATCTCTGGGCTCGCCCTTTCGCACTGTGATGTTAGCAGGTTACGAACCGAAGGGATTTTCTCGTCATTGCGCATCTGACGGGTATTCTAGTCTTTTCCTGATTATAAAATGAGAGAGATTAGACAGAGACAGAGAGACAGAGACGAAGAGAGAGAAAGAAAGAGAGCAGAGAGACGAGAGCCGTTTGAGTCCGTTTTTTCAGTTAGTATATGAAGGTGAAACCATGGCATCCGACCAAGAAATAGCAAAAGGCGTGGAGTCTGTGCTCAGTCAAGCGGACCCTACCGTCGCCACCACTTATAATAGCGTCGTTCAGCAGTTGGAGGCAAAGCTAGGGCTAGACCTATCCCACAAGGCCGGCTTCATCCGGGACCAGATCAACCTCCTCCTCCGCACCCACGCTCAGCCACCGTCCCATCCACAGACCCACCACTACCACCCTCAACCGAAAGACCATTTTGCTTTCCGAAACCACCCTCAATTCCAATCCACCCACCCCCAACAATTCCCTCCCCATTTTGCCCTCCAGCCTCAACCTCACCACCTTCCCGACGAGCTCTCCTTCCGCCAGCCCCAACACCCTCCGCCGCAGCCCCAGCATCTGGCCTCACAGGTCCAGCCACAGCCGTCGGTGACCAAGCCTGAGGCTTTCGCTCCGAATGCCACCCCTGAGACCCCGAAGCAAAGGTTCTATTTTTTTTTTCTTTTGGGAGTCCGTTTAGGGTTTTTTCGGGTGTTTTTGTTCAATTTCAGGGTTGGGGTTGCTGGAGTCGCAAAGTTAGGGTTTTTCTGTTGCGGCTAAGTTTGTTTGGTTTATCTTTACGATAAGTATGTCTGTTTTGACTAAACTAGCATCCATTAGTTGCATATTTTCATAATGTGCTAGCTAATTTCAATATTTTGAGTTTGGTACGTATTTCTTGGTATAATGAATTTGTGACCTTTTATAGGGATTAGGTTCCATTTATTGACATTCTTTTTTCTTTTTGGTTCAGTCTTTAATTGGTTTGGAAGAGAGTTATGAGTACGGCCTGACAATAAGATTGGTATTTAGACTTATCAAAAAAAGAAAAAAAGATTGGTATTTATACTCTCCCATATGGTGATAGTTTTTATTTTTATTTCTTGGCTACTGAAATGCGTTTCAGGCTGTTATCTTCTGTCTTCGAATATAAAAGAGTAATTCATGTAGTCAATGTGTCGGCATATCTTAGGAATACGTTTCTAGTCTGTTCGGCTAGCGACTAAAATTCTTGCTGGAAAATGAAGTTCATGGCTTGCTTCTGCTTTGATCTACTAAAAGTTTTATTAAAGGGATTTTCCCCTTTCCATTTAACTCGTTTAAAATGTGATCATGCTTATGTGTTTTGAGTGAAGTTACTTGTGAATAGATTTTCGTGATAATATTTTGGTTGGGGTGGTCCATTTTTTGTGTCTTTATTATGGAAATTCTGAACTGTTATGTGATTACATTTCTGTGATCTAGGTGTAGCATTTTTGTTCTTCTTCTTTTTCTTTTTCTTTTTTAATCTTAGGAGTGCCATTTATCTTTATATGGTGATAACTAGTGGTGTGCTACTCGACATTGCCTTTGCATGCACTCTAATTTTGTTTCACCCTTGTATCTACACGAGCAAGCACTTTATGGCTTGTTCCTAATAGGAAGTATAACTCTGAGGGATGACTTGATGTATTTGTGTGTATTGTGTATTGTTTCAGCACTCCGGTGGGAGCCAAAAGAAGAGGTGGTCCTGGGGGTTTAAACAAAGTGTGTGGTGTCTCACCTGAACTTCAGGCAATCGTTGGTCAGCCAGCAATGCCAAGGACTGAGGTTGTTATTTCCACATATTTTGCAATCTTATTGGGCTCTTTTATAATTTACATTACAGAAGTGTTAAGGTTTATGAAGTAATTTTGATATGGATATTGAAGAAACTCTGGTTTGCTTTGTTCAGATTGT
The DNA here is from genome assembly GCF_018687715.1 of Carya illinoinensis. Classification (NCBI taxonomy): domain Eukaryota; kingdom Viridiplantae; phylum Streptophyta; class Magnoliopsida; order Fagales; family Juglandaceae; genus Carya; species Carya illinoinensis. Next base: position 9,670,327 of record NC_056761.1, read on the forward strand.
GAAGCAGCTGTGGGCCTACATAAGGAAAAACAACCTTCAAGATCCAAGTAACAAAAGAAAGATTATCTGTGATGATGCCCTGCGTTTGGTATTTGAGACAGACTGTACTGACATGTTCAAGATGAATAAGCTGCTAGCCAAACATATCATTGCACTTGAACCTTCAAGTATGTAATGTGGCATAGAACACATTATCTGTCTTATAATGGTTTTCATTTAGTCAATGTTCCCCCACTTGATGTCTGCAGAGGAGTCAGGTCAAGCTAAACGATTGAAGGTAGATATTGAGTCTACAACTGAAAGTAGTGAACCGGGTTCATCTGCTGTCGTTATATCTGAAGCACTTGCCAAGTTTTTGGGCTCTGAGGGAAGGGAGATGCTCCAATCTGAGGCTTTAAGGCGTGTTTGGGAGTACATTAAAGTTAACAGTTTGGAGGTAGGTATCCTGATGCACAAGTTTGCTCCCGTCTCTTGCTCTCTTTCAAATCTAAATTGGCTGCTTTATCTAGGCTCATCTATACATACTAGGATTCTATTTGGTTCCTTTTCATTAACAACATCTTCTCATGCAGCTGGCCTTCTCCGCTATTTAAAGTGATTTCTTTTTTTTCTTTTTCTTTTTTTCTTTTTCTTTTTTTTGGGGGGGGGGGGGGGGGGGGGGGGGTGTGTGTGGGGTTTATCATTTAGGAATTAAATCTTTGTGGCTTTACTTGTATAATTTTAGGATCCTTTAAATGCAATGGTGATATTATGTGATGCAAACCTTCGTGAGCTGCTTGGATGTGAAAGCATTTCTGCATTGGGGATACAGGAGATGTTGGCACGCCATCATTTATTCAAACGGTCATGATGCATGCAAGCATTCACTGGTATTAAATCATGCAATGTTAATGTGCCGTCCCTTTTTGCCTTTCACATTTAATTGATATATCTGCAAAGTTTCTGCAAATCTCGTGCTTTTACATGTGTATGTATAACATTCGGTGTGAACCTCACACTTCATGTTGGATTTCTCGTTTACAGTATTTTTCCTTTTATCTTTTGGGTACCATTTTGATGATCCATGGAGTTCAGTGTTCGGGTTATGCATTTCTATCTTTTATATCATTATGCCTAACAACCTTAAATATCTTAACCCACGCTTTTTCTGTTTTTGGCATAGAAAGGAGCTTGATTTGCAGTTGTGATTCATTGGCTGTTTCCTCCAACCAATATATATCTTACAACAGTTAACCAACAAATATATTGTATACTGTTTTGGGGTTGGCTCAAGTGGTAAAGGACTTGGGCATGGGGGTATGCTCCCTCCAGGTCTAAAGTTCAAATTCCCTTGGGTGCAAACAATCTCTAATGACCATTGGACTGAGTCATTTTTTCCTTGAATTACTTGAGGTGCACTTGCAAGAAATTTTTTGCCGAGAGCCTGTGCACCCCCGGGATTAGTCAGGACACTATTCCTGAGCACCCAATGCCAATCAAAAAATATATTATATACTATCTGTTTTGTGCTAAAAAAGCTGATGGAATGGTTTTACTATACTCTTGCAGATGCTTTGATTTGCGGCTCACATATGATGGTAGAACAGATGGTGAAGACTCATTTTCTTTTTCCTTTTTTTATTGGGTGCCATGACATGGTTAGATGACATGTTATATGACTTGGTGATATCTAAGAATATGTACCCACGGGCCAATGGCAAAGGAGTATCTTGTAGTTATGCCTTTGCCCTGGATTTAATTTTTCTGTTTTTCTTTCCATTCGATGCTAACCTCTGAACTGACTGACGGAGACTGGTTAGAATGCTAAATTCTCTGTACATCCTTATGGATAACTGTGTGTATCTTCTTAGATGGCAGAAATGATTGTTGCACTTAACCATCTATAACTGGTCCTATCTTGTTAAGACCGTTTTTTACTGCAGTTCCTACTTATTTGAGTGGTCAACTAACTAGAAGTATATCCATCAAGGCAAGTGGTCTATGGTCATGAGTGAGTTGATGCAAGTCAAATTTAGAGTTCAATACACTTTTTATCCTAAATTATGAGTGATTTATATGTTGCCCTCAAACTATCAAAAGTGACATATTTTACCCTCAACAATTGCCAATAATCAAAGAAATGTTTTATTATCAAGTCGGTGTGTAGAGCATACCTAGTAAAGTAGTTATATGATATAATATGATCTGGAAGATAAATTTTAAAATTTAAATATTATAAATTAAATTTTATTATTTAAGTGATGTGGATGGTGTGCTCTACATACCGGATTAAGAATAACATAACTCTTTATCTATATTTTTGATACAGGGGTGCGGAGTTTTGAATCCAGATTTTCTATTTGGAGAACTGGGTCATATGCCATCAGACCATTAACCTCTTAGTGCATAACTCTTTATCAAATAACACTCTTTTATTAAAAATCCGACTATAAAAATGTGTCATGTTGGAGGTTGCAATGTATCCCTTTGATAATTTAGGAGGGAATTTATATATTACCCAACAATTTGAAGATGAAAAGTGTATTTAACTAAAGTTATTTAGCCACTGAGATTCTACTATTTCTGCCAAGAAGGAAATTGCATTTTCTGTGGGGATTAAATGGTACAAAAATCACATCACTATGGTCCATACCTTAAGATGAATGCAAAGTGAATTTAAATAAGAACAGAGAGACACCAATGAGGAACAGAGTGAGTAAAACATATACAACTCTTTTGGCTTTGCTCTTGGACCCCTTGTAAGTATCCATCCTGTCCATTATATTCATGACATATGCCATCAATTTCTTCAAAGGAAAAAGGCAAAAAAAAAAAAAAAAAAATTAACATTGAGAAAAAGAAAAAGGGAAAAAAAAAATAAAAGAAAGAGAAACAAGGAAAATGAAAGGACCAATGAGTGTCATACCAGTCTGAAAGGTTCAATATGAAGCAGCGGCTCCATGAACATCTCTACGTTTCTGGATCGTAGAAAAATAAATCATTCGCATAAAATGCCAAAAACGAAGGACAATTGTTTATGTAAGTGTTCACGTACATGTGCAAATCAATTCTCTTTCTGATTTTTGAACCATAATTGCTAATTTGTTAAATTTTTTATATAAATAATGATTTCATATGGTATTAGAACAGAGGTCCTTAGTTCAAATCCCGACTCTATACTATATCCTATATAATTAAATATTTCTCGTGTTGGACCCATTCATTGAGAGAGAGTCTAGCTCACTCATGAGAAGATGTATTAAGAATACAATAGAACAATTAAATCTACATATTCTCGTTAGCTTAAACTTTTATAAAAATGGTAATTTCACATAAGCCTAACAGGGCAATCACATTTCAAATAAGTTGTCTCTGATATCCAATAGACAGCCTCATTTGGTTATACAAATAAGATTAGATGAGATGAGATAAAAATTAAAAATTGAAAAAAATATTATTAGAATATAATTTTTTAATACTAATTTTGTTTTGGAATTTGAAAAAGTTAAATTGTTTATTATATTTCGTGTAAAAATTTAAAAAAATATTATAATAATTATATGAGATGAGATCATCTACCAAACCAAACCAGGCATTAATCGTGTTTTCTGTTCTTCTAGACAATAAAAATTAAAAAGAATATAAATAAATAAAACTGAGGCAGACCACCTTATGTACACCTTCCCCTGGTACACTTGCAATACATGGAAGCTGAAACCCTTTCCTAAAGGCACATGTACTTTGTTCCATTCTGTACATAACCAACCACAGAAGAAATTTGATAGAATCTGTTAAAGAACTCTGAAGATAGACAATATCATTGGCTGTAAGAAGAAAATGGATAGCATACCAAATCTCCATGAGACACCAACACTCAGCCCATCATGGAATGTTGGTTTCACAACAAGTTCAACATTATCTCCCAAGCTTTTAATCAGATTGGAGAAAAAATCCAGCACTTGCTGCAAGAAAGAAATGCCATAATAATGTAATTTTCATAAAAAAACAAACAAACAAAAAGACTGAGTAGTTCTTACCATTTTCCCTTGAAAGGGTTGGAAAAATGAGAAAAAGTTGCAGATACATCTGCATTCATCTCCAATGACATCAGATAATTCAAGGATGTTTTTGTTCTTGATTGCATCGTAAAGCTTGAGGACTGTCTCCAGAGCTCTATGGTCTTCCTCTCCTGATCCTGAGTTTTTAGCATCAAATGGCACTAGTTCTGCTAAACGCCTGTTCCTGGAAGAGAAGCTGCTACAAACCAAAGGTTGGTATGAAGTTGGAGACTGAAAATTACGAAGAACATAACCCTTCTCTTGTGATTTTCCAGCATTGCTTGTTGCTAGAGAGCTATTATATGGAAGGGAAGAAGAGATTAGCCTACTGCTGTATTGGGGGGTGGGGAAAGAGACCAAAGCCATTTCTACGTTAAGAAATAATGGAAATGATTTGGAAAGCTATTCAAGATTTCACAGAAATACCTTAAGAAGAAAAGTCAGGAACATACATAACAAAAAAAGAATCAAGAAGCTGGACTATGCATCAACAGCAAGCTAGGTATCTTTCTTGACCCTTGTGAAAAATCAATTGCATGTGACCGTACTTGCAGAATGAAAATTTTGATTACAAACATAATCTAATGTGATATAATAGATTTATTATAAACTTTATAACTTAATATATTATATCAAGTCATATTAATTGATTATTATAAAATTTTATCTTAAAAATAAAAAGAAAATATTTCATTTTGTTTAGAAAATTCTATTTTCATGTTGGTGTATAGAGTATAATAGTAAAGTACTTATATGATATAATTTAATTTAAAAGATAAATTTTAAAAATAATTCTATATTTATAATGTCTCCATCGTTAGATAAATTTAAGTTTTAGGAAATAATCTCATTAGGATAATGATAAGTTCACTAACTCATACCATCTGTTAACTATTCTCTTTAATTTTTTTTTAAATTTTTTTATTATTTTTGTATTTAATAGTTAAGAAAGTAACTATTAGTAAAATTATATATATATTTTTAATTTTTTCTTATTTCATTAATTTAAAACTTCTACGACGACAACTTTTGACTTAGTGGCTTCATTCTCCTATGCTTTTGCTATTTAATGGTTAAGTAAATAACTATTAATACTATCATTGAAATAGCTAAATTCATATCTAAGTTTTAGCTAATATGATGTAAATTTTCTTTTATCTATTTTATTAACTTCCAATTCCTACATTAGATTATTTATATTCTTTATATAATAATAAAATAATATTAATTTATTTTTAAACTTTTTTAAATTATTTAATTTTATTATATTTTAGCATTCTACCAATTATATGTTAATTAGTTATAATATAATAGCCCTAAAAAAACTACTACAACCAAATCGCAGTAGGAAGTAAGAAAGAAAATATTTTTTATTTTTTTTGATCATGGTACAGTAACTATCAAATTTGATTTACAACACTAATTTACTGTAGCAAAAAGTCAACCCCTTTTATATTTGCATAATTCAATGCAGTATATTTTGAGATTCTATTAGCCAAACAACTCATTAGATTTGCAAATCTAATGAGAGTAAGGGTGTAAATTTTAACCGGTAAACCGGAAAATCGGACCGGACCGGTTGTGCCGGTTTTGAACCGGTCCGGTCCGGAACCGGTTTCATAAAATGAAAAACCGGCCGGAACCGGTCCGGTTTTGGTTCCGGCCATTTTTAGACCGGACCGGCCCGGCCCGGACCGGTACTATTTAATATGTGTATATTTTTTTATTTATTTAATGTTATATGTTATATATTTTATATTATATATAATTTTTATATATAATATATAATAATATAAATTATAATTATATATAAGATAGTGTTATTTTAATTTATAAAATAAAAGTTTAATCTCAAACATGAAAATTTAATTGATCATATGCTTTAAATATATAATATTATAAATATATATTATTTATTAATAACATTTTATCATAGATTCATAAGAAGTAAGAACCTAAAAAGAAAGAAAATCACTCAAATATTATTATTAAATTTTAATGGCCTAATACACTTAAAACTCTTTATATTTTTTTTGATAAGTACATAAGACATTAGTAGATAAATATTAATTATATATATTAGCATATAATTTATATAAAGCCATACCAAAGCTATACTAATAGCATAAATTTTTTACATAGCACTTTTTTTTTTGCATAGCAGTCTTTTTATATAGTAGTTTTTTTTTTAAGTAGAATTTTTTGACGTAGCAGTTTTTTTTTTTTTTTATAAACAGATTTTTTTAATAATAAATATATATTTTATTAAAACCGGAAAACCGGACCGGAAGCTGGAATACCGGTTTAGGAGGGTAATCGGTGCGTAATCGGTTTTGAAAAATGTAAAACCGGTGCCTACCGGTTCGGTCCTAGATTTTGTCTAAAACCGGACCGAACTGGACCAGTTACACCCCTAAATGAGAGTGCTCTTTCTTTCTTTCTTCCATACTTTCTATTGTGATTTAGTTCAGCAATTATTTAAAAGCTATAATATTATTAATAATTAATATACAATCGATAAAATGGTAAAATACGATAAAATAAAATTTTTTAAAAATAAATTAATATTATTTTATTATTAGATAAAATATATATAAATAATTCAATATAAAAATTGAATGAGAATGAAATAAATAAAAATAAATTCATACCATATTAACTAAAACTTGGATTTACCTTTCGCTGTTTCCATAATGAGAGCGCTCTTATCAGTTGTCACGATGTCATATTAAGGTTCATCGAAGCATGACAAAGAGAAGGGACGAGGGACAGTGATCAGAATCAGAAAACACGGCCTTCATCTCTATAGTCTTCGAGGTCCATCAATGGCGGAAGATCTGGTGCTAGACACGGCGATCAGAGATTGGGTGCTGATCCCACTTTCGGTGGTGATGGTCCTCATCGGCGTACTCCGTCACTTCGTTGCCAAGCTCATGCGCTCTAACCAAGTCCCCGATGCCAAAATCGTCAAAGAAGGGTATGTCTAAAACCCCAATCTGTACACACGTATATGTATATGTAGCTCTCTTATTACTCGAAAATTTGAGTTCTTGTGGTGGTGGTCAACTTTTTCAGGCAAGTGGTCGTTAGGGCTCGGAATTTACGTGCCAGCGCTAACTTTATTCCTCCCAAGTCGTTTCGTGCTCGCAGACTCTATTTTAGCAATGAGGTATATTGTTTAAACGTACATATGTTTGTCTGAATTATAATATTATTGTGTTTCGGTAATTAAGCCTACGATTATTCGAAAATTAGATTAGAGAATGATTTGAAGTGTACCAATCTCTTCTTAAATTTTATTCCTTGAGTGCTACAAAAATTATAAAATAGTCTTTATTAACTTTAGAGCTTCGAGAATCTAGTACTAACCTCTAAGTAAGACTGATTCTAATGATGACGGAAGTCCAATTTATGTGCAAGTTTTTGGTTCTTAATAAACAAAGATTATTGTAACGTCTAAATGGAATGTCCAAACCACATAACTTATACTCCAAAAAGACTTGTCAATGATACAACGGGAGCCCTATTGGAACCTAATAAAGAGCAAGAACTTCTAATTCGCAAGCAATGTGGGATCCTATACATTAACTGTCCTTATCTTTATCATATGAGGTATCACAATCTATCTACCTTAAATTCTTGACGTTCTCGTTGAGCTAGTCCATTGTAGGTGGCATGACTCAAATCCCACTTTTCTGGTTGGGATAGGTTCTGATACCATTTATAATACCCCAATGGAAGGCCCAGACCACATAGCGTATACTCCAAAAAGACTAGTCAATGATACAATTAGAGCCCCATTGGAACCTTATAAAGAGTTAGAACTTTTCATTCTTAAGTATTGTGAAATCTCATACACTACCTACCCTTATTCTTATCATATGGGGTATCAAAATTATCCTCGTAGTCAAAGACAGATGGATTATGCTAGTTTTAGTGTCAAATTCTAATATAAATTCTATGGGGTTAAATTGAATTCTTGTTGCGGCTTCTTCATAAACTACCTATTCATAAAAGTATAGATTACCATGTACCGATAGAACAAATAATTATTCGCGATTCCATAATTGAATCAATTACATATTGGTTACAACAACCTACTAGAAAAATGTTTTGATAAAACTTTGTTTAAAAACCAAACTTCTTTTCAATCCCTAGGGGTTGGCTCAAGTGGTGGTTTAAACAATTTCTAGGGGCCATCGGACTAGGGAATTTTTTTCTTGAATTACCCGATGTGTACTCGCGGGAAACTCCTTGTTGAGAGCCTGTACACCCTGGGATTAGTTGGGACGTTGTTCCTAGACACCCAGTGCTAATAAAAAAAAATGAAATTTCTTTTTCTGTGTTACAGCTGTAATAATCAGGTGATTATGTGTATTTTTTTTTCTTGTCTCTAAAAGGAATGCATTTGCTTAGACTAGATTGTCATCTACATTTGCTTCTAGTCTAGACTCTGATATTTAAGTTATATGTATGTTTCGATGTGGCAGGAAAATGGGCTATTGTATGTTCCTAAGGGCCAGGCTCAAAATGCCCAGGCACAAATGTTCTCTGATCCAAATATGGCTATGGATATGATGAAGAAAAACCTTTCAATGATTATTCCTCAGGTATAGCAAGTTGCATGGTTTGTCTTCTATTTTGGCAAGACATTGTGAATGTGAATGCGTCTTTTTGTTACGGTAACTTGGTGGTTGCTTGAATTTCATACTATTAGTTGTTGGTGTAATTTCTTGACTTAGATAATCAATCACATTGATGTTTTCTTGTTGGCCAGACTCTTACTTTTGCATGGGTCAACTTTTTCTTCTCAGGATTTGTCGCAGGTTTGTCGCTACACCACTTTGTTAATTCCCTATGCATAGGTTGTGGATTCAATCTTGAAAAATGTGGAATAATCACTTCAGTTCTGTTCTGTTGCATGTCATCACTTCATTTTTTTATTTATCTAAAAAAAGTTAGTTTTTTAAATTATTTCCTTCAGTATTTCATGTTGGCAATAGTGATTTCGGCGTCCTTTACCTTTTTGAATCTTCATTGTCTCTTAAAATTTAGGCAGTTCTTGTCAGTCTTAAACTCCCTGTTTGATTGATCCTTTTCTCTTTGTTAATGTCCATATATTGATGTTACCATTCAACGGTTATCTAAATTCTTCTCTTTCCTGCAGCTAAAATACCATTTCCATTGACTCAAAGGTTTAGGTCAATGTTACAGAATGGAATTGACTTGAGTACCGTGGACGTTAGCTATGTCAGTAGCCGCTCATGGTACGAGTCAAAGCTTGTGATTCTTTTAGTTAAATAAATTTTCTTAATTTCTTTCTACCTCATGTAGTTGACTGGTTGCATCTAATAATTCAAAACAAATTCTTTCAGGTATTTCCTCAATTTGTTTGGACTAAGAGGTTTATTTAGTCTCATTCTGGGAGAAGAAAATGGTTAGTATTAAGCAGCTCAGGAAATAAAAATAAAAATAAAGAAGACCCTGAATCCCTGGAGCTGCCATTTAGAGTTTCTCTGATGCTGAGATTTTTTATGCCCTCTTTGAATTTATCATATGGTGTTTTCTGATGCAGCCACAGATGACACACAGCGTATGATGCAAATGAGTGGGTTTGGCTTTGATCCAACAAAGGTACAGTTTTAAGGTTTTTGATATTGCCCTTATTAATGCATTTGCATTGGGTCTGATAAAATGAATTGCTCTGAAAAATTTAGATAGAATTCCCCGAAATTACCCGCATCCAGTTAGCCATTCTCAATTGAAAATGCCAATGAGCTACAGTGCCTCTCCAAGCTGTTGATACGCTGTAGCAAAGCTAAATAATATTGCCCAATTCTCTCTCTCTGGTCCATGAGCATGTATACACAAGCGAGATGGGTTTCTTGGCTTTGCCTGGCAGCCGGGGGTATCAGCATTCCTTAACACTATGGGTTGAGCTCCAAAGAGGGATGGTGGCGTGTGGGGGTGGCGATGGGACAAAAACAAGTGCTGAACTTCAAGGTTTCATTGATGACTCCTTGATTTTTTGGTGTGGTGGTTGTTTGGGTTGACCCCGTGTGGGGGTGTTGAGGTGGATTTTCTGGGTTGACAGTGAGATTTTGTTGGTGATTTTGGGGATGTTGAGACTTTCTGTGTGGTACTTCAACCGGAAAGGATTGAGTTCTTCGACCAGAATGGGGTGGGATGGTTTGGGGGAGGGGGAGTTTTTGCGCTGTTCGTGCACGAGAGAAGAAAGTGAGATTAATTATTGGACGAAATGAATATAAAATTATTGGACAGATAATTTAAATAGAGTAGAGAAAAACTTCAGATTTGCTTATATATGGTATTTTTGAATAGTGGATGGGTAAAATAGAAAAAGGGGGTTTTCTGGTTAAAATTCAGTTGGAGGGTGCATGAGCTTATGCGAATTCATAGGCTTAAGAAGTTTTTACTCATCAAGCTGCCATATATCTTCCTACAGCTTTCTCTATTCCTTTTTAGTCATATGAAGAATGGCACTGCAGTACTTGTAATATTTACTAAAATTTTGAGCATAAAAGTAATACTATCGCCAGATTTAATAAAAGAATGTCTGTTTTTGGAAGTATTTCGTTGGAAATCAACATCCAAATTCTACAGTTTACATTTCTTTTCTTTTTTTTAGACAAAGGAATACTAATAATAATAAAAATAATAAGCTAGCAAAATATACTCTTTTTATTGTGTAGAATCATGGCTTATTAAATTTTTGGCTACCCTGGTAGTTCTTGAATTGACACCCTACTTTGTTGGTTTTTGGGGGAAATGCCAGCTATTATGAGCACCTCAAGTGTACAAAACAACCCGCTCCTGTACTCCTCTCCCACCTCCTTTCTTTTTCTTCTCACTATTGCTCGTGTGCACATAATACCTGAACTCCTCCACCTCCACATCTCTCTGTCTCTCTCTGATATAAATATATCAGCCGCATTGTCAGCTTAGGTGGATTGTGGTTGCACTTTTGTGTAAGATCTCTTTTGTGCAAGAGCTACTGGTCTTGGCCGGTGAACTAGGACCGCTGATTATGCATCTAATTTATCTGCAATAGTTGCCCTCGTAAATGTTTATTGTCAACATGTATTTATAGATTGTGAGTGACCAACCTTATAATAATATGGGGTTTTTATCATTCACTGAGAAAAGACTCATGTCGTAGGAATCGGTAGGATTCTAATACAAATTATAATTTGAAACTTTTTGTCTGGGATTCAACTGATATTGCTCCTTATATACATCTGGTACTGTACCCTCGGTGGAACAAATCCTGCCAGATTCCCCATTTGATATACGTTAACTTTCGAAAAATTGATTGCCTCGGTGACTTTCTTTTTCAGAGTTTGGGGGCTGAGAAAGACAGTCTCGACATAGTTCAGCATGACTGGGCCCTACCCAAATTTGAGCAACGTGCTGAAGCGGTTTTAAGAAAGGCTCTCAGATGAGGAATGGCGTCTGCTGACTTGCAGCTTGACGAGGTTGTACACAGCAGAGTCTTCTCCCCCCAATGTTGTAACCAACATCTTGAGTACCATGGGGGCCATGGCTCCACAGCTCTTTCCCCCCATGTTTTCAGTTATAATCTTTAGGTGTACTCCTTCAAAGGATATTAGGTGGCGCCTCCCAAAACTCTCACAACAGCGTGATAAATCATCCAAGGGTTTATCTTAATTCTAACACTTTCATTTCTATTTAACATTCCTAAGCTTCATTTGGAAAACAATTCTATGTCCCGTAGGGAGGTTCATTTTATTTGCATCTGAATAAGAAAACATTTAAACATTGTCCTCACGGTCTCCAATTCGCATTCGGGTTTATGCACCTGACCTTAGTGTTACCTGTGGTGCTTGCAATTTCCTGCATGAGTTCCTACATGAGCAATATGGCCGGTTTATTGTATTCCAAATAGCTCAAACATTGCTATATAAGTTGTTGTTTCGGACTAATCTGCAAACAGGAAGTGGGTGTAGATGAGATGATCAAACTCTGTAGTCTGGTGTTCAACAAAACGATCCTATCACAAAAAACTTAAAATTGAAGGAGGTGGGCAATGATTACAACCAATATCATAGTGTTGATGATTTAGCAAATTTCGCAGCAATTTCGACTCAAAAGAGCTTCCAAAGTGGCGGGAACTTTGGATATTTTGAGCCCTTTTGATTGATAATTGAAATATTCAGTGGAAGGTCCACTTCATGAGCAACGCCTTTTACAACAATAACAAAAGCTTTTTCTGCTCATCTCTTGCAAGAAATTTGATTCTACCTATTTAAGTGTAACTTCATAATATTTGAGTTGGCAATGTATTGTGAGATTGCGACATCGCCACGATTTGAGTGATCGTGTTATACATATTTTTGCAAAACGATTCGTTTTTAACTATTTTTATTTATTGTGAATTTTATGGACGTACACTTTAATACCAAATAAACAATAGTAAGGCTCAGTTCGGATTGAGAAATACTCTCAATTCATCTCATCATTATAATTTTTATAAATTTTTATATAAAATATAATAAACAATTTAATTTTTTCAAATCTCAAAATAATAATAATATTATTATTAAAAAAATAATATTCTAATAATATTTTATTCAATTTTCAATTTTCATCTCAATTCAACTCATCTCAATTTACTATCCAAACCTAAAATAAATCAATCACTAAACCTAAGTTCTTAGGCTATATTTGAATATTAAGATGAGATGAATTCTTTATGAATAATAATAAGTTAAGTAGGTAGAATGAGTTATGTGAGGTCCATCTAAAATAAATTTAAGTGTATTTAGATGTTAATATAAGTTTAGTACTATTTATAAGAAATTAAAAAATGTTGTTAGTCTTACGTGTAAAAATATTTTGATTTGAGATGATATTAATAATTTAAAAATTATGTATTTAAATATTAAATTTAATTTAAAATTAAATTAGATTAAATTGAATTGATGTAAATTGAATCTTACAACCAAATTAAGCTTTCGTCTTCTTGACGTTGAAAAAAGAAAAAGGGAAATTTATATGAGTGGAGAAAAGTAATGTTAGCCAAACCGGTCACAATTAAGAAGAAAGACATGTTGGCATTAAAAGCTAAGATGCAGCCATTGTTACAGTCTACTGTGGTGAATCAAAGGCAGAAAATTATTAATCCCCTCGAATTGTCGTGCATGATCCTACGTGTATACACGTGGGGAGACATCAACATCTGAAAAAAGCATGGGACGGAGGATTATAGTATTGACAACCCATGGACTAGTGGGTCCCACACAGACACCAAAATATTTGTTGGCCCACCTCAATGACCTCATCAAATTAAATTAAAAAATTTCCATTTTTCGATGACTCATATGGGGCAGGCCAAGCCTAATTGGTCCAGTCCAATTTCCCAAAACAGAGAAAAGTACAGTCAGCATTACACGTGGCGTGCTACCACTAGGTGGCCGTTGCTGAGGTCCATAATCTAGTGGGACCGCACTCCACCGTCCAACTTTCCACCAACTTTACAGCGGCTATTGGTAAAAATCTTTTTTACCAGTGTTTTTTTTAATTAATATTTAAGTATTATTGTTGAGAATTCTTTTATATTAATTAGGAAAAATACATAATTTAATTTTTTTTTATAATTATAATCAGCTCGAAAATTAATGGTTTAGTGATATATATTAATTATTTTTCTGGAAAATAGTCATAATTAAATTATATAAAATTGAGGAGTATGTTTATCTCAATACTCAATAGATATGTAATAAGTAAATTTTAAATTATAAAGTAACACACCAAGTATGCTAAAATTAAGGACCAACATCTTTCTTAGATATGTAATGAGTAAATATTTGGGGTTTTGTTGGTTTATTGTGGGTTAGAATTATTAACCATGTGACTTGCCAACAAGTAAGAAAGTTTGAACTCTTTCTATAAATGACAAATGCATAGACATTAATGTTAGAGCCAATTTTATTAAATGAGAAAGTCATAGACGCTAATATTACAACTTGTCATTTTTAGAAAAGATATTTGTAACTGTAAATTATATAATTACTACATAATTGTTTTGAAAAAAATAAATAAAACATGAGACTCACGTGAAAAAAAAAATTAAAATTTTAATAATGAATTTTACTATTTTTTAAAACTATTACGCGGCAATTACGTATTTTATGGTTATACGTAAAATTACTTTTATTAAACATTTTTTTATCCAAAAAAACTTTTTAAAATATCAAAATAAAAAATTATATTCATAAACCGGTGTAGAGAATATATATCCTGAATTATTGATGTGGCAATATTTAATTTATAAAAAAATTACAAATTTAAATTTTGTAAATAAAATTGTATCACATTACTAATCAACATATGATATTTCTGCTCTACCTTAACTTGGAAAATAAAAGAGATTTTACCTGAAAATCTTACATTATATTTTTTTTATCTAACATTTATTAGTTTTATTCTTTTATTTTAAGAATTAAAAATATATATAAATAAAAAATAAAAAAATATATTAATTAAATAAAAATTTTATTACATAAAATCGTATATTAATCTATATATTAATAATAATTTATTTATATTAAAAATTTAAATTAATATTATTTTTAATAAAATTTATTTTTTAATTAATCATAATAAATTAATACATATATTAATTAATATATTTATACTCTAGATTTATTAATTAAATAAAATTGTGTAACGTAAGCGTTACCATTTAAATGAATCAGAGGAGTGACTGTGATCCAACACGGCAAATCTGACGGCTGTATGTAGGTCCGGGGTCACGAGGAATACGTACTGGAAAGCATCCACAGGTGGGCCCTCCTCACAACGGCGTTTCGACTTTTGTAAAAGGGGCGGTTCCCAACGCTAGGAGCAAATGGGGGAGGCAGAATCAAGGACGGAGAAGCAGGCCACGTCATCATATATTATATTTTGCGTGTGGACAACTGGACAGTAATGATCGCAGTGGGTGTTGGTAAAGGGGCCCCATCTTGGGCACCGCCCTAGGGCATCTTGTTGGCTTTTTTTCGGCTCAACTCCATTGCATTCATGATGGAACATTGGAATGTGTTTGGTTTCTAAGAAAAAATAGTGGTTATTGGGTACTTCGACAGTGAAAGAAAACCTTAAAAAAAGGTGAACAATCAATTGAAACACCCCCCAAATTAAAAGCAAACTCGTAAAGTAAAAGTAATCCTGTTTTATTTTCCAAAAATCAATGCAATGAATATAAATAATATTTAATATTTCTTCTCATCATTCCGACCTTTCACAATTTCTATTTTATTTTTATATGTAAGCTTATTCGTGCTAAGGTCACATCCGTTTTATATATTATAGTTTAAGTGATTATTATTTAAGTTATTGAGATGTAAAATTATTTAAAATGTATGATATCAGTAAGTGTGATCAGAAATATTAAGCTTCAAAATGGAAAGTATTATTGCTAAAAAAATGAATCATAACACATGAAATATGATATTGATATCAGATATGGCCTCCACCATTTGGCATTCACAATTAATGGTTCTATAAATTAAGGTATCAATAATATAAAAAAGTTTTGATTATTTTTGAGATGAAATGAGTTGAAATAAAAGTTAAATAAAATATTGTTAAAATATATTTTTTAATATTATTTTTATTTTAAAATTTGAAAAATGTAATTCTACATACAGTCACTTTTACATACTCATTACGGACTTCACTAATGTAATTGGTTGCATCAATTTTTTTGTAATGCTACATACAGTCACTTTTATATATTCCCTGTGCACTCTATTGATGTGATTGGTTGCATTAATTTTTTTGTAATGTTAGATATAGTCACTTTTACACACTATCTGCTCACTCTACTGATACGATTGACTGTATTAATTTTTTTTAATACACAATTAATCAGATCAATAAAATACATAAAAAAATACGTAAAAATAATTACATATAAAATATTTGTAACTTTTATATTCTTTTTACTTTGGGAAATATATATATATATATATATATATATATATATATATATATATATATATATATTGAGTTGTTTAAAAAAAGAAGAAAGGAAAACATTCACAGCTAGACTTACTAATTATAATGTGCTTTAGTGTGTGTCAGTACTGACGCGAGGAGTGTTGTTGCAAAGATTCTTCTGGCGCTGATCACACTCCTGATTTCGCCCCTAGTCTTTACATGATTACATCTCTTTTATTATTTTTACACAGCACTTACGCCTCTATATATAGCTCTCTCACTCGGATCAGCTCTTTACCTCGCTATCAACTTCTGATCATATTTCTCGCTTCCTCTTTCCATTTTCTGTTCCAAATTCTTGTTTACTTCTCTTTGTATATAAAATGGCTACTGTTGAGGTATTCAACTACCATTTTCACTTTTGCTTATATATATATATATATATATATCTTCTGCTTTTCGTAGAATCGATTTGCATACAGTTTCTAATAGATCATTCCACGATTCCATCTTTGACAATATTTAAAGTATTTGCAGTAGGGTTCTTGTTTTAGACCAACGGTAGAATTCCATGTACGATCAACCTGAGCGTATATATGATCAGAGAAAATATGTCAATATTTTGGTATTTACCGCACACACTCTAGCTTCCTCGCAAATGACGGATCATCCACCTTCGTCTACCCTTTCATCTTTTGCCTGCCGAAGAAAATTTTATTTTATTTTATTTTGTGACAACAGATCGTAATGAACATATGCTATAGCACTAACTCCATCTGATAGATCAGTTCCATCAACCTTGATACAAGAGTATTGATCTGATGAATCCAAGGCTTTTCTTTTACTGTTTTTAACCTCATCAGATTGCTATACAACAGAGGATCGATATGGAGAACTTTTGTTGGAATGTCGTGTATTTTACATTTTTCTTGGCTACTTTGTCATTGCCTTTTTTTTCAATGTATTATTAGTCCCAAAACTTCTGTTTACGTTCAACTTTGCATAATTGAGTTTTACTGCTTGATATACAAAGCATGAAGTCGTTTTAAAGTTGTTCAAGAACTTTTGCATTGGTTCATCTATGTTATTTAAGGTGAATCGGGTATTGCAGGTAGCATCGGCTCCAACAACATTGCCTGAGAATGAAAAAACTGAGGTGACCACAATTAAGGAGACAACAACAGAAGAGCCGGTGGCAGCACCTGCTGCCCCAGAACCAGTTACCGAGGATACAAAAGAAGCAACACCTGAAGCCCCAGCAGCAGAGAAACCTGCCGCTGCTGAATCTGAAGCTCCAGCTGAAGTTGAGACCAAGGAAGTGGTAGAGGAAGCCAAGGAGGCTGAGGCAGAGAAGCCTGCAGCAGAGAAGACAGAGGAAGAGACTCGAGAAGTGGCAGTAGAGCCTGTTTCTGAGGAGGTGAACAAGGTAGAGACCAAAATAGAGGCTGCAGAAGTGGCTGAGGCCCCAGCAGCCCCGGCTGAGGCAGAGAAAACAGTGGAAGAAGAGAAGCCAGCTGAAGCGGCAGAGGAAACTAGCACTGAAGTTCCAGTTGAGAAGACTGAGTAATGGTTCTATAAAAGAAGTGAAACTAGAAGAGGGTCCTAGTTTGTTGGATCTTCTTAGGTTGCATTTCTCAAAGTTGGTATGCTATTTAGTTCTATTTTATTTATGTTTAGTTTAATTATGGTTATGATTGAGATAAGGCTCTGAATGGGTGGTTTTTGATATGGCGTGATGAGATGTGATCTCTAGGCTTGAATAATGAAATTTACTGTTTTTGTATTCAACATAAGATATTTTTGGTTTCCCATCTCTGTTACAACTATCCTTGATCTTCATGGGGGATTCAAACTGTGCCTGCAAGCTCCAAGGGGGCTGATCAAGATGTTATATAGGGCCATATGTTGCAGATATTGTGAACGTAACCAAAACCTCCATACATTTAGAGCAATGAGATGTGAAATGGCACATAGATCAGCTCAAGGATTCCTGTAAATCACGAGCTTTCAGAAAATTTAGACTTGCCACAAGCAAAGCTCTATAATTCTATTACATCTCTCTCTCTCTCTCGCGAGCGCGCGCGCGCGCACGCACCCACAAGTAGATAGATGATTTACAAGGAAAAGATGAGAGTTTAGTAAAGAAAAATTATAAACACTATGCATGAAAGGGAAATTCAAATGACAAGTCTAGTGTTGATAAATACCTCGCTGATTACGTCGAGCATTGGACACCCCAGAGCCCGACTTGTCCTGATAAGTGAGATGGCTTAGCACTAAAAGATCCAAAGGAAACTGACCTTCCATCTATATTATGTGCAGAAAACATTGAGGATATCAAATTATTAATTTCCTTTAAAGTCTCTCTCTTTCGTTCATCTTCAAAGGGCATACTGGTCATAGGCTTTGAATATGTAACTGTAAAGATGTAATTTAAATAATAAAATATATCAAGATTTTGAGATAAGTGGTGATTTTACATGGTATTAGAGTAGAAATTTTAAGCCTGAACACTGACTCTACTCTTCATAATATTTAATTAAATATTTGGTGGGTCATTAATTAGTAGGAAGTCTCGCCTACACATTAGGAGAATATTAAAATATAAATTAAATAAAAAAATTTACCTCTTTTCGTTAATTTAAACTTTTGGGGGATTCTAGTAATAAGATTGAGCACTGGCATTGGATGCTTTAAACGATAAAATATGGGAAAATATACGTAAAATTCTTTGTATAATTAATTATCAGAATGAAATTAACGTATAGATAATAAAACATAGAAACATTTAAATTACTTGAAATACATAATAAATAGTAATGCATTTAATGTGAAATATAAAATATGTTAATTACTGAGTTTCTAAATTGACAAGTGAAATAATTAAAATAATGAATATTATAACTTTGGGTGAAATGAAGAGCTTATTCCAAATCTTTTTTCAGGTACGGCGCATTTGCTTTGCTCTTTACTAGGTCAGGTCTCTGGCATCTGAAATTGAAGTCAATTCTGACCCAAAAAAAAAACGGGAAAATGAAAACAATGGAACGATGCATGAGAGTCCCATTTGTATGAACATAATAAAAGTGCATTAAATGTCAAGTTCTATATTCGTGCCTTTCCAAGTAAAACCTAACTTCATTATGATTCTTAAAAAGACTTCAAAAATCTTTTTTTTGGTAATGATTACGTGTATTGCTTTAATTTTGGAGTTGCCGAATGAATCCGCTAAAGGTCGATCAAATTCCACCCGGAAGAAATGCATGATATTTACCGTGAATATTGTAAGATAGTCTACTTCATGTGTCTCTCTTCCCTCGAGATTCTCGAATCTCAACGTGGAATAAGAATTTAAAGAAGCCTTGATTTTGGGGAAGAGAGAGCAATTAATAATGGTTATGGATGTAAACAACAAACAATGCGTGAGAAACCAACTATATATATATATTCTCTAAATAAAACAAATCTTGGAAAGAATTCACACACACACACACTAACAAAGAAGCTGAAGACACTATGAGAGGAAATTGACTAAGCATGTCATTGCAGAACCTCGGGTGCTTAAACGTCATGATAAAGCCAAATATCTAACACTAGGCAAGAAGTTCATGATGGAAGTGGAGATTTTTTTTCCCCCTGCCTCCAGCTTTATTCATACTATAACTATACAGACAGTCGAGAAAAAAGCAATGACACTGGAAAAGGGCCCAAAATAAGAGGATTAAAGCAGCTTCTTCCATGGTCTAAATGACGAACACGATATTCCTATAATCTGTACAAGCTGAGTGTATGTGCAATCAAAAACCCTTCGCAACCCCCAAATGCAAAGCTGTAACTAATATCACCAGGTACCAAAGCTGCAGCCTACATGTTCTTGGGTGATGAAGTGGAGGCGATCTTGCATGATGGCCATAGATGGATATGGTGGGAAACACAGCCGATAAAAGCATGTGTGGGATGAAGGCAGGCGATCGTGAGGCTCTGTGGACTTGTAGATGTAAAGCCGAGAAGCCAATCCACAGAAACCTTCCACCGGTAAATACTTCACTGAGGTCCAAAAAAAGAGAAGAACCTTTCTCTGCTCTGCCGACATTGCGCCAACGATCTGCAAGTTTCTTAACCATGAGAAAATTCGACATAACAAACTGGCAATAAACAAATGCTAATAATGCCTTGTCATCAGGTAGGTTTAAGTGCTTAATTTTTTAATGGTGGAGCATGTTAGGCTGTCAGTGATCATATGTCCTAGTGGAACTAGAAAGCAAAAAAAGTACAAGATCAAACAACTGTCTACCCAAATTCAAAGTACACTTATAGGTATTCAAATTGGAGCGGAAGGTAATGTCATGAATTCAAGGCATATTGGGTGCCTAGTAAATTAGCAATAAAAAACTATTGCTGCACTTTGATTTTTATCTATGGCCACAATTTTTTTCTATTGGCACTGAGTGTTCGAGAATAACATCCCAACTAATCCTGAAGATGCACAGGCCCTTGACAAACTATGGCCATAATTTAATATGGTATTCTAAGCATCCAAAAGATTGCATTAATTCTATAGCACTTATGTCTGTTTAAGTTCAATCATCACATATACCCTGACTGAAGGACTTAGGCTTGGTGGTATGCTCCCTCCAAGGTCTAAGGTTCAAATCCTCTTGGGTGCAAACAATCTCCAAAGTTCATTGGACTTGAGGATTTTTGTCTTGAATTACCCGAGATACACTTGCAGAAAACTCCTTGCCAATAACTTGTGCATCCTCGGAATTAGTCGGGACGCTGTTCTCGGACACTCGGTGCCAAACAAAAAGTACCATACACCACGTGAAAGCCTTATTTCACTAGTTGCGTCAATTTGCAAAATATTACCATAATGAAAATGACTTGTCTCAAACAAACGTACAAAAGAAGCCAGCTTCGTCAATTCCCAACACATTCCCATGTCTGTCCTATGTCGATTCCTTATAACTTTCCTCTTGACCTTTTGTTATATATAAGAATAATTTTTTATTAATCCACATAATTAGGCAAAGACTCAATACACAGGAGGTATGCAAGAGAAAAACCTAATTACAAGCTAAGTAACTTTCCTCTTGGCTTGTTAATGTGTATGTTGGTCAAATATGTCATTAGCAACTTAAAAGTAATTCTTGCCCTCATGAGTCATGTCATACTTCTTTTTTATAAGTAAATGCATCATGTCATACTTCTATTGCATAAAAAAAGTATGATCAATATAAGAATGTTGTACTTAAATTAATTTCAAAAGTAATTATCAACCTCAATTGAGGCGCTCTCTCTTGGAGGAGCTACAGTCCAGAGGGCAAGGAGGAGGCAAGAACTCTCTCTGAATTTGAGAGAACTAACAGTAGTCAGGTAATCACAGAACTCGAAAGAGTAACTGATGGAGGAGATCTCTTGAAGACAAAATTCAAGGGTACAATGGCTCAAGGAGGGAGACAAGTGCATGAAGTTATTACATCGGGTGGCTAATTCACATAGGAGGAATAATGCTATTGAGATGTTGATGGTAGACAGAGAAGTTTCCTCGAATAAGTTAGTCAAAACCACATCGTACAATATTAAGAGCACCTCCTCTCCGAATAGTACACATGGACAATAAAAGTGGATGGATTAACTTTTGCATCATTAGACCAACAGATCACAAGGTGGCTAGAGTGGCTAGAGAGGCCCTTTAAAGAAGATGAAGCGTGCAGAGTAATCCGAGGCATGGCTAGTGACGAGGCTCCAGGCCATGACGGTTTTATCATGGGTTTTTTCCAAGTTTGTTGGGAAGTGATCAAGGGTGACTTATGAGGGTATGTATTTTAAGAGTTTCATGCTAATGACAAGTTTGAAAAAAGTCTAAGGTGAGGTTTGGATGGTGAGATGAGATGAGATGGTTTTAGAGGAAAGTTAAAAATTGAATAAAATATTATTATTGTTTTGGTATTTGAAAAAGTTGAATTATTTATTATATTTTGTATGGAAATTTGAGAAAGTTGTAATGATGAGTTGAAACCATTTTTATATCCAAACCTAGCCTAAATGCTGCTTTCTTAGCCCTAATTCCCAAAAAGATAGGGTCTATGGATGTTAGACACTATCACCCCACCAACAATCATAGGTTATTGGCTGAGCCTAAACAAGACAAAATGCATTGCCTTGTGAATGGAGTTTACAAGATACTTTCTAAAGTTTTGGCGAATAGATTGAGTATGGTGATTAAGAAGTTAATTTTGAAGCCTCAAAATGCATTTGTCAAAGGTAGACAAATTCTAGATTTAGTATTAATTGCAAATGAAGTCTTGAATGGGCGACACAAATCTAGAGAACCTAGGTTACCTGGCAAATAAGAGATGAAGAAAGCTTATGATCAGTCAATTGAAATTTCTTATTTTATCTACTTGCAAGAAGTGGCTTTGGGGAAAATGGTATGCTTGGGTAGCATATTTCTATAGTTTTCTTTTCTATCTTGTTGAATGGTTCACCGTTGGGTGGGTTTCTTCTACTCCTCCCGTGTTTGAGACAAGGAGACCCGCTCTCTCCATTACTTTTCATAATTGTCATGGAAACTCTCAATAGGACAACTTTGGGCCTAGTGGAAGGTGGCTTTCTATATGACTTCCTGGTGGGGAATGGTGATTATGGCCCTATTGATATTGCTCATTTGCTTTTTGCTAACAATACTCATCTTTGGTGGAGGAAATCTTTGGCATATACAATCTTTGAGGGCTCTCCTTTATTTTGAACTTGTCTTGGATTTGAGAGTTAGGCCCCATTTAGTTGTTAGACTCAATTGGGATCAACTCAGTTTAGTCTAATTTTAAACTGAGTCTAACATTCAAACATCCAACTCTCAAATTACTAAACTCATCTTAACTCAAAAAATTTTTACACCTGGAACCCACAACCTTTTTCAACTCAATACCTCTTTATACGTGGGACCCACAACATTTTTCAACTTTCCATAAATATCTCTAAACTCATCTTAACATTCAAACACATCTTAACTCATCTTAGGTGGGCCCCACAAAACTCACTACACCCACTTAACTCACTACTATTTATAGAGAACTCAACTCAACTCAACTCGGCTCAACATCCAAACGCAGCCTTAATCTCTCAAAGTCTGAATTGGTGCTAGTGAGGGTTGTCCCCGAAGAGGTGAATCTAGCCTCTCTCTTGGGATGCAAGGTATCTTCTTTACCCAGTAAGTATCTAGGCTTACCGTTGGGTGATTCCTTCAAATTTGAGCAGATTTGGAATGTTGTGGTTGAAAATGTGGGTCGCATATTGGCTTCTTGGAAGAGGTTGTACTTGTCTAAAGGGGGGTAGGCTCACTTTGATTAAAAGTACTATTTCTAAGCTACCCACCTATTTTTTGTCTTTGTTCCTGCTCCCCACAAAGGTTGCCAACTATATTGAGAAGCTACAATGAGACTTCTTGTGGAGTGGGTTGGGGGAAGAGTTGCAAATAATTTCAACCAAGCTCTTTTGGATAAATAGTTGTGGCAGTACCAACACGAAATGAGAGCCCTATGGAAGCACATCATAGATTTGAAGTGGGAAGGATGTTGCTCGAATGATGTTCACGGTTCATATGGGGTGGGTCTGTGGAAAAACATTAGAAAAAGCTGGGAGATCTTCCTCAGACATGCACGTATTGTGGTGGATTATGGTTCTCATGTCAGATTTTGGTGCACCAAATGGTGTGGTGAACAAAGCCTCCAAGACACATTCCCTAACATTTTTGAGCTTGTACAAGCGAAGGTTGCGGCGATAGCTAATCTCTTGGTCTTCACTAGTAGCTCCCCTCAATGGAATGTAGACTTCATTATGGTCGCTCAAGATTGGGAGTTAGAGGCTATCGCCAAGTTCTCTGATTTACTGTATTCTGTAAGAATAACTAAGGGTACCATAGACAAGATGATCTGGAGCCCCTCCAAGAAAGGTAGATTGACAATTAGATTGTTCCACCAAATTCTAACAAGCTTGAGTATGACCACCTTTCAATGGAAGAATAGATGGTAGACGAAAGCCCCTCTAAAAGCAGTTTTTTTTATTTGAACATCCTCCTTGGGTAAGATTCTTCTTCTTTTTTTCTTTTTTTTTTTTTCTTTTTTTTTTTTTTATAAGTAATCCTCCTTGGGTAAGATTCTTACCACAGATAATATGAAAAAAAATCGGGTAATGGTGTTGGACTAGTGTTGCATGTGTAAGAAGAATGGGATGATTTTTTACATTGCGAGGTGGTCAAGACCACATGAGATAATTTTTTTGCGGGACTTGGATTATCATGGGTCATGCCTCTTAGGCTGGTGGATTTCCTAGCAAGCTGGAGAGGACTCCAGGGTAATCCAAAATGGCAGCAATCTGGAAAATGACTCCTATATGTATGTGTTGGTGCATTTGGTGGGAGAGAAATGATAGAAGCTTCAAGGATAGTGAGAGATCCATGGATGAGCTTAAAACCTTGTTCTTTTTCTTTTTTAAAAGTAAAATCTTGTTCTTATAGGCAGGGGGCCATTGATTTTAATGGACTAAATGTCCACGATTTTCTACTTTCTATTGTAAACCCTAGTTAGGTACTTCTCATGTATAATTCCTGTATACTTGGATTATGCCTTCTCTTATGAATAAAATTTCTTGATTACCTATCAAAAAATCCTCAACCTCATGAGTTAGATTATGCCCTACTTCTATCACAATGACCTCAAGAGAACAATCCCCCCAATCAACAACAAGACCTAAAGCTTACAAAACAACATCTCCACCAAAAATGTCAAATCTACAGAAAGATCATTCTTATCCCTGGAATAAGAGCAGAACTACTTCACTATTAGCTATTTTCCCGTGGAAAACTTGCTAGCTGGTCTACACCAAAAACTCATGATGCACCACAGCAAGATTTGCTAAGAAATAGCACATGCTTCTTTGAGTTTTTTACTCCACAATAGGATCACATTCTTTAAGTACTCGATGATTATCAACAATTAGTAAATATTGCTAAGCCATAATTGCCCATAACCATTGAGAACTTGACTGAATCCATTATGCCCAGCACTTTAATCCCTATATTTACCCTCACCAAACTCTAACCCCATTTTTTTTTAAATCAAGACTCGAACCCCATTTTTAAAAACCATGCAAAGTATTGATACTATTCACATACATTTATCTTCCAACTGTCATTATGCAGCATTGTAAGTATAAGCATGTTTACACGAGAAAACTCTTTGCTCCTTTCTTTGATTGCCAAAAACAAACACATCTGCCTTGGGTAAGCCATTTGAATAGTCAGAAGGTATTAGAGGCATTCAAAGGTGCCCAGCATACAAAAAATAGTTTTTTAAAATTAAGCAAATAAGGGAGCAACCAGCCCCCTTCAACATCTCTTAGAACATGTTCTATGCTTTGAAAGCTAAATTAAAAAAAAATAACATCAATTAAAATTATGATGAGAATTTTCTATAAGTAACATTATAGTGAAAATTAGCGAAGAGGGAAAAGGATGAGCTAAATAGAACTTTGGAAAAAAGATATCTAGAAAGGCACAAGAAGGCATGTAGCATACCCCAAAAATGAAGACTTCACCCACAAGGCAACCCCTATTATAAGGCATAGGAAGCAATCTTAAATTTGCCAACAGGAAAAAAAAAAACAGAAAATAAGATATTAAAAAAGGAAATAACAGAAAATATGGAACTACAAGAGAAGATACTAATCAGAGCTAGAGAGAACAATAAAAGTAAAATCCTGCAAGCACTTACCTTCCAGAACCAGAATATCTGAGGATCAGTTTCTTTGTAGCCATTGTACTCAGTATGTGCCTTCCAATCATTCACGCAGATGGTAGTTTCACTTCCATAAAGCATTGAATCCAGATCTTCAAGTTCTAAACTTTGGAAAAAGAACTTCTGGAGCTTGGAGTTACAAAGAATATGACCAAAACCTTGAGCAAATTGTGATACCTGTTCTGAGATAGATGTCACAAACTGATGGTCTATGAGACGTTTTACATATTGCTCCCTGTTCTTGCTATTCACAACAATGCTTTTCCCACCAGGTTGAAGCTCGACAACTTTCCTGGTTCCTAACTCCTCAACTTCTCTAACAAACGTTAGTCCTAAAGCATCTGAATCAATAAAATCAGAATCCATCTCCAGAATCTGCTTGCAGCTACTATACAAGCATGGATCTGCATCTCTTATATCTTCCAGAGAAATGTCCCTTCCAGCCAATTGTAAGAAAAATATACGATCAAAGACAACACCTACTTGCACTTTATGCATCAAAGCTAAAGCAATCACCCGGCCAGAGAAGTTGAAATATTCAAGGTGCAAGGGATCCACCTTAGATGCTGCATAAAGAAGAAAATGAATAAATTGATCATGATTGTCTTTGAAAAAAAGTTTTTTTTCTCTATAGAACATTTACTATAACAGAACATAATTCAGAATGCGGAAGCAGGGAAACTCTGCATGATGATACAACTCCCAAAAGAAAGAGGGAAACCCAAAACAGGCTCCAGGCAGCTTCTCTGAAATTGGACTAATATTACAACCTAACATCAAACAATTGTTCCAGAAATAATTCTTTTGTAACTTGAGGAAAGAAGGAAATACCGCCTCATTCCTGGAAAATGATTCAGTACTTCCAGGCATCTAGGTTATCCACGCCATTGTGATTTTGAAATTGCACAAGAAGTTTTAGTGCTTATGTTGAGAAGGAACTGCTCAAGGTGATTATGAGAACCTTCCATTCTGCATAGGTCTTCGATTTTTTTTTTAATTTTTGGCACCACAATCCAACTTGGTCTGGCCCCTGGTCTTCCCTTTTATATCTATGCATATATATTAGGTTGGTTTCATGTCACCTATTGTTTATACATATGTGCATCGAAATATATCTTCTAGTTTTTTATTGGACTTTTGATGCGTCAGATTTGTATATTGCTTCTGATGAATCAGATTTTGTATTGATTACGTCTTGTCTAGCCCAAGTTCACATTAACCGTATTCCAGAACCAGAATATGCCATCGCCACTACAGACTGAGAACCACTGTCAGTTCTCACAATCACAGCACCAGCTCTGTATTATACAAGGAAAGAAGATTTCCGCAAGGATCACTTTTCTATGATCTCTACCCTCCACATAATTCTAATCATGCATAGACCTCAACAAATGAAAAATCTAGACAATAAGGCTCAACAGATCACAAACACACTCAAGTGTAGCGGCTGCAGTACCAGTCATGTTCCGACTTCTACATTATGTCAAACATATATTAACGGGAATCAAGTCATCATGTTCCTAAAATATCGTATAACACTTGAAAAACTATTCTGTTCCTAGTAGGTACCAGTGAGCTAGACGAAGACAGATATTGTCTGTGACTACATTCAGATGTTAATAAGCCACGCTACAAACTCACAGTTGCATGTACAAATGTTAATTTTGGAAGTCAAACTCTCAAGTTTACATCTATATCATATTTCAAGAACTTTCATCTTTAACAGTTAACAACGCTACAAACTCACAGTTGCATGTACAAATGTTAATTTTGGGAGTTACTGATCAAGAAAAAAAATTTGGGAGGCAAACTCTCAAGTCTACATCCATATCACAGTTGCATGTACAAATGCAATTTTGGAAGCCAAACTCTCAAGTTTACATCCATATCATATTTCAACAGGTATAAAACAAATAACGCAACAAAGTGTTTTCTGAGTTGAATATAAAAAGCAATTGGAACTTACTTGGATTAGGAAAGAACCTTCTGCGATCATTTGGGCATGGCACAAAAAGAGCGTTTTCTGGGTTGAATATAGCTTGGCATACTAAAAAAAACCACTCCCGCACCACACCTGGACCAGTGGCTTCCTCATTTTTGAATTCCATAAAGAGACCAGCATGTAGAGCCTCAGGTTCTGCCTTTGCTATATACTCGAATGATTCTGCCAGCAACTGAGACCTGTCAATAAGCATCTCATGCAGTTCCTCATAATCTTCTTTTACCTCTGGAAACATCATCATCGCCAAATGCCTCCTAGATTCAAAATCAGTCACATCCTTTTGCTCAAGAAGCCACTGATGATCATCGGTACGCTTAGCATATTTAATAATTAGCGTGCACAGCGAAGACTTTCTAAGTTTCAAAACCATCCAAAAATCTTCTTCAGCACCCAGATAAAGTTTGGAAACGCTATTCAGCTCCTTCAATATGGCAAGATACTGAGACCAACCAGAATAAATAGTTTCACCTTCCCCCTTGTGTTTAACAGCCAAGCACTGCTCCATTTTATGGAGGCACTCTCCCATTCTCTTCAACAAATCAATAAATAAAAGATGAAGAAACTCAATCTCTTTCCCATACAATGGATGCTTGTATCCTTTCCCATCCAAAGTCACAGGAATGGGACCCTGAAAACCGACTTGTTCGGTGATCTCAGTCCGCAGGAGGAGCAAGAACGCGGCTAGATCACGAACATCACCCAGCAGCGGCCCCACACTTGTCGGCGATTCCATACTCGAAACTAAATCCTTGGACAAACTATTCCCCAACTCGCTAACAAATGGGAAAATCTCTTGCATCACAATTACTTTCTTAGAGTTCTCCAACAATGACCCAAGTGTACTCCGACAAGAGAGATACAAAGGGTCCTCAATCGCAGCTCTTCTAAGCAACTTACAAAACTCGAGAACTATAGGTGCACAATAATTATGATAGGGCTTCGGTAACTCGTTACGACTTGAATTCAAGAAATTCAAGAAATGACTTATCGAACTATCCGCACAATCCTTGTTACCTTTGATCGGCGACATATAAAGCATAACCAATGCGGCCGGGGCCGAACAGGACAAGAATATCTGCAGATGCCCGGGGACGCGCTCTTCGTCCTTTGGAGTTTCCGTCAAGAACTTCGTCATCCTCTGTTTAATATCATTCGCCGCGGTAAGGATCGTCTCGCCTCGGCAAAGCCTGCACACCACCGAAACGATGCCGTCAACCACTTGCCACGCGTGAGGGTGCCCGGTGCTGCGCATACGGCCCACCAATTCAAGTCCGGCATCGTTTTGGATGGAGCACTCGGCGAGCGTGCGCTCCCACTGGAGCTGCTTCCCCCGATATATCAGTCTTTGCTCGTGAACCGGAATTCCGGTCACCAGTTGGATTCGGTCGTGAACCGATCTCACGGTGTCGCGAGGACAAAATTGGAATACCATGGTTTTTCCCTCGGGGATCATCTTTATGAAGAACTGCAGCCGGGACTCGGAACGAGTCGACTCGGCTCGAGTCGAGCAAGAATATGAAGTCGATCGGTCATCGGGAACCCTAGGATTGAACTGCGCGGCGGTAATGGAGCGGGGTTGGGCGTCCGATGAAGAGTGGACGGCGTTGGGTTCGTCTTTCCTCATTCTAACTGAAACTAACTCGGCGAAAGCAGCGTCGTTTTCATCCTGGTCCTCCTCCTCGTCGTCGAAGGTGGGGCCACCATAATCGTCCAATTTGCGCTTCGAGGAAAGTCTGGGGTGATCGACTGTGTTGAGGATCGCGTTGGTGGCGGTGCCGACGATGGCGGGACCACCTAGCTGGGGAACGCAATCGACGGTGGGGTTTTGCACGAGAGACATCTACAGATGGAGCCCCGCCGCCAGTGGAGGAACAATCAACGCTAAGGTGGGGCGGAGAGCATGAACTTGGAAATCGGCAAACGGCAAAACCTAGAGAGGAGACCGATGAAATTGATCGAAATTGTGGTATGGGCTATTGTTCCACAGCAGTCATCAACAATGACTGACACCTTACGCTATTGCATATATATATATATTGTGTTTGTATTTATATTTTCATAAATTATAAACAAAAAAATATAGAAGCTTTGGGCAAGTTGAATGAATGCAGTGAGAGTTGGTTAGGTGTGGGCAAAAAACATGAGACTTACATGCCAATATTCACCATTTCGACGGCTCTGATCTCTCCGCGGATTTGGTGGTGTGCGATTAATAGAGCTATATATCCGTGGGCCGCGATCTGGTTCAGTAATTCGGCGAAGAACAAAATAACACACGGCGAGCACGAGAATGATTTCGTAATAACAATATATAAATGTAATATTTTATTTTTATAGTATGATGTTATGCAAATTAAGTTTATGTTTGTACAAATATTGTTTTCTTGCATAATATATTATAATTTGGTGAGAGTGCTACATTATAAGCTACATACAGTTATGAAATATGTAAATACTGTGTAATTATTTTGAAAAAAGTAAGATCTATAATTAAAATATTAGTTTTTTTTTTCATATAAGTCATGTGTTAATTCATTTTTTTTAAAAAGATTATACGATATTTACATAATCACGATTGCAAATATCATTTCGCTTCAAATTTATTCTTGCAAACGTCTATATGATTTTCCCCCACCATAACTCCGGTAACTAGCCATGCATTAGACATTAGTCATTAAGAAATCTAAATATTTTTAGGATATTCTATTTTTTAATATTGATATTTGATTTCTCATTAAATGATAATTTCCAGAAAAAGAATGTTAACGCATCAATATTTATTTATTTTAAATAATATTAAATATGATAAATATTTAGTTAGTATGAATACAATTAAATAAATAAATAAAAACTAGACCAATATTCCATTATTGTCTCAATCTATTAAGGTGACAGAATTCAATAATTAGATTATTATCTTTTATAATAAGAATTAATTTAACGGCCATTAAATACCATCCCATCAGCAGCAACATAAATTATATAATAATGGAAATTCAGTAAATTTAATCAAAGTCTAGGAATTCGGCATCACGCGGATTCACATTGCTTGCAGTGTTTTTGAGTTGAGATAGGACACGGGACGCTGTCTTTCCCCTTTTGGATGAGATCACATCAACTGATGAAAACAAAGTTGTGGTGTTATTTTCAAATTTTTTTTTTTTTTAACTAATATTAGATGAGAAATAATAATTATAATCGTGAGTATATAAATATCATGTAATTATTTTAAAAAATAAATAAATACAAAATTTATATAAAAATAAATTAATATTTTAATAATAAACATTTTTTTTTCACAATGACTACACAGTACTTATACACTCTACAACTATATGTAACATTATTTTTTTTATTTAAATCTTAAATTTTGCAAATTTTTTCAAAAGAATAATGGAGTCTTAGACACAACTTGCAAATATCATTTTTTTTTTCACCATTATTTTCCTAACTAATTGTATAATCTTGTAAATTATATCAACCTAATCGGTTCTAAGAAATGGGAAAACTACACTTTATCTCATCAGCTGACAGATACCAATTTTTTTTTAATGTTTTAACATGGCTATCAAACCATCAAACTTGTCATTTTATCTGCAAACTATCACTTTTTATAAAATCTTATTCTATCCTTTAAAATCTAATTGTTAAGATCGTGTATTTTCACTTATTTGATGTTCGATCTTTAACAAAAAGATAAATTTAGGAGGAAAATGCTAAGTTTGATAGTTTGAATAGGTATATGCAATTTATTTGGTAAGAAGTTATAACCTTTTGATGAAATTAAAAATTCATTATGTTCTTTTTTAATGGATAATACAAAAGAGAATATTGGCTTTTTTTGATACCGAGATATTTTTAAATATTCTAAAAGTTTCTCATAATTTCATTCTCTAATATCACTCAAATATAAAATATTTTTTTAATTTTTAATATTCAACTTTTTCATCTAATCATAATTCAAACACAAAACCCAATATAAATTTTACAAACTTTCAAACAAAACACAAAAAATAATATTTGGTTTTAACTCTACTAGAATTAGATTTTAGTCCCCACACATTCCAAGTTAGAATCGTGGGCTTCATATTACAACTGGTTATGCCTTCCCTCTAGTCCTCCCTCCTCGACTTGGACTACCTCCCTTAGTATCATAATTGATTGTCCAAGTAAAACACTTTAACTTATTGCTCTTTTTAGATCTTGATTTTGTTCTAAGCAAGTGAATTGCCTCAATTGTAGTGAGAATTGCCGTGAACTGGTCCTCATATCTTCCACATGGAATTCGATGATGAACCAGCTATACTGTTGATTGATAGAAGAGATATCAAGGGGGACAACATCTTCTGCTAACTCAACTCCACACTGTAGACCATGCCCTAAATATTCCTCCTCACAAGGCATGAATGACAACCCCACCATTTCCTCCACACCATCTCCTGCATACAAATCCAGCATCTCCTCCACTGCGCCACTATTGTTGTCACCAACTTGTCCAAAGCTGAGTTGACCCACAAGGTGCCTAAAGAGGTATTGAGAAACTGGTTCCCTTTGTCATGGGTGGTGGAGCCATGATCATCATTTGAAGTTTTGGGTTGGGGAAAACCCATAAACTCACCCAACTCTCGACAATACGTCAAGTTACTTCACCTCCAGCACCCACGTGAGGTCATCGTTTCAATGAAGGGAAAATTGAAAGGGGGTGTGCCACTTTGATAGACCCTACACCTCCCCCAGGGCTTGGTGTTATACTATTTTCCTTCAACGCCAGCATGAGTGATGTTGTTTCGTCGTAGAGAACACTTATTGGGGATGTAGCACTGGCACACCTCGACGAACTTTTCTGTGTCACCCATGGCAGAGGGCAACCCGTTTCTGCAGAATCTACGTCGATACCCAATTCTGCTTTTGACTCAATTCTACTTTTGACCCACCACACTATCTTAGATCTATATATCAAAACTATGCCAAACCCAACTTTCTTTTTCCTTTATCAAATTTTATAGGATTCGGCCAGTCACCTATCACGCCTAGCTCACTCTTTTGTTTAAATAACTTGTGATTAGAATCCCCCTTATTGGGCCTTACAGCCCCATTACCACCTCTTATCACACCCAGCCCATCAAGTTTCACCGATAACATAGCAACCGCTTCGTTCAACTCAGCAAGCTGGTTTTGCATCTCTTTCAATGTACTGTGGATATCTCTTTCAGCCATACTGCAATTGGGAAGACCAAAACCATCCCTTGTTGCATAAGAAACGGTTCTTAAGCTTTCAAAGGAGACAGACCATGTTTGACTTGGGTTCCGTCCATGCGTTATCTACAAAGGCTGCAGACCATTTTGGCAATTTCCCTTCTTGCCCCTATTATCAAACTGAGTCACCAAAGCATGACCCGTATTCAGAGCTTCTTCATACGATCGCCTCACCACCATAGAGTAGCAAATATGCATAATTTGACATCAAATTTCTCCCAACCTAGGCCTTCTTACTCTTTCAAAATGACTAGAACACTCCACCGACCTCCTCCACCATGTTCGATTACAGTTAAAAATCTACCATGTATGGTGGAGCATTGTTGAGCCACAAATCCTATGTTTCCTTGGCGCATGCGTTTTATGAATTCTGATTGTCTCTCTGCTAGAAACACTGCTTCCACCCTAGCCACCAACCACCCTATACCACTATAACCCAGAATTACAAACCTCCAAACCCTTATGCTCTTCTCCACAATTTTTGTTGAAGACCTCCATGCCTCTGATGAAAGCTTGAAAGCCTTCGATTCCACACAAAAGCCCATAATAGACGGTAATCTAAAGTAAGGAAAAAAAATGGAATGAAACAGAAAACTATTTACGCAATCATCACCAAAAATAGCCATATGTGCACTCGCTCCATACGAGAGAGAATGAGAGAAAGGGGATATGATAGAACTTCCTCAATCAACATAAGTCTATATCTAACATTATTCATTTTCTTAAGGGGTTGCATCAGGAGACACTTCCTTCCTTTTGCCACGTCTACCATAGCCAGCGACCCATTATAGTTCCACACATTTTGTGAAAAGCCCTCTAATTAGAGCAGCACTCTCATCACATCAGAGACCCATTTACCAACCAGTATGCAGCAGGAAGTCCAACGCACGTAAGGCAACCTAAAAATGAGTGGCAAGAATAGGGACGCTCATTCATTCGCAAAATAAAGCTTTGTTGTACTGTCACTGGGAAGATATAGGTCAGATATAAGTTGGGCATGCAGGGTGAAAAGAAAATGACATGCAAATGAGAAGGTGGGGAAGATAATAGCATATCAAGAAAGGAATTGGGTTGAAGAAATTCGAAAATAAGCACTTATTTTAGGCCCCGTTTGGAACTTGGACTGAACTAAAAGTTCAATCTAATTTTAAACTAACATCCAAATACCCAACTCTCAAATTACTACATTCATATCAACTCAAAATCTCTTTATACGTGAGACCCACAACCTTTTTCAACTCAAAACCTCTTTACACAGGATACTCACAACCTTTTTCAACTCAATACCTCTTTATACGCGGGACCCATAACCTTCAACTTCCCATAAATACATCTAAACTCATCTTAACATGCAAACACATATAAATTCATATTAGGTGGGCCCCCAAAAACACACTCATTCATCTCAACTCAATACTATTCATAAAGAACTCAACTCTTCTCAACTCAACTCAACTCAACATCCAAACGGGGTCTAATCTTGATAACTATGGGCATAATAATTTTATTATATAATTGAAAAAAAGAAGAAGAAGAAGAAGAAGAAGAAGGAATATTCTCGTGTCATCTCATATAATACAACGGTTAAAAATAATAATAATAGAACTTAAGTTATCGAAGTAAAATAATAATTCAAAATTCAAAAAACAAAACTATCCATCTTGATCTCAAGTGATATGCGAAAGCTTTGATCATGAATTGATGAAGAAGTCAGAAAAAAGCCAAGAACCCAATATTTTGATTTCTGCACCAAAAGATCGGAAATATATTT
Source organism: Carya illinoinensis (assembly GCF_018687715.1). Taxonomy (NCBI): domain Eukaryota; kingdom Viridiplantae; phylum Streptophyta; class Magnoliopsida; order Fagales; family Juglandaceae; genus Carya; species Carya illinoinensis. The sequence goes on from NC_056761.1 coordinate 9,705,175, forward strand.
TTTTTAAGGTCTACTGATCAACGAGAAGGGAATCTCAACAACACAAAACTGTGTACATGGTCATTTGGCATACAAATTTCACAAAGCGCACAAACTACAAGGCTCACAATAACACAGCTATCTCTATACTCACTACAGTATAAGAACATGTTATGTATCAGGGAGAAAAAACTGAACAAGTATACTCATTTAAGCATATAGGAATATGACACCTTTCATCGTAGTAATTGTTTTCTTCCATTTTCAAGCATTCTCAGATGCAGAAGTATATCTATTTGCATTCACTTTCCTGCATACAAAGGACAAAGGTGCAAACATAAGCGCGAAGTAGAAGAATAGAGATCCTCTCCAAATGCCTATTCGAACGGGTTAGTCTAGAAGAAGGCAAGTGCCCCTGATTCGATGTGGTAATATTTTTTAAGGTAAAAGATAATAATTTAACCCAGAGGGGTAGCTCAATTGGTCAGGCATTGGGTTTGCTCTCTAATAGTTACCAGTTCGAGTCCCTTCAAGGCCACTGGAAGTTTAACTGACCGTTAACTTCAAGGTCCCATGGGATTAGTCGAGATGCGCTCAAGCTGGCCCGGACACCCACGGATATCAAAAAAAAAAAATTTGATTAATCGGACCATTCCTTGTGATTAAAATGAGCAACGAAACTAATTAAGACCAAAATAAGCTACTCAAGCAAGCCTTAAAACTAGACGACAGGATGTTTCAATAAATCACCTCTTTTCCACGCTTCCTTTCATTCTTCTGTTTGCTTATAACACCAATTTGAAGCCCTTTGACAGGAAATCGTCCCTGAGAAGAACAAGTGCCAATTCTTCAGGCAATAAGTCACATTGAAAGTAAATGCCACAAAATTGCATCAATTGCTATAGAGGTAGGAAAACGAAACTGGCCTGGCCATTAAAGTCTGAACAAAATTACACATCTCTCTACTCTGAGTGGGACCATAACCAAAATCATCCAAGCATGTCATCTAATGTACAATCACTGCGTCTAATAACCATAATAACACAAAGAGAAACACATTGACCAGCATAAAGAAACAACGAGAGTTGCAGGAACCCAAAAGACAAAAATCTCTTGTAATTTACCTTTTCTTGCTCTTGATCTTCTCTGCTCCTAAATTCTGCTGCTTCTCATTGTCTTCTCTATTCACCTCAGCCGGGACAAGACTTCCGACACAAATATGAGCCTCAAATGGAGCAGGCAGACCGGCAAGATTCACGTTCTTGATCTTTTTCTTTCTCAAATCGTACCACACAAGCCTGTCATGGTTCTGTTCCAACAGAACCTCCTCACCACTCTTTGAATAGGCCAAGGGTCTCAAATACTTGAAAGTCCCACCAAAAAATATTACATCTTGTTCGACCGTAAACAGCTTGGCCCAAGACTCCTTAACCCCATACTCCTTCATCACCCAAACATCAACGTGAATATCATAGTAATTCGCAACCATACAAAAGCACCCACCCAACACTCCTACGTCTATTTGAAACTTCTCCACCGCACATTCCGGCATCGGCACCTCCCGAAACCTCTCAACCGTAAGATCAAACGCGACAATCAGATCAGCATCGTCAAATTTGAACTTCCTGTTCACCACCCAATGCAAACAACCACTAGCAAGTGTCCCGTTTTTCTTCGTGTAACACAGAACATAAGGCATGTCTTCGGAGTCTCTCAACTCATTCTCTCTCAGACTATAGACCTTAACCTTCGAGACAAACCCATCGTTTCTTAAATTAATAAATTGCGAAATCCTCACCAGCTTGTGATCGTCATGAACCTGGTCGTACCCGAACCCGTAAACCCGCGCGCCCAGATAGCTCGACCCGCTGTTCTTGTTTGGCTCGGCTGGTAAAAAGGGCAAGAACTTGTGCTGTCTGATGGCTGGGTTCCAAAAAGCGATATCTTCGGCCACGTTAGCGATACAGAGCAATCCGTTGCAGGAGCCCAGAACTTGAATTCGATGGCTGTAGCACATCAAAGGGTGAGCGAGCTCGACAGGATCGTTCAAGAGGTCGAGCTCAACGGAGTAGAGCACGGAGTCCTTTTGGAGAATGAGGGCGAGGTTGGAGCCGGTTCCGATGGAGTTCTTGAGGTGGAGATGGACAAAGACCGGACTATCAAACAGATGGCGCCATGACTTGGAGACGGCGCGGAACTGAAGGAGTGGTTTGACCGGTAGATGGCAGAGTATGCAGATGAGTAGATCTTTCGGGAGGCTCGCCATGGCTGGGTTGATCGGAGGGCAACAAGGGTCAAGGGTTAGGTTACGGCAGGACAATGAGATTGGGTGCTTGAAATTAGCAATGAGGACTAGGACTGAGTTGTCAGTCAGTGGCTCCTGGAAGTCGTTGAAGATAAACAAGATGTGGACGAGGGTGTGAACTTACAGAGTTATCCTTTCATTAGCGCTGGAATAGTAGAATATAGACAACTGTTGCCTTTCTCACGTCGATATAGGATAAGTCTATAATTATTTTTATGAATTTTTTATATATTTTAATGATGTTATTGAAAAATTACGTTCAATTATATCAATAAAGAGAAATGATATTTGTAATCGTGATTGTATAAGCGGCATATAGTCATTTTAAAAAAGATAAATTAATATGGGACTCACATAAAAAAAAAATTAACTTTTTAATCGTCTTTTTTTTCAAAGCGATTGTGCGGTATTTGTAATTCCACGACTGTATGTAATATTGTTTATTAATAAAATATATAAAAATAATTATAAATAAAATTTTTAATTTATAAAATATGTTATATTAATTTTATAATAAAAATATTTTTTATTTAACAAATTATATTAAATCACATTAATTTATAAATTTATATTGTGTGATCTCTTTTTTGTGATTAAAATATCTATTAAAAAAATTACTACTATTTTATAATCTTGAGTAATTTATTGGTAATTTGATAAATATATATATATATATATCTTTATCATTTTCATTCTCATTAATGATTTGAAAGATGTAAATATTTTCATATCAGTTAATAAATAATATTTAAATTCTTTATAATTTAATAAATCTCATAATAAGCTATATCTTTATCAGTCAATTTGTAGAGTATATAACTCTTCACTTTGTTACCTAATTATCGAACACTGCAGCTTGGGTTCCACTTTCACGTCTCTACCTAACTTATTATCAACGGCGTCAAATGATTGTCGTTGAGAAATATTATTAGGTATTTTTTAAGTATAAAATATAAATGAGTTGGTGTAATATTATGTACATAATTTTAAAATATGCAAGTTTTATATATATATATATATTTTTTAAATAAGATTTATTGTTAAAAAATGATTTTTTTCATTTTAATTTGACATTTATTTTTTTTAAAGTACGTGATTCACTTACGCACTTTAAAATTATAAAAAAAAGCATTCCTGAAAATAAATGAGAAACCTAAACGTGGTGTGAAGCCTGAAGATGAGATTTACCCTCCAGGATGATAAGTCATCTTTGCAAAGATGTTAGAATAGAATTGGCTCCACCACATTAATCCCACAATACCCCCGTCGTGTGCTGTCTCGCTCTTTATTTTCTCCTCTCTCTTTCTCAAGTCTGAAAATTCTTGGCATCAATACGAAGCCAATGAAGAAAGTGTTTGATCCGCAGAGCATAAGGACCAAAGAAATCTACATCACTGATAAAGGCCACCGGGCGGTAGACGAAGACGATGTTGTCATCTCTACCGGCAGAGAATTTTTGAAAAATGAAAATGGAGACAACAGGAATCGGAGGATGTTGAGGACTAGAGCGGAGAGCTCGTAGAAGATCCTAGATTGCTCCTCTTGATGCTACCTTCTCATCATTCTTTTCTTAGAAAATTTGACATTTTACATCAAAATTTTAGAGACCAAACCCAAACGACAAAAAATTATAAAAAAGAAGAGCAATTCTATATAAACTTTAAAACAATAAAGAAAAGATCTCACTCCCTCCTTTCTAGAGAGAGAAGCTCTCACCTTTCTTTAGGAATCTAAGTCGAAAACCATCCCAGAGGGAGGTGGCTCCCTCCTCCCCCTCTATTTCTTGCATTGTTTTCCTTTTTCTTTTCTTTTTTCTAGTCTTTATCTTTGTTTTGTGTTTCTTGTCAAAGCATGGAGATCCGCATATGGAGATCGCCAGGTTGTTTAGTCGAGGAGGGAGAGCCCATCGTTCTGCTGTGAAGATGGCAGTGCTGCTGCCCGTGGTGCTTGAGCTGAAGTGACTTTGGTCGATAGGAGCTACAGCAGATGCAGAGTTAACGATGGCCTCCTGCTGTTGGTGGTACAAGTCTCGGCGAGAGAGAATGGAGGAGTTACGGGTTGGTTTGCAGCACATGCGACAATAGCAAAAAGCAACCCCCTTTTTAGCTTTGACCAAACCATGTTTTCCGCTTTGCCCATTAACCACATGGGACAAAGCAAATGGGCCCTCCAGTTTACCCATCCATATGCGCCTCTCCCACGTTCTCCTGCAAGCTTTCAGCTTTGGAAGTCTTTGCTCAATGTGTTTTCCGGTTCAAAGCATGGAAGAAGCTAATTTGTTGCCTTCTGAAGTCTAGCGGCAGACGCGCGCCCCTCGACACTTCTCCAAGCGGTGATTGATTGAATTGAAATATTGTATATTTTATATATTTAAAATTAATATATTTTAATTATTTTATAATATTATTATTAATTTTAGATAAAAAATAGTTAATAGGTATAAATTTAAGTTATAATTTAAATTGATTAATATCATAATTTATATTTAAAATTATAACATCTGATTTAATTGAGCGATATTTCATCACATGAATAATATTTTTCTTTGATATTATAATTTTATATTTTTATTTTACTTTTTATTTTCTATTTTTTTGTGTGTTATTTCTTTTCCTTATTTTTAATTTTTCTTTAATTTTATAATTTCTAAATTCCTGTCTTTAGATAAAATGCATACAACTTTAACAATGAACGGCTTAATTTTGGACAGGAAACCAAAGGAAAAATATATGCATATGGTTCCGTAGGACCCACTCATTATTTTATGAAAGCACATGGATTTGGAAAGCACAAGCACACACGGCAACTGCATTTCAACCATCAAGTACGTGAAAAATGTAGCACATTTTTTACCTTCATGCAGCACATAGAGGGAAATCAGCTTTTGAATTTTGGATGCACATGGGGTAAAGAGTCATTGCAAAAACCATTGACCAATTCTCTCAAAATTTGTGGAACAGAAGCTCTCTTCATGGATAGCATGCAGCCCCATCAATCCTGTTGTGGCAAGTTTTCAATCTTTGCTTTGGATGGACGTTTGGAGGGAGGTTACTCTCTCGTTCTGGTCTGGAACGTAGAGACGGAGTGACTTTTCATTTGGGAGTTGCGGGACAGACTAGTAGGGAGTGGGAAGTTGGACTTTCGGGTGAGAGAAGAGAACTAAGAGGGGGCATCATGCAGTATTATTTTTCTTGGGACTCGACTGACGCCAAACAGAATAGCGATTATCCTGCAGGCTAGTTCCAACAGATGATTCACAGGAGAAAATCACCCAAAACCAGAGAGAAAAGTCTCTAGGGTTTAACTGAATATTATCAAATCAAGCACTAATGAAAATCAGTCCACAAGCCAGACTGTTATAGCCAAAAATCGTGTTTATCTGAATTTTATCAAAAATAGCAAAATCTCATAAATCACTTCAAATTGGAATTCGAAATAAAATAAGTAATATGCAAAAAATCAGGCCCAAATCGAGTTTAAAATGACTTTTTAACTGATAAGTGAAATATTAACATCAATAAAAAAAATAACTAAAACTAGTGATTCGGAGGAAAAACAGCATAATTCGAAATCGAAAAAAAAAGACACATGGAGCCATGCTCATATGGATAGCGTGCGCGTTGAAAAGAGCTTTCTGAATTGGGGTCTTGCAATTCCGACACCCGTAGCCAAAGTTATGGCCAAAAGACTGAAACGCACTCAAAACGGCCCTAATGAGAAACATATCATAATCAATTTTCGCCTTTGCACTGATCTGCCAACTCATGGTATCTCAGCGCCATCAAGGTACAATCTGACAGCTCAGCATTATCTGTCTCAGATCCCCTTGCATCAGTCGACCCGGGTTGGAAAGAACTCGTACTCGAGTTCAGAGTAGTGTCATCAGAATCCACAAAACAAGGACCTAGGTGCTTCACATTAAAGACATTATAAGTCTTCAAGTGACTGGGAAGGCGCAACCTGTAAGCATTATCATTGATCTTCTGCACAACCTCACAAGGTCTAATCTTCCGATCCTTAAGCTTATTATACTCACCAACAGGAAAACGATCACGAGTTAATACAGCCCAAACAAAATCACCAACATCAAAAAGTACCTAAACCCGAGTCTTATACTTGGTATTGCTCTCATGAATGGTCTGTTTCACCTGCTCATGGATACCTTAAAGATGCTCTGCCATCTCATCTGCTAATGGTCAGTCTCTATCTATTTCTCACGTTGGTTCCGTCTCTACTCTTATTCCCAAAAGCTCACTCCTTTTATCCAATGTTTTAGTTGTTCCTGGCATTAAGAAAAATCTTATTTCCATCAGTCAACTTACAAAAGATAATAATTATTGTGTAACCTTTTCTCCTTCTGGCTTTACCATACAGGATCGGGTCACAAGAGTAGTGCTTGGGGTCGGCAAATGTGAGAATGGTTTGTACGTGCTTGATCAGAATCATCATGCCTTTGCTTCCGTTGTTTCTTCCAATAAGCCGCGTGCCTCTGTCCACTTGTGGCATGCACGGCTAGGCCACCTAAGTTTTCGTACTGTTGAGTCTCTTTATAAGTCTGGCATTATTTCCTGCATTAATAAGTTGTTGGGTTTAGACTCAAGTTTATGTGTTGGTTGTAACCTTAGCAAGAGCCATCGTTTACCCTTTTCACTTACTAGTAATCGTTGTCTTTACCCTTTGATCGCCTACACTATGATTTATGGGGCCTTTCACCTGTTTACTCCATTACTGATTTTTGATATTATGCTATGTTAATTGATTATTGTACGAAATTCAGTTGGTTTTTTCCATTAAAACACAAATCTGAATTTTTTGATTCATTTGTCAATTTTCAACGTTATATTGAGACTCAATTTTCTGCTAAAATTAAGTCTTTTCAATGTGATGGTGGCACTGAATTTACAAATAATAAATTTCACTCTCACCTCACATCTTGTGGTATTATGTTGCGCATTGCTTGTCCCTATACACTGAGTCAAAATGGGATTGCTGAACGTAAACACCGACATGTTACTGAAACGGGTCTCACCATTATGTTTCATGCTCGTGTTCTGTTGCCTCTTTGGATTTAGGCTTTCTCCACAGCTGTTTATCTCATCAACTGACTCCCCTCGCAAGCTCTTGATGGCAAAACTCCCTACGAACTCCTGTTTGGTAAACAACCTAATTACTCTATGCTTCGCACCTTTGGATGTTTATGCTGTCCTTACTTGCAAGATTATGCTCCTAACAAATTATCTCCCAAATCCTCACTTTGTGTCTTTTTAGGTTATAGCCTCCTTCACAAGGGATTTTGCAGTTTTGACCGCAAGACCCAACGTCTATATGTCTCTTGGCATGTCCAGTTTTATGAAACTATTTTTTCTTATGCGGGTGATGATATACAACAACTTCCCAACTCAACACCTTATATTACTTTTTTTGAGTTTTTGGAGTCTAATAATCATATGTCTAAGGCTTCTTCGGATTTGTTGTTATCTTCTCTTATTTTGGATTCTCTTTGTTTGCCATGCAGTGATGGTCTTGGTGAATCTTTCCCTCAGACATCTCCTACAGTGTCTCCAGTCCCTTCTCCAAGTCCGCCCACATTGCCTATTTCTGTACCGACAACCACTACCAACACTCACTCAATGGTTACTCGAGGAAAAACTGGTATTAAGGCTTATCATGCGTTAGAGATCTCACCTTCCTCTAAGTTTTTTCAGGTCCTATTTGCCCTAAAAGAACCTCGGGGTTTCAAGTCCGCTGCAAAACACCCTCACTGGCTCTCAGCTATGGATGGTGAAATACAAGCTTTGAAGAAAAATAATACTTGGGATCTTGTATCTCGCCCTCGGAATCACAATGTGATTGGTTGTCGTTGGATCTTTAAGACCAAACTTCATGCTGATGGTTCCATTGAACGCCAGAAACAAGAGGGACTGGAGGAGACTTGCTTTGTTTTTAGTGAGAGAAAACAGATGAGTGATTTTTATGGAAAGGGAGTGGACATAAAGAGGCTAAAAGACATGAAGATGGGGGTGCAGTTTTGATATTAATTTTTTTGGATTTGGACATATACTGCGGTGGCTTATTTTCATTGTTCTGGCTTTGGAACTGGATGGATGTTGGGCAAGAGACTTTCGGAACGAGGGAGAAGCTGGACGTTTGGAGGGAGCTTTTCTATGTCGATAGGAATACTGCACTGGAGCTATTAACGGGGTCGGTTGATTTCTCCAGGACTGAGAGGCTTGTTCGTTGGACGTGGTTAAGAGTGATTTACGGAGCTCAAAAAGGGTGGATGAAAAACAAAGCAACACAAGAGAGACTTGGCCATTTTTTTTGGTGCTTCGAGGAAGACACGAACGACGAAAAATACTTACGGATTGGAAAAAATAAAAAGGCTTTGACGGAAGGGTCCTATGAACATCATTCACGGAGGGAGTTTTTAAACTGTATTATCTTTTCATCTATGATCTAGATTATTTTTCTAGTGTTAATTTGTATGTTTTATTTCACTTTTCTAATGGAGAATATTTTTGTGATTTTCATAACTCTTGTGTTGAACATAGTTGGTTAAATTCTCGTACTAAGGTTAGATGTGAAATTTAATCAATTAGATATTATTTCGGATCAATATTAAAATTTATTTTATGAGTTTGATCAATTAAATGGGTTTATTATTGGATATTTTAATTATCTATATATTTATCTTGATTCATTGTGCTTTTCGAATACAGTGAATGCTTGAAAAAAATCTATGTGATATTCAAATGAGTTTGTAAATATTTTAACTATCAATCGCTCATGCTTAATCATTAGTTATTATTTTTCTTGATCTTAAATGCTAAATCTTTCAATTAAAGGGAATCATTATTTTAGTTTAATTGAAATAAATCGATCAGAAACAATATTCTAAATTATTAAACGGATCCTCGAAACCTTAGTCTTTCTTTATATCAATTTATTTTATCATTTTAGTTTTATTCTGTTAATTTAAAAATTGTTATCTTAGTAATTTTCTCTTCGATTCAATTGTATATTTATTTTAGTAATTTATTTTTATTATTTGAGTTATTTTCTTTATTACATAAGTTAATCTCTATGGATTCAACCCTATTAGATACTACAACACATTATACTTGCAGGTAAAACTGCACTAAATTTTTAATTCACTAGTTTGAGTTAAATTTTAGGCGTAACACCGATCTATTAGACTACCGAAGATTCGAGTCAAAAGGAGTGGCGCTTGAGCCACACACGCGGGTCAATGCTCGTGTGTGACATCCACACGCCACCATAATGGTGTTTCTGCTGCCGTCATGCGTGGCGTTCTTAGGGCCAGCGACTTCGTCTTCTTCAGATTTGACTATCTACCATACTCCTATTGTGGCTCACGCACTACCTCTGCCACTTTGTTTGGTGTTTTGTTTTTCTTTAATGTTGAAAGTGTATATCTATAATTTTTCAAGCTGTAATTCGTTACTTTCATGTTTTTTTAATTTTTGTTATGGTTTTGTTTAGAATAATAAAAAAACAAAAATACTTGTCTATTGGACTATATTCATAAAGTGTGTTATCTATGCTATCTTAGATAGAATATAGGGTTATGTGCATTTTATCTTAGACAAAGTGATGATGTCTCTTAGACTTTTGGTCTATAAGAGTTACAGTATGGACAAGACTATATTAGTTACAAAGAAATTTATACACTAAGAAGTTATTATCGATTATAATTAGCTTGTACTTTATATGTCTGGTCAAAATTGTAATATCTTATTCATAGTGAGTGAAGTTCATTTTACATAAACAAAATAAAACAATAAAAACGCTTTCCTTTTTTTTTTTTTCTAGAAAACGAGGCGAGTAGATAGACTCGTAAACTTTATCTACAGCGGCATGTGGAGAGTTGTTGCAGGCAGAGGTTGTTTTCTAGGAAATTCTTCTTACAAAATTTAGAAGAAAAAAATCAAAGAGAAAAATGGATGCAGTGGTGACAATAATGTTACATATAGTTGTGAAGAGTGTAAGCATCATGCAGTCATTTTGAAAAAAAATAAAATTTATTATTAAAAAATTATTATTTTTCATATAAATTTTATATTTATTTATTTTTTTCAACGTAATCATACGGTATTTACACTTTTATAACTGCAATTATCATTTATCAACATATTTTGATTGTGAATCTACTCAAATAACCAACAAGCGTCGTTCAGCTTGAGAGAGAGAGAGAGAGAGAGAGAGAGAGAGAGTTAGAGAGAGGGGAGACAGGGAGAGCACAAGACGAGAGATTGTATGGAATTAACGAGGTGAATGCAGTTCTATTTTAATTTCATTAGAGTGATGACATATCGTACGATTATTGGAGGGTGTAAATCCCAATTGTCCACCATAACCTGTTTAAAGTTAAACTCAAATTATAAATACCATTTCTCTTATTTATATATACACCAATTTTAGTTAAAATGACATTCTATAATTGAATTATAATAAAATGTGTCTATTGTCCTAAAGAAAAATTTTACTCAGCAGTACACCACTACATACCTGCTGAAGGAGGAAAAAAAATAAAGAAAAGAAAAAAGAGTTCTTTACTCAGTGAGTGTATAGTGCAGGGCATTTGAGTAGAATAGCTACAAAAAAAATTCTATTAAGTAGCTCAACATCACATACCTTCTGGGGGGGAAAAGAAAATAAAAGAATTCTTCTATTCAGCAAGTATGTAGTGTAGGGCTGTTGAATAAAATAACTATTTGAAATGAAAAATTTTACTCAGTAGTCTTATACCACACACATGCTGAGACTATTTAATAAAATCACTATTCAAAATGAAAGATTCTATTAAGCCACCGCATGCATGTAAGAATAGTCGTTATCCTCTTCCCGTGAACCCTTTATATACCCCAACTAGGGATGAGATTTGGCCGATTCGGACTGACCATTTTTGGACTAATCTGGTTCAATCTTTATAGGATCTGTTAAGGCATCACATGCAAATCAAGCATGCCATGCTACGTCCTGCACAGCAGACTCACCTACGTACAATGCAGGTGCAGAATGCTCAAAGCCTCATATGCAGGACACCAAGCTGGACCACTCAAAGCAGGACCACACCATGCAGAGCCACTCAAGCACGTTTCCTCCAGCATTGTCTGCGCCCAGACTCATCTCCACTAACCATCCGTTATAGCAAGGACACACACACACTGCAAAGCTGTAATTTTGTGATAGAGGAATATTCCTCTTCTTTGTAATAACTATATATAGAGGTCTTGCCTCATTCTGTAAAGTAGAGATAAATATATAAATATATAGGAAAGTATTTCCTTAGCATGGTATCAGAGCTCTCCAAGGACTAATCGTCCAAGTCTCAAACCTCATGATTGAATCTTCAGGCACCATGTCCTCTTCCTCTTCTCCCACTTCCCTTCCCACACTTCCTCTGTCCAGTTTTTCACACATTATTTCTGTGAAACTAACACCTGCAAACTTTTTGTTATGGAAAGTTCAAATAGTCCCATATCTACGAGGTCAGAGGCTCTTCAAATATGTAGATGGGTCACACCCTACCCCTCCTAGCATGCTTCCCAATAACTCACCCAATCCAGAACATGAACTTTGGCTTCAACAAGATCAGCTTGTTATGTCTGCACTGATCTCTTCTCTGTCAGACTCCATCATTGCTCAAATAGTAGGGTGCAAAACAGCACGAGATGTGTGGCTTTCCATTGAATCAACCTATGCCTCTGCCTCCCAAGCCCGTCTCATGCAAACCAAACTTCAGCTTGCTAGCCTCAAGAAAGGCACAGACTCCATTGCAACTTACTACCAACGTGCCAAAACACTTGCTGATACAATGGCTGCTGCTGGAAAACATTTACCTATAGATGAGTTTATTCCTTATCTACTTGCTGGTCTAGGACCAGACTATGATGCATTAGTCTCTTCACTCACAACAAGAATAGACCCTATTCCCACTGAAGTTCTTCTCGGACACTTACTCACTCATGAGGCTCGTTTGCAACATCATTCAACTAATGCATCTTTGTTGTCTTCACCTGAAGCATCTGCCAACTTCACTGCCCACTCCCCCTATGGACGTGGCCGTGGTTCACGAGGACGAGGTTCACGAGGACAAGGGAGTCGTTCAAGTTCTTCCACTGCACGTGGTTCATCTAGATTTTCAGGTACATCTTCATCCCATTTTTCCCCATCAATGACTGACTCAAGACCCGTTTGCCAAGTTTGCAACAGAGTGGGACATCTGGCCCTCACCTGTATTTACAGATTCAACCAAGCATATACAGCAGCAGCCCCTCCATCAGCAAACTACAGCTCATCTAATGGACCTTGGTACCTTGACACGGCAGCCACCAATCATGTCACGAGTGAGTTTGCCAATCTGAATCTACATGCTGATGAACATCATGGTGATGAACTTCGAGTTGGTGATGACACACCTATTCCTATCTCACACTCTGGTTCTGCCACTTTTCCTTCAAAATCTTCCAATTTCATCTTAACAAAACTGTTATGTGTTCCCTCTTTCACTAAAAATTTAATTTCTGTTAGACAGTTTTGCTTAGATAATAATGTGTTTTTCCAATTTTTCTCCTATCATTTCTTTGTCAAGGATTGCATCAACGGGAAAACTCTACTCCAAGGGAGCACAACTAATGGTTTATACACCTTCTCCTCACCACCTCAAGCTCACACAAGCTCACTAACTTCCCTACCAACTTGGCATTCAAGGCTCGGTCATCCCTCTCTAAAGATAGTCCATTCTGTTCTACACAAGCATGGTCTTCCATTTGATCAATTCTCTTCTTTAAATTTCTGTAACGCTTGTGCCATGGCTAAACACCATAGACAGCCAGCACATGCAAGAGTCCACAAGTCAACTGAACCTTTTTCCTTAATTGTTAGTGATCTTTGGGGTCCATCTCCTCATGTTTCTAATGAAGGCTTCAAATATTATATTTCTTTTCTTGATGATTACTCTCGCTACACATGGATTTTTCCATTACAAGCAAAGTCTCAAGCACTGTCCACATTCATCAAATTCCATGCTTATGTTGATACACAATTCAAAATCAAAATTAAACAAGTTCAGACAGATTGGGGAGGCGAGTTTAGATCATTCAAAGAAACTCTATCAAACTTGGGAATCATACATAGAATAACCTGCCCTCATGCCCATACTCAAAATGGAATCATTGAAAGAAAACATAGGCATATAGTGGACTCGGGCTTGGCATTGCTTGCACATGCCTCAATTCCCTTGTCATTTTGGCCTTATGCTTTTCAGCATGCAGTCAAATTGATAAATATGCTTCCATCTCCAACACTTCACAACATCTCTCCTTTCTTTCTTTTAAATCAAACTGAACCTAATTTTAAGTCCCTTAAAGTTTTCGGATCAGCTTGTTGGCCCCTCACCAGACCTTTCAATCACCATAAATTTGATTATAAAGCTCTTGAATGTGCTTATCTCGGTTTAAGCCCAGCCCACAAGGGATCCATATGTTATCACATTCCATCTCATCGTATTTATATATCTAAAGATGTTAAATACAATGAAAATCACTTTCCTTTCTCACTTCTTCCAAAACCCACCATCCTAACTGAACCCACACATGTCAACACTTCTTTACCTCAAACACAGTCAATCCTTGGCCCAATACCCCAACCTTCTCCAGTCATACCCTCCTCAACTCCAAGTTCAATATCAGATACTCAACAGCATTCAAATTCTGTGCGGACTCGCTCACAAACTGGCAACAAAAGACCCCGTGAATTTACTGATGGAACTATTAGGTGGCCACCACCACGTGCACATGTATCTGTGCTGTCTCCAATACCAGAAAATCCCACCTGCTTCTCAACTGCACAAAAGTTTCCTGAATGGAGAGATGCAATGACACAAGAATTCAATGCACTCCTTGCAAACAGCACCTGGACCCTTGTACCAGCTGATGAAGCTCCTAGTGTCATTACATGTAAATGGGTTTTTCGCACAAAACAATTTGCAGATGGTAGTGTTGAGCGTAGGAAAGCTCGGTTAGTGGCTAAGGGTTTCCTTCAACAACCTGGATTAGATTATGATCAAACCTTCAGTCCAGTTGTTAAAACAACAACCATAAGACTTGTCTTAGCTCTTGCAGTCACTAGAGGTTGGCCGTACACCAATATGATGTACAAAATGCCTTCCTCCATGGCCCTTTAACAGAGACTGTTTTCATGTGCCAACCACCAGGATTTTCTCACCCTCAATTCCCATCGCATGTATGCAAACTTAGGAAAGCAATGTATGGATTGAAACAGTCACCAAGGGCCTGGTATTCGAGACTAAGTGACAAACTAATTGATCTTGGTTTTCACTCCTCACCTGCAGATAGTTCCCTATTTGTTCGAATTCATAACACAGATGTTCTCTTTGTTTTGGTCTATGTAGATGACCTTCTTATCACAGGTTCGAAAATGGAGTTAATAAGTGACCTGGTTCATGCTTTGAGACTTGAATTCCCCATTACTGATCTTGGACAACTTCACTATTTTTTGGGCATTGAAGCCATATACACAGACAAAGGACTGCTACTCACTCAAAAGAAATACATAGAAGAACTTCTTCAACGCACCAACATGTCTCATGCAAAACCAGTCAAGACTCCCATGACAACCTCTGAAAAACTCAGCATCAACTCTGGAAATCCCTTTGAAGACTCTACACTATATCGAAGCATTGTGGGATCACTCCAATACCTATCATTTACGCGACCTGATTTGGCCTTTGCAGTGAGCAAAGTCTGCCAATATATGCACTCTCCCCGTGTTCCACATTGGCAGGCCGTAAAAAGGATTCTTCGATACCTCAAACAAACACCAAACCTTGGGTTGCTCTTCTCAAAGTCTTCATCAATGAACATAACAGCCTTCTCCGACGCCGATTGGGCAGGCTGCCCAGACGATAGAAAATCCATGGGAGCCTACTGCATCTTCTCAGGATCAAACCTCATTTCATGGTCTTCAAAGAAACAACCAACAATAGCTAGATCCTCAACTGAAGCAGAATTCAAAGCAGTTGCTAATGCCACTGCTGAGGTTGTTTGGGTTCAACATTTATGCCGAGATCTTGGGATTCACATCACTCAGGCACCAACGCTTTATTGTGACAACATAGGAGCAACCTATCTCTCCTCAAATCCCATCTTTCATGCACACACAAAACACGTGGAAATTGACTTCCACTTTGTGCGTAACAAAGTCCTCAACAAATCTTTATCAATGGCTTTTATCTCTGGGAAAGACCAGTTGGCCGATGTGCTTACAAAACCTTTGTCTGCTGCACGGTTCCAGTACCTCTGTTCAAGTCTTCGCTTGCATTATCTACCGCTTGACTTGAGGGGGCCTGTTAAGGCATCACATGCAAATCAAGCATGCCATGCTACGTCCTGCACAACAGACTCACCTACGTACAGTGCAGGTGCAGAATGCTCAAAGCCTCATATGCAGGACACCAAGCTGGACCACTCAAAGCAGGACCACACCATGCAGAGCCACTCAAGCACGTTTCCTCCTGCATTGTCTACGCCCAGACTCATCTCCACTAACCATCTGTTATAGCAAGGACACACACACACTGCAAAGCTGTAATTTTGTGACAGAGGAATATTCCTCTTCTTTGTAATAACTATATATAGAGGTCTTGCCTCATTCTGTAAAGTAGAGATAAATATACAAATATATAGGAAAGTATTTCCTTAGCATGATCAAATGAATTCGGTCCAATACCTGTCCAGGATTTTTCATCTAGGACTGGAGCGGACATGACCAAATAAAAAAATATATTTTTTATTATTTATATAAATAATTGTATATAATTTATTATTAATATATCACAATATTATATAAATATTATATTCTTTAATATATAAATATAATATATAGTACTAGTATATATTAATATATTAACATATTATAAGAATTATAGTATAAATTATAATATATGTATATTAACGATGGTGTCGTGTGGGACAAGCCTTGGGGTGAATTTTAGGAACCTGAACCTCACATCTTTTAATCCAACTTGTTAATGTTTAATTAAGAAATAATACAATACTATTCGAGTCGTTTGGAACGTTGCGGTGTTTTCAAGGATGTACGTGTTAATCTATCATCCTTCTTGGGCTGCTTAAAAAGAAGGATTTGGAGAATTTGTTTCATGAAATGAGAGCTGTTACTTCGCAGCCCCTGTTTGTTTATATGATTTTTAATTACTCTCTGTTTTGTTAATACTTTTTGGTTTGATTTACATATGTTAGTATAATAGTAAATATTAACTTTAGTGGGTGAATTTGGTGTTATTTTGCTTTGCCAGTGGGTAAATGGCTCCATTGATTTGAGGGAGAAGGAAAACAGATGAATCTCTATGGCTTAAATGCCTTTGTTTTTTTTTTTTTTCCGAATATCACTAGGAAAACTCTACCACTTGAGGGGATAATTTCAGCTGCAACTTCTACTTCCTTGAGAAGCTAAATTGCTTCCTATAAATGGAGTTTCAGAGTTATTACATATAAAGGTCATAACAATAGGTTCCTTAGGAGAGTACTGCTTCCTGTTGCTCTTTGATACAACCTTGAATTAGAAGTAAGTTATGTAGTGGATGTTCTTAAGGCTTAAACTGGCAGGTGGGAGGTTTTATTCAAGCAATATTTGTAGAAAGATATTATAGCCACGAAGTGATTATAGAAAAATAATTTCATAAATTAATATGAATTTATGTAATTTATCAAATTATAAAATTAATTTTATTGTAAATGAGATTTGTCAGATCACATGAATTCACGTTAATTTTTTGGATTACTATTTTATAATCCTTTTGTAGCCGTATCACTCCTCATATTGGCATGCTTTGTCCAGTTCAGTGCTTTGCAATTGGCACTGAGATTTCATCTAGCTTTTATTAGAAAAGAATAGCAAACATAGATTATAAATTGCAAACAGTGAGGCGATTGTGAATCTATCTCTTAGATAAATGTTACCTCCCACTCACGAATTAAGTTATGCAAAAGAGAACTGCCAATTATGTTCTCAGGATATAACATTGTTTATATAGTATTCAGATTGCAAATTCTGAACACTAATCTTAGAATGAACAAATATAATAGTAGCAGATGCAATGTTTTGTTTGAAAAAAAAAACAATTTTTATTAGTGTGTCGCGCATGTGCTTTTGACACAAATATTGTGTCTATCCTTATATTTCATTTTATAAACTATGAAATTTATTTACTTATAAATCACTAAAAAGCTTGATTGTCTTTCCAATGTGGGACTAACAAATAATCACATTAGAGAAAAAAATACAAAAGAAGTCAAAGTCAATTTGGAGGAAATATTTGAAATAATCCAAGAGCTTTTATGCCTGACTTAAGTTGGGACTTTCTAAATTATAATTTTGGCATATTTTTCTTTTGTCTTCATCATGAAGACGATTCATTCAAACGAGAACGGATTCATATGCATATAATTTGGCAGAAAACATATTTGTATGCATCGTATGTGCAATCCTATCTTGCAGAAGTGCAATGTCAGTGACTCAGTGTTGCTCTAATGTGACTATAAATGGAGGCAAGGCAACTGCAGAAAAATAAAATAATAAGACAAGAAGTAATGGATGCTTGTATAGGAATCATATGTAAAAAGCAGTTCCACTTCTAATTTGCTGGCCTGTTGGATGCTCTTTTAATGACCATTGGCCTTTAGAAATATATAGAAATATAGAGAGACAGCATATAGCAATTAGCATAGACTCTGTATAGGAAAAATAAATAACAAAAGAGAGAGAGAGAGAGAGAGAGAGAGAGAGAGAGAGAGAGAGAGGCGTTAGTGGCATTTTGACCCAAAAGGCACCGATCCTGTATCGCGTTAGTGCACAATCCCCCTCCCATTGTCTGAAAAAGTAGGAATAGAAAAGCAGAAGCAAGCAGGCATCTCTAATGGGACGGGGAAGGACACCAAAAGTTGCATTGGTGCAAGTGCGCAAATGCAATCACATAAAGAACTTTGACCCACTTTAGGTTCGGCTTGGGTCCTGTAACTTTTACAACAGGGAATTTCCTGTTAAATAAACCGAAGTTGTGTAGAGGTTGCCAATTTGATGTCGTGTAGATATCTTCCTTTTTGGTGCGAGAATGCAAAAAGTTTGGATACACTGGCCAAACATATCTATATTTACTATTTTTCTTAGCCGAACTCATTTGACATATACTCATAAAAATCATTTTTCCTTTATGGTAAACTAATTGCTTGCACAAAGATGAATGAGTAGCAAAAACTTGAAATATTGAAACACTAGCAAGAATCGATGTAGTGTATATATCTCCCTATTTTTTCTATACAATGGCCACTATGATTGAATGGATATCTCATATTTTTCTTCTACGTTGGCCACCGAAACTCATTTGAAACATTGACAAGAACTAATTACAAAATTGTAGATTGACAAATGTGAAGTGGGATATCTAATGTTATTTGTAAGCTATTATTTGGTTTTCTTGCCAAAACTATTTCATAAATAACACCAGATATCCCACTTCACATTTACGAATCCACAATTTTGCAGCTAGTTCTTGCCAATTTTTCAAATGAGTTTCAGTGGGCAACGTATAAGAAAGATATGAGATATTCATCTAGTCATAGTGGCCAGTATATAGAAAAAACAGGGAGATATATACACGACATCGGTTCTTGCTAGTGTTCAAATATTCCAAATTTTTGCTGCGCATTCTTTTTCGTGCAAGCAAGTAGTTTACCATAAAGGAAAAATAATTTTTATGAGTATATGTCGAATGAGTTCGGCTAAGAAAAATAGTAAATATATATGTTTACTGGCTAGTATATCCAAATTTTTGGCACAAAAAAAAAGATATCTATATGACATCAAATTGATAACCTCTACTCGATGTAGGTTTATTTAGAGCATTGGCAATAGGGTAACCATTGCTAAGTCTAAAATGGAATTCCAATGTAGTCTTTTAGCTATAATATGACCTTTTAGCTAGACTAGTTCACATTGGACTAGCTATTTTAAATTCTAAATAATAATATAATATTATATATTTTAATAATATTTGATACTTTTTTTCTAATATTTTACAAATACACTTCATATATTAATTAATAATTTTCTTAAAAAATAAAATTATTATTTTGGAAATATTTTTTCATAAAATATCTAAGTTTTCACAATAAATATGTCTCTGTTATATTAGAAAATTGTAAAAAATGGTGGACAGTTTTACAATAGATATATTCCTGCTATATTAGAAAATTATTATAAAAAAATAAAAATATCCTTGCATGTGATTTTAAACAAGAGAATGAAACTTTTTATATAATTTTAATCTTTATAAATGAGAGAAGAGTAGTGTGAATGTGGGACTTAAAAGATAAAATAATAAAATATGATTTTTGATTTTTGCACAGGAGCTCACCAAGTATGGTGGGGAGCTGAAATTTATTGTAGATAAAATTTTAAACCTTTTATATATAGCTAATCTAATGCAAAGAAAAATAAGCTTCAACTTCAACATTTTAGACTTGCAATATCCATTGCCAATTGTCACCACCCAAATTTTTTTAGAGAATTTCATAACCTTCTAGAGTTTCTAGCCCTTTGTAGATTACTATTGAATCTTGTAAAATATTGTAGAGTTGTATGGAGTACTCTAGAATAGTGTAGAACCTCTTAGAAGAAACCTTGTAGATAAGTCTAGAATAGTGGTCTAGAATGTTCTTTCCTTTGAATTGGTGACAAGTGTCACAATCTTAACCATTCTTTGTATCAAAAGGTCTTTATAAATAGAGGAAATCTTCATTTGTGTAAAGCACCAAGCAATAAGAGTAAATAAATTCTCTATAGCTTCTCTCTACTTTCTCACTTTAGATTTGTTCTCTTTTATTTTGAATCATTTAGAAGACTTACTTATAAATTTTATAGAATAAAAACCTCCTAAAGCCGTATGAGATATGTAAAGAAATTTTAAATCCGTGACGCAATGCTCTTAACAGAAAATTTCCTGTTATAAAAGTAACAGGACCAAGCCGAACCCAATAAGTTTTTGTGGTTGAAAGGCACATTTTGAAGATGACCAGTAATGGCTTGAAAGCAACAAAAAGATGCACATAAAGTTGTGTTTGGGATAAGGCAATGAATGATTGATGGAAAGGACCCCTCCACAGGCTCCACCTTTTGGTTGGATGCATGGGCAAAGTTGCGGTTGACGTAGCTGCTCACGGCCTCGCACTGATGAAGTTCCTTGAATGAACTAGTGAATTTCCTTGAAAGAATAATGACACGGTTTTTATCTTATTATTTTGCATCTACTACTATTTTTGTATTTGATTTTTTTAAAATTTTTATTTTAATTAATAATTAAGTGAGTATTAGTAACAAAACAATTGATTAAAGTCAAAAGTTACTAACAAAACAATTGATTGATACACTTTACTAAGAAGGCTAAGCCTCTTTTTATAGGCATTGGGTCTTGATTCTTCTTTATTTCTTATCCATGTGTGACTAACTAAAGGAGCAAAAAACTCAGTACTCTGCTGCACACCCCTAATATTAGGCTATCTTTTATTAGTTTGTTTGAAATAATGTGTGCAAGAAAGAAGATTCACAGATGAAGAATCTCGTGTGTACTTGTTGGTGAGGGGCAGGATTGAGGGCTCCAATGATGGGGATTGGAACTGTCGGCGACGACTACAAAACGTGGCTATTAGGGACGACGATGGAAAGGAATGAAGAAAAGGAACGATAGGCTGGGTTTTGGAAACTAAAGAAGAGGGAAAGGGAAATGAGAAGGGCTGAAAATGAGATCCAAAAAATAAAAAATAACGTGACACAGTACCACGTCAATTTATGGGATCCTTATAATATTTAGTGACTCTTAATATTAAGTGTATTGTTGTTAGGCTTCACTATAATCCTAATATGATACAGAGATGATTGATAAAATAATAAACAAACAGAATATCCTTGAGTGCAAACAAAAGAGAACACTCCTCAACCAAGATGGATAAAGCATTAAAATACATTTAAAAAAAAAAGAGACGTAGACCCCGAGTATTTAATTAGGTCACCAAGCTGCAGGGTAAACCATTTCCTCAGCATAAAAAACTATAGGCAGCATGTCTTTTCAATACTTTGAATTATTTTTTTTCAAAAATTAAAAAAAAAATACTTTGAATTATTATAATCTTATTAAAAAAATAAGATTTCTTTTTTTTTTTAGTGGGGAAATGATGATCTTATAATGCAATGAGGAAATAGATGATCCCAATATTTGTATTATTTCTTTAAAAGAATAAACGAAAAATACGTTTTATCCTTATATTATTGCTTTTTCTTTTATAATAGATATATAAATGTTATCCTTAAATGTTTTTTCTTTTATACTAATTGACAATGTATCGCTTATTATGTTATATTGATGTGATACTATTATTTGATTTCACATCAACAAAATAAGGATAGTTTAAATGTTTCAATATGTTTTATTTTTAAATTATTGTTTTTTTCTTTTAAAAAATGTTAATAGTCAAACAACGGTAGTTTAAGAGTACTACTAGTGGATTCAATAAAGTTTAGCCAAAATTTTGATTATAAAATTCATTTTTACAAATTTAGTTAACCACTTTACAACAATATCAAATAACAAACTCTCTAAATCTATCATTATTATATTAAAATATTGATTTTAATCCTTTTATTTATTTTAATTCTAATTGTAATTTAAATATTTATCCGTTATTAAAAAATTACACATTAATTTTTAAACAGATAAAATTTTCTAATAGTCTTTTTTTTTTTTTTTTACTATAATCATATTTTTTTAATTGATATATTTTTTCAAAGTTGCTTGGACGGGGCATTTAACGAAGAATAAAACTAGTACACTTCCTCATATCTATAAAGAAAAAGCAACCTGAATGGTTGTCCTCAAAAGAATATTAGCAATTGGATGGTGCAGACAAGATATGACTGAATAGCATGTAGTAAAGAATAAATTTTTTTATGCCAAAGTAATATTTGGCCAACAACTTGTACTCAATAGATTTAGCTAGTGAAAATAATCAAAGTTAAAAATATTGTAACTTTGTCGAGTCTATTACAGTGAGTTTTTATACAACCTAGTTAAATTTTGGCCAAAATATAGTTATATTAAGTATATTATTAATGCTCTAAACATTTCGAAATATATATTTAGAAAAAATGTACTCTTCTTGTGAAAAGAAAAATTATATTTGTGAGACAATGTGAAAGCTATGTTAATACAGATTTAAATTTTAATTTAAGAGATATTAATTTTGAAAATTCCTTCACTAATAATGTTAACGATGGTGCCGATGTGACTACCTTGGTACTTAACTCGATTCATTTAGGGTAGGAGTATAATCAGTTTGGTTAGATTTGATTTTAGATATATTTTAGAATTGAATCGATATACATCAATCTTGAGAATTGAAAAATTGATACTGAGCTAATTTATTATCGAAATCGGAACTACCGATTTTATTTGTTTCGGTCCAATTTTTTCAATATAATTTTAATGATAAAAAATATAAAATTTTTTTAGAATAGAGAAAGATACTAGTATATAGTATACCATCGAATTTGATTATATTTTATATAAGTTAGACTATACACTTTTTATATGAGTACATATGATCAAATGTGTAAAAATACATATATAAAAAAATATATACATTATAATTCATTATGCCATAAAATGTATTTATCCTTGATATATATTTATATATATAAATCAAAAGTAAGTTTATATTCATAATTTTATATTAATGTTCATGTTTAGGATTAAGATTTTATCTTATATTAATTTTAATCTTTTATGTTCTAAAATTAATTTTTTTTTATGTTATATCAAATCTTATAATTTATATTAAGATTTATAAAATTAATTTAATGTTATATCAGCTGTTATATTAGTTTATGTTATTGGATTATTAGACATGAATGATAAGATTTTAAAATTTGATATTATATTAATTAATAATTTAGCATATAATATAATATAAAAATATTTTATATATAATATATATATGAATCGATCCAATGAGATATTATAAAAAACAAAATTAGAATGTAACTAATTTTGAACTGATTTTGTAAATTTAGAATCAATTTTACACCGAACCGAACACATCGGTCCGGTCCCATTCACCAATCTTCCAGTATTTATTTTTTGGGCTTTGCTAGACGCAGTCGGTAAATACAATCGGCTGTACAGAATAAATAAAAAAAATTATAAAAATATTTTTTTTTCATGGTTGTACAGAATGAATAAAAAAAAGTTTTATATAGGTCCCATATTAATTCAATTTTTTCAAAACGACTGCGTTTACTGACTGCAAAAATTATTTCTCTTATTTTTTAGCCCTCACCCATGGTCTCATTTGAAATTTAAACATCTTTTAATTTTAAAAATATATACTTTTACTTGTTATTTGTCTAAATTCATACAAAACGTAAACTTTAAAACAATATTTAAAACAATTAAAATAAAAAATATTTTAAAAAATTATATTGAAATATATTTTAATTTTATCTATTTATTTTTAAAAATATTGATGCAAAACATGTTTAAAAAAAATCCTATTAAGAATTTATTATTTATTCTAACAAATAAAATCCCGAAAATCTCACCCATCTAGCAAGGGGACAGCGAGGGGTGGATCGTCCAACAGCAGTGATCGAGACATCGAGTTGTGTGAACTACTTTTGAATTTTTTGTGTTTTGACTGAAATTTTAAATTATTGAGAATGATCTGTTATATTATAAATTATAATTTTCTTTTAAAAAAATCTGTATGAAAGATTGAGCTGTCAATCTTCCATTGGCGACCATGGATGCACTCGAATAACGTCCTCTCCATCTCTGTTACCATCATCCTCGTGAACAGACGTCCGGTCCGGTGACAGAGAGAGAACGGAAACCCCTTGAGTGGGACAGATAAAGATAGAGAGACAAAATAGGGAACTGTTTGTCGAATCCGTCATCGGCGGCGCCGAAGGCGAAGGGGCTTCCTCAGCCGCAGAAGCAGCTAGAGAAGCCCGTGCTTCCTTCGGAGACCGCTAACATGAAGGGCCTCTTCAAGTCTAAGCCTCGCACCCCTCCCGACGTCGTCCGCCAGACCCGCGATCTCCTCCTCTACGCCCAGCGCAGTAGCAGCGGCAGCTCCGATACCCGCGAGAGCAAGCGCGAGGAGAAGGTTCGTCTTTTGCTTCTCCTTCTGTCTCTTTTCCTCTCCATTCGGATCACTCGCTATCGAATTAGTCCGCTTTGATTCGCAGCGGATCGGGATGATTCTGAGATTTTCTTTTTATTTTTTTTTTCTGTTAAGGTTTTAGTTTTAGTTTTAGTTTTTTTTAAGAAAGTTGGGGGGATTTGGTTTTATGATAGAAACGAAAAAGTGATCTCAATCAAGGTAAATAGTGGCTTCTATCTCAGTTACTGAGGTGGCTTATAAATTCTGGTTCTAGAGGAAAGAGTATGTAAAATTGAATACCTGAATTTCGTTCTGCGCTTGCACATTTTATGGGAAAAAGTCAATTTAATCATTTGAATCATAATTTTTATCCTTACCAGATGTTTCTCTTGTCTTCGTTTGCTTTGTTTTTTGTTTTTGACCCTTTCCCAATATGCTTAAAACAAGAATCGGTTAAGTTAGGTAAATTTCACATCAGTTTGAGCTTTAAGAGCTTTTCTTGACACTTTTGATAATTTTTTTTCATGCTTAGCCGATGCTGATATTGTTGTTCTATGGAATGAAAAACCCAGTAGCATATAAGAGATTAAAAATCTAATGAGTGATCCTTACCTTCTAATTGGAGGTTGTGGATGCCCTTCTTCACACCCCGACCTGGGTTGAAGGTCTCTTGCAAAGCTAGTCCCCTGCCATCAATACCCTATCAGAGAACTTATCAAAAATATTTGTGCGTGCAGAATTTTTTACAGCAATGTTTAATGTATATATAGGTTATTTTGTGGTTGAAGTGTCGAACTGTGTGATTTATACGAGAAATATTTTTATTATCTAAATTTAGTGGGATAGTGAAACTAGGAATATTTTTGTGTAAAAAAAAAATATATTTCTGGTGTTAAGGTTTTGGAATTTTTCGACCTTTTTGTCTATTTGTTAGTTTTCTCAGTTTTGTAAATTTACCTTGCTTTTCAACTATGCATTTCTTAGCAGATGTCGGAGTTGTGTAAAAATTTAAGGGAGCTAAAGTCAATTCTTTATGGAGATAGTGAATCTGAGCCAGTTGCAGAAGCTTGTGCACAATTGACCCAGGAGTTTTTTAAAGAGAACACACTGCGGCTTCTGATTTTATGTCTTCCGAAATTGAATTTGGAGGTAAGTATGACTGGCTCTTGGACTGAGATATGATCAACTAGGATTGTCACCCTTAATTTGAGAGTTTTACTGCATTTTCATGCCCATCCACTGCCCAAGGACCTAACGTACTCGCTTTTTTAGCCTCTAAATATTTGTAAAAATGCTTATTGTCCTATAAACATTAAAAATTCCCAAGTTCCCTTAAAATCTCAAAAGATTATTGTTCTCTAAAACTCAAAAGTTTGGTTCTAAAATAAAAATGTATATTACACATTTTTAATAACTTAAAATTTGGCCAAAAGAAAAAGGCATTGGATGTTTATTTTTTTGAAATAAAACTTAATCTTTGTTTGGTTTTATTTTTTGTAGTTGATATTTTTAGCCTCTAAATATTTGTAAAAAGGCTCATTGTCCTATAAACATTAAAAATTCCGAAGTTCCCTTAAAATCTCCAAAGATTGTTATTCTCTAAAACTCAAAAGTTTGGTTCTAAAATAAAAATGTATATTACACATTTTTAATAACTTAAAATTTGGCCAAAAGAAAAAGGCTTTGGATGTTTATTTTTTTGGAATAAAACTTAATCTTTGTTTGGTTTTATTTTTTGTAGTTGATATTGCCACCATACTACAAGACTATAATTGTGAATTAAATCATTGGTTATATGAGGGTTGTACTTCCTATAAATGTAAAAATATAAGAAGTTTATATTGCTTTTTGATAAGTAGTAAGCTTATTTATTTATTTATTTTGATAAGTAATAAGTTTATATTGTTTTAAGTAATAATTTTATATTGTTATATTGGTTCGGTGCGGACTGTGTGAATTGAGTCACTTGGACCAACACCATATCAAGGCCTCGTTCGGTTGTTAAACTCAATTGAGATCAACTCAGTTGAGTCTAATTTTAAGCTGAGTCTAATATTTAAACACCCAACTCTCAAATTACTAGACTTATCTCAACTCAAAACCTATTTACATGTGGGACCCACAATCTTTTTCAACTCAACACCTCTTTATATGTGGGACCCACAACCTTTGTCAACTTCCCATAAATATCTCTAAACTCATCTTAGATGGGCCCCACATATCTCACTCTACCAACTCAATTCACTACTATTCATAAAGAGCTCCCGCTCAGCTTAACATCCAAACACAGCCATAATTGTGTTTTTAAGAAATTGGGACAGGCGATCAACTGGCTTTGGTGAATAACCAGCCAGTTCTGCTGATTTTGGCTAGTTCAGTCCCGGTTTTTGTTTGTACAACCCTACTTGTCACCTATTTATTTATTTTTTATTTATGCTTCTTATTTGAATAATTGATGAGATTATGCATGTCTTGATTTCAGTTGCACATGGTTATAGATTCATGATTGTTTCAATATGCTTCTTCTACATGCAAGAATGAACAGAGCCATATTTTTTCACATTATTATTTCACAAGGAAATACCATTGAGAGTTCCTCTTATATGCTTTTTCAGCCAGAAAACATAGTGTAGCAACCTTCAACATAGCATTACTGACCAAAAACGACTATCTGACACCTTGTGTTTGTGTCTACAAATCATAGCTTGCATTAATCTTGACACAGATCATTGTTTCCAGGCTCGAAAAGATGCCACTCAAGTTGTTGCAAATTTACAAAGGCAACAAGTTCATTCAAGACTAATTGCATCTGATTACTTGGAAGCAAACATAGATCTAATGGATATTCTGATAACAGGGTAAGCCACTGTCGGAAGTGGTTTGGAATTGTTACCCCTTATTATTCCATTCATGATCTCTGGTCGGGTCTTGAAGGCCCATATAATCTTTGAGGCTTAAATATATCGTGCATATAATGCTTGGTGTGCTTTCACTTACCTGGAAAGAAAAAAAGTGTCATTTGAGCTAGGGTCATTGGCTGAAGAAAAATCAGTTTAAATTGATAGTGATATCTGGTATGTTCCTATTTGAACTAGGTATAATCGAATCCTTTGAGAGAATTCTAATGTTATCTTCTTGATCTATCAAGTTCATATTAAAGTTTCTCTTTATGGAAACCAAGATTTGCTTCAATGTTGTTATGACCCAGCTCTAGAAAATAAATCAACTGAACTTCAAAGTGGTTTGGGTTCATAAATATTAATCACTTCTTCTAGACTAGGTGGTAAACTACTTCAGGTCTTTGACCAACCAAGAATTTGGTTTGATTAAAAAATTTTAATTTCAAGTACAAAACTTTTTTTTCTTTGGTAAGTAATTTCAAGTACAAAACTTGAAGTTAAAGAATTCATATTTTGGAAATTTTTCCAAAGTAAACCTTGTGGTTTATAATGCATCTCTTTAGGTTAAAATCTTGGCCATTCAGTGCTAGATCTCAGACAGCTCATGAAACATGTAGCGAGATGATTAAGCCTTTCTTTCCTTCATCTGGAGGATTTGAGCTTATTTAGTTAATTGTTCATTGAACCATTATAATTATCAGGCATTTACATTGCTGTTACAGCACTCCCAATGGATCATGTAAAGCACACATTTATCTAAAATAACTCAATATTTATCCAAAAAGAAGCTCCACTGGATCTTCTTCTATTTTTATCTTGATTTTCCAGTTTGCTACAGTAATCTTGCTAGATCTGGCTTGCACTGTTCATACATGTTAAATTTTTAAAAATTTTTTCTCTCCTCTGCATTCCTGATTCCCCACTTTTTTATTTATAAAGACTCTTTTATTTCTT
Organism: Carya illinoinensis; assembly: GCF_018687715.1. Taxonomy (NCBI): domain Eukaryota; kingdom Viridiplantae; phylum Streptophyta; class Magnoliopsida; order Fagales; family Juglandaceae; genus Carya; species Carya illinoinensis. Next base: position 9,733,587 of record NC_056761.1, read on the forward strand.
CATATTTTACTTCCAGCCCCATTGATTTTTAAAAGCTATTCTTAAATATATTTTTAATTACAGATATCGGAAGAGACTGGGATTATTGCTTTGGCTGACTATGATGGTTCTTGAACTTTTTTATTAAACTATAAAACTTGGGCATAAAATGTCATATGTATATATATGTTGGTACTTGAACATAAAAGAAATTTATTTATATTTATATTTTGTGTATAGGACAGAATTATGTCATATTGTATATAGGGAGGTATTGAAAATATTAAAAGATTTGAGGATATTATAAATTCATTAGTAGTTAGAAGAAATATTTGAAATGAATAAAAATAAATAAAAAAGATTAGTTGAATGATATAGAGAAAAAAGAGATAAGCTGATGTCTAGCAGTATATAGGAGTCACTCGGTAAAATAAAAAAAGTGAATATTGGTGACATATTATAGATAACAAGAAACAAAATCGATTGGGAGTGCTCTTAGTTGCTATTAATTCATGATGCCCCTTTTCATAAGAATTTAGGTTAGACAATTGTTTTTAAGTTGTAATATGTTCCTTTGATGTCAGTTGTTTAGGCTTTTCAAAACTTGTTTTTCCTCATTGGCTCGTATTGATCTTCATCTTCTAATGGTAGAATGTTGTTCTGTTTAGTTATGAAAACGCAGACATGGCATTACACTATGGTGCAATGCTGAGGGAGTGCATTCGTCACCAGAGTGTTGCAAGGTGAGTGAAATTGCCTGGCTTTTGGCCTTGTGGACTATCATATCAATAAAGTCTTGAGCAATTATGATGCTAGTTGTAGTGTCTAGTTGGTATCATTTTTGGGCTGGCTACTGCTGCGAAATCAAATGATCAAATAATATGTTTTTTTTTTTTCCCTACTTACATCTATCTATTCATTATCAATTACAGTCAAATTTCAATTTATTTCTAGCTGATTCATTAATGATGTTTGTCTGGTGTAATCTTTACGACTTATCGGATTCTTCCTGTTTTAACTGCAGATATGTTTTGGAATCTCAACACATGAAGAAGTTTTTTGATTATATTCAACTTCCAAATTTTGACATTGCCGCAGATGCTGCCGCAACTTTTAAGGTGAGTCTAACTGACACAGATGTACTCATGAGTCGCAATCATCTGTATTATTCTGTCAATTCCAAATAAGGGTATTTTTTTTTTTTTTCAATTTGAGAAACTAGCTTTCTGGAAGTAGTCTGGTTTGTCCTTTTGTAAATATGTCCTATTTGAGAAGTTAGAACTGCATGATGTTGTGGCACTTTGCTAAGTTAGACTGTCAATTGTTGCATTCTATTCAGCCAAAGCCATAGTGTTGAATGTATTGAATGTCTGATCTGTTTTCCTATCTAGTATCACTGTTTTTTCTATCAGTGCATCTCCTGGCCCATAATTCTATTATATTTTGTCTGTTGAAGATCTTTATGCATGAGTCTGCATAAAACGTTTTTTCTCATTATAATATAATATATTATGTATGCATATTCAATTTTCCAATGAAAGTATTGGGGCCTTTTTGCTATCATTTTGTTTAATCCATGCACTTACGGAGTCACTATCGCACCAGGATCATTCTGATGCAATTGTTCACTTTTTCTTGCAGGAACTCCTGACAAGGCATAAATCAACTGTTGCGGAGTTTCTTTCTAAGAATTATGACTGGGTAAGTTATCTTTCACTTTGGTTGTTTCTTGTTACAAACACAAGAAGACTAGAAGAAACTTATGTGATGCACACTCAATTTAAAGTGTATCAAGGGTAGTTTGATCTACGTGTAGGAGATAAAAATTGAGAAAGAACATTTTTAATGACAACTCAGTGGCGATCCTGTTCTTTTTGTTTCCATTATTATTATTGTTACTACTGTATCTCTCACTAGTGCTTAGTGGTTTTTAGGCGTATTTGATGTATACTCCCTGTGTATTTGGGCTATGTCTTTTCCTATCAATAAAATTTTACTTGTATAAAAAAAAATTACTACCAAGTTTGGAAACTCTTATTGATGAGGCGCTCATAAATTACTGCTTGTCAAGAACAGGTGAATCTAATAGTTAGATCAAATGTTCTTATACTCCCCTGTATATGTGGGTCTAGATTCCAGAAAGGCTAAGGCCCTGTTTGGATATTGAGATGATTTCAACTCATCTCACCTCAACATCCAAACACCACTAAGTTAATGGAAGCATCAAATGGAGGCAGAGCTTGAATTCAGGATTATTTGTTCTCATACCATGGCAGTAACCACTTAATTAAAAGCCTAAGCTAATGGGGAAATGAATCACCAACTATGCTGACATGAGTTTGTCACCTTGCTGGGCAGTTAACCTAAGGCTTCTGATCGGTCATGACTTGAAATTCTCCATTTTTTCTCTGTTTGCAGTTCTTTGCTGAGTATAACTCAAAGTTACTGGAATCTACTAATTACATCACCAGACGACAAGCCATCAAGGTATGATCAGTGCTGGACGTTTGGCCCAAATATTTGAAAGGAAAAGGGGTGGGGTTGGGGGTGGGGGGTGGAGTTACATATGTATGGAGGTCATGACCGAGGAATGATTTTCCCCTGTTGATATAATGCAACTCTGACATTATACTGTTTGCTGAAAAGGATTTAAATAATTCTGAAATTCAATTTGCTGAGAAGTTTTTGTTATTTTTTTCGGTTTCAGCTGTTGGGAGATATGCTACTGGATCGTTCAAATTCGGCCATAATGACAAGATACGTTAGCTCAAGGGACAACTTGAGGATTCTTATGAATCTTCTCAGAGTATGACACTGTCAGATTGCTTAATATATTCATCTTGAATTTTTATCTTAAAACAGGATGTGATGTAAAGTAGCTTTCTAAGACCCTTCAATCCAATGTTGACACATTATCTTTTTACTGATGAACAAAATAGGGTCACCTACACTGCATAAGACCTATAAAATCATAAAATGCAATTAAACTAGGAAAAAGACGGTTGGTGGCCAGCCCCCCATTTTGGGGTGGTTTGGATCCCCTACCACCTCTTGTGACCGCAGCTGGAGTGGTGGGTTTTAGGGTTTGGATATCTGGCCCACTGGCTAAGGCATATCTCTGACCACTTTGAGGAACAGCCGGAGTAATGGCTGGTTGTGGTCCTAAAATGATTTGGGGTTTAAGGGTTTAGGGTTTAGATTTTAGAATTAGAATGTGAAAAATAACCATATATGGTGTGTTTTTTATTTTAAATTATTAGACTCTCATGGTCAGGTTTTTAAGTTTTACACCGCATCCTGTTAAGAGGGTGTCTCTTTCACCTTTTATTTGAATTCTTACCAATCCTCACAAGAAGTTTTATGTTAGTTTATGATGCATTTGGTTTTTTCGCCCGTCTTTATGCCATTAAATGACAGTATACTGCTATACTTTGGGCCCCAGAGGGCAACATTTTCTTTCTATTGTGGAGTGTGAACCTGTTGCATAGAGGATGCCTTCTCTACTCTAGACAAGTGTCAGGTTTTAAACCACAAAAATACCAGTGGATTGAGGATTCTGTGACCAACTAATGATGAACTCTTTGATAATTTAAAATAAGAGCTAGATTGTTCATCTTATTTTACTTATGAATGTAATATACATCACCCAAACGGAAAGGTAGAATATCGAATTCAACTGAATATTTGTGTGATAAATAGTGGATTCCCTTGATCGCAGGAGTCCAGCAAGAGCATCCAGATAGAAGCATTTCACGTGTTTAAGGTACTATATTTTGGGTTAGGCTGCATTTTGAACTAATGACCTTTCAAGTGCTCCTTCAAGTATGTTTACATGTTTGAATTTCAACAGCTATTTGCGGCTAATCAAAACAAACCTCCCGACATAGTCAGCATACTTGTTGCAAACAAAAGCAAGCTTTTAAGGCTGTTTGCTGATTTCAAACCAGATAAGGGTAAAACATGCATTGCTATTAACAATATGTAACAATCGACTTTGCAGTCGGCATTGTGTTTACAGTTTAGTTTGCTTTTGTTGCAGAGGATGAAGAGTTTGAGGCTGACAAAGTTCAAGTTGTGAAAGAAATTGCTGCCCTCGAACCTAGGGAATCTTGAGACCACCCAGGAGCCAGCTCTATTTTGTTTCGAAGTTACCGTGTTTCTGTAACTCAATTTAATTGTTAATTTTTCTACTCTTGTAGCCCCCAAGCATTGGACGCTATTAAGATCCGACGTGGCCTTTTTTCTTGCTCGATTCCTGTCCCGTAGTTTCCCATATTCCTGTCCTGTAATCTAAATATACTTCTGTAATGTAGATAAATAAGATGATTTTCCTTTTGAATTCACCGAGGTGCCCTTATTGGAAACTCTTTGTCGAGAGCTTGTACACTCTTGGAATTAGTCAGGACGCGTTTTCAGACACCCGGTGCTAATAAAAAAAAAAAAAAAAAGTGGATAAATAAGTTGTGAAATTTTTTTGGTCGATGCAGATGGTTGAATTGTTCACAAGTTGCATTGTAATTAAAAGTTGTTAAGAGGATAAAGCAAGATACCCCACAGCTTGAAATTGATCATAAACATTTGAATTATTATTTAGTTCATGAATACAGATGACACGATAATTTCATACTTGACATTGAGATTGTTTATGCTTACTTTTCCAATGGTAGGCTGAAGCCTCTGGATCCGCAGAGATCTTTGGGACAGGTATTCATGTACCAAAGCCATCAAGTCCTGTTGGATTCGAAAATGGGACAAAATAGAAAAAAAAGAATGAGTTATGTTACATATAAAAACAGTCGCACACTAATCTGTATATTAATATTGATTTATTCATATTTAAAATTTAAATTAACACTGTTATTAATAAGATTTATTTTTTAATTAATCACATCATATTAATATATAGATTAATGTATAATTTAACTTGTAATTATAGTTTTAAAAAAAATCTATGTATCCATTGACTATTGAGAATGTATCGAATCGAGCGTGTGATTGACGGGTGAAAGCATCTCTGTTTCCTTGGCAATGACAGTGGCAGCAGCATGTACTATTTGGTATTGCTATTAATAGATGCCTCTTTCCTTGTATATTTCAGGGAGCCCTGTTCGTCGTGTACCTCACACCTCACAGAATTCGAAGGCGTAACTCCAAGCTCGCTGGCTCAGAAGAAGAGTGATCTTTATTATTAAGGTTATGATCTAATCGCCAGCATATGCATTAGTTGATGATGATAAGCATATCCATAAATCATTATGATCAGCAACGAGGAAGAATGCTAACAAAAAATGCGTTACTAACTTAAATATTTATTATTGGACCAGACTGTCCAGAGTCCAGACACACCCAGGAACTCCAATCCAAGGCATTTAAATTTTAAAGAAAAAAACAAAACAGAGAAGATGAATTTTGAGTTGATCTTCTATTTGAACACATGGGATGTGCTGTTGTTTTTGTTGTTTCAGGGTTTGCTACGTAAGTCGTGAGCTGAAAGCTCGGAGACAAATCCTTATAAAATCATCTGGTTTTACCTCACTTCTCTCTCTTCTTCTTCTACAGAGCCTTAAAAAATGGCTGGAAATGGTAGGCCCCCATCTCTCTCTCTCTCTCTCTCTCTCTCTCTCTCTCTCTCTCTCTCTCCTTGCGTTTCTTTGTTTCTTTTTCGGGTCCAAACCCTAAACACATTGTTTTCCTTGATACTGATGAACTCAAGCTTTATATATATATTTTTTATTTCCTTCCGAATTCTTTGGGGTTCAGATTCTCTCTCAGACTTCCTCGCATCTGCTATCGATGCAGCGAAGAGAGCTGGCGAGGTTTGTTATAATCCGAAGTCCATTTTGTCTTTGGTTTCTTTTAAATACGTTTTCCTTGTATTTTTCCTGTAATATATTTGTATTGTCGTAAATATTTAATTTTCAGGTAATTCGTGAGGGGTTCTATCAGACAAAACATGTGGAGCATAAAGGCGAGGTATGCTCTCCCCCTCTGTTAAGGGTTGCATCATATCTTTCTTTGATATTTGATACGCCACATCCCACACCTCTTATCTTTTTGGGTTTTCTTTATACGATCAATGCAATCTATGGAATTGTAAGTATCTCTTGGGCCTCATGCAGCATGCCAATGAATGGTTAAAACTTAGAAGTACAATTGTTAATAGGACTTTAGAGAGCGGAGGCTAGAAGTGTTTATGAATTAAGGTGAAAATTTATGTGCACATGTTAATTTGATAGATTTTAATGCATTGGCATAAAAGGTGCCAGCTTTTTATGTACCCTGTGCTATTGTTAGATACGCACTTGCCTAGGCTGGCATATTCTATCTTATTTGGGAATTAAAAGTGATAGGAAATTATTAGATTTATCTTTCCAACAGTAAAGAATGAATTTTGGAAGATTCTATCACTCTCTGTGCAATTTTAATACAATTCAACATGCAAATTTTAATTCAAAGGCAATGAGAGGTTTTGTATTTTTACAACAGTCAACACATGCAAGATGTGAGAATCCCCTATTTGTTTATTTTGTTTCCTTCCATTTAGTTAGTGACCCGATGGTGAGTTTTGTGAATGAGAGGCATTCATTAGAAAAGGGAAAAAAACCGAGGATGTTGACTCGAATTTAGAGAACAAGCAAGCAAATTTTAATTCTAAAGTTTTTTTCTGTGCAATGCAGGTGGATTTGGTTACCGAAACCGATAAGGCATGTGAAGATATCATATTTAGACATCTCACCCAGCTTTACCCCACACACAAGGTCAACACTTATCCCTTATTTCTTAATTTTATGCATAGGAGAGGGTTACAATTATTGCTCAAAATGTAGTCTTTTATCTTCTCAGAATGTTTTTTTTTTGTCTAACAAAAAACTAATCCTTTCTGAACTGGTTCCAACTGCTGCTCTTCTTAGTTCATTGGTGAAGAAACTACTGCTGCCTCTGGTGCTGTGGATTTGACTGATGAACCGACTTGGATAGTTGATCCAGTGGATGGAACCACTAACTTTGTTCATGGGTAAATATTAATTTCTTTTATTGTAGGTGATCATTTCTACTCCTCATATTCAATCGTGTCGATTGTTATTTTCCCAACCTAATTATTGTAGGTTTCCTTTCGTATGTGTTTCCATTGGTCTTACAATTGGAAAGGTTCCTACAGTGGGTGTCGTTTACAATCCAATAATGAATGAGGTGAGAATTCTAATTCTTTTAAAAAAGAGGACGGTAGGTGAGAATTCTAATACCCCGTGTATGTTTGACATAAGCTATCAACCATAATGACCATTCTATTTGTGGCATAGAGATAGTATGCAGAATCCTCCAATTAATTTATGGATGGAACCTGTAGTTCGCAAGATATATTTCATCATGTCGTATGTCCAGAAAGAAGCACATAACACAACTGTCAATGAGAAATCAAGTAATCAGTTGTTCCTCCCCGTCATACTTATTGTCCACGACTGATAGGATTAAACTGACCTGTTGGAGGCAAGAGGTTCTATATGGTCCACCCTTTTTTTTTTTCAATTTTTCTTTTTGCTGTTAAATTTTCCAGGACTCTCCGACCACCTGATTTCCTTGGCATGTGTAGAATCCTGTTTCGCACATTATTGGATTTGGTAGTCAAAATGCATGTTTTAATAAGTACTGATGTCTGTGCTACATCTAACTTTGGGTTTATGACATGTAGCTTTTTACTGGAATCCGTGGAAAAGGTGCTTTTCTGAATGGAAACCCTCTAAGAAGTGAGACTACTTTTCCTAAACTTTCAGTTTTGTGTCTCTCTTACTAATCCTAAGAACCTATAACAGCTACATGGTTATATTTTGCAATGTTGCAGTATCATCTCAAGCAGAACTTGTGAAGTCTCTCCTTGTAACTGAGGTATGTGAATATACAATGGAATAAATCCTTGATGCAAAACTATTTGATGAAAGTTCTTATGCTTTGTCATTTTCTTGTAACATTAGGCTTTCACATGAGCTATAGAGCTTTAGTAACAAAATAATGAGCCCAAATCAAGTTGGTGAAATCTCAGAATAAAATCACGAAAACATTTTTCAAACTGAAATATTTTTTCCTGAATGAGCAGGTGGGTACCCAACGTGATAAGTCGACATTGGATGCCTCAACAAACAGAATTAATTGGCTACTTTCCAAGGTAAAGTATAAACATGCCACCAAAGGTATTGAGCTTTAATTTATCAAAAAAAAAAGGTATTGAGCTTTATAACAGGATCATGAACGTTTTTTGAAAGAGTTTAGGAGTTTTTTCTGGAAGACTTTGTTTTTGTGGGCCATTGCTTTAGATTTGAATGGTCTCAGCTTCCATGATTTCCTTGTAACTGTTTCTAGTTCTTAAATAGGTGTATGCTTTTGTATACCTCTAGTGTACTTGGGCTATACCTATCTTTATATCAATGAAATGTCTTATTACTTTATCAAAAAAAGGTATTGAGCTTTATAACATGCATTGGTGTCTGTCATGAATATTGGATACTTTTTTTATCAGGTGAGATCGATTCGGATGACTGGCTCTTGTGCATTAGATCTCTGTGAAATTGCACGTGGAAGGCTTGACCTATTTTATTTAGTCGGCTTTGGGGGTCCTTGGTATGATACTGTAACTTCTCAGTGAGGTTCTTCTTTTGATTGAAATGGCTCGATTCTTTGTTTGATATTTTTAATTTGAAATTGGTTGGTTGTGATGCATGACTGAGATGGTCTGCTTTTGTACCCAGGGATGTGGCAGGTGGTGCTGTGATTGTAATAGAAGCTGGAGGACTTGTGTATGACCCGTAAGTGACATACCTAAATATGTGTCTTACATGTTTTTCAAAAAAAGGGAATATTGGAGGATTTAGATAGGACTAGCATTCTTCCATAGCAACCTTTGAACAAGGTAGTTAAAACAGTCAACATTCATTAGTCTTCATCCTATGGGCCATCACAAATCAATATGTGAGTTGGCCATGCATTGGGGTGGTTTTGCTGAGTGCACAATTGGCAGGCCATGATAAGCATTTTGATTTTGAACTTCAAAAGCATTTACAATTACGTATGTTTTTAAATATTTCACCTATGTTAACATTTGATGGTTATCATTACCCATCAGATCTGGTAAAGATTTTGACATCACATTCCAGCGAGTAGCAGCTTCGAACCCTTATGTCAAGGATGCATTTGTTGAGGCTTTACAGTACTCAGAATGAGAGACACATACTTGATCATTGAAATCTGGGATATTGCTAATTCATTCAATATGGTTTAGTTTAATTCCTATGTTCCAAATGGGATGCATTTTATGTCTTCCTATTTTCCTCACTTTCCTAGTCAAGTGCTCTCTCTTGTATGCACCCTGTGTACTTGGGTTGCACCCCTCTGCACTATTAATAAATTGACCCGACTTATAAAAATTTCCATGTTCCAAAAACCATTAATAGTATGCTTTCTATTATTCTATCATGTTCCATTTACTGATAGATTGTTTAATGGATATAATGATTACTCTCCTCTTGTGCCTTAAGCAGTGCGATATTATTTCTGGAATTGGTTGAGATGACAACTCAAATGGTTGGATGTACTCGAATCTAATTGTTCATGCATCTTGAAAACGATTAGTACTAATATTTAGCATCCAGTTCTTGAGTTTCTTCATTTTATACCAATTGGCTTACAACATGTTCTGAATCTTACCTGAAATGGGCTTGAAAAGCTCTTTAAACGTTAGCCTCTTGAGATATAGTACAAGACCGATGATAACGTGGCGGTGGAACAATTCCAGCATTTTTTTATGTTTGGTTGGATCTGAGATGTAAATGCTATTCATGCTACAGGAATAGGTTCATGTAAAGTGTAAACTGCTACATTTTAAAGATGCTATCGACCTGGATTCACTGTTAGAACCATGACATGAGATGGAAGTATTCAGCAAGTCAATGGAAAACATGGGTGTTACAGTAAATATAATTTTAAATTAGAGAAATGCTTATTTACAAAGCAATTTTACAAAATCATACTTCCGAAATGAGATGATTTGACGTGGAACGTCAGATTATATAGTTTTTTTTTATAAGATTTTCTTGTAGATGTAGAACGTCTCATGAAATTAACTGATACATGTACACGAATACAAGTCCAGGCTCCAGACACTATTCTATATGAATCAACTCTGGAACCCAACTCCCTCATTATATGGGGATTTCCTAAATAGCAAATAGCCTCGTCCACAAATTTGCAAAAAGGTGGAAATAACAGAGAGAATAAATAGCAAAGAAACACAAAAAAGAAAAGGAAATGACTGGGTGAAAAGACCCAGAATTAACCAATCACAACCTATATCCGGTTAGCCATTTTAAACATACTGTGGTGTTCTAGACTCGTACCCATTAGCCCCATTTCCTCCATTCACTGCCTGAAGCGTCTTCTCTGCACTTTGTGACCTTCTCCTCTTCAACACAACATACCAAGTATACGCCTCCAGCCACACAGCATTGAGTACCAAAAACACAATAATGCCAATGTAAGCATTCTTCCACTTCTTCTCCGGCATCAGAATCTCGAATCCTAAGAATATGTTAATGATGCTGAGAAGGATGACAAAATACCCAACTGAATGGTGATAGATATTCCAGTAAAATCTGTATTTGTGATCCTTGTTCGGCCTTAGAAGCAAAGCAAACACCTAGACAGGATGTGCAATTCTTTCTTAGCAATGAAAGAGACAAACTTTGGTAGAAAATATGTGGAATAGCATTGATTGTATGTATGAGAAGAATTTTGGATACCTGAAGTGTTGCAAGGATGAAAAGGAGAATGCCAAGTGTTCTGTGTTTGGTGTATTGGACACCAGCAGATTCGTTACCAAGCTTTAGACCGGTTGCCCACCCAGAAACTCCAACAATATAAGCTGAAGTTTGGCAAGTGACATGTAGGTAAAACCATGCTGGGTCTGCAGATTTGAATACCCTCAAGTACCTTGCTATTATAACACCAAGAGGCATCAAAATACCCCAACTCACTACGTTTAGCACTCCATGAATCTGAAATTTCATTCCAATAACAGTAAGTCTAGCAAAAGTTATGAGCATCTTAAAGCCTTGAATTTAAGAACATAATGTGAAATCGAAATATATATGGCCATTTATTACCAAACTGTTAAGAGACTAGAAAGAAAACAAATCTGTGTCAAAGCAAGGAGAGGAAAGAAAGCAATTTGATGAAATAGGACTTTCGATTTGGTGCTGCAGAGCAACCCAAACAGGTTTGTACATGATAGATATCAAGATGTCCTATCTTATAGGTAGGAAAACTTCATGTAACACAAATTTAGAATCGCATACGATTGCATAGAATTATAGGTCCCACATACCAAATCAAAACAGAGAAAGCTACGACGAAGAAAACTAAACTCAACAAATAAAACCCAATTTATATAAAAACTTGAGCAAAAAGATTTAAAAGAATAAAGAAGAACAAGGCACGGTGGAGCTAACACCAATATACGCTAAAAACCTTGGAAAAAAATCATTATGACAACAAAAAGGAGCAAAGTTTCTCATACTCACATTTCTGTCTCTGGATCTTGAGCTCCCCCCTCCAGTCGTCGTTGCAGTCTGCCCCGACAGAAGATTCAGGGATCCCATGGATTTAGTATTAGCAGCAGCAAAAGAATGCACTCCTGGGTTGTCATTGGAAACAGGACCCATTTGCCAAACCTGGTTGATACTAGTAGTACTGCTATCGTTTGGAAGTGCCAAAGTAGCATAGATTATAGTCTCACTATTTGCATGTGTTGCTTCCAAATTCGAGACATCGAATTTCAGCTCTCCCTCCTCCATTTTGGTTTTATAACCAGTGATCTGAGAGGTGTAAACTCTCATGGTTCCATTGGACAGTTGGTAAGCAACAAGAGCTTGTGCTCCAACCATACCCGAACCAGTAGGGTTGATCGCCCATGCACTCCATGTCGAGGGCGCGACCCCGGTTTGCCTATACGCGATTTTGAGATTCCCAGAAGATTTTTCGTAGTTCCAATGTACGAAAGAATTCAGATAAGGAAGATCATTACAGGAGCTAAAGACCTGGTTTCTGGGGAAGCTGTATTTGGCACATGTCTGAGCTGAGGATGAGGAGAAAAAGATAGAGAAAAAAAGAGAGAGAACCAGCACAAGCCTGAACATGTTTGGCTGATTCAGAAAGAGCGAGAGAAAATGGAGAAGATCAGAGATATTCTTCTTTTTAAAGTTGTTAACCAACCTTTTATGAAAAGAGTTCAAAGAACAGCAGTGCAGCAGAGAAATAATCGGAAGGATGAGTTAGAATACACAAACTACAGGTAATTATAATAAGAGTTTGGTTGGTTTAGGTTGTTGGCCTGTCTGTTGGAGAAGGTTCCGTATCCATACGCAATAGAATACAATGTTTTTCCTTTTTGTTAATTTTTTCTGTTGTTTTTGCCTATTTTAATCCTCACGAGCTTTAGTTTCTAACAACCATACATCCTTCTTCACACCTGCCTTTATCTGCCGAACTTCAACCGCACTTCGAACGTACAACAACAACAATGTGGAGTTTCCCAAAGGATATTTATGGCAGATGATTGATTGAAGAATCAGAAAACAGTTTGGTCGGCTGTAGTTAGCCATCCAATCTTCCCCCTCAATCCTGCATGACACATGTACACCATTGCCAAGATTAATGTCCGGTTTGAAATTTTGAATTGTGAGTTGAGTTTAAATAAATTAAGATGAAAATTAAATAAAATATTATTATTTAATATTATTATTATTTAATATTATTATTATTTTAAAATTTTAAAAAATTGAATTGTTTATTATATTATATGTAAGAATTTGAAAAAATTATAATGATTAGATGAAATGAAACATTTTTTATATCCAAGTCAAACCTAATTATTGATATTGCTAAGGAAAAAAAATTAAAAAAGCTCGAAAATTCTTATAATCTTTGCTTTTGTAACTTTGTTGGTTTGATTAATCCTATTTTTAAAATTTTTTTCTTTTAATTATATTTTTCATATGATTAAAAATAATAAAAATTAAGATGAATAACAACATTTTACTGTTTGTAGTAAAGTTTTGCCAAAGAAATGGTAATTTGGAAGGTTCTTCCATTGCTAATTCAGTTAGATGTGCATTTATATATAAAGTATATACACATTATCAAGACTAAACAGTTTTATGAAGATGTTCTCTTCTTTGTGAACATACTTAAAATTCACGACCATCTTACTAAAAACAGCCGAACGGTTTGGTGGTTAAGGGTTCTTTTCTCGGTATTTTAGAGTACCATAGAGTTCGGATCAGAATTTTAAAAGATTACTAAGGACTTGGATGTTAGAAACTTAGAACATGCATTAGAATTGGTCAAAGTTCAAATCAAGAGGACCTATGGCATGCAATTTCTAAATTTATCATATGTTTTAGCTAACATTTTTCGGTTAATTAATCTAAGTTCTATTATTAACAAGAAAGATATATAATAATATTTATTGGAAAACAAATCTATCAAAATAATAAGAGAAATGATAATTGAAGTTGTGAGTATGCAAGCACCGCGAAATCATTTTAAAAAAATGGATAAATACATGACCCGCATGAAAAAAATTAATTTTTTAATAGTTGACTTCACTCTTTTTTAAAATGACTATACGGCACTTGCGCACTCCACGACTATATATATCATTATTCAAATAATAAATAGCAAATTATGGAGTTACCAAAATTAATTATGATACCACATGATATCTCTCACACAAGCCTGATCAGTTTATAAATATCATAATACAATTTATGAATATAATTTGGATCATATATTTATTTTATCGATCAAGGTCAATGAGATAAAGATAATAATGCAGATAATATATATATATATATATATATATATATATATATATATATATAAATATTTATAGCAACCTATTAATTGACACATACAATCTTATTCAGCTTGCGTCGGAAATGGCTAAATATTATTTACCTAAAATGAATGTTCTTCTTCATTTTAAATGTCATTCTTGATCACATTTGATGATCACGTTACGCGTCTTAAGCAGTTGCCATTTAAATGGCTTATGGAAAAAATAATTGAAATGTGTCACATCATCAAGTGTGACGGGAGATGATGACAAGATTTGAGATGACTAGTAACATTGTTTTTTGCCGAAACACTTATATTTCATTATATCATCTTATGATTCCTTTACACTTTATTCACAAGCACATTCTCAGGCTTCCACAGGTACCAATCTCCATTATAGGAACCTGTAGAAATCAAGCAAACCCCGAGATCATGTATGCTACCTTAAGCTATATATATTCTGAATTGATATTTTGCCTACTAATTATTAGTACTTCTATGGATTTGCCACCCATATTCATGTCGTGTGTGTGTGTGTCTATGTGTGGGTCTGTTCAAACCAACTTTACTTCATCATGTCAAGTTCCTTGCTTAACGAAGATTTCAGTTTATCAACCCTAAAACATGCTCTTAGCAGCAATCAACATATCAAAGTAACAGAAAAATATGGAAACCATCCTCGGAATCGAGCAGAACTGCTTAACATTAGGTGATCCTCTACTTGCAATTAGCAGTAGTGCTTCCTTTCAGGCAACTTATAGTTAACAGATCATCGAGAACTTAACACAGTGGCAAATCTTGTTCCTTCTCTATGACAATATTGCCATAGCCATGCAACAGTTTAGAATTAGCCATAACAAGATGTCCATATATACATATATATATATATATATATATATATATATATATATATATATATATATATATATATATATATATGTATGTATATATATCATACCTACCAAACCAACAAATTAAAGTAGTACCGGAGACATCAATTTTGCAAAATGACTAACAGCAGACTTTGAAAAAACCCACAAAATCTGTCACTATATTAGTATTCTTGTTGCCTTTGCCATCTGATCTGTCATGTGTGCAGCTTACGTACTCTTATTTCATTGAACCCTCAATGTTTCCCGTTGTTGGTGAGATTATGACTCTGATAAAAACAGTTAAACTCATTAGTACGAGGCCTTGTTGCATTGGTCTCCATCCACATACAATTAAGGATCTCTTAGTTCATGGGTTTACGTAAAAGCTTTAACAAGTCTCCCACCATATATATTTCTTCCTAATCTAATAACAAAGATCTTAACACCTCAACTACCATGAATTCTAGTCTTTTTTGTCACTCGTTTTTTTTAAGCATAGAGTAGTCAAGAGCATTTTGAAATGCCCTTACTTTTATTCTTAAGTTAAGCCCACAAGTAATCACCTTCAGCTTATAGCATTCTCCAACAGTTGCAAAACCCAACTTGTGTGATCCCATTTCCCCCAAATGATGAATGGGAAGGGGGTACTTTTGTGGCTAGGTGATTCCAAGGATTAGGCTCGGTCATTGAGTCTAACCGCCCGTCAAAGTTTGGTAATTCTGTGATGGAAAAATGAATTTGTGTGAATGAAATTTTGAAATATACACGTGTTAATGTGAATGTAAGTGATTACGCCTGACACAGATAATGGTGACAGAAACTAATAATTTATATAATACTATCAAGCCCCAACTTTAGAGCTTAGACGTTTCAGGTAAGGGTGTCTCAAACAAGTTATTTCCAAACCCAACTTACATACTTCCAATAGACTTGTAAAGCAACATAGATCATAGAAATCTATAAATAATGACACATGCAAAAGTCACCAGAAGATTGATCGATTAATGCAAGAGAAAGGCCCATGCGATCTATATTGAATTGGACCTTATAAAGTGAAGGGCCTTGAAGCCCAATCTCTTGTTGCCTGTGAAATAATGGGCTGAATAGAATTCCCTCACATTATTACAAATCGAGTAGTCCAAGATATAAACCCAAGACCCAAGAAGGGCTTGATATGGTGGACAAGGTGGACCCATGGCAGCTGTGAGCACACACAATTATTGCTTCCGACAAAAGTTCTAGAAAAAATTGAAAAATATTATGCTTTCCTTCTCGGGAAATAATAACCTATAAAAAAAAACAGTTGGTGGCAGCCATGGGTTATAGATTCAGGGAACTTTGCCTTTGTACACCACCAAATAGAGCCATCCTCGTGCTACTGCTTTTGATCCTCAACTGAAAAAAAAAAAAAAAAAAAAAAAAAAAAAAAAAAAAAAAAAAAAATCCCATCTTGAGTGGAATGTAAACTTATACAAAATTTACAGATTTTGGATGTATTCGATTTGTTTAATCAAAGAAAAATAATAGTGTAGTTACAAGTACGTAAGTGTCGTGTAATCATTTTGAAAAAAATAAATAAATATTAGATCTATATGTAAAATTAATTTTTTAATAATAGACTCTATTTTTTTTTCAAAATGAATGCACGACATTGACATACTCTACGATTGTATGTAACATTACTCTTAATTAAATAGATCGCGCTAGAGTTAACTTCTATACAATTAATCAAACTCGACTTAATATGTCCAAACCCAACACATGACATTTAGAATTAAAAGTAGTTTTCTACATGAATTACTTTAATCCATAGCTTCCAAGAATTTTCCAAAAAAAAAAAAGAGGATGAGTTGAACAACCCAAATCTGCTAACAGAGAGAGCCATAGATGAAACTTGAAAGTTCCCACCATTTACAGAATAAGCCAAGAAGTCCATTTTCATTGGTTTGACAAATGAACACATTCAAAAGCTTCTCAAACTTTTTTTTTTTTATCTTTGTCCCCTTATCTTCAAAACTTCTAATTGGGTGTCATTTTCTTATAAAAACAAATTACTTGTCCAATGCAAGGCAGTGTGCCATATAATACAAGTGAAGTGAAGGGAAGTCAGCCTTGTGACTTTATCCTCATTCCAAAAGTCCAAAAAGTTACAGCCAAGGTGGCTGATTCCCACCTCCATTAAATTAACTATTTTTGTCAACCAATCTAACAAGTTTTGGCCCCAAAATTAATATTATATATATTATGATGACATGGCATGAGCTGTAGGAAACTATAATTTTTTTTTTTTGAAATGAACTTTTCATTAAGAAAATAATAAATTACACAGTTTGTCAAATATGATATTATCTTAGATAAATTCAAGACTTTCTTCGATCATTACAATCTCACTATCATACTTAAAACTAAATTTAGCTAGTTGGTGGGCAACACCATTGCCAACTCTCAGTATCCATGCAACCTGCCAATATTGTCTTCTTCTAAGTAGTTCTTCAATATCATCCACTACTTACCCAAACCACAAACAATTCTCTTCTTCACTATTTACTACATTCACAATACTTTGCGCATTACCTTCAAAAATTACATTGCAAAAATTAATAAAAGATTCTTGAAAAGTTTCAAATATTCATGAGATTTTACATCACTTGGTAATTAATATTTTGTTAGCTTTAGCCTATAGCCTATATAATAGACTTATGCTTCGTTTGGTTATACAAATGAGGTGAGATGTTAAAATTTGAATAAAATATTGTTAGAATATAATTTTTAATATTATTTTTATTTTGAGATTTGAAAATGTTAGATTGTTTATTATATTTTATATAGGAATTTAAAAAAATTATAATAATTATATGAGATAAGATGATTTAATTTTGTGTAACTAAATCAGCCTAAGGTGGGTAGTATTTAATTTAGCTTTATACATTAAAAGTGTAACAAATGAATTGCTCAAGAAATATCTACTCATGCTGAAGATTTCATAAAACTTTTCCAACTCTTATTAAACAGTAAGAGGGATATGTGATTATGCTCATTATATGCTGACTATTGAGCTATGTTATTTACACACCACTTATTACAAGATCTATTATATTCATCAAAATATATCTAAATATCCATACTTTAAATATTAATGATACAGTTGATAGGTTAATAAAGAGACTTATATACCATTGAAACTCCATTTGATACAATTTCATGTAAGGGTGTAATCAGTTGAGTTCGGTCTGGAAGAGTCACAGATCAAAATTTCGTTCTATCATTTTTGTTGGACCAGACCATTAGCTATTGGGCCGATCAGTTTATGAACATTTTTTTCATTATATATATATATGGTTAATGAAATTAAATGATTTCTTTAACATTTTATATATAGTTAATGAATATTAAATAATTTCATTGTATATATGATCAATGGTAATTCTTAAGATGAAAATTACATAATTAACTTACATAACTATTATATAAAATAATATTAGATGTATATATGGTCTCGGTCCAATCTTGTCTAGTTTAAAAAAATACATTTCGAGACTAACTAATAAGACTATCGATCTGATCCGATCAATTTTGTTGGTCCAGTTTGATTCTCCTCCAGCCATAATTCCAAGCAATATTTAAAATAAAAAATATCTATAAAATAGAATGCAAATAAAAATAACAATAACAACAACAACAACAATAATAATAATAATTTAAAAAATAGAAAACGACAAAAAAAAAAGACATTACTTGTGCAGCAACCACTGTAGTCATAATGGTAAGACCTTTGTTTCTTCGAACTTTTTTGTTATTAGTGAAATCCGAGTAATCATGAAGGAAAATTATTTAGCTCAACTAAGATCATCAAACTTAACGTTTCTAATCATTTTCAAATTAAATAAGCGTAAAGTAAAGTAAGTAGCTCTATTATTTATAATAATATTCAAGAATAATTTCTATGGCTTTCTGCTCACCACAATACCATCAAATATCCATGCTGCACCCTTCCCTTAACTTGAATAAACAAACAAGAGTAATGTCAATTTCTGTTATAAATCTTATTATCCTTCTTTTAATTCGAAGATTATTATTTCTCAACAAACAAGTCATTGGCTAAAAATACAAATATATATTTCATTCGCCAGGGTTGGATTCTTTTTGTGCAATTCAATACTTGAGATTTTGAGAACCGTTATCGGTCTAAAATTAAGTTCTCACATCTACGAAGTGATGAGAAGACTAAAGGAACCAAGCACCGTATCTCTATAGGCTTGCCTTAGTCTACGAAGTTGGCTAAGAAGAACCAATGGATAGCATCTTCACCAACAAATGCCAGGTGTGCATATGCGAGTTTCATTTAAAAACAATTTGACGGGCTCAACAATCGCCTAAAGTGGGTCTAGGTGGTTGACTGGCTTCTTGATCAACATGAGTGGGGTACCAAATACAACTCCAATATTGATAATAAACTAGAAACGTCAACAATAGTTCATGATGGAAAATGAAAATCTCACCAACACCACTGAAAATAAAAATGTCGGATGAATATATGCATTTTGATAACGAGACAAGCGAGTCCAGTCTTTCAGCTGCCTGGCTTACCACTATTTTCATAAAAAGTTAATAGCTGGGAAAGGAGACTGTCCAGCCTCCCAAGTGCTCGATTAGGCCAGCAAGTCACTTGATTGCCTTACCACCTTTGTGCACATTTTACGCAATCAAGTGTACCTCCCGCCATATTGAGCTACGTGCTCACATTTTATGCGGTCAAGTATACATCCCGCCACACTGAGCTCCGCACTCGCCATTTACATGGTTAAATATATCTCCCAACACTGAGCTCCGCGCTCCATTTTGTGCAGTTGAGAACATATCCCACTACATTGAGCTTTCCCGCTACATTGAGTGTTGAACCCAAGATTTCAAGTTTTATATAATTATATATCTACACATGGATTTTGATGATAACAAATGAATTCAAAGAATAAAGGAGTCTCAAACTCAAGTTGTTTACACAATAAAGTTAAGCACATCAAGGAAACAAGAATGAGCAAGAAGGGAACAAGTTCACATTAAAATGATAGAGTAATGTTGTAAATCTCTTAAAAATTCGAAATTAGGATTAAGGTTCAAAATTAATATTTTATCATAAAGCATTAAAATACATTTTCCACATGTGCATGAATATTTTTGAAAATTAAAATTGAAAATTTTGAAAGATGATTGATTGTTATCTTTCGCATGTGCATACCTTGATTAAAGGGTTGAACTTTGAAAATATTAAAAATGATTGATTGTCATATTTCACATGTGCATGTTTTATTTGAATTTTTTCAAAAGTGATTGATACTTTTTTTGACTCATGCAAAATGTAAATGTTTTTGTTTGAAATATTTGAAAAGTAAAGTGTGCTCCTTTTGTCATATGCAAAAAGTAAAAGATTAGGTTTGAATTTTTTGAAAAGTAAAGTGTGCTCCTTTTGTCATATGCAAAAAGTAAAAAATTGGATTTGATTTATTTGAAAAGAAAAGTGAGACATTCATATTTCCCCAAATCATGTTTTCAAACTCACAAAAGCACTATATAGACTTAAACATGCTCCTAGAGCTTGGTACGAGAGACTCAGTGATTTCTTAATTGAAAAAGATTTTTCAAGAGGAAAAATCGATACAACTCTTTTCATTAAATATGAAAATAATGATATTCTTTTAATTTAAATTTATGTTGATGATATAATATTCGGTGTTACTAATGAAAATATGTGTCAAGTTTTTGCTAAGACTATGCAGAAAAAATTTGAGATGAGTATGATGGGAGAACTTACATTATTTCTTGGATTGCAAATTAAGCAAGCAAAAAGTGAGACATTCATCAATCAATCAAAATATATTAAGGAATTACTCAAAAAATTTGGGATGGAAAGTGCAAAGGAAATTGAAACACTAATGAGTCTATCAACTAAACTTAATAAGATGAATCTGGTAAGCCAGTTGACTCGAAAATATATCGAGGTATGATTGGTAGCTTATTATATTTAACAGCCAGTAGACAAGATATTATGTTTAGTGTGTGCTTATGTGCACGCTTTCAATCATCTCCAAAATAATTACATTTAATTGCAATTAAGCGCATTCTTAAATATCTTAGTGGTACAATTAACTTAGGATTATGGTACCCTAAGCACACATCTTTCGATCTAATCAGCTATACAGATATAGATTATGCTGGCTGTAAAATAGATCGAAAAAGCACTAGTGGAGCATGCCATTTTTTAGGTCATGCACTAGTTTCCTGGTTTAGTAAAAAATAAAATTTTGTTGCACTATATACTACTGAGGCAGAATATATTACTGCTGGTAGTTGTTGTGCTCAAGTTCTCTACATGAAGCAACAACTTGAAGATTTTAAACTCATGTATAATCACATTCCAATCAAATGTGACAATACAAGTGTTATAAATCTTTCAAAGAACCCAATACAACATTCTAGAACTAAGCATATTGAAATAAGATATCATTTTCTTTGAAATCATGTGTAGAAAGGCGATATAATACTAAAGTTTACAAACACATACGATCAGTTAGCAGATATTTTCATAAAACCTTTACCAGAAGATAGATTATGTATGATCAGAAGAGAAATATGTATGATGCATGCTATAAATATCTCTTAAAAGATAGACCAGAGTCAATAAAAATAAAGATAGATTTTTTAAATACTTTTACATAAACTTGAGATTCTTAACCTCATGTTTGAGACGTTCATTCTCATAATACAATATCATGTCATTCTTATCCATGGGAACCGGCAAGCGGAATAAAGAATCTAATAAAGATTTCAACTGTTTATTCTTCTGCCGAATAATTCATTCCCTTGTGTGAGACTCTTGAACAATTCGTTGAAATACAACAATTTATTCTTTGAGCTTTTCAACTTCATGATTTTTGATTTGTAGCCGCTAGGAAAAAGCAACAATAGAGGAAGAGTAGCGAGTCCCAAGACTCACCAAGTCATAGATAGTATCAGAATCTGACTTATTAGCTAAATTATTATTTTCTTGCTGCAACATGGCACCAATTGTAGCTGCCGAAAGAACAGGAGGTTGAGGTACAGAATGTCTCATGGATGGATCTAGAGAAATGTTAGAAGAATGAGTCATTGGAAAAAGAATAGAAGGCTTAAAACGAGAATGTTGAAGGAATGCAGATAAGTTATAGAGATGAAAAGAAAATTTGATGCGGATTGGATAAATTTCAGGACTGATTTTATAGAGATAGCATAAAGAACAAGACAAGCTATCATCCAAGTCAAAGAGCAATGTGATTTTTTGTCCCGATCGGTGAAAATGACATTTTTTAGAAACTCGGAGCCTTCAATCTCGTTTGTCAACAACATCAGGCGATTTTTTTTCAAATCTCCAGCCACACTTGTCGGGTCACGGACGGATCCAATTTTTTTTCAACTATCTACAGTTTCTACTAATGCACCGTTTTCTTCAGTACATTTACTTGTTGTGGATCCTTTTTAATGATGCCAAAAGGGGGAGAAGTGTTAAACTAGAACATTAACATTGTTTGAATTGATAAACTTATTATATATGTTTGGAATTATATTTATACTTTTGCTTGAAAAACTAACGCACATTCTCAGGGGGAGTTTAAGTATTAATACAGGTTTAAGATTCTATTAAATATTTGTCATCATCAAAAAGGGGGAGATTGTTGAACCCAAGGTTTTAAATTTTGTATAATTATATATCTACACATGGATTTTGATGATAATAAATGAATTCAAAGAATAAAGGAGTCTCAAACTCAAGTTGTCTACACAATGGAGTCAAGCACATCAAGGAAACAAGTATGAGTAAGAAGGGAACAAATTCACATTAAAATGATAGAGTAATGTTGTAAATCTCTTAAAAATTTAAAATTAGAATTCAGGTTCAAAATTAATATTTTATCATAAAGCATTAAAATACATTTTCCACATGTGCATGAATATTTTTGAAAATTAAAATTGAAAATTTTGAAAGATAATTGATTATCATCTTTCCCATGTACATACCTTGATTAAATGGTTGAACTTTGAAAATATTAAAAATGATTGATTGTCATATTTCACATGTGCATGTTTTATTTGAATTTTTTCAAAAGTGATTGATACTTTTTTTGACTTATGCAAAATGTAGATGCTTTTGTTTGAAATATTTGAAAAGTAAAGTGTGCTCCTTTTGTCATATGCAAAAAGTAAAAGATTAGGTTTGAATTTTTTTGAAAAGTAAAGTGTGCTCCTTTTGTCACATGTAAAAAATAAAAGATTTGATTTGATTTGTTTGGAAAGAAAAGTGTACTCCTTTTGTCATATGCCAAAAGTAAAAGATTAGGTTTGAAGTTTTTGAAAAATGAATGATGTTGTCTTTGACAATTGAAAAAGAATAACCTTTTATTTGAATTTTTTAAAAAAGTGAATAATGTTGTCTTTGACATGTTAATCTTTTTAAATTTGAATATGAAGTCTCATATGTATATAAATAGATAATTTGAAAGCTTTATATTCACAACATCCAGAGTATACAACATTCATTCAAAATTTTCATTCTCTATTCTCTAAGCATTGAGCCTTAATCCTTGTTCATTTTGAAAGATATAGTTTGCGCTGTATTGTTCTTATTTCACTTATTGAGGAGTATTTTCTGATAATCTACCCACTATCAGCTCTTGTATCAGTAAAAGGGTGTGTATAACCCTTGTGCGTTTAGAAAGTGTTCTACACAGGAAATAGTTGAATCACCACGTGTAAGGTGATTGCAAGTGTAGAGGGTGTTCTACACAGATCTTTTGTAGCGGTGTTGTTCAAAGGTGTAATAAGTTTCTATCTCCACCTGAATGAGGTTGAATAGTGAATTTGGGGATCCTCAAGAAATAGTTTGAGGCGAGGACGTAGGCAGTGGGGTCGAACCTCGTTAACATACTGAGTTTGCTTCTCTCTTACCCCTACTCTTTATATTTATTACTGTTTTGTATTTTGTTTATATTTTATATTGTATATTTGATTTATAATTGTTATTGTTTTTAATACAGCTCAATTCACCCCTCTCTTGTGTTAGTTATCTAGGCAACATTGAGTTTTGCATTCACATTTTGCATGATCAAGTACATCTCCCGCCGTGTTCAAGCTTCGTGCTTGCATCTTACACGATCGAGTATACCACCCGTCATGTTTGAGCTTTGTGCTTGCATATAACTAGGAACCCACTCCAGAGATTTATTTCTCTACAGTTTTAAGTGGATCATTTCGATTACATATTTTATATTTAAAAATCTTCAAGGTAATTTTTGGAACAAATAGTCCTTAAGAATCACTAGTTTGTGGAGAAGGTAAAATATACATGACCTAAAAAGCCTACTAGGCCCGACCAAAGGGGATCCCTACACTAAAAGACAAAATAAGAGAGAGAAATGAGAAAAAAATATGGGACAAGCAAAATAAGAGTATCAAAATAAGAGGAAAAAAAAAAGAAATAAAAAGTAAAGGAGATGTAGACATGCAAAGGAAAGTGACAATTTATACCTCTTCTTAAGGACACGCAGAAGAGAGAGCATGTAAAAGGAAATAGCTAGACATTTGAGAGGGAACTTCTAGGACTCTTTGACTTGAACTTCAACTTCTTCAATTTCACGACGGGAGCTTTAGCAACAATAGATCCGTCAACAAATATATTTGAGATTTTCACTGTACAAAAAGTATGAGAGAACATGAGATTGTAAATAAACATATGATAGTGGACTTTTCCATAAAAAAAAAAACTCATGTAGACGTAGACAATATGTTGAATCACGTGAATCTATGTGTCCATCTCTCTTTTACATTTTCAATATTTATTTTTCATTTATTTTCATTGGCGTACATACAACTACACTAGACCACATTAAGGGCTTCAAAATTCACTATTCAAGGCCCAGTTAATCATAGCAGATCAGGAATAACTCTTTCTCTTCTTCTAAACTGATGTCAATTTTTTATAATAATAGTCCATTTTTTATTTTCACTTCTTGTCTCTTATTCCGGATATGATCAAACCCAACAAAATATCTAGTGTCTATCAAAGTGTCAAAGTGCCTGATTATTTTAGAATCTCCGGGAAGTAAATCATGGAACCGATTATGTGCATTTATTTTTAGTACTATTTTGTATTTTAGAAAAATTCAATTGTAAATATAATTACGTATTAATATATATATTAATTTAATATAATTGATAAAAAATAAATTTTATTAAAAATAGTGCTAATTTAAATTTTAAATATGAAAAAATTAATATTAGTACGAACATTAATACGTTAACATTACTTATACGTAACAAAACTCCCTTTTCTTTTTTCAAAAAGAGTTTAGTAAAATAGTAGTTTTTAAAAAGAGATTTGTTACATAGTCACGCATGATACAATACACTTTTTTATTTTTAAAATTTTTTCATTTATTATTTTTAAATTAATTAAAATTTTCTATTCATTATCTATATACCAAATATTTAATAAAATAAAAAAAATATAGTATGTGAACTTATGTTTAAAATTTTTCTTCTAAAAATGTAAAAAAAATATTTTTAATTTATTTTTATTAAATTTGGATCAACTCCGGATTTATTCAAATATGTGGCCTCAATTAAATCGGATTAATCCGTGCGGATACCCGATAACAGAAATGCCATTCCAACCGATGGAATAGATTGATGAAGTAGATAGGTGCTTTATTTATTTTTTATTTTTTAAACAGTTAAGAAAATGATTATTAGTAAATTTTTATATTTTTAAAAAATAAGATTAAAAAAAATAAAAGAAAAGAAAATTACAAACACAGCGGTTGGTGCATTTTATCTGTCGGCTTTCTCTGTTAGTAGCAGGGATTTGCATTGCATCGGTGACAGATAAATGTGTATTCAAAGATGGAGATGGAGACATTGATGAGCTATATGTATACCCACTACTCGCGAAATTCAGCTGAATTCTGCCAAAACTCAAGAGTCTTTTCCTGTCTGTATTAGCCATTGTAGTTGGGGTGATAAACAACTCAGCATGTTGCCACATGAAAAAAGAACATCATAGTCCCTAAAGATATGTCTTGTTTACTTATAATTAATTAGATTTAACATTTCTTACGTTAAAAGTGTATAAAGCATATTACAAAATTTAAGGGAAAATAAAAGGTAATAAAGCAAGAAGTGACGGCTGAATCCACCGGAAAGTTTCACCCAAAGTCAAAGGATTAGGACTTGAAAGGACGTTTTAGGAATTTCAGATTCTCCAATCCGCTAATAGTTTTTTTTACTTATCATCTTTATATATTATATTTATTTTTATATTTTATATTTTTTAATTTTATTTTTTTAAATTAAATAATTTTTTCTACTTATTATTTATATATCACATAATTTAATAAGAAAAATAAAAAATAAAAAAATATGTATGATGTGAAATATAAAAATTATGAACATCATTGCTTTTAATAATCTTAGATTACTTATTATTTATAAATTATTTATTATTATTTATAAACTATTTTATTATATTCTATTAAATAATAATAAGTATAAATTTTAAATAAATAAGCCCTATGTAAGCTTTCTGTAAAATTAAAAAAAAAACAAAATTAATAATAAGTTTTCTTTTTTCACATTTTTAATATAAAATCTACTTTTTTTTTTTTTTATATATAGAAAAATTGTATGAGATTTATCTATACTTATACAAATAATTTCTCAATTTCGAAATTATGTATACTTATAGGATTTTTGCTATATGTCACAAATCACACATATTTTAAAATTAAAATATTATTTTTTAAAATTAATTGAATTTTTTTATTCGTCGTTCATACAAAAGGCAAAAGCCTTCAAACCTCTCAGTGCCGACGCCAAACGGTCCCACGTCTTAGAAGAACATCACGTCCACTTAGTACCGTCATCATTATCACAGAGTCTCCTACTGCATCTAACCATGGGTAAATTACGTGGTCTGTGACCATTACGACCTCACCAAGCCGTTACTCTGTCTTCGCCCGCCCAGATACCAAAGCCACTAGCCTTTAAAGTCTATTCCCCCATCTTCTTCCCCTACATCTCTGTCTCTCGCTCCCTCTCTCTTCAGCCATGACATTTTCTTCAGAACCTTCTCAAATTCATTGAACAAACTGACATTCGCAAGCCTTTCTGAGCTTTCGTTCCCGACCACAATGGTTTCTCTGGGAGATTCTCATTCCAGTTCCAACCGTTTCCCTCTGACCCGAAACCTGTACACTACGAATTCACCCAAAAACCGGAACAACGGCCGCTCCATGCGCACCATACGGTCCAGCGTATTCCAAAGAAACGAAGAAGAAAGTTGCACCTTTGTCTTTGATGAGAGATCCGTGTGCGGGTCCGAGAACCTCAACCTCACCGACTCTGGCATCGACATGCGGCTCAGCGAGCTGGCGCTACGTAAAGGCAAGTCTGTGAAGTCCAGCTCTTCATCGGAGGTGGAGATTAAGGAGTTTCTAGATCTCTCTCAGGCCTTCAGCGACCTGTCGGTGTGCAGCAGCGACATCTCCGGCGAGTTGCAGAGGTTGGCGGGGTTGCCCACTTTGTCCTCGGAAAACGACAACAATGGAGACGCTGATGCGGCGGAGGCCGAGCCTTGTTTGGGGTTTCTACAGAGGGAGAGCTTCTCCACGGAGATTATCGAGAGCATTTCGCCGGAGGATCTTCAGCCGACGGTCAAGATCTGCGTAGACGCTCTGAAATCGCCGTCGATCGCGGTGAAGCGGTCCGCAGCGGCCAAGTTGAGGCTTTTGGCGAAGAATCGGACCGATAACCGGGCTTTAATTGGCGATTCCGGTGCGGTTCCTGCTCTGATTCCGCTTCTCCGTTGCAGCAGTGACCCGTCGACGCAGGAGCACGCTGTTACGGCTCTTCTCAATCTCTCCCTTTACGAAGGCAACAAAGCGTTGATCACAAATGCCGGCGCGGTCAAGTCGCTGGTGTACGTGCTTAAGACCGGGACGGAGAACTCGAAACAGAACGCGGCGTGTGCGTTGATGAGCTTGGCTTTGGTGGAGGAGAACAAGAGCTCCATTGGAGCCTGCGGGGCGATTCCGCCGCTGGTGTCGTTGCTACTGAATGGGTCGAGTAGAGGGAAGAAGGACGCATTAACAACGCTGTACAAGCTCTGCTCAATAAGACCGAACAAGGAGAGAGCGGTGAGCGCCGGGGCGGTGAAGCCGCTGGTGCGGCTGGTGGCGGAGCAGGGAACTGGGATGGCGGAGAAGGCGATGGTGGTCCTGAGTAGCCTAGCAGGAGTCGAGGAGGGGAGGGAGTCCATTGTGGAGGAAGGTGGGATTGCGGTGCTGGTGGAGGCGATCGAAGATGGGTCGGTGAAAGCGAAGGAGTTCGCGGTAGTAACGTTGCTGCAGCTGTGTGCGGACAGCGTGAGGAATAGAGGGTTGCTGGTGAGGGAGGGTGCTATTCCCCCTCTCGTGGCGCTTTCACAGACGGGGAGTGTTAGAGCTAAGCACAAGGTGAGTAGTGTTGAGTTGGGGGCTCTGATTTTGGCCTCTTTAGTTTGCACTTTTGTTCTTAAATTCTAACCACTGTTTCAAATTAAGGGGTTCAAGTTTAATAACTCAGCATACACTGAGGAAAAAATAAAGTCCAAATCCATTTTTTATCGATAATCATATCATGTGCTCTAAATTCCTGTGTCACCTTTGAGAAATAGCTATTCCTGCATGATGGAGCAATGAAGTCAAAGCCAAATTGAGTGCTTCGGGTTGTTAGCTAATTGGGATGAAAATTTTTGGCGCAAAGTTGCCTTCTTGATGCATGTATATGTGGAGCTACTTGACTGTCTTGATGAGATTGGGGGGTGAGACATGGATTTGGCAGTGGGCAAAGTTTTGGTTTCACTATTCATTTGTTTTGGTCACCTTGAAAAAAGCAGCTGTTAAAGTCGTTTGGTAAAGGCTATCGACTCTATTATTGATAGAACTCAGTTATTAGGAAGTGAGAAATGATCCTGTATTATAAGTTTAGCTAACTAGGAGAGAGCCTAATTCAAATGTTGAAACATATCGGAATGAAAACCTATGGATAATGAGATGGTAAGTTTTATAGCCATGATGGCTTTTCTAGATCGTGCCCGACAAAGTTAAAGACTTTTGAGTATTGCCTTCACGGCTTTGGCATCTCGCTTTTGTTTTGTGCATAATTGTTACTGCATACAAGTTGCATGATGTTTGACTCGGTATGTTCAGAGCGTATTCAGCGATTACAATTTTGTTTGGATTTATTTAACAATGCATGGTTCGTTTTGTATTTGCAGGCCGAAACACTTCTTGGATATCTGAGAGAACCAAGACAAGAGGCAACCTCTTAAAGTTCTTAGATGCTGTTGATGTGTATATATGGAGTGCCTTTTTGTGATGCTGTGTACAGAATGGTTGAGAAATTTGGGGATCATTTGTAGGAGGAAGAAAATTAGGGAAAGTTAGTGTGTGACTGACCTTTAGATGTATGTGCTTAACTAGATTTTTGGATTTTATTTACCCCTTCATTAACAATGTTTTTTCAAGGGTGGAATATAAGTTTGCGTTTTGGGTTGTGCTCCTTGTGTCTTGTTTGGGTGACCCAAATTTTTTGAGGCGGTTTACTGATGTCTGGTTTTGTGTAAACTGAAATAGAGTATGCAGTATGCACCTCGGAGCATGTTATTATTTTTTCCAAATTTTGTGGCATCTTGCAGCAAAAACTTCAGTGATGAAAAACTAAAGTGGATGTGTTGCATTTAGTAAATTGTGGACTTCAAAATTCATTCTAACTCATCTAATTTAAACATTACAATTTGCACAAATTTTCATACATAATACAATCAACTATTTAATTTTTTTTCAAAGTGATAATATTTTAATAATATTTTATTTAACTTTTATTTGAATTCACTATCCAAACTTCCGATTGAACACTCAAAACTGTTATCCATTTTACATTAGGGGTGATAATATGTTATATGATTAATTAACCCAACACGAACACAATACGATAATAACGGGTTAGAATTTAGTCTTAACGAGTTCGGGTCAAAATAGGTTAACTCGTTAAGACACGATTGTTTAACGGGTTGATAACGGGTCAACCCGTTATGAAACGTTATAACCCGTTATGACACGCTAAGAAAGTTAAAGTTACAATTATAACTTTATACTTAAAAGTAAAATTGTTGGAATTTTAATATCGATATTTTTATTATTTGGATTGTAATTTTGAACTTGTATTTAGTTTTATAATTTTTATTAATATTGTGATTGTTAAATTTATATAAAATTATGCTAAATTTAATTAGGTCAAACTGGTTAATTTTGAACTTATTTAATCTATTTACATAAATAGTTTTAAACTGGTCGTATTATATCATGTTAACATATTTTGTAATATTCACTAATGGGTCATAACGGGTTAACACGACACGACTCGTTATATTAATAGGTCGTGTTAGGATTTGAGATTTTGACACGATAAGCTTAATGGGTCGGGTTAGAGTTGAGCTATATAGTATAATATACATACTTTGACACGACACGAACACAACCCATTAACACGATTTAACATCCATATTTTACATCCTTTGCTTCTTCAAGATCTGCCACTAATCTAATCCCCATACCAACCAAAAACATGAAAAATTTAGTTGTAAATATAATTGTGTACTAATATGTACATCAATCTAATATAATTAATCAAAAAGTAGATTTTATTAAAAATAGTGATAATTTAAATTTTGAATAAAGGAATTAGTATTGGTTAGATTATTAGTATACGATTTTGTTTATACGTAACAAAATTTCAAAAAAAATAAAAACCTCGAATCATTGAATTTGATCATTACGTAGTCATTCAGACTTGATTTAGATATCTAAATTCAAATTATTTCATTTCATCTTATATAATTTTTATAAAATATAATAAATAATTTAATTTTTTTCAAAATTTTAAAATAAAATTAATATTAAAAAATTATATTATAATAAATATTTTATTTAAGTTTTAATAAAAACATTTTATTCTCATTTCTTTTCAACTGTTTAGTTAAACTGCGTAACCAAACGATAACCCAGTCATTCGTTTTTAATCTTCGTATGGAAAGCTTTGGGCCAGTGAATTTGAAGGTCATGGGGGAGGATTAAAGTGTTACAGAGGATAATTTTGTAGGTCCCCAAGACCTGCTCCTCTTGGGTGTAAAGTAGCGCATATGATGCTTGCGCGCTATAATGAATTATCATCACCTGTCCTTGTTTGCACATTAATCTAGCAAATCCCACCAACTAAAGATCAACCCCACCGCAGATTCAAATTTCTTTGCAGTACTGATGTTTTTCTTCCTTTCCAATCAAGCATTAGCTGGCAGCTTGCAATCTGCAAATCAAATTTACAGTTTAAACCCAGCTGTTCGACTTCTGGAGTAGTTTTGAATGTCCAAGTATCAATACCTTTCGGTTGCCAACTTTGTTCAACGTCTCCTGAGTTTTGAGCAATAATGATCTATCTCTCTGCCTTCCGAGAAGGAATTTTTCCAAAGTCGTAAAATATCCTGTCCCAAATCATTAACTATGACTTCCCCACCAGCTAGAGCTAGAAGGATTGCATACAAACATAATTCAAAGCTTCTTATATATGATTTTGGTGCGGACCACGATTTCATCCCGCTGAAGAGCCTGTGGCTAATGGATGAACAGAGAAACTTTCTATTATGTCCGTCTCTTTCTGCATTAAACATTATGTAAATTGGATGCTAGCACAAACGCGATTCATATTGCATGTTATGCCCCGTCTGTCTATTTCTGCATTAAATATGAAAAGCTCTTGGGGTGCCACAATAAGAAAGATGGATCTGTTCTGTGCCCCTCAATGCATTTAAATTGGTAGGCCTAAAAACAGAGGAACCCCACTTGCTGAACTCAAAAACTCTTGGAAACAATGAGAAGAACATATTAAAAAGATCTTTAAAATTAATTCAAACCAATTTTTTAGACATTTCTAAGTGTTTTGATCTGCTGATAATTTCCAAGATCCGACGGGCTAGTGGCTCCAAGGGAGTTGTCCGCAAGACATCATTTTTCAAACTCGAGCTCACCGACAACATCACAATATTATACGTTCATGGCGTAAATCTTCTTATTAATCACATGACGAAAATCGTTGTGGGCACTAAGCTAGAAGCCAAGAACTAGATAGAGGCTTGCTTTCCAGCTGTTGGCTGATATAGAAAGCGATGGCCTCCATAGTTGCTTTCAGTGATATTCTGGCAAGGTTATTACTAGTATTTCCTTGTTGATTTTGAGGTAGTCTCCCTCAGTTGTTTTTTTTTTTTGTCCTTTCTTTTTTTGTTGAGTTTTTGAGATCTGCGTCAAAAGAGAAATGCTACCAAAGTGTTTACCGAATTTTTTTTTTTTTTTTTAACTTAGTAATTAGGTAAATTTTTTTAAGTGATGTGGTGAATTATTATTTTTTAAAATATTTAAGAATATAAAAAAATGAATGAAAAAAATCAAAAATAATAAAGCAAAAAAGCTGCATTCTGTGAGAATTCGAGCTACATCCTAAAGTGGATGTAGGGCCGCTCGCGTCAAAATTTTCCTTTAGTGGTATTCCCATAGGCTTAGCACAGTAATATCTCTTGGCCTGCTGCTGTATTATCTACCAGTAGTGGTTAACAAGGTTATACGGCTTGGGGGAGGTGCCTTGAGGTCTTAGTAGGCATGGCCTTCGCGAATAAACAGTCTCTATAATTTTGTAATATTTTTTCATTTTGCTAGTGATGCCACGGAGTGTTGAGAGTTTGGGTAAGGGATGAGATATGGTGTGGGTAAGTAGTGCATTGTTAGTCACATATCATGCTAATGTGGCAGAATGAGATTGGAGGGCTGTTTATGGCTGGAGAGCGGACAGCTGGTCTCCAGGTTTTCTTTCTCGAGCCTTTTTCCCTTTATAACAACAGACACAAATTCCAAACCGACTTCCCAACCAAAAGGAAGGACAAACGTGCGGAAGGAGTCAAAGTGAACTAAACATAATGCCTAGAAATGAAATTTCAAGTGTAAAATATAATTTTCTTAGTTCCCTTACAGGTCATTTACTCTACCCCAATTTCTATTCAGCCACCAATGACCCAGAACAAGTGATGATGTTTAAATAAACATTGCAAGGAAATAATAGATTTGATCACATGAAAAAAGTGTGAAATCAGACTTGAAAATTCGGCCTGGGCGACCAGCAAAAAGGATCATATATGATCGGAGCAAACGCATGTAGCCTTGCGATCAGCAGCACCAACCTTTTCTAGTCCCTGCCTCTGTTTCTTGGTTGACAATTTCCTGTATAACCACTGTCTTTCCATTTCCCATCCAGGTAGAATCCTGTTTTTTGAGCTCTTGAGATTTAATCACTTTCCGACTTAATATATTGTAGATCTCTCTCACAACTGTCTGAAAAGCAGCAGCTACATTGGAGGAATCAAGAGCCGACGTTTCCATGAAAAACAAACCCTGAGCTTCTGCCAAGGCTTTGCCTTCAGCAGTGGACACCTCCCTGGCATCCTTGAGATCGGATTTATTGCCAATAAGTATTGTAACTACATTCATGTCGGAGTGAGCTGTTCAATAGTAGAACCACCCAATCAATCCTCAGCTTATCAAATTTTAGAAGGATAGATGTATTTAATATATTGTAGCCACGAGGGCGAAAAAACAACACATGAACATACTGACAATAAAACTGCAAGGGAAATGAACCATAATAATAGATTATTAAACTCTATCTATCCTGAATCTAAGCTACAAAGCACAAACAAGACATCACAGGAAAAATGAAAAAAAAAAAAATAATAGAATTGCAAGTTCACAGCCTTTGAAAGTCCAGGTTGGTGATGCGAAACACCATCATTAAGTATCAAGTAAAATCGCTCTATGACAGCATTAACAGACCTTAAAACATCAATATAACATGGTTCAATAAAGAGTTTGCCCATGTAAACGCATGATACATTTTAAAATGTACCAATAAAAATGGAAAGTCAAGTACCATTAAAATAAGTCATGCAGACTTTCTGCAGAAAGTGCTAACAAAAATATTTTAGCAGAAAGCATCACAATCATTGCCCTCTTTATGAAAACATTTGAAGTACTGAATGGTCGACATAAAACTGACAGCATGTAGGATCCTAACTGGAGTTCCCTTGAAGGTCAGAAGTAAAGTTCCCACTTTTACCAAACAGGCACCTCTTATTTTCTTTTCCCATAATTACAGAAAGAAACCAAGAGAGAGAAGACAAAATGAAAGAACGTCAAGCAACATTTGTGGATCTTACTCTGAAGTTCATTAAGCCATCTGCCAATGCTATCAAATGTCTGGTGTCTACTGATATCGTACACCAGAAGAGCGCCAACTGCACCTCTATAATATGCAGATGTAACAGCCCTAAACCGCTCTTGACCTGCTGTGTCCCATATCTGAGCCTTGATTTCCTTTCCATCGATATCCATCTTTTGGGTTTGGAACTCTACTCCTATAGTTGATTTTGAATTAGGATAGAACTCACCTCTAGCAAATCTTGCAAGCAAATTTGATTTTCCAACAGCTGAATCACCAATTAAAACAATCTTGAAGAGGTAATCCTCAGATTTTTCTTCCTCAGAATAAAAAGCCATCTTTTGACCTTCAAGCAATTTTCACTTCATAGAGCCGAGTAGCCTTCTAAGTTTTGGATCATTTCGGGACAAAAATATTACCTAATAAATATCAGACCTCCCCCCTATACATCAAGATGAGGAAATGGAATAAGATAATAAAAGGAGAAAGAAAGGGAAACTGGGAAGGCAGGGCAGGAATATAAAAAAATAAAAGCTAAAGCTTGCTAATTTCTCAGCAAATACCTGCCTTCTGGATCTCACATTGGGTGGGGTCTGAAAAGTTTCACAACTTCTGATCTACTCCCAGCTTCCAATATTCCCACTTCAAAGAAAGTGAACAGCTTTAAAGTTCCAACAGAAGCAAGAAAGCATCAGAATCTACAAGACTTGTAATGAAGGTAACCAATACCAGTTTTTCGAATATGCGCCTTCAAGGAAAGTGAATAGCTTTGAGATTGTGCCTCATGTAGAGTATGCTATTAATATCGACTCAAAGGGAGCAGTAATCATGTGGGCTAGAAGATTGAGTCGTGTGTGCATTATCAGTTCAAGGTACACAGCTATCATGTAAACCAGCTGCCACAAGCTAAGCATGAATAAGCAAAGAAACAATAACTGCCTTTACAAGAAAAAAAAAAATAGAGATTACATTCGCGAAAGTGTTATGCCTGCATGGTGTATTATTTTTTTCTATTTACCCTTTTTGCAAAATAAAAGATGTATGATAAAAATCAGTTTAGCCTCTTTCAAAAAAGGAAGATGAAGAAGAAAGAAATTATCATCACTCATGTCAAGTTACCTTGATTCAGGACTCCTTGCTCAATTTCCTGTTTGGCGATTCTAAGTTCAACCATGAAAATGAATGATAATGGGTCAAGTCAACCTCACAAAAAATATGGTATCTAGAGATGATACATTCTTTCATAATAAAAGGGAAGTCGCTTTTTTATATGGACAGCATCACTAGGGAACATTTTGAAGATCGATAAATTGAGGAAGCATGGCTTTATTGTTATGGAGTGGTGTTTCATGTGTAAGAAACATGGGGAATCTGTGGATCATCTACTTCTGCACTCCTAGGCGGCAAAGGCTTTGTGGGATGGAGTTTTGAGTAGAGTTGGGTTCGCTTGGGTGATGGCCTTGAGAGTTGTGGATCTGCTTGTGTGTTGGAATGCTACATAGTTGTCCTCAAGTGGCTGCTGCATGGAAGATGGTTCCTTTGTGTCTTATGTGATGCATTTGGTGGGAAAGGAACGAGCAGTCTTCTAATAATAAGAAGCGTACCTAAAGACAGTGGTGGTAGTTCTAGCGAGCCGGACAAATCTAAGAGGCATTAAACAGATTAAAGTTGTGTAGAAGATGGTCCCTATATGTATTATGTGGTATTTGCGGCAGGAGCGCAATGATCGGATGTTCGAAGACAAGGAGAGAACGTTAGACGAACTAAAAGCTTTATTTATTAGAGCTTTACGTACTTGGGCCATTGCTGTTGACTTTAATGGACTGGATCTACATGATTTTCTTGTCTCTATTGCGCCTACACAGTTGGGGCATACTTTTGTATTGTAATTGGCTATGCCCATTCATTGATTAATAAAATGTGTTTACTTATAAAATAATAATAATAATAATAAGGAGCGTACCTTAGAGGGAATTCGGAATTTTTTGTGTACTTTTTATTACAATGGCTTTCTGCTATAGTGATTAATGGAGCTCCAGCTCATGAATTTTTGTTTTTGCTTTCTACTTTATAGAATGTATTTAGGTGTTTTCTTTTGTCTATGTCCTGTTTACATGGGCTTCGCCTATGTCATTCGTTGAATAAAATTGTCTTTCTTACTTATAAAAAAGAAATACAAGGGAAGAAAAGCCATTGATATTACTTCCACGGTAAACTCCCCTTGTCAAAACAATTATATCATCAAAGATAAAGTCTAAACTCATTAGGTGTTTTAATGCAATTAGTATAACCCAGATATTAGTTCTTCTCTTTCCTCTTTGGATTGGTGATAAGAGATTTTGGTGATACAAAAGGTTACAAGAAGAATTAGTGTTAGAAGTTGACGTGGTATGAAATTTCATATCGAACAATGAAAATGAGTGGTCTTACAACATGGGTGGGGCTTAAGTTTCTGGGTCAAGTTGGCTTTCCAACAAGTTATTTCAAAGCCTCGCTTTCAGGACTCCCAGTATTTATTCTCCCCAATGTTTAGTGTTTCATACATACAAGTTCTCAACCAGAGTGAGGCCGTCACTAAGAAAACAAGCCGATATACTGCAATCACAGCTAAAACGCACCCAAAAATTGGATGAGGCTTCAATGTATACAAGTACACGAAGTTTCAAAGAATGGTGCCGAAAGACGAAAAAAATTAGTTTCAAAGAATGGTGCCGAAAGACGAAAAAAATTAGGCCAAATGAAGCTGAAAACAGAGAAATTTCACCATCAATTTTGATCATTAATGCACAATGTGCCACTGTAAACCTAAAACTGCAAAGTATATAGATTTTCCGAATGGGAATTAGAGTTATTGTGACTCACGTACCGGAATCTGAAGATCGAGTACCGCGTTCTATCCTTTCCTCTCCCTCGCTGTCTCTCTCTCTTTCAGATTTCTGATCAAATCACACAGGCTAGTATGGAAACACAGAAAATGGGTCTATTGACAAGGGCTGTTCTTCAAATCATACGATTAAGCGACGTATCGAGAAGAGATTTTAAGGCAAAGAATCATGGATTAGACGGTTTTTCTGGGAAAATATTGCGGCACCATACATAGGCTATTACGACTGAAAGGAAGATGGGGGAGCCAGCGCCAACTGACATCTTGTTATTTTTATTGACAAATTGGGCGCAAACTGCAAATGTCACATTGCATTTTTTATTATTTTTTTGAGAGGCAAGATCCAATCACATGCTGAATAGAATCAAACTATAAATCAATCTAGATGGGCTAATACAGTCATAAGTTATATAAGTATAGTATATATTTTTTTTTAAAAAATAGAGTTTATTATTAAAAAATTAATTTAAAAAAATAAATTTTATATTTATTTACTTTTTTAAAAAAACTGCACGATGCTGATTATCTCGTCAAGATGACAGCTAATTATTCTTGAGTTATTTTGATAATTTTAGGTCATGAATTATATTATGGTCAAACAATTTTAAAGTTCAATGCATTCTTCTATATTGATCATAGATCATGGAATAAATAATTTATAAGCTAGCTAGGGCTTCTAAACATTCATGGTAAGATACTTTTGAATCTTTACATTCTAAAGGTATTTTGTTTCTAACTTTCTTAATATGGGGTTGAAACTTGAATCTCTAATCTTCTAAATTCATTACCAACACTTACTTATTCCAAGTCACCTTCTTGTAAAATCGACTTGCCTAATCAGTCTATGAGTGGGATTAATAAAATAGAAAGAAAAATTCTATTATTAAGCTGGTGTGTAAAGCATATTAGTAAAATGCTTATATGACATCATTTGATTTGAAAATTAAATTTTAAAATTTGAATCAAACAAATCAAATTTTATCATTCAAATGATTGGATCATGATGTGTGCTCTCTACACACTAATTTGAGAATAAAATAACTCAAACAGAAAATAATAATCTAGTGAGATGTGTTGAAAATGATGTTGTAGTGATGTATTAATGTTGCATTCAATTAATATATATTGATCATAAAAGTTGAGTAGTATTGGAAGCCTAATTAATTTTTGTAAGACAGTTTATAAGATATGAATGAGGCTATTTGATTAATTAATAAGTTATGTTATATACAGTCATTTTTGTGTACTCCTTACATACTTTATTGGTTTGATGGCAAAAATAGTTATTTTATATTAAAAAAATGACGCAGCTAATTATACTAATAGAATGCATAAAAAATATACAAAAGTGACTGCATATAGAGTTTTTGTTAATTTATTTATGTCTTTATCATTTGATCTATTTATTTATTAAAAAAAAATACAAACTCAAGTACTGGATATTAATTCTCAAAGGTTAATTAATAGCTTAAGTGGGTATGATCAGTTACTAATTTACCTTAAAAAGAAGCAGGAAGTTCGAGTGTTATGGGAAGACAAAAAAATCTCTTGATCTCTAAATTGGGTAAGAGGAATAGCACATGAGAATCCCATATAATTTTTAGATAAATATCAGAATAATGATATATACAAATCCTAAATACACAAGTCTCGTGCAAATCTCTTGTAAAAAAAGTAAATTTCATCATAAAAAAGTGTGAAAAACTCTTTCTTTCTTTTTTTCTTAGTGACGAGGTTCGTTTTTTTACAAAATGTTTGTGCATTTAGAACTTGTCCTTAGCATTACTCTAAAAATTAATATTATCGCTCTACTGTCAACTCTTTCTCCTTCAACACCGCGCGACAATGATGTTATAAATAAGAAAACATTATATATACATGCTCAAATCATATACGATGATCATGAAAATTTTTTGAGCAATGCTAGTGTATAATTTTCATTAGTTGGATTCTGGTACTGATGATAATAATTAGTAAAAACCCCAATGATTAATGCCTTATCTGTCCTCAAACCAGATAAATACAATTTGGAGGCATGTCTGCCTAATTAATCCCCATCCAACCATACTTATCCATTCGCATCATAATTATAAGGAGAGCCAATGCATTGATGATCCTAGCTAGAAGATAAAAATAGGAATCGAAACTGAGTGAGAGAAATGTGTTGAGCCCCAAACAAACAAACAAAGGATATATACATATCCATCATATTTATATTTATAATATTTATATATATAATGCTCTCTAAAAGAGTCTTGAATTCGAGATTTCTTTGAATCTGTTGACGAAACAACCTCCGCTTTGCTTGCATCATGGGGCTTATTCAACGGAGGAGATTGGACAGAAAAAATTAGGATTAAGTGGCAAAATTTTCTCACCAAAATTATTTGTGAGTCGTTCATGACATATAATAAATGGTGAATATATTTTTTCCACAAATTTTTTTTTTATAAAAAAAGATACATTTTTTCCACGAATCTAATTTATGGTAAAAACTAGTTTGGCCCATGTCAAAATCTGTTCCATTGTGGTCCTTTAAGTTTATTTACCCACTAATCTCTTTGGTTGAAAATAATACAATTCTCACGATAATATTCATGGAAAATATGGTGGCATAAAGTGTTTTGTGATATATCTTGTTGTTCCAAAAACATGTTTGTAATAGATTTTGTGGTGCCAAAATGAATTATAGTTGTCAAAGTCCATCTTTTTCCCACCATCGTGTATGATTGTTAATGTTCATTTTTCATGAAAGTCTACAGTTTGGTGGCAAATATGTAATAACTAACGAGCATAGGTAGAAAAATATATTTGCCACAAGTTACATTCATGGCAAAAACTAAGATATTTTAGAAAAAAAATCCAACAAAAAGAGAGAGAGAGAGAGAGAGAGAGAGAGAGAGATTTAGCCGAAAATAATCATGACAAATAGTCTAATATAGGCTTAAATAAATATATTCCAACATTAGAGATCGAAATTGATACTTATAATAATTTAAAAATAAAATATTAGAAAAATTTACATTTGTTTTTACAAACTTATCCATTCCCAATACATTCAAGTTTTAGAAACCAATACCAAATCATGCTTTACAAACTCATCTTTATCCCAATACTTCAAAATAATTCATCTTTATCCAACTCCATTCCATGCTCAAACATCAACAAAAATAAAGCCAAATTACCTGTAAAATAATGGGTGTCTAATCAGCTTGACCTACAAAAACCATAACTGAGAAATGCTTGTTGAAAAATTTCATAAAGATAAAATGAC
Source organism: Carya illinoinensis (assembly GCF_018687715.1). Classification (NCBI taxonomy): domain Eukaryota; kingdom Viridiplantae; phylum Streptophyta; class Magnoliopsida; order Fagales; family Juglandaceae; genus Carya; species Carya illinoinensis. The sequence continues at coordinate 9,773,860 of NC_056761.1, forward strand.
ATGGAGAAAAAATCATTTGCATGGAGAAGAAATAATAAGCAGTAGTTAATGGGGGTGGGACATGGGACAATGTGCTTGCAAGTCAAATTCCATGCAATTAAGTCATATGGCCTGTATGAGTCTCCAATGATACTAAACAAACAAAGGGCATGCATGCATGTGAGTGGGGTCTTCCATTTTTAATAAGTATAGAAGCAATATATGTGCCATGGAGGCGCTAGATTTGGTCTGAAAGGCAAGCATGCATGGATGTTTATAGGAATGCGGCAAGAGGACAACACAAATAATGCTTACAGAAAAAAAAAATGTGGGATTATAAAAACACAACAAAAGAAGTCTTCTTGAGTAAGTATCATCAAATATTTGAAATAGCTCAAAACTTACCTTCAAGCTTTTGACTTGGCATGAAATTGTGGGCTAGTTGATGAACAAGGTTACAGACCAATTCCTTAAATTCAATAAAACAAATACAATGATTAAACATTTTTATTAAGTTCCAATATGATGAAAAGCTTACAAGTGCAGTTTAGTATACATTTTTGCAAGACTTAGAACATAATGGGCCAAGCAAAGGTAACTTCTTATATGATTACCTGTTTTTCAATTAAGTACTAGGAAATAACTCATCCATCTCATCTAGCATAGTACCTATTTGTTGCTTTGTGAATGAGGGGTATCAATGTTATTGAACAATCTTCAATAACATTGATCGAAACTAGCAATATGGAAAGTTGGCAACTAGCAATAACTATCTATTTATGGCCTATAAATAAAGAAAAATATATGCCAAATTTATAGAAGAAGCCAATATGTCTAGGCAGGACAAGCACAAGCAATTAAATAGTTTTGCTTGCTTAAGCCCAAGGCCCACAAATAAATAAAACTCCTCTGTATACCACCATTCTTACACATCTTCAATAGTTTATGATATCAAATTGCTTTATAAGACATGACATAAGATAAGATGATGCAAACAAACAACTAAATAATAGAGCGAAAATTGTAGTAATGATAGATGGCAGATTCATCTACCTTAATTAGAAGTCTACTACACAGGGGAAGAACTTCTAGAAAGGGAACCAAGATTTTGGATCTCTATAGTAATTCAACCAAGTATTTGTCATTGTAAACACTGAATTTACGTATGACACTTTGACTAATTTTACTAAACCCTTCTTTGCAATATTTTCCTTCATTACTAAATCTCCAGTAACATTCATTGATTTCCTTATTACAACACTACATACACAACATCAATTAGTAGCGGGTTTAAGACTTGAGAAAAGTAAACATCACCCAAACATTTTTCACTGAAGTTGCTAAATTGAATAGAACAAGTCAGTGACTAAATAAAAGAAAAAATAAATAACATAATTGAAATCATTGTGCACTCTCATAATATAGGTTGTGCCTGCAATAGATAATTCTAAGCATTCCAACCAGTAAAGCAAATATCTTCATGATGGCTAATCATAGGTCCAACTATTTTAACATAAAACATGATGGAGTAAAAGATTAACATACACACCAAGAAGGTGTAAATATATCAAGAAACCCACTTCAAGTTCTACAAAAAAAAAAAAAAAATTAAGCAATAAATATACGGATTAATTATCACCAACCCACTTCAAGTTCTACCTACTTAAGCAAAAATAAGCCTTTAGAACCAGCAATTATATTACAAAAAAAAAAAAAAATCAAAATAACGTAGAGGAGGACTTACAGGACGTGAAGGGTGGGGTTTCAAAGCTAGTGGATCGGGGCTGGGGAATGGTGGTTTGGGTTGCTAGAGGACCGGTAATGAAATGGTGAGAAGATGGTGGCCAATGGTGGTGCGATGGGGGCGAGGGGAGGATTTTGGGCCGCGGCTTGCAGCCGTATGTGGAGAAGTTTGGCAACACGAGAGGGGCTAAAAATATAGGGGTGAGGTCGCCAGCTGATGAAGAAGAGAATGTGAGCAACGGCGACAGAAATGGGTGGCGCAACAATCCACAACCCAAATGGGTTTCACACAGCCAACGAGGAGGAGAGAGAGAGTGTGTGGCGAAGGGTGGTTAGGGTGGGGGAGGTCGCTGGAGTGTGGGGGAGCTGATGGGCTGGGCGGTGTTGCCGGACAGCTGCAGACGGCGTGGCTGGGTGGAGGACAGAAGTACAGATTTGGTCTGGGTCGTGCACGGGCTGAGGGAGAAATAAGGAGGAGAAAAAGAAAAAGAAAGAAGAAAAAGGGGGAAAAAAAGAGGGAAAAATTGAAGGGAAAGAAATAAGGTGTAGTCTTTTTAATCTGGGTCTTAAAATAGAGTTAACGAAAAAGATTTCACAATTATAAATTTAAATAATATAATTTAAATGCAGTGATTTAGTAAAATAAAATAATAAAATCTATTAACTACAAAATAATAATTAATAACAAGAAATCACATTAAAATAATTTTCACAACTAAAAAAATCATAAAATAAATCTAGTGAGAAATTCGATAAATTTAAAACAAAAGAATTAATATTTTAAATCTCTAAAATAAATCTCTAAAAAAAAATAAAAGAAAGATAATCGACGTCAAGTGTAGGTGTGGAGTATACAGTAGGTTAATGTATAGTTTTCTTATATTTAAAAATATGTAGAGATTTTTATGACGAGTAATATTTGTGGGAATTACTTATTTAGTAGTAGACAAAAACACTAAGCCACGATAATGAGGGTACAAATTAAATAGTTTTTTGCGATAACTTTAATCTATGGTAAAAAGTCAATTTAATTTGTCATAATAACTATTTTTCCACTAAAAGCCCATATGTTGCCCAAATTTATTATCCAGGAAACAAGTTGATCACAAAAACTACAGATGTGGTAGAGAAAAATCTTTTGCCATCAAACATTATCGACTAGGACAATTTCATAGAAAAATGCCTATGTTTATTCTCTCCAAACATTTTAATGGCAAAATGTCACTTTTTCCCATGACAACTAGCCACAGAAAAAGAATTCGTGGCAAAAGTCCCAAAATGTTGTAGTGTCGATCAATACTGCCCAAGCTAGGTACATATTCTACAGGCAGCTGGTTATTGACTCCAACAATCTTTCATATTTGGAGATCAAATTAACAGATCACAGATAGTACTACTTGGAAAATATAAAAGTCTTTTTCTTTTTTTCTTCAGTAGTTCTTGATGATGATCTTTTGTGTTCATGATGGTTATTATATATGCCTTGTGAGTTCTATATGCTAATTCTGATGATTAGTTCTTACTTTTTACACGCTGAAATGATGATCATTAATCATGTGCAGAGGATCGTTGATTGTAAAACGTTCTTTAATTTGCTTCTCATGCTATGACAGCTTTCTTTCCTTTAATTTGATCTTTATTTTCTCATCATGTGTTTTAGTATTAAGATACATATATTGGGTTTGATTTTGTATTTAAGATGGGCAGCTTATAACCATACAGTCTCCACAGCTGCCTTAATAGCCAATTTGGCAAGGGTATGAGCTGCCACACCATTGCCTTCTCGGTAAGCAAATGCAGTGGTCCATGAGCTGTGAGCAGATAAGAACTTAAGTGTCCTGATCAATCACTTGGCACATCCAGGAAATGTCCTCACTCTCAGAATTAATAGCACCCAATATAGCTTTGGCATCCCCTTCAAAAACAACCTACCATAATCCCAGCTCCTCACACAACCTCGAAACTATATTCAGAGCATAGCATTCAGCAAGAAAAACTGAGCTTACGTACCTTATCTCTGATGCACTTAAAGCAGCCACAGCATCTCCATTTCAATCCCTTATAAAAATGCCAATTCCCATTCTCTCACTGATCTTGTCGAAAGCAGCATCAAAAAAAGGACTAGCTGACACTGCTTGACCTCTACTGCACCCTTCCTCACAACACTACTTTGTCTCTTCAGTTGAGCTATTTTAAACTCTTCAAATATTGGAGGTTTAAATATTTGGATGCTTGAAAGAAAATTTAATTTTGTGATAGAATTTTTATTTAGCATCATGAAAGTTATTTTGAATTTATAATTGTAACAACAATCAAGGCAATTAAGATATTTTGATGATTGAGATTATTTTATAGCAAAATATTTGAATTTGAGAACGATAAAATTCTGAAAAACTTTTGACCTAAACATGAGATCATGATAACCTTTGAACCTCGAATTGAAATTTTCAAAACCTAACAAAACTGATCTTCAAGCCATGTTTTTGTACGGCAAGGTCCAGGATAACCCTTCGGACGTAGACCCAAAAAAGAGAAATGCTTTGGACCACCTCTTACTTGTTCACATCATATTTTCTGTGCATGAAATGGCCGTTGATCCAAATGTAAACGCATGCAGCACAATTTCTGAAGAAGAACATTGATATACAAAATTAACGCCCAAAAAAAAAATGGTCTCTACAAGTTTTTTTTCAAATAAAGAAAATGATCGGGAAGCAGTGATTTTGAATTTTTATTTTCTTTTTTATCGTTTTCGTGGATGTCTTGTGTTAACCATATCACCAAAGATGCCAAGGACAGCTCGGCCTCTGCACCACCTCAGCATACAAGAGCAGAATAGTCTAGAATATATTGTATATTGTGTATTGTCATATATGACCCTTATGGTTACAACAATACTCAGCCTCTTATGTGTATAAATACCACCATTGTACAAGTAGATTTACAATAAATAATATACACACAACTTTCATATTTCCTCTTTTATCTTGTTTCTATTATGGTATCAGAGACAAATAGGGCTTGCATCCAAAAACACTCAGTCATGACAGAAACACCTCCCTCTCCGAATTCAACACCTACCTTCAACACAAGTTTTTTCCTCCCCTCCTCTACTCATTGTATCAATGTTCAACTAAACCATGACAACTACCTTTTGTGGAAGGCACAACTAATGCCTTACCTCAAATGTCAGAATTTATATGGTTATATTGATGGGTCTGTTACCACCCCTCAGATGTTTGACAAAAACTCTGCAACACCAAGTGCAGCATACTTAGCCTGGAAACAACAAGATCAGGCTATCATGAGTGTGCTGATCTCATCTCTGTCCGAGTCTTTAATCGCTTATGTTCTTGATGCCTCAAATTCACGTGACGTCTGGAAAATTTTGGCCGACTTATTTGCAGCTCAGTCGCAGACCAGGGTCATGCAACTTTAGTATCAACTGAACACTTTGAAGAAGGGATCCAATTCCATTGCAGATTACTATCAAAAGGCTAAGCTCCTTCGTGACACTCTTGCAGCTATTGGTAAAACTCTAACCTCCTCTGAGTTCATCACTCATTTGGTGGCTGGTTTGGGATCTGATTTTGATTCGATTGTTACCTCAATCACTACACAAATCATACCTCTCAGTCCCTCACAAGTATATAGTTACTTGCTCACCCATGAGTCTCGATTAGCTCACCAACAGACCAACCTCACTGCTTCACCCGAATTTTTAGTTAATGCTACCACAAAAAATTCTCCCAACTTTAATCCCAGACGTCGTGGTATGTCTAGAGGTAGAGGAGGTTATAGAGGCCGAGCAAGAGGTCGAAATAGTGGTCGGTTCACCCCATCCTATTTTTCCCAAAATCGCCCTTCGTGTCAAGTTTGCAATAGACCCGGACATTCTGCACTTTCTTGCTACTATAGATTTGATCACAGCTATCAATCACCTCCACCTCCATCTCTCTCAGCTCACTTCACTTCTACTCCATCTTTCACTAATGACACAGCCTCTTTAGTTGACAGTAATTGGTATCCAGATTCTGCGACTACTCATCACTTTACTTATAACCTTTCCAATCTAACTCTTAATCCATCTGAGTACAAAGGAGATGAATAGGTGCATGTTGGAGATGGAAACTCTCTACCCATTCAACATGTTGGCAGCTCAACTCTTCCATCCACATCTGGCAATCTTCTACTCTCTCAACTTTTTCATGTTCCTTCACTTTCAAAAAATTTAATTTCTATCCGAAAACTTTGTGAAGACAACTCAGTGTTTTTTGAATTTCACTCTTCTTGTTTTTATGTGAAGGATATTCGCACTAAGAATATACTCATTCAAGGTCCTACTAGCAATGGGATGTACATCTTCCCTCCTGCTCTTTTTTCACCTCAAGCTCACACTGTTGTTCGGGTTCCTCAATCTCAATGGCATCTGCATTTAGGCCATCCATCTTTGTCAGTTGTTCAGAAAATAATTTCACAAGCCTCTCTACCTGTGAAGTCAGCATCTCCATCTGCTTCTAGTCTATGTTCTTCTTGCTGCCAAGCTAAAATGCACCAACTTCCTTATGCACCTACTGCCTCACGCTCTACTACTCCTCTACAGCTTCTTTTTTCAGATGTTTGGGGCCCTGCTCTAATTCTGTCATGTGGTGGCTTTCGTTATTACTTGTCTTTTGTCGATGATTATACCAGATTTACTTGGCTATTTCCTTTAAAATATAAATCTGATGTATTCTCTATCTTTTTATTTTTTAAGCGTCATGTAGAAACTCTCCTTAATACAAAAATTCAAGCAATACAGTCTGATTGGGGAGGAGAATTTCGATCTCTAAATACTTTGTTACATTCCTCTGGAATTTCTCACCATCTTTTGTGTCCATATGCTCATTCTCAAAATGGTTCCGTTGAAAGAAAACACCGACATATTATTGAAACAGGCCTTACATTACTCGCTCATTCTTCCACACCTCAAACTTACTGGTCCGATGTCTTTATCACTGCTGTTTTCTTAATAAATCGAATGCCTACACCCGTTCTACACAATAAATCTCTATTTGAAATTTTATTTCACAAACGACCAGATTACACCTTTTTTAAAACCTTTGGTTGTCTTTGCTGGCCTAACCTCAGACCATATAATAAACACAAGCTGAATTTTCGTTCAATCCCATGTGTATTTCTTGGCTATAGTTTGGATCATCATGGATATCTGTGTTTTCATATCCCCACTACCCGGTTATACATCTCTCGGGATGTTTTATTTGATGAAAATGTGTTTCCCTTTGCTACTCTTTCCTCCTGCACTTCATGTCCCATCTCTTCTGATCCGAGTTCCAGGCCCACTCTTCATTTTACTCTACCCGCTCCTCAGTCACGTCCCTTAAATCCCACTGGACCCAATCTCGCCTCAAACTCACTTATTCCTTCTGTTTTGTCCTCGGGCCCACACTCAGCTCAGCCCACATCAGCTTCTCAATCCACTGAGCCTTCTCAACCCACTGAGCCCACACGACTCCAGCCCTTTACCTTTCTCACCTAGGGCATCATCTCCTACCTCTGAAAATCTTTCCTCTCAAACCCGTGTCTCCACTGTGCCGATAGTCTCTTCCACTCATCCTTTGCAAACAAGAGCAAAATCCCATAAGAAAATCCCATAAGAATTTTCCCAAAATATGAACCGACGGGACGATTTTGTGGCCTCACCCTCGTGCCCATATAACCTCTGTTGTCATCCCTGCCGAACCCACCTCTGTTACCGAAGCATCTAAGTTTCCCGAATGGAGAAAGGCCATGCAACTTGAATTCGATGCATTGCTTTCCAATAAAACTTGGACATTGGTTCCTCCTGATACCTCTCAAAATATCGTGGGCTGTCGGTGGATTTTCAAGACAAAGTACCTGTCCGATGGCACCATAGAACGCAGAAAGGCGTGCCTTGTAGCCAAAGGCTACAGCCAACTCGAAGGATTGGACTACTCAGAAACTTTTAGTCCGGTGGTAAAGCCTACTTCCATCAGGTTGGTATTCTCAGTTGTTATTTCATCTGGCTGGCCGATACATCAACTAGATGTACAAAATATGTTTTTGCACGGTACACTTGATGAAGATGTTTTTATGTCACAACCAATGGGTTTATTCACCCACAATTTCCTCATTACGTGTGCAAATTGAATCGAGCTCTTTATGGCCTTAAACAGGCCCCTCGTGCTTGGAATGCACGGCTAAGTTCCAAACTCCTTGAATTGGGTTTTCGCGTATCAAAGTCTGATACTTCATTGTTTATCTATCAGCATCAGTCTGTTATTATCTATTTCTTAGTCTATGTTGATGATGTGGTACTTACGGGCTCCAATTAGTTTGCATTAGATCAACTGGTGACTTTGTTGAGTGCTGAGTTTTCCATTAAAGATCTGGGCCCAATTCACTATTTTTTGGGCATAGAATGCCATCGAGATGTTAATGGCGTTGTATTATTTCAGAAAAAGTATATTCTTGATTTACTCAAGAAAACAAATATGATCAACTGTAACTCTGTGAGTAGCCCCATGTCACCTTCTACTAAGCTTACTGCTTTTGATTCTACATCCATGGAAGATCCATCCTTATATAGAAGTGTGGTGGGCAGTTTACAGTATCTATTATTTACTAGGCCAGATTTATCTTTCTCTGTGAATCGAGTGTGCCAGTACATGCACGCTCCTTGTATCTCTCACTGGCAATCTATTAAGCGTATTTTACGCTATCTAAAGCATACATTGGATTATGGTTTACAAATCACACCATCTCAGTCTCCTGCACTAGCTGCCTTCTCGGATGCTGACTGGGCCGGGTGCCCAGATGACAGAAAATCAACTGGAGGGTATTGTGTGTTCTATGGTAAAAATCTGGTTTGCTGGAGTTCCAAGAAATAGGCCACTATTGCAAGATCCAACACTGAAAATGAATACAAGGCTTTGGCTCATGCAACGTGTGAGTTAATTTGGATCTAGTCACTTCTATCTAAACTGGGTATTTTTTTCCCAAACCACCTACTCTCTATTGTGACAACTTGGGAGCCACTTACCTCTCAGTGAATCCAGTTATGCACTCTCGCATGAAACATGTTGATATTGATTTTCATTTTGTTCGGGATCGCATTCATGCCAAAACTCTTCAAATATCATTTCTCTCAAGCAAAGATCAACTTGCTGATATTTTTACAAAGCCTCTTTCAGTCTCAAGGTTCTGCACACTTCGGTCAAGCTTCACAGTCCTTCCAGGACTGCTTGGCTTGCAGGGGATGTTAACCATATCACCAAAGATGCTAAGGACAGCAAACAGCCTCTGCACCACCTCAGCATACAAGAGCAGAATAGTGTAGAATATATTGTATATTGTGTATTGTCATATATGACCCTTACGATTACAACAATACTCAGCCTCTTACGTGTATAAATACCACCACTGTACAAGCAGATTTACAATGAATAATATACACACAGCTTTCATATTTCCTCTTTTATCTTGTTTCTATTATCTTGGGAATCTTTTTTAATTGAGTTTTGTTTGAATCCCATGTTGCAGAAGGATTGTTTGAGACAGAACTTTGCTTTGCAAAATTACAGAAAACGGTGGAGGGGGGGTTTCCATCGCGCAAACAAGACAGAGTTCAGTGTTTTCGCACAACATGGCAAACACCATATATTTTGAGGCTCGCTCTAGCTTGATCTCACGGCCAGCATTGGTGGCATCCTCTTCGACTACGACACTGGTACGTATGTACGATGGAGAACAAGCAATTCATTCTAGTGCATGTTCCTTAATTTTTTGGGGGTTTTAATTTCCCAGATGCTTAAAGTGATAGCATTTACACCAGATTATACATGTGATTAGCGCTGTAGCTTTATCGAGCCGAGATGAATATTGAGTCATGTTCAAGCTTAATTTGTTCATCCGCAGAGTTAAATTCTATATTTAATCGGTGTATATATACATATATATATATATATAAACAAATTAAGAGACTGATTTATATATGTGAGTAAAACTTTCATGAACAACTGGTTTGGTTCGTTTATATCCTATATACGATTAGTACGTATACACTGATTTGTGCATGGGATGTACGTACATGCGTGCGAAGGTGTGATATCGGGAGCGTTGTTGTACATCCGTGAGGACTTCGACTCCGTGAGCAAGAAAACATGGCTCCACAGAATGATAGTGAGTATGGCAGTGGGAGCGGCCATTATCGGCGCAGCCATCGGAGCATGGATGAACGACAGCCTTGGCAGAAGAAAGTCCATTTTGACTGCAGACACGCTATTCTTCGTGGGTGCCATAGTTATGGCTGCTGCTCCGGCTCCTTGGGTGATCGTTATTGGATGGGTCTTCGTTGGGTTGGGAGTCGGAATGGCATCGATGACTGCCTCTCTTTACATATCCGAAGCCTCCCCGGTGAGGATCAGAGGCGCACTCTGTTAAAAGAACCAGTAGTAATTGTTCTAGAAGATTCTTTTTATTCTTTTATATATATTTGTCATAGAGACACGTCAATAAGTTTGTTAGAGTTGGTTATTTTTTGTCTGCATTAGTTATATATATTAACCATAGAGGATGCTCTGTAATCTATTCAACTTCAGTGAAAGGAATCTTTTTACACAACTTTCTTTTTTGTCATGGTATCATAGAACTCTTGAGAAAAGAGTTTTCCATTTTTATTTTTTTTCTGTTGAACCCAAGATTTCAAGTTTTATGTAATTATATATTTACACATGGATTTTGATGATAACAAATGAATTCAAAGAATAAAGAAGTCTCAAGCTCAAGTTGTCTACACAATGGAGTCAAGCACATCAAGGAAACAAGCATGAGCAAGAAGGGAACAAGTTCACATTAAAATTATAGAGTAATGTTGTAAATCTCTTCAAAATTCGAAATTAGGATTAATGCTCAAAATTAATATTTTATCATAAAGCATTAAAATACATTTTCCACATGTGCATGAATATTTTTGAAAATTAAATTTAAAAATTTTGAAAGATGATTGATTGTCATCTTTTGCATGTGCATGCCTTGATTAAAGGGTTGAATTTTGAAAATATTAAAGATGATTGATTGTCATCTTTCACATGTGCATGTTTTATTTGAATATTTTCAAAAGTGATTGATACTTTTTTAGACTTATACAAAAGGTAGATGATTTTGTTTGAAAAATTTGAAAAGTAAAGTGTGCTCATTTTGTCATATACAAAAAGTAAAAGATTAGGTTTGAATTGTTTGAAAAGGAAAGTGTGCTCATTTTGTCATATGCCAAAAGTAAAAGATTAGGTTTGATTTTTTTGAAAAAGTGAATGATGTTGTCTTTGACAATTGAAAAAGAAGAACCTTTTATTTGAATTTTTTGAAAAAGTGAATGATGTTGTCTTTGACATGTGAATCTTTTTAAATTTGAATATGAAGTCTCATATGCCTATAAATAGATCATTTGAGAGCTTCACATTTACAACACCAAGAGCATACAACATTCATTCAAAGTTTTCATTCTCTCTTCTCTAAGCATTGAGCCTTAATCCTTGTTCATTTTGAGAGATATAGTTTGCGCTGTATTGTTCTTATTTCACTCATTGAGAAGTGTTTTCTGATAACCTACCCACTATCAACTCTTGTATCAGAAAAAGGGTGTGTATAACCCTTGTGTGTGTAGAAAGTATTCTACACGGAGAATAGTTAAATCACCACGTGTAAGGTGATTGCAAGTGTAGATGGTGTTCTACACGGATCCTTTGTAGCGGTGTTGTTCAAAGGTGTAATAGGTTTCTATCTCCACCTGAAGGAGGTTGAATAGTGAATTTGGGAATCCTCAAGGGGTAGCTTGAGGCAAGGACGTAGGCAGTGGGGCCGAACCTCGTTAACATACTGAGTTTGCTTCTCTCTTACCCTTACTCTTTATATTTATTGTTATTTCATATTTTGTTTATATTTTATATTATATATTTGATTTATAATTGTTATTTTTTTTAATACAACTCAATTCACCCCCCCTCTTGTGTTAGTCATCTGGGCAACAGTTGGTATCAGAGCTAAGAGCTCTATTATAAGACTAACTATCTTTTGAGTTAAGATCTTATGGCTAACATTTCAGCTTCGTTTGGTGAAGGTCAATCTAGCAATCGGCCTCCACTCTTTTGTGGAGATAATTACTCATTCTGGAAAGTTAGAATGAGAATATTCCTTCAAGTTCAAGGTCGAGAAATCTGGAAATGTATTGTAAATGGACCTTATATTCCAACAAAAGTGGTTGATGGAGTAAAGGTCAAAAAGGAAGAAGAAGAGTTTGATCGTGAAGACGATAGACTTTATACTTTGAATTTAACTGCTATGAATTTATTATTTAATGCTCTCAATGGAAATGAGTTTAATAGAATAATGATTTGTGCTACGGCAAAAGAAATTTGGGATAACTTGGAAGTTACTTATGAAGGAACTTCGCAAGTCAAGAAATCAAAAATTTATATTCTTACTCATGAATATGAAATGTTTAAGATGAATGATGATGAATCTATTTCTAGTATGCACACTCATTTTACTAACATCACATACTGACTTGACAGCTCTTGGCAAAGTTTATTCCAAGGTGGAGATAGTAAGAAAAATTCTCAACTCTCTACCAAAACGCTGGGAATCAAAAGTGACAGCGATTCTTGAAGCTAGAGACCTCAAGAAGCTCGAAGTCAATGAATTCATCGGGTCACTTATCACCCATGAGTACACATTGAAAAGAGGAGAAGAAGAAGGAAAGCCAAAGAAGAGCTTAGCACTTAAAGCTGTTCCTCATGAAAGTGAAAGTGATGAAGATGAGGAAAATGAAGATAAAGATGAAGAAGTTGCGATGATAACAAGAAGAATTCAGAGGTTCTTGAAGAAAAAATAGAACTCCTCTGAGGAAATCCTTCAAAAAGTTTTCCAAAAAAGATTCAGGTAAAAATAACACTTTAATTTGTTATAAATGCAATAAACCTGGTCATATCAAGCCATATTGTCCTCTGCTAAAGAAAGATCAAAACAAGGGCAAGAAAGCAATGAAAGTTACATGGGATGATGATTCAAGTAGCTCAGATAGTGAAGCAAGCAATGAAGAATCAGCAAATTTTTGTCTTATGGCTAAAGATGACACTGAGGTAACAAATCTTGATAATATTGAAAATCCTTCATATGAAGAATTGCAAAATATTTTAGAAGAGGTATATGAGGAATTTGAAAAATTGGGTATCAAGTATACTGCTTTGAAAAAGAAAAATTCTTCTTTGACAAACGAAATTGAAATTTTAAGAAAAGAGAGTATCATTTTGAAAGATGAAAATCTTGAATTGAATAAGAAGAAAACCGATTTAGAAAATATTGTTGAAAACTTTACGAATGGAAAAAGAAATTTTAAAAAACTTCTTGGTAGTCAAAGATGTGTTTTTGACAAGGCAGGTTTGGGATATATGTCAAAACAAAAATACAAACTTTATAAAAATTTCTTTGTTAATCATTCTACATCAAAGACTAATATTTAAAATTCTTTTCATAAAAATAATTTTGTCAAAAAATGATATTATTATAATCATTCAAGTTTTTCATATATGTCATATGCTATTTGCAATTTTTGTAATAGAAATGGTCATAATTATCATACTTGTCCTATTAGAAGAAATCATACAATGACTATTAGGGCCATATGGGTACCTAAAAATCTTGTTTATTCTAATACTAATAAATAAAGGACCCAAAGAACTTGAGTACCAAGAAAAATCATTTTAATTGTTTTTATAGGTATGCATGAAGTCTTCCACAAGCAAAAACAAATGGTTTTTAGATAGTGGATGTTCAAGACACATGACGGGAGATAAGACTAAGTTCTTTGATCTTAGATCTAAAGAAGAAGGACACGTGACATTTGGAGACAACTCGAAAGGGAAGATCGTGGGAATAGGTATAATTGGTAATGAATCTTCTCTCATAATTGAAGATGTTATACTTGTTGAAGGTTTAAAACATAATCTTTTGAGCATAAGTCAATTATGTGATAAAGGATTTACAGTTACTTTTAAAATGGATAAATGCATTATTTTGAATGATCATGATTGTAATATTTGTTTTATTGCTTTTAGAAACAATAATGTTTATACAATTGATTTTGAAGAAATTACCTCACAAGATGCTATTTGCTTTTCAGCTCAAAATGAAACTAGTTGGTTATGGCATAGAAGATTAGGACATGCCAACATGGAACTTATTTCCAAACTTTCAAAAAATGATCTTGTGAGAGGTTTACCAAAAACATATTTTCTTAAAGACAAAATTTGTGATGCATGTCAATTTGGTAAACAAACAAAAATTTCTTTTAAAACTAAGAAACATATTTTCACTACTAGACCATTGCAACTGATACACATAGATCTTTTTGGACCAAATAGAGTTGCAAGTCTAGGAGGAAAATATTATGCATTTGTTATTGTTGATGATTTCTCTAGATATACTTGGGTCATCTTTCTTGCTCATAAAGATGAGGCACATAATGCCTTTACCAAGTTATGCAAGAGAATTCAAAATAAAAAGAGCTATACTATTTCAAGTATCCGAAGTGATAGGGGAAAAGAGTTTGTTAATAAAAATATTGAAACATTTTGTGATGAAAACGGTTTTGTGCATAATTTTTCTGCTCCTCGAACTCCTCAACAAAATGGGGTAGTAGAGAAGAAAAATAGATCTCTTCAAGAGATGGCAAGAACAACGCTCAATGAGAACAACTTGCCTAGTTATTTTTGGGCCGAAGCGGTAAGTACTGCATGTTATGTTATAAATAGAGTTATGATAAGGTCTAAATTAGATAAAACCCCCTATGAGCTTTGGAATGAGAAAAAGCCCAACATTGGTTACTTTCATGTATTTGGATGCAAATGTTTTATTTAGAATGACAGGGATAATTTAGGCAAGTTTGATGCAAAATCTGATGAATGTATCTTTCTCGGGTATTCTACTAATAGTAAAGCTTATAGAGTATTCAATAAAAAGACTTTGACTGTACAAGAATCTATGCATGTAGTATTTGATGAATCTAATTCTCCACTCTCCAAGAAATCTATTGATGAAGAAACAGAAGGTATAAATAACACAGAAAGTCTCAATCTCAACAAAGAGAAAACAATAGAGGAAGTTCAACATGGAGCCATCAGGAAAGATCATCAAAATTTAATACAAGATGCAACCAAACAGTAGAAATTTGTGAAAGATCATCCAGTGGAACAAATTTTGGGAGAACCTTCACAAGGTGTAAGTACTCGATCATCTCTTAGAAATATTTGCAATTATACTGCTTTTCTATCTCAAATTGAACCCAAAAATATTGATGACGCACTTCTTGATGAATCTTGGATTCTAGCTATGCAAGAAGAGTTGAATCAATTTAAAAGAAATGATGTTTGGACACTTGTTCCTAGACCCAAAAATCATACTATTATTGGAAAAAAATGGGTTTTTAGAAACAAGAAAGATGAGTCCGGAGTCATTACTAGAAATAAGGCTCGACTTGTAGCCCAAGGTTTTAATCAAGAAGAAGGAATCGATTATGATGAGACATATGTACCTGTCGCAAGATTAGAAGCTATTCGAATGCTACTTGCATATGCTTGTTATAAAGATTTCAAACTATTTCAAATGGATGTTAAAAGTGTTTTCTTAAATGGTTTTATAAATGAAGAGGTATATGTTGAGCAACCTCCAGATTTTGAAAATCATATTTCCCCAAATCATGTTTTCAAACTCACAAAAGCACTATATGGACTTAAACAAGCTCCTAGAGATTGGTACAAGAGACTCAGTGGTTTCTTGATTGAAAAAGATTTTTCAAGAGGAAAAATCGATACAATTCTTTTCATTAAATATGAAAATGATGATATTCTTTTGATTCAGATTTATGTTGATGATATAATATTCGGTGCTACTAATGAAAATATGTGTCAAGTTTTTGCTAAGATTATGCAGGAAGAATTTGAGATGAGCATGATGGAAGAACTTACATTCTTTCTCGGATTGCAAATTAAGCAAGCAAAAAGTGGGACATTCATCAATCAATCAAAATATATTAAGGAATTACTGAAAAAGTTTGGGATGGAAAATGCTAAGGAAATTGGAACACCAATGAGCCCATCAACTAAACTTGATAAAGATGAATCCGGTAAGCCAGTTGACTCGAAGATATATCGAGGTATGATTGGTAGCTTATTATATTTAACAGCAAGTAGACCAGATATTATGTTTAGTGTGTGCTTATGTGCACGCTTTCAATCATCTCCAAAAGAATCACATTTAATTACAGTTAAGCGCATTCTTAGATATCTTAGTGGTACAATTAACTTAGGATTATGGTACCCTAAGCATACATCTTTCGATCTAATCAGTTACACAGATACAGATTATGCTGGCTGTAAAATAGATCGAAAAAGCACTAGTGGAGCATGCCATTTCTTAGGTCATGCATTAGTTTCCTGGTTTAGTAAAAAATAAAATTCTGTTGCACTATCTACTGCTGAGGCAAAATATGTTCCTGCGGGTAGTTGTTGTGCTCAAGTTCTCTACATGAAACAACAACTTGAAAATTTTAAACTCAAGTATAATCACATTCCAATCAAATGTGATAATACAAGTGGTATAAATCTTTCAAAGAACCCAATACAACATTCTAGAACTAAGCATATTGAAATAAGATATCATTTTCTTCGAGATCATGTGCAGAAAGGCGATATAGTACTAGAATTCACAAACACACACGATCAGTTAGCAGATATTTTCACAAAGCCTTTACCAGAAGATAGATTATGTATGATCAGAAGAGAAATAGGTATGATGCATGCTATGAATATCTCTTAAAAGATAGACGAGAATCAATAAAAATAGAGATAGATTTTTTAAATACTTTTACATAAACTTGAGATTCTTAGCCTCATGTTTGAGACGCTCATTCTCTTCATACAATATCATGTCATTCTTATCCATGGGAACCGGCAAGCGGAATGAAGAATCTAATAAAGATTTCAACTGTTTATTCTTCTGCCGAATGATTCCTTCCCTTGTGTGAGACTCTTGAACAATTCGTTGAAGTACAATAATTTGTTCTTTGAGCTTTTCAACTTCATGATTTTTGACTTGTAGCCACTGAGAAAAAGCAACAATAGAGAAAGAGTAGCGAGTCCCAAGACTCACCAAATCATAAATAGCATCAGAATCTGACTTATTAGTCATATTATTATTTTCCTGCTGTAACATGGCACCAATGGCAGCTGCAGAAAGGACAGGAGGTTGAGATGCAGAATGCCTCATGGATGGATCTAGAGAAATGTTAGAAGAATGAGCTATTGAGAAAAGAATAGAATGCTTAAAACGAGAATGTTGAAGGAATGCAGATGAGTTATAGAGATGAGATGAAAACTTGATGCGGATTGGATGAACTTCAGGATTGATTTTATAGAGATAGCATAAAAAATAAGACAAGCTATCATCCAAGTCAAAGAGCAATGTATTTTTTTCCGATCGGTGAAAATGACATTTTTTAGAAACTCGGAGCCTTCAATCTCGTTTGTCAACAACATCAGACATTTTTTCAAATCTCTAGCCGCACTTGTCGGGTTACGGACGGATGAAATTTATTTATTTATTTACAGTGTCTACTAACGCACCGTTTTCTTCAGGTCCATTTAATTGTTGCGAATCCTTTTTAATGATGCCAAAAGGGGGAGAAGTGTTAGACTAGAACATTAACATTGTTTGAATTACTAAACTTATTATATATACTTGAAATTATATTTATACTTTTGCTTGAAAAACTAACGCACATTCTCAGGGGGAGCTTAAGTATTAATACAGATTTCAAGTTCTATCAAGTATTTGTCATCATCAAAAAGGGGGAGATTGTTGAACCCAAGATTTCAAGTTTTATGTAATTATATATTTACACATGGATTTTGATGATAATAAATGAATTCAAAGAATAAAGAAGTCTCAAGCTCAAGTTGTCTACACAATGGAGTCAAGCACATCAAGGAAATAAGCATGAGCAAGAAGGGAACAAGTTCACATTAAAATTATAGAGTAATGTTGTAAATCTCTTCAAAATTCGAAATTAAGATTAATGCTCAAAATTAATATTTTATCATAAAGCATTAAAATACATTTTCCACATGTGCATAAATATTTTTGAAAATTAAATTTGAAAATTTTGAAAGATGATTGATTGTCATCTTTTGCATGTGCATGCCTTGATTAAAGGGTTGAACTTTGAAAATATTAAAGATGATTGATTGTCATCTTTCACATGTGCATGTTTTATTTGAATATTTTCAAAAGTGATTGATACTTTTTTAGACTTATACAAAAGGTAGATGATTTTGTTTGAAAAATTGGAAAAGTAAAGTGTGCTCATTTTGTCATATACAAAAAGTAAAATATTAGGTTTGAATTGTTTGAAAAGGAAAGTGTGCTCATTTTGTCATATGCCAAAAGTAAAAGATTAGGTTTGATTTTTTTGAAAAAGTGAATGATGTTGTCTTTGACAATTGAAAAAGAAGAACCTTTTATTTGAATTTTTTGAAAAAGTGAATGATGTTGTCTTTGACATGTGAATCTTTTTAAATTTGAATATGAAGTCTCATATGCCTATAAATAGATCATTTGAGAGCTTCACATTTACAACACCAAGAGCATACAACATTCATTCAAAGCTTTCATTCTCTCTTCTCTAAGCATTGAGCCTTAATCCTTGTTCATTTTGAGAGATCTAGTTTGTGCTGTATTGTTCTTATTTCATTCATTGAGGAGTGTTTTCTGATAACCTACCCACTATCAACTCTTGTATCAGAAAAATGGTGTGTATAACCCTTGTGTGTGTAGAAAGTATTATACACGGGGAATAGTTGAATCACCACGTGTAAGGTGATTGCAAGTGTAGAGGGTGTTCTTCACGGATCCTTTGTAGCGGTGTTGTTCAAATGTGTAATAGGTTTCTATCTCCACCTGAATGAGGTTGAATAGTGAATTTGGAAATCCTCAAGGGGTAGCTTGAGGCGAGGATGTAGGCAATGGGGCCGAACCTCGTTAACATACTGAGTTTGCTTCTCTCTTACCCTTACTCTTTATATTTATTGTCATTTCATATTTTGTTTATATTTTATATTATATATTTGATTTATAATTGTTATTTTTTTTAATACAACTCAATTCACCCCCCCTCTTGTGTTAGTCATCTGGGCAACATTTTCTTTTTTCTATGGTAAAAACATCGTTCCTGCCAAACACTCTTTCTTCTATGGAATTCTCTACCGATCCTAACCCTCCACCCCCTCCACTCGTTGCAAATACAAACCATCCCTCAAATCCCTATTTCCTTCATTATTCTGAGAGCCCTGGTGCCATGCTTGTTTCTCAACCCCTCTCTGTTTCAGGGGAAAATTACCACAACTGGCGCCAATCCATGCTTATTGCCTTGGAGGCCAAAAATAAGCATGTTTTTTCTTGACGGATCTTGGAGGCCCATCCATGTTTTTGTAGCTTTGCTTGTGTATGTAGATGATATTTTAATAGCATCTAATGATGTAAGTGCAGTTGAGGAACTTAAGTTGTTTCTGGACAGCAAGTTCAAATTAAAAGATTTGGGTCCTTTGAAATATTTCTTGGGTATTGAGATAGTTAGGACAGCAAATGACATCACTCTTAGTCAAAGGAAATATGCCTTAGAAATTCTTGAAGACACTGGGATGTTAGGGAGTAAAATACAGAAATTCCCCATGGAGCAGAATTTAAAACTGAGTAGAACAGAAGGTAACTTGCTAGATGATCCTACAACATACAGAAGGTTGATAGGCAGACTTATATACCTTACGAGGCCAGACATCTCATATGCAATTCAAGTGCTTTCTCAATTTATGGATAAATCTAGACATACACATCTTGCTGCATTAAATAGGGTGTTGCAATACATTAAAGGAACTCCTGGACAGGGAATTTTCTTATCCTCCAAGTCAAAACTACATCTAAAAGGTTTCGCAGATGCAGATTGGGCTGGGTGTGTAGATACAAGGAGAAGTGTTACTGGCTTTTGCATTTTTCTTGGGGATTTACTGATTTCGTGGAGATCCAAGAAACAGTCCACTGTTTCTAGAAGTTCTGCAGAGGCTGAATATAGATCAATGGCATTAACAGTTTGTGAGTTAATGTGGTTAGTCCAATTGCTTAAAGATCTACATGTCACTCATCCACATCTTGCACTACTGTTTTGTGATAACCAGGCAGCTTTACACATAGCTGCTAACATAGTATTCCATGAGAGGACAAAGCACATTGACATTGACTGTCATGTAGTAAGGGAGAAGCTTCAAGCTGGACTGATCAAGACACTGCACGTCAAGAGCAATATGCAGCTGGCAGATGTTTTTACCAAGGCTTTGGGACAACAACAATTTGAAGCTCTGATTTCCAAGATGAAACTATTGAATATACATAGTCCATATTGAGGGAGAGTGCTAAAAGAACCAGTAGTAATTGTTCTAGAAGATTCTTTTTATTCTTTTATATATATCTGTCATAGAGACACGTCAATAAGTTTGTTAAAGTTGGTTATTTTCTGTCTGCATTAGTTGTATATATTAACCATAGAGGATGCTGTATAATCTATTCAATTTCAGTGAAAGGAATCTTTTTACACAACTTTCTTTTTTGTCACACTCGTCGGCATGAACGGTCTCCTAATCAAGTTTGGACAATTTTTATCCTACCTTATCAATCTGGGCTTTACTCAGGTACGTACGTACAATATTTGAAATCTCATGATCATGACATGATCTGAAATGCTAAAATTACTGATTGCATGCATGAGTTTTCTCAACCATGTATTTGAAACCTTTGATTTTGCAAGCACCAGGAACATGGCGCTGGATGCTTGGGGTGGCCGGGATCCCACCTTTGGTTCAGTTTTCCTCATGTTATCCCTTCCTGAATCTCCCAGATGGCTGTACAGAATGGTGATCTATGAGCATATATATATATCTGACTCGCATCATGAATTTCTTCATACATATCTGATGAATTTCTATGCATGGTTTTCTCAAACTTCCAATATTCCTCTTTTATCAGTACAAGAAAGAAGAGGCAAGGGCAATTTTGCAGAAGATCTATCCTGATGAGGAAGTTGAAAAAGAGATGAAGCTCTTGAGCGCATCTATTGAAGCGGACGAGGCCGCCGAGGCGTCTATCGGAAACAATCTCTTCTCCAAGTTGAGAAGTCCTATGGGGAACGTTGTTGTGAGGAGGGCGCTTTGTGCAGGCATCGCTGTCCAAGTTGTGCAGCAATTTGTTGGTATCAACACCATCTTGTATTACTGCCCCAGCATCATGCAGCTCGCTGGCTATGCTTCCAAGGTGGTCGCTCTAGGCCTTTCTCTTGTCACGGCTGGTCTCAACTGCGTTGGCACAGTCATCAGCATGTGCTTCGTGGATAGATATGGCAGAAGAAGAATGATGATCGTTTGCATCATCATTGGCCTCGTTGCTCTCTCTACTGTATTCTATACTTCCGCAATGCACCGGGTATCAATAATTTTGAATCCACCCACTTTGCTCCCAATGGCACCTGCTCTGCATACGCTTCAGTCCCTGATGCATCATCTTGGAACTGCATGGACTGCCTGAAGATGAAGTGTGGCTACTGCGCGAGCGGAGGCGATCAAGTAAGTTCCATAGACTCATCGTTAATCCTATGCTAGTTGATCATTTGAGATTTTCTCCAATTTTCTAGGCTCCCTAGCATGTATGATTAATTCTACTTGCCAATTTAAATTTCTTAATAATTATGATTTCTGTTCCGTGATCAGTTTCAACCGGGGGCTTGCTTGGCTAATGAAAAGGCGATTGGAAATACATGCCAGGGAAGCAAACTAGTGTGGTACGATAAGGGTTGTCCTAGTAGGCTGGTTTTCTTGGCCGTGGTGCTCCTCGGATTATACATCATAGTGTACTCTCCGGGTATGGGGACAGTGCCATGGATTGTGAACGCAGAGATCTATCCCCTAAAATACGGAGGCCTTGGTGGAGGAATGGCGGCAATGGCCAACTGGACTTCCAATCTGATTGTGAGCATGACCTTCTTGTCCCTGACCGAGGCTTTGGGTTCATGGGCAACTTTCCTTCTTTATGCTGGATGCTCCTTCATCGGCCTCATAGTCATCGTCCTGGTAGTGCCGGAAACGAAAGGCCTGCCACTCGAGGAGATCGAGAATGAGCTTCGCAGAGGCTTCAAGCCATTTGGTAGGAAAAGTGAGAACAACTAAAATGGTGGGAGTGGCTGCTAAATTAATGCGACAAGACAATGACAAGATGTCGATTCAACGACGTTGCGTGACAGTATGTCTATGGCTGGATACGTTAATGACAGCCATTTTTTGTTACGATTCCTTGTAATTTGTCCCAACAATTAGTTTTGAGGGTTTCTAATTTCCCTGTCATTCCAAAAATGACGAGAACCATGCCGCCGGAACGCGCCATCCAATATGATAAATAATTTAATTTTTTTAATTTTTAAAATAATAATAAAATTAAAAATAAAATTTTATTAAACTTTTATCTCAATTCAATTCAACATCTAAATATAATCTTAATATATAGAAATATTATGTAATCGTTTTAAAAAAGAAATTATGATTTATTATTAAAAAAATTATTTTCTTTTTATTTAAATCTTATATTTATTTATTTTTAAATAATTATATGATATTTATACACTCACGACTGTAACTATCATTTCTTTTCATAATAAACATTTTTAAGGGATTGATAGGCATTGAGAAAAAAATTTTGGTCCATTAATAATAAGGAATTCAAAAGATGTTATTTTTAATTTTTAATATTTAATTTAATTATCATCATTTCATTATTTTTGTTCAAGTTTCAACATATCACATTTTAAAGTGAAAATTTTAAAAACATGGGCATCCAAGCAAAATTGATGAAAGACAGATAGGCATAGGAAGAGGAATGTTATACATCATTTCACATTACACATTTTATATATTAAAATTTTATTTTATTTTATTTTATTTTTTATTTCATTTTATTCTTATTAAACTAATTGAATTATTTTTTTTATCATCCACACACTACATATTTATTATAGAAAAAGTGAAAAAAAATTAAAATAAATGTGGTGTGTAATGTGTGAGGATGACAAAAAAAATTTTCTGACATAGGAATAGATGATACTTAGAGAATGGACACTGAGACCAAAACGGCCACACATTTGGGAGAGTAATTTAGCCCCATTCACATATTGATATAACCCACAGAGACCAAAACGCCACACATTTGGGAGAGTAATTTAGCCCCATTCACATTGATATAACCCATGAATGACAGTCGACAAAGAGCAAAGTCGTATGCATGCTCTCATATTTTCCATCTGGAGCTTGCAGCAATTGCACTTTCATTTGAGTGGAACAAATAAAGGAAATGATGTCTAGCTTGGCCGGCCACTTTCAATGAAATGCTGTTCCTTGCACTGTCCTTGTGTTTAGAAATGAAGCAACTGCATATCCACTCATGATACTGAGTGACAACAGTATTTGACATTTGTAGATTCTTTTGGATTTTCCTTCCATTCTTTCTTTTCTCTTTCATTTTGGCAATGGCTTAACAAAAGGTGCATATGCAGCTTATCCAAAGCCTTTCTTAATATTGTGATATGCAGCTTCCACCCTTACAGAAATCTAGAAGATCATACCTCCTTACTTAAATATAAAAACATGGATCAACTCAGGTTAATACCTCAACAACTAGTAATTTTCAAGTTTGCACCATTTAGGATGCTACTTGTAACACTCTAAAGTATAACACCTGTGTAACAATTTGGGAAATGGTAGGTATAATGTGCCTGTTGCATCAACCATAACAAAATATATGCTTAGAATTTTCCTAATAGTAAACTGTTAAAATGATATAATGAATAGTTGTATTCTCTCTTAAAGAAACATCTTTGTTTCTGTTTTTGAAAGGAAGGCAGTAGATAACAATTTCCAACAGATGAAGGAAGCTTAAAATGTCAAGGAAAAACTTGCACGGGGGAATTAATCACTATGATGTAAATTATTTTCAGGTAACCCAAAAGACAATCCCTTCAGAGTATCACACTAGTAAATCATCCAGAGATTACGTACAATCAGCCAAAAAACAAATCCTCCAGAAGGAGTTTACAATAAAAGCAACCGGAGTGACAAGAACTGCCAGCAACTTTGCCTAATATTACAGCAGAAAAGGGGAGAGGGAGAAAATAAAAAGGAAGAACTCTTGCTTGTTTCTGTATCACCGTGAAGCCAGAGATGCGTGGTCCAATAAATCTGGATGTACCCAGCAATCCTTTTATTTTTTTATGTCGGTATACCCAGCAATCTGATTATGCATCTCACTCCAATTCCAAGGAAGAAACCTATATTAAACTCAAGCCCAGACCTTATAAGAAATTCCTTGTAACTGACCTCTTGATGAGTTCTTTCAAACAGGTAAACCAATTAGCTCTAATCATATTTTTGTATACTGAAGCATCTGAACGACGAAAATGTATGAGGATTAACATTACTTCACCTTCTTCATCAATTATACTTCACCTACAATAATTTTTGGACATCCATATCATAATCTTCCTACACAGCAATTCCTGAAGCAAATATTGATAAATATTGATCAAGAGCATGTAAATACCACAGAGAAGAGTAGCCTAACATAAATAGTTTGTTTCAAGATCAAAAGAATAAATAATTGAAAATATGGTGTAGAAAGATAACTGAGGCTAGACATTCTGTGAATGCAGAATATTCACAGAATGCAGGTAAAAGCTAATCTATTATATGGCCTGTTGACATGGAGGGTTGAGAGATTGTAAAATATACTTTTTTCCATCAGTAGACTAAATTTGTTTTGAAGTACTTGTCATACACTCACAACTAAATGACCACCAAGCACACAATTGAACCATGTTTAGGACCCAATTGATCGGGTAGTGAATGGCCAACATAGAAAACGTGCATTCTGGTAGCAGATCA
This sequence comes from Carya illinoinensis, assembly GCF_018687715.1. Taxonomy (NCBI): domain Eukaryota; kingdom Viridiplantae; phylum Streptophyta; class Magnoliopsida; order Fagales; family Juglandaceae; genus Carya; species Carya illinoinensis. The sequence continues at coordinate 9,798,681 of NC_056761.1, forward strand.
TCAATTTTTTTTACAACTAATTGAAACATTTATTGATAAAAACAAAGGGCAAGGCCAAGTACACGGAACCTATACAAGAGGGTCATGGCAGCAGATCATTGCTTAACAGAACTAAAGTTAAAATAAATGGCCTATTTTTATGTGTTCCGATTGTAAATAAAGAATGGTCCCAAACATGGTCGTTGATTTAAAATCAAGAGGATAACACAATTAGCCATAATGGTGGTGATGAGATGCTTTGGGAACTCTAGTGCATGATAAAACCACAAGCCAGGACCTACGATTTGGTCGAAGAACGGAGGATCATGTCCATTCTCTACATCAGTTACCTTTGCCAAGGAAACTGACCAAAAAAATGGAACATTAAGGACCGCAGGAGGGAGGGGGGAAATATAACACTCAGACAAAAAATAATCTTACCTCTGTTTGATTGTCTGTTGGTAACACCATAAAGGCCAACATAATCATCAGAGCTTCTACTCAAAATATCTGAAGCTCCATGTCCAAGGCCAAGACCAAATGAGCCAGACCCCTCTAGCTCTAGAGGTGACAATCGCCAAGTTGGGTCCCCATAAAATGAACCGCCTTCATAAATTTCTTCAAAAGACCCTCTGTAATTGCCATTTGATGCAGCATATGATGATGCCAGTGCAACACCAGTTCCACTATTTCTTCCATACCCTACCCCTCCTGAACCAAAACTGACTTCTCCACTGCCATAACTAAGATTGCCACTACTGTGGATAGTTCCAGCACCTCCAACTTGGCCTGAGTTAGGAGAGGAGCTCCAAAGTGTTCCAAAATTGCCAAAAGAACCAATTCCAGAATTTCCACTTCCCAAGCCCATTAAAGGACTAGGGTTTGCAGAGTTAGCAGCATAATTAAGACTCACATTCCCCAACAGGTTACGGCTTGCTGAATTTAAGATCGAACTATTTCCACCATTGCCCACACCATATCCAATGGGGTTAACATTCCTATTTGAACTCCCAGCATATGAAGGGTTCAATCCACGTCCAAGGCCAAGGTGAGAACTAAGGTTTGCATTTCCTCCATAGCTTGGACTCAACCTGGGCTCATTATTCAATCCAGTCCCATACACAGGACTGAAGGGATGAAATCCACTGCGACCAACTGTAACTGGACTAAATCTATTATCCACTCTATGTCCATAGCCCCCAACTGAACTTTGATTGTATCCCTGAGTGTAATTAAGGAAGCTGCTAACTCTACTCAGACCATAGTTATATCCACCCATTTGGCCCCGACTTGACCCTGGAGATAGTTCTTTAGGGACAGCTCGTTTCACTTCAACCAGTTTGCCATTGAGTTCGTGAAAGGTTTTGTACAATACTTTCTCCACTGCTTCCTCTGAATCATATGTAATGAACCCAAATCCTCTTGGCCTTTGGGTATTATGGTCATACATCACCACCACATCTGTTATTATCCCAAATTGATCGAAGTACTTCTTAAAATCGTTTTCTGTGACTGTGGATGCTAAACCTCCTACAAATATCTTCTTTGTGCGGGCAGGACCAGGAGACCCATGCATGCTGCCATTGTTTCTGCTCAGAATATTCTGATCATCTCTAGGAACTGCTTTTTTTGCTTCAACCTGAGATTGGAAAGCTAAAGGATGAAAAAATGGACTTAATAAATCTTTAAAATACAAATGAGAGTGTCTTAGATGTGTAGAAAAACTGAAATTTTAAATCAAACAAGAACATTTAGTGCAAGATTGGAAAAGACTTTAGTGTCTTCAAATGCCAATGAAGGTGATATGGAATATAAAGATTCAATGAATAATCTATAAATCATAGGCTCGTGAGATTGAAAGAGAGAACATGACAAAATGCCTTATATCTATTTATATAATTTTGTTCTAGATAAATTAAAGCTCATCCTTCTAAGGTTCCAATCTATAATTCAGCAACTCCACAAATTATCCACTGAGCGAGAATGATAGCAATCCACTGAGCGAGAATGATAGCAAGTGACAATGAAGCATAACATTAGTGAGCATCACTGAACTGTTTCCAGCCGAATTAAACTATCAGCAATTGTCAGCCCAAACCTTCTTCTTTTCTTTTCATGATTAGTAATGCCAAACACACTCATATTCTAAATTTTGTTTAAGACTCCCACAGTTGTCCCCAATTTTCCAATAAATTAAAATCTTCCTGCAAATACTTGTTGTTCTTTGCACCATTCAAGTACTGTTTTAAAACTGCCCTTCCAAACAAATTGCCTCCACAGTAATCACTCTTGAAATCTCTAGGCACGGTCACTTCTGTCTAAAAACATCTTTTTGGCATTGCCATTCTAATAATCTGTCATTCCAGAATCCATTGTATAATCAAGTAAACAACTTCTCAAACGGTCCTGAAGTTGCTAAATTGGGAAGTTCATACTAAGAACACTTTGATTGCCATTTTTTTTCTCAGTTTTGTAATCCTATCTATCTGAAACAATCATACAGACAAACGCAGAGCACATATGAAGAGTAACTCAATAGTGAGACAAGGTCAACAAAACCCAACATCTGGCAAATAAGCCTCGAAAAGCAAAGAAAAACAACATACATTACATTTTTAAGCTTCCACAATCAACAGAGAACATGTCAAGAGTTGGTTCAGAAATCCCTTTCTTATAAAAATAAAATAAAAATAATGATCATTGAATCATGATGAACGATAGAATATCCAGGCACATATAAATCCTCGATTGTAATAATAGATTCACCGACCTAAATCTAAAATGGGCACTCTGATTCACGATGTCAGCAGGGAAACAATATAACAGTATTGTTCTAAATTCAAAGAGTCAAAGCGAGCAGAAATGAAAACATGAATTCAAACGTGCAAACTTACAGTTCTACCATCTATCACATGCTTCTCCATAACAACTCTTTCTGCAACAGCAGGGTCTGCAAAAACAACAAAACCGAAACCACGGGCACGACCAGTGGCCCGATCCTTCATTATCACAGCTTCCACTACTGCTCCAAAAGACTGGAAATACTCTTTAAGTCGGTCTTCATTTGTGTCCCAAGATATTCCGCCGATGAAAAGCTTGCCAGGCTCCATTTCCATTCTACACATCCATTTACCGCAAGCCCATCAGTTTAATTTCCAACAATCATAAATAAAACAAATTGATAAGAAGATAATCACCTTCAATTTTTTTTTTTAAAAAAAAAAAAACATTTTTCTTCTACACCAACCAAACTAGTTTCAGCAAGCACATGATATAAAAGAGCACTCACCGGATCTAATCAGTTACTAATAATTTACTGAAAACCAAGTAAAATACAATCCAATAGTAGCGTTCCGGGGAATATAGAATTCTGTGTATCGTAAAAACCATGAAGCAAACATGGAAATGCGGATTGGACGAGAAGATGTACCTCATCACAGAATCCATCGAAAACTTGGATGCACTGATTGTTAGATAAGAAATGGGTATTCTTGGATTGAATCCAGGAACCTCGGAGCATCCACCGATCAATCACCGATCGACCAACAACCCAGGAATTCTAGAAACCAAAGTGAAAACAATTTAAATTTAACACAGGATGACTAAAAGATCCAAAACAGAACATATGCTTGGAAAGGAAATTGAAAAAGGCAAGCATTTTGTAGAAAAAATATTACCAACAGATGAAGACGACCCAGATGGGAAGTTTGAGAGAATCTAAGATCTGAGAAGAGGCATGATATGAAGAAGAGGGCGTGAGGCCCTCCTTTTCTCTTTCTCTTTTCTTCTCCCTTTATTTCTTCTTTCAATTATGGTTGTTTTATATATATTATGTAACCAAAACTATGTATGTATATCAGACAGAGAGGATTAGATGTATGAGAAAATAATTTTCATCTCAAATGTGTATTATAAATATATATAATAGATTTGGCTATCTGTCCTCTCTCGTGTATGAAAGTTTACGAGATGGAGTGGATGGGAATACGGTGTCCAAGATCTCTTTTTGATATTGAAGAACAAATTGTTTTGAATATTTCCATTTTTACTAGTTTTTGGACTCTCGTTATTCTCATTTGCTCCCTCTTATTTTGGGTTTTTTCTACTTATAGCCATTGACTTTCCAATTCTATGTCTTCTAGAGCAAGATATCTAAAATTATTTGTTCATGTTAAAGAATTCAATGGTCTAACCATTGTCAAATTTAAAATTTATATAAAAGTTAAAGATTTTGGTAAAAACCATTAAAGATACTAGTTCATATTAGATCATCCATTTTAAAGTCAAAATAATAATATAATATTATATATTTTAATAATAAAAATTATATTTTATAAATACACTATATATTAATTAAGAATTTGATTTTTCTTTAAAATTATTATTTTTATAACTATTTTTTTCATCAACCTGATACATAATATTTTCAAAATAAAATATTATTTTAAAGATAAATAATAGCTCACTAAATTTAAAATAATAAATGACTTTACTGTAACTCAAAACTTTTTTTATTTAAAATCTTTAACTCAAAAGTTGAGTCCTTAAATTTTAACTAATCCAATATATACCACTTTTACTCAAAATAGGCAAAATTTGACTTGCTCTTACACTCATCTAGAGGCCTACAATGTAGTAAAAGTTTTGAGGAATCCAAGACAACGGTGAAATTATTTTATTCATCTTCATTCATTTCCATTCAAACAAATTTTTATCCATTCCATGTCTCAGCTGAAGAACAAGAGAAATAAATAGACAAAAATAATAATAATAAAGGAAAATAAAGGGACTAAACTAGGAGGGAGAGAGAGAGAGAGAGAGAGAGAGAGAGAGAGAGGCTAATATATGTAGTGCATGTATGTCTAGGTGAAGAGTAGTGTTGCTTGATGCATTGAAAATTAAAATAAAATTCAAAATTTCTTGTTACGTATTTTTTATATAAAAAAAATCATATATTTTTTTCTAAATTTTATCATTTTTAATTACATCCATTGATATTGATATGACCAATTAAATACATCATATCAATAAATATGACGATAATAATAAAATCTAAATTGACAAGTGATATTTTTTTTTATAATAAAAATTTTGTATACAGTAATTTTTATGTACTTTTTGCATAATTCACTAATATGATTGGTTGTATTAATTTTTTTAATATAAAATAATTATTTTAGTCGATCATATTAATAAAGTGCGTAAATAATACGTAAAAGTGATTATATATATGAGAACTCTTATTTATACTCTTAAATAAATGTTTACCAAGATTGTCACAACTTTTATAGAGTTTCTTATTAAACAAAAATAGTGAAACTCAAATAAGAAATTATCCAAATGGGCTCTTAAAAGTTATCAATAGAAGAAGAAACTTTCTGGTTTGAGCTAAATTTCAAATTTCAATTCAAGCTTAATTCATCGATCTTCATTGACTTGGTGTAATCAAGAGTGGTCAGATGTATAATAAATAGGGTTAAAAGGATGGATGATGTACTCACATGCAATGTAATGATTTAGGAGGGGTTCACTTGTCTCTTTGATTCGCATCAACTTTCTATAAAAAGCATCATGTGGCCATAAAAACAATCAATTGGAGATCCAAGGGCTGTACTTACAATAGGTATTAGGAAAGTTTGCCGAGATTTAATCCTATAATAAAATTAAATTATTTAATCATGTTTCAAATGGAAAATAGTAACGCTAGATACAATTACATCAATATTTAAATTTCGTGCACTCTTATTAAAAAAAAAAAAAGGTAGGACCTGCCATTAAAAAATAGTTTTTTTATATATACTCAAATTTATTTACTTTTTCAAAATATATCCGCATAATTTGTATACCGACTACAAACTACAAATCATTACTCTTTTTAAAATCATGATATGATTTTCTATTTTAAGATCATTATTAAACAAATATCAATTTTTTTTAAAAAAAAGTTTTGCTTATCATTTCCTATACTATATACGAATATGTGATTTATCATTTTTATCTTTTTATTTAAATACATATATAAATATCTATATTTAAATATAAAGATAAAAATAAAAAATCATATATTAAAAATACTTTCCGAACCATCCAAGCCATCAAATTGCATGTAGAACTCATCTGTACAGGTGGCGCAACCTTTTAATTTAACATTTTCATTGTTATTTAATTTTATAAAAGTTATTATAAATTAATGGGCAGTTAGGTAATTTCAACATTATGCAAGGGTATTTTAGGAAAACTAAAACTTGGTGGCCCCTACAGTTCCATTCGATTTAACCTATGAGGCTGAGCTGAACCAAGGGTACAACTACAGACTAAAAAATTGTTGGGTGCAAGTTGATGGTTTTGATAGTTTACGGGACAATTTGGAAAATGATAATAAATTGGGGTGTAAAATAAAATTAGTTATTTTTTTGCAATTATGTGGTGGGGAGGCTATTTGAAACTGTAGCAGCCACATTAATTACTAGGACATGGAAAGGGCATATATGGCCCATATTTTTATTTTGTTTTTTTGTTTTTAATTATAATTGATAATATAGGCTGTTAATAAGCTTTATTATTACAATTATAACATAATAGGTAAATATATCATTTGTAGGGCTGTTCATATGCCCGGCCCAGGCCGGAACCCGAATAACCGGGTGTCCGGTTATGATTTTCGGCCCGGATTTGATTCGGGCCGAAACTTGCATTATTAAAACCGGTCCAATTCGGGCCGGTTGCGGGTATTATACACGGGTACCGGATTTTAACCCCGGTACCCGGTTTTTATAAAAAAATAAAATAAAAAATAAAAAATAAAAAATAATTGTATCTTATTTTGTATCTCTCTCTCTCTCTCTCTCTCTCTCTCTCTCTCTCTCTCTCTCTCTCTCTCTCTCTCTCTCTCTCTCTCTCTCTCTCTCTCTCTCTCGTCCGAGCTCAACGAAGTAAACCCTAGGCCTTCGCTTCAATTTTTGCCGCCGTCTATCTCTCTCTCCGCCACCGCCGCCGGACTTTAGATCAGTAGTCTCTCTTCTCTCTCTCTCTCTCTCTCAATCGATCGACCCAACAAAGAAGGCAGATTTGCTATTTTTTGTTAAACATGGGTATTTTTTTGTTTTCAAGTTTACGTATACTTTGGGCCATTGGGAGAAATCCAGAGTTCTTCCTATTCAATTTTTCGATTTGGTTTCATACTTTGGGCTCGCCGTTTCTCTTGCTCGATATGTTCAAGTTTTTTTTTTATGCGTTTTTTAGGGTCAATCTATGCTACATCTCTGTTCAAGTTCAAATCTGCAGTAGTTTTTTTAGGGTTTTTTTCCTTTGAGTACTTTGTTGATTTGGGTCTGTTTTGTTTTCATTTCTTTGTGTTTGATGCCCAGATCTCAATCCTTCATTTTTTGTCTTGATCGTTGGAGTCTACTATTATAAATTTCTATTTTTGATGGGTCCTCTGTTTTTGATGGATCCTCCTACTTTGTCGTTTGGTTTTGAATAACTTTTTTGTTTTAAGCATAACCCTCCAACGAGGATTGGCTTTTTTGCTTAATCTAGGGTTAATTTTGGGGTTTTTGTTTTAATTTGCTGTTTGGATGGGTCCTCTGTTATAATTTGCTGTTTTAATTGGCAATCTGACTATCAGCAATACAGGAAGCATATATTTTATGTTATACATGCTTCATCTTGATAATGAGGCAGCATCTATGGAATGATATTGACTTGTGAAATGAGGCAGCAAATTTGTGTCGCTCTGGTTTGTAATTCTAAATCGGGTATTGGGCATATGAATCCGTTGAATTCTCTCCACTCCTTTTAGAGGATGATGTGTAGACAGCTTCTTGATACAGATCCTGTCTAAAATGCAGAACTTCTTGTTCAAGCCGAGCCACTTCCTCTTCCAAAACATCCACCACCTCGGCAAGAAGCTCCAATGTCTACAACAATCAAAAACCGACATTAAAAGAATTAGAGTTTCCTCTTGGGAAATATGAAAATGCTTGAAAAAAAAAAGAACCATTGAATATCATGTAGAATTTGGGTTGCTTTTCTTTGTCCTCTGCCTTCGAATGTATCAATTCAATTCATTCATCTTTTGCAATACTTTCTCGAACAACAACGCTGTCATTACAAGCTTGGATTCTAAGTTTAAGTGCCAAAATATTTTTTTCCTGAAAAAAAAATTAATAATATAGGTTTTGTTTAAAAAAAAAAAAAAACCCGGGTATAGGCCGGAACCGAATTTCCGGGTTGTAAAAACCCGGATCAATCCGGGTTCCAGCCCGGGTCATACCCGACTATATCCGAGCTGGACTCCGGCCTGGATTTGGAATCCGGGTTCCGGGCCGGATATACCCGGATACCCGATCCGGTACCCGGTTGCTCAGTCCTAATCATTTGTATGTATATAGCATCAAATTTTATTACAATAAATAATAAGAATTATCATATGAATATTCTTAGTGTACAAAAAAATTGTCACATTATGTTGGTTTATATATTTGAGAAATGATGTCAACTAGGTTAAGATCAACAAAGCATTCTCTTTCAGAAGTTGTATGGATAGTGAGATGACATCAGATGGATTGAGATGAGACGAGATGAATTTTAAAAATTTTATATGTTTAGATTAGGAAGTGAGATGAAATGGTTTTAATTTTTTGAAAATTTGATAGATGTAAGTCCCACCAATTATTACATAGTATTTGTAATGATTTTGTTTTATTTGTAAATATATTTATAAATAAGTAATAGTAATTTATAAATTACCTACCCAAATTTAATTTTTATAATATATTTTATAATAATATTATAAGATGACATTATTTTAATTAAATTAAATTATTTTTATAAAATATCAAATAAAAATATTTTTTGCCAATAAAATAATTAAATAATTAAGAAGATATTTATAAAAATATTGTGCTTAAAATATTTTTTTCTATATTTAACTGAGAAAACCGTGGGTGGAGTCAGGAGGCTTGGGGTAAACGAATTATAGGAGACCGCCCAGAAAGCTTCTTATAAAAAACACATTGGATGTATTGAGGAGTTGTTTGTTAAAAATAATTTCAAACCAATTTTCAGATTTCACATTAACTATTTGGACATGAGATGATTTTTCCATATAGAGTAAGGAATCTCACCTCTGTATACAAACAACGCTTGAGGTTGTGTTGGGTTAGTCACTTCATTATTATTTAATATTTTATCATTACTTTTTATTTTTTTTATTACTATTCACTACTCTTACTAAGTTCCGATAGAGAGAAAGAGCTTGAATTGCCCTCTTTTTAGTATTTATGCATTGGGTTAATTGCAATATTAATACTTTTCTTATGTATCATTGGCTTTACTTTAATTCATCGATAATTAAGACAAGGATAATGATACACCTACAGTTCATTTTATACTCAACTAATAAAATTACGTGACTTTATTAAAATAAAGTTGAATTTTATAAAATTACCCACAATTTCACATAAATTATAAAATAGTTGTAAATAAGCCGGCCACGTCTTACTTAGGCAACACTCAAGACCATTAAAACCTTTCATTAACAAACGTAAGGCACCATAAACTTCCGAAAGAGACCCATATTAATTAATCACAAGGGTTGCTTTCTTATAAAAAGGATAACCAAATATATTTAATATGGTATAATTAACTCTATTTATTTGTAATTGTTATTTTTTATCATAAAAATATACTTAATCACTTCAAACTACGGTTATTTTAAAATAAATTAAAAATAATTTTAGCCGTTGAATTTTAAAAAATGTGAACAAATTATTAATTTGGCGGTCGTATTACAAAAACAACAATAGATGTATTTGTTAAGTCTCCTTTCATGTTAACGTTAAAATACTGTTTGGATTAAGAAACATTCTCAATTCATCTCATCTTTATAAACTTTTTAAATTCTCATACAAGATATAATAGACAATTTAATTTTTTTAAATTCTAATTCAAATTTTTAAAATTCAAAAATAATAACAATATTCAAAAAATATTTTATTTAACTTTCAACTTTCATCTAAAATCATATCATTTTATTTCACTATCCAAACAACATTCTTCATTTTGTTTTATCGTACCTACTACGACATGGCTTTCTCTCTCTTTCTAGAAAAAAATGGTTGGTCAAATATTTCTTTTTGAAGTTTAGTAAACACTATTTTGTTTTGTTCTATATTTATATTTTGGATTTTTATCAAATATGCGTATTTTACAAAATATCTTTTTTTATATATATATACCTAGTATTTATTGTATATGTGGGTGTATATAATCATAAAATAAATAATATTTGTTAATTTTGCATCTCAAAATAAAGAAGGATGGCATTTAAATTAAACAAAAAATATTTATAAAATAATACTAAAAGTACAAAAAAAAAATGTTAATTGATTTAAGTTTATTGGAACTTAGACCCTAATTTTGATGGTGCCGGCCATTTATTTTTATTATTAAAGATTATGTCATGCATGTAGCATGATTGCTTGATGTGGAGGAAAGGGACGAACCCTTCTTCCTACCAAGTATATGTGACTTGTCGAATTGATTTTTATCAACCAAGTGGTCATGCATTTTTTGAGAATCTTTTGAAAATGATAGATAATGGCCTCCTAAAATATCGCATGAATCAAAGTGTGTATTGTTGCCAATTGTTTGGATAGATAAGATCCAGCATCATGCTAAATAAATAAATAATAAATATTTTTTTAAAAAAAAAATATTTACCTTTTAATTATTATTTTTTAAAAATATCGACCAAAAAAGTGAGAGTGGGAGGGAGGTGTGCGAAAGACAGAAGGGATTGCTTGGCACCAACAACCCATCAAAGAATACTAACAACAGGCAGATGCATCAATATTGATCATTTTTCGTATTTATTTATTTATTGTTTATTCAAAACATAGTTGTTGGACAAAGGAATACCACCCTGTCAATTATGGCGGATTTCATAGAATTATTCTCCCACGACAGGTCAGATGGCTTATCATCATCAACTTGATAATTATAATACCTTGAGATAATCAGACGTAGTTACGTACAAGGTCAAATATTCTTATGCAGAAAACAACCTAAGGAGAAAAATTATATGATTTTAGTAGAAAAAGTTTAGATCATGAGTAAGGATATATATACGACGAGTAATGCTTCATATAATCGTGAAGTGTGTGAAGATCGTGTAGTCGTTTTGAAAAAAAATAAAGTTTATTGTTAAAAAATTAATTTTCTTTTCAAAGTGATAGTACGATGCTTGCACACTCACTATTGTAAGTATCATTTCTCTTTTTTTTTAATGGCAAACTGTCAACTTATATTATAGTGTATTTTGGACCATCACATTAATCTTCTTAATGACAGCCATTTTTTTAATATATAATTTGTCGAAAAATTCAAGATCAGATTATTAATTTAATTATACTTCTCATATTTCTCTCTTTATTTATATATATATATATATATATTGACATGTCACATGGTTATGGTATTGTATTGGGTTATTGTTCCTCCTCTTTTTCTAAATGCATATTTCCCTATTAAAATGAGAAAATAAGGTTTTTTTTTTTTTTTTCCATAAAAACTTTTACAGTGCAAGCAAGTTTCGGGTATGCCAAGAAGGGCTTTAAGCCCAATCTGTGGGCAGCTATTTTTGCTGGTGCAAATCGTCTTTGATATCCACGGTTGTGATCGACGGAGGTACCTGTAGTCCGTACAAGAAATTGACATGAAAGCTACGAGTCGTTGAGTTTATTTTAAGAACAATTATATTATCAAATTGGTGTATAGATTATTTAATTAAGTGTCTATGTGATAAAATTTAATTTAAAAAATAAATTTTAAATTTTATTATTTAAATGACGTAAATATTATAGTCTATATTCTAGAATATAATGATATCTTCTGTACCACTAGTTATGTTAGCGTTACCATCAATCTTCTAACATCTTCAAACCTTGTGAGATGTTGGATGAGAAATGCTAAACTTATGAGAGATGGGTTTCGATAATATGTGTTGATTATTTTTATTTATTTTTTATTTAATGATTCAAAAAATATTCTTAAATAATGTTGTATTTTAAAAAATAATAATTTAAATATGATAAATATATATATAAAAATAAATATAATAGATAAAATATACTTATTAAAATCTAAATTTGGTCCCGATTGGATAGCTGTAGGACTCTGTGGGATACTCCATTACGATGATGAGATGATTGGCATCAGTCCGAGACACGACTTTTATATAATTATTACACAATCTGCCTATGGGTCATTTATCATACAATAATAGAATATTTCCGATAAGAATGCCACGTAGGCAAGCTATGTAATAGACATTGTGGAGGTGTAAGTAACACTCAAGCTCTTTTTTTTTTTTGAATAACAGATCACATCCATTCATTAAAGAGGGCTTACAAATTTGACTTAAACAAGTCAGTTACAACGGTTATAGCTTCCCAACACACTAATATGGTTGACATAGTCTAGTCCAGATTGCGAATCTCTAAAGACCTAAGTCTAAGAGACAACACAACTCTATCTAAGATAGAGTTACCAAATCCCTATATCCGACTAAGCGGGATATATGGTACCAACCCCACCAAATACCGCTAAGCGGAGGGGGGACTAATTTTTTGGATTTTTTTTTATTGAAAACAAAGACAATAAAAGAAACTACATGGAAAATACTGTACACGGAAAACCAGTGAGTCGGGGACTTCCAAGACTGGCGTTGGTTCTCTCATAGAGTGGCGCGTGTGTTGCACGCGCTACAGATCAGTGCTCTTGCACGAAATATTGTGATTTAATGCACATGAGTTATTAATATTACAATAGAAAGGAGACTATTTTATGTTTTAAGGAGAAATAAGATTGCATAAAAATTTGAAAATTTTATATATATATATATATATATCATAGATATTCATATAAAAAGTCTATAATAGTTAAAATTTTAGAATATTAATAGACTAATAATAAATTTGATAATTATTAAAGAATAATAATAATAGACTAACAATGAATTATACATACACACACTATATATCATGGTAAGACTATCATCCATATTACATATATTAGGATATATGAAACTTGGCTAGCTAATAATGAGTCATGTACCGTGTATAATATATATATATTTATAAATTGTAAGACTATTAATTTATTATCAAGATTATCATACAATAGTATGTAACTAGATTCTAATACAATATTTGGCTTGTATTTGAGTGGCTGGTTGTAGGATTTTAACTAGTCCGACTCGGTTCAATTTTAGATATATTTTAAAACCAAACCAGTATACACCAGTTTTGATATTTAAAGAACTGATACTACACCAATAACACTCCTAAACTAGTACTTTCGATTTTACCAATTCTAGTCCAGTTCAGTCCATTTTTTTGGATATATTATATATATAGTATTTATAATTTGCTATATATTAAAGTATATAATAATATAGTGACAATATATTATAGTATATTATAATATATATTATAATTATATTACAGACTATAGTGATATATTATAATATATAGTGATATTTTACTAATATAACTACTAATATTATAGACTATAGTGATAATATATAGTTATTTATAAAGGATTTTAAAATCTAATGTTATTTTAATTATTAATTTAGTATATAATACATGATTTTTTTATATATAATTATATATATTAGATATAAAAATTATATATACTAATATATGTAATATAAAAATTAAAATATATATTTATATGAATTAGTCATTGTTCGGTTCGGTGATAGAAAAAAAAATTGAAACCAAATCGATTTTAACTAGTTTTGAAAAAATGTAACTAGTATAAGATCGAACCGATTTAGAACCAGACTGAACTCACTGGTTCAATCCGATTCAGTCAAATTTATCGGTTTATAGGTTTTTTTTACCCCTAAATGGTTGTGTTTCCTATTTAAAATTATTTAGAAGTGGAAGATTGGATGATTGAGATTTCCATTGTATCATGAGGGCTCATGGTTGCTCTTACTTGTTAGTTGTTATTTGGGACCTCGAGTTAACCTGAGATTTGACTAGATAGTTGAACAATCATTTTATTGTTCTTAGTTGATTTGAGAGTACGAGACTCTAATATGAAATTATGAATAGATGGTATATCAACTATTTTTAGTTAAATATTTGTTTTTTATATATAAAAAATTTATTTTTATTTTTTAATGTTTTTAGTTTACATGAAACTTGAAAATCCATTAAAAAATATCTATTATATGTAAAATCTAATTTAAAAATTAGTTAAATATGAATAAAAAAAATTAAAATCCGACTCCAAAATTACAGAAGTGTCGTGTGTACGCAATGTTGGTGGCAAATCCCTAAACGCTGTGTCTATCTTCCATATGCAGCAAAAATACATGTTAGCTGTTTCAAGAATCAAGTGTCTTCTCATATCAAAAAAAAGGATCAAGTGTCTTCTAAACCCAACTCTGTCAGCCTTCTCTTCTCACCTCACTAAACCCACTCCTCTTGCTTTCTTTTCCTTAGCCTCCAATCCCTATCCATGCAACTCCATAATTTTCCAGAACCCAAGTTTCCTACCCCTAAAACCCACAATATTCTCGCTCAAATCCTCATTTATTTTAATTCAAAATCGTGGCATGCACGTAAAGGTGGATCCGCCGTCGTCGACCGGTGAGATTCACGCCATCGTTGGCCCGATGTTCTCCCGAAAAACCGTAAGGCTTCTCCGCAGGATTCAGTCTGAGAGAAGCAATGGCAGGTATTGGCCCTTCTTCTTCTTCTTCTTTTTTTTTTTTTTTAAATTTAGCTTCTGTGTGGAATGGTTGAATTTTGAGCTTCGGTTTTTGCGGCTTGTTGATAGATGTTGCTCTTTTCGGCGGGTGCCTTTGTTGTGTTCCAAAGATGATGTCTTCAAGTTCAATATTGAATTGACAAGTTTGAATACCTGACTATTCGAATGAGAAATTGCAATTACTATTCGCTAATTTGTGCGTATTATTATTATTTTTCTTCTAAAGCTCATTGTTTAAGGGGATTGCCATCTGTTTATTATCCTTTAGAACGGGGAAGGATAGTATTTAGCAATGTACTGGTTCATTTGATAAAATGCGGTTTACTTATAAAAAAAGAATTGATAACATGCGGTTATCACCAGCTTTCAGGTGGAGCATTACAAAGGTTACCTCCAATTGGATAAAACACTGAAGGGTCTTTGTGTCTCGGGAAGATTAAGGGAAGCTGTTGGGCTCTTGTGGATCACGGGGGTGCAAGTAGAGCCAGGGACCTATGCTCTTCTGTTGCAGGAGTGCATATTTAGGAAAGAGTATTCGAATGGGAGAAGAATCCATGGGCAAATGGTTGTTGTCGGATATGATCCCAGTGAATATTTGAAGACCAAATTGTTGATTTTGTATGTGAAATCAGGTCATATAGGAACTGCTCACATTCTGTTCGATAAATTGCTGGGGACAAGCTTGGTCTCGTGGAATGCAATGATTGCAGGGTATGTGCAAAGGGGGCTTGAAGAAGTGGGGTTAGATCTTTATTACAAGATGAGATGGACTGGTTTTGTGCCAGACCAACATACCTTTGCGTCAGTCTTCAGAGCCTGTGCCACTTTAGCAACACTTGAGCATGGGAAGCGGACCCATGGTGTAATGATAAAGTGCCAAGTTAGGGAAAATGTAGTGGTCAATAGTGCCCTCATGGACATGTATTTTAAATGCAGTAGTTTATCTGATGGACATCAGGTATTTGAAAAGTCTTCAAATAGAAATGTTATTACGTGGACTGCCTTAATATCTGGTTACGGCCAGCATGGGAAAGTTGTAGAGGTTTTGGAATTCTTTCATAGGATGAAAAATGAAGGTTTCAAACCAAATTATGTTACTTTTCTTGCAGTTATTTCTGCTTGTAGCCATGGAGGTTTGGTTGATCAGGGTTGGGCATATTTTTCATCTATGACCAGAGATTATGGAATTGAGCCAAGAGGGAAACATTATGCTTCTATGATTGATCTTTTAGGTCGTGCTGGTAGGTTACATGAGGCATATGAGTTTGTTCTGAACTCACCTTGTAAGGAGCACTCAGTGATATGGGGTGCTTTACTTGGGGCTTGTAGGATTCATGGGGACATGGTCTTGGTTAAGCTTGCGGCCAAGAAATTTTTTGAATTGGAACCAGAAAATCCTGGGAAGTACGTGGTTTTGTCTAATGCTTATGCCACCTCTGGGTTGTGGGACAATGCTGCAGAGGTCAGGGCTGTGATGAGGGAATCAGGGGTCATAAAGGAGCCTGGTCATAGCTGGTTAGAGATTCGAAATGGGTCCCATTTTTTCTTTAAGGGTGATAAATCTCATAAACAATCATCGGAAATATATGAGATGATTAGGTATATGACTTGCATCTTAAAGGACACAGGATATGTTCCTGATTTAAGTGATGACTAAATCATGTTTTGGAAAACAGCTTTTCCCTGATGGACTTATCTCCCTTGGAAAGCAGATATATTTGGGAAATATAAGAGCTGTACGCCTAAAACCTCAAGCGTTTTGAGAAAGATAAAGAATCTGGAAGATCAAGTACCCGGTAAGGCACAACAAATACCATTTATTTCTTACGTGCCAAATATTACGTGCCAAATTTTGACTGCCAATCTACGACAGGTGGCTGCATGTTTCTCAGTTTTGATGTAATTTATCAGCTCTCAAAGAGATAATCAAGTGTCTTATGGCCAGATAACAATAAGGGCCCTAATGTGTAGTTTTCAATTTATGAACCCCATGTACAGCAGCAATACAGCTCAAATCTTTGCAAGTCCGAGCATATAGATTAACCTGCTTTGTGTCACCATAATTGTTTGCATCTCATGCAAGTTAAGTTCTTCCATGAAATTTCCAAAATTCTTTAGATGCGCTTTCCTAGGACAGATGAAGTCTCAACGAAGATGTATATGGCATAGAATCACTTCCTGTAGGCTCCATATTATTTAGGAATTTTTTTAGGCAACTTCCTGGGTTAAAAGCTTTTGCTTACTAGGGGAATCGGAAAAAACAAGTAATAGCATTTCAGATCTTTGACCCAATTTTCCAAGTGTCTTGAACTATAAATCACAAGTTAAAAGCTAGAGAATTGAAAACAAGTTTGCAATGTCATTTCTATTATTGCTTCTGAATCTAGGTTTTTTTTCAATATGCTGCTTCACTTTAGTTGAAGATATTGTTTTTGGGCCAGTCCAAAACCCAGTATAATTTTTTTTACTGCAGTAGGATCCTACTTCACTTAGGTATTTTTTTTTTTTTTTGTCACGAAAAGAACATTGGTTGAAATTTCTCTGATGTTGAATGTATATTTTGTTGGCAGGAGGAGCTTTGGTTCTGTGCTAGATAGAATTCCCCATGCTGATTCTGTGACCAGATTAACTGATCATTGTGAACTTTGTCATAGACGTGCTTTCTTCACCTCAAGTGGGGCTGGTAGAGATTTTACTGATACAGCAGGGAATGATGACAATAGATCAGAGTCTGAGACTGAGTGGGAAAGGTTAATTAAACCTTTTGACCTCAAACAGCTTAGGAAGTCACTTAATCAAATCAGCCCCTATCAGCTATGTAAATTGCTTGAGCTACCCCTTGATGTGCCCACATCGATGGAGATATTCAAGTGGGCGGGTGCTCAAAAGAGCTATTGCCATTCGTTTGATGTGTATTATGTGCTGGTAGATAAGCTTGGGGCGGCAGGGGAGTTCAAAGTCATAGATAGGCTGCTGGGGCAGATGAAAGATGAAGGGATTGTTTTTAGAGAGTCACTTTTCCTCTTAATTATGAAATATTATGGAAGAGCTGGTCTACCAGGGCAAGCAACTAGGTTGCTTCTGGATATGAGGGGTCTTTATTCTTGCGAGCCAACCTTCAGATCTTACAATGTTGTGCTGGATATATTGGTGGCTGGGAATTGTCCTAAAGTTGCACCAAATGTTTTCTATGACATGTTAAGTAAAGGTGTTTCTCCTACTGTGTACACATTTGGGGTGGTGATGAAAGCACTTTGTATGGTTAATGAGGTGGATTCCGCATGCTCTCTTCTTAGGGACATGACAAAGCATGGTTGTGTGCCGAATTCAGTGGTATACCAGACTCTGATACATTCACTCTATAAGAGTGAAAGAGTGAATGAAGCTTTGAAACTTTTGGACGAAATGTTTCTTATGGGCTGTGCACCTGATGTTCAGACCTTCAATGATGTTATTCATGGCCTTTGCAAGCTTAATCGGATTCAAGAAGCGGCAAAGTTGGTTGATCGGATGCTTCTTCGGGGTTTTTCTCCTGATAATATAACTTATGGAGTTTTAATGCATGGGTTGTGTAGAATGAGGCAAGTAAATGAAGCAAGGGCATTGTTGAACAAAGTGCCTGTTCCAAATGTTGTGCTCTTCAATACGTTAATCAATGGGTATGTGACCTGTGGAAGGTTTGAAGACGCCATGGCTGTTATGAATGATTTTATGCTAAATACCATCTGTGTCCCAGATGTCTTTACGTTTAACATACTGGTTCGGGGACTTTGCAAGAAGGGTTGCTTGGCTTCTGCTCGTGAATTGGTTAATGAGATGACAACTAGGGGTTGTGAGCCTAATGTAGTTACATACACAATATTGATAGATGGTTTCTGCAAAGAAGGCCAACTAGAGGAAGCTGGTGAAGCTTTAAATGAGATGTCAACAAAGGGTCTTAGTCTGAATACAGTGGGATACAATTGCCTTATATGTGCTCTGTGCAAGAATGAAAAAGTTCATGAAGCTTTGGTAATGATTGGTGAAATGTCTAGGAAAGGATGTAAACCCGATATATTTACATTTAATTCAGTAATATTTGGACTGTGCAAGGTCGGTAAGATGGAAGAGGCAATGAGAGTCCACCATGATATGTTACTGGAGGGTGTAATTGCCAACTCTGTGACTTATAACACTTTGATTCATGCTTTCCTAAGAAGAGGTGGGATCCAGGAAGCCCTTAAGCTTGTGGATGAGATGCTGTTTAGAGGGTGCCCTCTTGATGTAATAACCTATAATGGCCTAATGAAGGCACTCTGTAAAGCTGGGGCTATTGAGAAAGGATTGGGACTGTTTGAAGAAATGATGAGTAAGGGACTGAATATCAATAATGTCTCATGCAATATTTTGATCAATGGTCTTTGTAGAGTTGGAAAAGTACATAATGCACTTGAGTTTCTTAGGAGTGTGATTCATCGGGGTTTGACACCAGATATAGTCACATACAATACCCTGATAAATGGTCTATGCAAGATGGGGCGTCTTGGAGAGGCCTTGAATCTCTTTGATAGAATACAAATTGAAGGAATCCGTGCTGATGCTATTACTTATAACACTTTAATCCGTTGTTACTGCAGAGAGGGCATGTTTGATGATGCTTATTTATTCCTGCGTGAGGGTGTGGATAATGGTTTTGTACCTAATGATGTGACATGGTATTTATTGGTCACCAATTTTGTTAGAGAAAGTGCCATGGAGAGTCAGACCTTTACCTCAGCCTTGTTTTAGTGTCTTGAAGGAAGTGCTGCTCACATAAAATGATCTTTTTTCAGTGTCATGACTTGAGCTTCTTGTTTTGGATTTTCTGGGACATGCAATTGGGAGATTTGGACCCTTGCTCTCTGGCAGAAATTATTCTGATGGTATGAAGGTGATTCCCATATGGTCTCTTCTGCGATTTTATTTGGGGGAAATGGGTATTTTCCCAAAAAAGGGCATTCAGAGCTTCATTGGGTTGCATTTGATTTATCTGGACATCTTTGTACCTGCCGATTGGACTTTGGGTTTGGTATGCTGGGAAAAAGTCGGCTAGCTGTTCTCTGTTAGTGCATCAGAATCTTGCAATGTTGAAGGGAGAAGAAGGTTTAACCATTAGATGTATAGGGGAAATGATCATGGTGAAGCTTGAGGTGATCATGTTATCTTTTACTCGTATGAAAATTATTTTACTGATGCATTCTTGTACTTCTTTATTTACTTTTAGAAGCTTTTGTTTACTTATGGAACTTCATGCATAGTCCAAACATCAATGCTTCATTTTTTTCTCATTATCAAATTAGGGAGTCAACTTTTCTCCTCCATTGAAACTTTGTAGGAAATCTTAATTGTCTGAGTTGTCTTTCGAAAATCAGAAGTCTGGTTGTGGCCCTCAGGTATTATACATGAGAGGTTTGGAGACATGGAAGGTATTAGCCATTTGCCTGTTTTAACCCCTCCTTTTTGTTTGTTTCAGTGTGCGGCCCTGGCTAGCAGAGCAAACGTTTCAAATCCTTATATCATGGAGCAAGAAAACATCTTCAAGTTTGGAACTATGTGCTGAGGCTGGGTTGTTTGTTTCGTTTCTTCCATACAGAAACTCAGGAGGAATGCAGTTTTGACTGGCATTGCAACAAATACAAGCTAATGTCTGCTTAAATTATACCGTTACATTCATCATCATACAAAAGCTATTCATTTCTTCTCATATGATAGAAAACCATTCGATTTACATCCTTGGTCCTTGTTGTACATTAAGACACAATTGTATCTTAGCTGCCAAATCTCGCATTTCAATAAGACAGAAGGCAAGCGACTTAACTTTATGCAATCTTCTCAGACGAAATGATTTCTACAGTCTTAAAATCTTGTACATTCCTTTAAACAAAAGTGAAAAAATCTATTACTACTCCAATAAACATTGGTTTTTGAAAGAGGTGGGCCTATAATTTTTGTGGTTCTTCGAAGCAACAACCAAATTCTGCAACTACAAGAAAATTTGAGAAATTTTTGCACAATTGATATCCAGGAGAGACCCATAATTTATTATTAATCAAACTTTTTACAAGGAAGAAATAACTGGCGATCCTCGGGTACATATTTCCCTAGGTGAAAAAGCTTATTCTAACCTAATATCATTAGATTTCTCCATCATCGATGAACACCACGTTGCAGCCAACCGTTAGTATCCAATCTTAAATTCCCCGATATTGCCATTGATGAACAACACATGCTTGCATTTAACATTTGCAATGCCAATCCCTCCGATGGTAATTCAAGTTACCCAGCTGAGAAAGCAGAGACTTATAAAGAAACCAGATGATAAAAAAAATTACATCATTATGCATTCTAATTACAAGCATATCTACAGATTTCCACATCATTCTGGGACAATTTGCGGTACTTCGTCCGAATCATGCCCCCCATCCACATCATTCTGGGATCAATTTACTGTGCTCTGTCCCAATTATGCAGTATTTGAAACAAAAGAACAAAAAGGTTATAAAATTAACAAAACAGATTGAAGTTCGGATTTCCATCGAACGAAAAAACATGATTCTAGGCATCCTGCAAGTGGACCAGCGATTAAAAAGACAACAGCCACTTGACCCATATTCAAAAAAAAAAAAAATTACCAGACTCAAACCTATCTGCTTCAACCGTACAGTTTATTTTGGAGAAAATATGTACCAAATGAACCCAAAGAAGGATCATGCCATTATGCTTGAACGGACAAACGTTTCAGAAACCACTTCGAATTACTTGCAAGTAGAAAATATATGCATATCATGCATTTAAAAACCATGGTTGAACTTCCAAAATCCTGACAAGTCTCGTCAAATATAACTTAATTATTATTTTTTTTTACAAGTAACTTAATATAAACAACTTAATAATACAAACAAAACTCAAAATTTTAAAGACAGACCACCTTGAAGTTGGATCCAATCCGATACTAAACTCAAATACAAAACACAATCAAGACCGATTGCTTTCAACCCCACTCCAATCGAAATAAACCCAAGTTGAGAACAATATAACAGTATAAAACAAAAACCCACAAAGACAGCATTTTTCTATTTCTAATAATGCCTCAGAATTGCAAAATGTCAGCAAGGCCATTTTACAAGCCATTCAGTCCCGAAAGATGGTATTTGGGTATACAATGTCATCATCGGCAATATTCAAATAGCAACACAAAACTAAGCAAAATAAAAGAAGAGATTTGGTGACAAAATACTAAATGTCTGTCTCATGGCCAGTCCCAAATGGTAAAGGCAGCAACGCCGCTCCACAAGGCAATGGAATATGAGACTGCCCGTCGACGGAGGAGCTCCCAATAAAATTGGGAGGACCGTCAACGTCAACAGGCATTGCTTTGTGACATTAACTTGGGAATTTGCAAACACAACAAAGTTTGCTCCGCATCAAGTAAGGGATTGGATCTAAAATCCCCTGTCACATATCCGACAATAACCCATTCAAACGTAGAAAGCCACCATTACATGGGTAACACACAATAGCCTCGACAAAAGTCTTAAGATCAACAACCAAATTCAGTACCTTGATACTGTCTAAGACGGCAAACAGCGATTCATGATAATCAGGATATGGCAAAAAGAAGAGAGAGACTAGGACCTAGAAGACGGCAAGCATGATAGATGAACCCTAATCCCCCAAGACTGACATCCTTCGGGGGTTTTGAGGGTTATTTATAGCTGATATTGCATTGGATCTGTGCGGTTAGATGTCAATCGGGCGGCTGAGAATAGACGTGGTTTATGGAAAGGCAGCTTCTGCGGCCGCTGCCAAGGAAAATTAGGGTTTACTGTCAAATGTCTCAAAAAATAATCGGGCTTGGGCTCACGAGGCGTCGGAGACATCGATAGAGGCCCAATTAAAAAAATCGTTTTTTTTTTCAAATTAACTTATTTTTGAAAAAATAAATCTGAGAAAATATTTATAAATTATTCATATTTTTATTTTATATTTTTTAATTTTTATGAATTATTTTAATTTTTTATTTTGAAATCTGAAATATTTTCTGAGGGGTATGTATGTCAATTAATTTTATGAAATTGATAAAGATTTTTTTTTGGTAGTTTGAAGGTAATTGTCAAAATTAATAGTTTGAGCTTGAGGATGATATAAAATCAGACAGTAGCTTATGAAGTTAAAAAATGTAGAAACACTTTTCTTTTGTTTCTTTCATACAGAATTCTCATTACAATATATTGTAAGCATTAGCATATAGAGTAGAAGCAAGTGCTTTTATTGAATGTGTCAAGATGAGTTACAAAGAGTGTGGCTCCAAGGATCCCTCAATTCAGACTTTGCCTAACCACCCATGCAAGCACCTCATAATGCATCTCTCAATAGGGGTGTCAAATTGTGTCAACGGGTCGTGTTCATGTCGTGTCAAAGCATGTATATTATACTATATAGCTCAATCCTAACCCGACCTGTTAAGCTTATCGTGTCAAAATCTCAAACTTTAACACGACCCGTTAACATAACGGGTCGTGTTGTGTCAACCCGTTTTGACCCATTAGTGAATATTATGAAATAGGTTAACACGATATAATACAACTCGTTTCAAACTATTTATGTAAATGAGTTGAATAAATCCGAAATTAACCAATTTGACTTTATTAAATTTAATATAATTTTATATAAATTTTAAAATCACAATATTTATAAAAATTATAAATCTAACTATAAGTCTAAAATTATAATCCAAACAATAAAAATATTGAAATCAAAATTCTAACAATTTTATTTTTAGGTATAAGGGTATAATTGTAATTTAAACTTTCTTAACGTGTCATAATGGGTTATAACTTGTCATAACGGATTGATCAGTTATCAATCCGTTAAGCAATTCGTGTATTAACGAGTCAACCCGTTTTAATCCGAACCCGTTAAGACTAAACCCTAACTCACATTATCATGTCGTGTTCGTGTTGGGTTAACGGGTCGTGTAATATATTGCCACCTCTATTTCTTGATATTGTTGTCCTTTTGCTTTCATATTTTGGTGTAGAGGTTCATGTAACTATTCATGAAACATGTTTAATGCAAATTGAATACAAGAGTATCCATACATCCTTGACAATGATCACATATGTTTTGATCACTCTAATAAGAAGTGATCATCATTCCTTCACTCTGCTGCATAGGACCCATATTGATGTAATTAATAATCAAGGAAAAGATGGTTCGTGGAAATACTTTTCGGATATATTATGAAACCCTAAGTTAGTTGAAAACTAGTGGAGGGTATAGTGATGGTTGGATGATGGAAGAATTGACCGAGAGGACATTAGACTCCATCGCTTGTTGCATAATCTACCAATCTGAATCTGGTTCCTCACAATGATCACGAATCATATTTTATTTGCAACTGTAAAAAATGCACCTACAAATTTAAGGAATGTGATACTAATTATGCAATAAGCTTTCAAAGTATAAATTGCAATCACTTGCCATTCAATATGAAACAACCAATGATTTAATATGCACTGAATAAAAGATACATGAGATAATGTGTAATATAACTATTATCAGAATAACAAATGGTATTTTGTATTATTTGTGTGATGTATAAAGACGACATTGGAAGGGGATTGTCTAGCATACAACAATCTTGTATATCATAAAGTCATTTAAATCAAATAAATTCTAAATAAATCAAATAAGATCTAATCCTGAGTTTTAATTGAGAAACTCATTGTTGCATGAAAGAAGCATGTGTTAAAAAGAAAATAGCATTATCATTCTTTTTTTGGGTCTATGATATAATTTTACTTTGTAATTATTCCCCATTTAGAGATGGTACTTTATAATTTAGACAATAGTTTCATTGATCTACCTTGCTTTTCGTCGAACAAATTCGAAATGTAACCATTATAATTTAGAATACTCGCACAAATTTGATCAAATGGTAAGATAACCATCAATACTAAAGCATTTCAAAATTTTGAAATTTTGATGAGATTTGACTTTATTTACCTTACGCGCAAGTAGAAATGAAACGAATGAAATATGATTGATTTCCTCCAATATCTTAGGAATGTGATTGAAACTACTCTTGATGGAAAATAATTGCCTTCGTGATCCATGATCTAAGTCTTAAGGACTACTCATGTCACCAACCTGCATTTTTGTTGCTAAAATTCATTACAATAATATGCTGATCTATGCATGCATATCATGCCCAAGTCGCATGAGTTTTCTTCCATGCAAAACATTTCTCTTTTTCGTTTCTTTTTTATTTCAGGTGGATGTGCAAACTAATTAATTAAGTTCATGTAATAATACTTGTGCACTAAAAAAAAAAAAAAAGATAAAAAAGAATTTTGCTACAAACAGTTATTTTGACATATTTTTTATGTGCTTCACTGATATAATTGATGAAAATAGTTATTTTATATTTAAAAAAATGTGACGCAGTCAATCACATTAAATTCATTAATAAAGTGCATAAGTAATACGTAAAAGTGACTATATATAGAGTTTTTGAAAAAAAAGAAAATACACCTGCGAGCATTTCGAATTAATTAGAAAAACTGACAAATTAACTACCGCCAACTACCAAAAAAACAGCTAGCATGTTGCATTAATCAAATGGCGTGACAAGTGACAAAGTCGTGATCATTGGTAGTTGAAAGATAAAATATGTGTGATTCTCTTCATCTAATCAACAGACTTTTACTGGCATTTATTTTGTATTTCAGTTTCTTCCTAAATAGTAATTAATTAATAGAACCCATTCTTGATTATATATATTTTTTTAACCTTTTACTTTTCATTATATGTTATAAATTTTCTGATCATTTCATGCATTTAATCGAGCATGAAATGATCGATTT
Organism: Carya illinoinensis; assembly: GCF_018687715.1. Lineage (NCBI taxonomy): Eukaryota > Viridiplantae > Streptophyta > Magnoliopsida > Fagales > Juglandaceae > Carya > Carya illinoinensis. The sequence continues at coordinate 9,824,336 of NC_056761.1, forward strand.
TAAGTAATTTCTTATATCAACCATTTTAATGATCGATTTAATCGAATAGATTGATATAACCCATTTTAAGTAATTTCTTATATCAACCATTTAAATGACAAACTCCGTAGAATATAATATATTGTGACAAAATTTAACAATTTTTATTATATGATATTGTATAAGTAATTTAATGATATGAAAATCTATAAAAGGATGAGTATCACACCATTTATATTTTCAAAATAACTAATAATTTCTTGATTATGTTTTTAAAATTGGATGGCTTACATAAGGATGTATGTATTTTTTTTTTTTTTTGGTATTGGGTTACTAATAGATGTGACAATGATGCATTACCAATTTTTATAAATTATTACAATGTCATCAGTGTAGTAAATGGATATTAAAATGTTCTCATTTTTTGCCACTTTTTACTTTGGTGAATTTGTTTTTTTGGGTGTTTTCAAGGTGCTTTGTTTCAGTTTCAGATTCTGTGTCCCATGACTGATTATTTGTAAAGAAAATTTGTTGAGAGGTTATCCATGACACCATGTTGGGGGTGATGGATAGGAACATCCAACAAATGAGTGATTAATCCATATCTCTTTTGGGTTCCAAGTAATTATCTATGGTACCTCGGAGAAATCAAGGAAAGTACATGATAAATAAACATATAAACTAATATAATTCGATATAATACTTCAAATTGTGAGTTAAAATATTGTAGAAATATTATTTTTAAATATTATTTTTGTTTTGAGATTTGAAAAAATTGAATTATTTTAATTGCTTTGGGGGTGATGGTTATGCTCATGAATGCTCTGTTTGTACCGTTTGTACTCAGGCTCATTGCTGACTGAGGGGATGCAATGCTTTCTCGAGCATAAACTCTGTTATGGAAGCGCAGGAAAGTCTGGCTTTAATATCTACTCCCTGAAAGTGAAACCACAAGTAAAATGTAAACCTGTCCCTGCATGCTTGCGACCTGGATAGTAAATGAAGACAATGTTGATTGGTAATTGAGGCTAGCCGGGAAATTTCTTGGCAACCAACCTCCCAGGTGCAGGGCGACTGAGACCTATTTTCTTTCATTTTTGGTAGACATGTACAGTGAATACAGAGATTCAGCTTTATGCTCTAAGGTTAATGTTTTTGGAACAGTACTACTTTCTAATCTATAGAACTGCATATAACACTCTAATGCTCTAGCAATCATTACAAAAATGACAAAAATAAGATTTACAGAAATTCTCAAGAGCAAATCACTTTCACCTCCAAGCTGAAGAGGTGGCCATACACCTGTTCTTCCAACGTAGGTAGAGGGCCCCATCCCTCTCCATGATACTATAGTTCTCATTATAGAGCTTTAGTAGATCCACGACAGCATTAGTCACCGAGGAACTCAATGTTAGTGGAGTATATCCCGCCATTTTAAGTCTTGCATTCCACTTTCCCAGCATTTCGTGCCGCTCCACTCTCTCAGTATCCTCGCAAGCTATCATGTTTACTATGTCACGGGCCACACAGTTCTCTTCTGCACGGATCCGTAGCCTGTCATCTCTCGGGAGGCGAGCCGCATCGATTGATTCAAACATGGCTGTATAATATTCCATTGTCTCCTTGAACCTTGAAGGAAAAGGGGAAGTGTTGGTGTTGGATTCTTGCTCAACAAGAGTCATAACCTTGGGCGACAAACTTTTGACCAGCCTCAATAGTGTGTCTCTATGATTCTGTGTGCTCACACTCTCGTCTGGCATGTGGTGCAACACGTACGGGCAATTAACGGCCAGGGCCTCCCCAGGCTGAACCCTCAGATTTTCTCGCTCAACCTCGCAACCAGACATGGCAGCAGCATGAAACTCAAATGGTACATGGCATGACTTGGCAAAATCCAACAGCTTCTGCCCTACGATATGAAGTCCTCCACCTCGAGCATGAGCTGATTGGGAATCATCAACACCTGTGATGCGGACAAGTGGAGGCCCTCCAGGCCGACGTGCAAGAGAATGGATGAGGGACATCCACTGACTACCCTGTGCAATTTGGAAATCAATGATGTGGATTCTGGGTTCATTTTCCATAACTTCCTCAACCACAACATTTGCAGATATGTAAGCAAATTTCCAGTAGGGACAAATATCATAAAGGATAGACATGTACGACATTAGTTCTGTGCTTGTTGGTTCACACCTCAGGGATTTGTAGATTACAGTCCCTGAACGTTTTAACCTTGCTCTAAGTCCTTCCAACATGTAAGCACTCAAACGTTGGACAGGATCCCCAGAGATCGATACCCTCTTCTCCAACACTTCCATTAGAGCATCTGCCAATGACACATCATTATTGGATACCGCTTCTGCACAGTATTTGAGCACCTCTCTCAGGTCTAACCTGGAGATATTTTCAACCAATTGATTCCAATCCCGAATTGACATGGAAGTTAATTGGTGGATCCCACTATTGACAGAATTATAGAAGCTGTCGGCAATATCTGGTCCAGAACCCAACAAAGCTTCCCTTCTCTTGTGCCTAAATTCATTACCATTATCAGCAACAGAAGAACCACTTACAGGCGATCCATAGTTGTTGGGAGAATGATGTGGATCTGACAGGTATGACTGAGAAACTTGGGCGGAAAAGGGACTTATGTTAGACAAGCAGCTAGTGACAGAAGGGGAATCACAGACAGTGTAACCAGCAGTTGACGGGGATGATTCCAGAGTGAAGTATTGTTCCTTAGATGGTTTGAACGAAATACTTGTTCCTTGGTTGCCATTATCAGGGCACATATTGTTTTCTAAAATCTGGAAATTAGACAAACAATAGGGATCTTGCAAAGGCTGGTGGTACAACCCTTGCAAGCTGGCTGACCTATGATGTTCCCGAGATGTTTGCATCTACAGATAATAATAGACTTACTTGGCCAAGAAACAAACACGAGATTGCTGGTGGCAATAAAAGCGCTCCCTGAACTTTGATATTTCAACTATTTGTTGAAACAGGACATAAAATTTTACAGCAAATCTTGATAAACAGTTGGGCACACAGCAAATAAACAGCTAGATGATTTGTTTGTCAGGAACAGCCACAAAATTCTTTTGCATCGGCAAGAAAAATTTTACACCAACATAATCTGCCAAGAAAGGAAAAAGATTAAACATGATCACTACATCAATGTTGAAGGAAAAAAAGAACCAAGAAAGGCATTCAAAGAGCAATGATACTAAACATAAAATTATAAAACCTGAAATCAACCAACTATTGTGGTGTAAACGAGTCATAAACAAACAACTAGAATCCATGAACACCAATGGCAATGATTCAAGATACAGATGGTAGAAGATGGAAGTTTCATTGTTTTTAAAATATCAAACGGATTAACAAAGATGCACTACGCAGAAAGTGCCAAAGTGGAAAGAAAAGGTCAGGTTCATTGAACTTTGTAAATTTTGTCCATATGAAAGACGTTAATGGTACTATTTTGGACATCCTATTTGTGTTACCAAAGAGTCTTAATACTGACTCAAATGCAATAGCCAGGTGCTTTTCTAAGATATAAAATAGGTAAAATATCTTGTGACAATGGATCTTGTTTGCAGTCACTTGAATTAGACTAACATGTACAATCAATGCAAATCCAACGCAAAGGACGGTTATGGAGACCACAAAACTTGAATAAATTAAGAATTGAAAAGTACAACATTGAACATCCACTTTAAGTTGATCAAGAGCGATACCATGTCCCAAGCCATGATACCTATTCTCAGACTTGTTATGGCCAAGATCCTCTTCAACTAAATTTTGGCTCAGGTAGAAATTGGGCAGGCTATGAATCCATTGCGAATGGGTCATATGAGTGGCCTGATATATACATGCTATTGCACCATGAGATCTTGGCTCTTAATCTCTAGTTCTAGGGCTATATTTGCCCTGGTTCAGGACCTCCTAGGAGTTTAAACCACCATTCGCGGACATGGTTATTGGATAATATTGGTAGCAGGTTGTTGACACTTTTGCTTCCAACCTTGACAAAATATTAATATGGCAACTTCTATGATAAATGCCTTCACCTTGTTTCTTTTCTCTTCTTTTGACTTTCTTGGCTGGATAGTCATATACTTGTAAGGAATCGTTAAGAGCAACTAAAACATTTGCTCAGGTGCTATATCTATACAAAGAACTTAGAAACCAGTTTCTGTGCAAAGGACTAAATGGCACTTCCTAATTAAAAATTATAAAAGATATAGAACTACTTTCATTCTTCCATATTCTTCAAAGTTCAAACCATCGTCAATATTTTCCAACATATCATGCAGAGTACTAAAAAGAAATTTGTGCAGATCCAGCACAAATGTATCCACTTTTACAACACAATATAATAAGGCCCTGCGGGTCCCAATCCCTAGATCACAAACATAAATATCGCCTAAAACATATATGGTCTACACCAACTTCAGAAACTTAGCAAGTTGAGAAACAATAGAATCCACGATTCTAATTAGACATACTCAATTTACCCCACTGTCAGATGGATGTTAATGAAGAATCTTGCATTTTTCAGTAAACAACGACAATGAATTGTGTGTCGGTGACTTCAAGCATTTACCGTAAAGGAATAAAATAGATTCTCTATAGCGATATTAATCTACGTCAATTCTCCATATTATGAAAAAGTAACTTTGTAGGCGTAAAAAGTTACTCGGATAGAGAGAGAAGAACTACAAATGAATTTGAAGGAAAAAAAGGAGAAAAAAAAAAAAAAACTACCTCAAATGACAAAGAAAGTATGTCCAATCTAAGATGTAGGAAAAAGAATCAACATCCAAATTCATAACAAATCAGACTTGAAAAATAACTCGAGTTTTCCGTTAAGAACTAAAACAATCTCAAAGCAATCACAAAATCCTCAAAAAACCAAGCACGCTTCTCACACAAAGCTTGGGATTCCATCATAACATGTAATATGTATCCTTGAATTGTCATCACGAGAATTGCAATAAAGGAATTAGATTTTCAAACCTCAACCATTAAAAAAAGAAAACAAAACAAAGAAGGGTGACAAAAATGCAAATTCCACTTTTAGACGCCAAAGTAAAACGAAAGAGAAGATCCCACCTTACATAAATTCAAACAAAAATTTATATAACCATATTATGAAAACATCAATAAAAACAGAACCCAGGGCTCTAAATCAATCCAAAGCAGAGAAAAACAATAACCCACGTCCACAAAGACCCAAAATGACACAGAAAAATCAGTGGCTGCCCAAAAATACTCAAAAAATAGAACTTCAACGAACAACCCGAAAACCCATACAGAAGAAGCCAACACTAGCATGAGATAATAATCACAAACAAACAAGTATATATAGTAATTATGCACACCTGAGACATCGAGCCATTTTCGCTTTGTCTCTTAAAGATGAGATTCTCTCCGTCAATACCACAGAATGAGCTCGTTCTCTGGCCTCGTGTAGGGATGCATCTGGAGCGTTTCTGATGAAGTTTATAGAAACATCTGTACAACAATTGTCCTCAACTTCTCCACTAATGACAATATTGCCACTTTAGGGGATGACGACGACGATGATGTGATTTGAATTTTGGCAATGTCGTAAGCAAAGAAGGCAACTGGGCTTTTGTTAATTCACAGCTGGCAGTGATTTTATCTGGCCCGACATTATTCAAATAGAGGCTACGACTGGTTAGAGATAACGAGCACAGAGTCCTTAATTAATACTAGAGTGATACATTAATTTACGTATCATTAATGTAATTATTTAATGTAAATTATGATTTAATTTAAGATAAATAAATAATTATGATTTAATTTAAGATAAATAATAATTACAATCATGAATTTATAAATATCATATAATTACGTTAAAAAAATAAATAAATATAAAATTTATATAAAAAATTATTTTTTATAATATATTTTATTAATTTTTAAAATAATTATACGATATTTATATATTTTATAATTATATGTGATATTATTTAATCAGGCTTATTTTCATTTTAATTAGTCAAGTATACACATATTTTTACTGAAAATTTGTGGTCCCCTGGTTTTGGGAAAAATCGATGGGTCTATTTGAGACACGCTTGACAATTTCTGTGTGCTAGTGCTAGGGAGTGAAATTGCAATAACGTAAATAAATGAAGAGATCAAGGGCATTTTCATATCCTCTCTCTCTCTCTCTCTCTCCCTCTCTCACCCTCGGACGCTCCCATTCACCGAAGCCGCCACCAATTATTAAAAAAAGGAAAAACAAAGGAGTTTGGCTTACGTGTAAATCCACTTGGTATGGGGGGAATCAGGCGGTCCGAGGACCAGGGCTGGTCACGTGAGCCCTTGCAACTTGCAAGTACTGTCCCTCGCGTTTCGTACCAGATATTTCAGGAGCGTACCGATCACGACGAAGGCTGCATTAAATACTGTTCAGTAAAAACGTGCCACGTGCTCATTCATAATTCAATTGGATAAACTTAATAAATAATATTGAAGGACGGTGCCAGTGAGCTGTCAGCACTTCTCGTTGAGCATGTCGCTATTATAATTATGGTGATTAATTTTGTATTATTTTTTTATAAGTATTTTTTTAAATGTTTAATTATTGATAAAAATAAAAATAAATAAAATTTTACTAATAATCATTTTTATAAAACACATAAATAATAATATTAAGTGATAACATTGAGTAGCTCTACTAACATTTTCCATTATTGAAAGAGTGGCACTAGCGGACTAGGAAACACTTATTTTTTTGGTTACCTAACGTACTGTTAGTCCGAATATGTAATTTATTTATTTATTATTTTTATAAATATTTTTTTCATCATTAATTATTAAGAAAAGAATTTAAAAAATATATAATTTTACTAATAATTATTTTTTTAACAATTAAATAAAATAAAAAAATAAAATATTCGAGAAATAACTTTGAAATATAATATTGATGAGACTAAGTAGCATTTTTAACGTTGAAATAATGATTTAAGTTAACGATATTTTATGAAATTTTGATTAGAAAAAAAATTAAATAAAAATATTATTATAATATAATTTTTAATTTTAATTTTATTTTAAGATTTGAAAAGGTTAAAATATATTTTATATTTTATTTGTAAATTTGAAAAAAATATAATGATTAAATAAAAAATAAAAAATTAAAAATTAAAAAGTATTTATATTTATACAGTTTGGATGTTAATGAGATGAAATCATCTTATAATCCAAACGACGAACGAATAATATTATGTATATAAATGTACAATAACTTTTGTACACAACCGTTTAAAAGAAAAGAAAATTCAATTATAAAAAAATAATTTTTTAAAAAATTATATATTTTAATTATACAAGATACTCTAAACATATCATCATATTTAAATATGATGATAACAACAACAATAACGTGCATTAAATAGAACTACCTACATCTTAGATGATATGTTTTTTTTTTTATTCTTTGTTTGGGGCAAAACAATAGGACAACCTTCCAACATACCGACCTTAACTAGATAAAGCTCACTCAATTGGTCTATTAATATGGCTTGCAATCTTGGTCATGTTGTGGCTATATTATTTTAATTTTTAATTTCCTAATTTTGTATTATATTCGTGTATTATGACAATAATTATTAGCATATTATATTTGAATCGAGTTAAGTCGAATATATGTATTTAATTAATATATAATTTATTATTTTTATCATTCTAATTAAGCATATATATTTAAATATTAAGATAGAAAAAAAAATATTAATCACATATTAATTAAATGAAAATGTGTCGGCGTAAAATTTTTATTTTATAAAATATTATTCATAAAAAAATCTCACCTAAATGTCTGCAACATAAAAAAAAAAAAAAAAAAAAAAAAAAAAAAATTAGTTCAGCGTGCAGATATTTTAGATGGATCACAACATTTGGTCAAAATTTCAACAAATCCAAAACTTTCTCGATTCAAACAAATGTATAGTCAACGCGACAGAATCGAAGATCAAAGAATTATTATTCAAAGGAACAAAAAAAAGAGGGAAGAAATGTTGAAATTGTTAGGAAGGTGCAATTGCATAATTGACAATGCCACCATCACCATAGTCGTACCTAATCGTTTTGGACCAAATTACGAAAAGAATTTTGGGAGTTTGTGGTTGAATGCATGACCATCTTTATACACGCATACATATACATTTAAATATTATTATTGTCATGGTCGTCGTCGTCATCATCATCCCTTCCAAGGAGTTATCTACCAAAACAGAATCAAGTGAGATCTGAGAATGACATTGACAAGGAATTTAAAGAAAGAAGAACCTTGCTTCTTTCCTCTATATTTAGGAGTATCTTCTTGACCCACTTTTTTCTTCTTATTTTGTCCTTTATTTTATCTTCAATGTCTCGGGACATCAGCATCTGATGAACCCCATGTTTCATCCTTATCTGTCACTAGAGCCTAGAGTTGTGTACCACTTTGTGCTTTGCTTGGGATTAGGAGTGAAAAGAAAAAGGAAAAAGCACAAAGTATTCTCTTTTATGTTGATGGTTTTTTTAACAAACACCAAACACCAACAATTTCGGGGGGTATTTTGCACTTATTTTTGGGGGGTAGCCCTGCCTGTGAATCTCGTTTCTATCGAACTTCTTGCACATGACACAACCTGTTCCAAAAATACATAAAAAAGAACAATAAATTCTCTCTCTCTCTCTGAACTTCTGAAGTGTTTGTAACATTTGCATATATGGCAGGAGAATCCAAGAAAAACCAAAAATCAAGAAACAAAAAAGATTAATTTAAAGATTAAAAAAATAAATAAATATATATATATATAATTAGGCACAAAGCTCCTATTATGGAGCCGTAACGTGGGTCTGAAACACTTTTCAGACCAATCTAAACGTCAGGCAGCATATGCCATATGTCATCCAACGCGTAGAGAACAAGTCAAAACTCTCCTGATTTGACATACAGACGAGGGTTCTTTTTTCTTTTCTATTTTTTATCGCTAATCAAAGATATGGCCGCGTCTACTAGACTAGATAAAGACATTTTCTCAAATTGCAAGAATTGGGTCGCTGATTCCTGATCTTTTGAGTCATTTTTTCGTTTCTTTTCTTTTTTCCAACGTGTACTACTTTCCGAAGAACAATGGGCCAAAAAGCTTCCAACACTACGGGGTAGGTGGGATGAGATCACCCTGCTTCTTCTTTAATGGAAATGCTTAATAACCAGCGAAATAGAAGACCTGACTACACGGTTCACGAAATCAAAGTCCTTCCTTGCGCGTGAAAAAATAGAAAATAGGAAGAAACTTCGTGATAAAAATATGAAAAGTATTTTAATTATTTATAAATTACTTTTATTATAAATTAAATCTAATATATATATAATCACGTCAAGACGTCTTTTATGTCTATTAATACGTTTCTACGAAGGAAAATTTCTTTTATCATCCTCATACTTCACACACTATATTTATTTTAATTTTTTTATTATTTTTTTTATAATAAATATGTAGTGTGTAGATGATAAATATAATAATTTAATTAGTTTAATAAGAATAAAATGAAATAAAAAATAAAAAAAATAAAAAATATTATTTTAATATATAAAGTATGTGGTGTGGAATGATGTGTAGCATTTTCCTTCTACGAATTGTACGTTCCTCTTACATGACTATGAACAGTGAGAGGATATTGTTCATCCACCGGTCTGGTCTACGCGTTAAGCACAAAACGTTGGGATCATCTCGGTTTCCACGGCAATAAATAATAAAATCAGGAAACCCAAAGTAATGATTCTGATCTCACAATTAGATATTCAGTAATTCATCCCCATCATATATAAGCTTTAAACGATGCTTCAATTGCGATCATGCAACCGTTAGAGACCGAGTCCAAGCTGGAAAGCAACGAAAATACGAAAATCTTTATGATAATTTGGCTCTGCAAACACCTAAGGTCAATCTGAAAATTGAACAAATCCAAAAGCCTATTTGCCATCAAAGTTGAACGAGATTTAGAAGGGGTTTGTGTTTTTCACTATCTTATTGGTCTATATTGTATGCTGCATCCTACATGCCTCCACAGCCTTCACGTCATGGAGATAATAGCTTTTTGACACAAATTTCACATCATGGTGAAATAATTTGACCTGAACTGACCAAAGATTTTCATTCACCGCAGGAAAAATTGACTTTTTTAAGAATTGATGACAGATGCCAAATAGAAATAAATTGGCTATCCTGCTGCCACCGTCACTCACTCTCAAAGATCTTAGAGAAGCAACTCTCTTCCACCTCCCTCCTCCGTCTTCCTCCAACTTAGAGCTTCTCTTGGGTAAAAACCTCTCATTCCCTCTACCCCTCCTCCCCCATTCTTATCACAAGGTAGAGAGGAACCATTTTTTTCCTCTTCTCTCTCCTCACCTTCCCCCACTTATCACACTCTTCTCTTTACCCTGATTTCCCCTTAATTCTCTACCAAACTCCGCCATCTCTATTCCTTACCTACCCCCATTCAATGCTGCCTTCACTACAAATACTACAACCACCACCATTATCAACCTCCAGATTTATTATTTTAATGGCTCCTCAACAGACTCAGCGTGTGATTTTGAAGATCGAAACTCTTTATATCTATGTAGTTTAGAGGGTGAGATGAGATGATTTTATATAAAAATTAAAGTTGAATAAAATATTATTTTTTAATATTATTATTTTAAAATTTAAAAAAATTAAATTGTTTATTATATTTTATGTAGAAATTTAAAAAAGTTGTAATGATAAAACAGATTGAACCATTTCTGTATCCAAACTAAACTAAGCCATGCAATCTCCTCCCATGCAAATCTTGAATAATGCATCTCTTCCTCTCTACTGTAACACTGTTGGTGATTGCCTGTAAATAATGGGGAGTTCATATATACTTTTGCTTACGTATACAGAGTAAAGGTCTTGTTCGATTACTCCAGTCCAATCATGACCAGCTCACCTCTATTATAACATAAAAAATTGCTACATGCAGCACAAATTTTGCAATCCGCTTTCTAAACTGAACGGCAAACTACTTACATAACATATGCAAAAGTTCTCATTTTCTTGACAATAAGGACAGGCTCAAAAGTAGTCATTTTCTATGGTTCCATTTCGACTCTCTCATACCCTTTTGATTTCTTTCTTTGGCTGCTCTACATTGTTGTCCCTCCTTTTAACTATGGTTAGTTTTCAATATATCTAATTGCTTATGAAAATAAAAAATAGAAAGAGAACGGCTATACCATATTTTGAATGGAATACCGCCTAAAAGCTGGTACACGCTTCCACAAGCACACACAGCCACCCACTCACACGAAGCATACCAACATGCTTTTATAAACCAACTCTTGTTTAAGTTCCCTGAACAACCCTTCAACACCAAGCATAAGAAGGATTGGGAAAAAACAAAGCAACTATATTAGAGAAGCAACCACTTGAAGTCAAGCCACCCAAAAGCACCTGTCAAATGGTGAAGGAACTGCTCCTACATTAGGGCGAGAAACTACCTTTAATCATTTCAATAGTCACATTAGCAAAGAAGAAATTTGTTTGTCAACATTACCAAATTCCATCCAAAGGGTCAACCAAATAACACTCCTAAAAGTATGGCTAAAAGAACCACAAGTGAAGCAATCCTCAAAATCTCAGCCCCCAGATTATAATTTTTTATTGGCACCGGGTATTTGAGAACAAAGTCCCAACTAATCTCAGGGGTGTACAGTCTCGACAAGAAGTTTTCCACAAGTGCACTTTAAGTAATTCAAAAGAAAAATTCCTCCAGTCCGATGTCCACTAGAAATTGTTTGCACCTAAGAAATTTGAACCATAGACCTGGAGGGAGCAAGCTGCATACCACCAAGACCAATGCTCTAAATACTTGAGCCAAACCCTAGGGGCTAGCCCCTAGATTGATTGAAGGTCTGACTAAGAAATTGGATTGCTTCAAATGTTGTATCATCCATTATGTTCCAAAATCTAACCATTTCCTGGCCTTTGCTCCGTTCTACAAGAATTACTTTTCGTTCTTTTGAGAGAGAGAGAGAGAGAGAGAGAGAGAGAGAGAGGAAGGGGGGGCGGGGGGGGGGAGGAAGTCTTCGGTTTGCTGTATGCCTAGCTCTACCAAAGTTTGCCTCAATTCAGCTCCACGATGGTATGGGATTATCACCCTTTATCCCAACAAAACATAAAAGCATAGCTGAACAAAGTACCCAGCAATATTCCCAAGTTCAGAATTCCAATTTGCAGTGACATAATACTAGACTACTTCAAGGCTACAATGTGATGACATGAAACAATTGCTACGTTTTCTTTCTAATGAGTATACTGACCACTTACCCAAAATAAACACATACTCAGTCAGATGCCAGCAAGGTGAAATCCTCAAATAAGTATAGGAGAGACAATTAAACCCAGAAGAGATTAGACGCAATGCACAGTTAATAACAGAAAGATGGAGGCGGGGAAAGAGGGTTTATGACCTTACAAGGACCCAAAAAATGACTGCAGACACTGTGGTACACTTCAAACCACCATTTAGCAATTCAAAATTTCCAATCACTTAGGAAGCAAAGTTTTACGGAATTTCTTGTTATAATTAACTAAAAATATGTAAATTGGAATGCCTACATATTCACAAAATTTATAACATTCTTGTACAAACCAGACGATATTGCTAAAAGGGTCTACTGATCATTGAACCAACAGAATCATCAAATACACTCGAAGCTACAAGAACACTTGATAATTACATGGGTTCTTGCTCATCATTTCAACAATAATACATTTTAAGTAAATACATTATTTGTTCCTAACGTCTCCAGGTATATGCATTTGGTGCATTACCAGTTTAGAACCATTTGTCCCAAGAATAACTCGCATAAACACTGTTGAGCAATATGTTACCATGCAATGTTTGTATTCCATCAAGTTATGCAATACCTGCTGTAAATCTTTTATCCAGTTCATAATCCATGAAACAAAAAATCTAGTATAAAAATATAACAATTTCTTACTACCCTCTAGCATTAGACCTCTCTGCAGTGAGAAAAGGAGAAAGAATGCAGAGGGGGAAAAAACTACAGCCTCATAGCACTCTTCTAACTGCACGGAATAAACACGCATCGGGAATCTAGATTTCCAAAATTCTAGGGAAACTACAGGTTGGGCTTCTTAACAATTTAGTAAGCTACGATAAAATAAAGGTAATCCAGGGGTGGTAAATTATGGGACTTTTAGAACTATACTGTACAGTTTCCTAGACACCCAGAGAATCCAGAAAACAAAAAGCAAATAGATCAGCAAAGATCATCAAATCCAAGCAATATCAGATTCATCACCCAAAAAAGAAACACCATAACAACACCGCGACTAGATCACAAATAGATATGAAAACAATGTGTTCAACATTCTGATTATTAACGTCATCAAAATGTATGATTTTGGGAGAAATGTTATGGGAAATACTGTCCGTAAAGAGGGGGATTTTTTCTTAGATTCTTCCAAAGCACTAAGAAAAAAGGTAAACAATATTCTTGGGAAATCATCATCATTTTTTGTAACGAGCTACCTCGTCGTCGTTGGGGAAGAATCCCATGATTCGACCAGCCGAATTCTGGTACGCGTACATGAACCCTCCCATCAGCCCAATCAGACCTCCGGTCACCATCGACGGTCCCCTAATCCCCGGCTTAATCCCTGGTTAGCAAAAAATTAACAAAATTAATTCCATTTCGTGGACAAGCTATCAATTTGAATAGAAAGATAGAGCGAGAGAGAGAGAGGGAGAGACCGGAGAGGTAGCCGACGGTGACGGAGACGCCAGTAATGGTTGTGAACCGGAGGTAGTCGAGGAAGTTGAAGTTTCCGACTACTTTGGTGAAGGGAGGGTTCCGATCGATGACCGGGTACTCTGGCTTCGTCGAAGCGGTGATGTCTGTGTTCATCTTTCTTTGCTCTCAACGACGCCGTCACTCTACCACTCTCTCTCTCTCTCTGCTCAAGCGCAACTACGGCTGTGTATGCCAACTGCCAAGTAAACGAGAAAGACTAGAACTTTGGGTCTAAAAGGGCCGAGTTCCGCTTTTATAATGAAAAGATGATAAAGCTTCAGCCTAATGGGCTGAGTTCGGCTTTTTAAATGTCTTTGGACCTCATGGGCCGAGGTCGGCTTTACAATGGACAATGGTATGAATAATCTAAGTTTGGGATATTCGGAGATACTGTTAGTATCTAAATGGTGGGAAAAAATTCTAAACATAAGCTCATATACTATAAATTATATATTTTTTTAATTTTTTTCTTTTATAAAATATTTGAAATATGGATAGTGAGTAAAAAAATTTAATTATTTTAAAAAGAATAAATTTAAAAAGAATTTTAAAAAATAAAAAAATGAGGTGTATGGTGTGTGTGGCTATTAAGTAGTAAAACTCAATAGTGGGCTAATAGAAACGAATTGCTCACTTAGGAATTGTTTAGATTGAGAGAGTTTCTTAACATAACTTATCTTATCTTATTACTATAATTTTTTAAAATAAAAAATAATATTTATAATCATTGAACGTGCAAGCGTCGTGCAGCTCCTTTAAAAAAAAAGGTAAATATATAACTCACATGATAAAAAATTAATTTTTTAATAATAAACCATATTTTTTTTAGAAGTATGATTCGGCACTTACTCGTTCCATAATTATATATAGCATTACTCTATGTAAATACTCTATAAGAGGATTAATGTAAATCTTTGTTATATTGTTTAAGGAAAAAAGACAAATTATGAAAGCACGTGGACGAATCACGGGCATTGACCTTGTGATGCGGTGGGGGTAAGGGTGTAGAACCGGATTTGGATTTGGATTTGGTCCTTTGGATATCTGGCTATAATTGAATCTAAATTTAGATTTTAAAAACCGGAAAGTTATCCATCCGGAAAAATCCGAAAATAATTCGGACGGTAACCTGATTTAAACCCGGATATTTGGGTTTATCACCTTTTTTGGATGTGAACCGGATATCCGGGTCTATAATACTTTATTTATTTATATTTATATTTATTTATATATATATATATATATATATATATATATATATATATAAAGGACTTTTAAGACTTTTAAAAAATATTTTCAAAATAATTTTTTTTAAAAAAATTTGAATATCATGTTTAATATCCAGATTTTTTAAAAAATATTATAAACACTTTTTAAAAGGTTTTTTTTTTTAAAAAAAAAAAAATCTTTTTAACAATTCAAAAGGCTTATTATTTCTCTTTATACAAAATAAATAATAATACATTAATATACACAATACGTGCACACTACATATTACATTATTGTTTACATCACAATGCAAAACATTAATTTATAAAAAATAAAATAAATAATAATACATCACAACTAATTAGACTAATACTTTGCACAATAATACATATTACACACATACTAAATCCTCTTCAAATTATGCAGATCAAGTATAACAATATATAAGATGAACTTCAATTAATTAAGTCCACCTACTCATGATGATCCATCACTGACTTTGAGCATATGGGACAGTAGTATCTGTGTGATGTAACAGAGTCATGAACTTCAAGAGCAAACGTAAACGTTTTGCCATGTAAACAGATAAAGCTTAGTGATCTGACAAGATCTTATAATTTTAAATACCTCAAGAGTTTTCAATTCAAAATTTGGAGGCTAGATTTAACACTTCCCTTCTATTTTCAACAAGCATGTACAAATCACCCTATCAATTCAATAGACTTTAGAGTCTCCTTCACAAAATTTGGTTCGGTTATGCTTAGAACCAAAAGATAAGTATATGTAATTTGTGGTGGGATAGTTACCTTAAATTTTCCTTAATCATGCATGAGCTCAAGAACCAAAAAACCAATTAGTGATCTGACAAATGTCACTCTACCCAAAATAATGATAATTAAGGGTCTAGAACTATGTCATAGATTCACTGTCACTTCACATTTAACTGCAATTCACAATCAAATGATCTTCTTAATGCACTCTGGATTAGTACATATCTTGCTAAGAATAGCAGAGCGGCTGTCACGCAGGATAGTTCATTACAATACACAAGCTATATTTCATTACAACAAAAGAAATCTTAAGCATCTTCTTATAAAATCATACATGACGATCACAATATACAAAACATAATAGCCTTGACCTGGTCATTATCATGAACAAAGAATGTTTAAGTTGCTGAAGTTGAGCAAGGAGGGTCACCTTAAGAAGAAAATAAATATAGAAGTTAAGTTAAAATTGATAAATTAGTAATAAAAAGTCAAAATTAACAAATAAAAATATTTACCTTCAATATCAAGGCCTTCTACATGCTCCTCCACCTCTTGAGTATTAATTGATCTACAACCCAACTAATTTTGAGTGTAGATTAATGCTTACATAGTCTCCGGTGCTAATGAGTTTCGGAAGAGATCCAATACATGTCCACTGTTACTGAATGCAGACTCGGATGCAACGGTGGAAATATAGATGACAAATACATTACGTGCGATATCCGCAAGGATGTAATATCTAAACGAGTTCCTCTTCCACCAAGTCAAAATCTCAAACTTGGGTGTTTTTGGTTCAATCACATCCGACAAATATCTATCCACCTCCAAGCTAAATACTGAACTGTTTTGCTCCTCAAGATATTGCTCTAAAGTTGTATCAAAATCTTTACAGTCTGGGTCATTACCAATAATACTTTAAGAACTTCTATTCACATTTGATTTTTCACTACCTAACTCATGAAACTTGTGATATTATTCAATCAAATGATTCATGAACAATCTCACTTTGACCTCAATTCTATCTCCCCATTCATCCCCTTTGCACACTTTCAACCAATATACCAAGGCTTTAATCTTATATCGAGGGTTAATGACAAAAGCTATATAAACAATCATATTCATCTTATTCCTGTTTTCCCAATATTTATCAAATTTAGACTTTATATTAGACACCATACTCATCAACACACTATCCTCACTCAAACACATTTTATTCAAAGTGTGCTCAATTGTACAAAATTGCTGAAATAACATACTTGAAGTCACGTACAATGAGTGAGAGATTTTCAAGGTGGCAACATAAAAGACCTTTAAAAATTTAATAAAAATCCGAACTCTTTGCCAATCCTCATATGGAGGAGCCAAAAGTTGTGCATCACTCATTCTCATTAGATATATGAAGTTCCATCTTCTAGGAACATCTAGAGACACAATTTTTTCATATTTCATGTTCAGCTCGTTTGTATATGTTTTAAACATATCAAGTTTTGCAGGTAAAGACCCTACAAATCTTATTGCTTCTCTAATATTATTTATTGCATCATGTATAATTTTTAAACCATCACCTACAATGAGATTTAAAATTTGTGCAATACATCACATGTGTATAAACTCACCCCCCAAAATTGTGAACTTGTTATCTTTTATGCTCCTTTTCACATAATCAACATCAACATCAACATCAACATCAACATCAATAGAGAAGGCATTATCTACAGTAATCGTACAAAGGTGGCCAATCTTCCAATCCATTATACAAGAATCTAACATCCAAGTAATGGTCTCACCATTATAATTAGGAATATGGTAAAACATTATGATTTTCTTGCACCCACCAAATAAGGAATCCAACGACTAAAACATGTGACCAGTCTGGTACCACAAAGAAACAATCAATATTCTCTTGAGTGAGGATCACATCAGAACCAACAGAGGTTGGCTTTTCCCTAACTGATGATTAAATAAGATCCAAACGCTCCACCTCTCCCCTTGTGGGAGTAACTTCGAAATGATAACCATTAGGAATAAAATGCCAAGAGGCCTTCATGTGAAACTCATGATGGCTGGCCTCACCAATGGGGAACCTTCAAACAACTCTAGAAGCGAAAAAAGAACTTCTAGTCCCAGTTCTTGATGTGGGAGTAGTGAGATTCCAAGTGAATGACCCAATTGCCCGTTCTTGAACAGGAAATTACACTAGTTCCCATTGTGCCATCTAATGCCATGGACAAGATCCTTTTATGAAAGAATTTGTGAGTAGTAAGGTCATAGTTCTCTTTTCCTGCCACCTCTAAGGCTTGCATCTAAACAATGTAGCAAGTTAACACGATCCATCAAGCATTGGGTACGTAAGAGCTATAGGCAGGGTCCATGCCCAAATATTCCAAGATGTCATGAACTAAGTGACAAGGGGGCAGGAAGTTTCACCCTAGCTATCAAGAACATGCCTTATTATGTGACACGATCAGCTCCATAGTATGTATCTATTGATATAGTTTCAAACATGAAAGGCCACCATTTTCGTACTCGGTGGATCTTGCAGAAGAGAGAATAAGAACTTAATTATGGCCTAGAAAAGAAACTAATAGGAGGTCATATAACTTGCATGCTACCATCTTCGTATCCTTTTGCTTTTTGCTTATGTCGTAATATTAACTATACTTTGGCTTTGTGTCCATTTGCGTAGGAAGCCTCCAGCTTCTACATGCTCTCCATCGAGTACTTAGTTTTTAATTAATACTAGTTGTCATATTCGTATTTCTTTGTTTAATGTTGGATATATATATTGTCATCCACTAAAGGGGTTCGATATGAAAATTTCCATTCCTTGAGAAGGGTTCTTATGTGTCATCTTTGGTCATATTAGAGATTAGATATTTTATTTTTATTTTTATTTTTCCTGCTCATTCTTTTGATGTATATAAATAGACACGTTTATTTTACTTTCAGTTCTGTTAATACAAGGAAGATATTTTTCTTCATTTCTTGATATGGTATTAGTAGTTTTATTCTCCACGTGCTAACCATAACTTCATCTTCTCTTTCTTCTGATCCTCATCTTCCTCATGAGGATGCATCAAATCCCTATTACCTTCATCACGGTGATAGTCCAGGCACTCTACTAGTAACTCAAGTTCTCACTGAAGACAATTACCACACTTGGCATCGTTTCATGTTGATGACGTTAATTGTGAAGAACAAGATCGGCTTTGTTGATGGAACTATATCACAGCCTTCGAATTCTTCCTCTCTATTTCATTCTTGGACCTGATGCAACAATATGGTCATTTCTTGGATTTTAAATTCCATTTCCAAAAATATTACAAGAAGCATTATCTACGTTAATCCTGTAATGGAAATGTGATATGATCTTAAAGAGAGATTTTCTCATAAGGCAATTGCTTCTCTTACCCAAGATGATCTTTTTGTCAATGTGTTTTTTACACAGATGAAAGGGTTATAAGATGAATTACTCAATTACAGGCCACTGCCTGTTTGTTCTTGTGGAGGATTGCATTCCTTGCTTGATCTACATCAACAAGAATATGCTATGTATTTTTTTATGGGGCTCAATGATTCCTATTCGCATATTCAAGGTTAAATTTACTTTTTGAACCTCTTCTCCCAATTAATAAGGTTTTTTTCCTTATTCTTCAAGACAACAGATAGCGTGAGATTGGTTCTGTTTTGATTCATTCGATTCAATTTGCTGCTTTATCTTCAAATTCCTCTGCAAGTCTTCACCTAAACAGAAGAATTTTACATGGAAGGAGAGACATGTTTGCTCTCACTGTGGAATACAAGGGCATACTATTGAGAAGTGCTTTAAAATTCATGGACATCAACCTAGATATTGCCCTAAAGCAAGGTCTTCGACTGCTTCAGCTTCTGCCAATCAAGTTACCTCCAATGAATCCACTTACAATCTTCCAATATCCCAGTCATAGTGCTAACAATTGCTCGTACTTCTTAATTCAGAATTATTTCAGCCTACCTCCAGAGTATCCAATGCAACTTGTTCATCATCTCTTGAACATTTATCAGGTAAATCCCTCTCCAAACACTTTATGTTTTCCACCAATACCATTAATCTTTCCAATATTTCCACTATTGACTAGGTAATTGATATTGGAGCAACGAATCAAATGATGCACTTTGTATATTTATTTAGTTCTTTTCGCCTGTTCACAATACATTTGTCAAATTACCCAATAGAGCCTTAGCCTCTGTTACTCATATAGGTTCCATATCTCTTTCACCCACTCTTGTTTTACATGATGTATTATGTATCCCATCTTTCACCTTCAATCTTTTGTATGTAAGCAAGTTCACTACTTCAACTTGTTGTGTCATATTTCTTCATGATAATTGCTACATTCAGGATCTCACAAATTGGAGGATGATTGGGAAGGGACTTGCTAAAGACGATTTATACTTGCTGCAATATCAACCAACCCATAGTCTTGACTCTAAAGATTTGTTTTCTATTTCTGTTGTCTCTAGTTCTTTTACTAATAATACGCTTGATAGTTGGCATAAAAGGCTGGGCCTTCCCTCATTTTCTCGCATGAAACTCTTACCTAATTTGCTTCACTTGTTTCTAATAATGCTTCAGAACATTGTGTTCTTTGCACTCTTACTAAACACAAGAGATTGCCTTTTCACAGTAGTGAACATCATTCTTTTGTTCCTTTTGAACTTGTTCATTGTGATATATAGGGGCCTTTTTCTCCTCCATCTATAGATGGTTTTCGTTTCTTTTTAACCATAGTAGATGACTATTCCTGAACTACTAGGATTTATTTACTTAAATCCAAGTTTGATGCTCGGAGTTTATTACAGTCTTGCTATAGTTGAAACTCAATTTGATTTCAAAGTAAAAATCATTCACATTGATCATGGAAGTGAATTTGCTATGAATCATTTCTTTTCCCACAAGGGAATTATCCATCAACTGTCATGTGTAGCCACCCATCAACAAAACTCTGTTGTAGAAAGAAAGCACCAATATATTCTTAATGTTGCTCATATTTTCCTTTTTCAATCAAACATTCCATTGACTTTTTAGAGTGATGGTGTACTCACTGCAGTATACCTTATAAACAAAACTCATTCACCCATTCTTTCCAATAAAACCTCTTATGACCTACTCTTTAGAAAGTCTCCTTCCCCCCCATTTGAAAGTTTTTAGTTCTCTCTGTTTTGCTTCTACCCTAGTACATAACAGATCTAAATTTGCTCCTTGTGCCTGCCGTTGAATATTCCATTGGTTATCCTTTTGCTTCTACGGCATACAGACTCTATGACATTGACAATCACTCTACTTTTGTTTCCCATGACGTTATCTTTCATGAACAAATTTTTCCATTTCAATCAATGTCTCATAACATTGATAGTGTTCCAACCCCTTCCATGTCACCAGTTGTTCTTCCTTTCCCTATTATTGATTCTGAGTCCATTCATTTTGATTCCATTCTAGTTGTTCAGCATGTAATTCCATGTTCTATTCAAGATGTCTCACTTCCATCCATTGCATGTCGAAGATCCTCTAGAGTACACAGGCCACCTGTTTATTTGCAAGACTCCCATTGCCATGTGGCTTCTTCTAATGCTTGCCCTTCTTCACCTTCAATCCAAGGTTCTAAATTAGGTATAACATATACTATCTCTTCTCTTCTTTCTTATTCTTGGTTATCACGTTCTTCAAATTTTTGAACCCAAGTCTTATAATAAAATTTTCCCATTGGAGAACTGCGATGGCAGATGAAATTTCAGCCTTAGAAAACAATCATACTTGGACCTTGACTGCAATTCTACATGGTAAAAAACACATTGGCTGCAAATGGGTTTACAAGATTAAACATAGATCTGATGGCACTATTGAGAGGTATAAGGCCCAATTGGTGACTAAGGGCTTTACACAACAAGAAGGGATTGGCTATTTTGACACTTTTTCACTTGTTGCCAAGATGGTCATAGTGAAGTGTTTATTGACCATTGCAGCCATTAAAAGCTAGCATCTAATTCGATTAGATGTCAACAATGTCTTCTTATATGGTGACTTGATTGAAGAGGTTTATATGTCCTTACCTCCTCGCTTTGGTGATAAAACAGATTCTAGAGTGTACCAGCTCAACAAGTCCTTGAATGGATTAAAACAAGCCCCACGGCAGTGGTTTGCTAATTTTCATCTACAGTTGTTGAACATGGATATATATAATCCAAAACTGATTATTCTCTTTTTACTCGATCTTAAGGCTCATCTGTTATTGCTTTATTGGTCTATGCTTATGAAATCTTAATTGCAAGTAATGATATAAAGGCTGTGAATACTCTCAAAGTGTTTCTTGATCATAAGTTTAAGCTTTCTTTAAAATATTTTCTGGGGCTTGAGATTGCTTGTAACACTGAATGTATTTCTCTTTCACATACAAAGAAAATATGCTTTGAAAATTTTATCTGATAGTGGTTACTTGGGTTGTAAACCAGTCAAGACTCTAATGAAACAGAACATTAAGCTGTCTTGGTTTGATGGTGCTATATATTATTGATGATCCTATAGTTGATAGAAGGCTTGTGGGTTGTTTATTGCATCTTATAATAACTAGGCCAGACATTACTTTTGTTGTCCATATACTTAGTTTATGGACTCTTCTCGGCAACCTCATCTTATGCTGCATACCAAGTTTTATAGTACATAAAGTCCTCTCCAGGTCAAGGACTTTTCTTTCTTGCTACTTTGTCCATCCATCTAAATGCTTTCACAGATTCTGATTGGGCTAGATGTCATGACACTAGACATTCTATAACTGGTTTTTGTGTGTTTATTAGCACTTCTCTTGTCTTCTTGAAGTCTAAAAAGCAAGGCACAATATCTAGATCCTCAGTTGAGACAGAGTACTGTTCCATGACAACTGTTTGTGAATTAATTTGAATTTTTGCATTACTACATGATTTGTAAATTCACTTATTTGATCATGCTTCCTTATATTGTGACAGTATCATGAACACACTAAGCATATAGAGATCGATTGTTATTTTGTTCATGATAGAATCTGAGCTAGTCACATTCGTACCTTTCATATTTCCTCCAAATCACAACTTGATGATTGCTTTACCAAGCCCCTTGGCTATCCTTTGTTCTTTGATGTATTGTCCAAGCTGGACATTCTTAACATTGATACTCTAGCTTGAGGGGATGTATTAGAGATTAGGTATTTTATTTTAATTTTTCTTTTCCCGTTGATTCTTTTCACGTATATAAATATATGAAAATATGTGTATTTTACTTCCAGTTCAGTTAATACATTAATGAAGATAGTTTTCTTCATTTATTGATAGGTTATGATGAGCGTGGAGTACTAGTGGTTGCCAAGTTGTAGTAAGTCCTGTCTCCGTACCTCGCCTTCGTGATAATAATATTATCATAATATTGCTCACCATGCGTAAATCGCCCATTGGGCCATTGTTTGGTGTAGATGGCCGTCGCCTGTCAACCACTGTTTAATTTCATATCTTATCAGTCGATACGGTCGAAATATTTCCTTGGCTTAATTTTTTATGACTTAGTTTATATAGAGAAGACCCAATATTTCAGCATGTATCGGTCATTATTTCGACCTTTACTTTATTTTTTTATTTTTATTTTTTTAAACTATAAACTTATTTTTTATACTCAATTTAGATTAGATTATTTATAATATATATATTTGTATATAATTTATTCATATATAGATAATTATTTTAGAATATAATTTATATATATAATTGATTTATATATCAACTATTCTGAAATGATACACGAAATAATATCGATATTAAAATATTTCATTCTAATACCTTAACCGATAGGACTCCGGTACGAGATTCAAAACTTTGCTTCCATGCATGTATAGTCGGCTTGCTTTTGGTACTTAATTACGTACCTTGCCTGATCTGCTGGCCGTAACCTTTATGATCATGCTAACTTGACCTTTGCCCCCAACATATATATTATATATAGTTATCCAAAAAAAATGATACATAAATTGTAAACCCAATATAATATTATATATAAGATACAATGAAATTTCAAACTAGCATGCAGCATGGCAGGCGCCGTATAATATTATATATGAAAAAATAAAAATAATGAACACAAATCATCACCTTTCACAACACTTTACATAACGATATTTTAAAATGAAAGATATTTGTGTAAAATATTTTATAAAACTAACATCATTTTATAAAAATAATCTTATTTTATAACATATATTATAAAATATGTTGTGAAATATATTATATAGATATCATTACTCAAATAATATGTTACGTACATACTTACATGTACGTATATGAAGCAAATCACGATTTGCCCTATTTCAATAAAAAAAAAAAAAAAAAAAAACTAGCTAGTATATTCATTTAACGTTTTTCTTTGAAGTTGCGAACATAATAATTCAAAAGAAAAAAAAAAAAGATATATAGGAAGCATACAGATAAGAAGAATAAAAAATGGGTGATCGAGGAGATTCAACGTCGGATCGTAATAGAATGGGGTTATATGAGTTATGAGTAGTCTTTTTATAAAGATATTATGTTTAGCTTTTAGAAAACAGCTTTTAGGTCCAAAAGTACCGCATGGACGACTTTTTCAACAAACGAATTTGTAGCACTCCAGATTTTGGACTAAATTTTGACTTTAATATAAGGTATGACTATCACATATTTTGGGAGTTTAAGGGATTATTTTTGGGAAAATAAATAATTTTTAGATAAAATAAAATGAGATGAAAGATGAGTAAATAATTTTTAATGTGTTTGGATAATTCATAGATGAGATGGTTTTAGATAAGATGAAACTTAAATAAAATATTATTTTTTAATATTATTATTATTTTAGAATTTGAAAAAGTTAAATTGTTTATTATATTTTGTGTGAAAATTTAAAAAATTTATAATGATGAGATGAGATGAAACGTTTTCTTAATCTAAATGGGGGAGATTAAAAAAGATAGGAGATGGTTTTTTTTTTTTTTTTAAATTTCAATTACTACCAATTTAATTTGTAGTTTAGCATATCCTATAAGATCTGACCAATAGTATTATAATATATATATATATATATATATATATATATATCTATATCTATATATCACTTCACTTATTTTTTGTTCATCTTGATATGATATCATATTGAGAGTAAATATCAGATTATGTTGTAAATTGAAGAAAAGAAAAGGAACAATTTTGGGAATTCTAGTAATCATATTTTAAACGTTTGTGGCAGTGTACATTTAAATGAACATGCATGCATGCATGTATGTATGTATGTATGTATGTATGTATGTATGTGACTTCTCATGCACACCGTCGTGATCTCTCAAACTATCGAAGTTCCCCAAAGAAAATAATGGAGGGTGCGCGCGCGCGCTTTTGCTTGACAAAAGAAGCATCCAAGCCATGTCTTAGTAGCATCTGCAGCTTTGATTTCTGCATGCCATTCTGTGCCAAAAACTCCCAGACAAAACCTATATTGAGAGGGTGAGAGAATGTTGGTATGTTTGTCTTTGTCCTACATCAATGTTGTTCGATGAAAGAATGATGACTTCTCAAGATTATTTTCCCCTCTTCTGATCCTTGTCTTCTTCCCCTTGGATCAATCCCACCTAGTCTGCATCAACAAAGAGAAGAATTTGTGAGAGAGATCTTTATATCAGAAAACAAAAGGAAATAGTCTAACTAGATGTATAGCTAGATCTATCACTTCCAAGGCTAATTAAAGAGAGTTTTTTCTTTTGGGGGCAACCTGACACAGAGCATCATCCAAACCCTATTATTCCTCCAAACACACCCTTCCATGTGCTAGTTTCAACATTCCCTTTGGAGTTTCTTCAAAACCCTTTTCCTCTTTAGCAATGCTGTTGCCTCTCTCCTCATGTCATGTACACTAAATAAAATAGCCCCCCTTAGATTTGGCCACTCAACCATCTTCCTTTTGGACTTTGCAGCTTTAGTTGCTGATTCTCTCAATCCTTTTCTAAATCATTGAAATTATCTCATCGAACTGCTAAACTTGCTTGGAACATTTATTTGAAAATGAACGATCTTGACAATACCGAAGACTCCCTATATATAGAAATATATCTTTAAGGTTCTTTAGAGAGGTTAGTACTCCACCAGCCCACTAACTTGAGAAATATTTAGACATATACAATAGTTTTCTGAAATGAGCAGTAGTACTAGGGAAGATCAGGCCGATTCTGCCGCCATTCATTCCTCCATTGCTCTATTGCAGGAAAGGTTCAGAAAGCTGCAGAAAGTGAAGGAAATGAGAGAGGAAAGAGAGCTCATGAGAATCCTAGCTGAACCTAAACAACACATGAAAAATCTCAACAACGTCCCCAACATGCATTGTGAGCAATCGAGGTCGTTTTTCCACTCCGAGTTTATCCTTCCACCACCTCCAGGGTCGCCTCCCCAAGTTCCCCTCCCCATTTTGCCGCCATCTCAGAGCAAACATTCGGGCTACAGTGCTGGCTACAGCGACGGCGCCGGCACACTCTTGATGAACTCTTGGCCTATAGATGATATACCCTCTTCGGCAGCGCTCACTCCTTCGAATAAATTCAAGGATTCCGACTCCGACACAGATGTTGATACTTCTCTTCATCTGTGAACTCCTTATATATAAAGCTTTTTTCGGTGATGATCTATATCTATATATATATATGTACGTATATGTATATGTTTATGCAGTAAGACATGTACGTGCTTGCCTTTTCCGGTGATGTGATATTAATGGAAGCTATAATCCAAAGATTTTCAGTCTATGCACCATTAAAATATATCAGCGACAGTAATTACTAAAACAGATGAATCATCATGTTGGTGTACATAGATCATTAGCGCTTGACCAATTATTTAGTCCAATAATATTTGTTAAGAACCCTTTTGGGTCGTTAATATCAAAAGATAATGAATTTGCATGCGCAGTCTAATAATTTTTGTAATTAATTTGCAGCATGTGCGCATGCAGCTAGCTAGCTAGCTAGTGTTTTCGTTAAGCAGGCAGGCAATTATAAGCTCATGAAAACGTCATGACTTGATTCGAGTCTGACCTGACGATGATGTTTAGACATAGTTTTCACCATGTTATATATGACACTAATTTATTGTCGTATATCAGTACGTACGTACCCAGTCAAAACGACAATTATGTCGTTTAGACCTATGCTTAATAATTAGGACGTTACAGGCCAGCAGCTCGCGCGCGCTTTGGAGCTGCCAAGAAGCAGCTTACAAATTTCATGTGATGCTCCCGGAAACTTATTCAGGCCATCAACCACTGAATAATTGGGTCGGCGACAGGCTCCAGCTAGATATATACGATTATATATACAAATCTATCAACTTTTGAGATCAATACATATAATAATTAATGATCAAGTCAATGTAGATTTGAGGGATCATGATCCTGAGATACCAAATTATGTACTATTTCCATGCATGGTGATAGTTTCCATACATGGTCGGGGTATTGATTGAGAAAATGTCAAGAGATATAATTGTTTGATTTAGTCAAACGGTTATTCCCTTTATCAATAGTTGTATCCTTTGGTTTATCAATAGTTGTGTCCTTTGTCGACCAATACTTTATGGCCTATAAATAGAAACTATTTGTGCACACTTGAACTCTTGCAATTCTTTTGTCTAACACCAACTTATATTAGGATAAGTATCTTTATATGACAAGCACTACAACAAATACTGGCTTCAATTGTGGATGTGTAACAGCCTGCTAGCAATTCAATTGTGGAATTTCTATTGACTTTAGGAATCTCGTGAAGACCTCATAAGTTTTCACGAATCTATTAACCGTATAAGTTTTAGTCTAACCACATAATTAGTGTTATTACTCACTATGATATCAGAAGTGTGGAATGTCCAAATTAAATTAGAAAATTTTTAATTGGACACCTTAGTATTGATTTTGGCCAAGT
This sequence comes from Carya illinoinensis, assembly GCF_018687715.1. Taxonomy (NCBI): domain Eukaryota; kingdom Viridiplantae; phylum Streptophyta; class Magnoliopsida; order Fagales; family Juglandaceae; genus Carya; species Carya illinoinensis. The sequence continues at coordinate 9,852,154 of NC_056761.1, forward strand.
AATTTCCTCCCCCTACATGACTAATCAGATGTTGTCAAGAGGATCTAGAAGGTTCTAGAAAGAAAAAAAAAATCAAAGAGCTACCTCATTTTTCCAAGTCTATACTCTACCGTTAGAAAATATCTTAGACTGATATTTGTGGATATTTTTGGGTAAAAATATCTTGAGCTGATTTTTGTAGATATTATTGGATAAAAATATCTTGAACTGATATTTGTAGATATTTTTGGGTAAAAATATCTTGAGCCGATTTTCGTGGATATTAATGGATAAAAATATCTTGAGCTGATTTTTGTAGATATTATTGGATAAAAATATCTTGAGCTGATTTTTGTAGATATTATTGGGTAAAAATATCTTGAGCTGATTTTTATAGATATTATTGGGTAAGAAAGACCAACACTCAACCCTCACTTCAGCCTCATCCTCTTCTATATCTTGTGCATAAATATCTCCAGTCCACTCACCACGAAATCACCTTCTTTTACGCTTTTCATTGAAATAATACCGGCTAAACACTCTCTCGGACAGCTTTTAGGTGTTCTTTTGTACGCCCATGTCTAAACTTTTGTAAGTGTTTTATCATAAAATTTCCTTTATACAAGTTGTTCCCTTTTTAGTCTAGTTTACGGGGATAGCTTATTTGTTTCATTTGGAAATTATTTGGTTAGTAAAATATTGTTTAAATTCTAGAAAGGTTATTTTGGGAGATAAACTGGAGAATATGTTATATTTTGGAGTTTTTGACCAAGCTAATGAATAGATCTTGGTCTGAAATTTTTATGGAGTATTGTTAACATGTGTATATGATTATTGGTTAAGGATTTGTTGCATAATTAAAGATTTTGATGAAATATTTTCTTAGATCTAGAAATTTAGAAACTGGAAGAGGAAAAACAGTTTCTGTTTTGAGAAAGTTTAAATCTTTGGTGGTTTAAACCTATTCCAATGGCTTCGATAATTTTATTGGAGGATCCTAAGCCTCCTATATACACGTTATAATATTATTTTAAAAATATTTGATATTAGTTTCAAAAATATGAAATTTTATGCAAATAGATTTTTGGATAGGCCAAAATGTGGATGTTCTTGGCTAAATTTATGTTTTGGTTAATTTTTAACCATGTGATATTGAATTAGAAGCTTATATATGTTTTAGAACATCTTTTTAAATCATGTGATGGTTTGATTTGAAAATCACATCTTTATAAGTCATAGATTAAAAGGTTGATCGAAACAAGTTAGAAACAAAAATTAATGGAAATAGCATATGGGAATTTCGGCCTTATGAAGTTTTAATAGATGTGATTACTTTTAAATTTTTCTAAATTGATATTTAAGTTTAGGATAAAATTTACATGAGGCATGTAAATTTTGGTGACTTTTGGAGTTAGCATGCAAAACCCTTAAGTTAGAGATAAAATGGTCATTTTCTCACATGTAGAGGGTAAGATGAAAATTTTACTCTTAAGCTAGTATTTTTTTATATTTTAAATTATTAGTGATTTAATTCTAACTTTTAGAATCATAATTACAATTCCTCGTGATTGTGCTTGAGCTTTCATAAAAAAAGCGGAAATCAAGGTAAGTTAGTTTTTAACTTACTGGCAGTTTACTGTATATGTATGCTAAGTAAAGGAACTACAGTGTATGTATGTGTGTTATCATATATGCCATGCTATGCTAAGTTATCACATATTTTTCTGTTACACAAAATTTATTCTGTCATGAGCTTTCATCTGTTACATAAGATATTCTGTCACTTATTACTATACATTACAAGTACATCATGTTAAATATGTCATCTATTACATATATGTCAAGTTATGTAATATTCACTATTACAAATATGTCATGTTAAATATGTTGTCTATTACATGTTATGCCATGTTACGAAATGTTTCTATCTCAAATACGTCATGTCTTTCAAGTTACGTTCAAATTTGTTATGTCTATGATACTCGTGATGAAATCATTATGATTGTCCGAGCATCTCCTTTTGTAATTCACGCGAGGTACTTTTGGCGAAATCATTTTAATTGTCAGAATTCAGTTCAAGTTCAGTTATGTTTTAATTACTTATGTATGGGGTCACAGCAATTATGACGAATACATTAAGTGAGACACAACAATTGTGACACATAAAATATATATATATGGTGTCATAACAACTGTGAAGTATGTATTTAAGCAATTAAATAATAAGTTTCAGATCAAGTTTATGTTATGTCATGTTATGTTCACGTACATATTATGTTCATGTTCAAATTCATGTCAAGTCAAGTTCAATTTACGTTTTAATTTAAGTTATATCAATTATACTATGTTGTACGTCAAATTATGCTTTAATTACTTATGTATGGGGTCACAACAATTGTGATGCATATACTACGTGAGACACAGCAATTGTGACACGTAGAATACATGGGGCCACAACAACTGTGGAGTATGTATTTAAGCAGTTAAATAATAAGTTTCAGGCACACGAAGTATGGGGTCACAACAATTGCGACGCATACACTATGTGAGACACAGCAATTGTGACACGTAGAATATATGGCGATATAACAACTGTGGAGTATGTATTTAAGCAGTTAAATAATAAGTTTCATATCACGTTCATGTTAAATCAAGTTTCAGAGCAAGTTCATGTTAAGTCAAGTTTCAGATCAAGTTCATGTCAAGTCAAGTTCAGTTCATGTTTCAATTTAAGTTATGCTAGTTATGCTATGTTGTACGTCAAGTTATGCTTTAATTACTTATGAATTTGATTATGTATTCATGTTTTTACTATCATCCATGCATCATTAGTCTGTGTGGAAGTTTTTTATTAACTTACTGAGATTTGTAATCAAATCTCACTGTGGTAGTCCCAACTACCATTCCCTCCAAATGGTAGATCTTGTTACAAGACTTGAAGGAGAATCAGGAGCAAACCAACTAGACACAGTTGACTTAGCGACGGCGCGACGCCAATGTTAATATAGTAGTTACCATAAATTACTACTTATACGATGAAGTTGCATTTTCAGTACTCTTTTAGATCATGACCATTTTAGACTAGTGTTGTGATCTTAATTGTTTAATAGGTTTTTATATATGAAGTATGTTTTAAGCATTCGAGATATTTTCAGTTTGGTGCATAGTATTGCTAAAGAAAAAAATTTATCCGTTGCGAATATTGCATAATGTTAGATACATGTTAGAAATATTGCATCTTTTATGTCATGAACGGGGGGTAGGTAACCTTGTGTTGCATGTCTCGACGCTTCAAATGTCTGTCCGATCTCAAACGGAATTTGGGGCGTCACAGGATGTTAGACTGTCATTTTTCGACAACAACTTCTTTGTGATCAACCGTTTCGATGGTTTCATTCAACCTAGCATGATGAAGTTTAATAAAACAGCTTTATGGGTTCAGTTCCATAACTTTCCTTTGGTTGGTATAAATTGAGAGTGTGGAGAAAAAATGGGAAGGTCACTGAGGATTGTGGAAGATGTGGAGGTTGATGATGACGATGTGGGGTGGGGAAGTTTTCTGAGGATGAAAGTTCTTCCGTATTTGCATAAGAGGGAGAACAGTTACTTTGAATGGTACAAAGCACTGGATTCCATTATAGTATAAGAAATTACCAAGATTTTGTTTCAAATGTGGGAGAATTTTACATGCTGGGGAGATTTGTTCAGAAGCTAATTAGCTCAATGAAGAACCAAAACAATTTGGTTCTTGGTTACGTGATGTTTCGGAGGGTAGAAGAAGGTGTACTCATCTAATGGGGAGTTTCAGTACCATGGAGAAAAATCATATACAGGAAGGAGGCATGGAGTTGTGGTGTAGAGGACATCAAAAATTCTTTGACAAGGAACCCAACTTTAGAGTCAGCTATTGGCAAAGGAAGGTGCGGGAAGTTAGGAGGATATCATGGGATTGAGAGTGAAAATGAGGAGATTATTATAGGAAGTGTGATGCTAGAGGTATGTGCGGAAGGAAAGACTAATGATGGGCACGATTTAAGTGTAACGAATATGTTGCCAAAAGAGGTTGATGTAGTTGTTAAAGCGAATCAGGATGGTGAAGGGTATTCGAGAAAGGAAATTGCTCTGTATATGACAAGTGTTGTGGGTATTGAGAATTAACACGTGATACTTAATGAGCCTGATATTTGTGATATAGTCCATCTAGAGGAGACACCGGCCCACCAACTTTCAAGGCCCCTACAAGCAAACTAGAAGACACGTTCATGGAAGAAAGGTGCACACACTCTAGGTAAACTTTATGAGCCCTTTATCAAAACCTTCAGTAAGAATAAAACATTGGTAGAAAGCAGTTGTTTGAATTTGAAAAATCAAACCATGAAGAAATGTAAGCTCAATGAAAAGGAACATATTGATCTGAGTGTAACTGAGGAGGGGGGAATGGTTCACATATTATGAGGTTGGTAGAGGCTGTTTATTAGCCCTGTCGGGATCAATGATCGTCCTGAGGTGGAATTCCCATGGGCTTAGAAACCCACGGGGAATTCGAGTCTTTCGTGACTTGGTCAAAATGGAAGTTCCTGAGGTCATGTTTTTGTAAGAAGCACGACTGCATGCCAAGGCTATGGAAAGGTTGAAGTTTAGTTTGGGATTTGAAAATTGTATGGTTGTTTGTAGTGAAGATAGAAGTGGTGGCATTGCATTATTTTGGAAGAAGGATATCCAGCTCACTATTCTTAGTTTCTCTAAAACACATATACATGCCCAAGTTAAAGTGGAGGATAGTATTGTTGAACCATGGATCCTTATTGGGGTTTATGGCCACCTTGAAACAACTAAAAGAAATGAGATGTTGACTCTTATTAGATCTCTAAAAGTGGCTTAGACTTAGGCTTTGTTACTTCTGATAGATTTTAATGAGATCTTGGGTAATGATGAAAAATGTGGGGGACAACACAGACCAGAAAGACATATATTGAAGTTTAGAGTTGTTTAGGATGATTATGAACTAAATAATCTTAGTTATAAAGGGCACCGATTTACTTGGTGCAAGAAGAGGGAGCTCAATCACTACATTAGTGAAAGACTTGACAAGTTTCTTGCTAATTTGAGATGGCGCTCAAACTATCTATTGGCTTGTGTTCAACATGGTACAACATCTTATTATGATCATGTGCCTATTATTCTAAAGATGCAAGCAAATAACTACCAAAGGAAGGGACAAAGGTTGTTCAAAATTGAGATAATGTGGGTGGAATCATCAGATTGTAAAAGTGTAATTGAAGATGCATGGAAAGGGGTTTTAGGAGCCAATGAGTTTAACATAGCTATGAGGAAGATTTAGAGATGTGGAGAGAAGCTGGCAGTTTGGAATAAAAATAGTTTTAGGCATGTCAAAAAGGGCATTGAAAAGGCTAGAGCAAAGCTTCAGTTGTTGCATAACCTTGATCCACAATGCCAAAGAAGAATTGAGCATAGAGAACCTAAAGTTGAAATGCAAAAATGGCTAGAGAGGGATGAGATAATGTGGAGGCAAAGGTCAAAAGCACTATGGTTGAAAGAAGGAGACACAAATGGAAGGTTCTTTCATAATAAGGCTTTTCAGAGGAAGAAAAAGAACTTTATTAAAGGGTCAGGAATGGAGATGGTATATGGCTACTGAATGAAGAAAGTGACAAGCTTATTCTCTAGTATTTAAGTACTCTTTTCAAAGCATCTAAAGAGAATGGTAAGATGGATTTTTTAGATGGACTAAGAGGAAGGGTAAACGCAGATATGAATGTGAAGCCCTCTAAGGAGTTTAGTGCATATAAAGTCTGTTTGGAATTGAACCGGATGAACCCTACTAGGCTCTAGGGCTTGATGGGATGGCTCCAATTTTCTATAAAAAAATACTGGGGTGTAGTGGCAAAAGGTGTGACAACTGTTGTTCTAAGGGCTCTTAATAGTGGCCAGTTTCCAAATGAGATAAACTATACCTTCGTCACTCTAATTCCAAAGAAGAAGCACCCTGAGATTGTTTTTTATTTTAGGCCAATCAGTCTATGGAATGCAAATTATAAGTTGATTTAAAAAAATCATGGCAAATAGACTTAAGGGTTTATTGCCAAGCATTATCTCAAACTCACAAAGTGCTTTTGTACCAGAAAGGCTTATTATAGATAATGTCATTGTTGCTTATGAATTGGTTCACTTCCTCAAATAGAAAAGAGTTGGCAAAAAATGTTTCATGTCTTTCAAACTTGACATGGGTAAGGCATATGATAAAGTTGAATGGAGTTTTTTTTGGAGAAAGTGATGAACAAGACAGGCGTTGAAGAGAAATGAATGAATCTGATCATGCTATGTGTGAAGTTAGTTTCTTTTTCAATACTGGTGAATGGAGATCCAAAAGGTCCAATATACCCTACTCAAGGCCTGAGACAAGGGGATCCCATATCCCCCTACCTATTTATGTTATGCACTAAAGATTTGATCTCACTACTTCAATAGGCTAAGGTGTATAGAAAGATTGATAGAATACAAATCTGCAAGGGAGCACCAAAGATTAATCATCTTTTATGTGCAGATGACAATGTTTTTTTTTTTTTTTTGCAAGGCAAAATTGCTGACCAGTCTAAACATTTAGTATCTACTTAAGATTTATAAGCAAGCCTTTGGTCAGGAGATGAATAGAGAGAAGACTTTCATGGTGTTCAGTAAGAATGTTCCCAATAGATAACAATAGGAAATAATGGCCTTTTGGGGGGTCTAGCATTACCAATAGTATGAGAAATATCTAGAACTTCCTCCTATGGTGGGTAGAGGAAAGAAGAAAGCATTTTCTTATCTGAAACAAAAAGTATGGAATAAGCTAAAGGGCTGGAAGGAGAAGTTGCTATCTCAAGGGGGTAAGGAAGTCCCGATTAAGGTTGTAACTTTGTCTATTCCAACATACACAACGAATTGTTTCAAGCTCCCTAGTACACTTTTCTCTAAGTTAAAAAATATGATGATTAAGTTCTGAAGGGGTCAAAAGAAGGATGAAAACAAGATTATATGGGTGAGTTAGAAGAAAATGTGTGAGGCAAAAATAAATGGAGGGATGAGATTTAAGGACTTACAAACTTTCAACCAGGTTCTACTAGCTAAGCAAGATTGGAGGATCTTGAAGGAAGAAACAACTTTGCTGCATCAAGTTTTTAAGGCTAAGTATTTCCCGCACACAAGTTTCAATGAGTCAACATTAAGGCCTACCCCTTCTTATGTATAGAGAGGTATCAGGGAGCCAAATAAGAACCTGTTGTAAGGGTGTAGATGGAGAGTGGGGGGTGGAAAGTCGATCAAAATATGGACAAATTTCTAGCTTCCAAGCCATAAATTGATTCAATATAATTCCACTATACTTATTGATCAAGAATTTGTAAAAGTAGAAAGTATTGTTGATGAGGTCACAAAGTGGTGGAATGTGGAAAAGGTCAGAAGAACCTTACCTCCCTGAGAAGCAGAAGAAGTATTGAAGATCATGCTTAGTTCAGAAAGGAGAACTGACTGTCTCATATGGGAACATGAAAAGAATGAAGTCTTTAGTGTTAAAAGTGCATACAGACTCTTTCATGCACTTGGTCAAACTATGCAGGAAGGGGAATACTCAAATACTGAGGAACAAAGAAAGGTGTAGAAGAGGTTATGGCAAATATACCAAATAGAGTGAAAGTGTTTGCATTGAGAGCTTGCAAAAATGGGTTTCCAACTCTAAAGAACTTAAAGCAATGACAAATAATTATGGAGGCCTCTTACAGGTGGTGTAATGAGGAGGAGGAAGATGTGAGGCATGCTCTATGCTATTGTCCTTCAATCAGAGAGTACTGGCAACAACATTTTCATAATTTGATGGCAGGACTTTTTGCAGCTTGTAATGAAGGTTATGCTTAGAGGAAATAAAGGGTATGTAAAGAAGTTTTTTCTAATGGCTTAGGGCATGTGGTACGGAAGAATTTGAAAGTTTATGAAGACAAAATTTTAACACCTAAGCAAGTTATTGAGCATGCTTTGACCTTATCTCAGGACTACAAGGGAGCTAAAGAACAAAAACAGCAACAAAAGTTATCCAGCTGCAACTAACTATCTCCTCCCCCCTGGGTTTTGAAGTTGAATGTTGATGGAGCAATCTTTAATGATTAATGTAGAGCAGGTGTGTGGATTATCCTAAGAAATGATAAGGGTGGGATCATCTTGTCTGCTAGTAAGAAAAAGAAAATGAGGTGAATAATTCCATAGAGGTTAAACTGCTAGCTATCATAAGAGGTTTACAAGTCTGCATTCCTCTGGGCATACATGAGCTTCTCGTTAAAAGCGATTCCCTCCTCACTACAACAAATAGTAGCTTTTGTCACGGGTTCTTTTTCCATGACAGAACATCGTGTGTTATAGTGGTTATTTGTCACCAAAACAAAGCATGGGAACAAAACCAGCCTTTTACCATGAGATTCCTTCGGTGACAACAGTATAGTGGTAATAGGAGTTTTAATCACGGAAAATACTTTTGATCCCACAACTGTGTGTTAATGGGAATTAAAATTTGCAGAAATTTTCCCTCGTCGTGGGTTAAAAGTTAGTACCCACGAGAATGAGATTTATTCCCATGAAATATTATTCATCGCAAAAATTATACCGCCCCAGTAGATGGCAATCGTGAGTAAATTAATATTTGCTACTAATATATTTCATCTTTATCCCACGAAATATACCATCAGTTAATGTTGATGGAATTAATTCCACAACAATTAATCCCGCTATACCCCGCGCGATACCGGGTCTATCTTTTTTACCCGATGTTATCTTCCTCACCCCTTTCCTTTCTTTCACAACCGCCGCACCCCCCCCCCCGCGCCCCGCCAACCTGCGCGCGTCACCGTACATCGCACTTGCCCTACAACCTCACCGCCTCTCACCATAGTCGCGTCCTCCCCCATGCTGTGGGTAAAATCGTCCCCAACCCGTGCATCGAAGCAGAGTGAGAAGAAAGTTCCCAGCAACTGCCCTAGCCTACTGCACGACGCGGAAGCCCTCTTCTGGTGCATCCCCTCTCTCGGGTCAAATAGACACAGTCAGCCTCACATTCTTCTCCCTTCGTCTTCTATCTCTATTAATGGTATGATTGTGTACCATTGGGGGTGACTTGGAAGATACTGTGTAAGATATCTCTACTTCTCTTATGATATGGTTGTGGCAAATCTGATTCATGTATCACAATTTGTTATCGTCAATAAATACACATGGATGGAGGTGCCATGGATCATCCCTAATTTAGCTCTGGAATTTCTGCTGATTAGGTAGCCCCGATTGTTGTGAAGCAATGTATGTACAGATTTGTATATATTATTTATGTAAATATTGGAGTGTGGGGATTGGTTCCTCCATGTTAATCTATTTTTGTGTAATATAGGTGAGGGCGTTGTCCTTACTAGCGTTGCATTAACATCTTAAGTGTACCCGTTTAAAAAATTCCTCGTTGCATTCCAATCTGAAACATATCTGTTTCATGCTTTTAAATAACTACAAGCATGCATCCAGTTACCAACAATTGATGTTAAATATTAAAATTGGGCTTCGATTATGTACCCGTCCTATGCCAGACCAGTTATTTCTAATTTATCGAAGCCCTACTGAGATTTATACAAGATTGGATCATCACTATCAATTAAGAATGAAGCTATGAAAGCTGTTGTACCATTCTGGTATAACGCCAGCCAACTTAGTTACAAATTTAGAGGTGATTTCCAAGGCATAGCTTTCTTTAAATGTCCAATTCCAAATTGAACCTACCTAAGATTCAACTATAGAACAAACTCGATTAATTTCAGCATTGCCTTCTATGACTTAGCTTGTTGGGTCGGGGATATTGGTCTGAATATTTGCAATCCCTTGTTTGCGCTGCGATGTCTTTTAATGTTTCCCATGAATTAGGCAATTTTATTAATACATCTCATTCCCTTTGGTCCTGCCCTGTAAATTATAAAATCCTTTCCTTCATGGTCCGTTTCTGGAAAGGCTGTTTAAGTTACAGTATATTAAATAACCGAAGGAATCTAATGATGTATCTAACTGATGTCTGGATTTGAGAAAGCCCTCTATTTTTTGTAGGCTGTCAGTAGGAATGGTCGGGAAATTCCATGTGGATCAGCAGCCAACGAAATTGATTGCAGTTGGTATGAGCAGCAGGCAGGAAGCTTAACTTTTTTTGGTGGAGTTTACAGCTTCTTCTGAAGTCTACCAATTTGGTCTGTACACGAAGCTTCGAGTTCTAATATTGAGCTTGATAATTTGAAACCTATACAAGAAAAAGTTATGTTATCAGAGCACAGGTTAGTAAGAATGGGATGTGAAAGTTTATGTTAGAACTATAATTTGGTGCAAGATTCCTCATGTCTTTATTTGCTAAGTCTGTATCATATGTCATATAGACTGCTTATTCACGATGTTAGCTATTAAAATGTACAAGGCAGAATGCTACTTTCTGGCCAGAATTTTTGACTTCTGTTCTCTGCTGCTGTCATTGTAGTGAACTGGTTTAGACTATTGGACTGCATGTGAATTGCTATAGTCACCATCTTCCTTGATCAAAAGGGAAGTGTGCCTTACTCATTATTGTCCTTATTTATATGCATTACAATAGTGAAATGATGCCACCAGTTAGATTTGCCAGTCAAGTTTGGCATTCCTAAATGAGATCGATAGTTAGAGATTTTTATTTTTATGTACAAGATTATCATATAGGGTTTGCATTCCCTATCTGATAATCTTGTTAATATGGGACTGCAGTGCATATGCAGTCTAATTGCTTTTAATTTTATGTTTCGTTTTCAACTGATTGTATATTAATAATCTGCTTCATCTGGTCCCAGTAGTCTGTATATGAACCTCTGTTTTCTATCTCAGCGGCTAATGGCTATATTGAAACCAAACCACTAGGCTTATGTTGCTAGATAGGTGTTCTTGATGAAAGCAGCCTACCATGAAATTCATTAACAGAACATAACTCTAATATACTTGTACTTCAAAGTCTGAGCATAACTTAGTGTTAGTTTGAATGTTAATTTCCAACCAGGGCTAGGATATTTAGTATGATAAGTTTGCAAAAATGACAAGGCTTGACTAGAATTTACTATGTCATTTTGGCTCAATTTATTTACACTCCCTATGGCCAAATGGTTGTGTGTTTCAACATACAACCATTTGTGTGCAGGAAATGATTGGACCATTTCACCATGAGAACCATCATTCCTCCCATGTTGCTCCCTCATGTACACAACGCAAATTATAGGTCTTTTTACTGTCCTATTATTTCTGGAAACATTAATATTGGCATAAACAGAGCAATCTACTCTCCATGCATTGTACCTTAAATGTTATTTGTATTCTGATAACATACATTTCAATTTGGCCAGGAATGTAGGGGATTTTAGATAGATCATATTTCCTGTTAGAACACACTTACAGGGGGTCCTGTTAATTATCAACTTTAAATCCTATTAACAAGTTCATATTTCCTGTGATTCCACAAACCTAAGTCATTTTATTACACCTTCTTTTGATCACTACTGCTCCAATTAACCTGTTCCTAGCTAGTACCTGCACAGCACAACCAGCCAAGAGCGTGTATTTATTCAGTTATTTGCTCTTTCAGTATAATAAATCCAAATTGAAACTGAAGTATGCTATTTAATGTCGGCTACCTATTTAGATCCAGGCATTAGGGTAGTTTGTTTGAAATCTGTCCAATTATTCAGCTGGTATATTAGAAAGTTGGACCAGCTTATTCCATGCACACCCATTTCAAATTACAACACTAACATACTCTTTTCTACTACCTGGTCAGCTTCATAAGATGGATAAGGCTTGGATGCATATTGAAGATAGATTGCATTCCACTAAGTATGCTAAAGGGGTTAGACAATTCCTCTCTATGGTGTTAACCCACACTCCTAACGCTAATCAGATTAGGTGTCCATGCAGAAGATGTCGGAATAGAGCTTTCCACTCCATTTGTATAGTCGAGGATCATTTGTTCTTCAGAGGTATTGATCCAACTTATACGGATTGGATATTCCATGGAGAAGATGACCCTTTCCTTTCTGCTGCACTCTCTGCCGAGGAAGAAGCTGATACCTCGGCTAACTATGATTATATTGATGATCTAGAAGAGATGTTTGATGACATCCGCCATGGGTCCTATATGGATCATCATTCTACTGATGATGGCTCCATAGATGCCGATGATCAAGATCAGACCTTTGATGGTCGAACTATCTTTAATTTCGAGGAGTTGGTATCTGATGCACGACGCCCACTTTATCCTTCATGTACTAAGTTTTCAAAGCTATCATTCATCGTCAAGCTTCTTCACATAAAGAGTATTGGTGGTTGGACCGTGAAGTCATTCGATATGGTCATAAAGTTATTGCAAGAGGCATTTCCAGAGGCATCTTTCCCTGACTCATATAACGGTGCCCGTCGCTTGGAGCGTTGATTTGGGTTTAGTTACGAGAAGATACACGTCTGCCCAAATGATTGTGTCCTGTTTTGGAAGGAAAATGCATCGTTAAATGAGTGCCCTAAAATGTAAAGCTTCTAGGTGGGAACAAAGCACAATTCACCAACGAAGGTTACCAAAAAAAGTTCTCCGATATTTCCCCCTTAAGCCACGATTGCAAAGGCTTTATATGTCAAAGAAGACAAGCCCAGGCCATGAGATGGCATGTAGAGGGCCGTGTTGAAGATCCTACATGCATGCGACATCCATCAGATTCTAGGGTTTGGAAGGACTTTGATAACGTACATGTCATGTTTTCCGAAGATCCGAGAAATGTTAGACTTGGTTTGGCAAGTGATGGTTTTAACCCATTCAATAACATGAGTAGGCCGTACAGCATTTGGCGGTACTTCTTGTGCCCTTACAACTTGCCGCCTTGGGCATGCATGAAAGATCCATACACAATGTTATCGTTGCTAATCCCTGGCCCAAAGTCACCAGGTAACGATATTGATGTGTTCTTGCGTCCTCTCCTTGATGAGTTGAAGGAGTTATGGGTAGAGGGTATTCGTACCTATGATGCGTACAGTGGGCAAGACTTTACGTTGCATGCAGCTCTACTTTGGACTATCAATGACTTCCCCGCATATGCCAATCTTTCCGGTTGGAGCACGAAGGGCAAGTTGGCATGCCCGTATTGTACATCTGACACAAATTCTCAATGGTTGGTATATGGCCACAAACATTGCTATATGGGTCATCGACGATGGTTGCCTAGATCACATTTGGAGACGCAAGAAAAATGCGTTTAATGGGTATGAAGAGCACCAACTCCAACCATCAAGGGTCGAGGGAGAGGAAATTGCTAGAACAATTAAGTCAGGTGTCACATTTTCAGTTGGGTAAATCTTCTTCGAAGAGGAAACGAACGGCCAATCATCTTAACTGGACCAAAAAAATCCATATTTTTTGAGCTTCCCTACTGGTTATCCCTTGGGTTTGAGACATAACCTGGACGTAATGCATATTGAAAAAAACATATGCGATAATGTGTTGGGAACTTTGTTGAACATTGAAGGGAAAACTAAGGACTCTGCCAATGCGCGTAGGGATTTGGCAAATCTTGGAATAAGGAAAGAAATTGCATTTACAACATGATGGCGAGTCTGAGAGAATGGGTCTTGGTTGCTACATGTTAAATTTAAATGAGCGAAGGGCTTTTTATGCATGGTTGTGCAAAGTGAAATTCCTTGATGGGTTTGCATCGAATATAGGCCGGTGTGTCAATGCTAGTGAGGGAAAGATTAGTGGAATGAAGAGCCATGACTGTCATGTCTTTATGCAACAACTATTGCCAGTTGTTATAGGCAAGTTCTTACGGGCCGATGTGCGTCAAGCCCTTAATAGAGTTGAGTGCATTCTTCAAAGAATTATGTTGCCGAACTTTGAACCTATCAGTGTTGCATCGACTTCAAGCTAATATTCCCATCATTCTGTGCAAACTAGAAATGATTTTCCCTCCAGCTTTTTTTGATATCATGGTACACCTATCTATTCACTTGCCAGAAGAGGCTCTTCTAGCTGGACCCGTGCAATATAGATGGATGTATCCGTTTGAGAGGTATTTAGGAAAGTTCAAGCGGTACGTCCGAAACAGAGCTAGGCCTGAAGGCTCAATCGCTGAGGCATATGTGCATCTCGAGTGCCTCACGTTTTGCTCTATGTACCTTCATGATATAGAAACTAAATATCATCGAGAGGAACGCAATACTGATGTACCCATTGATGGGCCTGAGTCGGGAAATGCTGGAAGTTTATCTGTTTTCTCTCAAAAGGTTAGGCCATTGGGGACTGTGTACTCACATAAATTAGCCGACACACTAATGGTCAAGGCCCGATGGTATATACTAAATAATTGCCCGGAGGTTGAGCAATACATTGAGTATGTACATCCATCTTGAATTACTAACTTTAGTAATGGGTACCTAATTGTTACTAGTCTCCAATGTAACAATTCCATGCATTGCTTCACAGGGATCACTATAACAAGATGAAAGAAGAGGACCCTCATAACATCGACCGTAGGCACCAGAGTCAATTTCACGCGTGGTTTAGAGCACTCGTAATATTTTTTATCCTGTTTGTGGCTTTATGGGGATACATTTTGGGTTATTATTGACATATCATATTAAGTTGGGAAAACTCTGATTTTGCTTTTTCTGTCCATTTCGAACATAGATTCGAGAGAAATGTGCAGTGGCTCCAACGACGATTTCTGATGAGTTATATGCATTAGCATGTGGACCAGAACCGACAGTCGCATCTTATGCAGGATGCATAATGAATGGTGTTCGATTTCATACTAAGGAGCGGGAAAGGCATCGCCGCACTCAAAACTACGGGGTGGTGGTTCATGGAGAGCATCAGGGATCCCCTTGTGACTTCTACGGTGTTCTGAATGATATAATAGAAATACGCTACATGGGTTGGCACAAGGTTTATCTATTTCAATGCACTTGGTATGACGTTGGTGACCCAAGAAGGGGGATACGTGTCAGGGACCACTTAACCATAGTGAATACGGATAGGCAATGGTATAAAGATGAGCCCTTCGCACTTGCGTGCCAAGCAACGCAAGTATTTTACCTGTCCGATCCGATCTTGGGAGGAAGTTGGAATGTCGTGCAAAAGGTTACAAGCAGGAATGTTTATAACATTCGCACAATGGCCCAAGTTGAAGAGATGCTGGATGATGCTGAGTCATCAGGGGATGACCTTGATGTCGATGAGGGGGGGAATTTGAACAACTATCCCCTTAGTCTTGCTGTCGATGAAGCCATGCCTGAACCACTTATCCGAGTCGATGAGGAGCATTTGGCCGTTGCTCCAACCTCCATCTCACCTCGGGGCCCGGCCCAACCAGTTGACGATGAAGCAACACTGGACGACATAAGTTCCAATGATAACTCTGATAACGACACCACCCATCAGCCAATTGGGGAGACAGATGATTCTGATGGTAATGTAGATATGTGCTGTGAATTTGTAACCTTTAAGTTGAAAATATGAAAACTAGAGTTGTGTGTAAGCATGGTGAAATTGAAATGGTACATGTAGGCATTTTAGAGGATTTTAGAGGGTGAATATACTTGTGCAATCTAATTAAGATGGTAGAGAGTAACTCATAGTGGAACTCCTTATTGTGTGCAGATTAAGTGCTTGCACTTTAAAGCTAATGAGGTCTACGCTACCAACAGCTCGGGCTCCATTGTAACGTATTTGTCGCTATGTTATCGTTGATGGATCTCCTTTCCCTGCCACCAAGTGATGGGTTTCCGGGGTCACAACACTATATATATTTAAAGTTGCTTAATTATATACCATCTAAGTAATATTACCAGATTATAATACATTTTGTAACTAAGAATACTTGTGCTATCTTCACTAGCATGTTGGTTGCTCGTTTGGAATTAGTAAATTTCAGTGCAATTTCGTTGGTAGGCTGCATATATGATTTCATGCTCTGTTGCTATATGTTTGTTGCAGAGAATTGTCCATAACTCTAATATACTTGACTAATCAATTAAACTTTTCATGTTTTTTCCTCTAACATATAGTGGAAAGTGCAGTAATACCAACTTGGATTTCTGTCCACAAATATTGCAAAGGTTATTATGGTCGACTATGGTAGGGATATCCTTTATTTGCATAAAGGACTTATGCAGCATAAAATATAGGGTATTTAAACTGTTCATTAAATTTCAAATTATAGGAATTCTGGTCTGAATTAATTTTGTGGCCTGACTTCCATGTGCAGGACCTTGGGCGGTTGGAATATCCTTGGTCATAACCAAACCACTTTCTCCCAGTCTGGATGCAACAAGGTGGCTGTTCAAGCAAGGAAGTTTGTTAGTCCCCCATAAGATGGGTGTGTTTTCCTATTCATTATCTCCTACTGAAAGAAATAAGAAACTAAAAACTGAAATTATAACACACCCATCTAGAAATCCATTTTGCAGTAATTTATCTTAATTGGTAGATTTATTGAAATGTATTAAACACAGCTGTTGACTCCTTCCACTGATAGAGGATTAACAATGGATGCATAATGATTATATAGATGGCAAGTGGGTAAATTCAGCGTGCAGTGAAAAAGAAGGACAGTAACTTTATTTAAATGGTTGCAGTCTCTAATATGTGGTACTTTCAATTAGATTGCTAGATCTGTTTAAGGTTAATTGCTACAGCTACCACTCATTAATCTGTAGATAGGAGAAGTTTATGGGAAACTGCATTGAGATCATATGTGTTGGGGTGATTTGTCGCATGCAATGTTGATTAACATAGTCCATAAAATGCATACATATGTAGCATTACTGTCCAGTGGGAGAAGGAAGCATTGGGGTGTTCACAATTGGATAAATGGAATATGTGCAGGTATATATTCATGTAGATACTAGCACAAGGGATGGGTGCTTAATCCACCAATTATATGATGGGGACTAAGTGCATTAATTGGCAAGAGTATGTCAGATGACCATTTAAAATCATAGACAGTTAGGTTAAATGGTTGAAATATTCATGATTTTTTGTAATCATGAATATTGTAACATGATGGAGCAAATATGTATGGAAATTGATCCTCTGTGCCTTAATTCATAATAATTAAGGCAACAGCTCGGGCTAAGTGAAACTGTAATTACCTCCTAGTTAATTGATTAAGTCTTTTCGATAGAGGACTCTAAAAGACTAACAACATGAAGGCAGTGATGAGATTTATATGTATCTAAGATCATATAACAACATGAAAGCATATGATGAGATGCAGAGACCACAGTGCATGATCTGGGTTCACAATATACTGTGGGGTCAGTTTGTTTCAGTGCAATTTATTTTCTAACTATCTATCAACATTAAGATCATGAAGTTAGATTAAAAAAATTAGGGGTTAAATGGTGAGTCATCATACGATTCCTGCTATACTCGGTCCAGCAAGCAGATTAGAGATAATTGGGGCTATTTTGGCAATCCCTGACAGTGCATGCAGGTTCTCATGAATGGTCCAGCAAGATCGTCACCTATGTTCCACTCCTGGTTTGGTTAGGTCGCTATTGAGGAAGTTGTCCAGGAAAAGAAAGGAGATAGGCTGCAAACTATCTAACAGAGTAACATTACATTGATAAAAGTCCTTAATAGGGTTGATTTTAAAGTTGAGCTGCATACTCACATTTAGGAAGGGAACTGTGAAGGTTAAATTCCCAATTGATGTGTGGGCATTTTACATAGCAGGAATAATCAAGTTCGATAATTTAAGGTCAATTGGATCTGGAAATACAGTGCTTTGACAAATGATGTCTAATTTGTGAAGATATAAAGTATGAGCAGAATTGGAACAGACACCTCTGTTTTGCCTAAGTAAGAGTTTATGTTTAAGGTGTGGAAACGCTGGTTATAAATAATCAAGTTTCTAAATCTGGCTGTTAAAGATGTCAAATTTGTATAAAGCATGTCTCTATACAAATTCAGTAACACTACCAGGCAAACTCCTAAACAAGTAATAACCTTCAAATTCTTCAATGTAAATAAATTGAAATTGGCAAGTAATGAGGCCTTATAAAGTTGCAGCAATTTAATTAAGATGACACATATGTAGAATTTCAGTTGTTGGAATTAAGCTATAAACCATTAACAAGTGGATAACCATTAATATAAAGATTGAGAGAGTAAATCACTTCCAGGCCGCTATGAGAAGATCACGAGCTATCAATCATTGAAGTTCAAAATGGGTACAATGGAGGCGGGAGAAGTTTTTAATAAAGGGCGGTACATTTGAAAAAAATAAGAAGCTGATTTAGGTTGGGAAGTGGCGCCTCTGGTGGGGGCCATAACACCATTAATGTGCGGAGTTGTACTTTTTCCATGACAGCTGGATATGAAAACTAGATATGAGAAGATTAAAGGTGACTATTGGGGTTAAACTATGCGTACAAGCAGCCTCAGTTCACTACCATGCACAGATAGGTCCCTGCGTATTTCCTTTGAAGGAGCTGAAAGGTCTGCTTCATATTTTGGCATCGAATATAGAAGAGGTAAGGTTATTTTCAAACACACTGGTTTCCTCTTATTTTTGAAACCACTCACGGGAGATCAAAGGTCTGCTTCATCTACTCTTCACCTCTGCTGACCAACCCAGAGCGACAAGTAGGTACACCACATACCATTTCCATCGTGTGTTATGTGATTCTCCCCCTGATAACCAAGCGTCTTAAGCAGTCTGAGGCACCAAACTAGTGAGGGTGAATATATGCTGCAATAATGGGTAGGTCTATCAAAACCTGATGGGTTTTGCACACAAGAACCAAACGCTTGGTTAATCCGTTTGGTTTAGGCAGCTTTAACCATTCTTCAAATTTTTGTATATCTCAGTGTAGGTTTTCAGACGATGGTGTAGAACTGTGCATGCTGGGTCCTATTTTGTAACGTCTCTATACAAATATAGGGTAGATACTTGACATATCATATCATTTTTTGAATTGTATACTGAAAAGTGGTAGTTTAAGTTACATATCATGGTACTCACTCAAAACAGCCTGTTAAATGTGTGGTATGAACTCCTCCCTCTGCCATTGGTAAAGAACGTATATATGTTTGGTTAGAGATAAAATAACTTAGGAAATGTATGTGAAATCCGTTAACGGAGATAGCAGTTAGTCTGCATTGTTTGAATCTTTTTAGGGGTAGTTGATGTGTTAATGGGCAAGCCAGTATTTCAATATAATAGAAATCAGTAGTGTAACGGCAAACTCCATAAGATGTGTTATTTTAATTCCATGGGATATTAATTTGCTGGATTTGATATTGGCCAGTTTGAATTAGTGAAAGCCCTACGTGATGGGGTTAAAAACAGGACAATAAGGTCCTGTTTCTGATGTGATTTATCTGGCCAGAATACATATGGGTGTAAATTATAATGCCACCAGTAGTGATTTTTGTCAACCTGGCTCTACCAGGAACATGCTTGAGAGAGGTAAAAGTCCAAGGTCAATTTTGTTTCACATTCTAATGATATAATTTCCTGTGTGCAGTCAGAAGAAGCAGTAGGATTTCCCAGCTACCAACACAGCCAAAGATGAGGAGATTAATAAAGTTTTGGGGGGGCCGAGTCAGACATGGAAGGGCTGAGATATGCCGCAGCCAAGAGCGAGAACCAGAGGCACCGGATCCGAGAACCATGTTGCGGGACGAGCCGTTACCAGATGATTCAATTGAGGATGTAGGAGGGGCGGGGACAGAAGGGGCATTGGTTGCTCCAGAAGTTGAAGAGGATGTTGTCCCTAACACAGGTAAGGCACACAAATATGTACGTTATGTGCTTTAGCTGATTGTAGTATTGGATACTACAATCAGCATGTGTAGATATATAGTGCTTAGTGTGCACTTTGGCAGCAATAATTGAGTTTGGATTTATTTTTTTATTGAATTTACACTCAAATTGATGTCTTCATGTAGAACCACCTACTAAGAAAAGAGGTAGAGGGCCAGCGAAGGGCACGCTATTTGAAAGAATGAGGAAAGTGGGTAAGATACCTCTGGTTATACAAGATGGTCATCGGGGGCCATCATGTGAGAATGCTTGCTTATTCATTGGACGACTAACGGAGATAATTAAAGTACATGCCGACATGAGGCATGCTAGTTGGAGTCGTGTACCTGAAGACGAGAAGACAGAGCTGATAGACCGTGTTAGGGTAGGTCTTTTTACCTAGTGATAACAAACTTATTCAGCTGGTATATTTAGAAGGGTTGGCGTAAATACACTGTGTAGACATCTATATATAACAAGGTCTGTTTTTGTATATCTCGTAGGCTGATTTTGTTCTTGATTGGAGTAGAGACAACCATCGTGAGATGGTTTCCAACCATTTGGCAGATAAGTACAATACTTATCATTATGTATTACATAAAATTTATTTAAAATATGCATCACATCAAGAGGCCCTACGTGGTGGGACGGACAAGGTGGAGAAAAACGTTTGGTAAAAGCTATGTGAATACTGGGCAAGTGCAGCATTCAAGGTAGACCAGTCTGTGAATTTATAGAGATGCATTTACTGTCTTTAAAATGACTCTTAGTCAGATTGGTGATCTTACATATATGCTGTTGACCTCATCGTTTGAACCCTAATGGTGTTTGCCTAATATTTGAATTCGAGTAAGGTAGTATTTATAAATTATATACTAACCATCGATTGTTTCTCATGCAGGAGAAGTCCATGCGAAACAGCTCAAATAGATCTAAACTGAAGGTCAAGCATACTGGTGGCCGCAAATCCTTTATACGCATTTTAGAGGAGAAGGTTTGTAATTAAGCAAGGGGTATAAATTGCTAATCAGTTAATTATTGAAAAAAGTGTATCTAACTTTTGAGCTCAATTGTGTGTTTCAGCGGGCGGCAGCACTGGACATGGTTGCCTTCTATAGGCAAACACATTGGTCAACCCGGAAGGGTAAATGGATCAACGCAGCGACTGAACATAATTACGTAAGAGAGTTCCTAATTTCAGTTTAACTTTAAATGGTTTGGTGTGGGTGTTAAACCTGGGGAGTAATCTTTCATGTTGAATATTCCAAAATCTTATGATGGAGAGGTTAGCTGAAAAGGAATCTGAGGAGGATATTGAAGAGGCAGCTGAGAGTGTGTTCAAAGAGGTATTGGGAAACAGACCTGGATATGCAGTAGGGAGGGGTCACATGGTGATTCCGGACCCATCTCCTTCAATGAAGAATAGTAGGGCATATATTCGTCTGTCGGAGGAGAATGCACGAAACAAGACTGAGGCAGAAATGTACAAGGCAAAACTAGACTCCATGCTGGGTGATATTGCAGAGTTGAGAAGGAATTTCTCAGAGCATGAGAAGCTCTTAATGAGCTATCGGAACACTGACTTAGAGGGTGGTAGTGAGGCTCATAGAGAGACTCACAGAGATGATTAGTTTTCTAAGTGACATTGGGAAGTCTTTTTTGTGGATGGCTAACATTTGGGAATTATGATTTTTGTGGAGGGCCAGTTTGACATGGCCATTTTTGGCTAGAATGTATCACAATTTGTTAGCCTGTAGATATGTGTTGGCCATGGACTTATGTTATACAGTTTATTTTATTTTGGTAATGTATGGTTGAATCTAGTTAGGGTGGATATGAGTTAACGACTGCTGCAACAAAACTAAGATACTGGGTCATGTTTTTTGATGGGTTGTTAGTTAGAGAATGAAGGGTAAGTACTGAAATAGATTTGCTTTATGATGGATGAACATTAATTTCGGATTATGTGTTTCAGTCTGCAAATACTTAATCATAAATGCTGATAAAACTCATTTGAAAAATACAGGTTAGCAGAATGAGAAGACTGAAATCAGTGCTACATCGATGGAGGATGTTGGTTGCAGTGACCACGATTTCATGATAAAGCAGCTTACCAGGGAAATAGGTACTTTCTAGGTGTGTATTTCTTCAATAGTATCAATGCATACGGATGTGGTAACGATAGTTAATAACGATTGGATAATCAGTAGGCATAAGTATTGATACATGTAAATAATTAGATATAAAGGCCCAATTGGATAGTGGGTAAATGATTGGAAAAAAATATTGGGTTCCCCGATAGTATGAGTGTTTATACTAGCCCCAAATATAATTGGTATGGTAGATGGTAAGTCCTAGTATAGAGCAATCCCTGAGGGTTTTTATTTCTCTGCATATTGGATGTGGCAGATTTTGATTGGGCTCCTCCTTTTGGGATTTGGGAAACTTAGTTACAATCTAAAGGCTATAGATTGTAATTTAACTATAGCAAACACTTTAAATTAGCAGCCAACCTCCTAGGGATTTGCAATAGCATGGACTACAGAAAGTTAGGTATATAGTAATAATTCCATGTGAATACAAGAATACAACATGATGGCATTTCCCTTCCAAGCCTACCAACGTTGGGATGTGAAATTTTAAAATGTATAATAGACAATATGCTTTTGATGAGATTAATTATGTACAAGATTGCTGGTACCAATTAGTATAGAGGCAAGCTACCATTTAATGACCTTCAGATCAAAGGTACTGAATTCTGTTCTTTGCTGACATAGTTCTTATTGTCTAATTATCAGGTCATCATTTACCAACATGCTGTGTGGAATCAGGGACTGGAATCAAACACCTGTCAAACAGAGATCTTCAGCAAGAAGCCATACACAATTTTTTTAGTAAACTGTCATATATGGACCTCTTGGTTATCATTGATGCTGAAGAATTTGTGAATATGTGTTTGGTCCTGTCTTAATGTAAGGGTATTTGATTTGCAAACATATATACGGTTCATGGCCTTTAACTGTTATTTTTAATATAGTGAGTTGGAAGATGCATTATATATATATAATGCTGAATCATCCCAGTAGTCCAAGGATTATATAATCGATTTCACCGGATGTCATTGGTGGGAGACCATTGTTGTATAGTACGCCTCATGAAAACTAGTAGCGTTGGTGAGGAAACCAGAGGGGATTGCATTACAATTTAGTTTACTGCAGTACATGCATGGTGGCAAACGTAGATTTCCCGACAACAAAATGGCCCATGTTCTGTGGGTAAAATGCATCATGCCACCACGTCAATGATATTGAGAAATCGGATTGGAAATCAGGATATTTTAAGTAATGGCCACCAAATAGAATCATGCTATATCTTCGATTTCTCACGTCGACTTATGGTAGCTAAACTTGTCTATATGTGTTGGGGTACCATGATAATGCCGCGTGAAGTTGTGGTGGCAAATTTCGATTTCCCCACCAAAAAATCCTTCTGGGGCAATCACATTGTCACCATATACATGATGGCAAAACATGTATTGTCACAAGACCAGAACAATTTGTGGGAATTAGTAGCCATGGACATTATACAAATTGCCACCAGACGGTATAAAGGTAAAACTAATTTTTGTCACGTCTACAACAACTGCCTAATAAATTTTTGCAACCACATTGATCATCTCTAATATTTAGTTCCAACCATGACATCCGGTGTCGTATAACTTATTACGACAAGTATTGAGGTTAATAACATTAATTAAGTACCAGACCCGGTCATCCTAGAAATTATGAAGTCACAACACTTAGAGTGGCTAATGACTTTATACGACTAACACTGCCACCAGATCGCTAATGGCTAAGAAATATTACGGACTGTTAGTGTGGTGAGAAAGGAGGTATCTTTCACCATTTCTGCTGAGTTGTTCGTCGAGTTTGCCACGGAGGGCCGATGTTTTTGACACCACCTGATACGGTGACTAAAAGGGGTTTTTCCTACCAACTAATTGTATTGGTGGATAATGTAGTATTGTCCATGAATTATATGCCACCAACGTGGCACCAGCAAAAATGGTGACAAAAAATAGGGTTCCCACAAAGCATATGGTTTTAATCACGAAAGTGTTTCACGGAAAAAGTCAGTATTTGTTGTAGTGAGCTACTTGATGCAGGAGATTATATGTCCTTATGGAGCAATTTGGTATATAAGGTTAAGAACCTGATGAAGATGATCTCGAAATTTACTATTCAACATATAGGACATATGGCTAATAAAGTAGCTCACAAATTGACAAAACATGCTTGGACCTAGATGACTTGATAATTTGGTGGGATTCATTCCCTTATTGTATTTCACAAATTATTTGATCTGATTCTTTGATGTAAGTGTGGTTGTTCTTGAATAAGCGAATTGTCTTGATATATATATATAAAGAAGGTATCTTTATTTGTAAATGGAACCTATTTTTTTCAATAATTTCTTTCCATAAATACTTAATAACTAAACCAAATGACATGATTTCTCAAGGAATGTCAATTTTATTGAGATTTTTATGATTAATTATGACTCTCACAATGTGCTTGTCATGTATGTATGTACATGATGAACTTGTAATGTCTCACTAAAACAGATCATATGCTTGTGGGAGTAGCTATAAGCCTGTTAGGTGAGGTTCTTATTTTTACACCCACTAATAAAGGTTTGACACGTAGAAGCTTCACCAAGATGAAGAATATAAGTGCACATAGTGTATCTCATTCACTGTGCCCTTCTTTCCTCCTAAAAAAAACCCCCGATTCACAGTGCCCATCCCTATAAAAAAACCCGATCTCCCCCCACCCCTCCCTCATCGCTCGCCATCCCCCCTCCCAATCCATTTGCCTTTCTCTCCACCATTGATCTCACTAAAATACTATTTCTCTCTCTCTCTCTCTCTCTCTCTCTCTCTCCTTCGAACGTCTTACCACTCAGTTGCTCTCCTTCAACCAAAACTCGAACGGTCGTTTACTTTGTAAGTAATGATAATATTGCATGGTTATGATTATTTTAGGGGCTAGACTGGGTGTATTTGTTGCTCTATAATGGCAAGGGTTAGGGCTGTAGTTGATGCCAATGTGGGGTTGGGTGTATTTGTTGTTGTGGGTGTATTGCTCTGTATTTGCAGTTGTGGGTGCATTTGTTGCGTTGTATTTATTGATGTGGATGCATTGGTTGCTTTATATTTATTGTTACGGGGGTATTTGATGCCAATGTGGGTTGTAAAATAGTCAATGTGGGTTATAAACACAAGAAATACATAGTGGGAGTGTTCCATATTTCTCTATATTTCATGGGAAGAAAAAGCAAATATAGATAAATTAATCATATACAAGTTGAATAAGCAGCTATTAATACTAACAAATAAAAGGGAAAAAAAGAAACTTGCTATGTGAGAGGTGTTGACGACTTTGATCAAGTGCTTATATGAAAGGTAGAAGGAATGAGGTGGGTTCATTTCTCCACAATTATTGATCCCAGTAGGTGTAATAGAAAGTGGCTTTACTTTATTTAGATAAGTATTGTTTTGTTGATTAAAGTGGACATTCAAGCTTGAATTTTATAAATTTTTAAGGGTTGAATTTTATGAATTATTGAAATTTGGAAGCTGAAACACGACCAGACTACATGATTGCGATGCATTGTTGTTGAAGTCCTACTTCTTCCAGATTTGGGACAATAGATTTTTGTGATTTTTATGATTTTGCTTTGTTTGTTGGGTGTTAGGAACTTTGAAGAAACTACCGCAATCCTTTCTTTTTAATGTAGATGCTTGAATATGGAGCACATATTCCTTTTCTTTTATGCTATTTTATATATTTATATATATATATATTTTGGGTCTCTTATTCAATCAAGAATCTAACTTTTTTTTAAGAAGATTTGGCAATTTTGAGTGGTGGGTTGGGATCAATATTGTTCAAGTCATTAAGTTACGAGTCATATTTGAGGGAGACATGGTTGATTTATCTTGGCCTTCAAAGAAAGTTCGATCTTGACAATCTAGGAGCAATTTTTACTTGTGACTCAGAACCAGCAAAGTGACAAAACAAAAAACCCTAAATTTTGGTAGACAATGATGAACATGAAAAAATTATTTTTTGTACTACTAAATTCTTGTTCTTGGTTATAGCTTGTGTACAACAGATAGTGTTAACAGTTGGTGCTTGGGGATAGGTGTAAATAAGATTTTGCATTTTATGAATTATTTTGTTTTGTTTTGTTTGATCTGATGCTAGATGAGTGATACCAGGTTGAGTGAATGATGAGTACTTTCAGAAATTATGTTGAGATTTTAGATTTTGATAATTCTAGTACTGACAAAGTTGAAACGATTAGAGAGGATGGTGAAGTTGAACAAGACAAGAACATGCCCAAGGTAAATAAGATGATGTCATCTTCATATGTGGAGTTGTATATGGGGGCAAGAATTTGATAATTTAGAAAATGCACATAATTGCTATAAATCATTTTCTACGAAATGGTTTTAGCATTTGAACTAATCATACCCAGTTGTCAAAT
This sequence comes from Carya illinoinensis, assembly GCF_018687715.1. Lineage (NCBI taxonomy): Eukaryota > Viridiplantae > Streptophyta > Magnoliopsida > Fagales > Juglandaceae > Carya > Carya illinoinensis. Next base: position 9,878,559 of record NC_056761.1, read on the forward strand.
GTAGAGGATTATTAATGGGTGTAGAATATGTGTGTTCGAGAGAAGGATTTCGTCTCTATAATTCTAAACTTAAAGAAAAAGCAAGACCCAAGACCGCAAAAACAAAATTGGGTGTAAGGGGATGATAACAATAAAGAAGGATAAATAAAAATGGGTTGTGTCTAAGTTTGTACTCCAGTATAATCATGAGCTGTTGATACTTAGGAGTACAAGATTATTTCATGGGCATAGATGGGTTACAATAGGGCAAAAAAATTTAATAGAGACGTTAAATGAGTCGAAGATACCAACACATAAAATAATATCTATGTTGAGTAAGGAGTTAGGTGATAATTATAATGCTGGTTGCATGGGTAAAGACATTTAGAATTACTTAGGCAATTGAATGAGACAATTTCTTGGAGAGAGAGAGAGATGTAAAAAGCTTATATGCTTACATTTTTAGAGAGAGAACGTAATAATCCAAACTTCGTATATTCGATCCAAGTTGATGTAGATTGGTCGATAGAGAATTGCTTTTGTGTAGATGGTAGATCAAGGGCCACATATCAATATTTTGGGGACATTGTTACTTTTAATGCTAAGTACCTCGCAAATCGCTATAAGATGTCTTTTGTTCCATTTATTGGATTTAACCATCATCATCAATCTATAATTTTTAGATGTGCGTTACTCATAAATGAGACAGCGGAGTCTTACACATGGTTATTGAAAACATGGCTTGAAGCGATGCTTGCTCGTGCTCCTTCTACAATAATCACTAGTGATGACAAGGCAATGGCTAAAACCATCACCCAAGTATTACCCATTACAACTCACAAATTGTGCTTATGACGTCTCTCTTAAAAACTTCACGAACATTTAGCCCATGTCTACAACAAATATCTACAATTTTAAGGAGACTTTCACCATTGTATTCATGAAACACTTACTATTGAGGAGTTTAAGTTGGCGTAGACTAAAATTTTGGTGAAGTACGGATTGAAAGGAAATAGTTAGTTGCAGAATCTTTATATCAGGAAGGCAATGTGGGTGCTGGCTTATTTGAGAGTCATATTTTGTGCTGTAATGTCTACAACTCAATGAAGTGAGAATATCAACAAGTTTTTTAAAGACTATGTATAATCCAATACGATGGTTAGTGATTTTGTTCATCAATATGATAAAGCATTAAATACCTATTATCTTAGTGAGTAAAAGAAAGATATGAGACCAAAACTAAGAAGCCAATTATGAGAACTTCTTACAACATTGAAGAGGATGCTGCCACGTTCTATACAAGGAACTTTTTATTTTTTAGAGATGTGGTCGATCAATGCAAAAATTCACATGATACATAGGATATGTGGCGATGAGGGGCCATTGGAGACGGTTACAACTGCATTTGTCATGAAAGATCGTTTGATGAGGAAGTTTTATGCAATTGCTGAGATGGGGTCACAACCCCTCTAGAAATATGAGCATGTTTCAAGGGGCATAAAGAATATCCACCCAGAGTTTCTCTTGCTAAATGTTGATGATTGTAACACTAAAAAAGCTCAAATATCCAACAGAGACAATTATTCTCAAATTTTTTATTACAGGATCCTCCACATATTGTGTAAAAAAGAAGGCCTAAATCATTACGACAAAAAATTTAAAGGAAAATGTACCAATGAAGAAACAACAATGTAGCCTTTATAAAGGAGAGGGACATATAAGAAGCAAGTGTCATTCGCAAAGGTACGTAGAATGATTTTATTATGTTTGTATGCATATAAGGCAAGGAAAATATAGCCCATACTACTGGTTTTAGAAACTTGAAAGTTCATATTTTGGCAAATCCTAGCACGATTAAGTAACTCATATTTTGGACCTTAACGGGCTCATTTTCCACTAAACATGATTAAGTAATTCAATTCCTATGTTTACTTTCTGTCAACACAAATGAAATCAGATTGATATTATCTAAGCAGCAACTTGCTATTTTATAAGCATCCCAGGTCTCTCGAAAAGCATGTATGCTTGCCCCATCAATTACAGAGGAAAATGACTACTAAGAAGCACTCGTGAATTTGTTTTGGCCAACAATCAAACAACATCTCAATACCATTTTATCCAAATACATAAACTTTGTAGACAACAAGTATTAGCCAAGTACATAAACTGATCTAGAAAATAAATACCACAACTGCAACAATCCACATAAACTGATCTGGAAAATAAATACAAATTGTCTCAATAAGCTTTATATATCTTAATGTAGCATTAAAGATTTACATTTTGATTGACTTCATAAAATCTTGGAGTAAGCAAATATGCAATAAATACAATCCAAGATGCAATCAAGATACTTTTTTACTTTTTCTTCATTGATTGAAATTTTGTATGTTCAATTCTTGCATGTTCAGATGTAATCCTTTCATTTGTTCATTGCACTAATCTCAAGGTTCACTTACAACAATACAGTTGTTCTATTTCAAGATTAACCCATTCAAAAAAGTTACACTGCTTTTTAACTTTATAATATCGACAATTGAAAAACCGTCGACCAAAACTTTTTGGATTGCCTGGCATCTGCATTTTGGAGGGAATCCATAATAACATAGTGATCTTTGTCTCAAGATCACTTCATCTCCTACCCATAAGTTAGAAATGGTGTCTCATATACTACTTTCCATATCGCTACAAGAAAAAAGAAATAATCCATCAACTACTCTGGGTTCTTATAAAGAACACTAGATGAATATAAAAGGCTACTAAACTCATATGGGTTCAAAACAAGCATAAGAGCTAACTTGAACCTCTGCAGAAATAGAGAACATTAAGTGATAAAACACCATAATTTATCACAGGTCATTAACTAATAAAACACTATGACTTAAGTGGTATAAGAGAACTTGAACCTCTACAAAAACAAAGAACATTCCATTGGAAGTACATAACAGTTAGAAAATTTGACAAAGCTGGAAGGCTTTCGCAAGTAGCTAAAACTTTTTTAGAATAAAAAAATAGAAATGGCAGCATCATAAACAATTGTTGGGAAGGAGAAACATAGTGTGGTTTCTTTTCTTGATGCTTTCTTGATAAAGATAAGAATCCTTGTAATAGTCGGAAGTGAAATTCCATCTGTGTAAGATTTGGTTTCTTATCAACTGTTTTATACTACATTCCGATTTTTCAACCACGCTTGGTTATTCCATATAGTAATTTGTGCAAGATCGAGTAACAGAGACCAACAAACAAACAAAAAAATCATACATAACTAGAACCAACTCACTCTCCATTGTCATGCAAAAATGTCATATCTACTAATTACTCCCATTAGTACCATAAGATTATTCAATACAGACCAAGCTTTACATATATGCTAAACATTAAAAACACTAATCTTACCCAAACAGTATTATCACAAGAAGAATGCAATAGGTAAAAACTTACAGATCCAGTGGTTTAGTGGGGTTCAGTGAGTTCGAGTGGGGATTGGGTTTGTAGTGGGTTCCAGAGATGGGATGTGATAGGATGGATTCAATGGAGGTTTTCGATGAAGATGGGATGTGATAGGTTTTCGACGGAAAGAGAGGTTTTCGACAAGAGAAGAGAGAAAAGGGAGATTTTCGGGGGAAAAGAAAAAGAGGAAGCAATGACGGTTCAAATAAATAAGGGAGATTTTCAGGGGAGTAACGAAGATTTTCCACTGCAAGTATATAACAATTCGAATAGAGACGATAGGTTGAGAAGAGAGAGATTTTCAAGGGAGAAGAAAGAGAGGAAGCGAGGGTCTAAGAATGGGAAAGGAGAGGATGGACTCTGTTGAACTCAAGGTTTCAAGTTTCATGTGATTATAAATCTACACATGGATTTTGATGATAACAAATGAATTCAAAGAATAAAGGAGTTTCAAGCTCAAGTTGTTCACACAATGGAATCAAGCACATCAAAGAACCAAGCATGAGCAAGAAGGAAACAAGTTCACATTAAAGTCATAGAGTAATGTTGTAAATCTCTTAAAATTCGAAATTAGGATTAATGTTCAAAATTAATATTTTATCATAAACCATTAAAATACATTTTCTACATGTGCATGAATATTTTTGAAAATTAAATTTGAAAATTTTGAAAGATGATTGATTGTCATATTTTGCATGTGCATGCCTTGATTAAAGGGTTGAACTTTGAAAATATTAAAAATGATTGATTGTCATCTTTCACATGTGTATGTTTTATTTAAATATTTTCAAAAGTGATTGATGTTTTTTTAGACTTATACAAAAAGTAAAAGATTAGGTTTGAATTTTTTGAAAAGGAAAGTGTGCTCCTTTTGTCATATGCAAAAAGTAAAAGATTAGGTTTGAATTTTTTGAAAAGGAAAGTGTGCTCATTTTGTCATATGCCAAAGGTAAAAGATTAGGTTTGATTTTTTTTTGAAAAAGTGAATGATGTTGTCTTTGACAATTGAAAAAGAAGAACCTTTTATTTGAATTTTTTGAAAAAATTAATGATGTTGTCTTTGACATGTGAATCTTTTTAAATTTGAATATGAAGTCTCATATGCCTATAAATAGATCATTTGAGAGCTTCACATTCACAACACCAAGAGCATACAACATTCATTCAAAGCTTTCATTCTCTCTTCTCTAAGTATTGAGCCTTAATCCTTATTCATTTTGAGAGATATAGTTTGCGTTGTATTGTTCTTATTTCACTCATTGAGGAGTGTTTTCTGATAACCTACCCACTATCAGCTCTTGTATCAGAAAAAGGGTGTGTATAACCCTTGTGTGTGTAGAAAGTATTCTACACGGGGAATAGTTGAATCACCACGTGTAAGGTGATTGCAAGTGTAGAGGGTGTTCTACACGGATCCTTTGTAGCAGTGTTGTTCAAAGGTGTAATAGGTTTCTATCTCCACCTGAAGGAGGTTGAATAGTGAATTTGGGAATCCTCAAGGGGTAGCTTGAGGAGAGGACGTAGGCAGTGGGGCCGAACCTCGTTAACATACTGAGTTTGCTTCTCTCTTACCCTTACTCTTTATATTTATTGTTATTTCATATTTTGTTTATATTTTATATTATATATTTGATTTATAATTGTTATTTTTTTTAATACAACTCAATTCACCCCCCTCTTGTGTTAGTCATCTGGGCAACAATTGGTATCAGAGTTAAGAGCTCTATTATAAGACTAACTATCTTTTGACTTAAGATCTTATGGCTAACATTTCAGCTTCGTTTGGTGAAGGTCAATCTAGCAGTCGACCTCCACTCTTTTGTGAAGATAATTACTCATTCTGGAAAGTTAGAATGAGAATATTCCTTCAGGCTCAAGGTCGAGAAATCTGGAAATGTATTGTAAATGGACCTTATATTCCAACAAAAGTGGTTGATGGAATAAAGGTCAAAAAGGAAGAAGAAGAGTTTGATCGTGAAGACGATAGACTTTATACTTTGAATTTAACTGCTATGAATTTATTATTTAATGCTCTCAATGGAAATGAGTTTAATAGAATAATGACTTGTGCTACGGCAAAAGAAATTTGGGATAATTTGGAAGTTATTTATGAAGGAACTTCGCAAGTCAAGGAATCAAAAATTTATATTTTTATTCATGAATATGAAATGTTTAAGATGAATGATGATGAATCTATTTCTAGTATGCACACTCGTTTTACTAACATCATAAACAGCTTGACAGCTCTTGGCAAAGTTTATTCCAAGGTGGAGATAGTAAGAAAAATTCTCAACTCTCTACCAAAACGCTGGGAATCAAAAGTGACAGCGATTCTTGAAGCTAGAGACCTCAAAAAGTTCGAAGTCAATGAACTCATCGGGTCACTTATCACCCATGAGTACACATTGAAAAGAGGGGAAGAAGAAGGAAAGCCAAAGAAGAGCTTAGCACTTAAAGCTGTTCCTCATGAAAGTGAAAGTGATGAAGATGAGGAAAATGAAGATAAAGATTAAGAAGTTGCGATGATAACAAGAAGAATTCAGAGGTTCTTGAAGAAAAATAGAACTCATCCAAGGAAATCTTTCAAAAAGTTTTCCAAGAAAAATTCAGGTAAAAATGACACTTTAATTTGTTATAAATGCAATAAACCTGGTCATATCAAATCAGATTATCCTCTGCTAAAGAAAGATCGAAACAATGGCAAGAAAGCAATGAAAGCTACATGGGATGATGATTCAAGTAGTTCAGATAGTGAAGCAAGCAATGGAGAATCAGCAAATCTTTGTCTTATGGCTAAAGATGACATTGAGGTAACAAATCTTGATAATATTGAAGATCCTTCATATGAAGAATTGCAAAATATTTTAGAAGAGGTATATGAGGAATTTGAAAAATTAGGTATCAAGTATACTGCTTTGAAAAAGAAAAATTCTTCTTTAACAAACGAAATTGAAATTTTAAGAAAAGAAAGTATCATTTTGAAAGATGAAAATCTTGAATTAAATAAGAAGAAAACCGATTTAGAAAATATTGTTGAAAACTTTACGAATGGAAAAAGAAATTTTGAAAAACTTCTTGGTAGTCAAAAATGTGTTTTTGACAAGGCAGGTTTGGGATATATGCCAAAACAAAAATACAAATTTTATAAAAATTTCTTTGATAATCATTCTACATCAAAGACTAATATTCAAAATTCTTTTCATAAAAATAATTTTGTCAAAAAATGATATTATTATAATCATTCAAGTTTTTCATATATGTCACATGCTATTTGCAATTTTTGTAATAGAAATGGCCATAATTATCATACTTGTCCTATTAGAAGAAATCATACAATGACTATTAGGGCCATATGGGTACCTAAAAATCTTATTTCTTCTAATACTAATAAATAAATGACCCAAAGAACTTGGGTACCAAGAAAAATCATTTTAATTGTTTTTATAGGTATGCATGAAGTCTTCCACAAGCAAAAACAAATGGTTTTTAGATAGTGGATGTTCAAGACACATGACGGGAGACAAGACTAAGTTCTTTGATCTTAGATCTAAAGAAGAAGGACACGTGACATTTGGAGACAACTCGAAAGGGAAGATCGTGGGAATAGGTAAAATTGGTAATGAATCTTCTCTCATAATTGAAGATGTTTTACTTGTTGAAGGTCTAAAACATAATCTTTTGAGCATAAGTCAATTATGTGATAAAGGATTTACAGTTTCTTTCAAAATGGATAAGTGCATTATTTTGAATGATCATGATTGTAATATTTGTTTTATTGCTTTTAGAAACAATAATGTTTATACAATTGATTTTGAAGAAATTACCTCACAAGATGCTATTTGTTTTTCAATTCAAAATGAAACTAGTTGGTTATGGCATAGAAGATTAGGTCATGCCAACATGAAACTTATTTCCAAACTTTCAAAAAATGATCTTGTGAGAGGTTTACCAAAAACATATTTTCTTAAAGACAAAATTTGTGATGCATGTCAATTTGGTAAACAAACAAAAACTTCTTTTAAAACTAAGAAACATATTTCCACTACTAGACCATTGCAACTGATACACATGAATCTTTTTGGACCAAATAGAGTTGCAAGTCTAGGAGGAAAATATTATGCATTTGTTATTGTTGATGATTTCTCTAGATATACTTGGGTCATCTTTCTTGCTCATAAAGATGAGGCACATAATGCCTTTACCAAGTTATGCAAGAGAATTCAAAATGAAAATGGCTATACTATTTCAAGTATCTGAAGTGATAGGGGAAAAGAGTTTGTTAATAAAAATATTAAAATATTTTGTGATGAAAACGGTTTTGTGCATAATTTTTCTGCTCCTCGAACTCCTCAACAAAATGGGGTAATAGAGAGGAAAAATAGATCTCTTCAAGAGATGGCAAGAACAATGCTCAATGAGAACAACTTGCCTAGTTATTTTTGGGCCGAAGCGGTAAGTACTGCATGTTATGTTATAAATAGAGTTATGCTAAGGTCTAAGTTAGATAAAACCCCTTATGAGCTTTAGAATGAGAAAAAGCCCAACATTGGTTACTTTCATGTATTTGGATGCAAATGTTTTATTTTGAATGACAGGGATAATTTAAGCAAGTTTGATGCAAAATCTGATGAAGGTATCTTTCTCGGGTATTCTACTAATAGTAAAGCTTATAGAGTATTTAATAAAAAGACTTTGACTGTACAAGAATCTATACATGTAGTATTTGATGAATCTAATTCTCCACTCTCCAAGAAATCTATTTATGAAGAAACAGGAGGTATAAATAACACGGAAAGTCTCAATCTTAACAAAGAGAAAACAATAGAGGAAGTTCAACATGGAGCCATCAGGAAAGATCATCAAAATTTAATACAAGATACAACCAAACAGTGGAAATTTGTGAAAGATCATCCAGTAGAACAAATTTTGGGAGAACCTTCACAAGGTGTAAGTACTCGATCATCTCTTAGAAATATTTGCAATCATACTGCTTTTCTATCTCAAATTGAACCCAAAAATATTGATGACGCACTTCTTGATGAATCTTGGATTCTAGCTATGCAAGAAGAGTTGAATCAATTTGAAAGAAATGATGTTTGGATACTTGTTCCTAGACCCAAAAATCATACTATTATTGGAACAAAATGGGTTTTTAGAAACAAGAAAGATGAGTCCGGAGTCATTACTAGAAATAAGGCTCGACTTGTAGCCCAAGGTTTTAATCAAGAAGAAGGAATCGATTATGATGAGACATATGCACCTGTCGCAATATTAGAAGCTATTCGAATGCTACTTGCATATGCTTGTTATAAAGATTTCAAACTTTTTCAAATGGATGTTAAAAGTGCTTTCTTAAATGGTTTTATAAATGAAGAGGTATATGTTGAGCAACCTCCAGGTTTTGAAAATCATATTTCTCCAAATCATGTTTTCAAACTCACAAAAGCATTATATGGACTTAAACAAGCTCCTAGAGCTTGGTACGAAAGAGTTAGTGGTTTCTTGATTGAAAAAGGTTTTTCAAGAGGAAAAATCGACACAACTCTTTTCATTAAATATGAAAATGATGATATTCTTTTGATTCAGATTTATGTTGATGATATAATATTCGGTGCTACTAATGAAAATATGTGTCAAGTTTTTGCTAAGACTATACAGGAAGAATTTGAGATGAGCATGATAGGAGAACTTCCATTCTTTCTCGGATTGCAAATTAAGCAAGCAAAAAGTGGGACATTCATCAATCAATCAAAATATATTAAGGAATTACTGAAGAAGTTTGGGATGGAAAATGCTAAGGAAATTGGAACACCAATGAGCCCATCAACTAAACTTGATAAAGATGAATCCGGTAAGCCAGTTGACTCGAAGATATATTGAGGTATGATTGGTAGCTTATTATATTTAACAGCCAGTAGACCAGATATTATGTTTAGTGTGTGCTTATGTGCACGCTTTCAATTATCTCCAAAAGAATCACATTTAATTGCAGTTAAGTGCATTCTTAGATATCTTAGTGGTACAATTAACCTAGGTTTATGGTACCCTAAGCACACATCTTTCGATCTAATCAGCTACACAAATGCAGATTATGCTGGCTGTAAAATAGATCGAAAAAAACACTAGTGGAGCATGTCATTTCTTAGGTCATGCATTAGTTTCCTGGTTTAGTAAAAAATAAAATTATGTTGCACTATTTACTGCTGAGGCAGAATATGTTGCTGCGGGTAGTTGTTGTGCTCAAGTTCTCTACATGAAACAACAACTTGAAGATTTTAAACTCAAGTATAATCACATTCCAATCAAATGTGATAATACAAGTGCTATAAATCTTTCCAAGAACCCGATACAACATTCTAGAACTAAGCATATTGAAATAAGATATCATTTTCTTCGAGATCATGTGCAGAAAGGCGATATAGTACTAGAATTCACAAACACACACGATCAATTAGCAGATATTTTCACAAAGCCTTTACCAGAAAATAGATTATGTATGATCAGAAGAGAAATAGGTATGATGCATGCTATGAATATCTCTTAAAAGATATACGAGAATTAATAAAAATAGAGATAGATTTTTTAAATACTTTTACATAAACTTGAGATTTTTAGCCTCATATTTGAGACGCTCATTCTCTTCATACAATATCATGTCATTCTTATCCATGGGAACCGGCAAGCGGAATGAAGAATCTAATAAAGATTTCAACTGTTTATTCTTCTGCCGAATGATTCCTTCCCTTGTGTGAGACTCTTGAACAATTCGTTGAAGTACAACAATTTATTCTTTGAACTTTTCAACTTCATGATTTTTGGCTTGTAGCCGCTGAGAAAAAGCAACAATAAAGGAAGAGTAGCGAGTCCCAAGACTCACCAAGTCATAAATAGCATCAGAATCTGACTTATTAGTCAGATTATTATTTTATTGCTGCAACATGGCACCAATGGCAGCTGCAGAAAGGACAGGAGGTTGAGATGCAAAATGCCTCATGGATGGATCTAGAGAAATGTTAGAAGAATGAGCCATTGAGAAAAGAATAGAAGGCTTAAAACGAGAATGCTCAAGGAATGCAGATGAGTTATAGAGATGAGATGAAAACTTGATGCGAATTAGATGAACTTCAGGACTGATTTTATAGAGATAGCATAAAGAATAAGACAAACTATTGTTTCTTCAAATCTTATTTAGTCAAAAGAAATACAAGATATGCTGGACACATATTGTCAAAAGTTTTCTTACTAAGCCAGCGAGATTAACAGTAGATTATCCCTATTTTTCTAGTAAACGATGAACCTCTGCTGTTATCTGCCGATGTTGACCTTGTATCTGAACCCTTTCTCGTTCCAGCTCCTCTATTCGTGGTTGCAGATCATGAGCATACCAATCTGCAAATTTTTTCAACTTTTGGTTTTTTTGCTTTAGCCTTTTATTCTCACTATCCTTATTAGTAAGCTTCTGTCGTAATTCAAATATTTGCATGTTAAGATGATCAATCTCACTCACCCTCGCCATTAACCTCTGAGACATGATCGTAACAAAGGCAGCATATTGACTACTGAGCATTCTTGATTCTGCAATAATCTCAGAATCAGCCTTATTAGAAAAACAGTTCACTGCTCCTATCATGGTATTGACGGCCTCAGGAGAGAAGATTGATGATTGATGCGTCAAGGGTTCCTGATTCAAGTCTGGAACATTAGTGGAAGAGAATTGCTCAGCCATTCTATCGTTGTGGTAAAACAGAACTCAGGTCAAGAAGCAATTATTTTTTTTGGCATCCGATAGATGAAAATGATCATTTTTTTATAGTAACTCAGAGCCTTCAATCATGTTTGTCAACAAAATCAGGCGATTTTTTAAATCTCTAGCCGCACTAAATTCATAGAGTTAGGCCTCGAGACTTTGCAGCATTTGTCGGGTCACGGACGGCTCCTTTTTCAACTATCTACAGTGACTATTAAACGCATCATTTTCTTCAGTCCATTTACTTGCTGCCGATCCTTTTTAATGATGCCAAAAGGGGGAGAAGTTTTAGACTAGAACATTAACATTGTTTAAATTGCTAAACTTGTTATATATGCTTGGAATTATATTTATACTTTTGCTTGAAAAACTAACGCATATTTTCAGGGGAGCTTAAGTATTAATACAGGTTTCAAGTTCTATCAAGTATTTGTCATCATCAAAAAGGGGGAGATTGTTGAACTCAAGGTTACAAGTTTCATGTGATTATAAATCTACACATGGATTTTGATGATAACAAATGAATTCAAAGAATAAAGGAGTTTCAAGCTCAAGTTGTTCACACAATGGAATCAAGCACATCAAAGAACCAAGCATGAGTAAGAAGGAAACAAGTTCACATTAAAGTCATAGAGTAATGTTGTAAATCTCTTAAAATTCGAAATTAGGATTAATGCTCAAAATTAATATTTTATCATAAACCATTAAAATACATTTTCTACATGTGCATGAATATTTTTGAAAATTAAATTTGAAAATTTTGAAAGATGATTGATTGTCATCTTTTGCATGTGCATGCCTTGATTAAAGGGTTGAACTTTGAAAATATTAAAGATGATTGATTGTCATCTTTCATATGTGCATGTTTTATTTGAATATTTTCAAAAGTGATTGATGTTTTTTTAGACTTATACAAAAAGTAAAAGATTAGGTTTAAATTTTTTGAAAAGGAAAGTGTGCTCCTTTTGTCATATGCAAAAAGTAAAAGATTAGATTTGAATTTTTTGAAAAGGAAAGTGTGCTCATTTTGTCATATGCCAAAAGTAAAAGATTAGGTTTGATTTTTTTGAAAAAGTGAATGATGTTGTCTTTGACAATTGAAAAAGAAGAACCTTTTATTTGAATTTTTTGAAAAAATGAATGATGTTGTCTTTGACATGTGAATCTTTTTAAATTTGAATATGAAGTCTCATATGCCTATAAATAGATCATTTGAGAGCTTCACATTCACAACACCAAGAGCATACAACATTCATTCAAAGCTTTCATTCTCTCTTCTCTAAGTATTGAGCCTTAATCCTTGTTTATTTTGAGAGATATAGTTTGCGCTGTATTGTTCTTATTTCACTCATTGAGGAGTGTTTTCTGATAACCTACCCACTATCAGCTCTTGTATCAGAAAAAGGGTGTGTATAACCCTTGTGTGTGTAGAAAGTATTCTACACGGGGAATAGTTGAATCACCACGTGTAAGGTGATTGCAAGTGTAGAGGGTGTTCTACACGGATCCTTTGTAGCGGTGTTGTTCAAAGGTGTAATAGGTTTCTATCTCCACCTGAAGGAGGTTGAATAGTGAATTTGGGAATCCTCAAGGGGTAGCTTGAGGCGAGGACGTAGGCAGTGGGGCCGAACCTCGTTAACATACTGAGTTTGCTTCTCTCTTACCCTTACTCTTTATATTTATTGTTATTTCATATTTTGTTTATATTTTATATTATATATTTGATTATAATTGTTATTTTTTTTAATACAACTCAATTCACCCTCCCTCTTATGTTAGTCATCTGGGCAACAGACTCACAGTCACGGTAACTCTCATAAGACTATTACGTGTCGAAATTTCACTGGATAGTGTAAAATGGGGAAAGACACTCCAACCTGTTTCAAGCTTTTCTCCATATGCTTTTTATGTTACGTACGTCGTGGATGTCTAATCAATGGTGGGCTAAGTTTGGATAATTGGCAATTGCTATAACTGTAGTCATTAACTTTATCACCATATATCCCCGTGGCTACGTATCTCTCTTTATATATATAATATAATATTTGTAGTTATAGAATATACAAGCAGTGAATACTGTTTTTAAAAAAATATTGAATAAATATAGAAAATATATAAAAGAAAAATTAATTTTTTTTATAGTGAACCCTACTCTTTTTAAAAGGAGTGCATAATGCTTGCACAACTCATAACAGTATCTAATATTACTCTTTTTTTTTAAATTAAATAAAATCTAAAGGAATTGTAGACCTCTTGAACATTATAAAATTGATTCAATATATTAATATATTGAATATCTTAAAACACTTAAATAGTTGATAACAAAAATTGAAAACAAATCATGTGAATATGGGGCCTCTAAGTGAGTAATGCTAAATACAGTTATAATTTGTGTAGGCGCTGTGCATTCCTTTAAAAAAAACTATAAAAAAATTAATTAATTTTTATATGGATCAATTTACTCACTTTTTTAAAAGAAATAAAAATTAATTAATTTTTATGTGGATTCTATATTTACTTATTTTTTTTTAAAAAAATGTACAATATTTTTACATAAATAATAATTGTATCTAATATTACTTAGAGCATTCTCATCTGGTGTTCTGAACTACTGTTATTTTTAAAATTTAGGGAAAAATTTTGGGGGAAGCTAAAAAACTCCCCCCCCCCCCCCCCCCCCCCCCCATCCCCCATCACATTCCCTAAACGAGGGATTTCATTTAGGGGAGCTAAAGTGGTTCACCATATTTGGAGAACCACTGTACATCCTACATCACCCAAACCCTTCCTTTCCTGTTGTTGGTCCTGTGTGTTCCTCTCTCTCCACTCCTAATTGATTGCCCTCTCTCACACCTTTTGCCACCTTTGACGGTGGTTTCTCTTCTTTGGCTCGAATATATGTAAGTTAAAGTCATCTATTCTCTCTCTCACATTCCCTCTTCTTCTCTCTATAGCTGGACTTTGTCATTTCTCGCACAATTTTACACATTGAGCCCCTCTCCTATGACTGAAGTTGATACATTTTCGAGTTTAGTTTTTCTTCTATTTGTAACTTTGGCCATTGAAACTTAAGAAGCCTAGATTTAAATTAGTGTTCTAGAGTTTGAATATTCATGGATCTATGACCCATATTCACATCAACTTTCATGCATGTATTTGCCATGGCTTTCATTTGTGTTACCTTTTTGACTTCTTGGTTGTATGTATCTCGATCTGCTTGGCCACTAAAATTCAAGAATCTTGCATTTTATTTGGTACTCTAGGGCTGAATGTTGGCTTAAGGAAATTGCTCTTATTTGGTGCTCTAAGTCATTTTTCTTCTTATGGATGTTGGAGGAAATTGTTTGTTCTTTGAGCTGTTATGAGCAATTTCGAATGTTTTTTGCATGTTGTCTTTTTGTATGATTCAGGGCACACTGAAATCTGAATCTGCCATGGTTGAATGTTGGACTTATGCTCAGTTTGGACTTCTTGTATTTGGGCACTCAATGCTATTATTGTCAACATAAATTTGGGCATGGATATTTGGATTTGGATAATTGGTTTGTTTAGCTTTGTTTGGGCATGGACTTGTGCTCAATTTAGACTTATTGTATTATTGCCTTTGTTTAGCTTCAGTTATCATTAAGTTAGTCTACTTCTTACACCTCAATACTATTATTGTCAACATAAATTTGGGCATGGATGTTTGGATTTTGATAATTGGTTTGTTTAGCTTTGTTTGGATATGGATTTGTGCTCAGTTTGGACTTCTTGTATTATTGCTTTTATTTAGCTTCAATTATCATCCAATTAGTCTTCTTCTTACACTTCATTTTGATTGGCTTTGTTTAGATTCAGTTATCATCCATTGCACATGACACACATTTATAAATGTATGTATGTGTGTGCGTGTGCGTATATATATATATATATATAAAGTTGGCATATGCTATAGACATTGTGCATCATTATTAATTATCATGACATTATTCACACAGCTTGCTTCTTTCACTTATTCAATCATGTTTGTGGTATCACAGCCAATTGATCGTGTCTATATATATACCCATAATTATATCTCTATAATTTTGTACTCCATTTATTTGCATGCATGCCCTTTAATTTCTTATAAAATAATAGCCCAAAGTTACGTGTAGTCATGTTTTGTAAATAATATTTTCTTCATCATTCTTTTGGTGAATATGTGGAATGAGTGATATCAGTCATGATCTTCTAGCATATATAATTGATTTGGATAAGAATATTTGCAAACTAGGTAATATTGGAAATATTTGCAGCTCTAGTTTGGATTAAGCTAAGTCACAGTTTAGACTTGATATTACCTTACTATTAATTGATTTAGTGGTATCTCTTCAATGCATTCTCTCTACTGCATGTTTTGCTTTTTGCTTTTATTATGCTGCTGTTCAGTTCTAGTTTTGTCCTTTGTAGCTATTGGTATTGATTTAGGCTTATTCTTTGGGGCTGCATGTCTAATGTGAGGCTGTGATGATGGTTCTAATTACTCTATGGGAAGGGCTTAATTCACAAGTATTTTTAATGGGACTCCATCGATATGACAGGGTAATCTGAACCAAGATGGCCACCAACTATTTTGTGATAGTTTTCACAAAAACAATCGGCATTCTTGCTTTTGCAACCATTTTCTTAGTTGGGTTCCAGTCTTACACATTGTTGCCCAGATGACTAACACAAGAGGGGGGGTGAATTGAGTTGTATTAAAAAAATAACAATTATAAATCAAATATATAATATAAAATATAAACAAAATATGAAATAGCAATAAATATAAAGAGTAAGGGTAAGAGAGAAGCAAACTCAGTATGTTAACGAGGTTCGGCCCCACTGCCTACGTCCTCGCCTCAAGCTACCCCTTGAGGATTCCCAAATTCACTATTCAACCTCCTTCAGGTGGAGATAGAAACCTATTACACCTTTGAATAACACCGCTACAAAGGATCCGTGTAGAACACCCTCTACACTTGCAATCACCTTACACATGGTGATTTAACTATTTCTCGTGTAGAACACTTTCTACATGCACAAGGGTTATACACACCATTTTTCTGATACAAGAGCTGATAGTGGGTAGGTTATCAGAAAACACTCCTCAATGAGTGAAATAAGAACAATACAGCGCAAACTATATCTCTCAAAATGAACAAGGATTAAGGCTCAATGCTTAAAGAAAAGAGAATGAAAGCTTTGAATGAATGTTGTATGCTCTGGATGTTGTAAATGTGAAGCTCTCAAATGATCTATTTATAAGCATATGAGACTTCATATTCAAATTTAAAAAGATTCAAATGTCAAAGACAACATCATTCACTTTTTCAATAAATTCAAACCTAATCTTTTACTTTTGGCATATGACAAAAGGAGCACACTTTCATTTTCAAAAAATTCAAACCTAATCTTTTACTTTTTGCAAATGACAAAAGGAGCATACTTTCCTTTTCAAAAAATTCAAACCTAATTTTTTACTTTTTGTATATGACAAAAGGAGTACATTTTACTTTTTAAATATTTCAAACAAAATCATCTACCTTTTGTATAAGTTTAAAAAAGCATCAATCACTTTTGAAAATATTCAAATAAAACATACACATGTGAAAGATGACAATCAATCATTTTTAATATTTTCAAAGTTCAACTCTTTAATCAAGGTATGCACATGTGAAAGATGACAATCAATCATCTTTCAAAAATTTCAAATTTAATTTTCAAAATATTCATGCATATGTAGAAAATGTATTTTAATGCTTTATGATAAAATATTAATTTTGAGCCATAATCCTAATTTCGAATTTTTAAAAGATTTACAACATTACTCTATAACTTTAATGTGAATTTATTCCCTTCTTGCTCATGCTTGTTTCCTTGATGTGTTTGACTCTATTGTATAGACAACTTGAACTTTAGACTTCTTTATTCTTTGAATTCAGTTGTTATCATCAAAATCCATATGTAAATATATAATTACACAAAACTTGAAATTTTGGGTTCAACACACATGATGTAAATAATAAAACTATGTTGAGCCCCACAGAACACATATTCTTTGGGCCTTTCAATGCATTCAAAGACTTTTTTTTTTTGAGCATTGAGCATTGTTGTCTTAGAATTTTCATTCTCTAACAACCTCGGCTATGATGATGACAAAGTCTCATAGAGACATAAGAAATTTGGCACACACCTTTATGGCATGGTAATCCGGACGACCAGTACGTAGTGGCAACTAATTGTTGCATCCATTTTAGGGAGCATGCCAAATTTTTTGTATGCTACCATTCGATTCCTAAGCCAGCTACCAAAATAAGTAGACAAACTTTGTTGGAAATGCTCACTATTTGTCTACAAACAAGAAGCAAAACAAGAGATAATACTACCTAATTCATGGATCAAGTAATAGCACTACCAATATCTCACGTTTAGCAAACAATCATCGCAAATAATACCCAGTATGTTATTGTGATATTAAGGCATGTCAACGATTTGCTCAAACTAAGGATAATGAGAGGCGTCGATTTTTTAGTTGGGAAAACTATGAGGTTATTTTATAAGTTTTGTTGGTAGTCTTATTTGCAATAGATGTAGTTATACTGGTATGCTTACAGATTTCAATACTTGTCAATTGTGCAGGCTGGGCATGCTTGTAGGTAAAACTGTTGGTATGATCCAAAAATACCAACATATGGGCAAAAGACAATTAACTAATTAAAAACCGAATTTCATAAGATACAAGTCTCAATGGACATCCAAATCAGTAGACATTAACTAGAAATTGATTTAAAGAGGCGCAAGTGATAATTGGAGAAAACCATTTCCACTATTCTGATTTCGATGTTGTGGTTATTTGTTTTGGCAATTTATTTCGGAAAACTCTGATTATGGCGACATGCACTAAACTTTTGGATCCAGTATATAGGCATTTCAACAATTGTAATTATAACTCACTTTTATTGTTCACACATGACATTTGTGTTTTAGAACTAGTTTGAAAGGGCAATACTAGTACTTGTACATAGAATTGATAAAATAATATGGATGTATTTTTAAGTTTTCAATTTTGTATTTCTTCATTACAAATAAAAAACCGTTGTGAATATTTATTATTCGTATTAATTTAAAAACTATTTAAGTATCAGGATAAAACATTAGGTTCGTGTTTAAGATTTATGTAGACGCTGAAAATGTTCAATAGAGAAAAAATATAAAAGAGTGAGTAGTTAAAATTATAAATAGAGGTGAGAGAAATAAATAATAAATAAAGAATAGAAAATGATTATTTTAATAAAATAGAAAAATTATAAAAAATAAGATGCATGAGATTTTTTAAATATAAATAAAATTTAATAAAAAGTTATAAAAAAGTGTGATTTCTAAATAAAATTTTTAAAAAATTATAAAAAATGAGATGAAAATGCTTTTAAATGAGATATACTATAGCTAAGTAGGCTGGCCGTTGCATGCATTGAATGCTCTCAACGTGGACATGGACAGCTTGATAGGCTGCTTGTAGGATTTCAATTGGAAGTTTGGGCTCTGCAGCCCAAATTCAATAGTGAGAGAGAGGTCGAGGATGAGGATAGAGCCGTTGCATTATCCTTTTGTTGATCAGGGTAAGATTGAAATCCAAATATCTTAGCCATTACTTTAGTGCTGCGCTGCCTGCACTGCATAAGAATAATATATTCTATTATGGGTACGTACGGAGAGTACATTACTACTGTATCCCAAATAAAAGTAGTGAGCTAGCCCTCCTTGTCCTGTTGTTGGTGGCCTTTTGGAGATTTGGTTGTGTTTGATTGATAAGACTATTTCAATTTATTTTAAATTAATAATTGATGTTATTTATTATTTCGTTAATTTTTTATAAAAAAATTAAATTTAAACATATTTTATTAAAATTTTTAAAATATTACTATTTATAGATCAATTTAAATAATTTAATATCATCTCAACATTTAAGATCAAAAAGCTCTCACTTTTCATGACTTTGTATTGTTTGTTTACCTAAACTTAAGTTATCTCATCTCATTTCATTTTATTATTATAATTTTTTTAAATTTTTATATAAAATATGATAAATAATTCAATTTTTTCAAATCTTAAAACAAAATTAATAAGAAAAAATTATATTATAATAATATTTTATTTAACTTTTAATAAAATATCACATCTCATCTTATTTAAATTGTGTAATCAAACAAGATTGCAACACCACAATCATTCATAAAAAGTGATATTTAAAGCGACTCTCTTTGAATTATCTTTTATATCAATAGGTGTGGATCACTTTATTGATCTTGATTTCAAATTTCCCCCCTTTTTTTTGTATTTCTACTAGCTGTATTGATTATAGTAATGTGTTTGTTGGAGATCTGCACCTTGTTCCTGTTTTTTATTAACGAAAGTTTCCTTGAAAAAAGTTTTGATAAGGAGGATCTTTGTTTTTTTGTTTTTGTATTTTTACGAGGCAAACCTTTTAAGCATCGTCGTTTGCCTCTTAATGTATGAAACGATAAGTTCATAAGCAGAAGATGAGTGGTCCATTCATCAGATCAAAGTAGCGGATTAGGCGTCAAACCAGATGGAGACTCCGTGGAACCATATTAAGCTTAATCACTGTTTAAGAAACACAAAACCTACCTCCCAAATCTAGTAAGGTTAGGTAAGTGACTGAGACATTACCTACAAAGGGTACTGTGGCCTGATGGAGTTATGGTCACAGTTTGCCATGATAATAAGTGTGCACAAACACAAAACCTAACCACTCCCCACCATAAAGAGCAAAAATCATCACCCAAATCACCCATTTTTAAGGCTTTGTTTGGTAAGTGAAGTAGTCTCAAATTATTATTCATAAACAGTATTATTATTTATAAATTATTATTTATTTTTTTATTATTATTCACAAATTATTTGAAATTATCCCAGTATTCAAATATAGCCTAATTATTTTCCCTTTGTTCTTAGTTTTGGATCAAGTTCCCTGTTAGCTTTTACCCCGTTTCAAAATCTTAGGTGAGGGTCTTATAAACTGATAAACTAGATTTTATAATATGTATTAAATATTTAATGTTGTAAAAAAAAAAAATAACTTATAAAATAAGAGTGGTGCATCTTGTCTTCCAAATAGACGTATTGTCATCTTTTTCATTCCTACGTTTTACAGTAGGAACGATTCTCATGGAGTTTATAATATCTTCTTTCCCAATGGCTGTTTTACCTTCGTCATGTATCTCATTTTGTTTTAAGGTATAATTTAAAAAATTGAATACATTAAGATTGTGATACCGTTTTATAAGAGTATATGCAGAAACTTGTATCTTAATTTGAAGGATGAACGTAAGCCAGAACCTTTCCGCCATGGGAAAGAAAAATAGGACATTAATTCCACCGCCGCCTTCATTGATTGGAAGATTCAAGCCTCCTCTCCTCACCTTGTCTTGCTGCTCCTGTTTAGGAAGACATCTCTGCATCGATCTAGTAGTCTCTAAATTTCCAGAAAAGAAAAAAAGAAAAATTGAATAAAACATTCTCAAATGCAGAACCAAATGCGTGAAACTGGTGCCCACCATTAAATGCGCGAAAAAGGATCAAAAAAAAAAAAAAAGCCCCATTAAATGCACTTTAAAGTGGAGGATGAGCCATGAGTACCCTGCGTCTCCTCAAGTCATTCATTACTAGAGTCTTCGGCTTTGACTACTTGGCAGGCAGTAACTGAGCTAAGCTCCACCACCAAATATAAGCTAACTTTTTGTTTTCATTTATTTTTATAATCGAAGCATGAGCGAAGTTAACAAAAAATAAATGATGGAGAGCGAACAGGTTGTCTGTGCATTTAAGTAGTGCAAGTTTCTGCTTGTGGGGTGTTTGTGCACAGAGCTTGGGGGCTTGGTGTGGATGTGAGGGTTTTCTCTTGCGCTTCTGCCTCCTCTCTTCTGATCGTGGGTCTTGGGAAGGATGAGTTACTTGGGTGTTGGCGTCAGTCCAGGGAATGTCCCAGTGTATCATGGCACAAATGGGAGGCTTGTTGATAGGAGGGTTCGGGTGGCAGAGTTGGTACTGAGGTGTATGATTTGTGGTCTAGGAGTACTTGCAGTTGTTCTTGTGGGGACTGATACCCAGGTTAGAGAAATCTTCACGATTCGGAAGAAAGCTAGATTTGTAGACATGAAAGCTCTTGTGTAAGATCTCAAATCCTCCCCCCTTCTCTCTCTCTCTCTCTCTCTCTCTCTCTCTCTCTCTCTCTCTCAGGTTTACCATAATATAGTCCTGATTATCCCATGATTTTATGGAAATTTTTCATTTGGCATCCTCGTGTAGGTTTTTGGTGATAGTCAATGGTATAGCTGCTGCCTACTCGTTGGCCCAGGTACTGAGATGCGTTGTGAACATGGTTAGAGGAAATGCGCTGTTCAGCAAGCCCTTGGCTTGGGCAATCTTCTCTGTTGATCAGGTACATTGCATTCTGGACTTTTTTATTTTTTATTTTTATTTTTATGACCCTTTTTTCTGACCAAAAGAAAAATCTACACTACATGCATTTCTTAATCATTTTCACAAGGCATGTTGAAAACGATATGCCCTCCATTGGTCCATTTTATTTTCACTTGAGACATCCATATGCCTCATATTAAATAAGATTTCAGTAAAGCCATTATCCATGTTGACAAATAGCATATATTGATCTGGGATTTGAACCGTCCAATACGTGTGGACTAATCCGGCCTAATGGAACAACAGTCAATGGCCTTTGGTTGGTTTGATAAGGATATTATCATTAGCTATTTCATTTTCCCCAGTTGAGAGTAGAAGTAAACCCTCTATGATTACATTTGTGCTTTAATCATTATGATGGCAGTGACGTATTGTAATTCAAGATTTTCCAAATTTCATGTTGTGTTTAATGCTGAATCTCACTCAAATATCACCAAAATTACATTTAGCTATTTATCCCAAAAAGTAATATTTATTTTTGGAATGATTTGGAAGATAAATACCGAAACAAAATTGAGTGTGTACTAATATACAGGGTTCCCCTGTTTTCTATAATGTAAAAGGTTGAAAAGGAGCTTTTCTTTTATTTGGCTTCTTATTTTTTGACCCAAATTGAAGATTAATATCTGTAGAAACTTACAAAGGGGAAATACTTCACACTTACACTTATTGCAATTGACGATTATACCCTCACAAGTTACACTTATTACAACCGTGTCCTCTAACGATATCCAAACCAACAATTTATGTAATTGAAAGGTCTTAATCTTCCATATTTTTCCAATGGCTCAAATGTATTTATGACAACAGCACTACTTTCTAATGCAACGCCATAAATAGATTTTGGTCCCTGAATAATTTTTGTCTATATCTGCTGTATGAATGCCATGTTAAGAATGACATAAGAGTAGCTTGCATTCTGACTCAAGAGTCTCAGACCATGTCCCTGCACGTCTCTTCTTGTCACCTTTACAACAGTCCACTAATTCTTACAACCAGGGAGATGTCCATTAGATAAAATATCAGCAAATTTTGGGTCCTTTCATTTGACTCTCGTGAAGGTGCAAATTGGCACAGACGTAATGATCAGGAATGAAGACTCCCTGGCTAGCCAAGCTGCTTCTAACCAATTCAATCCCAACCATGACCGGAACTGATGGCTCTCATTCCCTTGGTAGCATTTAAAATGTGAAATAAATGGAGCCAGGCAATATTGTTAATGATCTCAGTTAGTGTTCTTCTCTGAGAAAAAATTGTTGAGACTGACACTCTGATGGACTTGACTAGGTGTGAGAAGAAGCTGTGGATATTCTATTTTATTGTATAGTTTTCAGACCAATAATTCACAAGTAGAGAATGCGATGTCATAAATACTTGTAGACCTGTTTTGGTTGGGAATCATGACTGCAGATAGAACAGCCAGCATGATATGTGGTCTAGGCTTGTCTGCAATATTTGACTGACCTCCTAATTATTATTTTCTGCTGGGGTCTGCATCAACAAATTTTTCACTGGACAACTGGTGCTGCTAGGTAGAGAAGGGTAATTCATATGTATGTTGAGTCATATAAAAAAAAGTGAGCGTGTGATGAATTTGATGCTAAGGTGTAGTATATCGTACACTTGAAATTGGAGAAAGCACTTCTCTATTCAATTGGCAGAGAGAGAAAATTGCATACTTATTATGTCATTTTGTCAATGTTATCTTGTTCGGGCAGGTAATGGCATACATGACCGTATCTTCAGTGGCCGCTGCTACACAATCTGCAACGCTTGCAAAGTCGGGCCAGCCAGAACTGCAATGGATGAAGATATGCAATATGTATGGGAAGTTCTGTAACCAAGTGGGAGAGGGAGTAGGAAGTGCAATATTAGTTAGCCTTAGCATGGTGGTTCTGTCTTGTATGTCTGCTTTCAGTCTGTTCCGCTTGTATGGTGGCACTAAGGGCAGGAGCAGAGGTGGTAGGTTTTAAAAAATCGTCTGATGTAAGTGTTTGAATTATCACTACTCTTTCAGCCATTGCCCAAATAATTTTGTAACTTGGAGGCAAATTCTGTATGCTATCGATGTAAAGTCTTGTCACTCTCTTCAAATACTACAATAATTTTAGGTTGTTGTTTCCATAAACTCGTTTGTGTTTTGGTTCATTCAAAATCCCAAAAAGGGACCTGTACTGAATTGGGGAAATGGCCAGTTAAGAATATATCTAAGTTGAGTAGAATCTTGTCACTTGTGCTAATATATGAACCAGGAGGAAAGCGATTTAAAAGATCACCAAGAAGACATGAACGGATATGGATGTGAAATGATCTATGTACAATATCAGTTTTTGGGGGTTGAGGTTGCAAAAGCCCAAGGAACCCATCCAAAACTACAAAGCTCCAGATGATGTCCTATATGTTGATGTTCTGGTAGGCTCTTGAATGCCCCCCTCCTCCCCAAACCCTTTGTCCTTCCTAAGAGGGAAATAAGAAGCCCCTCTCTGATTCCTTTCTTCGAAGTCCTCCCCTAGTCCTCACCTGTATTTCTCCCAGAGCTAATGAGCTATCTATCAGGTCGGGTTGGATCAACTCATTTGGGTTCACTCACTTTTTAATCAACCAAAACAGCAAAACTTGACCCCAATAACTAAATGAGTCAATCATCTTGAGTCTTGACCCCAACCGGCATATTTATTTCACAGGTTCATCTGACACCTGCTTGACCCATTAAAAAATAGAGACGCGTTACTGATATAAAATAATTACATAAAAATAAAATTTATTAACTACCGTAATTTTATATGATTTATTATATTTATTTTATAATAAAAATAATTTTATAATTTGATATACTATATCAAATCAAGTCAGTTTGTGAGTTTAGTTTTATATAAAGTATTTAACTAAAAAATAAAAAAGGAATAAAAAAAATTCACAAGTATTTGATCATTCCTATATTGGATAAGAAAGTGAAGTTTGTCAACGCCTAAAAATAGTACATAAATCTGGAATAAGAGAACATTCCTGACCCTGTTGAGGTTGTTTTGGGCCTAAATCGATGTTGTGTGGGCCCTCGACGGTGGTCTAGTTGGCTATACGGTACTCGTGTATACATCCATAACGGTGATTAGTAAATAAATGCAAGGAAATAAACAGAGGGAGATAAATAGATTTACATAATTCGGCATTGGACCTACGTTCATGGGAGTTCGGAGAAAGAAGAATCCATTATAATAAATTTGTTTTATAGTCTCTTATCCTCACCATATAATAGACGAAGGTCCGTCTTCTGGTGGAGATCTCATCACTAGAGCCCCAGTCATGAGGTTGAATAAGCATTCTTGAATAAGTTTGACAAAAAGTCCTTGAAGTTGTATGTGTTCGTACGTTTTATCTCATGCCCCCTTGCTTTAGGTCACATTACTCCTCCTTTATGTCTCCTCTCCTATTTTCCTCCTAACATCTTGACATCTTGCATTCCCTTGTCCATTTTCTGTCTCATTTTCCTTTCTCATCTTTTATTTTATAGTAATGGTCCTTTGAAGGATTGCGTCTTGAGAGTCATTTTGGACCTAGTGTATTTTATCCCTTACAAAGTCTATACGAGAAAATTCTAAAAAATTATTTAAAAAAAACCATATTATTCAATTTTAAACACAATTTGTAGTTAAAAAAAAATTTGGTGAGTCAATTGGGTGGCACTGGCATGTTGACTCAAATGGTTATTATTTTATTTTTTATTAGCTAGTCAGCATTTTAATGATGCAAATTGAGCCGAACCTAATTATGTTCAAGCCTAATTATATATTATAACGTGTTAAATCCACGATTCGGGTCAATTTTTTAAACTCCTAAAACCTTCTCCGTTACTGTTTTCTCCATTTTTTTTTTTTTTAAAAACAAACAAACAACAACCACCATTTAATAGCTCACAATTTTGGGGGGGAGAAACACCAAACAACTCAAGAAACAATACAAATAATTATTTACATATTATATATTCACACTCGATAAATAATATTTACATCGCAGAGGCCACGGATCATTTTTAAAAAAAAAAAAAATATAAAATTTATATAAAAGAAATTAATTTTTTAATAATAAATTTCATTTTTAAAAAAAAAAAAGAGTTCACGACGCTTGTATAATTCATGACTGTATTTAACATTATTCTTCACAATCAGCCTTATTCTGATTCTATGATTTGGTTTATCCATCAAAATATTTAGGTTCTTATTATCCTTATCAAGGCTTATCTTTGTTTGAGAATATAAGTATTCTCATATATTTAATTTCTAAACATCATTTAAAAATAAAATTTTTTTCAATTTTAAAATTTTAATTTTTTCATCTAATTATTATCTAATCATTACAACATTTTGAAACTCTCAAACAAAATAAAAAAATACAAAAAAAATCTAATTTTTTAAAAATTTTAAAACAAAAGTAATGGTCAAATAATTTTTTAAGTTTATAATATTTTTATTTATTTAGTTATTTAAAAATTTTAATAAAATATTTTAATTCAAATTATTTTATTATTATTTATAAATTATTTTACTATTAATATTAATATTATGAGCGTCAAATGGGCATTGAATCCCACGTGTATGGCTACTAATCGATCGCTCAGGTGGAATGTGGTCGACACGTGCCATAGGGGCTGACAAATGTAACAGTATGCTAGTATCTATAACAAGAGTCAAGGACAGCCAATCAACCTCAAATGATTTCTGTAGACTTTCTTTGTCAACAAAAACTCTTTGATTTCATTGGTCAACAGAGTGTCTTTTTTTTACTCTGGTTTACATGTGAACGCTGCCTCTTTCGTCTTCCTTCCTTTATAGCTTACTTTTTATCTCCTGTCTTTCGATTCGAAAGCTCCTCAGTCCTCAGCTTCCGAGCTTTAAAAAAGCCCTAATCTCCGCAAATATTAGACCACTAATAAATCTTTGGTTTTCTATTGAACTCACTGTTGTAGATTGCGATATCTGTACTAGTTAGCCCAGTTTTCAGGAATTCGTTCCTAAGAACAGTTTTGGCTATTAGAAAGGTGTGTGTGAGAGAGACGAACATGTCGGAGAAATTCTCGGCCACGCTTCGGATCGGAGATCTGAGTGATTTCATAGCACCGTCGCAGGCATGCATTGTGTCTCTCAAGGGGCTTAAATCCAACTCAACCAAGCCTGATAAAGCCGAGGTATTTAGCTCCAATTCCATCGATTTTTCAGTTGTCAACTCAAAGGCATGAAGTGGTTAAGGGTTTGCTAAAGTAAACAGGAAAGTTTGAAGTTTCTATTCGTTGGGTTTTATAATTTATTTCGATGTTTGGTGAAGGTTTCGACTTCTAACAAGCAATTGCAAAGAGACCCGGTTAAAATTTCACTCAAGGACTGCTTAGCATGCAGGTAATTTATCTCTCTCTCTCTCTCAATTATTATTTTTCTTTTTGTCATTTTTAGAAGCCCTTAACAAGCTTTATGTAACAAACTAACAATGAAAAGCGCGAAGTATGGGACAAAAAAGGTGTTGAGAACTTCAAATCTGTGAATTGATGTGTATTTACTATCGTTTGTGATCTTTTAATTCACTGTCGTTTCTTACTATAGTGATCTTTGGATGTTCACCAATTGTGGTAGTCGTGACTCATCCAAATGGCATGTTGAGCAATTGTCTCACCTGTTGGGGTTTTTTTTTTTGGGGGGGGGGAGAAGGGGGGGGGGGGGAAGGGGGGGGGGGTCACCTGCAGTATAAAGTAAAAGCAAGTAATAGGATAAAAAAGGTTTAGAAAGTGTTGGGCTTGTTGAGCATGCTGCATGTGTAGTTTCCATAATGCTATTTCTTGAAACTGGAAGGGGACCAAGTGCCACATTGTTCTTAGAAATTAAGAATAACATGCTTGAGATGCGTGTATCTTGTCCTTGCGTCTGCCACAACATTGCCTGTGGTAACCTTCAAGTGAAATGTGTTGTCTTGAAGATGGCAGGTTTGTATGGTTTTATAAAATGCTTAATGTTTATGATTTCATTTGACCATGCAGTGGGTGTGTAACATCAGCCGAGACAGTTATGCTGGAGAAGCAAAGTCTGGATGAATTTCTTTCTAACGTTAGTAAAGGGAAGCCTATCATTATTTCGCTCTCCCCCCAGTCAAGAGCATCTCTTGCTGTTCATTTTGGCATCTCTCCGCTACAGGTGACTGAAACATTGAAAAATTGTTTATTGAGAGTTTTCCGCTTTCCTTGTTTTCTTCTCATGGATGAGAGTAAAGTTAATTTACAAAGTGAGGGTCGCCATTTCTCTTTTTTGTGTTGAGATTCCAGTCTCAAATTTGATCTATGCCTTAAGTTTGAGATAGCGAGCAGTTTAGGAAAGTTCTTGAACTGCTCATCATATGCATTTTCATAAGCACTTTGTGGGTTCACACTGCCACTTCTAACGGCTGAAGTTCTCTTTTAATTTTCAGGTTTTCAAGAAACTCACAACATTTCTTAAGTCCTTGGGAGTGAAGGCAGTCTTTGATACAAGTTGCAGCAGAGACTTAACTCTTATTGAATCTTGTAATGAATTCATCACGAGGTACAGATATAGCCAATCAATGGACGATGAAAGCTGTAAATCATCCCTGCCCATGATTTCATCAGCATGTCCAGGTATATATGGCAGCCTCTAATTGTTCCAAAACCCTATGATAATCTCCCTCCACTCATCCGAA
The DNA here is from genome assembly GCF_018687715.1 of Carya illinoinensis. NCBI lineage: Eukaryota > Viridiplantae > Streptophyta > Magnoliopsida > Fagales > Juglandaceae > Carya > Carya illinoinensis. The sequence continues at coordinate 9,906,940 of NC_056761.1, forward strand.
AAATAAAAACCCACCCGATATACAGACGGATTTTTTATTTTTTATTGTGTTTTTTTTTTGGGGGGGGGGGGATTTTGAAAGGGAAGTGCTAGGGACACCGAGAGGCGAGACGTGTCCCGAGAAGTTCTACCGATAAGTGAAAGTACACTTTCTTATTTTGTGTATTTTTTTTCAAACATTCTAAAATCACTTTAAATATTTTTTGAGAAAAGAAAAAAATTCACAAACTCATTTAAAAACACTTCATTAATCATTAAGTAAAAAAAAAAAAAAACACTATTGGTATCCTTCTCAGTGGCTATCCTTGGTGGGATAAGCATTTCCTGTTTTGAAATGGCATGTATGTGTCAGTTATGTCTAGCATGTGTTAGAAATCTCACTAGTTATGAGGTTGTGTAGACAGCTGTGGCGGGATGGAGTCTAGGGCAAAGGGTTTCCAATTTAATGCAGATGGTGATTTAAAACTTATTTAATTGTTGTTAAGATGTGAAATGTTAGGGTCTTCCTATTTACAGGTTGGATATGCTATGCTGAAAAACAACTTGGATCCTATATTCTGCCTTATATTTCTTCAGTGAAGAGCCCTCAGCAGATAATTGGATCTATTGTTAAGCATCATGTATGCCAAGAATTGGGCCTTAGGTAATATATCCATTTAAAAAGTCATCTGATTCCTATATTCAGATAATAATTGTCATTTGGAGCATATCTAATTTTGGAGTTATATGTTTATAGAATTTTTTGTTTTTTCACAAGTTCTATTGCAAGGCTAATTTTAACTATTTTAATTATCACTGGGAATAATTTAGGCTGGTGATAAAATTTTGGCATGTAAAATTAGGAGATACAAAGTCAGTTGTTGTGTGTTTGTAGCATTTTTTTGAGTATCTGATGGAATAGCCATAAGCTAGAGCAGATCTAATATCACCATATTAAGGGGACCGTGCCAACCATCTTCACCAAAGATGATACATATTTTCTGAGCTTCTCCAATCCTTCTCCCCCTCCATACCTTAGCCAAACTTAGAAAGGAGGAAAACTGCAAAGTCCTTATTGTATCCCTCATTGCTCATCTTTGTTTATATATGAAATGCATGAAGATTTATAACTTTTCTGCAAGTGTTCGATAAATTTCATATGCCAAGTCTTCTTCTTTTGGAATTATGGGTTGGTGTGCTAGTTTTTTCGATTGAAACCTTGATTATTATTTGATTGCTTAATAATTCACTCAACAGGCCAGACGAGGTTTACCACGTGACTGTAATGCCCTGTTATGATAAGAAGCTTGAGGCGTCCAGGGACGACTTTGTTTTTCAAGTGGAATCTCGAGACGAAACTTGTGAAAATGGTCTTAGGACTGTGGAGGTAGACTCTGTGTTAACTTCAGGGGAACTTTTAGAACTGATACAGGTAAGATTCTATGTGCACTTTCACAGTCGTTGCGTGTTCTCCTTAACAACAGCCTTCTATATATATTGAGTTTCTGGGTATGTTTGCAGTTAAAAGCAGAGGATTTTAAAGCTCTAGAAGAGTCCCCACTAGATAGAATGTAAGAACACCAGTGTCCTCAAAATTTCTGCTTCTGTCATAGAGTCATTCTGCATATAGTTTATTCTGATCTTCCTGCAGGCTGACAAATGTTAATGAAGAAGGGCATCTTTATGGGGTCAATGGAGGCTCCGGAGGTTATGCAGAAACAATTTTCCGATACGCTGCTAAAACGCTCTTTGGAAGAGATATCAATGGTCCTCTTGACTTCAGAACCGTTCGAAATTCAGATTTCCAAGAAGTGAATCTAGAAGTAAGTCCCGTCCAATCTCGTTTCTCTTTATATAAGCCCTGGAGTATGGACTGGACTGGTCATGCCTATATATTAAAAAGAGGATGGAGAGCTCATTATTAGAAACTAGGCTTTTCAACCACTAGTAAAATGGTAACCATATCCATTTTAACTGGAGATGGGCTTTAGAGTTGCCCTGGAGTAGGAGCTTTTTAATGATATGAACCCAATTGCACTTTGAATTCTTAACAGTCCTGACACTTGTTCTTATGGGCGGGGGTCATTGATTTTAGTGGACAAGGCTTGTTTGGGAAGTGAGATGATCTCATATTATCTCAAAATTTCTCATAATTTATTTTCCAAATATCACTCAAACACAAACATATTTTAATTTCAAATTTTCAACTTTTTCATCTAATCATTACCTAATCATTGCAGCTTTCCCAAACTTCCAAACAAATACAAAAAACAATACAACTTTTTCAAATTTTGAAACAGAAATATATTAAAAAAATGATATTCTAATAATATTTGAACTTTAATGTTTTTTTTCAACGTTTTTTCTCATATCTCAAAACCCAATAAAACATCTTAACTGAAACCATTTCACTACTATTCATAGAATTCTCATCTCATCTCATCTCATTATCCAAACATGCGCTAAATGTCCATGACTTTCTACTTTCGGTTGTAAACCCTAGTTAGGAACTTCTTATGAATATTTCCTGTTTACTTGAGCTATGCCTACTCTTCTTTTGAATAATTTTTTTTTTATTTATTGGCACCGGAAGTTCAGGAATAACGTCTTGACTAATCCCGGGGGTGCACAGACCCTTGGTAAAAAGAAGAGTCTTGACACTTCTACTCTTTAGAATGTCATATATTTCTCAAATTGCTCCTACTGTTTTCACTTTCGATTGCATTTCACCCTTTCTGCTTGTTCTGCATCTTTGTGCGGCCCCACTGGACTAATGCTGCATAGATTTGGAATTCTCTCGTAGAGCGTATTATGCATCTGCATTTTTCTGCTCAGTGGTATGATCATGCCTTTCTTTTAATATAGGTTGAGGGAAAAACTGTTCTGAAATTCGCATTGTGTTATGGATTCCGGAACCTTCAAAATGTTGTCAGGAAAATTAAAAGCGGAAAATGTGATTACCATTTCCTGGAGATCATGGCATGCCCTGCAGGTGTTTTCCATGTTTCCATTGCAAATATATTTTCAGTATTTTGTCTGATTTTGGGCACTACTCATTTTTACGATACTTTTGTGAAATTTGTGATTTGATTTATTTAAACAGGTTGCTTAAATGGTGGTGGTCAAATCAAGTCAAAGGCTGGCCAATCTCCAAAGGAGTTGATCCAGTTATTAGAAGCTGCTTACATGGAGAATGTGAGTGTTTTTGGAGTGTTGGAAGTAATTTCAGATGATTCTGTGGGGCTGTTAGACTCTCCTTGTAAATATGCCTTGGTTTGTTATATGGTGACAGCATCTACTATTGTCTTTGACGCTTACCCAACCAGATTTCATATCCAAGTCTTATCGAGCTGTCAACTTTGCTTATCTGTGATGACTCAGGTGTCAAACATTTTAGTGTCATCACCCCTGAACAAAACTTGAGGCTCGGTCACTAGCTATGAAATTTAAAGATCTCTAAGAGATCCTAAATGGAATCGTTGCATCTCTCTATCTTCAATCCATTCCAAGTACATAAACACATGAGCAATGATGCTCCATCTACTTTTGTGATTAAAATGAACTCACTAACAATGCTATATAAAACATTATGCTTCAAGGTTTTCATTGCATTGCACATGACTGTGCTTCCGTTGTTTTAGATGTTTTTGCTTTAATATCATACAGGTTTTAGTAGCTGATCCGTTCAAGAATCCCCTTGTGAAAAGTTTATATGATGAGTGGCTTGAGCAACCTGGTTCGCAGAAAGCTAAGAGATTCATGCACACAGATTACCACCCTGTGGTTAAAAGCATTACTTCTCAGTTGCACAATTGGTAAAAAGTTTTGCTGTCCTGACTTCTGATTACGGTATACTGTTGAAACTTTCCAACTTTGTCTCTCCACGTGGCCGACGCCTCAGATTGTGTGCCCATCGCCTGTAATGGGGAGGGCATTTGTGGAGTCCAGTTTTGATAGAGTAAACAGATTTGGTTTTCACTAAAATTTTTTCTCATGTATATATATATATACACTTTTTATTTGTGTTGTAGCCAGAGAAAGATTAATATGTGCTTATGTGATACCCCATATTTTGTTTGTGTTGCTGTCTTTTCCCATATTTTTTCATCCTCAAGTTAAGAGGTGCAATAAAAATTGCATCCATTCATGTATGTTTTTGTTCTTTGTTCATTCAACTCTTGTATCTGAATAAGAATGTCAAACGGGCCCGGGAATGATGGTGGCCCTAGTTCTGTAACAAACCTGTTGTCTTTGTATGTACTATTTTTTTTCCCCAAATAAAGTGTATATTGTTAACAATTGTGATGCGAGCATGAATGCCTTTGCCAGGATGGTTGTGAAATGGTATCAAAATCTTAGAGCTTTTAGGAGACCTTTATATTTTAGGTTCAAAAATGATTATATTTTATTAAATATGATACAGATGAGCAAAAAACTTGAAATAGAAAAATTCTATATATCACACTATCATCTTACTTTTATCTCATTATATAAGATGTGATATATTTATTAATATTAGATGATATTTTATTTCACTATGTAAGATGTGATATCATCTAATGGTGATAGATGTGTTACATTTTACATAATGGGATGAAAGTGAGGTGAGAGTGTAATGTATAGCATTATAAAATAAGACCAATGCTGGACAGAAAATACAGATTGATACTATTTAGGAAATGAAATACAATCCTAATAAGAGGTGCCCCTACAGAACAGAGACATTATATAGAAAATGGAATATACAGAAATATGATTCATCAGGATTTGGGCAACGGTATGATTTTGTTTTTACCACACCATAGCATCAAGTTTGGGGAAGGAATTGAATACGTGATTCCCTGCTTAACATTGATTTTATCAACCAGTGCTATCATTCATGGTTACAAATTTACATTCTATTGCAGTATTCATACCAAAGAATTATAAGCCTGTTCGTGATTATATATTGGTGTCCTTGGGGAACTGCCAGGACAGTGGAAACGTGCCCTTTGTGGATGTTTTTCTGCTTTCACCTGCTCAAAAAATCATAACAATCTCTTTTAATATTGAAAATTTGATGAACCTTTACTTTAAATGAAAGCAAACCTTGAGAGCAACACTAGCCATCTTAATTTCTCAACATGAATCTACAATAATACGAGATTCAATAGATAAATCAAATCTGATCATATAGGTGATATAAATAGTGTTCTTCACACCAGCTAATGCGACCAATGACCATGCATTTGTTAAAAATATTACAATAATAACTGTGCAAATTTTAGACTTATAGGCTCGAAATCTATACGTGGCATTATTCAAAATATTAAAAAATTATAATTCTTTAAGCCGAGCTAGTTTATTTGTGCATCTAAAAGGTTTGCTTATTTTATGGGCCTATCTAACAAAACTTTTTATTATGGTTAACGAGTTATGTTACATACAGTTATTTTTATATATTTTTTATGAATTTTATTGATGTGATTGACCAAAACTATTATTTTATACTAAAAATGTGATGCAGCCAATTATATTAATAGAGTGCGTAAGTAATATATAAAAATAACTGTATATAAAATTTTTATAAAGATGTAGTGGATGAAAATATTAAAATAATAATAATAATAATAATAAAGCTTCACTTGTGTTTTCCTAAAAGAAAATCCAGCATTTGTGATACCTTAGCCCTATTATTCAAAACAAAGAGGATAATATAAGCTTATCAGCCGAAGCCCAAATTAACTCCCAACTTTTTCGTGCTGGGCCCATTAGAAAGTTTTCCTGGCTAGTACAATCACTTTCTTCCCAAACAAACATAGTTTTCGTTTTTCTTCCTAGTGCAGTTCAGGTCCAAGAAAACACAAAACAGTTTTGTTAGAGCTTTCTCGCAGTAATATCTATTTATGCAACCACCGAAAAAAGAAAAAAAAAAGAAAAAAAAAAATTCATACGATCATCCAGTATCTGAGCATTTATGAGATGAACCAAATCCAAATCTACGTCAAAATCCAAAATTATCTAAAAGGAGTAATTATGTGCGATTTTGAGCTTTATCCCTGATTACCCATTTTGGAAGTTATCTAAAGGAACTCAGTGCCGGATAAATTTAGGGTTTATATTGGGCCCTTCAATCTGGTCTCCTGCTGATTCTTCCGTGTACCTTTTGATTTGTGCAAGCAGTGTTATATTACACAGGTGTTCGTGAGCTCGCTCAGCTTCAGAATTCAATGGGTCGCTCCCGTGGGAATTTCCACTCTGCCGATGAGGACCCCACCCAAAGGTTCTTATATGCTTTCGAATAATTTCATTCTTTTTTTTTTAAGTTTAGTTCACATCTGAGCTTGCATTGTTAGTGGGTGTTTTCTTTTTAGCTTTTAGGATATGCATTCCGTGTCCTTAGTTCTTACTGTTTCATATTTATAGGCGCAAAATATAAGGGAATCGTAAAAATGCTATATATAATTAGCGATATGTATTAATGTGAAAGTCAAAGAAAGGAATAAACATAAAATGGGTTTATGTCTAATCTCGGATATTACTAGTGGAAGCAGACTTATCAGCTGAAAGGGAACAACAGACGGGGAACAAAAAAGAAGCCTTATTGACAGCGTCTGTATATTTACTAAATAAAATACTCATAAGCTCTCCCTCTCTAGAAAAAAAATCTTGTCCCAGTGGTATGTATTTTGGTATATGCCTATGTAGTATTATCCTCTGTTGTTCTACTAAATTGAAGATTCTGAAGTAGTTTTATTTATTTACTCTGCTATGATTTCTCTGAAGCTTTGTATGTTTGTATGGATGTGTCATATTACTTGGTTCTTGGTTTTAAATTTCACACTGGTGTTGTTTTTATTTTGATACCAATTTTTGGCTTTGCAGATCAAGGAGAAAAAAACCTGCATCCAGTGGTGAAAATTCAGAATCTGCATCTGCAGGTACGTATTTACCATCACATAGCTTCAAACGTAATCTGGAAGTAAATTTATTAATGACTAAGCTGTTGCCCAGATCAGAATACATAGAATCGTTTCAGCTATTTTTCAAACTCAACCCCTACCCCACTTCTTCACGGTCCCGGGACACATACATGCAAACCCTCACCCCTCCTAGCTATGTCATAACATGCAATAAACATTTAATGAGAAGTATTTGTATGTGGCCTGCCCAAAAACCTCAACTATGTTAATGTTAGTTAGGTCATCTGATTGAGGTTTTGCCCTGGCACAGGCTTTTGTAATTTTTTTATTTTGTTGTGTCCTAGCTGATGTTGCCATATTGAGTTTGAGTACTGCCCACTATGGATGTCTTGGCCTCTGGTCTTTGGCTGAAATGGGGGAAGTTGGGAAGCTGGGGTAGACTCTGGTGGATTTGGATGATTGAGGGGTGGGGAAGTTGGCAGTGAGGCTTGTGTGAGGCAGTGGTGGGTGGAAGGCAATGAAACTGGACTATGAACTTGTTTGCAAAAGAGAGAGAGAAAAAAAAAAAAAAAAACAAAGCAAACAAGAAAGGGGTAACTGGAAGAAGGGAGGCCAGTAAGGAGGGGGAGGTGAGGAAGGGGCAGATCTAGCCTCCAAGATAACATTAAAATGAAATATAAAAGGAGAGATGGGAGGGAGAGAGGGAGTGAGGGAGGGGAGGAAAGAGAAGGAAGGAGTTGGGAGGGGGGGTGGATCCTTCCTCTCTCTTCCCGGGCAGCTCACAGAGGGGATGGAGCACACTCACAGTTGGAGAAGTGGGGTGCTCTCGTGGGGAGAGAAAGAGAACAACATGGCATGCTGTTGAAAAATGATATAGGCATCATAAAGTTCTTTGATATAGGATTTTTGAAACATGCGTAATGTAGAAGCTGCCGTAACAATATGATGGTGCTGATGATTTTCTAACGAAATCACATTGCTAGTAGCCTAGTACTTCCTGTTGCTATCTTTATGCTTTTTACCCATTTTTCTCTCCGAACCTTATGGTTATTCTCTTTGCATGTCTGTGTTTTATTTTCTCTTATTTCTTTCGAGTTAGGTCAAGGAGCAAGTGAAGGGAAAAGGGCTTTATACCACTGCAATTATTGCAACAAAGACATTACGGGGAAGATCAGAATCAAATGTGCCGTATGCCCTGATTTTGATCTATGTATAGAGTGTTTTTCTGTTGGAGCTGAGGTGACACCTCATAAGAGCAATCACCCTTACAGGGTTATGGTTAGTACGATCAATAAAATACTTTTCCGCTGGTACCATGTAGACTGAGTTTTACATGGCGTTAAGTTATTAATAGAGGCTGTTATTCAAAGTATTATGATGAGGATGTGACTTCGTGCCTGTTTCAGCATGATGATTGATAATACAGACTCAGGATAAAAGAATGAGAACCCATAAATTGTGCTTATGCTTTTATGTGTGTTCATTTCAACAGGACAATTTATCTTTTCCTCTTATTTGCGCTGACTGGAATGCAGATGATGAAATACTGCTTCTAGAGGTACTTTCCATCCTGGTTTAATCCCTTCACAGAGTTGACGGATCCTAATTATTTTTATCAGCAATATTTGGTACCTGGATTATTTTGCTGGTTTTGAAAACTTTCTTATTTCAGGGAATTGAAATGTATGGCTTGGGCAATTGGGCAGAAATTGCTGAGCATGTGGGGACTAAGAGTAAAGAACAGTGTATAGAGCACTATACAAATGTATATATGAGCTCCCCATACTTCCCTCTCCCGGTATGACATTTCAAACAAAATGAATTCTCTTCTGAATTGCAACTTCTTAGAAGAGTAAGTCGTGGAACATATTTTTTTATTAGGACATGTCTCATGTTGTTGGAAAAAATCGAAAAGAGCTTCTTGCCATGGCTAAAGGACACAGTGAGGACAAGAAAGGTGTGTAACTGTAATCATCTTTATGATAACTCTTTAATTCTTTTTCTTGGGTTATCATATTTATGCAATAGTCAAGAAAAATTATTATCATGTTTCTAGATGTAGGTAGCTGACGCTCTGGATAATTAAGGTATAGCCTTGTGATTATAGGATAATTGTAACTGAAGACCTGAAACGGTTTTCTTGACCTAGTCGACCTATCTGACCCAGTGAAGTAAAAGACTCAATTTGTAGTGAATTGGGAAGAAGAAGTTCACGTGATTGAGGCTATTTTATTCCTTTAGTGATGAGCAATTGCCGGTGACTTTTACAGGATTTCCCATGATCGGGGAGCTTAATTTGAAGGAAGAATCTACGTTTTCTCCTTCAAGAGTCAAGTATGCTATCATTCTCTTCCATGGATGCAATATAAAATTTAGTTGAGATGCCTTCCTGTATGATTTTTATTAATTTACTCAGAGTTGAAGATTCACATAAAGGTGGTTCCTCTGGACGCTTATTGTCTAACTTAACTGCTGGTGAGGCAAAATTTAACCCTGACTACTTTGGCATGTTTTAACTAACAGTTTGTTCAACTAAAAATTGGGCATACGATCCTTGGATTCTGTGCCTTTGTTTTCTTATGCTTCAGAGGTGGAATCTGGGGTTCGCTCTAGTGGCTCAAGTGCAGCATCAACAGCTGCTAACAAGAAGGCATCTAACATGGCCCAGGTTAAAGATGGCAATGGTGTTGTTAAATTGGAAGGTGTGAGACAATCTACAGATGGCAAATGGTTGATAGTTATGTATATCTTTTTGTCAATTTATGATTTCTATTAGTCTTTATGTAGTTAAAGGATTTCTGAGTGTGTGCAGCTGACAACATCGCATTTTGTTGTTTGTTGGCATCTATTACATTCTATGGATATACATTTCATTTACTACAAGGTTGAAAGCTTGGGTGGTGCGTTCATAATCTATATGGTTATGACCTGTGTACCTGGGCTTTGCCTATTTCTATGAATATAACTTCTTGATTACCTATCAAAAAGAAATAATCTATATGGTTATGATAACAACAGGATATTAAAGTACGTTCTTTTATGTTCTTGCCAGATCCCCAAGCAGATAGGAGCTTTGGAGGGAAGAAACCAAATTCTTCTGGGAATAAGGGTCCTTCTTTAGTTGAGTTGAGTGGCTATAACCCCAAAAGACATGAGTTTGATCCTGAGTATGATAATGATGCTGAACAGTTATTGGCTGAGATGGAATTTAAGGATACAGACACAGAAGATGAACGTGAGCTGAAGTTGCGAGTGTTGCGTATCTATTCAAAGAGGTATGTGGCCTTAATAATTTGATTTTCACACTTATCAGAAGATCCGTAAATTGAAACTTGTTAAGTCAAAACTTCAGGTGTCACACCATCCTATCCTAATGTACAGATGAAAAAAAAATTATCTTTAATAAATTCATTATGAGGACAGGATGACGGTATTCTGCAGAATCTCTAGTATACTACAAATCTCTCTCTCCTTCTCTCTCTCTCTCTCTCTCTCTCTCTCTCTCTCTTCTGAAAAGCCATATTCTTCAAATCTTTTGCAAGCTTTCATTCTTTGGACGTTTTATTTACACTATTTAATAATATAGCATATGCCTGCTAGTTCATACTTAAATATTTTTGATAAGTTAGTTCATACTTAAATATGTTTAGTCAGGCACTCACTCTCTCTCTATCTGCATTGCTGTTAAAATAAACTTGTTGGCAGGCTTGATGAGAGAAAGCGTAGGAAGGATTTCATACTAGAAAGAAGTTTGTTATATCCAAATTCTTTCGAGAAGGACTTATCATCTGAAGAGAGGGCAATCTGTCGGCGCTATGATGTCTTCATGCGTTTTCATACCAAAGAAGAGCATGAGGATTTACTTCAGACTGTTATTGCAGAGCATCGGACACTAAAACGAATTCAAGAACTTAAGGTGTGATAAATGGCTAGCCCCATAGGCTTCTAGATGGGTCTATAGAAAATAAGCATGGTTGTGCCTGAAATCATTTATATGCTATTCCCAAATTATTCCTTATTTAACAAGCATACCTCTTGGTCTTTTATTCTTGAAAGTTTCTGTGTTATACTATGGTCGCACACTTGCACACAAATGCTATACACTAATTTGAAGAATGCCTCATTGACTTATCAAAAAAAAAAAAATTTGAAGAATGCCTCATTCTGATATGAACTATGATGATGCTTCGGTTTGACAAAATAGAGTTTTCCGTGCAAGGTTTTTATTTTATTTATTTTGCAGGAAGCCCGAGCTGCTGGTTGCCGCACTTCAGCCGAGGCTAATAGATACCTTGAACTGAAAAGGAAAAGGGAATCTGAAGAAAATGCTCGTAGAACAAAGGAAAGCGCTCAGATTGGTCCAAGCAGTCAGGCTGGTCCAAATACGTTCATGGCTTCAGAGTCTGTTGGCAAGGAGTTGAATTCCAGACCAGTAGGACAGGCTGCGTCAAGCTCTGTGAATGATTTGGATATAGGGGGCTCTCATGGGGCAGATCTATTGTCTGAAAGTGTTAGTATCCGGTCCCAACTTCCTCATTCTTACTCAAGAAAGGGCACCTTTCTGATAGTTTGCCATACTTTAAAATTGACTGCCTACTAAGTAAAATCATTGACATCACCCTGCTTCCATGTGTTGACAGGAGAAACGGCTATGCAGTGAGATTCGGCTACCCCCACCTCTTTATCTTAAGGTGCAAGAAGTGATGTCAATCGAAATAATCAATGGTAATGTTACTAAGAAATCCGATGCCCATCACCTGTTCAAGCTTGAACCTAGCCAAATTGACAGGGTTTATGACGTTCTTGTGAAAAAGGGGATTGCTCAGCCATGAAACCATCTCACGGGTTACATTTCAATAGTAACTTATTCCATTTGTGTAACTTTTTTCTCCAGGAAATTAAAAGCATGCTATATATTTGCGTGGCCTATTCTTAAATGATTAATAGTCAATCGGTGATAGTCAGAAGGATTTCGGAAATGTGTACCTATTCAGATTGAGTTGAGTAGTGTTACAGAAGGGAAGACCCCATTTCTTCACCATAATCTTGCCCAACAGGTACAGATTTTAGGGTTTGCTTGTCTGCGATCTCCTCTCTCTATATTTTAGAGTTGAACTTGTAGTCTTGTACACCCTGCTTCTCCTAGAAAAAATTGCAAACCCCCTAGAGATATAGAACACCTGCATTTTCCTTCAGTTTTTCCTACTCAGTGTGATCTACTGTTTTTACGAGAAGAGTCGTTTATGATAAAACCGTAAGAACGTGCATTTACACTTTTCTTTTTCCTACTTCTGTTATTATCTTCACAAGAATCTAATGGGATAGACCTCTGCAAACAAGGACTGCAAGGAAGTCGGGATTTGTGTTTGTGAACAAGAGTATCTTGAATTGGCAGAGAAATAGGCATATATCAATCCGAATCCTCAGACTAATAACGAATAGAATTGATGAATCTTTGTGAACAACGCCAATGGAAATTGGGATTCTTGGATATTTGAGATACCAAATGCTATATTAACCATACAGGGATTTGAAATGATCTAGTTGTGTTGCAATCTCATGTTTTAGTAGTCAGCTAGGAGCTGGGAACTAGAGGCAGCCGTATCTGAATTGTGACAATTGCATTCTGATCACATTCACTTACTAGAGAGAGGAAGATCAACAATGGTTACAAAGCACGTCCATTCAATTTCTTTAAGAAAATAAAATAACCTTTACAGTTGAAAACTCAAACTATACTTCATAAATTAGAAGTTATGGTGGAAGGGACAAAGCCAGAACTTCCACAATGGTTGCACGCCTGCGAGTGCAATCTGACTGAATAAAAACTACAACTGTCTAACCTGACATACTAGCCTTAAAAGTTTCATTACAGATAAAATTCTCATTTCCATCCGACAATGTTAAAAACCTGCCAGAAAAATTGCTGTACATCTGCCGATTCTCCAGAAGTTATAATACTTGAGATTCTCCTATATCAAAAGTCATGCACCTACTTTACACGAAGAAGGAACCCTACGTTAGGGATCTTTGATTGACGTCAAGACTATTCACCTAAGACATAACACTATGTTAACTGTTCTTGGGCTTCAGCTGCTGACATCTCTGGTTGGCAGAATCAAGATCACCATTAGCATTGTTATTTTCTTTTACATCACCATTGGCATTATTATTACCATTTTCATTCTCACAAAGCCGCCTTGTCAAATCAATACGTTTCATTTTTCCTTGGAGGTCATCCGATATGGCTAAGTCAGGTACTTCTTGTTGGTGTTCTCCAACTGTTTCAAGTTTGGGAATTGTGTAAACTTTGGGCTCCAACAATGTGGTGCCACACCCAGATGCTTCAATCATTGCAGAAGACACTGCGGGCTCCAAGCCAGGACAAACATTTTCACTTAAACAACTGAGTATGTCAGGCTTCCCCTTTATATCAACCCATTTGTTTTCTACCCAATCTCTGGACGTTCGAAAGTCCTCTCTCCTTAGCTTCAGACAATTGTGTTCGCCTAAGATGAAAGTGCAAGTCATATCACCACCCATAACAACTGATGTGCATAACCCAGACACGACATCGTCCATTAACTTATGAGAGCAGCTCATTTAGCCAAGTGCTCTCAATACAATGTAACAAGAATAATTTTAACTTTAGTGCTCAGATACTACCATATTAGAACATACCAGGGATGTAAACATGCAGGGTGTCATTTCCAGATGCGTTGACTCCAATTATAACACCTTCCCACCAGCCATCATTCCACCATGCATCAACTGCTGTACCAACCTCGAACTTACAGTGGATAAAATCTTCAGGAGGGCTTGGCCGAATTGTCAGGCGGCCTGAGCATCTCATGCTGAATTTATCAGGAGCTGCAACTCTAGCAGCAGGGACCCATTCCTAAATATTCGCAAAACTGTCAGAAGTTCTATTTTGTTTCCAGGTTAGTTATTTATAAGAAATGAAACATTAAAGCACATGCACATGGTGAGACAATTTATGGGATCATGGGCCATTTGCTCAGGTTGTAAAGCCCAAGCATTGCCTGCAGTATTGTTTCTACGACTACACAAATTACAGAACCAATCAATATGGCATGCAAGATTAGCAACCTAATTAAATACCATTCAAGTTAAGTAATCAAGCTTCTATGCGATTTATATTGGAGGCAGGGTCCAATAGCAAAAATCTACTGTCCCAGATATTTGTCTCTGCCACAGCCTATTTTTCATTGCCTTTTTTGTTAAAGAGTCAAAGCCATGGAAAATTCAAAAGTTAAATTCCAGCCGCATTTGCATACCTCTAGATTGCCATATCCATCTGCATCCTGTACATCATCATATTGAACTTTGAGATGCTTCTGAGATGCCCGCAAGACCTTACACCTAAACCAGCAGCCTCGAATGCCACTATCTTGACAGAGCAGTTCTATCTTATCATCAACCTTAAAAGAACGAGGACATTGGGATTCAACAATCTTTTTTCCCATTGTTTTCCTTGAAAATCTCAATTTCAACTTGGGGAGCTCTGGTTCACACTTTGTTATCTGATTCCCAGGGAATGAATTTCTGGCACCAGAAGAACCAGTTTCAAGTCCTTGATGCCCATTGTAACTTCTATTCCTCTTAGTAACCATCCTCAAAGGATCATCATGTGCTAACTCTTCCTCATCTTCAATATGCAATTTATGGCGTTTCAGTTTTTGCTTTGAGACAAGGAAACCATCTATAGAAGAGAGGATTGCTTGATTAGAATACCCATGCAATTTAGGAAGAGTGAAGGGCTTGATCATATTGTTCTTAAACTGCCTAAAGCACACATGGATTCCAGATGAAGAACCAGGTGCAATAGCAGCCACACATTTTTCATAATGCTTAGGAGTCAAAACTATTGCAGGACCGTCAACACACTCGGCACTGATCACCTGAACATGGGGTGTGATGAAAACTTCTCTTGGGTGGGGATTCAGTTGAGGAATTACACCCTTGACTTCTTTATTGTGGTGAAACCACCGCACTTTTACCTTTTTGAGTCCTTTTCTGTCTTCATACATATCTTCCAAGTAACCAAGATACTGATTTCCTTCTTCAGCCATAATAAATACAAATGAATGGACCTGAACATAAAGGAAAAAATAAAACAAAAGGATGAAGAAGAAGAATACTTGAGAATATGAACAAAGCAAAACCACTAGAAATGTAGAAGCATCAAGGCATGTGTTGATGCTTACGGCTATAGTAGTTTTGTTCCTGCAAAAAGCTGGGTAGTGCTTTAGCTGTTTGGCACAGATCCAAGCAACACCAGACCATACAATCTCTGAATCTTGAACTCTCAATTTCCTTGCCACCTATATTTTACAATGAAGAATTCAAAATTTTGATACTATAGATTAAACAAATAAAACAACTAAATCTTATAAGCAGATAGCAAACTACAGTAAATGGATACCATACGATCTGGAACGTAAGTTTGACGAGTGCAGAATCCAGTCATCGACACTTCAAAAGATCCTAAAGTTTGCCTTGAGTCAATCATTGGAGAATCTGTTAACAAACATACTAAAATTACTTTTGAAAAATTTGCTTCACAACCAGAAGGCAAGTTTCATTTCGACATAATTCACCTAAGACTTTTGTTTATACAAGTATAATTCACCTTAGACTAATTTTATGACATCCAATTGAGGAATATGTAAACAGAACCTCATGACAAGAAGACCACGCACAAATCTAAATGTGATGCCTGAAAGTAGTGAAAAATTAGGCATATTTCAAGTTAAAAAGGATCAAACCATTGAATGCTAATCCATTAATTACTGGCAAGTGGCAAGGTAAATGAGTCTAGGTGCAACCCAAGATCCAAACGGGCCAATTTGAACCCCTTAATTGTTTTTGGTTTGGTTTCAACAGATTCGAATCATGAATAATGTCTGGCTTAATTGTGCAGGGTAACAATGCCCTTACTCAGGACTAACCCCTGTTAGACAAGCGGGTGTTGCTCAGAACTTTTAAAAGTGATCCTGTCATTCTCATCCCAATTATACACACCTGGGTTAAGAGGGATGGAAACAGACTTTCAGTCCAATAGCCTATAGTGGCCCAATCAATGAAGTGAATTAGAAATATACTGGACTGCTAATTGAATACTTATGAGCATTACCTAATTTCTTTTGGTGACATCCCAAAAGCTTACTGGGCCAATACTGGCTCGATTTAAGACTACCGATGTTAAGTTATTCTATTTGGACCAATCAAAAAAAAAAAAAAAAAAAAGGTTATTCTATTTGGTAATCACTCCTACAAGCAAAACAGGAAATTAGCAAAATTAAAGAAAGGTTTTCCTGTTATGCTCGATCAACAGAAACCTCATACGTCCATACAATGACTATCACACAAATTTAATTTCCTAATTGGTAGTTGCTCATGTTAACCAACATTAAAAGAACAACAGAAGAAAATAAAATTTAATTTATGGGACTAAAAAGTCCAGATATGAATGAAGCATGTTAACCCCATACTAGATCCTAGATATATAGCATTTCACCAAAACTTTTAAATACTGAAATTGCTAAGATTTGACAGGTAGAAAAAATGCCAGCATAATTAGCATGAAGAAAGGTGCAATACAGTTGAGGCTTTAATTGAGAACTCAATAAATACATTGGAATTATAGATTGGGGGGAAAATGGTAGGATCTGCAATAATCACAAAAAATTATAAAGAAATTATGGAAAGCATAAAAATAAAATTGACAGATGAGAGATTTCAGGTTCGATACAGTACTTCTTCATTGTCACTGTCCCAAGATCATATCGAAAAACTCAAAGCATCTCTCAATCAAGTGGACAAATTGGGTTTGTAAATATCAAAGAAGAAGACAAGGATGTGGTGGAAAGAGCCTACGGAAGTACCGAGACACATAACCACAACCTCTCTTATATGGAAAGATGGTGAATAACTGGCTCTCTCTCTCTCTCTCTCTCTCTCTCTCTCTCTCTCTCTCTCTGTAGCTTTAAAAATACAGAGGCATGTAACAACAGCCTCTCTTGTATAGAAAGATGGAGAATCACTGGCTGAGCTCTCTCTCTTTCTCTCTCTCAATAAATACATTTTTTTTATGACGGGGAATTTGGGAGACTGCAAACTTAGCATGTCTTCTTACACATAACCAGCTGAGCTCTCTATCTCTCTCAATAAATATATATTTTTATAGCGAGGAACTTTGGAGACTCTCTCTCTCTCTCTAGCTCATGAAAATATAGAGACACATAACAATAGCCTTTAAATATTGATGAAGTATAAGGAGCGGTCAGAAAGAATTTATGATTGCAACAAAATAGATACATCTTCTCTTGAAAATCAATTTTCTTAGACTTCTAACCCTTGACCCTGAAACGTGACATACAACTTCTCCTAAAATGGAAATTTCCACTGCATGATTTCGCATTATTAATGAAGTTAATTTCAATCTTCTAATCCGAAATCAAATGAATAATAAGAGTCTTGATGAAAAGGAATGCTGAATTACCATATTGGTCTATAACTATAAATTACTTCCAATCTAACTAGCTAACTCAATATAATTATAACCTTGAGACCAACAATGAAACTACTACTGCAAATATTTAGACATGGAACATGAATTACTACTTCTAGAATGTTTACCATGCCAGTAGATAACATAAAACTCCTGTGCACTTGTATATGCACATGAGAAAGGGAAAATCATACATAAATAAAAATAATCTGCTATGGTGGATTTAAAAGAAAAAATCGAATAAAGCGCAAAAGGAGTAATCCAAGTACCCAGGACGTATACAAGTGATTCACCTATCAAGAAAGCTAAACAGAGAGAAGAGAATCCTGTAAATTTGGCGTTTGCTGCGCCAACACTATATGGAATAAGTCTTAATAAATGTATATCTTATTCATTGAACATAGAGTTTAAGAGTAAAGATATAACTGGAACGAATCCCAAAGATGGATAATATTTGACCGACATTAACAAAAGGTCAGTAAGGCAGCAACACATAATCACAACTGCACTATCACAGGAACTTGCTCCCAAACACAAAATCATGAACACGCATGCAATCACTGTCCTAAACACCACATCCTCAATGCCAGTCTTCTTACATGTTGAAATTTATGCTTACACAACATGTTGAGCAATGATTTTTGTCAACTTTCACGCTAAGTTTAGAGCAGATTAAATAATGTATTATACTATCATTTATTTTATTCATTTGCATTGAGTTGAATACATACTTGAAATATCTGAGTACGGCACACGATGCCTTGAGACCAATGATGTGAGCCATTCAACCACCTCTCTTCTCGCCCGCCATTTCGTGCACGCATTGACGGATTTCTCAAATCCGGGCAACGCCATAAACGCATCCGAGACTACATATGTCATGTGCCTAACACTCCTCTCAGTCCCAACAACAGCAAGGACTGAACCCCCCGACACATCCTTTAGATAAAAATGAATTACACGGTTACCACGTTCATGACATTCGATGCGCTCCTCCCATTCCACGAAACTATGATTATCCACAGACATCCTCGTCACCACGAAAGTCCTCAAGGAGCCCCTTTTACCACATTCAGCTGAAAAGGCTCTATTCCAACAACAAGCCCGTCGGCAAACAGTAAAACAACCAAACCCAGTTCACAAAACCCTCAGATGGCACTTAGCTTCTCACAAGAATCAACCCCCAGTAAAGGAAAACCAAAGCCCGACAGATTAGAAGAAACCCAATTGACAAAAGCTGACTGCGTCTCAATATCTACGACAAGAAAACACAATATATTTTCTTAGACTGCCTGTTCTACATCTGAAACGAACGGCCGCTTAGAAGCGGGGTTTAGCCAAGTGAAAAGAACTCGGAGGACTAGGACCGGAGCAGCATTAACTGGAAGAAGGGGGGTCAAAAAGGAAGAAAAGAGTCAGGTTTTTCTACATTTAGTAACGAAGCCGAGAAGGTAAGAAGGTAAACAAGCCGAAAATGGGTTTCAAACGGTTGAAAGAACAGACTCGGAAGGTTACAGTTTGAACTTTGGTTGAAGAGTTTTACCTTGTACCAGTAATGTCTCTATGGAAGTTCACGGAAGAGACCGCGAGAGAGAGAGAGAGAGAGAGAGAGAGAGAGAGAGGCTTTGAGAAGAGTGGGTTTTGCTGCAGAGTTTGTGAGCCGTGGGGAAGCAGGACCTGGGAGGCCGAAACATCTGGTGACGGTGGTAAGAGGAGAGGGCACAAAAGGAATTATGGAAAACACGTAGGGATATCCTTGTACCCTGCCGAGTCCTGCAGAGTCCTGCAGCATAGCTGACTGTACACGTGGTCATGTAATCCATTCATTTAACCTAATTATTATTATTCTGACCCTTAACTAACGACGTCGTATGCCTGTTCTTCTATGTGCATATATCTATATATAGGTGCTGAATAATCCGTCATATTACTATCCCAAGTAACGCTATTTATAACGTCTATTTGTGACATTGTTGATAAAATCGAGACAAATTATATTTACAGTCGTAAGTACGAAAGTACCGTATAATTATTTTAAAATAAGTGAATAAATATGAGATTTACAAAAAATTAATTTTTTAATAGTATACTATACTTTTTTATAAAATGACTGTACGACGCCTGTACACTTAACGACTATATGTAGCATTACTCAAGAGGTAAATCTATGATTTGTCTTTTGTTGAGTTTATGAAGCTTAGTTTTGTCAATGTGTGACTGTGTCGCCGATTTGATGACACAACCAAATAAGGATGAGTTATGGTTTTTTGATAGATTTTTAATAAGGCTTGGCCCCAGCCGAAGTAGTTTTTGACACTATTTGCAATCAGAAAATGTTTACTCAGCTCAAGTTATAGGTAGCTTAAGCAAAGCTCAGATAAAGAGTTTGCTTGAATCTTACTCGACGAGTAGTTTGAGTGAGCATTTCTGACCGTAAACAGTATCAAAAATACGATTTCTTCATATAATAAAATTCTCTGCAGTTGTATGAATGCAGACACATTACCAAATTACGTTAAAATATTGTGTTATGCGATTGATCTATTTGTATTTGCTTTAACTTGTTTGTCATGGTTGTGTTCTTCACATCTTTAACAATAACAAGAATACTTGACAAATTATCCAGCTTTCTTTTAGGGTCATTGGAGATGGATCCAGTTTAGGCCTTGGGTTTGAGACATGATTGAGGCTCGAGTACAGATCAAAGCTAGTTGAGTTGACTTTATAGCAAGAAATTTCAGGTCCAATTCACTTGAGTCCCGTTGCCATAATATTTTATCAGATGCAAGAAATCAAGAAGGTACTGTGCGGATTGTATACATATCAAAGTGCAACCTTGTGCTTCAGCAACAAGAAACAGATGAAACTGAGAGAGGGTAACGGAAAGAAAAAAGTTACTCAACCTCCAGTTTTTCAAATGCACTCAACACTCCTTACGTGGCGAACCCGGTCCGGAGCCACATCACGGTTTTTTCACCCAATTTCAAATCAGTCAAGGAACCCAGCCTCAGACCATCTCCGAACACTTCATTCTCCTCAGACCATCTCCGCAGACCATCTCCAAACGATGCTCTCCCTTAGTCCTCCTCCCTCTCACGACGTTGTTCAGTTCTCCCTCTGTTTGTCCGATCCCTTGCTCAACTCCTCCCTCTCAGTCGACGGCTTCTTCTTCTTCTATTTCACCAGTTCTTTCTCACCCTAACCCTAGAAAATTTCTTCTCCAGCTAGAACCACAAATGCAAGCCGAGAAAATTTCTTCACCACTAACGCACGCCAAGAAAATTTCTTGTCCAGATAGAAAATTTCTTCTTCTTCTCCCTCTCCCTCTCTCACCCCTTCTCTTCTCTCTCACCCAACAAACATCGGTTCGCAGATCCATATCAGGAATAAACATAAAATTAGAGTAATGCTAAAAATGGAGTGATGAAACCAAAATATTCAAATAAAAACCCTTTCCTTTAATTTCTTACCCTTGTAAGACGACAAACGGTGGCTCTCTCCAACTACAATGCCAACGGAAGACTTGAACCCGTGCAGGAATGGAAGCTAGAGAAGCCGTACGGAAATGGACATAGTAGAGGTGATCTTTTCTTACACAGTGCCGAACTCATGACCCATGTTGCTGGCGTCTTGGAGCTACTCGGTTCCAGCGTGAAGGAGCCGCATGGGGCGGCCAGAGGGTGATGCCGGCGAAAGAACAACAGCAGGGCGAGTTTGGAGAGAACGCCGGGAGGATGTTGGGGGGGGGGGAGAGGAAATTGAATCAGAACCCATGACCAAAACGCTGCCGTTTTGAATTTAAAAACAAAAAAACAAAAGCCACGTAGGCTGGAGTGTGGGGGTTGCATGAACAGTGGGTGGTTGTGTAGATGAACTCTAACGGAAACTACTGGCATAGCTGAACGACGTGCTTTCTCCAGGACCAAGACCCTCCCCGTTTATTTAATTATATAAAAGCCAAGTTAAAAACTTACTGACTTGGCATTCTTCACGCACAGTGGCATGGCATTGAAATCAAAGCTCTTGTAAGATCATATATTCTAAAAAAATTAATACACTAATTATACGTACAATAATTGTTCCAAGTTATCGAGTATAATAGATCAATAATATAAAGCTAATGTCTAAAAAATTGCTATTTCCATCTAAAGCTTGGCAAACCAGATTTATCAACGACAAAAAATCTATATAGTTGCCGAGGTAATTGTAAAGTAGGAAAAAAAATAAAGTAATACATATTCACTACAAGAAAATTATTTATTTACGATTAGTTATATCTAGTGAAATGACTATTTATAATTAAAATGAGTCACAAATAATCTTTTAGTTATAAAAGATTAGTCACAAATATCCGTTTTTCTTATAGTAATTGCTTCAAGGTTAGCTAAACCATGTGCCATGCCATTATCTTCTCATAATTTATGAAAAGGAGGATTTAACCAACGAACTAATCTAGACTTATGTGTTCTAATCTTCAATAAAGACATTCTCAAAAGATTTAATATAGAAACATCACTATGCCTGAATATACTCCTTGATGCAACAATTCTAGTTAAAACAAACCAATTAATTATTTTAATTATTTCCCTCTTTTGTCTAAAGTCAACTTGTGTGTTAAATTGAAAAAAAAAAAAAAAAAATTTCTTGTGCTTTTTTACTTTGTCTAACACAAAAATACAAAAAGGAAAAAAAAAATACTTTTAAAATATGTAAAAATTCTATGTCCAATCATTTTTACATATTTTTTGTATACTTCATTAATATAATTGATTATGTATTAAAAAAATTAATATAACTAATTATATTAATAAAATATATAAAAATAATTATACGTGATATTATTCTAAAACACGTCATTTTCTTTTCTTGTCTCGTGGCCTGTCTAGCTTCCCCACAGCCAATTAATATGACAGGTGACTTAAAGCATACTGATAAGTACAAGGACTGAAACATCCTAGAGTTTATATTTACAGATTATTTTACTTGCATAATGATACGCGTTGACGTGTTAATTATTAAAAATAGTAAAAATTTTAAAATTTAAAATTTAAATTAAAAACAAATACTGATAAAATAGATTTATCTCTTCTTGTTTTTAACCATCCTTAAAAGTCTTAAAAAAATAAAGAAAAATATAATTATAAGTATAATTATACACTAATTTGTGCATCAATGTAATATGATTAGTCAAAAAGTAAATTTTATTAAAAATAGTATTAATTTAAATTTTAAATATGAATAAATCAGTATTGATATACAGATTAGTGCGCGATTATATTTATACGTAGTAAAACTCAAAAAATAATTATAATGTTTGCACGAAGTTAAGTACAAGATCAGTTCTTATGGTCTCAATTCCTTTATATCCCTTTTGAAGGGAATGAAGATTTTCTACTAAGTAGTTGGAGTATTCTTTTCTTCTTCTTTAATTAGACAAAAATTAATATTCTTTTTAAACTTTTTTGCACATTTAATTTTGTTTATATAATTTTACTTACGGCTGATACAAATAATCATAACAACAATAATTATTTTTCTTTTGTCTGTACAAATGTGACCGTGATTCAAGTTCTCACACATGTTGAGGTGAGTCCATTACATATATTTATATGTATGAAACTTTCTGCTTATCATCTTGCATATACCATATATTAATATGTGATTTATTTTTTTTATTTTTTATTTAAAAAATATGTTTTAAATAAAAGATAAAAATAATAAATCACATATTGACGTGAGAATAATGAGTAACAATAAGATTGATAAATTTCGTGAACGAAATGGTCGATAATATCCCAAAACCTGATCACCATTAAGACTGGAAATTAAATCTTAATTAGGAAGCCACTCGATCAAGATGATTGAATTATGAGTAATGCTACAGTTACCGAAAACACTCACCGAAAAAGTTACCGAATCAATGCATTTTTTTAAAATTTTTTTATATTTTTAAATATATGTTTTTTTTTTTTTAAATTCACACTATCACTTAAAAAAAATTTACTTAATCACTAAAAAAAAAATTCGTGTTAAATTATATATATATATATATATATATATGATGATGACTAGTCATGGTTCAAGCGGTATCTAAACACGCAACTCAATCAATATATATTATTAATGTTGTGCAAGATGAAAAGAGACTAACAACCACCAGAAAGATAGAGCAACCTATCATGGAGCTCCAAATGGATGACCCTCACCCATGAACACCTAGCAAACAACTTTCAGATCCCACATTATTTAATACTGAATTGAAATATCGTAAAGACTAGATATTCGCTTGTTTTAGTGCGTAATATATTGAAATAATACGCAGTCTTGTGGTTCACGGGTCTGTCTGTTATTATATATGATGATCACTCTGCCTATATAAACAAGTGCATGCAATCTTAAAGAATTAGCTCCAAAAGTTAAAACTGAATCAACCTTTTTGACAATAGAAACTCTCCTCTCTCGAGTCTTAAGATCAGAGAGAGAGAGAGAGAGAGAGAGAGAGAGAGAGAGAGAGAGATCAGACATGGCTTTGAATTGGCTTCTTCATTCTGCATGTCATATTTTAGGGTCACCAAAGGACACAGAGATGCCCTCATGTAACCCTACTGTTGGGCACCCTAATGAAGGAAGCGTGCAAGGAGATCATGTAAACAGTTTAAAGGTCGTCCCTAATGGAGGCCAGGGTGGGAAGGAAATACACCCTGCAGCTCCAGTGTTCCAAATGCCTCTGCACTACCCTCGATACAACAAGGCAGAATACGAGATGATGGAGGAGTGGAAAGTGGACCTTCTTCTCCAGCAATATGGGCTCAACTTTAAGGGCAATCTTGATGAAAAGAGGGCATTTGCCATGGGTGCATTCTTATGGCCTGATCAGTATTAGTTAACCAAGTTTATTTATTCCATGCAGGTTTCTGTTTCATGAAAAATATGAAGGGGACAATATTAATCTTGCTGCTGGTCATCACTGATGCCAATCTCTTATAATCTATTGTACTGGTTTTGTACTATTTTATAACATATGATTGAGGATCATGTATAATATTGTATGATTTGTAATTATAACATATGTTTTGTGTCATATGTGTGCTTCCATAAATGATATCTTGCACTTGTATTGTACTATATATATATAATCTTGTGGTTGTAATTAGTTGTAAGAAAGTTGTGGTTGGTCCAAGGCTCACCCGTTTCTCACATGATATTGCCTCAATCCCAAACTTTCCTTTTCGTTTTCTTTTTGAGGTGCTGAGTTCATGACAGCTTTTCTTTGAGTGACTACTGTCCTAGTAGAGAGAGGGGGGATTGAACCCCAAAGGCCACATGAGCTATAGGCCCCATGGTCTCTAAGGATCAGGACAGGGTGGTGCCGTTCGGCAAGGGCTATTGGCATGAGAACTCTGACGACTCATTCTAGTACTGATTATGATGACCAACTGACTCGATCTAATGACTAAAAGTTATCCCAAGATCAAAATAGCACTAATTAACTTGCGGCTAACAGATCAATTATCTCAATCTCATGCATGGTTTTTCTAGGAATGTTACTTCAAACTCTTGCACTTTAAAATGGATCGTCAAAATTCTTAGTAACCAATCAGATTGATTTACGTGTTATTATTTTGACAATCACAAACATCCCTCACAGGAAAGAAGGATAAATTAATATAATCAAACCGTAAGGTCATTGACAATTTGACATGAAGCTTGATATCACGATAACAAGCAATAGTTGATGAAAATGACATCTAACTAGGCAATTGTTCAGTGAAAGTATTTTTTACAATTATTTTACAACTCATATATATTTTAAATAAAGGGAATATTATTTATAAAGAAAAACATTAATCTTACAACTCTATTTTACAAAAGACCCCTCTATATTTACGATAAAGTTATAAATAATTACAAAAATAGTTATATTTTTATCATATTATTCTAGCTGTGATCAATTGATTATTGCAGGAGAGATTATTTTATTAAATATACAAAAGAATTTCAACTCCATTGCGTAAAACAGGGGATCATGGCCGACTGAAAAAGAGGCGTGATTCACGTAAACGTACATGTTCAATCTTGCGGAGAAAGGTTAGTCCTGAAATTGTGGATGAAAGGATGCATGCATGGCCTTATACAATTTGATTGGGCCACATGTAACGGTTCTGGCAATTTGCATATATATATTGGATTGTGTTAGCCTGTCAGGCATAAAACCAACACATAGAATTAAAAATTCTTCTTATAAAGTATATAAGTAGGTAATATGAATATCTGATAAGTAGGGAGCAGCATATGATGAAAATGCAAGTTTAAATAATATATTGCAAAGTATGGTACAGGAACTCGATCGATCTCATGAAATTCTTGAAAACTTAAGAACTTGATCGATAAGGAAATTTTGATTTACAGATTTGTATGACAACTTGATCATCATCGATTCGAAGCTTGAAAGTAGAACCTCCTAAGTTTGCTCAAACTTTTGGCGCTCTTCATGTGTATGTATTGGAGGGCCTTGAACACAATCTAAGATTTGATCTTCATCTGCTTTTTCACCCTGAGTTTGAGTTGCAAACTGGGAAAGGGAACCAAAGGCTATTATTGCCACCAAGAACACGGTTGTAGAGGCAAAGAGAGGCCAGGATAGCGAGAAGCCGAGGGGCTGCATACAACACCAAGGAGATGACTGCTGAAACAACGACTGCTATGCTGACATGATATCTGTACTGCATAAGCTTCTCTGGGATATCCATAGCCGCTTGAATTATAAATTATATACAACACTACAGGAGAGAGAGAGAGAGAGAGAGAGAGAGAGAGAGAGAGAGAGAGAGAGGTTTTTTTTTTTTAAATGGGTATTTGGGTTAGAAAATTGTAGGAAATCTCCATTATATTGCTTGATTGCTAGGTTTCCTAAGTATTGTACCTTACCAAGTGGTCATTTTTCCGATTGAGATGAAGATTAAGTCTGAAGTACAATACAAATATCGAAACGTCCAAGATTATGTTTTCAGCGTAATACAACAACATATGTTTGGCAATAGAATAAAAACCACATTTTCCATTTCATTTTGTTGTAACTAGTTTTATTCTACGGTGTCTAACTTTTTTTAGAAAGGAATATGCGAAATTTATATTAAAATTATATTTAACGTTATTCTTTTTCCTAAGACGGCCAGGGAGACGTGTTTCTAAGATGTTCTTTTTCCTCGTAACAGTCATAAGCTTAATACGTGCACGAAAGACTTCTATTGAAAGCAGTTTTTAGCTTTCACGAGAACACGTGTCAGTGCCCCTTTTTATTAAAGAGAATTATTACATATATAAAAAAAATTACATATAAATAAACTCACTGCTAACGTAATTTTACATGATACGTTAGATCTATTTTATATTAAAAATAATTTTACAATCTAATGTACTATATTAAATTACATCAATTTATAAATTTATTTTTATATAATCTCTCTAAATTAAAATATTTATCTTTATTAAAATAAAACATAAAAGATTTTTTTTTTTTTTTTCTTTTTCTTTACAATCCTCCAAAACAATATTGCAACTCATTGGAGTGAGGAAAGCCCAAAACAATTGGGCAGTGAATATAACGTGGGCTTCCTTCGTCCATCCACACGTTGAACACACAAATTCCAATGGCTTGTCCATCAATAGTACACTACTTATGATTGAATCCATTATAATTATAAAAGAATTAATCTACGGAGAAGCCACTGTTTCGGTGCATCCATTGCACACATGATGTGGCCTAGTAAATTGACCAATTTGCCCCTACAGCTGTGCGTTCCCACTCAGATTTCATTTCACCCATTTTCTATACGAAACAAAGCTCCATCTGCACTCTCCCCCCACCCCCTCTTCTCGCCTATCCTCTTCCCCACCCCCACCGCGGCACCTAGCCCTCAATCCACCGAATCTCTTAACAGCTTCATCTTCTGATTTCCCACCTTGTCTGTGTTCTCCTCTCTGCCCAGAATCTCTTCACAGCTTCATCTTTCTTCTTCTTGGTTGGGCACCTTCGATTTCGTCTGCAGGTAAATTTCCAGATCTTCTTTCTTATTTTTAGGATTTCTGGTTGGGTACGACCATGTGGAAGGGAGGCTTGGGGTTTTGTGATTCTGTGAGGTGGGTTTTGAAGATATTGGGGCTTAGGGTTGTCTGTTGTGTTGTGTGTTGATGCTTAAGTCTGTTTTGGGTATTGTTGTAGTTCTTAAATAAATAAATAAAACTGCAAAAAATTAATTGAGAAGGATATGATTGTATTTTATTGGTTGTAAATCCGTTTACTAGTTGATTGTATTTTGTTGGTTGTAAATATCTATCAATTTCTTAACAAAGAACGATGGGTTCTATCTCAGAGAATATTTTGAAATGTAAACGTTAGACATTTTGCAAGAATGAGAAAGAATGTACCTACGTTCATATGCCATTTTGATGATCCTGTTTTGGTTTCAGCTTTCAAAGTAACTACCCTTTGGGAACCAAACTATTTCCTACATCTCAATTTTTAATGAATAACTTTGGTTTGAATGTAGACCACTTAGTTGATTGTAGACTGCTCTTCTCGCTAATTTAGTCCTAAATCTGCACTGAAGCTCTTCTGGCATATTGATGCACTTACTATACCTTACATAATTGGCTCATAGCACGTTTAACTTATGTAATTCCAATGGCTTGGCTTGGATAGTGTTTAATTAATGTACTTCCAATGGCTTGGATACTTCTTTTCAGGATACTAGAATTAAAAACTTAAATAAAAAAAGAATTTTAAATTCCAAAATTCCACTTCTTTACATAGATCTTCTTAAATATATCAAGATGGTTGGTTCATGGGTATTTTCTTTATACTTTTGTGCTGATTTTTCCTCTTGTACTTAAATATATCAAGATGGTTTATATGTCCTTAATATGATGTTGGTTTTTCTCTCTGAATAGGGATCTTGGTATAGAGCTTGATGGGAAATAGGGAAGAAAACACATCTGCCAACCTACCAATATGAAAGGCAAAGAAACTCAAGACGAAGCTGGATTGGAAATTATTTTGGTGTGATTTGTGCTGTAATTATTTTGTATTCGAAAAACAATAATGTATGTCAGTCAGTGTTAAGATATGGATATTAGGTCATTTGTAATGTTCATCCAATTAATGTGTTTTTGAAATGTTGTAATGTTGTAATATTTGTAAGACATTTTGGAATGTAACTTTGAATGTTACTTACAAAAACATGTTTATAATGTAATTGTTTACATTGCATTCTGTTGATTGATTGTAATGATAACAATATCTGTCCAAAATTATATTGTAATTTGTCCAAAATCATAGAGTAATCTATACAAAATTAGAACCAAACTCTGCCCAAAAATACACCAACCACCAAAAATAAACTAACAACCAAAATATTTCTAGAATTACAATAACCAATCTGTCCACAGCATTACACTTAACAATATTTGTTCACAACTACAACCAAGATTTGTCCACAATTACAGCCAAGCATTACAACCGAGCATACCAGAATTATACTTTAAAATAGTTGTCCACATTACCACCAAGATCTGATTGGATAAACACAGCAACCATGTTATTTGCTTATGCTCCACATCAAACTGAATGCAAAAGGACTTCAGAGTTTTGATAGCAGTACTGCCTGCTGCTCATCAGACACCTTAACTCCAATAAAAGCTCCCAACGACAAAGCTAGCCTTGCAACTAACTGATGCTTACACTGGAAGAGAGGCAAACAAAAAGAATTCATTATAAGAAGTTTAGTAGAAAATAAAGAAGAGAAAGGAAATGTGTGATAAGCCAGGCTTCAGCTTATCTAATGAAAAAATTTATTTAAAAGTTTAAATTTTTTTAAGACACTCAGCAAACAGATCATGTAGAAATCTTAACTCAAATTAATTGTATTTAAAAATATTGTTTTAGCCAACAGAACTTTCAAGTAAAATTAAATGCCATAGCAGAAAAGAACATACAAACCTCAGTTGTAATAACTTGCCAGAAGACTCAAAACTTAGTAATAACCATAGAGAACAGATACTAAAAAAACCATCAGCTCTTCCATAAGGTCAAAGCTGAATGTAAGCACAGATTAACTGGTACTACAGTATGGGATACAGACCATGTGCACCCACCTGGGCATGCACAACCCAAGCCCAAGCCCCAAAAAAGATCTACCTCCTCGTGCACAACAATCTTGCCATTAAAGGCTGCTTGTAAAGACAGGTTTTCTTCAAGCTTCACATAAGGATGGGATTGCATCAATTTCTAGTATCCTTAATGAAGTTTGTGATCTAAATAAATCACACCATAAGCAACATCATACTCTTCTTATTCTGAAAATCTAGCATTCTCACATCAGAATAAATCCAAATAGTGGCAAACATGCATTAAAAAAAAAAAAAAAATTATATTAGTTCCTATCTCACATACTAAAGCAGATAACATTTCTGAAAATGGATTCAACCACCAAATGCCACAAAACCCAGGCAAAATATATTACAAGTATAAAACCACAAATGTAACACTTTATCAAGGATTGGGGTAAGTTTTTGAGATAAGCTAACATTATGTACTATTGCGATGGAATTCCCATCTGGCATGGCATGCCTTTTTCCCTTGGGTACCAAATGAACAAACTACAATGAACCATTGCTGAAAGAGCACCTATGCAACAGCTGAAAGAACCAAAATGACAACATGATTTCAAATTTTTAATTTGGGTGTTCTTTTCCATGCAGCCAGAACAATTCTATCTAGAATACAAAACACCGCACGCAAACCGCAAGAGCAATACTTCTCCTTGCAACTTCAAGTGAGTACACTACTCTCACACCTTGGGCATCTCTTTTAATTACTCACTAAATTAACGCACAAAATGTTACATAAAAAAGAGAAAATTTCCTCTCACTCTCACACATGCAGACACACTTACCAAAAGAAATTCTCGTTTATGTTGAAACCTTAAAAGAAAAAAACCTAAAAAAGAAAAAAGAGGAAAAAAGAAGAAGAAGAAACGTAACCCGGTTAAGAAACAAGAATTAGGACAGCATTGCCTTGGTACCTCCAAAAATAATAATATAGGAAAATAGAAGAAACCGACAATTGCTATTATTTTTCAAAAAATGTAGATTGATACTTTTCTTTTCTAGGATCTTCTCCGCACCCAAACACGTTCAAACCGGCAGATTCTCTCAAAACAAGTACAGCATTTTCAAAATGGAACCCAAAAAAAAGAGAGCAAAAACAAGGTAAAAAATGGAATAATACGTCGGGGTGGAAGCCAAAAAAAAAAAAAAAAAAACACAGAACTTGCCCAAGAACCTTAGAAATTTCGGAAGCAAAAATCACCCACATCATAACAAGCGTCATTTTCGAAAAGAGTTTATGAACGGATGAAAACAAGAAAAAAAATGAAAAAGCTCGCACTGGTGGACCTGGTGACAGAATCTGGTGGACCGTGGTGATCGTAGACAACGGCCTTGGATGGAGGTAACATGGTGGCCGAGAAAGCTCGCACTCTTATTAGGGCTTGGGCCCGCCGAACAATATGGGGCCATGATTCTTCACTCACAACTTTCAGAGCCATTGATCGCAACATGCTGGCAGCGACGCTGGGCACAACAGGAGGGGTGACGGCGAAACAGGGTGCTGGCAGAGGAGGGGCGACGGCTACGTGGGTACTGGGTTGACACGAGAAGTGTAAATTCGAGGGGCGACAGAGGAGGAACGAGCAGCGTTGCCTGGTTGCGCTGGTGGAATGTGACGCGGGCGAGGGAGGAGGGGTTTCGAGCGAGGCGGGTGGGGGAAATTTAAATCGGGAAAGTAAATTTCCTGCGCAACGTGTGCGTATGGTTAACAAAAAAAAAAAAAAAAAAAGAGCAGCCACGTAGTGGAGTTTTGATTGGCATCAGCCACTGTAGCGGTGTGCAATTTTGCACACCGTACGTGGCAAATGTTTTTTTTTTTTATTATGCGAAACGCACCGTTCGTTACATCAACGCAATCTGAAATACCCATTTCGAATTGAAACCCCCCCCGCGTTGAAATCGAGCCCGCGTAGAATACAGTCCCCGCCCGCGTCGAACGTCATCTCCCCACTCCCACCGGCGACGCCGTCTGCCGTCCAACCATTTTCGCCGGTTGAAAGCATCTGGCGACGTCGTCTGTTTGCAGCCGTGACGCCATTTTCACCGTCGCTCAGCTCAGCACCCGCGACAGCGCCACCCAACCTGAAGCTCACCAGCGCCGAAGAACGAAAATAAAACTGTTTACCCGGCCAGCTGCGAAACAACGAGAGGTAACTCCCGGATGTATTTTTAAGCTCTGTCCGTATTATATATTACTGGGTTGCGTTTGAAAATGTTCAGAATGCATTTTAGGGTTGTATCTGGCACTTAAAATGAAAGAAAGAAAGGAAAAAAAATGTGGTTTGTTGCAGAAGGTGAATTTATTGTAGTTCAGCATTAATATTTGAGTGAAGAAGGCTAAAAAATATATTTTATCGGTTTTGAAGTTCCCTGCATTAACTGTTGTTCTGCTTGTATGGTTTTATTGTTGATGATCCATCTGTTTTCTAGTTCACACAGAAATGCGTGATCATTTTAGTTATTTTATCAGCCTTTTCATGAAGTATGAAAAGGGGTAGTTAGTGTTTTATGACTTATGTTTGAAAAGTTTTTTTTCAAGGACTAAGTATTCCCATTTAGTGGTGAATTTTTATTTTGAAGAGAAAAAGATTGTACTTCCAGTTGTCTCATTTTAGTAGGAACGTAAGAAAAATAAGGCAATTTCAGATTTATCGATCGAGCCGGATCACGAGCCGCATGAAATAAAATAGTTTTGATAGGGACCAAGCATTATAGTGGTGTGCAAAACTCCTACGTGGCATTCGTTTTTATTTAATTATTTTTTATAATACATTGAAACGCACCAATTTTACATAATAAAAGTTGGACATTTGAAACTTTTATTTAATTTTTATTAATGGTTATCAATTATGATTTGTTAAATGTTTGTTTTTCTTCATAGATTTTTGTGATGGGGGAAGAAGATGAAATGACACCCAGGCCATCGACTTCAACTTCGCAGTCGTTAATGACGCCTCAAAATACATGTTCAAATGACTACCAAGTGAGTGTGCAACTTGATGCCTTTTATTGTCTTTAAAAAAGTGTGTTTGACGTGCTCATTATTCTAATTATTTGCATTATTTCAGCAAAATCCTGAATTTAGAGTGTCCCACCCTCCGCCTCCGAGTAATCCGGATAACTTTACTCAAGAATTTTCTCCCTCTACAGAATTTCAAGAAAATGTTGGAAGTACATTTTCTGATGCGGCTGATGGTAGTACACATAATTTTGCTTTGCTTTGACTTTAATGATGCTAATATTGATGTGATGCTAATCCATCGCTATGTTTCCATGTTTAGAAATGTTATTTGATTTAGATGAAGATTTAGAGGGTAACACTGTTAGCCCAGATGGTGATGCCCGGGTTGAAGCACCAAGATCCGGTATGGAATTTCCTAGTGAGAATGAGCTGACGGCGTACTATAAACAATATGCCAAGCAAGAGGGATTTGGTGTAAGGACACAGAGGACTAAAAAAGATGATGATGGGAGGCCCGTTTATGTTACTATTGGATGTGCCCGTGGGGGAAAATACCAACCTAAGAACATTAATCCCTCGAAGCCACGTGCAACAACTAAGACGGATTGTAAAGCCAAGGTCAATGCGACATTGAACAAGAATGAAAAATGGGTTATCACCACAGTTGAACATGTGCACAACCACATTACTATCAGCCCAAAGAAATCAAGACTGTTGCGATCTCACAAACGTCTAGATGAATACAGTCAACGGATTCTCGACCTCAATGATAGAGCAGGTATTCGGTTGAATAAGAATTATTTCTCTCTTGTCGTTGATGCTGGGGGTTTTGAGAATTTAGATTTTCAAGAGAGAGATTGTCGTAATTTCATTGATAAGGCGAGACATTTAAGATTGGGTAAAGGAGGTGGAGATGCCCTTTATGCATACTTCCAGAGAATGAGAATGCAGAATGATGGGTTTGTTTCTGCCATGGATGTGGATGATGACGGAAGGTTACGGAATGTATTTTGGGCTGATGCACGGAGTCGATCGGCGTATGAGTATTTTGGGGACGTTGTGACCTTTGATACGACGTACCTAACAAACCGGTACGGAATGCCTTTCGCTCCATTTGTTGGGGTTAACCATCATGGGCAATCGATACTACTAGGGGCAGGGTTGTTGTCAAGCGAGGACACGCATTCATTTGTTTGGTTGTTCCGCACGTGGTTGGATTGCATGAATGGTCGAGCGCCGAAAGCCATTATAACCGACCAAGACCGGGCAATGAAGAATGCCATTGAGATTGTATTTCCGGGAACCCGCCATAGGTATTGTCTTTGGCATATAATGCGCAAACTTCCAGAGAAGTTAGGATCTCACTCTCATTTCTCTACAGGGTTGAAGACCTCTATTCAGGCTGCATTGTATGATTCACAGACATGCTCGAAATTTGAGAAGAGGTGGTGCCACCTTCTAGATATGTATGATCTCAGAGATAATAATTGGTTGAAGTCCTTATTTGAGGAAAGGACGTTTTGGGTTCCGGTTTATTTGAAGGATGTTTTTTGGGCGGGCATGAGCACGACACAACGGTCAGAAAGCATGAATGCTTTTTTTGACGGATATGTCCATTCCGGTACAACATTGAAGGAATTCGTGGACCAGTTTGATAATGCTTTAAGGAAGAAGGTGGAGCTAGAGACAACGGCTGACTTCAATTCCAGTAACCAAACGATCCCCTGCGTCTCCCCTTTTAACTTCGAGAAGCAGTTTCAGAGCTTATACACAAATGCAAAGTTTAAAGAGTTCCAAAAAGAGCTGATGGGCCTAATGTGTTGTAATTGCACATTGGTGTGCAAACAGGGGTGCATTTCAACCTTTGATATCTTGGATGAAATCTCTATTAATGACTGCAACAAAATAGTCCACTACACACTTTATTTTAACGAAAAGGAGTGTGAGTTGAAGTGCACGTGTGCATTGTTTGAGATGAGGGGAATTTTATGTAGGCATGCACTTAAAGTTTTTCAGCTGTCCCGAATTAATGTGGTGCCAGATAGATATGTCTTGGATCGGTGGAGGAAGGATGAGAAGAGGACATACACATTGATCAAAAGTAGTTATGATGACTTGCGGTCCAGTGGAGATGCACGAAGGTATGAGATGGTGGTTAAAAGATGCATGAAACTAGCAACTAAGATTTCACGAAGTGATGAGCGTGTCAATGCATTCCTACGTGTTGTCGATGACTTTGATTCAAGATGTGATGATGCAACGGTTGGGTCGAGATCAGAATCAACGCATGTTGGTTCAAACGTACATGCGGATAAGGGTAAGAAGATATTAAGCCCTCACGTGGTTCGAGGGAAAGGGAGACCCCCAAGTAAGAGAAAGGTTCCGGCTGTGGAGAAGGTGGCAAGAAAGAGAAAGGTAGTACACTTTCACATTTCTGCATTTACTGTTTTTATGGTCATCTTTCTCTAATTTTCTGGCTTTATTTGTTTCTTAACTTAGGCTTGCAGAAAGATATTGGAAGATGCAATGCCATTGGGTGATTCCCCGGGCCCTCAACAACCTCCATTTGATGATGGGCAAGGTGTTGGGACACAACAGAGCAATGTCACACAATCTATGCCACCGGAGATTTCGAGAGGTCTTAAGATATTGGTTAATTGTGTCTTTGAATATATTTTTATCAACTAAAGATTGATAACATAATGTAACAGTTGTTTACATTATAGTTGTTTTATTTCAGATGTGCCGCCATAGTTGCTGTTTTTGTGTCTATTGGATAATGGTCGTTGCTGTTTTTGTGTCTATTGGATCATGGTCGTTGCTGTTTTTGTGTCTATTGTTTTTGTGTCATGGTGTAGAAAAGATTGTCGATGTGAAGTCATTTGTTGAGTGATTGGTTGAGTGATTGGGTAATACACTCATCGGTATTTGTTTGGTCGTTTTTTATTTTCCCACTTTGTGAAAATGCCAAACATGATGGGTTTTTTGTGGAGTGCAACGACATATTTTTTGATCCTCCGGAAGAGGTGTGGTGATCTCCTTTGAATATGCCGAGATAGTCGAGAAGCAGCTGGTTTTTGGTAGCATAATGAATAAGGTTGGTTTTATGTGACTTGATGATGGGCAACATAAAAATGTTTGGTTTCTTTCCATTCACATTCCATAATTTATTGTCTTTCATGTAAGAGTGAAATAGGGTAAGCACCAAGTACCGGTATCGAGGCTAGTTAGGATTTTGATTAATGATGTTTAATTGAGTTTTATTGATTCTGTCCACAGGTAGCAATGAATGCATTTGAAGGTATGAGATTTTGCACTTGTGGATTGTCTGCATCGGTGAAGTCAGATTTTTGTGGCATGTTACGAGTGCTTTCCTTGGTCGGACAAACATCCCTATTTTTCCCTATTATTATTGCTATTTTTAGGTCCTAGCCTAACCATTTTATTTTCCTACCATGGCTTTTGTTTGTGTTTCTAATTAGTTACAGGGTTGGGAAGTTCCAATAATGGGAACTGTATGGATGAACATCATGGTACCAGAAACACGTCGGTTTAGAAGAAAATGTATTTGTCTCAGGAAAGGTATTCGAGAGCTCGGTATTTGTTTCCATAATTGGCTGAAATGTTTCTGGTAATTGTAGCCCAAAATTTATTCACCACTAGTGTGGAGTATAACTATCCGTAGTCATATTACCTTTGATACGAATACAGTTGAAGGATGTCTATTGACCTGCTACAATGATAAATTTGACAAAATATTATGGTTTCAGTTTAGCTACTTTCAGTCAGGTTCAAATGTAATAATTTTCAAGGGGAATTTGGTGCTCTTGTTAGATTTATTTCAATATATATCTGCAGTTAAAGTTAGGTTGTCATGGATTAGGTGAATTCGTGCAACGGCTGAATTTCCATTTTGTGTCTTTAGACTAAGCACGCTGTATTAAAGGAGTTTCCTATTAGAGAAACCTTAATGCATCCTATTGGAATGGAAGGAAAAAAAAAATTAAAATCCCCACATTTATATCAACTCTCTGTCTCTTTAGGTGACATACACTTAAAACTTTATTACCTACTTAATAGGAAGGGTAATTGGTCAATTGGATAGTGACAGGGGTGCATGAATTTATTTTTTTAAGATTGGCAAGTTACAACTGTGCAGAATATTCAATGTTATTTTCTGCATTTATTTTGTTCCCAAGCCTAACGGATTGTGATTTGCATTAAACAGGAAAAAATAGGTACAACAATTCGGTTTGTGGCATGCACTCAAAACATATCACTTCCAGCGACCTACAGACAACGGCTGCTTATGCAGGCAATTGTACTAGCCGACATTGTATTCATTCTCTATTAAGAATTTTATAATTAACTAGTGTTACGTAAATTCCTTTTGTACGGTTGTTGTCATGGAAAGAGAAGAAATTCCAGTAGCTGGAATTAAGTGGAAACTGCAACAGCCATTTAATGGGCAGTGATTGTGAATATTCGGTTTCTATATGAATGGAGAAGTCGTTGTATGCAAGTTAAGATATTGGGTTTCTTCAGCTACTCGGTTTCTTAGGATAAGGGTAGTAGAAACCTTAATGCTTTTTCAAGTGACTATTTTGAGCATCATGAAAGAGAAACATTTTGGGTATGCCAACGTCAGGACCATGATTCCCTTTATGTATGAAACCTGTTTTTCGACATCTCCTCCAATTAATGTTTCTCCAATTCAGTTTTATACAAGGATTGATACCAACCTAAATGCATGAATGAATGCTAGAAAAGTACATAAATTGTCACACTTGGAACTTCATTGAAGCACATGATAAATTTTCACAACCTAGAAATCCCCTTTTTGTACATCATAACCAAAACATAGGGAGTACGATTACATTAGAACCAATTCAAAATGATGTACTCCATACAACGTGTCTTTGAATACATACAAGGCATTATCCAAACCAAGCAAATAGTATTACAATTGTGAGAGCCCAATACAAACACAATAATTTCCTTCGTTTTTTTTCAAGTGTTCTCTCTCTCTCTCTTACTTTGTCTTCCCTTAAACGAACTTCGCACTCTCGAAGCAGCACGTCATCCCACATCTTCCAAACTTTATTTTCTCTGTTACGAATATTCTGATCTAGCAAATAAAATATATCTGTCCAGACGAAGAATTCACACCTCACATCTCCCTGCACACTTGACGAACTCCCAATTAACGTAAAAATCCACAACCCCCAAGCATAATTCGATAATGAGAATATGACAAAATACATAATTGCTTTACCATATCATACTTTGGGCAGGCATAAAATCTCCTTCCAGGATTAGACTTAGTGTGGGATGTCTTAACTGATGTTTTCAAGCCACACCAACAAGTTGGTGATTCCACCCAATCATCATTAGATAAACATGATGATTGGGATGATGCCATGCGTGATTCTGAATAATGTAGCAGCACGTCAACGATATATATGTGTCATTTACAGCATTGAATACATAGCGATAGAGCCTACTGATCGGAATGTAAATAATAGAACCACAAATTTAAATACATAGTAAAATCCTTATCACGTGTGCATAAAAATGGTAGACAACTGCATGTGAGAAAAATGTATTTCTTTCCAAATATTGTCCAGAATTTTTCCCCCTATGATTTTCAATAGCATTATTTCTTTCCAACTAATAGGTATTCATTTTCAACGAAAATGTTTGAAGATTGACAAACTTGCCTCTTTCCTTATACAGTAAGGGAATACATTGTAATCCCTAATCACGCCTCAATGATTATAATCATAGAAATATAATCATGCACAAGTTATGAACTGATCACCATACCCCTAGCCATACCATTAACAAATTTCAACTCCTTCCAACAGTGAGTCAACTCTGGAAAATTCTATCATAGAAATTTATTCTCATTTCAACTGAATTACCTTGGACTAATTACAGGTCAATTTACATGCATGACTTTCATAGACTCGGTTACACAACATATTTTTTATGCAATCAAAACTCTTACTTTGAATTTTCACTACTCAGCCTACATGACACCATAACTTAAGTGAGATTGAAATTAACGAGTATGACTACGTGATGGAAGCTTACATCAAATGTTTATCTAATTGAACCAGCACACACTTTAAAGCTGAAAACTCCATAACATGCAAAATCCACATAACACAAAAAATCTCACGAAGATTGAATGGGAGTCAATACCTTCGTCCGTGGCTGCAGATCTCCCACCAGAAATTACACTTTTCAATCACCACAATTTTAGGGCGAAACAGACATGGCAACGCGAGGGTGTGGGTGGGTTTACGAATGGGCGTCTCGGGGAGGGAGGGAAGAGGGAGGCGGAGATGGGTCTCGGGGAGGGGGGGAAGAGGGTCCCGGGAGATGGGTCTCGGGGTGGGGGGAGATGGGTCGCGGGGGGAAGAGGGAGGGGGAGATGGGTCTCGGGGTGGGGGGAGATGGGTCGCGGTGGAAGGGGTCGGGGTGGGGGGAAATCGTCGTCGGGAAGGGGAGGAGACGGAGATCTCGGGGGGAAGAGGGAGGTGGAAGGGTCTCGGGGTGGGGAGTTTTGATTGGCAAGTCGTCGTCAGGAAGGGGAGGAGACGGAGACAGTTTTTCAAAATTTGAAATGAAGTGAAATTTACTCGATCGACCAGCAGGGATACAAAAGTAAAATCACCCTATGCCACGTGGGGTGTGCTTCGGCTTCAACAAAACAGGGGCTGACGAGAAGCATTTTCGTTTTCGTAATTATAGAACCAATTTCAATAGAATAAAAAAGGCCTCCCTCGTCCAGATCCCTAAACCATCCATAATTTTTATTTTTGTTTTAATACTGCTGTTTATAATCTTGAGTTGGGTAAGTCTTGTACATTTTTTATAAAAAAAAAAAAGAAAGTAAAGTTTATCATTTAAAATTTAATTTTTTTATATAGATTTTATATTTATTTATTTTTTTAAAAAAATACACCATACTTACATATTCTATAATTTTAAATTTCATTTCTCTCTCTCTCTCTCTCTCTCTCTCTCTCTTTTCCTTCCTTGTTTTGTTTTGTTCATAATATGAAAAGTTGACAAATCACCTCAAATAAATTAACCGTGATCAGTGGCTCATAAGATTAGCAAAATTCCTAACTCTTTATATATATATATATATATATATATATATATATATATATATAAGGAGTTGTACCATACACAGTTACTTTTACATATTAGTTATACACTTCAATAATGTGAATTTGATTAGCCAAAATGGTTATTTTATATTAAAAAAATGACGTAGTCAATCACATTAATAGAGTGCACAAAGAGTATGTAAAATTAAGTAAATTTATATAGAGCTTTTGATATATATATAAAACTAATCCTTCTGCAACTCTTTTAATGATCAATGGCAGCTTCATTCTATAAATTTGTACTAAATCTCTTTGAGAAGAATCTAAACTTATTATATGAATTAATCATATCACTTTGTTTTTGTTTATTTATTTTGATACAGAATCATATGATCACTTTCAAATCCTGCTGTAATCAGAAACTCAGCCAAGAAAACAAAAATTTAATTAACATAGAAACCCCATTTCATCTTATAAATATTATTAATCAAGAAACCTTTTGACTGTTTTGGTTTAAGCTACTAGGGTTTCGTCGTGGTCTTTCACTATTTTAAAGGGGAAGTGGGTGTTGTTGGTGATAACTTCCTTTTGTGATGCACCTAGCTATATATCCACCCAAAATACTCGCACGAACACGTACAACTCAAAATTGGTCAAATGGATGTGTCCATAATCATAGCTGGAGCTTTAAATAATTTTCTAAGATCCAATTAATCATGATGCTTTTAAGCAAAGATTATGATCATGATCACGAATAGGTCCGTTAATTACATATATAATTAGAGTATTGAGATATAATAAAAATGCTACATATAGTAATAAAGTATGTAAGTGACTTGCAATGGTTTTGAAAAAAGAGTAGAGTCTACTATTAAAAAATTAATTTTTTTTCATATGAATTTTATATTTATTCACTTTTTTCAAAATAATTACACGGTACTTGTACACTTATGACTATAAATATCATTTCTTATATTATAATATATAAATCTTTGAAGCCACTTTAATTTGGATGATCCCAATTCTATCCACAGTCATGAATACCTCGTTTCCTTAATTTTGATTCAATATCTTTATGAGCGATTAATTACATCAAGTTGACAAAAAAAAAATCAAGGTTTAATTTTATGGACGGATTTAAGGTTAAGCAATTGAATTACTTCTTTCTAAACAATTATATATAGCTTTCCATCATTTTAATTATGGGAAAAGCTATTTTGCCGCCTGAGGTTGACTGCCCGGGTTGACCGTTGGGCAAAAATATTTTTTTTTTTTTTACTTAGTGATTAAGAAATTGATTTTAAATGTATTTGTGTATTTTTTTTACTTAATGATTAAGAAAGTGATTAAAAAAATGTGAAATGAAAAAAAAAAAAAAAAAAACTTTACACTGGGCGATAAGCCCAGCGGTAAGGGTGAGGCGGCAAAGTAGCCTCAGTACCGTTTAATTATTAGTTCGATTGTGATAAGACATATAGCAGTCTCTTTTTCCCCTGTCATTTGCAAAATTAATGACTACTTCAGCCGTTGATCAGTTGATAAATACATTTTTCTTTAACACAAAACTCATTTTTGAGTTGATAATCAAAATGAATATTAATATATATATATATATACATATATATACATATACATATGACCCATTTCGTACGTCTATATCTTTCTCATTCAAGGCTTTGAATTTTTTATTTTTTCAGTACAATTTTTTACTATATAAGAAATGATATTAGAGTGCGCAAGTGCTAATAAATCATTTTAAAAAAGTAAGTAAATACATAATTTACATGAAAAAAGAACTAATTTTTTAATAATAGATCTTACTATTTTTCAAAATAATTGCATGTGCTTGTGTACTTCACGACTGTATGTAACATTACTCTGTATATATTTCTCTCATGCTTTAGAGTTCGGGTAGGCACTCAGGATGGCCAAAATGGTGTGCAAGTAGCAACAAATGACAATAATAGGAGCTTAGAGATTCTCTTGAATAATATAAATAAGCATGAGCATCGTTGGATGGTCCAAAAGAGATTTGGTGGTAAAGCATTGCACATTTATTTTAAATTAAGTACAATTAATTAAATGCAAATGCAAAAAATTAGAAAGAGCCATCCTGAAATAGTACCGTTGAAAAAGCATGAATTTTGTACCCCACTGCTATATT
Source organism: Carya illinoinensis (assembly GCF_018687715.1). NCBI lineage: Eukaryota > Viridiplantae > Streptophyta > Magnoliopsida > Fagales > Juglandaceae > Carya > Carya illinoinensis. The sequence goes on from NC_056761.1 coordinate 9,948,772, forward strand.
TTCTGGTAGAGATATTACTTTCTAGATTATCAAGTAGTTCAAGATTGTGACTTTCAAAAATAAATTTTAAACATCATGATAAAGGGGCGAAGTAACCGTTATTGTCATGAGGACGAAAGAGAGAGAGGAGGTAAACCAGCCGGCGGGGCCTGCTTGTGATCTGCACCTTTCATAATTTTGCTTCACAAAAAGGGAAGACAATCCCACCCTTTTCGGTCAATTCCTTGGAAGATAGGACTCTTGATTCATCCTCGCTCAAATAAAAGCAGCTGGCTCCTTTGGGATTCATCATCATCACCCATTAAAACCCAGGACTTGGATTGCTCTTGCTGTTGGACTTGGCGTCTTCCTAGTAGCATTTTTAAAGCACCAGAGAATTATAAGAAGAAACTATAAGAAGATGGCCGGAAGCTTTGTAGGAAGTGAAGATGTCTCTCTTTCCCACTCAGACCCTTTAGTTTTGGAGCTCAATCATCTGCAGAATTTACTCAGAGGTTTCTCTCTTCTTCTCTAACAGTACAGTGCACACACGTTCACATATTTTCTTTGTCTGCAATGTGTTCATTGCTACAGTGAATTGAGTTTGATGTTTAGTTTTCTTGGTTTGATAGAAGTTGAATGTTGTTTCTGCATACGTTCTTAGAAATGAACTCTGTCATCTTAAGTTTGATCAGTATTTCTTTTATTTTACTCTTCCCGTTATAAAGTTTAAATCTTTCTGTTTTGGGATCAAAATAAGGAATTTTTGAATTACTCTATCAAGTTGTTGGTTGAGAATCGAAAGGATGATTCAGGTGTTCATATTCATCGTACTGTAGTGTACGTTTATACGTGTGTACATATGCATCGTCTTCTCGGCAATCCTTGTCTTTTGGAAATGATTTGTTTTTCTGCATAGAATCCATGCATGCGGGCCTATTGCCTAAGAATGCGAATTCCACCCTCCATTGTTTCTCCTAAAACAAAAGCTCCATAAAGGACTAATCCCTCTTAACTCTCGAAAATGTTCAAAAACCAGGCCTCGAATAATTTTGTTTATAAGTATTTACTTTTCCAAAACATTTCTATGAGCCATTTTAAAGGCTTGTTTGGATACTATATTATCTCATAATTATGTGATTAATAATGAAATAGTTGAAGTGATAGTATTTTGTTGAGTTTTAGAAAATGAGAGAGAACAAAATTGAATAAAATATTATAATGTTAAAATATTGTTTGAATATAATTTTTTTATATAATTTTTATTTTGAACTTTATAAAAATTGTATTGATTTTTGTGTTTCATTTTGAAATTTATAAAAGTTGAATTGATTTTTTTGTTTGAATAATAATTATGTAATGATTAGATGAAAACATTAAAAATTAAAAATTAAAAATTAAAAAGTATTTGCTATTTGATTGATGTTTAAGAATGAAATTATGAAAAGTTTTAAAAATTCTGAAAATTCCCATATTGTACAAGCTATACACATACACACAAGGGACAACCAAGAAATCTTTAAGGGGATACACACACATATATATATTTCAAAACTCACGCCTATAATTATTTCTTTATGCATATTTTAAGTGCATGTTTATTAAATGATGCTATGCTTTTTAAAAAAAAAATGTTTAAGAATATAAAAAAAGTGTATTTAAAAAAAAGACCATACACCCCTGGGTAGGTGTAGCACTGTCCTTATCAAATAGTAAAAAAAATTTTAATAGTAAATTTTTTTAATTAAAAGTGTTGCTATGAAAAATTATATTTCCTATCGTAATTCCAAACATGCCATAAATTTATGACCTGATTGGGCATACAATTGTTCTTGAGTATTCTAAGATATTTTCAGATATTTTGTTTCCAAATGTCACTCAAATACAAAATAATTTATCGATTTCAAATTTTCAAAATTTTCATCTAATCAATTTCGATCTAGTTTGTAAGTAGTCCGGTACAGTACATGTTCTTAAAAATCGAAACCAGTCCTAAATTAATGTAGATTTTCATATTACTGAACCGAACGAATATATATTTATAATTTTTTTATATTATATAATAAAATATAAAATTGCTAAATTAGTGTATATATATATTATAACATGAAATTCTAATCTTAAACATAAATATTAATATTAAGTTATTAATATATTGATATATATAAGTTAGAAACTACCCCTGTGCAATGATAAACACGTAGAAATAACTGTTTTTTTTTTTTTTTCCACATTCTTTTAATATTGTTCAGAGAAGGATAGGGAGTTAGGAGTTGCCCAAGGAGAAATCAAGGCTTTGAGAGTGACTCAGGCTTTGAAGGATAAGGCTGTAGAAGAGGTAATCACATGCCAGACATAATCACTCACTATCTGCACACATCAATGCATACTATGTAATTCTAAGTACAATAAAAGTCCTTTGTTGGAAGAAATTGGTTTATATAGAGTTCACCACTAAATTGGTGTTTATATTTATTTTGTTATTTAAACAGCACAGAAATGAAGTTACTAAAACAGAAGAGAAACTCCGAATCAGTGAAAATCTTGTTGAATATAAGGTAAGTCGAGGTTGCTTTACCAAGATTTCTTGGAGCTACAGATACATGTGCTAAATTCTAGAGGCTAACATATTCCAATTATGTCAATGCAGAACCTTGAAATCAAGAAACTAGCAAGTGAGAAGAAAGATGTATTGGCTGCACAACATGCTGCTGAAGCAACCCTTAGGAGGGTGTATGCAAATCAAGAAGACAATGACTCCGTTCCTATTGAGTTAGCTATTGCTCCTCTTGAAGCTGAAATCAAAATGTACAAAAATGAGGTAAGAGATTATGACAGTTTAAACTTCAAAAGGAGCCCTTTTTTTTGAAAGCCAATGCAGTTTATGGACATTTCTTATGGCTCAGACTGCATGCACTTTTCCACTGCTCTTGGCCTTTCAGATTGCAGCATTACAGGAGGATAAGAAGGCTATGGAACGTCTCACCAAGTCAAAAGAATCAGCTCTACTTGAAGCAGAGAAGATCTTGAGAAGTGCATTAGATAGGGCTTTAATGATAGAGGAAGTTCAAAATCATAACTACCAATTGAAGAGACAGATTGAGATTTGCCAGGCATGACTTCATCAAACCCAGTTTTGTTGATGGAAATAACAAGTTTTTGAGTCATTAACCAAGTTTTTGAAATACCACATGCAGGAGGAGAATAGAATCCTTGAGAAAACCAATCGCCAAAAGGTTTTAGAGGTTGAAAAGCTTAGTCAAACGATTCAAGAGCTTGAGGAGGCCATTCTATCTGGTGGGGTTGCAGCAAATTCCATTCGTGACTACAAACGACGGATGGAAGAATTGAATGTATGTGTTATACTTATATAAGGCGGTTACAATATCTTGTACTTTTTCAAATTTCTATAAATGGTTCCAAATTCTCAGGAGGAAAAGAGGACTCTGGAAAGAGAATTAGCAAGAATCAAAGTTTTAGCAAACAGAGTTGCAACGGTGGTGGCTAATGAGTGGAAAGAAGAAAATGATAAGGTCATGCCCGTCAGAAAATGGATGGAAGAGAGAAGACTGCTGCAGGTATTTTCTTTCCCTGCAAAATTACAGGAGCCCAATATTTTACACATTTAACTGTTCAAGTAACTTTAGAATATCAATCATACAACAATAGACAAGACTACTGAGCAATATTAGTGTGACAACTCAAGTAAATATACAAATGAAGACAGTTTTTTCTGTTTCTATTTTGTATGTAGGCAGAGATGCAGCGCTTGAGAGACAAACTAGCCATATCAGAGAGAACAGCTAAGGCAGAAGCACAACTTAAGGTGAACGTGACTCTCAATCTTCTAATTAGTCAGTCTAAACCTCTTACTTTTAATTATTGAGTAAATTTTCTGTACCAATGTAAAATTTTTCAGGATAAATTAAAGCTCAGACTTAAGATTATTGAAGAAGGTTTGAAGGATGTATCGAATTTCTCGGTCAATCCTAACAGGTTTTGTGGGTCCCCAAGAACAGAGAAGTCCAGTAACATTTTTGGCTTTCTAACAAGCAATGGTGGAACGAAAAAGAGGTCTACATCCCAGCCAAGGGCTTCTTCCATCAGTAGAAGCTTATTATTGCAACAACACAGTATGGAAAATGAAACAGCCGATGTTGCTAGAGAGCTAAAACAAGCAAGTAGCTTGAGAAAGAAAAACTCTTCCGGAGAAAATGTGTTGAGAAAAGGAATGTGGGCATCTAGAAGTAAAGTTGTTGATAGCAGTGAAAAAGAGAACATAGAAATAAAGGCAGACACAAACTTGAATATCAATAAGGGCAATAAGGATGAAACAACAGCCTCACTAGAAATCAAACCCAAAAGTTGCAGCAATGTGGATCCACAAAATGAAGGAAATAATGAAGATGTGGTCTCAGGATATCTGTATGATAGACTTCAAAAGGAGGTCATCAACTTAAGGAAACTTTGTGAAGTAAGAGATGGTACTTTAAATGCTAAAGATGAAGAAATAAAGGTATAGACAGCTACTCTCTCTCTCTCTCTCTCTCTCTCTCTCGTAGAGAACTGATTGCATGAGGTTAAATGCTTGCAGATGCTCATGAAGAAGGTTGATGCACTGACAAAAGCCATCGAAGTAGAGTCTACAAAAATCAAGAGAGAAGCGGCAGCTAGAGAAAAGGAAGTTGCATCAATGAAGGTGGATGATAATAGAAAGAGCAGACATGCGTACTTATCTAAAGGTACAAATTTGTTTACTTTTTCCTCTTTTTCACTCAGCTTTCATCGTTCAATAATTTCAACCCAATGCATTGAAAATCCTATAGATGATATGACTTATCTAAAGAGAAGACATATATACTTTATCTAAAGGTACATATTTGTATACTTTTTCTTATGTTTTACTCAGCTTTCATGGCTCAACAATTTCAGCCCAAGGCCTTGAAAATCCTGCATGATATGATATCTCATTGACTTTGTTTCTCATTCGTTAGATTTTTGGTGGTTTACTTTTCGCTTCAGGGTAACGAAATCATCAAGAAGATTCTTTACATTCTAGAAATTCGGAATGAATAGAAAATTAGTGGATTTGTTTGCAACATCGTGTGGCTTTTCAGTGTTCATACACAAAAGAAGTTTGATGATACGGTGACCAAAGAAATAAAGTTCTGATTAGATGAGGGTACTGACTTTGTAACATCCTCAGATGATGTTGATTTCATTTTCCCCTGCTTGAGATTATGTAAATGGTATCCCATACGGTTTCATGGTTTATATTCGTGAATAAATATTAGTCCGATTCAAGAAAGTAAGAATGAAATGGATTTGTAATGAAATGGATTTGTGTTTTTCCTGCCTATTCTTTTAACCAAAATGGACCTGAATCTGTTCACATTAAATCAGAATCATGTGGACTTTAATGGGAAATCTTAATAAGATGTATGAAGAATCTAACACTAAGGTATTATTTGCCCGTAAAACACATCAAGCTGACCATACATTTCTTACAACAGAATACATGTTTCTTGTGATTTTGTAATACGATATTATCCTTTCCCAAATCACAAATTTCCCAAGTTTAAAGGTCATCACATATAAATTATGATACCACGTCATCCTTTTTAAATCATTAAATTTTAGAAGTTAAAGGTTTCACTACATTGGAATTGTATCGACTCTTATCTTATTGTTTTTTAAATTGCATTTGAATTTTGAGTTGAGTTAAATTAAGCTAAGTTCTTTATAAATAGTAGTGAGTTGAGTTAGTGGAGTGAGTTTTGTGGAATCCATCTAAAATAAGTTTAAATGTGTTTGGATGTTAAGATGATTGTAGTACTATTTATGAGAAATTAAAAAAAGTTGTGGATCCTACCTATAAAGATGTCTTGAGTAAAAAAGGTTATGAGTTTCACGTATAAGGAAATTTTGAGTTAAAATGAGTTTAATAATTTAAAAATTGTATATTTGTATATTAGATAGCTTAAAATTACACTAAACTAAATTGAGTTCAATTGAATTCAACAACTAAAGGTGACCTTAATCATGTAGGGATTGTGTTTGTTTTGAGTTTGGTACAGAAAAGACGCAAGAGGAGAGAGAGTTTGCCAAGAGTCACACGAAAGTTGATCAAGCACACAACTTTCAAGCATACCGTTGAAGGATCACTACTCTTGAATTCAAAAGCAATTGATCATTTCGACGATAAAGTCAAGCGATACCAACAATACCATTAACTCAAGCTCATGTGACCTTCGTTTCACTGTTAGGATTAGATAAATTGTATTTCAAGTTTACGTTAATTTTATGTCTATTATATTATACTATTGAGCAACATCATTTTATCAATATTTTCTTTTTTAAAATTTTTACCATTTCTAATAGTTGATATATTAGCATGTATGGTATATAAGTAAAATTATAAGTAAAAATAGTATCTTTATTTTAAATATTGTGAATGGGAAAATACTTAATTATCTCCTCGTTGTAATTCTTTATCTATGAATTTAATACAAGAGAAGTGTTACAAATATAAATGGATCATATAAAAGCAAATCTATATACTAACGTGGGTTCATGTGATCTGTTAGATCAATTTTATAATAAAAGTAATTTTATAATATCACATATCACATCAAGTCACATTAATTTTTAAACTTACTTTTGTGCGTGCTGCTTCAAAGTCTTACGAATTGCCATTAAACACTTTTATCTAATACAGTATCAGAGAAATCCTAAAACTAACATTGTTATGATTTTGAAAGTTAAAGATTTAATCAAATTAGTATTTTAAAGTTATGGGATTTTTGGATCAATGATTGAGTTTTTAATAATTGATATCAGAGCATGAATCACATCACGAGTTTAAGTTATTCAGGGGGTGATCTATAAGTTTGATTAAAATGTCTTTAAATTATATAATGATATAATGTTAAGTTATTGAATATTAATAAATAAATAAATTTATCAAAACTTAAAAAAGAAAAGGTTATTACCATGTCAATATTAATAAAATGTGCCGTTATGGACGTCGAATTCAAAAACGTAATAAAATGTAATGATTTTAAAGATTAAAAAATTAATCAAATTAGTATCTAATATTTTTAGAACTGATGAATGGTTGAGTGTTTAACACTAAAACGTTTCTCACATAATCCTCTGCCACTCAATGACAATCATCCACCTCCTCCCTGTCTAATCTCAACCACACAACTTATGTCAAATTGACCCGCACCAATTGCCTCTTATGGCGCACTCAACTGGTCCCATGCTTCCAAGGCCAATAACTTTTTTGGCTACATTGATGGCACCCTACCTTGCCATCCTTATCAGTTTCAACCTACCGCCTCTACCGACAACAGCTCTGCCAATCTCATCACAAATCCATCCCACCTATACCACCCGGTTTTCATCGGGACAAATTGATCTGCGTGTCTCATTCTCTCGGTCATGTCATTGGTCTTGATCAGACCTCTGGTAATCTTGGCTCGATTTGGAAAGAATGTATTATTTATTCCCTCAATCCAAAGTCTGTGAGGTCACACTTCCTGCCTTATATCTTGTAACTCTAAAGAAACCCATTGTTGACTACATCCACAAAACTAACACATTGAATACGCATAAGCTGCCACTGATGAAACTCTCAAAGATCATTTAGAGCTTCTTTCCTACGTCTTGGCTCTGACTATGACTCTTTAGTCACCTCTGGTATAAATCGAATAGATCCCATATATATCCATTGATAAACTCTATGGACATCTTCTCCCTCATGAACATCGGCTTGAACACACCCTTTCTGTTGATGTCTCTGAACCCATTCATTTTTTCTTCTTGTTTTATTATGAAAACTCTTTGTCATAATAAAAATTTATTTTCTATTTTTTAAACAAATTAAAATTTCTCCGTGACAGTTTAACAAACTGTTATGTATTTTTAGTTAATATAATGAAAAAAAAAAAAATAACAGAATGATTTGTTTCTAATTAGGATGACATCCAATAAAGAGTTTAGTATGTCTTTTATGGGCTTTGCTAAACGCAGTCGGTAAATACAGTCGGCATGCAGTTAGCTGTACGGAATAAATAAATAAAAATTATAAATTTTTTTTTTCATGGTTGTACAAAATGAATAAAAAAAAGTTATAAAAATAATTTTTTTTTCATATACGTCCCATATTAATTTATTTTTTTTAAAACGACTGCACGTCGACTGCATTTACCGACTGTACAAATCATATCTCGTCTTTTATCAACAACTAAATAAAGTTGCACATAAAAGGAAAAGAAATGCTACGTTGGAAGTCGATATATATAGTACCCTTGGTATTATATATTGATGAGATCATGACATGATTAATTAATCGGTAAGAAAAATTGAAAATTAAATTCTCTTATAAATTAAAGAGGAATTATTATTGTAGTAATGAGAATAAATATACTGTATAATTACTTTAAAAAATAAATAAATATGAAATTTATATAAAAAAATTAATTTTTTAATAATAAATTTCATTCTTTTTTAAAATGATTATCTGCCGAAATGTAAATATAATTTTATAATAAAAGAAAGGTAATTAGGGATGTAAAAATAAATCAAAAAATTACAAAATTGACTAGAACCAGACTGTACAGTTTGGTTTAGTCTGACTTTCGATTGGTTTAATTCAGAATTGCTTTTTTAATCTTAAAAATCGGTCAAATTCGATCCAAAATTAATTTTAAGTTTTTCAATACCGGACAAAACCGATTCACAAATTATATATACATTTTATTAATTTTTAATATTATATATAATATATATAATTATATATAAAATAATATATTATAATTTATAACATAATATTTTAATATTAAAAGTATATATATTTTTAATATATTTAAATATTTTAAAAATAAAAAATATATTAATTCACTAAAATTATTTTCTTAATTATTAATTAATAAACAGTCATTTAAAACGATAATATTATTGAGACGGCATGATAAATTTATTCTTAACAAAAACGACACGAATATGAAAGACAAGTAAGAAACGATTCTCCACCGACAGGCACAATCCCACCGACGAATGACACGATCTTATTACTCTTTTCTCTGTCATTTTTTAACTCCACACCACTTAACAGGGAATAAAAAATACAAAACAGAAATATTGCAGCCACGACTTCTGGACCATGAGTTCTGAGTTTGACAGATCACCAACTTATTATAGAGAACTCCAGGATGATGACCATTCATGATACATATAATGTGCATGCATGCTGATGGTAACGTCTCCCGTTAAATTACATGATGATGCATCCTGATTGGTTTTCCTCACTGGAGTAGTAATCATAACGGTTGACGTAACTAGGCGGCCAATAACCACCACCCCCGTAACTATCATACACCGGCCTCCCTATCGCATATTCCTCACATGATGGCAATGGACCCCCACCATACCCTTCATAAAGTGGCCTGCTATACGCACCAGCTACGTAGGTCTGTGGATAATACGGTACAGCGATGAGTGCTGCCGGTTCAGAAGGCTTTGGAACCGGTTCAGGAGGCTTCGCATCATCAGGTTTTCCCTTGGGCTTGGCTTCAGCTTCTTTCGGCTTTTCAGCTGGCTTGGGATTTGCCGCAGGGTTTTCCTTGGGCTTCTGAGCAGCTTCTTTCGGTTTTTCAGCTGGCTTTGGATCCTGAGGTTTTGGTTTCGCCTCCTCAGTTTTGGGCTTTGGAGAAGGTTTGATCTCAATGCTCTGAATAGAATTACCACCTTTGTAGATAATCTTTTGCTTAACTTTTTCAGGAGAGCAGCACACAACTTTGATTAATACTGTGTTTTGCTTCTCATCGAATATCTGGTCTTGTATTTCTCTTGTCCACAAAATTCAAACACATGATCACAAAGAACAGCTCAGTCTTTTTCTTTTGGGTTTTGCACTCACATACGGGAAAAATTAAAGACTTGAGTAGAATTAAAGAGATGGCAAAGATCGAGACGAGACTCACGAGGAAATTTATATAAAACTTTCTTCACCTTCTTGTAGCAGCGATCGCACTGCAGGTCAACCTTCAGCACCATTATTGTAGTAACCTGTCAAGAGTGTTCGAAATGAAAGTAACTAAAAGCGAAAAACAACTTAGATCTGGAAAGCAAATGCTTCAATTGGATCTGTGGACACAAGAATAATCAAATGATCAGATAAAGTTCTGACACAAAAGACGGGATACGTATGTGAAATTAATGAAGACTGCATAGATCATATAATTATAAAATGGGTATTAATTAAGAAGAGATAGAGATCTGATTCGTACAGTGTATTCGCAAACCTTTTCCCCCATGGCTGTCACTTCAGATCTGAATCGAAGGCCAAGTTTTTAATCAGAGTAAAGGTGTGCAACAGATCCTCACCAGTCGTACAGAAGCGGCCAGACGTAAAGTGAGAGATCGAATGAGGATAGGCCAAAAGGCATCTTATAAAGAAGATGCGTGGGGTAAGGCTGGTAAGCATCATTTGGTACGCCGCCCAAAAAATAAAAAAAATAAAAAATAAAAAGATTTTGTAAGCGCGCTTCGGTCGATAAGTTTCGAGCCAACGGATTGTAACCACGTATGAAAGTTTCTCACCTTAAATGCCATTCTAATTTGTAACACAACAGCCAGGGTGGTTGGTGGTGGCTCTTTGATTGCTAACTGCTCTCCAATCTAGCATTTGCATGTGCTGGCTTGGATTAATCGATGAACCACCTCGCACGTCGAACCTTCCAATATTAATCGAAACAACAGTATATTCGAAGCTATATAGTTTAGTCGGTTTAATTAATTAATTATGGCCTTGGGAACCGTAAACGTGCCTCTAGTCCAAGTACCGACAACCATGCATTTTGCAGATCAGTGGATTGAGTTAGGCTAGGCTTTACTTGCATATATAATGCATAACACATGATTGAACTAGCTAGTAACATTAGTTACTTTTCTATGTGGTTGAAAAAAACCATCCTTAAATAGTACTGAAAAAACTTCAACACTTGAGAATATTCATGTACGTGACGATCTTTAAGAAAAGTATGTGCATTGTTCTTCCTCAATACATCCACCGAGTGGGATTCATGTGTAGGCAGCTTGCACACGGATTTAAATACAATGGGTCTAGAGTCGATCCGACTCAACCAGGCCACAAAAATGGAGCCAAATTGGTCCGATCCAACCCGAATCATTCGGGTCTGATTCGGCCCGAATATATACAAAAACTATCTATTACTTCAACTTCTAAATAATAAAATATCAAGACTTTTATAAAGATGATCAATAATTGTAAAAAAATAAAGACAAAAATTTTGAATTAATTACAACTTATTAATCCATTCAGACCCATCAATGAAGCTAAGTGAAATAAAAGGCTTGGCTTCCTTGTTAGTAAGTTCCCCGGATCATGACACTCTCCCTGCTAAAGCTAGCTCCTGGTCCTGTGCACATGTACTACCCATAAAACACAGTACTGCATTCGCACAAGAAAACCCACAAGACATAAAAATCAGCATAAACCAACCTTCATGCATGCGCTTGTTTGCTTTTCTATTCTAGTCAAAATGAAACTTCCAACATGAACCAACCGACTTGGAGTAAATTTTGCAGTAGCAAAGGAGGAAAAGGACAATAACAATATGATGGATTAGGTCATATAAAATAAAAATGAATACAAAGATGTAGTTTTGGTATATAAAATAAATGGCTAAGTCAAGTAGTTTTGGATGGATGAACATGAATGACAGGGGAAAAGATGAGCACTTGGGTTCTTGAATCTGCAGGCTGCAGCACCCATGTACTACAGCAGACTATGTAAACTGGACAGCTCAGTCCCACTTCCTCTAGGGCAATATGGGTAAGCAAAATATTTGAAATAAAAAAATTAAGAAAAAAGAAAGAAAATCCATTGAGGCAAAATGGGCCCAAACTATATATATAATAGTTGAGAAAATCGCATAATCATTGTATTAAAACTTGTTGCTCTGGCTCCTTACTTCAGATATAATATCAACACTTCAACATAGCGCCTTTTAGCATATATAAAGACCACTCACATGCCAAAGACTTATTGATCCAGAACACAAAACAATATATAAAGTTTCTACAACAAATGAGTGAAAATGAAAATCATACCTACTGAAGTTTCATAACAAAGGGGCTACTGCATACCAGTTTCCACCGTTGAAATTTCATACATTCGATTGTTCATGAATCATTAGAATGACTTTTACAAGCATAAGGATAAAAAATCTTAGCTCCTGGCAACCTTGCTGGTTTACCCCTTTTACAACATGTTTGATCTCAAGTGTTTATAATTAGAAGAGCATTTAGAATGTGCTTCAACTTACAAAGCAATGCAATGTAAGATAAAAAATAAAAAATAAAAATGAAAAAAGCCTGTATGGAAGTGAGAAAGACTACATGACCATGAATGTCTTTTAATTCCCTTTTTTTTTTTTTTTTTTTAATCAGTCGGCAGAAACTGCCATAATCAACATGGGTCAGGGCCACTTACCCTTTTTGGTTGCAAACAGAGAAAAAATGACCTTCTTGTGAGAATAATATTTCTATGGGAAGGAAGATATATTTTTTTCTTTTCTATATACAAAGAAGCTAAAAACACTAACAGAAGCGAAAAAGACTAAGGAAAGAAAGAAGTACAAAAATAACTAAAATAAAAAAGAGCAAAGGGCTAGTTATATTGAAAAGCTTCGCTTGTTCTTTGGGTTGCTTAACTCGCAAATCAGAATGTAAAAATTAGAAAACCGTAGATAAAAGAAAAAGACAAAAAATAAAAAATTGCTACAAACTCGCAAAGGTTGATGATCGGTGAAAAAGAAATAACGGGAAGAGAGAGTAACAGAGGAGAGAAGTACCAGAGGGGAGAAGTACCAGTGAGAGCGTGTAGATCTGGACGCAAGGTGGAGCAGCAATAGATGGGAGCAGCAACGAAAGGTCGACGACGAACAGAAATGACGATGTTTAACGGAGGGGAGGAATGGAGTGGGTGGATATGGTTTGAGGAGAAGAGACTAGAGAGCTGGGGTGTTTTCGGTGATCGGTTTTGACTGATAATGTGGTGTTTAAACCCGTATTGGAGTTTGACCCGATGAAACCAACTTTGTTCGAGTTGACCATATCGGGAATTACGGACAGATCGGACCCAAGGCCTTTTATGCACAGCCGAATCATGTGCATATAATTTTATAATCAAAATTTCTATATGCAGTTATTTTTGCGCACTCTTTTGTGCACTTCAGTAATATGATTGGTTGGATATTAAAAAAAAATTAATCCAGCCAATCATATCAATGGAGTGCGCAAGGAGTACACAAAAATGACTGTATGTAGAATTGCTCTTTTATAATTGTACAAGTTAACTTTAAGAATTTTTTTTATTAAAAAAAAATAGATAAATTTAGAATTCATATAAAAAGAATTCACTTTTTAAAATTGAACTCCAGTCCTATTTTTCAAGAAGAGTTTGCAAAACTTTTATATCCTAAAAAATTAAAATTCGAGTGAGAACTTATCTGAATAAAATTAATTGAGAAACATTTCATAAATTCACAAAAATTGTGACGCTCCTAACTCCTACGTATGGACACAGAGAAATTGAGGCGTCGAAATGATGACAACAAGAGTTACACATCCCATCGTCAAGTGCCAAGTGTTTGTACATGCAACACGTGTATGATAAAAATAATGCAGCGGTAATAAAAATCATTTAACTAAGTATCAGAATTTTGTTTAAATATAAACTCGTTTAAAACAAGCATAATAAAATACTACAACTTTTAACATCCAAAATACATAAAATAAAGGCAAGGGAAAATAATTTCCAACAATACAACTCCAAATCAGTACACTAGCGAAGCTGCCTCCTCCTCCTCATCTGCATCAAAGTCTTCGGTACCAAAGACAGTACGACAGGTAAGTAATAATCCAACCAAATCTCATGATAAAATTATATCCATACCACAACAATATGCATGAACATGATGCTATATGCATATGTCCAAAAAATCATCATTTTTTCAACGCACGTCAAAATCCCATTTTGGCCTAAAACATTTCTTTTTAAAATATTTCCTCCCCATTATCCTAGATAATGGCCCAAAAATTCAAACTCGTTATTTTTCCAGAAAATGGTCTATTAATTAAACCATTAGAGCACTGTAGGCGGGAGTCACAGGCCAACGTCCCTACTTACCACCATCCCTACGCCGTGTGCACCGTAGGCGGGAATCTCAGGCGGGACTTTATCACTGTCTCTGCTTATCACTATCGCTACAGTACATTTGACTCAAACTAGTCAATCAAATAATTCAAATATACCCAAAAATCATTTCTCGCTTGAAAACCCAGTTTTCAAGTTCCAACACATGAATATGCATGCAATTACACGAAAACTTAGTTTTCCTTTTTCAACACATGTACATGCATGCACTATGCAATGCAAATGACAAGACATAAATATATCCAACAATTCTCAACATCAACCAACATACAAATAACTCCGTCCTCCAATCCATCCGATCTCTGACTCCTCAGACTCAGTTCGACATAACTAACCAATCACAATTTATTTTTAAAATAAAAATATATTTAAATCTAAAAGGAAGTTTGAAAAATACTTACAGTGCTACAAAATAATTTTTTGAGGATCAACGAGCTGCAAAAGGCAGAGGAAAAACAACATAACAGTGTAAAAACATTGTGGCCGTGGGTTGTAAAAATACCAACTTTTGAATGTGGACGAACCAATGCTTGAGATTGATAGGGAATGACTTAGAGGTGTTTATGAAACTAGTGGAAGTGAGAGTTGGCAGTGGGTGGTGGCGAAAATGGCGGTGGAAGTGAAAAAAAGGCCAAAACGGAGTTGAGCTCGTGAGGGTTGCTCCAGTGACGGATCAGAGCTGGAAATGGGTGGTTTAGGTCGGCAAGAGGTCAGTGATGCAGTGATGAAGAAGTGGTGGTCGGACATGGAACGACGATGGCTGAAGAGCAACATAACCATGCGGGCTAATGGCGGCGAGGGAGGAGCTGAAAACGGGTGGGGCAGCTCGCTGGCCGGAGGGGAAGAGGAAGGGCCGGGCGTTGATGGCCATGCCGGCGCGACGACGGCGCTACGGTGGGATGAAAAACAGATGAAGAGGGAGGGGGGAATGGTCGTGCACGGGAGGGAGAAAGAGCAGGGAAGAAAGAAGAAGAAAAAAAGAAAGAAAAAGGGAAAAGAAAAAGAGGAGGAAAAATAAAAAGGAAAAAAGAAAAATGAAGGGAAAGAAAGTGAGGTCCAGTCTTTTCAACTGGGGATCACAAACTGATCCAACGAAAATGAATTTTAAAACGACGAATTAAATGAAATAATTTAAACACAGCAACTTTATAAAATAAAATATTAGAATTCAACAATAAACTATTTTAAAATAAAGAGCATAATAAAATAAATAAAATCCAAATAAAAATACTACAATTCAATATTAATAACATAAAATAGTTAAAGCCCAACAATAAAATAATTCAAGGTAGAGAGTAATTTAAATGCGAAGTAATTATTAATATCAAGAAAACACATTATTTGAATCTCACAACTTAAAAATCATAAAACAATACAACGAAAACACATTTAATTTAAAATAAGAGAACCACTTATTATAATAATTTTAAATAATCTTTCAATAAAAATACACGTAAATACGGGGTATCATATCCTCCCCCCTTAAAATAAATTTCGTTCTCAAAATTTGTGAGGTCAAACATCAGTGCTAAGCAGGATATAAGGTACAACTCATAACACTTGAGAAAACATACCATCAACTATTCACATACAAGCATGAGTAAAGCTCTCCCAAATTTACTGCTATAGACGATTTCATCATACATTCACTAGTCTCCCAGTGGCATATCACACCTAGTACTCCTAGGGTGGCTATGTAATTCAAAATCTCAATTTCTATAAGAACCTTAATACAACACCCATAGAATCTCAATGATTATTATTTCCTATAATAGGTTGTACTAACCTCAATCGAATCTTATGCTATAACCTCCAAACCTTCATTGTACACTACACCTTGGTAACCGAGTAGCCACTTTCAAATTTAACCATCCATAAACAAATTTGCACAACCAAATTATTAATCTCCAATTATAAGCATCTTCTCAAAATTTCAAGTCACCACTAATTTCTTAAATCAACACAAAATTTAAATACCTAGTTATCTCCAAAAATCACGCTTTCGCGCGCATTCTGATAACTCGTCAAAATGCAAAATGCCCTTATAAATTAACACTATTGAGTACAATCTAACTCCACACCTGTAAACAAGAAAATCATTTACCACATTTTGATAGAAAATATTGTCTCCTAAAATCATAAAGTATCATCGTCCATTCCTCAGTTGGCTCTAGTTACCTTAATCATGTCAAAATCCCGTAATAACACCCATCATCATTGACAAAAACCAATATTAATCAATCTCAACGTCTCCTAACTGAAATAAGTAATTTCACTCCAAAATACACCCGTCTCATCTAAGATAAAGAACATTAGGCTCGAATCCATCCCGACCAACTAATAAAGCACCTATAACTTCTACCCGACAACTTACACTTTCAAGTTCATCACCTAAATTTTGAATATCGTCTAATTTAGAGATGATTAAACTCACTACGAACCACTATTGAATTCACCATAACCTTAATGAACCCTTCCTGGAAACTCGCTTACCTACTTCTATTCTCATAACCCTGGTATTAGCACGACTATTTCCTTCAATTGCACAACACAAATAAACCTCAAGGCAGGCTATACTGTTTAAATCTTTAATCTACCAAAAACTATTGGACAGCACTCATGGATCCTAATGTTTTATTACCTCATAAATGTGGTTATGCTACCCACCGTCAATGCCTAAGTTTCAACTTCTAAGATTTTATCATACACCACACATGACAACCCAACAATATCTTTTTAAATTAATAACAATGTTCATAATTCTTCCAACTGGACACTCAATCTCCAAAGGAAAGTATAGTCTCAAAATTTAAATTCCTATGTGACCTCAAGTCACAATTAATTCCTAAAGATAATCACTACAATCACTTCATTGGGTATCACACTTCGACTAAACACTCCGATCGACTTGCCAAACATCCCAAGCTAAGATCTCTTGAATTTAAGACTATCGTATCAAATCCATTTCAATTCCTAACAAAACCACTTCTTTGAAATAAAAAGGCAACATAGACCTGTATTCTCCAAAGTCCATACGCACTCACCACTACTACTAATTGATTCCATGCACCCTTAGCTAAAACAAATCATCATTCAAATGTGCAAGTGACCCATTACTACCATTTCCACCATCTGGAATTATATTATCAAATCAATATAAATCATTCCTGAATCTGCTCAACTTAAACCCTTAAAATAAGCAAACATCTATTGCTTAAAGTTTTGTACTGAGATTGACCTTAAACTTGCTAAGAATCCATTCCCAAAAGTCTGCAGAACATATAGCCTCAAATCCAATCGCATCCAATACCAACGTATAGTTTACTATTCCCAACACCTTGATGGACTTATAACCTTTAAATAGATAAAAACCATTTTCTAGATATGCACCATCTATTATCCTTAAAATTGATATGGATCAAATTTTAAACCTGCCATTACAACCTCGAGTTAAAATCATTTTTCAAAATAGATCGATATTTTCAATCCTCATAAAAACACACGAACTAGATCAACACCTTCAATCCTAAAAAAAAAAAAAAAATACACAAGCTAGATCATTACCTTTAATCCTCAAGATATACTCTCCAGAAATTTCCCATATCAAAAACTCAACTTATATCAACCTAATTTTAATGGTTACAAACTAATTACTCTCCAGAATAGATCAAGCTAGCATGCA
Organism: Carya illinoinensis; assembly: GCF_018687715.1. Taxonomy (NCBI): domain Eukaryota; kingdom Viridiplantae; phylum Streptophyta; class Magnoliopsida; order Fagales; family Juglandaceae; genus Carya; species Carya illinoinensis. The sequence goes on from NC_056761.1 coordinate 9,966,681, forward strand.
ATTACACGAAAACCCAGTTTTCTTTTTTAAACACATGTACATGCATGCACTATGCAATGCAAATGACAAGATATAAATATATCCAACAATTCTCAACATCAACCAACATACAAATAACTTCGTCCTCCAATCTATCTGACCCCCGACTCCTCGAACTCAGTCTGGCATAACTAACCAATTACAATTTATTGTTAAAGTAAAAATATATTTAAATCTAAAAGGAAGTTTAAAAAATACTTACAGTGCTACAAAATAATTTTTGGAGGATCAATGAGCTACAAAAGGTGGAGGAAAAGTAACGTAACAGTGTAAAAACACTGTTGCTAAAAATACCCACTTTTGAATGGGGACGAATCAAGACTTAGGATTGATAGAGAATGACTTAGAGGTTTTTATGAAGCTAGTGGAGGTGAGAGTTGGCCGTGGGTGGCGGCGAAAACGGCAGTGGAAGTGAAAAAAGGCCAAAACCAAGTTGAGCTCGTGGGGGTTGCTCCGGCGACGGATCGGAGTTGAAAATGGGTGGTTTAGGTCAGCAAGAGGTCGGTGATAAAGTGATGACCGGAGGTGGAAAGATAGCGGTGAAACAGCAACATAACCGTATGGCTTGGAGAGGGGCGTGCGGGCTAATGCTGGTGAGGGAGGAGCTGAAAACGGATGGGGGAAGCTTGCCGGCCTGAGGGGAAGAGGAAGGGACGGGTAGTGATGGCGACGCTAGCACTAAGACGGAATGAAAAACGGACGGAGAGTGAGGGAGGGCTGGTCGCGCGCAGGAGGGAGAAAGAGTAGCGAAGAAAGAACAAAAAAAAAAGAAAAGAAAGAAAAAGGGAATAGAAAAAGAGGAGGAAAAAGAAAAAGGAAAAAAGAAAAAGGAAGTGAAAGAAAGTGAGGTCTGGTCTTTTCAATTGGGGATTACAAACTGATCCAACGAAAATGAATTTTAAAATGACGAATTAAATGAAATAATTTAAACACAGTGACTTTATAAAATAAAATATTAGAATTCAATAATAAACTATTTTAAAATAAAGAGCACAATAAAATAAATTGAATCCAAATAAAAACACTGCAATTCAATATTAATAACATAAAATAGTTAAAGCCCAATAATAAAATAATTCAAACTAGAGAGTAATTTAAATGCGAAGTAATTATTAATATAAAAAAACATATTATTTAAATCTCACAACTTAAAAATCATAAAACAATACAACGAAAACACATTTAATTTAAAATAAGAGAACCACTTATTATAATAATGTTAAATAATCATTCAATAAAAATACACGTAAATACGAGATATCACAAAAATACCCAATAGATATGAATTTATCAAGTGCATGAAAAATCCGCAACAATTCTGTAAATTCTGAGGCATGCAAAGCACTATAAACTTGAACAAATATAATATCTAAAAGGTTTAGATATAAATATGTAAGAGAATATATAGTAAAGATAATCATAGGCATGCAGTTTCAGCCTGCATGCATTATATTAAAAATTGCCTTCATTCAAGTCATTAAATGGACATACAAGATTTCATGAGTATGTATCTTAGATTATTTGACATACGTACGTGAGATCACATTAATTATTTTAATATTGTAAGAGACATAATCGATGATCTTACGTTTACATGATTGTGCATCCTGTGAAATCTTCTTCACTACAGTACTCATAACTGTTCATGTTACAAGGCCTATAACAATCATTAGGACACTTGCAGCCTCAACCACCATGGGGTTATCCCTCATTGACAATTGTAACTGGAACCCCAATTGCAACTACAACAACATCCTTCGACTGGATAAACGTCAGCTGGTGGATAACATATTGTTACAAAAATGGGATGCTTTGGTTCACGTGGACGACATGGTACTGGCTTTAGTCTAGGAGGGCCTGGGGGCCCTGGTGGCCCAAGTGGTCCCACATGACCAACCCTAGGAGGCCCCTTAGGCCCAACTGGTCCCTCAGCCCCGCGAGGCCCCACTGGCCCAGGTCATCCGGCAGGCTCCACAGGCTCATGAGGCCTTGGAGGCCCCTGTGGGGGAGGTGGAGGTGGAGGTGGTTTCTCAACAAACTGATTGCAGCCTCCACCCTTGCAGATAATCTTTTGCTTAATCTTTTCCGGACAATAGGATACAACTTTGGCTGTGACCAAGTTTTTCTTCTCGTCGAATATCTAATCTTGTATTTCTGTTGTTCAATAACGGATAATAACTCAGTTCTTTTGTTTTTGGTTTTCTTGCTTAATTATAAGACAACAAGCAAGCTCATATATATATATATATATAGAGAGAGAGAGAGAGAGAGAGAGAGAGAGAGAGAGAGAGAGAGAGAGAGAGAGAGAGAGAGAGAGAGAGAGAGTGATCAGGATTTTTACATATGCATCGTCTTCTCGGCAATCCTTGTCTTTTGGAAATGATTTGTTTTTCTGCATTGAATCCATGCATGTGGTCTATTGCCTAAGAGTGTGAATTCCACCATCCATTGTTTCACCTAAAACAAAAGCTCCATAAAGTACTAGTCCAGTCCCTTAAATCTTGAACTTTCAAGAATGTTTAAAACCAGGACCCGAATAATTTTGTTTATAAGTATTTACTATTCGAAAACATTTCTATGAGCCATTTTAAAGGCTTGTTTGGATACTTCAATATCTCATAACTATGTGAATAGTAACAAAATAGTTGAAGTAATAATGTTTTGTTAAGTTTTGGATTATGAGAGAATAAAAATTGAATAAAATATTATAACGTTAAAATATTGTTTGAATATGATTTTTTAACGTAATTTTTATTTTGAAGTTTATAAAAATTATATTGATTTTTGTGTTTCATTTTGAAATTTATAAAAGTTGAATTGATTTTTTTTACTTGAATAATAATTAAGTAATAATTAGATGAAAACGTTGAAAATTTGTAATTAAAAAGTATTTTATATTTGATTGATGTTTAAGAATGAAATTATGAGAAATTTTAAGAATTCTAAAAATTCTTATAGCGTACAAGCTTTCCCTAAGTGTCTTCTAATACACATGCTAACGGTTGTGGAGGTTGACATTGTTAACATCGTGTTTCATATGCCCTTGGCCCAGGTTGTTCAGCGGCGCAGATCTTCACTCGTACCGGATCCTGAGGCGGGATAGAGGTGGCCCTGGGAACCTTCGATGCCAAAATTAGTATAGAGTAGAAATCAAAATGCTTTAAAGAAGAAAACAACAGTTTTGTATAATTGACAACGGACTTGAATTCGTCATCTCTTTACCTCGCAGTTCTGGGCGACCTTTATACATGGTCTTTCAGGTCAGGAGGGCCATGCCCTGTGTTCTAGGGCAGATGGACGCCTCTCCTTGGAGTCTCCATCGCCATACTGCATTTAATACGGTGTGGTTTTCTTGGTGTTAGTCATTTAATGTAGCATGGGTTTTTGGCAGAATTGCCTGATGTTGTCTCTTCCCTTTTTCTCGATTATAGTTTCATGTGCCCTTCTGCAACGTCCCATCTCAATGTTGATGATTACCCATGACCTGTACGGGTCTAGAACCCGCCTTGGGCTACTAAGGGGGTCCTTTCTGAGCTCAGGCCAGCATTCCTGGGGCTCATGGGCAAAGTTTTGAAATCCGTTCCGGTGACCATTCCGGTTGAGGCACTGGAATGGAATATTTCGATACCGGTACGTTTCAGTGTACCGTTTCAGGATAGATATTATATAGATAAATTATATATAATAACTATATTCCAAAATAAAATCAATACAATTCTTAAAAGTATACATACCTGATAACTTAATAATATTTCTCCATAGTGAATACAAGTCTTAAACACACATTTATAAAACTAAATAAAATATCATAAGTTCTCAATCCAACTGTAATCATTCATTTTCATCAATAAGACAAAAAGGATCAACATTAGCAAAGCTACTCAAAATATTTTCGTCAATGTCATTGTCACCACCATCATCATCAATATCAAGACCAACATTAACACCTTCTTCCAAATTTTGTGAGGCTAATGGCTCCTCAATACTTCCCCAATCCAAGTCTTCTCCATCAATAAGCTCTGATTCTTCACCTACCCATTCCTCCATCAAGTCAATATTCTCAAGATTGATTGGATCCAAAGCATCTCTTCCCCTCTTTATGTTTCTGCCAAAATAAAAGTCACACGTAAGTGAAAATATTACATATTTTTCAACAATTAAAAACATTATTTTTGAAAAAGTTTACCTTTCACGAAGCTTCAAGTTATAATGAACAAATACTAAATCATTCAAACGTTTATGCTCTAATCTATTCCTCTTCTTTGAATGAATAAATTCAAATGTACTCCAATTTCTTTCACAGCCAGTTGCACTACAACATTGACTTAATATGCGGATTGCAAACGTTTGAAGAGCTGGAAACTCATTTCCAAAAGTACCCCACCATGCAACTACAACAAAAGTGCAATTATAAATTATTACTTAAAATTAAATAAAAGAATTAAAATATAGATTCACACTATTTAACAAAGGATATTGAGATTACCTGGATTACTTTTTTCACGCTGGCGTATTGCTATAGGTTGTCCAAAATCACCGTTTGCATTCTTATACATGTCAATTTGTTGAATGATCTCATCTTGCTTATCAATATCAGGTTCCATCTTTACAACGCAAGTCATAAACCCTCTAGAAACATCATTTTTACTTTTAAAGCAAGGGTTAAAGTAAATTCCAGGATTAAGAAGACAACCTGCTGCATGTAATGGACTATGAAGCTGCTTATCCCACCTAGCATCAATGACCCTGATGAATGGCATAAATGCAGAAACTTTGTTCTTCAATCTTGCTTTTATATTCTCTTTGGCTTTCTCCATTGCATTATACAAGTATCCTATTGCAGGCTTCTCATCCCCATCGACAAGTCGTAGTACTCGAATCAAAGGCTCACTGATTGTTACAATAAACTGACATTGAGCCCAAAACTCTCTATCTTCTAGAACAATCCCAACTATCTCCTTCCCTATGTTGCTTTTAGAATAACTTGATACAATCCACTTATCACAAGTGAACATTTGTCGAAGCTCTTTCTTAAACAACAGTAAGCATTGGATACTTAAAAAATTTGTAGCAAACCTTGTGACTGCAGGGCGACATAAATGCATGACCTTTGGTGAAGTCCTTTCTCATCAAAGCCAAAACCCAAGCATGGTTATAAATGAATTTCGTTATCTTCCTTGCCTTCTTTATAGTTTCATCAATAATAGGAAAATGTCTGGGATCACAAAAATTCTCTAACATCAAATATATACAATGAGCTGCACAAGGGGACCAAAAGAAAGAGCCATACTTTTGTTGTAACTTTTTTCCTGCAGCCTTATAACTCGCATCATTGTCTGTTATGAATTGCACAATATTCTCCACCCCAACTTCTTGAACAACTTCATCAAAAATTTTAAATAATGTTTCAGCATCTTTTCTAAGGCCCGATGTATCAATAGACTTCAAAAATATTGTACCTTTTGGGCAATAAACCAAAAAGTTAATTATTGGTTGTTGCCTCTGATTTGTCCAACCATCTGCCATTAGTGAACAACCACTATCCCTCCAAGATGTTTTAATATCTAAGAGATAATTCTGAACCTCAGTCACAGAATTCTTCAAGAAATTTCCTCTCAACTCATATAAAGAAGGACCCTTGAATCCTAGCCCGATGGCAGCTATAGCATCTATAGCTGGTTGATAAAATTTAGATTGAGATGCATTGAAAGGTAAATTAGCATCATACCACCAATTTGCTATAGCCATTTTTGCTTTGTCAATCATTTCCTTTGAACACATAGCACTCTTAATAGAAGGTTGAGAGCCAGGACTTGTTCTTGGAGCAAAAAATCTACTAAATGGCCCCGTTGACTTTCCACCTACTTTCTCCTTCCCCTTCCCCTTTGAATCATGAACGGGTCCTTGACTCCCTCCCTCATACTCATCATCGCCAACATCAACATCATCATATGTTAAATCTACAGGGCTTCCACATCCAATCTCTAAGCTTAGTTTTCTTTTCTTCTCTTTGTTTTTTTTCATTTCATTGACCAACTCTTTCATTTGCCATTTTATATCATCAGGGACTTTTTTACATGCTTCTACATCACCTGAAATCCCACCTAGATGATGCTTCAACCTCGTGACTCCACCACCTCTAATGATTTTGCTACAATAAAGACATTGAGTACTATTTCTTGCTCCTGGCACTACACGTGCATGGGACCATGCTGGATCCTCTGATCTAGCAGGAGCAAATGCCGTAGAGGTAGCACTATTTAATTGACAACTAGACATTTATAATTTATATACCCCTACATTATGAAAAAAAAAAAAAAGAATCAACTCATTTAGAAATGCACATATATTTGGAAAGACTTAAATGAAAAATTGTACAAATTATCAACTAATAACAGCAACTTGTACAAATAATTCTAAAATATTGGAAAGACTTAAACAAAAAATTGTACAAGTTTAGTGAACACCGTGCAAGAGCAATACTTCTAAAATAAGTTCCATAAAAATAACTCTAATTTTTTTCAAAATTTTGCAATCCTTCATCTCCTGTTGGTATGTTTGAGTCTTTGACAGTTTTATTTTATGAGTTCTTGACTCTAGGAGTCTAAAATCACTAATTAACAGCATCTAAAATAATCACATAAAATAATTTTAACTTCCATATTGAATCCATAAAAGATCACTACATAACTTAAAACACCCACAATTATTATAAATTCTCCCCACCCTTCAAATGGGAGCATTTCAGCTTAAAAATTTAAGAAAATGGGCTTGCACGATAATATCAAACACTGGGAGTTCATCAAGTTGTACCAGCTGAGATCAGGATCAACTTAATTACATAAATATTATGTAAGAGTAGAGATCTTAAGCTACAAGGATGCCAATTTATTTGTCAATATCTAATGGGAAAATTAAAGAAATTAACTGATTTTGAGAGCTACATGTATATATATCCCACTTCATACAAAAAATTAAAATCTACTTACAATATATAATTTTAAGTTAGCATCATTTGACGAAATCGGAAGGGAAAATGAAATACGGTAATCGGTATACCTGCACAGATCGGACGGACGAAATCAGAGGCCAAAACCAGAGCTGTCGGCTGCGGGCGACGGCGACGGAGCTTCTGGCTGCAACGGGGAGGTGGCGTCGTCAGAGTGCTCCTAGAGTCCTGAGGAGATCAGATCTGGATTTTCGGCCGGTAATGGGAAAGGAAGAAAATATAAATGGAAGAGAAAATAGAAATGGAAGAGAAACTTGAAACCTGAAAGTTAGAAGCGGAGAAATGAGGAATCGGGACTGGGAGAAGAGGTTCAGAGTCTTCAGACGGCGCACGGACTCACGAAGAAGAAGTGAAGAACAAATTCAACAAAAGAAAGAAAGTAAGAAACCGGGGGAAAAAAAAAACCAAAGGAAAAATGAAGAAAAAATGTAAATTACGAAAATGGTGTGAAGTTAACCTTAATTACAAAAATGCCACCGTTTGTTAAATTCCGGACCGGAAAGTGTATTCCGGCCGGAATGCCAGAATTCGGCCGGAATGGACTGGAACATGGCAAAACGGCCGGAATTTGTAGCGGAACGAAATATATAGCGTTCCGGTTTCGGCTATTGTTCCGGAACGGAAAATTTCGGCAATTCCGGCCGGAACGGAACGAATTTCAAAACTTTGCTCATGGGGCCTGATGAAGTAATGGGCCTGGGGTAGTATTATGAGCTTTAGGCCCTGAATAAAATACGCCCTAACAGTTACCCCATCAATTCTCATCGGGTTGACCTGATGGGAAGTCTCATAGCTTCTTACTTATCATAGTTGACCGCTCTTCTTGTCACTGAATGGCGGCATGGGCTGATCAATGGCCGTTCCACGTGTCCAATGTCGATTCCTCATATACTACTACCGAGGTGCTGATACCGTTCACGTCGCTTCACATACTCTACAAGTTAGGCTATCAAATGCTACCCATTTTTCGTGACTGTGAGACCATTTCTTTAAATCCGCTCCCTCTTTTGTCCACATTGCTACCTTCCTTTTGCCTTTGGTATTTTCGTTGTGCCCACTGCCCCATTTTTTTCTGTAACTTCCACCCTTCCTTACTTAACTTAGCTTTTCTAGCCTCGATGGCTTCCCAGAAATCCACTAACTTGACTAGCTTCGTGCACCTCTCTAAGGCTAGCTTGTTAGATCCAGGGTTCTTGGGTTGCCACTGGTACTCTGGGGCCACCCCAGCTTTTCTTCAATCTATGGTGCTGACCTACCACATTTCGGATTCAGTTACTCTGGAAGTTCCTAGTCCACATGAAGGGGCCATGAGTGTAGATGGCTCGGCGACCGGGTCACCCTTTTTCCCAACATGTTTTTCTACTGGCTAAGACTGCTTCCTGTCCTGTATTGCTTGGGGCTGGCGCCCACTTAGCTTTATCCGAATGCTTGGCAGATTCTGATGTGATGTTGTGTGCTATGGCGGCAGGCTCTATTGAGGTCTGACCCAAAGAATGCTGATCTTACTTATCGTGAGTTCCTCCTGACTCACCATGTACAAAGAGGAATAGGAGAGATCTGAAGTTTCAGGGGAATAGCGCCTGTGTTGGTTGTGCTGGAGTCCAGATACAAGAAAGTCTTGGACTGGACATGTAGATTCTTCTTTGTGGGTGGTCGAGGATGGGAATTCCCAGTGGGATAAGTTTCCCAGGCTGAGTTGGGCATAAAGGCGGCCTGTGGAGTTAGGCCGGGCGACAAGGCAGTGCGCCTTGTGGCCATGTCAAATGAGGTGCATTGCAGCCTGATTGTACGAGACTAGGCAACTTGACACCCGCTCCTGGTTCACTCCGAGGTCCTCTTTGGGGAAGACAGTCTGGCTGCTTTCCTTCTCCCGTTGGGTCATGTCTTTCCCTCTACTTGGGGTGTGGTGGTTGATCCTTTGCAGCACTCTTTGAGGAAACGAGCAGCTGAATGCTCTCTCAAAGACAAGAGGAAAAGGATCTGTCTGGAGCCAAGGGGGGAGGTCTAGATGTCTCCAAAGGCCTTGGCTCCCTAGATGATTAGTGCGACTCGTCCCGTCTCTGCATAGATGGTTGGCCTCTTTCCTCTTCTGTAATGCCTTCCCAGCATCGGTGGGTTGGGGAGTTACGGGGTCCGAGTGCAACTTCTAAGTCCCTTCCTCTTGTTGTCCCTACGAAAGATTCCGTCTGTATGAACCCATGTATCTCGGTGGATGCATCTGGCATTTTGCGAAGGGCAAAAGTGGCCAATATGTACTTTTTGAGCGCTCTTCTGGATAGGACACCTAAGTAAACTCGAATGATGGAACCCTTTCTAGAGCTAAATGTTGAGATGTCTCCCTCTCCATCGTATGTTGCTCGGTCCTTGATTGAAGCCTTTGATCCTGATGAGGCTTCCGATCCCCTCCAGGTAGATCTCGAGGATGAATGATTCTCTGATCCTAGACGCCTTTGTGCCGTGGGTGAAAGCCCAGTTGCTACCGCTTAGGTTGGGTCAGTGACTGGTAGAGTTGTTGGTGGGTTTGGAGAAGGGAGGCCAGGAAACACATGGGACTCTTCCACCCCACAGAGCCTTGGAAGGAATGTGCCGGATGCCCCTTTAGTTCGCACCCCGCTGAGCCCTGAGGCTATTTGTAGTGTAACCAGCTTGTGATCTTGCACATAAGTTCCCCATCTTACTTGAATTACACTACATGGTTGAAGCCATGATGGAAATTCCCTCAATGCGCTGTCTTGCTGACTTGATATTTTTTCAGTAGATGGCCGGCGCGAAAGCCAAACCCGACCAAGTTTGCTGCAAAAGTTAATACGCATGTGTATATATGTAATTTAACTTGACCATTAGGGACTTGTCTTGCCGACTCAGCATTGTGGGACTTCAGGGCCTCTGCGGGCTTGAGCTGGTCTCTGGACTGCCCTTATTCCTCTGAGGGAAGGGCATTTTCACTCCCTCAAGGAACTTTCTCATGCAGGGGAGCCTTCGTTCATTCCCTTAAGGGAGCTTTCCCACTTGAGGTGATTTTCTCGGGGGAGGTCCGTCGTTCCCTCAGGGCAACCTTTGTTCATTCCCTTATGGGAGCATTCCCTCTAGAAGAGGATTGTCATCCTCTCAGGGGAGTTTTCCTTGACAGGAGCTTTCCCGCGCCCAAGAGGTTTCCCATGAGGGGAGGTTCATTCCATCCCTCAGGAGAGCCTTGGTTCATTCCCTTGCAGGAGCTTTCCCGCCTGAGGTGGTTCCTTGGGGGAGGTCCATCATTCCTTTAGGGGAGCCTTTGTTCATTCTCTCAAGGGAGCATTCCCTCGTGGGAGCTTTCCCGCGCAAGGTGCATCCTCGGGAGAGCTTTCGTTCATTCCCTCGGGGCAGCTTTCCTGCGTGAGGTATTCTTCGAGGGAGGTTCGTCATTCCCTCAGGGGAGCTTTCGTTCATTCCTCATGTGAACATTCCCTCATGAGAGCTTTCCCACGCGAGGTGGATCCTCGAGGGAGCATTCGTTCATTCCCTCGGGGGAGCTTTCCTGCGCAAGGTGGTTCCTCAGGGGAGGTTTTTCATTCCCTTAGGAGCATTCCCTTAGGGGAACACTCCCTCGTGGGAGCTTTCCCACACAAGGTGGATGCTCAGGGGAGCCTTCGTTCATTTCCTCAGGGGAGCTTTCTTGAGCAAGGTGGTTTCTCAAGTGAGGTTCATCATTCTCTTAGGGGAGCATTCCCTTGTGGGAACTTTCCCATGCAAGGAGTATTTTCTCGGTGGAGGCTCGTTCCTTCCCTTAGCAGAGCCTTGGTTCATTCCCTCAAGGGAGCATTCACTCAGGGGAGCTTTCTCACGCGCGCGTGGTGCGTGGCCTTGGGGGAGCTTCATCATTCCCTCAGGGGAGCATTCCCTTACAGGAGCTTCCCGTGCGAGGTGGTTCCTCTGGGGAGATCCGTCATTCCCTCAGGGGAGCCTTCATTCATTGACTAAGAATCATAATCATTTACAGTTTGGGACTGGTTTTGCAAGTTTCTTGGAAGAGATCCAGCATTTTCACTACTCTACCATAAGTTCATATTTACAAAGCAAGTAGACAAAAAATAAAAATGTGAGAAAATGGGAAGGGCCCCGGTTGTCCTTTCTACTTGGCATACACCCCTTCTCCTCCCTCCTAGTCAGGATAGTTGCGTCCTAATGAGAGCCTGTCAGGACTTCAAGATTGGCGCATGCCTACAAAGTGTGTCCCTTCCCCCTGGTGGACTTCAGCTCCTGCATACGACATTTCCACGCCGAGGCCTACTTTCCCCGGATCTCACAGATTCCCCGAACCGTAGGGAAGTTGATTTTTCGATGGTAGGTGGAAGTGATGGCTCGTAGATGGTTGAGTGTCGGGCGACCGATGATGGCGTTCTAGGAGGAAGGAACCTTCACTACCAGAAATTCGACCATAACCAAGGTGACGTGGGACCCACCAAAACTGAAAGGACAATAGTCTGCACGGCTGGACCGTTTCTCCCGAAAAGCCTTTGAGCGGCATTGGGACTGGTTGGAGCTGAGCCATGTTTATCCACATGAGGATGAACTCATCCTAGAGCAAGATGTTTGCTGAACTGCCATTGTCGATGGGGATTTTTTTGGTTATGAAGTTGGCGATCTGCATGGTGACCACCAATGCATCGACGTGCGGATAGAATACCCATTCCTCATTAGCTTCCCCAAAGAAGATTACAGAAGTGGACTCGGTTCGGGGGTGCTTCACGGGTCGGTAGGAGGCTGGTACACTTCTTGCCTCTCCATTGACGAAACTCTCTATCATGGACTTTTCTCCCGGATGAGGTTGCCCTCCACTGACAAAACCTCTCGCAATGGTGCGAATCTCCCCTGTAGGGGGAATCGTCTGGTACACCTGTTGAGAGGGTGAGGGTGGTTCGTGCTGTGTGTGTGACGCCCCCAAATTCTGTTTGGGATCGGACGGACATTTGAAGCGTCGAGACATGCAACACAAGGTTACCTACCCCCGTTCATGACATATAAGATGCAATGTTCCTAACATGCATCTAACATTATGCAATATTCGCAGCGGATAATTTTTTTCTTTAGCAATACTATGCACCAAATTGAAAATATCTCAAATGCTTAAAACATACTTCATACATAAAGACCCATTGAGTAGATCACAACACTAGTCCAAAATGGTTATGATCCAAAAAATACTAAAGATGCAACTCTATTGTACAAGTAGTAATTTACGTTAACTACTATATTAACATTGACGTCGCACCATCGCTTAGTCAACTGTGTCTAGTTGATCAGCTCCTGATTCTCCTTCAGGTCCTGTAACAAGATCTACCATTCGGGGGGAATGGTAGTTGGGACTACCAAAGTGAGATTTGATTACAAATCTCAGTAAGTTAACAAAAAACTTCCACACAAGCTAATGATGCATGCATGACAGTAAAAGCATAAATGCATAATCAAATTCATAAGTAATTAAAGCATAACTTGGCGTACAACATAACATAATTGACATAACTTAAATTGAAACATGAACTGAACTTGACTTGACATGAACTTGATCTGAAACTTGACTTAACATGAAAAATACATACTCCACAGTTGTTGTGCCCCATGTATTCTACGTGTAAATACATACTCCACAGTTGTTGTGGCCCCATGTATTCTACACAAACTTGACTTAACATGAAAAATACATACTCCACAGTTGTTGTGGCCCCATGTATTCTACGTGTAAATACATACTCCACAGTTGTTGTAGCCCCATGTATTCTGCGTGTAAATACATACTCCACAGTTGTTGTGGCCCCATGTATTCTACGTGTAAATACATACTCCACAGTTATTGTGGCCCCATGTATTCTACACATACTGAATGTACTCAAGATGAAACGTGACTGGAAAACGAAAGGACTGGAGCCCTGACGTAACATAACGTGATTTGAACATAACTTAAAATACATGACCAACTTGAGATAGAAACATTTCGTAACATGGCATAACATATAATAGACAACATATTTAACATGACATACTTGTAATGTACAGTAATACATGACAGAATATATTATGTAACAGATAAAAATTGATGACAGAATAAATTCTGTATAATAGACAATTACGTGATAACTTGGTATGGCATGACATATATGATAACATACATACATACATTGTAGTTCCTTTACTTAGCACACATACACAGTAGACTGCTAGTAAGTTAAAAGCTAACTTACCTCGATCTCCGCGTTTCTTATAAAACTTCAAGTGCGACCACGAGGAACTGTAATTAGTGATTCTAAAAGTTAGAACCAAATCACTAAATATTTGAAATATGGAAAATACTAACTTAAAGAGTAAAATTTTCATTTTATTCTCTACATGTGGAAAAATGACCGTTTTACCCATAACTTAAGGATTTTGCATACTAACTCCAAAAGTTTCTAAAATTTACATTCCTCATGTAAATTTTGTCCTAAACTTAAATATCAACTCAGAAAAATTTAAAACAAAACACAACTATGAAGAACACACTATGGTCGAAACATCCATAGGCCATTTCCCTTTATTTTTGTTGCAATTCCTTCCAACTTCAAAACTCATGCTTAAACCAAAATTTTGCAACAAACATCTTCCAATCCTAAGTTCAAAACCATACTTAAAACATCCATTTAGAAAAAGCTAATAATCAACACCAAACTTTTTTGTAAAAAGATCCAAGCACTTGAATCACAAGTTTTGACCTTAAATCAAAACATCTCTAAGAATTTCAAAAATCAAATCTTACTTCTAACATATTCATAATATCATCCTAACATCAACAATGCTTTAAATCATCAAACTAAAGTCACCAAAATCACAAAATAACATTTGGAGTTTTTGGTTTTACACTTAGTCCAAAAACAGAAACTTTTTCCTCAACTAGTTTTGATAAATCTCTTGATCTATGACTTATAAATATATGATCTTCAAACCAAACCATTACATGATTTAAAAAGATGTCCTAAAACATATACAAGCTTCTAATTCAAGATCACATGGTTAGAAATTAACCAAAACATAAATTTAGCCAAGAATATCCACACTTTGGCTTATCTGAATATCTCTTTGCATAAAATTTCATATCTTTGAAACTAACACCAAATATTTTCAAAATAATAATATGACATGTATATAAGATGCTTAGGATCCTCCAATAAAATTATCAAAGTCATTAGAATAGGTTTAGACCACCAAAGAGTTAAACTTTCTCAAAACATAAACTGTTTTTCCTCTTCCAGTTTCTAAGTTTCTAAATCTAAGAATATCTTTCATCAAAACCTTTAATCATGAAAAAATCCTCAACCAATAGTCATATATACATGTTAACAATACTCCATAAAAATTTCGGACCAATATCTATCCATTAGCTTGGTCAAAAACTCCAAACTATAACATATTCTCCAGTTTACTTCCCAGAATGACCTTTCTATAGTTTATATAATATTTGACTGACCAAATGATCTTCAAATGGGGCAAATAAGATATCCATGTAAACTAGACTAAAAAAGGAACAACTTATATGAAGAAGACTTTATGATAAAACACTTATAACAGCTTCGAAATTGGCGTGCAAAATACCTCCTAAAAGCTGTCCGAGAGAGAGTGTTTGATATTCTTTCAATGGAAAGTGTAAATGAAGATAATTTCGTGGGGAGAGGTGGCTGGAGATAATTATGGATGAGATATGAAAGAGATGAGGCTGGAGTTGAGAGTTGAGTGTAGTTTTCTCCTACCCAAAATATCTATAAAAGATTATCTCATAATATTATATCCAATAGTATCTACAAAAAATCAACTTAAGATATTTTTATCTAATAATATCTATAAAAATCAACTCAAAATATTTTTATCCAATAATATTCATGAAAATTACCTCAAGATATTTCTTTTTATCCAATAATATCTACAGTTTTGAACAGACGTTTTGTCCGAAAATATGAAAAAATGTTATTGCGCCATAAGATTTTAAATAACCCTCCGAGTCTAATGGCACAAACCATAATACATTTTGACACTTCTAACTATCTCCAATAATAAAAAATACACTTCTGATACCATAGTAAATAATAACACTAACTATATAGTTAGACAAAAACCTATACGATTAATGGATTCGTGAAAACTTATGGGGTTTTCACGAGGTTCCTAAAGTTAATAGAAATTTCATAATTGAATTTCTAGCGGGCTGTTACAGTGTGTCTCTTCTTCTCAGGCTCTCCCGCCTCCTCTGTTGGTACTCCCGAGTGGGACTCCTCTACCTGGTTTGTCCTCTCCATGACTACTCCCTCTGCTAGAAGGGTGGATACCACGGTGGACGGTAGTCTGTTGGAGGTGATCAACACTCCCCGGTGTTGTGGGAAGTGGTTCAATGGTGGGTGCAGTAGCGATGTTCCCCCGAGGTGTGCTACTTCTCTTCCTTCGCGATGGTGAAAGTCGAACGGTCAGACCTTGTCGCATGCCTCTAATAGCGGGATCCTCCTTTCTTGACTCCCGCTATTTGTGTTCCATCTTCTCCTGAGTGGAGCCTTTGGTCAAGGCCTTTTCCCTTTTGTGCTTTTCCTCCACCTCTTTCTGCTGGGGCTCAGTCAAGGTGTGGAGGGTATCCTCTACATTGATGAATTTGTCGGCCTGATCCATGAACTCTTAGAGAGTGGTAGGGGTCTTTTTTGCCAGCTCTACCTTGAACATCGATCGGGGCCAGACCCCTCCAAGCAATGCCGCTAGTGTGATCTTCTCATCTTGGTCTTCTGCGGTCATCTGCTCCTTGTTGAACCTGGCCAGGTAAGTCTTCAGGCCCTTTTCTTCCCTCTGCTTGATGGTGAGGAGGTAAGTGGCCGGACGTCTTCATCTTCAGCTGTCCATGAAGTGAGTGAGGAATAGGAGGGCCAGCTCGTTGAAGTTCTCAATGGATCTAGGTGCCAAGGAGCCAAACCACATTCTTTCAAGTCCCTTCAAGGTCAGCGGGAAGGCTTTGCATGCGACCTCCCTGGGAAACCCATGCAGCATCTTGTGGGTCTTGAAGGTCTCGAAGTGCTCCACCGGGTCTCAGGTCCCATCATACGCTTCCATGGGTGGGACTTGAAACTTTGGTGGCAATGGGATCTCCATTACCCATTGCGGGCCCGTGCTGACCAATAGTTGGTCTACTGAGGATGAGCTACCAATTTTTCCCAATACCTCCTCATACTTTCCCTGAAGGTTACGCAGGTCTTGCGGCATGCATTTCCTTTCGTTATGAGCATTGTTGCCCTCTTCCTCTTTTCTTGAATGGTGTTCGCTGACACTTGGCTCGTCCTGGAGTACCGAGTCGCGAAAGTTATCCTTGAGGGCTTGGTTTTCCTCCCGAAGGTCCTTCACTTCGTTATTGAGCCTTCCGATGAGTTGCTCCATAGAGGCCAACCCTGCTTCCGTGCCGTTTGCCATGCCTTCGTCCTGCTCCCATGCCCGCTGAGAACGGGTCCTTGCAGGCATATGAAGGACACGCTCGACCGTAAGATTAGTCGAATCCCATAGACGGTGCCAAATCTTAACATCATGTTTCTTACGCTCTTGGGCCAGGTTGCTCAGCAACACAGGTCTTCACTCGTGCCGGATCCTGAGGCGGGAGAGGGGTGGCCCTGCGGTGGCCCAGGGAACCTACGATGCCAAAGTTAGTAAAGAGTAGAGATCAAAATGCTTTAAAAAAGAAGACAACAGTTGTGTATAATTGACAACAGACTTGAATTCGTCCTCTCTTTATCTCGTAGTTCTCGGCGACCTTTATACTTTGCCTTTCAGGTCATGAGGGCTATGCCTTGTGTTCTAGGGTAGAGGGACACCTCTCCTTAGAGTCTTCACTACCATACTGCATTTAATACGGCGTTGTTTTCTTAGTGTCAGTCATTTAATGCGGCGTGGGTTTCTGGTAGAATTGCCTGATGTCGTTTCTACCATTTTCCTCGATCATGGTTTCCCACGCCTTTCTACAACGTCTCATCTTAATGTTGATGATTACCCTTGACCCAGATGGGTCTGGAGCACGCTCGACTAGCATGAGTCTAGGACTCGCCCTGGGCTACCAAGGGAGGCCTTTTTGGGGCCTAGCGAAGTAATGGGCTTGGGTTAATATTATGGGCTTTAGGCCTTGACGAAAATACCCCCAAGCAAACACCATTCTAGCTTAGAGTCATGTGTTGCAAACAAGGACAATACCCCTTGAAAGAACGTAGAAAATAATAGTAATGTTAAATATAGTAATCTTAGAGTTTATAAAATTCGTTTACTTTGAAAAAAGTGAGGTTTGCTATAATAACCTTTTTTTTTTAAGATATCAAATTTACCTATTTTTTTAAAATAGAAGTGCATGGGATTTGCACTCTAAAACTGTATAAGTTATTTCTCATAATATATATATATATATATATATATATAAAGGACAACCAAGAAATCTTGAGGGGATTCACACACATATATATTTCAAAACTCATGCTTATAATTATTACTTCATGCATATTTTAAGTGCATGTTTATTAAATGATGTTATGATTTTTTTTTTTATTTAAAGTTTAAGGATATAAAAAAAATGTACGAAAAAAGGACCAAATGCCCCTAGATGGGTATACCACCGTCCTTATTAAATAGTAAAAAAAAAAACTTTAATAGTAATTTTTTTTTAATTAAAAGTGTTGTTATGAAAAGTTCTATTTCTTACCGCAATTTCAAATATGCCATAACTTTATGGCTTGTTTGGGCACACAATTGTTCTTGAGTATTTAAAGATATTTTTAGATACTTTGTTTTCAAATATCACTCAAATACAAAATACTTTATCGATTTCAAATTTTTAATTTTTTTCGTTTAATCATCACTTAACTTTTTCATCTAATCAATTTTGGTCCAGTTTGTAAATAGTCCGGTGCAAGATAGGTTCTTAAAAATCAAAACTGGACCCAAATTAGTGTGGGATTTCATATTACCAAACTGTACATATATATATATATATTTATAATTTTTTATATAATATAATATAATATAATATTTCTAATTATATACTAAATTGCTAATTGATATAACATGAAATTCTAATCTTAAACATAAACATTAATATTAAGTTGTTAATATATTTATATATATAAGTTAGAAACTCCCCCTGTCCAATGATAAACGCATATTTGAAACTGAAGTTGAAATCAATATATTAATATATTAACATTGCTCCTTGTAAAGGTAAAAATTGGCTAGGATTAGATAACTAAATGATAAGGTTTATCTTATCATTATTTGATTAAATTTGAATGAATGATATGGTTTATCTTATTATTATTTGATTAAATTTTGATGAATGTAAAATAAGTATTGATTTGTATCTAAACAACGTTGAATCTATCTAGAAATCTTAGGTGTTGTTTAGATAAGTTTTTGAGATTAAAATCGAGTTCTGGAATATTTGTATTTATCCAGAAGAAAACTGAACAGAGTTTAGTCAATAACAGAAGATGTTATCGCGAAATGTTAGCAGTTCGTCGGAACACGTTTTCGCGACTATTGCTAACCGTCAGCAGAGTCCTACTGTGACTAGAACTCTTTCTAGACTTTCTATTTAAAGGGATTCGGTTTTGTATCTTTTCAAGGATTTTGAGCCACGAATTTCAGAGAGGATACTCTGAGCATTCATGAGAGAAAATTCACTTGAGAATTTTCATGAAATTTTCCATATCTTCTTGAGTGTGATCATGCTTTGAGTGTGAAGGAACATCGATTGGATTTCAGCTTCTGGAGTTCCAGAAGGGAAGTCAACATTTGAAGATCGCCAGAGGTTCTGGCTGCTATTGCAATAGAAGACAAACGGGTCGTTTTGTCTAGGCAAGTAAGAGAGTGGAATTGCAAATGTTTTGTAATTGATTATTGCTTGTAATTGTTCTTCAAATAATAAGATTGACTTTCCTGGATTTGGCTGTCCCGTAGGGTTTTACCTTTAAAGAGTTATTTAAAAGATTTCCCTTCGTAACCAATCATTGTATCTTGTAAGTTTGATTATTTATTTTAAAGTATTTGATTCGTTTCATAATCTTGATGATTGAGATCTAACTTATTTGTTCAAGGAAGTTGGTAGACAATTTCGTAGTTTTATAGGGATACGTTGGAAATTTCACTCCTCTTGAAGCTGAAATAAAAATGTACAGAAATGAGGTAAGAGATGATAGTTTAAACTTCAAAAGGACCTTTTTCTTTTTTTTTTCTTTTTTTAAAGCCAATGCAATTTATGGACATTTTTTACGGCTCACACTACATGCACTTTTCCACTACTCTTGGCCTTCCAGATTGCAGGCATTACAAGAGGATAAGAAGACTATGGAACGTCTCACCAAGTCGAAAGAATCAGCTCTACTTGAAGCAGAGAAGATCTTGAGAAGTGCTTTAGATAGGGCTTTAATGATAGAGGAAGTTCAAAATCATAACTTCCAATTGAAGAGACAGATTGAGATTTGCCAGGCATGACTTCATCAAACCCAGTTTTGTTGATGGAAATAACAAGCTTTTGAGTCATTAACCAAGTTTTTTAAATACCACATGCAGGAGGAGAATAAAATCCTGGAGAAAACCAATCGCCAAAAGGTTTTAGAGGTTGGAAAGCTTAGTCAAACGATTCAAGAGCTTCAGGAGGCCATTCTATCTAGTGGGGCTGCAACAAATTCCATTCGTGACTACAAATGGCGGATGGAAGAATTGAATGTATGTGTCATGCTTATATAAGGTGGTCACAGTATCTTGTACTTTTTCAAATTTCTATAAATGGTTACAAATTCTTAGGAGGAAAAGAGGACTTTGGAAAGAGAACAAGCAAGAATCAAAGTTTTAGCAAACAGAATTGCAACTGTGGTGGCTAATGAGTGGAAAGAAGAAATGATAAGGTCATGCCCGTCAAAAAATGGATGGAAGAGAGAAGACTGCTGCAGGTATTTTCTTTCACTGCAAAATTACAAGAGCCCAAATTTTACACATTTAACGGTTCAAGTAACTTTAGAAGATCGATCATACAACAATAGATAAGACTACTGAGCAATTTTAGTGTGACAACTCAAGTAAATATACAAATCAAGACAATTTTTTCCGTTTCTATTTTGTGTGTAGGCAGAGATGCAGCGCTTAAGAGACAAACTAGCCATATAAGAGAGAACAACTAAGGCAGAAGCACAACTTAAGGTGAACATATGACTCTCAATCTTCTAGTGAGTCAATCTAAACCTTTTGCTTTTAATTATTGAGTAAATTTTCTGTACCAATGTAAACTTTTTCAGGATAAATTAAAGCTCAAACTCAAGATTATTGAAGAAGGTTTGAAGGATGTCTCAAATTTCTCGGTCAATCCTAATAGGTTTTGTGGGTCCCCAAGAACAGAGAAGTCTAGTAACATTTTTGGCTTTCTAACAAGCAATGATAGAACAAAAAAGAGGTCTACATGCCAGCCAAGGGCTTCTTCCATCAGTAAAAGCTTATTATTGCAACAACCCAATATGGAAAATGAAACAGCCAATGTTGTTGAAGAGCTAAAACAAGCAAGCAACTTGAGAAAGAAAAACTCTTCTCGAGAAAATGTACTGAGAAAAGGCATGTGGGCATCTAGAAGTAAAGTTGTTGATAGCAGTGAAAAAGAGAACACAGAAATAAGGGCAGAGACAGACTTGAATATCAATAAGGGCAATAAGGATGAAACAACAGCCTCACCAGAAATCAAACCTAAAAGTTGCAGCAATGTGGATCCACAAAGCGAAGGAAATAATGAAGATGCGGTCTCAAGATATCTATATGATAGACTTCAAAAGGAGGTCATCAACTTAAGGAAACTTTGTGAAGTAAGTGATAGTACTTTAAATGCTAAAGATGAAGAAATAAAGGTATAGACAGCTACTTGTTGGAAATTTAGACCTTCAAAATTCACCCTCTAGAATCTACCTTTTGCAAGAATAACAAGAAAAATAGAGAAATAATAAGAACACGAGATATTTACGTGAAAACTCCTAAACATGAGAAAAACCACCAGACCCAAAGAACAAAATCCATTATGTGAAAAATTATTACAATCACACAATTTTTCTCCTCACCTTAAACACACTCACAAAACTTCTCCACTAGCAAAACTTTAACTTTACACCTCTTCATCTTTTACAAAAAGGCCAATAGAGGAATTTAACTATAGTCAAAAGTTACCAGATAAGGTTTCAACTGGTATATTTAACCATGAGGCTAAACCTCCTTTCTATAGAACATGAGCCTTACCTCTTCCTCACTTTCCACCGATGTGGGACTCCAAAGAGCAACACTCAACAATCTCCACCTTGCGACTTTGGCTGGTCCTACAGCCATACTTTACAGCAATGTAAATCTTCATAACTTCCGCTATCATACTCCACCATAAAAGTATATCTACTTAGAATAACTAATTCCAAGTATTTTATTTTGGCCCTTGTCAAGAAACAATCTTGCTGAAAATTATAGTGTAACTTCCATATTTGGCTTTTCTAGAAGTTCATCAGCCATCGACCTGAATTTCTACCACACATCCTGCATCAATGCCAAATCAATGCTTGTGTGCAAACTTGTGGACCCGCTAATATTAATACATCCTCTATTATGATAAATTTTGAAAATTAACGACATGCCATGAGGACTTATATGTCCCTTTTTAAAAATTAAAGTCTTCCATGGAGAGAGACACAACGTTAGCATCATTTTCAATATCTCCATTTACTGATTTGGAGCTATTTGCTGAACCTGCTTTAACTCTTGGACAATTTTTCTTAACGTGTCCAAATTGTCCACATCCCCAGCAGACTACATTTTTCTTCATGGAGTTCTTCATCTTCTCATTTTCAGCTGCTACCATTTCTAAGTTCTCAAGTGGAACATTACTTCCACTACCTAGTCTTTTCTCTTCAGAAAATATTTTACTGGTAACTTCTGAAAAAATTATTTTCTCATTCTCATGTGTCAAAATAGGTTTCATGTGCTCATAGGAAAGTGGAAGAGACCAGATGAGTCTTAAGGCTTGATCCTCATTATCAATTTTAACTCTAATAGATTCTAACTCAGTGACAATGCCATTGAGAACGCTTAAATGATCTGAAATAGTTGTACCTTCATTCGTCCGCAGTGTATGAAACTGCTCCTTCAGGTATATACGATTTGAGACGCCATTCATCTGATACAACTCTTCAAGTTTTTCTCAGAATTCCTTTGCCATAGATATTTCATGCACATTTACAAAAAAAATTTTGGTCAGACACATATGTATTGCATTTGGTATTCTCAAATTCAGATCCTCCCAATCTTTATTGCTTATTTTAGATTTGCTCTTTTCCCTAGTTACACTAGTACTAATGCTGACTTTAAGTGTTGGTCTGCCCTTCAATGCCTTGTGTAATCCTAATTGAATCAAAACATCCTTAACTTGTACTTGCCACAAGTCAAAATTGATTTTCCCATCCAATTTCTCCACATCAAGTCTGAAAGGATTTGACCTACTTCCTGACATTGTTTGGATGAATTTACTATAGAAATGAATAGTACCTCACTAAGTAAGTTCCCAAGAAAGATTAAAGGGTCACAATGGATACTCTTAAAATTTTCAATCTCACAAAAAGAACCTAGTGGATATGATAACAATTGTTGGAAATTCGGACCTCCCAAATTCACCCCTCTAAGATCTACTATTTGCATGAATAGTAAGAAAAATAGAGAAATAATAACAACATAAGATACTTACGTAGAAACTTCTAAACAGGAGAAAAACCACCAGACTCAAAGAAGAAAATCCATTATGTGAAAAATTATTACAATAATACAAATTTTCTCCTCACCTCAAACACACCCACAAATCTTCTACACTAGCAAAACTTTAACTTTATGTCTCTTTACTTTTTATAAAAAGGCCAACAGAGAAATTTAATTAAAATTAAAAGTTACTAGATAAACTTTTAATTGGTGTATTTAACCATAAGACTAAACCTACTTTTTATAAGCTATGAGCTTTGCCTCTCTCTCACTTTCTATCGATGTGGGACTCTAAAAAGTAACACTCAACAAATCTCTCTCTCGTATATAAATGATTGCATGAGGTTAAATGCTTGCAGATGCTCATAAAGAAGATTGATGCACTGACAAAAGCCATCGAAATAGAGTCTAAAAAAATCAAGAAAGAAGCCGCAGCAGAGAAAAGGAAGTTGCATCAATGAATGTGGATGATAATAGAAAGAGCAGACATGCTACTTATCTAAAGGTACAAATTTATCTACTTTTTCCTCTTTTTAACTCAGCTTTGATGGTTAATAATTTCAATCTAAGGCATTGAAAATCCTAGATGATATGACTTATCTAAAGAGAAGACATACATACTTATCTAAAGGTACAAATTTGTCTACTTTTTCTTCTGTTTTACTCACAGCTTTCATGGCTCAACAATTTTAGCCCAAGGCCTTGAAAATGCTACGTGATATGACATCTCATTGACTTTATTTCTCATTCCTTAGATTTTGGGTGGTTTGCTAATTTTAAAAGTTTTACCATTTTTTTAGAGCTGATACATTAGCACGTATGATTATTATATAAGTAAAATTATAAGTAGAAATAATATCTTCATTTCAAATATTAATATAAATGGAAAAAAACTTTATTATCTCCTCATTGTAATTCTTTATCTATAAATTTAATATAAGAGAAATGATATAAATATAAAAGAATTACATGAAAGTAAATTT
Source organism: Carya illinoinensis (assembly GCF_018687715.1). Lineage (NCBI taxonomy): Eukaryota > Viridiplantae > Streptophyta > Magnoliopsida > Fagales > Juglandaceae > Carya > Carya illinoinensis. The sequence goes on from NC_056761.1 coordinate 9,990,483, forward strand.
ACAAATTGACGTAAATTTATATGATCTGTTAGATTTACTTTACAATAAAATTAATTTTATAATCTCATATATTACATCAAACCACATTAATTTATAAACTTACTTTTGTGTGAGCTGCTTCAAAGTCTTGCAAATTGCCATCAAACACTTTTATCTAATATGGTATCAAAGAAATCCTAAAACTAACGTTGTTATGATTATCAAGGTTAAAGATTTAACCAAATTAGTATTCAATAATCATAAGACTTTTAGATTAATGATTGAGGGCTTATTTGGGGTTACGGTAGGAGTCTTAAAAATTATTTAAATATTCTTAAATGAAAAAATTAGGTCGTTTGGGTGTTACATATTAAAGTACTTTTAATATCAAATAAACTAAAAAGTATATTTAAGGAAAAGTATTAAACGTGCTTTTCTAGATAATGCAGAACGTAATTTGAATTTCAAAAAGACTGTCAATGGATAAAAATATTTATACAACTTTAAGATAATAAAAATTTTATATGCAGTCAATTTTACGGACTCTTTTGTACATTCCAATAATATGATTGGTTGTGTATTAAAAAAAATTAATCCAGTCAATCATATCAGTGGAGTGCGCAGAGAGTATGTAAAATTAACTGTATGTAATATTATTCGAAAGATAATTATAACTTTCACACTTTTAAAGATATAATGATAATTTTTAAAAATTTAAATAATCATCATTTTTATTTTAGAAAAAACTTTTTTAATTTGTTTCTAAATAAAAATAATATATTTAAAAGTATTTTAAATATATGTGTCTTAATTTCTATGCCGCCAAGGCCAAGGAAAGAAAATTAAAAAAAGAACAAGAAAATAGGATTTTGTACGTTTCGATCGAGAAGTTTCGAGCCAACGGCTTGTAAACACATGTGAAGGTTTCCCACGTTGAATGTCATTCTAAATTTGTACACAAACTGGGCCAGGGTGGCGGCTCTTTGATTGCTAACTGATCTTCAATCTAGCATTTGCATGTGCTGTCTTGGATTAATTGAACCACCTAGTATGTCCAACCTTCCAATACTAATCAAAACCAAGATTATCTTCTAAGCTACATAGTTTAGTCGGTTTAATTATTAATTAATTATGGCCTTCGGAACCGTACACGTGTTTCTAGTCAAGTACCGGCAGCCATGCAATTTCAGATGGAAAATGATAAAGTTACTTCTAATTAGTAGCATCAGCATGTATACAACTATGTAACAAAAAATTAATATTTTAAATTTTATTTTGAATTTTCTTTTGATTTGATATATTAAAATATAATAAAAAATATTATTATATTTAAAATTATTTATAAGTTTTGAATACATTGTCAGTCTATCACTACTCTTTAGAGATCAGGGGATTGAGTTAGGCTTGGCTTTACTTGCATATATATGAATAATTATATATATATATATATATATATATATATATATATATATATATATATAATGCATAGCACATGAGAAATTATCTGAATAAAATTGATTGAGAAACATTTCATAAATTCACAATTAAATACCCAATTACAAGTATTAATTTATATAATCATGTGTACGAAAAATCCGCAACAATTCCGCAACAATTCTGTAAATTCTGAGGCATGCAAAGCGCTGTAAACTTGAGCAAATACATCTAAAAGGTTTAGATATAAATACGCAAGAGAATATATGGTAAAGATAATCATAGGCATGCAGTTGCAGCCTGCATGCATTTTATTAAAAATTGCCTTCATTCAAATCATTAAATGGACATACAAGATTTCATGAGTATGTATCTTAGATTATACGACATACGTACGCGAGATCACATTAATTATTTTAATATTGTAAAAGACATAATCGATTGATGATCTTACGTTTACATGGTTGTGCATCCTGTGGAATCTCCTTCATTGCAGTACTCATAACGGTTCACATTACAAGGCCTATAACAATCATTAGGACACGGTTGCGGCCTTAAGCACCATGGGGGTATCCCTCCTTGACAATTGCAACTAGAACCCCAACCGCAACATCCTCCGACTGGAAAAACGGGCGGTGGATAACATATTGGTACAACATTAGGATGCTCTGGTTCACGTGGACGACATGGTAATGGCTTTGGTCCAGGAGGGCCTGGAGGCCCGATTGGTCCTGGTGGCCCAGGTGTTCCCACCCCAGGAGGCCCCACAGGCCCAGGTGGCCCCACGGGCCCGTGAGGCCCCACAGGCCCAGGTGGCCCTACTGGCCCAGGTGGTCCCACTGGCCCAGGAGGTCCCACGGGCCCCGGAGGTCCGGGAGGCCCTGGAGGCCCCGGTGGGGGTGGTGGAGGTGGTTTCTCAACAAACTGAATGCAGCCTCTACCCTTGCAGATAATCTTATGCTTAATCATTTCCGGATTGTGGGATACAACTGTGATGGTGACCAAGTTTTTCTTCTCGTCGAATTTCTGATCCTGTATTTCTGTTGTTCATGACAAATAAAAGTTCAACAACGCATAATAACTCAGCCCTCTTGTTTTTGGTTTTCTTGCTTAATTACAAGACAGCAAGCAAGCTAGATGAGACTTCAAAAGCAAGCACAAGTGCACACACCCACATATATACACACGTGTGTGTGTATATATATATATAGAGAGAGAGAGAGAGAGAGAGAGAGAGAGAGACTGACCAGGAAATTTACATAAAATTTTCTTCACCTTCTTGTAGCAGTAATAGCACTGCAGGTCAGCCTTCAGCATCATTGTTACAGTGACCTGTAAGATCAGTACGGAATTTCTAAATATATATATATATATAAATATATATTCCCAGCCAAGAAAAACATAGAACAGCACTTTCTGGCGAAAAAAAAGAAAAAGAAAGTTGTTGATGATCATCTGCCGACAAAATGAAATCAGGTATAGAAACCCAAAAAAGAAACGATCGCGAAGAATAATAACGATCAGATCATATTATGAATGAAATGGGCAAACGAAACATGTCTCTGAATTTACAAACCTTGTCCCCCATTGCTGTCTGTAATTCGGATTTGATCAACCTGCAGATCGAAACCAATGGGTTGGAAGAACGATACTACTCCTTTTAAATGCCAAACAGGATGCTCAGATATTGCCAATATAAAGCTGGATGGAAAACAAAACGACACACAGGTTTCCCACGTTGTATTTCGGTGGCATGCTATCACGAAGAGACCTTCGGCATTTTATCGTGAGTGTGCGGTACCTGGCTGTTTGGCCTACAAGAAAAGTAGATATGTTTATAAATTTTTGCAATTGTGACTGTGCCGCTAGCTTTGATTGACCCCCGTCACCTTCCATCTTAGTCATTAACATGTACCGGTGACATCAGATTTTACATTATTAAAGTTACCATAGTACATTTATTGGATTCAATTACAATGCTACTTTATTAAAGGAAAAATCCTAGGTAGGCCAATCCTTGCATTTGTACGGTGGGTGATTTTTTTTTTCCTTAAATATTAAAAAATCTTTGGATTATACAAATTATCTCATCAATTCATCTCATCTTATCTTATTTAATAATTATAATTTTTTTAAAATTTTTTATAATAAATATAATAAACAAATCAAATTTTTTAAATATCAAAATAAAAATTATATTTTAATAATATTTTATTCAATTTTTAAGTTTCATCTCGTCTCATATATAGATTATAGTGTATAATACATTTAGAATTTACAAGAGTTTGATTAGGATGTGGAGAGTTAAGTTTATGTACTAAGTTCAAGCAGGGTGCTATTAGAAAATTAGATTTTTAAAGTCATGATTACAGCATGAGCTGGTGGTCTTTCCTCTCAACATGCCCAAAGATTTATTTATTTTTTATAAGTACCTTACGAATTAAAATTAATATGACATGTATATATGGTGGTGGCTATCTTAGTTAGTTGGATTTCATAGAGTTGAACAAGTTACTGCTGTTATCCAAATGGTTTTTGTAAAGACAATCTTATATTGATGATGTTGGAAATTCTATACTAGTATATATTTGATTCCATTTCTAGACATTTTAATGATTCTCTAGGACCTAAAGGTATTCGGAAATCAATGTTGAAGGGTTGACTTTATCCCCTTGCTCTGTTTTTGCACCTGGTAAAAAAACCATACATTACTAGAGATGACTTGATTGTGCTGGCCAAGTTCGATCGTAGTAATAAAGGTAGAATATGTGCAAACACTTATAGGAATTGTAGGATTGCTGGCATGTTGAAATAGCAAGTATTCATGTATGGTGGGAAAATGTAAAAAACTTACGAATGTTTGAATCTTGTTCCTGAACTTACTATATACATGTATGACAAGCACTAAGTTTATAAATACTCTACACGTAAATTTGTTGACCTAGACAAGTGTTATTATTAGTCATTGAATGCTAAGCATAACCTTTATATAGTTTATTAGTGCGTATAGGATAAAAAAGTGTATCATTATAACAAATGTCATACAAGAAAAATATATGGAAAAAAAAATGATAATTTAGTGAAAACCCAATAAAATTTTGAGAGATATATTGAACAATTTCATCAAGTTTTTTTGAAATGAAAGTGAGAAAAACATACGAGTAAAAACCCAACAGGTTGTTGCCACATGCATAGAAAAAATGCCCCAAATTGATGCTCTTCAAATTTGAGATTGGCTGCTTCTAATTTGTTGCAAATGGACAAGATCGATGAGTAGTTAGTGCAAATGGAATTAATTCCTAAAATATTTGTTCACAGCGTCCAGCTTATGCAAAAATTCATCCAGATTTATCACGAATCCATTGTGGCTACAAAACACCTTGCCATAGATCAAATAATTGTAATCCTCGCGGGTAATTGCTTGATGGAATGTACATGGGTGAAATTGGTATTTTCCCCCAACAATGTTTGACAATCAGCAGTGATTACAAACTGCCAAAACTTTTTCCCACGAATCTAGAAGCATCGGAAATGATGTTCTTCACGATGGAATCAACCATCAGAAAATAGGGTTGTTTGCGACGATTCAACCCCGCTGCTGGTACGGAGCTGTTTCCAACGATTCAATTCCGCAGGGTCACAATTATTGTTTGCTATGGTTTTCACAACGAGATAAACTCCGTTTGTGGCAAAGTGCTTAAGTGCTATTCTTGGCGTCTCAATCGCCATGAAAACATGATCAATTTTGTGGCGTAACCATTGTGGCGGTTCACAGAGCAACTGTGACACTTTTACATCGACGATTTGTCGGCGATCGTAAACCATGGCGCACGAATTTTTGACACGGTTTTTAACCTTTACACGGCGGTTGGATATCGCTGGAGAGGGGACTTATCTTGTAGTGACCATGCTGTAGGGTTGTGAAAAAGTGGTGGCGATATGATCTTCACGTACTTTTTCTTTTAGTCGGGGACTTCACTTAATAAGTCATTCTTTGTATATATATAAAACTATAACTATTCCTTAAAATATATTCTTCTAGGTATGAAATTATCTATTCCTTATAATATAAAAATATACTAATACAATATAATTTTTTTATTAATTTATATTTTTAGAATAAATAATAATTTAACATAATATCTTAAAATATAGAAGTTTAGAATTTGATTCTGACAATCTAAGAAAATAAATTCGAATATTAATTACAAGAAGAGATAAATTTAATTAATTTATGAAATATTTTTGTTGCTAGATACATTAATAGGTTAAAAATGCAAGCATCATGTATTCTTTTTAAAAAAGAATAGGATCTACTATTTAAAAATTAATTTTTTTCATATAAATTCTATATTTATTTTTTTTTTAAAAGAATACACGGTGATTTGTGCATTCTCATTTTTCATTTATTAATTCAAATTAAAGTACCCTACTTGTTGCTTGTAGCTATTGCCTTGTGGGTGCAATTATTCCATGGATAGCCACCCCGAATTAAAACAGGGATGGTAGGTTAGATGCATGATCTCGAATATAAATACGTTTTGTCAGTTTTGTCATCTTATCTAAAGTATAAGACATTTTAGGTTACATCTTTGATATTCGTAGGTTTTGTCATTTTCTGTTATCTTATTTCTTAATTTTGTTGGAAAGCCATGAAGCTGATGAAGATGATCACCACACGATATTTATCAACAAATTAACTATATATCTATTGCAATTTATAATGAATATTGTGCTAATTGAATAGTTTTGTAGGAAGTCTCATCCTCCTTAGCCCCTTATATATATATACAAGTCTTCATAAATTTTTTAAAAACAAAATCCCCCAAAAATTATTTAAAATTAGCCCCTAAATACCCAGCTAGAGAGTTTAAAATAATAATAATAATAATAATAATAATAATAATAATAACTCCCCATATTTAGTTCAAAAATTTGTTTTTGTTTGTTTTCTTTTCTTTCAGTTAAAGAAATAAAAACTCATAATCTTTTCCAAAACCTTAAGAAATGGGTGGTGTAGTGTTGCTTTCAGATGAAGTTTTTGTGCAAGTAGTTATGTTTGGTTCTGGCCGGGTGGTGCATTATCTTTTCTAGCTAGCTGCTGTTGGTTCTGGGTGGTTTCTAATGCAATGAGCAATATTAATTGAAACTTTGTGATGAAGTTTTGTGAAGACGTTGGTTCTGGAATATTATGGGCAACTTTGAAACTTTTTTCATCAGTTTGTGATGTTGCTTTCTAATGAAGCTGCTGCATGCTTTATGGTATTCTTTTGCTCTTGAAGTTTCATGCCTGTCATAGTCACATATACAAAAGAAGGTGGGGACCCCCATATGACTAATCAGTCATTAACCAACAACTAGCTAGTACTTAATATTCAATCCAAATCGTTGCTTCTAATTACAAATTAATAAGATAGTGATTGCCTTAGTTATTCCATTGTTTCATTATTAAATTATTTTCTTGTTAAGACAAAATATATACAAAATATATTAAAATTTATCTCTTCTAATTATTGATCGATCGGTTTAAATTTATGAGATAAGTTGTAATTTTATATGACGTTAGAGTAAAAATTTTGAATTCAAACCCTGACCATATTCATATATTACTTATTTAATTAAATACGATCTATTTGTTGAGTCTACTTATAAAAAAATATTATTCTATATTTCGTAATTTTTAACTAGGGCGGAATAGTTGTGCATGGGGAAAAAGATAGAGATCAATACCAACTATTAAATTAAAACCCATGAACAAATTGAATTTTACATATTCATATATAATACCTCGCAATTTCTTACAGAAAAAGAAAATCAAACGTACTCGATCGTCCATAGCTCAATCTTACCCAAAAGTTTTCAAGTGTGCTTGCACGTACCTTGACATGAATATATACATACATACATATATATATATATATATATATATATATATATATAAATTAGATAAGGATCATGCTTATAGTTTCTGGCCACGACGTTGCGCGCCCGCGATGATCAGAACAAGCTGTCTCTATCACCATTTGAAGATGAGGTGCTTCGGCCACTCGTTTTGAAGGTATCATGTGCAAGTATATAATATGACATGACTAATCATTGTCTTTATACACACACATATACATATATATATATATATATATATATATATATAGTAGTATAATAGGGGTTGCTAGCAGTAACGCCGCTCAAGTTTAGCAGTGCTTAATTATACTATTAAAAATACAGATTTATCAAAAAAGATAAAGCTGTACTTTTTTGATAAATCTGTACTCATGTTAAATAAGAAGAGAAGATACCTCTTCCATGCAATCTCCTACTACACCTTCTGACTTTGCTACTCTTATTATTTACAACCAATTATCTATAATAAATAAAACTTTTGAAATTGATTTAATTTCTTTGTATAACAAGTATAGTTTTGATAAAAACAAAGAAAAAAGAAAATACAATCAGGCTTCTTTTGATTAAAAAGAAAAATTACATGGTAAAAGAAAATGAAAAGAAAAAATGCATGATATGCAAAAGCATATACTATTTTTTTTAAATTATGTTGAAAACTATTACGTTTCAAAGAACATTTCCCAAAATAGTTTAAATATGGTAAAAAAAAGAAAATCAAATCTTGTTAGTAACTACAAGAAAAATGGTTTTTTATGACTAATATTTTAGTTGCAAATAGTCTTTTCGTTGTAATAAATTGGTTACAAAAACTTATTTTTATTGTAGTGTACTGAAAACAAATATAAATATATATATATATATATATATATATATATATATTATTCGGTCACTTTCTTGGTACTTTTTAGCGGTTGACGTAATATCTTTTGATCATTACACATGTTGATACTAAGTTTCTTAATAGTATTGACTGGTGAAATTATCATATTTAATCAGGCCAATAGCATCAATAAGTTTGTTATAAATACATAAAAATATATAAATGCTTTAATCACAAAGAGATTTAATAAAAATAAATTTGCAAACCGATATATTTTAATATAATACATTAGATTTAAAATTTACTTTTATTGTGAAGTTGATTTAATATATCACATTAAATTAAATTAGTTTGTGAGATTTTTTTATGACTGTAGCACTTCTTAATTATATGTATATATATAACTAAAAAGTACACTAAAAATTATATACATGAGACCCTCTTCTGGGCATGCTCTCAATTCTCAAACTCAACAAAAAGAACAAATGCCTCCAAACCAAAGGAAAACGTGAGTTTTTATATTTCACTCTCTTGTTATTTTTTCTTTCCGTTTCCTCACATTTTCAAGGAAAACGTGAGTTTTTCAGTATTATTTTTCACTCCCATAAAATGTATGTCATGCACCTTATAAGGTCAATGAGTAATTGGATAATATTTATACTTTATCTCAATCCATTATATAAAACAAATTAAAAAAATAAACATAATTGACATGATATTAATTCAACCCTCTCAACATCAAGAATTTCTCTACTCATCAACCATATATACCACACACACCTACTCAATTAAGAAAAAAATAAAAAGATAAAAAGTAAAACCAAGTATATAGGATAAAGCTGTTCCAATAAAATTTTTCAAACAATAAACCCTAAACCGAACATGAGAGCCTATAAAATATGTTTTGGATTATGCATGGTGCTTGGTGAAGTATTGCATTATAGCTCCTATATATATATATATATATATATATTGAGGTCTTGGACTGGGCTTCGAAAGTAGGCACCAAGTTGGAGGCTACACTTGATCTAACTAATGTGAACAGTGGCCAATGTTCAACCTCGGCCAACAGGCCATTCATGCACCCAACTCATGTGAACAGTGGCCACAACCTATGAACAGTATGAACAACAAAAGATTTGGCTTTCGTAATTCGTGGACTGACCCAATCTTGGTCCAAGTTTTGTTTTGATTCCTTAGGGAATTGGGGCTTTGTAATTAGCTTTAGAAATATCGCCAATTTTAAGAATGAATCGAGCAATGCAATGGATAAGGGCTAGGGTTTGGGCTAGGGTTTAGGGTTTTTTACTAGCTTGCCCATCACTGATCATTTCGTGTTCAGCCAGGGGTACCAGCTCTTTGTTTCTGCCTTTTGAAGGAGCACAAGTAGAAAGCTTTTTGCTCTTGCTGCTACTTAGCGTTTAATCGATCCAAAGGTATATACTACATATACAAGAAGTACTCTCAAACACTTGTATCCTTGCAATAATCCTCTTCCCTTGATGTTTTCTAATTAGGATATGATAGATCATGATACAGAAGTATTTGAAACTCTTTTAATGAAATCGTATTATCTTTTAAATCCAAATCCATCAAAATCAAATAAATCCGTTTAAAAAAAAAATGAGTAAATACATAGCTCAGTACATGAAAAGAAAACTAATATTTTAATAGTAGATTTTACTTATTTTCAAAATAATTACATGTACTTGTACACTCCACAACTGTATATAATATTATTTTGTATGTATTTTTCTCATGTTCTAGAGTTCAGGTAGGAACTTAGGATATCCAAAATGGTGTGCAATTAGCAACACCTGGCAATAATAGGAGCTTAGAGATTCTCTTGAATAATATAAATAAGCATGACCATCGTTGGATGGTCCAATAGAGATTAGGTGGTAAAGCATTTCACATTTATTTTAAATTAAGTACAATTAATTAAATGCAAATGCAATAAATTAGAAAGAGTCATCCTGAAATAGTACCGTTGAAAAAGTATGAATTTTGTACCCCACTATATTTTCTGGTAGAGATATTACTTTCTAGATTATCAAGTAGTTCAAGATTGTGACTTTCAAAAATAAATTTTAAACATCATGATAAAGGCGAAGTAACCGTTACTGTCATGAGGACGGAAGAGAGAGAGGAGGTAACCAGCAGGCGAGGCCGGCTTGTGATCTGCACCTTTCATAATTTTGCTTCACAAAAAGGGAAGACAATCCCACCCTTTCCTGTCAATTCCTTGAAAGATAGGACTCTTGAATCATCCTCGCTCAAATAAAAGCAGCTGGCTCCTTTGAGATTCAGCATCATCACCCATTAAAACCCAGGACTTGTAGCATTTTTAAAGCACCAGAGAATTAGAAGAAACTAAAAGAAGATGGGAAGCTTTGTAGGAAGTGAAGATGTCTCTCTTTCCCACTCAGACCCTTTAGTTTTGGAGCTCAATCGTCTGCAGAATTTACTCACAGGTTTCTCTCTTCTTCTCTAACAGTACAATACACACGATCACACATTTTCTTTTTGTCTGCAATGTGTTCATTGCTACAGTGAATTGAGTTTGATGTTTAGTTTTCTTGGTTCGATAGAAGTTGAATGTTGTTTCTTCAAAAGTTCTTAGAAACGAACTCTGTCATCTTAAGTTTGATCAGTATTTATTTTATTTTACTCTTCCCGTTATAAATTTTGAACCTTTCTGTTTTGGGATCAAAATAAGGAATTCTTAAAGTACTCTATCAGGTTGTTGGTTGAGAATTGAAAGGATGATCATTCAGGTGTTCATATTCATCGTACTGTAGTGTACGTATATACGTGTACATATGCATCGTCTTCTCGGCAATCCTTGTCTTTTGGAAATGATTTGTTTTTCTGCATAGAATCCATGCATGCGGCCTATTGCCTAAGAATGCGAATTCCACCCTCCATTGTTTCTCCTTAAACAAAAGCTCCATAAAGTACTAGTCCCCCTCAAATCTTGAACTCTCGAAAATGTTCAAAAACCAGGCCTCGAATAATTTTGTTTATAAGTATTTACTTTTCCAAAACATTTCTATGAGCCATTTTAAAGGCTTGTTTGGATACTATAGTATCTTATAATTATGTGAATAGTAATAAAATAGTTAAAGTGATAGTATTTTGTTGAGTTTTGTAAAAGGAGAAAAAAAAATTGAATAAAATATTATAACGTTAAAATATTGTTTGAATATAATTTTTTAATATAATTTTTATTTTGAAGTTTATAAAAATTATATTAATTTTTGTGTTTCATTTTGAAATTTATAAAAGTTGAATTGATTTTTTTGTTTGAATAATAATTATTTAATGATTAGATAAAAGCATTAAAAATTAAAAATTAAAAAGTATTTGCTATTTGATTGATGTTTAAGAATGAAATTATGAAAAGTTTTAAAAATTCTGAAAATTCCCATATTGTACAGGCTATACACATACACACAAGGGACAACCAAGAAATCTCGAGGGGATAGACATACACACATAAACACAAATATATATATATATATATATATATATATATATATATATATATATATCAAAACTCGCTTATAATTATTTCTTTATGCATATTTTAAGTGCATGTTTATTAAATGATGTTGTGAAAAAAATGTTTAAGAACATAAATAAAATGTATTGAAAAAAAAAACGACTAGACAACCCTAGGTAGGTGAAGCACTGTCCTTATTAAATAGTAAACAATTTTTTAAAAGTATTTTTTTTTTAATTAAAAGCGTTGTTGTGAAAAGTTCTATTTCCTATCACAATTCCAAAAGAACTTTCCTATCGCAATCCCGAACATGCCATAAATTTATGGCTTGGGCACACGATTGTTCTCGAGTATTCTAAGATATTTTCAGGTATTTTGTTCCCAAATATTATTCAAATATAAAATACTTTATCGATTTCAAATTTTCAAATTTTTTATCTAACCATCACTCAAATTTTTCATCTAATCAATGTCGGTCCAGTTTGTAAGTAATCCGGTGCGGTATAGGTTCTCAAAAATTGAAATCAGTTCAAAATTAGTGTGGATTTTCATATTACAGAACTGGACGGATATATATTTATAAGTTTTTTATATTATATAATATAATATAAAATTGTTAATTATATATATATATATATTAATATTAAGATATTAATATATTGATATATATATATATATATATATATATATATATATATATATATATATATATATATAAGTTAGAAACTACCCCTGTGGAATGATAAACACATTTTGGGTAGAAATAACTATTCTTTTTCCACCTTTTAATATTGTTATGAGAAGGATAGGGAGTTAGGAGTTGACAGGAGAAATCAAGGCTTTGCGAGCGATTGAGGCTTTGAAGGATAAGCTAGGCTGTAGGAGAGGTAATCACATGCCAGACATAATCACTCACAGTTTGCACACATCAATGCAGACTAGGTAATTCTAAGTACAGTAAAAGTCCTTTGTTGGAAGAAATTTGTTTATATAAAGTTCACCACTAAATTGGTGTTTATATTTATTTTGTTATTTAAATAGCACAAAAATGAAGTTACTAAAACGGAAGAGAAACTCCGAATCAGTGAAAATCTTATTGAATATAAGGTAAGTTGAGGTTGCTTTACCAAGATTTCTTGGAGCTACAGATATATGTGCTAAATTCTAGAGGCTATGATATTCCAATTATGTCAATACAGAACCTTGAAATCAAGAAACTTGCAAGTGAGAAGAAAGATGCATTGGCTGCACAACATGCTGTTGAAGCAACCCTTAGGAGGGTGTATGCAAATCAAAAAGACAATGACTCCGTTCCTATTGAGTTATTTTTTCCTCCTCTTGAAGCTGAAATCAAAATGTACAAAAATGAGGTAAGAGATGATGACAGTTTAAAGCCAATGCAGTTTATGGACATTTTTTATGGCTCACACTGCGTGCACTTTTCCACTACTCTTGGCCGTTCAGATTGTAGCATTACAGGAGGATAAGAAGGCTATGGAACGTCTCACCAAGTCAAAAGAATCAGCTCTACTTGAAGCAGAGAAGATCTTGAGAAGTGCTTTAGATAGGGCTTTAATGATAGAGGAAGTTCAAAATCATAACTACCAATTGAAGAGACAGATTGAGATTTGCCAGGCATGACTTCATCAAACCCAGTTTTATTGATGGAAATAACAAGCTTTTGAGTCATTAACCAAGTTTTTGAAATACCACATGCAGGAGGAGAACAGAAACCTTGAGAAAACCAATCGCTAAAAGGTATTAGAGGTTGAAAAGCTTAGTCAAACGATTCAAGAGCTTGAGGAGGCTATTCTATCTGGTGGGGCTGCAGCAAATTCCATTCATGACTACAAACGGTGGATGGAAGAATTGAATGTATGTGTCATGCTTATATAAGGTGGTTACAGTATCTTGCACTTTTTCTGTGATGACCCGCTTTTACGTGTATTTTCACTGAAGGGTTATTTTTAATTTAATTAATATATTGGTTTAATTATTTTAAATTATTGTATTTTAAATTGGTTTTAATTTATTTGATGCGGTGTTTAATTTATTTAGTCGTTTTACGGTTTTTAATATCGTTTTAGGCGGATCAGTTTTTAGTTTCCGGAGTGAGGACTGGACCTTATTTCTTTTCTTTTCTGTTTTTCTTTTTCCCATTTTCCTTTTCTTTTTCTTCTTTTCTTTTCTTTCTTTCTTTTTCTTCTTCTTTTCCTCCCCGTTTTCTCTCTCCCCGCGAGCTGCCTCTTCTTTTTCTCCTTACCATCGCCACCCCTTTGACCGTCTGATGCGCCGCCGTCTGGCTGCCGTGTAGTACACCACCCCCACCATTCTCTTCCCCTCCCACCAGAGATCATTCTCACCAATTTTTAGAGCCATCGGACCAGCCGTTAGCCACCACGCACGGCTGGAAGTCACGGCACCATCCCTATTTTTCCCCCCTGTTGCCGGTTGCCTTCGTAGCCTAGAACTGCCGCTCGCCGGTGGCGTGGCCTATACCACCCACCCAGTTTTCTTCCCCTCTCACTGATGAACATCCCCACCAAGTTTCACCTCCATCCGAGCCACCATTACCTCCTCTAAGCCACACGGTTTTTCACCGATTTCGGCGCCGTTGCACCACCTCCGGCCACCACCTCTTCATAGATTCATCCCCTACCTCTTACCGTCCTAACCCACCCAATTCCAGCCTCGATCCGTTGCCGGAGCAACTCCCACGAGCTCAACTCCGTTCAGCCCCTTTAAGCTCCTCCACCGCCATTTCCACCACCACCCACGGCTAAAACTCGTTTCCTTTAGCTTCATAAACATCTCAAGACCATTCCCTATCAATTTCGTGCCTTGGTTTGTCCCCGTTCAAAAGTGGGTAATTTATTACCCACGGCCACAGTGTAAATTACACTGTTATGTTGCTTTTCCTCCGCCGTTTACAACGCCGCGAGCTTTCAAAAAATACCGTATAGTGCTGTAAGTATTTTTCAAACTCTACTTTAGAATTTAAATGGGTTTGCTTTGTATGGTGCACGCATGTTCATGTTTAAAAAGGGAAAAACAGAGTTTTTCGTGTAGTTGCATGCATGTACATATGTTTGAAAAATGAAAGCTGGGCTTGTAAGCAAGAAATAATTTATGGTATATGTGAACGGTTGTACTGACTGGTTTGAGTCAGAGGCACGTGTAGGGATGGTGGTAAGCAGGGACGGTGGTAGAATCCTGCCTGTGATTCCCGCCTACGGTGCTCGCGTAGGGACAGTGGTGAGCAGGGATGGTGGTAGAGTCCCGCCTGTGATTCCCGCCTACGGTGTTCGTGTAGGGACGGTGGTGAGCAGGGATGGTGGTAGAGTCCCGCCTGTGATTCCTCCCTACAATGCTCTGACTGTCTGGTTTTTAGGCCATTATCGGGGATAATGGCGAGCTTATGTTTAAAGGATAATTTTTGGGTCAAATGAGACTTTTGGCGTGAGTTGGTGAGAAATACGTTTTTGGGGCCAAATGGGATTTTGGCGTGCATGAAAAAATGTGATTTTATGGGATGTGAGCATTTGCATTCTTTCCTGCATATTGTGGAGTTTATTATGTTTTTATCTAGTGGTGTTTGGATCTTACTTACCTACGGCACCATATTTGGTTCCGTAGATTTTGGTGCAGGGTTCGAGGAGGAGGAGGAGGCTGAGCCCGAGGATGCGGCTCCGCCGAAGTTTTGAGTTGGGTTATATTTTGTATTTGGCTTTGAAACTATATTTGTGTTTTGTAATATTTTATTATGTATGTTTTGAACAGTTTTGTATTAAACAATGAAAATTCTGGTACTTAGTTTATGACTTTGCTATCCGCTGCATGTTTCTTCGTGCATATTTGTTGTTTATACACACACTTGGCACTCGTCGATAGGGTGGTGACCCGTGATGTCATCATCCGGACGTCTCGATTTCTCCGTTTCCGTGTGTGGGGATTTGGGGGCTTCACAGGTGGTATCAAAGCGGTTTGGCTCTGGGTAAAACCACATGTCACGTAGGGAGTACCAAAATGTTTTTAAATTTGTGTTTTAAAATTTATTTTAAATAAAGTTGTTATTTGATTTGTTTTTTTTTGTTTGATGCTTGTTGCTTGTTTTATTTATTTAATTATTTTGTTGTATGCTGGTTTCTTTTTGTTTCTTGTTATGTGGTTTTTAGTTTTATGTTGTTGGTTTTTATTTGTTTTTCTTAAAGGGGGGTCAAAGGTTGTGTTGTGGCAGGAAGATGGTGAGACTAAGAAAATCTACTCAAGGGCCTCGAGACGATACACCGAGAGATGATTCTATAGCCCAAACGATACGGCAGATGACTGAGTTTATGTAATAGAATTTTAGACCACAACAAGGAGGGCATTGGCGACAACAAGGAGGTTCTTGGCCACAACAAGAAGGGCCTTGGCAACAAGAAGGGCCTTGGCAACAAGGAGGACCATGGCTACTACCTGGAGGGCCTAGTGGAGGGGTGCAAGCTGGGTGCACCTATGAGCGCTTTCTGGCGCATAGAACTCCACACTTCACTGTAGAAGAGGATCCACTTCAAGCTGGAAAGTAGGTCAGAGACTTGGAAAGAACTTTTGAGGTGTGTGGTTGCACTGAGGTGCAACAAGTACTCTACACCAGCTATCTATTGCAAGGCACCGTTTCTGAGTGGTGGGATACAAAGAGAGTAATGCTGGAATTAGAGTTGGGATCTTTTGCCGCTGTAACCTGGCAGTGCTTCAAGAAAGAGTTTAATGATCGGTTCTTTCCCGCTTCCGTGAGGAGGCAAAAAGCAAGAGAGTTCTCAAGTTTGGTCAAAGGGAGCATGACCGTGGAACAGTACACCCGAAGATTTATAGAACTTGAGCGATTTGCTCCCCACCTCATCGCCACAGAGGAAATGCGAGCCGAGCGTTTCCAGGAGGGTCTATGTCCTGATATACGCCATATAGTGGTCAGCCACCGGATATCCACTTTTCAGAATTTAGTGGATGTGGCTACTCTTGTGGAGCGAGAGAATAATTTGAGAATGGGCTCCCCTCCAGGACATAAGAGGCGGAGTTTTTCTGGTGAAGGAAGTAGTTCGGGTTTGCCTCAGAAGTTTGTTCAACGGACCGGGAGTCGACCATTAGCAACTTCGGGAGTGCGTATGGGAGGACGAGTGCCAGTTTGTGGAAGATGTAATAGAGCTCACGGAGGCGAGTGTCGTCTGGGTAGTAACCAATGTTTTGAATGCGGTCAGACAGGGCATCTTGCTCGTGAATGCCCTAGTCGAGTTCAAGAAAGCAGTGGAGCTCGTTGCAGTGGTAGAGCTAACCAGAGGCAATTGGCTCAGACTCGAATGTACGCAGTGACTCCTGGTACCATTGGAGGTGAAGTTACGGAGACTCAGAATGCTGGAGTCATGGCAGGTATGGGTCTAATCTAATCCTTCATGATGAATGCCTTGTGTGGTTTTGTTTTCTTTTAAATATATATATATATTTATATTATCGAAGCTTGGAGAGAATGACATGATCTGGGTGATCTTTTAGGGAAGTAGAATAATTGAGTTCTTTAGTTCTGTGGAGTTTATGAAATGGTCTATAACGTAGTAGATTGTAAGTTCAACAAATTTCAAGGATAGATTTTATGAAGTTTCATTAAAGTTTTAAAGTTTGGGGCCTTATAGATTTTAGGAAAATAAGTTTATGATAATTAAGGTGTTAGGTTCGACAAGCTTTGGGGGGGAGTAATTAAATTTCGACTTGTAGATTTCGTGATTCGGATGAATAAATTGGTGACAATTGGGGCTTTAGATTTTACAAGCTGTTAAGGTGAATGTTTTGGATTAAAGCCACCAATCTTGAGAATTTCAGAAAATGATTTATTATCTATTAATGTTTGAGAATTTGAAAGATTCGAGATTCGATTTTTCTATTGTGTGATGTGAGTTCATTGATATTAGAAGTTCCGAAAGATGATTCTTATTTGATTTAAGGTTTTAGAGTTGCAGAGTTGAAGGACTGATTTATTATAAGAATTGAGTTCTTAGTTTTACAGACTTAGTGCTGTAACTTGATCTACTCTAATGAGTGATTAGTTTGTAACCATTAAAATGGAGATGATTAGAGTTGAGTTATTGATATGAAAATTTTCTAGAGTAGATTCCTTTGAGGATTGGAGGTAATGATCTAGTTCGTGTATTTTTTTGAGGATTGAAGATATCGAGCTAGTTTAGAAAATAATTATTGTTAACTCGAGGTTGTAGTGGTAGATTTTAGGAAATGATTCTATTGATTCGAAAGATATAGGTCCATCAGGGTGTTGGAAATAGTAGATTTTGTGTTGGTATTGAATATGATTGAATTTGAGGCTATATGATCTGTAGACTTTTGGGAATGGATTCTTAGCAGGTTTAAGGTCATTCTCGATACCAAACTTTAAGCAATGACTAGTTGCTGATTTAAGGATACAAGTTGAGTAGAATCAAGAATGATTCTTGTTGAGTTGAGGATATAAGTCCAGATGATGGAAATGTGATAATGGATCACTTGTACATTTGGATGATTTTTGGTGTTGGCTAAGAGTACATGAGATCGATGAGTAGTAATGGTAAGTGCGTATGGATTCCGGGGAGTGCGGGTCCTAGTCTCATCTATTTTGGCTTGGTAGGAGTTGAAGAGGAATCTGTGTGGTAATATTAAATTCAAGAGATTTTGGCTTTGAATTGTTTGGTAAGTTGAACGGAATGTGCAGTCGAAGTGGGTTATCCTTTGGGATGATGGTTTGAAACGACTGTTGTGTTTATCTTGAGAAGTAATTGCAACTTGAAGTCATAGGAATTTAAATTGGTGAGGCTATACTTTTCTTTGGAGATCAAGTATCCAGTTGGGAGAATTGGGGATATGGTTATTTAACTTGAAAAGAGATGTTAGGTCATCATGTGTGGTAAGTAATCTTGGAAGTTGAAACTTACGCACCAACGGTGGGTAGCATAATCTTATGTGTGAAGTAATAAAGTATTAGAATCCATGAGTGTTGTTTAATAGTTTTGATGGATTGAAGATTTAAATAGTATGGCCTGTCTTGAGATGTTTTTGTGAAGTGCTATTGAAGGAATTAGTTATCCTAAAACTAAAGTTTTTGAGAGTACAAGTAGGTGGGTGAGTTACCAAGAGCGTTTCGATTATGTCTAGGTGAAGTCAATGGTAGTTTATAGTGAGTTAGTTAATGCAAGATTAGATGTTATTCAAAATATAGGTAATGAGCTTGAAGTGTGGGATATCGGATAGAGGTTATAGGCGCTCTCATTGGTTGGCTAGGAAGGACTTGGGCTTTTGGAGATGTTCCTTATCTTCAGAAGAGACAGGTGTATTTTGGGATGATATTATGTGTTTTCAAATTGGGGCCTAGAGGTTGATTAGTACTGGTTTCCGTCATCAATCAATGGATGTATTTTTGCGGAATGTTGGTTTTCGTTTAGGGCAGCGATGGCCAACTGAGGAATGAGTGGAGATTTGTGGTTTTTGGAGGTATATGATTTTCTATGGAAAGGTGGTAAAGCTTTTCTTGTGATTAGGTGTGGATTGAGCTTATACTTCATGATATTAATTTTTGAGGACATAGCCTTTATGCATTTTGGTGAGTTATCAGAGTGCGCGCGAAAGCATGATTTTTGGAGATTCTTAGAAGTTCAAATTTTGTGTTGATTTTGAGGAATTAGTAATGATTCGAAGTTTTAATGGGAGATTAATCTTTTGGTCGTACAATTTGGTTTATGGATGGTTAACTTTGGAAGTGGCTATTAGGTTAACAAAGCTTGAATGGAATGGAAGTTTGGAAGGTAAAGCAGAGACGTCGTTGATATTAGTAATTTATGATGTGAAAATAATAACCTTTGGATTTGTTGGGAGTTGTCGATGATATGTATCTCTCAATTAGGTTCAGAGTTGTATCTTGTATCTTTTTGGCACTGATGGTTAATCTTGCAAATTTCGAGGACGAAATTTGTTTTTAAGGGGGGGAGGATGTGATCACCCGCTTTTACATGTATTTTCACTGAAGGGTTGTTTTTAATTCAATTAATATATTGGTTTATTTATTTTAAATTATTGTATTTTAAATTGGTTTTAATTTATTTGATGCGGTGTTTAATTTATTTAGTCGTTTTACGGTTTTTAATATCGTTTTCGGCGGATCAGTTTTTAGTTTCCGGAGTGAGGACTGGACCTCATTTCATTTCATTTCTCTTTTTCTTTTTCCCTTTTTTCCTTTTCTTTTTCTTCTTTTCTTTCCTTTCTTTATTTTTCTTCTTCTTTTCCTCCCCGTTTTCTCTCTCCCCACGAGCTGCCTCGTTTCTTTCTCCTTACCGTCGCCACCCCTTTGACCGTCTGGTGCGCTGCCGTTCAGCCGCCATGTAGTACACCACCCCTACCATTCTCTTCCCCTCCCACCAGAGCCATCGGACTAGCCGTTAACCGCCACGCACGGCTAGAAGTCATGGCACCAGCCCTGTTTTTTTCCCCTATCGTTGGTTGCTTTCGCAGCCCAGAACTGCCGCTCGCCAGCAGCGTGGCCTATACCACCCACCCAGTTTTCTTCCCCTCTCACCGATGAACATCCCCACCAAGTTTCACCTCCATCCGAACCACCGTTAGCCACCACGAGCTCCTCCAAGCCACACGGTTTTTCACCGATTCCGGCGCTGTCGCACCACCTCCGGCCACCACCTCTTCACAGCTTTATCTCCTACCTCTTGCCGTCCTAACCCACCCAATTATGGCCTCGATCCGTTGCCGGAGCAGCTCCCATGAGCTCAACTTCGTTCAGCCCCTTTAGACTCCTCCACCGCCGTTTTCACCACCACCCACGGCCAAAACTCGTTTCCTTTAACTTCATAAACATCTCAAGACCATTCCCTATCAATTTCGTGCCTTGGTTTGTCCCTGTTCGAAAGTGGGTAATTTATTACCCACGGCCACAGTGTAAATTACACTGTTACGTTGCTTTTCCTTCGCCGTTTACAACGCCGCGAGCTTTCGAAAAATACCGTATAGCGCTGTAAATATTTTCAAAACTCTACTTTTAGATTTAAATATATTTTACTCTTACAATAATTATTGGATTGGTTGGTTGATTCCGGATTGAGTCCGATGAGTTCGGGGATCGGATGGATTGAGGACAGAGTTGTTGGGTTGATGTTGATGTTTGTTTGAGATATTTGTACCTTGATGTTTGCTTTGTATAGTGCACGCATGTTCATGTTTAAAAAGGGAAAAACTGGATTTTTCGTGTAGTTGCATGCATGTACATGTGTTTGAAAAATGAAAGCTGGGCTTGTAAGCGAGAAATGATTTATGGTATATGTGAATGGTTGTACTAACTGGTTTGAGTCAGAGGCACATGTAGTGATGGTGGTAAGCAGGGACGGTGGTAGAATCCCACCTGTGATTCCCGCCTATGGTGCTCGCGTAGGTGGTGAGTAGAGATGGTGGTAGAGTCCCGCCTATGATTCCCGCCTACGGTGCTCGGGTAGGGACGGTGGTGAGCAGGGACGGTGGTAGAATCCCACCTGTGATTCCTGCCTACGGTGCTCGCGTAGGGACGGTGGTGAGTAGGGACGGTGGTAGAGTCCCGCCTGTGATTCCCGCCTACAGTGTTCGTGTAGGGACAGTGGTGAGCAGGGATGGTGGTAGAGTCCCGCTTACAGTGCTCTGACGATCTGGTTTTTGGGCCATTATCGGGGATAATGGCGAGCTTATGTTTAAAGGATAAGTTTTGGGCCAAATGAGACTTTTGGCTTGAGTTGGTGAGGAATACGTTTTTGGGGCCAAATGGGATTTTGGCGTGCGTGGAAAAATGTAATTTTATGAGATGTGAGCATTTGCATTCTTTCCTGCATATTGTGGAGTTTATTATGTTTTTATCTAGTGGTGTTTGGATCTTACTTACCTATAGCATCATTTTTGGTTTCGTAGATTTTGGTGCAGGGTTCGAGGAGGAGGAGGAGGCTGGGCCCGAGGATGCGGCTCCTCCGAAGTTCTGAATTGGGTTATGTTTTGTATTTGGCTTTGAAACTATATTTGTGTTTTGTAATATTTTATTATGTATATTTTAAACAGCTTTGTATTAAACAATGAAAATTCTGGTACTTAGTTTATGACTTTGCTATCCGCCGCGTGTTCTTCGTGCACATTTGTGGTTTATACACACACTTGGCACTCGTCGATAGGGTGGTGACCTGTGATGTCATCATCTGGACGTCTCGATTTCTCCGTGTCCGTGCGTGAGAATTTGGGGGCGTCACATTTTCAAATTTCTATAAATGGTTCCAAATTCTCAGGAGGAAAAGAGGACTCTGGAAAGACAACTAGCAAGAATCAAAGTTTTAGCAAACAGAGTTGCAACTATGGTGGCTAATGAGTGGAAAGAAGAAAATGATAAGGTCATGCCCGTCAGAAAGTGGAGGACTACTTCAGGTATTGTCTTTTCCTACAAAATTACAGGAGCCCAATATTTTACACATTTAACAGTTCAAGTAACTTTAGAGGATCGATCATGCAACAATAGACAAGACTACTGAGCAATATTAGTGGGACAACTCAAGTAAATATACAAATGAAAACTGTTTTTTTTTTGTTTCTATTTTGTATGTAGGCAGAGATGCAGCGCTTGAGAGACAAACTAGCCATATCAAAGAGAACATCTAAGGCAGAAGCACAACTTAAGGTGAATATATGACTCTCAATCTTCTAGTTAGTCAATCTAAACCTCTTGCTTTTAATTATTGAGTAAATTCTTTGTACGAATGTAAACTTTTTCAGGATAAATTAAAGCTTAGACTTAAGATTACTGAAGAAGGTTTGAAGGATGTCTCGAATTTTTATGTCAATCCTAATAGCTTTTGTGGGTCCTCAAGAACAGAGAAGTCCAGTAACATTTTTGGCTTTCAAACAAGCAATGGTGGAACAAAAAAGAAGTCTACTTCCCAGCCAAGGGCTTCTTCCATCAGTAGAAGCTTATTATTGCAACAACCCAATATGGAAAATGAAACAACAAATGTTGATGGAGAGCTCAAAAAAGCAAGTAGCTTGAGAAGGAAAAACTCTTCCGGAGAAAATCTACTAAGAAAAGGCATGTGGGCATCTAGAAGTAAAGTTGTTGATAGTAGTGAAAAAGAGAACACAGAAATAAGGGCAGACACAGACTTGAATATCTATAAGGGCAACAAGGATAAAACAGTAGCCTCACCAGAAATCAAACCCAAAAGTTGTAGCAATGTGGATCCACAAAACAAAGGAAATAATGAAGATGTGGTCTCACGATATCTGTATAATAGACTTCAAAAGGAGGTCATCAACTTAAGCAAACTTTGCGAAGTAAGAGACAGTACTTTAAATGCTAAAGATGAAGAAATAAAGGTATAGATAGCTACTCTCTCTCTCTCTCTCTCTCTCTCTCTCTCTCTCTCGTAGAGAACTGATTACATGAGGTTAAATGCTTGCAGATGCTCATGAAGAAGGTTGATGCACTGACAAAAGCCATCGAAGTAGAGTCTAAAAATCAAGAGAGAAGCAGTAGCTAGAGAAAAGGATGTTGCATCATTGAAGGTGGATGATAATAGAAAGAGCATATATGCATATTTATCTAATGGTACAAATTTGTCTACTTTTTCCTCTTTTTTGCTTAGCTTTCATGTCTCAACAATTTCAACCCAAGGCCCTGAAAATCCTGCACGATATGACATCTCATTGACTTTGTTTCTCATTCCTTAGATTTTTGGTGGTTTGCTTTTCGCTGCAGGGTAACGAAACTATCATGAAGATTCTTTACCTTCAAGAAATTCGGAATGAATAGAAAATTAGTGGATTTGTTTGCAACATCATGTGGCTTTTCCGTGTATATACACAGAAGAAGTTTGATGATACAGTGACCGAAGAAATAAACTTCTGATTAGACGAGGGTACTGACTTTGTAACATCCTCAGATGATGTTGATTTGCTTTTCCTCTGCTTGAGATTATGTAAATGGTATCCAATACGGTTTCATGGTTTATATTCGTGAATAAATATTAGTCTGATTTAGGAAAGTAAGAATGAAATGGATTTCTATTTTTCTTGCCTATTCTTTTAACCAAAATGGACCAGAATCTATTCACATTAAACCATAATCATCTGAACTTTAATGAAAAATCTTAATAAGATGTATGAAGAATCTAACACCAAGGTATTATTTGCCCATAAAACACATCAAGCTGAAGCCCATCTCTTTTAACATTTCTTACGACAGAACACATGTTTCTTGTGATTTTGTAATACAATATTATCTTTTACCAAATCACAAATTTCCAAAATTTCAAGGTTTCATCACGTATAAATTATGATGCCACGTCATCCTTTCTTAATCATTAAATTTTTGAAGTTAAAGGTTTCGTTACATTGGTGTATACAATCACTTTTGCATATTTTTATGTACTCAACTGATATGATTTGTCAAAATAATTATTTTATATTAAAAAAAAGTGAGGCATCCAATCATATTAGTAGAGTGTCTAAAGAGTACTCAAAAGTAACTATGCATAAAATTTTTGAATAAGATAAATGTAAAATATTTTAACATACCTATGAATAACATTTGAAATTAAAAAAAAAACATTTAAATTAAAGATAATAGATTATAAAGGTTAATCATGTAGGGGTTTGTGTTTGTTTGAGTTTGGTCCAAAAAAGACGCAAGAGGAGAGTTTGCCAAGAGTTCACACGAAGAAAATATCTATTCATCATCTATTTTATCATCATCCTCTCATCATCCCATAACTTGGCATTAGATGATTGGTTTACAAGTAAGATATGTGTACGTGGATTATGTGTAGGCAATGCATGACTTCAAGTGTCAATGTCGAGAAAGGTGGGTTGCATGTAAATCGTAAGATCATCGAGTCTAAAACTAGCATGGCAAAGCATCTGGTAATTGCACTTGTATTATTTGTCGTAGTTTTATGGTTCAATACTAGGAGGTCAATCTTACAAAACACATTTTCAACCAAGATCATACTGAAACTAAGTATGAATTAATATGTTTTTGAAAACAATGCATTATGCATATTTGGTTTGGGTAAACCATCATTGTGTTGTTAGAGAACTATATGCCAACTTGTAAAGTTTCACTATTGTACAAATTTTCATTGGTTGCCCATCAACTTATAGTTGTAATAAAATTGGGAATGGTTGGTAATAGATTTTGTTTTGCAAATAGTGGTAGAATTAACTTGGGGTATATGTACCCCAAGCTATATGATTATTAGAAGATGGTTCTCAATGGGCCAAATCATAGTTAGCACATTTGTATGTCAACTAGAGTAAGAAGAAAAGTAGTTACCCTAATTATTATAATGTTCAAGGGTATGAAATGGATACTATCATACATGCACTCACTCATCGTCAAGCCTAATGAGTTTAGATGGGACTTGATTCCAAGTTGTTACTAGATGGGCAAATTTTATAGAAAGCTGTATAAGAAGTTGACATTACATTTTGGACATTATACACGTGCCTATAAAATATACGTGATATGGATGAAGTTTGGGAAATGTTGATTGGCTTAACTAGTACTTAAGAAATTGATAAATATTGTTAGTTTGTGAAATTTAACATTGTGTGCAGATTTATGGCCATCACTTTAAAGCTAACATTGTGATTGGTCCACCAAACTAGAATGTCGAGGGAAGGAGATTGTCACAGTGAAATTTCAGTTACACCTGCATATCAATTGCCCGCTAGGGGGTGAAAGTTGAATGTTGCGCCTATATTTTATGTAATGAAGGTCAATCTCACAAATTAGCCACCATTGTGTAAACCATTTAACTGAAATCCAAGCTAGCATATTCAGATTTGTATGCATGATGGATAATTTTATCGGATAAATTGCATGGACGAATTGAATAGGGTATAAATACATACCCATGGAGGAGTATTGGATGGTAGCAATGGAGTTATGACAATTGAGTCATGGAGCCACTACAACATATAATGCCTTTTGCTGCTTTTTTTTTTTTTAAGGCGAACAACAAATCGGCGCAGCAACTAATATCGCAGCAAAATCACTAGTTGTTGCGTCACTTTCATTCACTTCAACAAATAAGATTTTACATGCAGCGACTTTCTTTTTTAATTCCCATGCTTTCGACAAAGAAGGGATCTCTGCATTCTATTTTCCCCAATATTTCACTACTCTACTTCAGCGACGAAACAGGGCATTTCGAAGACTGTAGGTAGCCGCCGGTCTTGATCCTATTAGCCTCCACGAAAGTCGTCGTCTCCTCTTCGGTAACTAACTCTCCGACCATTTCTCTCCTCTTTGATCTGGTGATTGATGGTCATTGATCAAGTTCTATCTACTACTCTGAGTCGGGGAGAGGGGGGGGGGCTTAATCCTCTGTTCTGTAGGTTGCCCCACCATGATTCGGCTGCCCCATCGTGATTCGGCAGCCCCACCATGATTCGGCAGCCCACCGTATAGTACTGTTGGAAAATATTGTGGTTAATCTAGAATATTGCTTCCGCCACTTCGATTCACAAACACAGTTAGTGGTGGTTCCATTTCTGCCGTGGAATGAATCATATTCTAATAACATAATTAGAATGTAGATATATCTCTTTTATAGCAATTATCTCTTTTTTGTAAATAATACTTGAAGTAAACCATTTGTATTGCCTAAAAGAGATCCATGGATATTTGATATCTGGATTGGTGATTAAGATTGGTAGAAAGCTTAATTAGAGCACGTTGAATGATTTTTGGGTGACCTAGGGCTCTGATCAAACTAGCTAAAATATTACATATCACCCAAGAAACCATTATTTGAGATAATTTAGAAAGTTTTTATACTAATATTTTTTTATGAGGCATATTGATTGTATGGTAGATCTATACTCCAGCAATGACATTATATCAAAATATAGTATATATCCCTAGATAATTTGTCATTTTTTTGATGCTGATTTCATGATTTTAACATGTGACTTATGAAGATTGAAGGATTTCTCTTGTCTAATTCATTCAAGAGATATGTTCATTGTTTATATCCTCTTAACATAAAGTGTCTTATGTGACGTGTCTATAAATTTCTCTCAAGTTCTATGCTTCTTATATGTTTTTTGTTTGTTAGTAATATACCAAATTATTAGTGACATACGACCAAATGCCAATGAGTTAAGGTGTTTGGAACCATTGACTTCCTTGATTAATTAATCATTTTTACCAACCTATCTAAATTATTTCATCGATGTGTGCAAGGTTTTATTCATTTCGCTTAATCGGGATTGTCCTAAGAAATGGACAAGAATTGGATGCACGTGCCAAATAGGTTTACTTCACGTGAATATTGCAAAAGGATTAATAATCTCCTCACCATGGCAAAAGCCCATGCACCTGGAAGAACTACCATAAGGTGTCCATATAGGAGATGTCGTAATATCCTATTCCTACCATTCAATGAAGTCGAAGATCATCTATTTATGATAGATATTGATCCAAGGTATACACATTGGATATTTCATGGGGAGGGTGAAAATTGGAGTGTCAATTCGTCATCTTCTGATGATGATACAATGTTCAATCTCATAATTTTATTGATGATTGAGGACACCCAAGCTGCATCATTCATTGACCCTGCGTTCGGTGATAGTGGTACTACTTTACAGCCGCCCATGAGTGATTGGCAATCGAAAACATTTGACCAGTTGTTTGAGGATGCGAGACTTCCTCTTTATCCAACTTGTGAGAAGTTTTCTAAACTCTTATTTATAGTCAAGTTGCTTCATATCAAAAGTGTTGGTGGGTGGACTATCAAGTCATTTCACATGGTTTTAGAATTTTTAAAGGCTGCATTTCCAGACATCCAAATACCTAACTCATACCACGAGGCTCGACACTTAGAGCATGGTTTGGGTTTTAGTGATATGAAGATAGATGCCTGCACAAATGACTGCATACTATTTTGGAAACATGATGCAGATAAAGAAGCTTGTTCTAAATGCGAGGAGCCAAGGTGGATGTCAACTAGAGGAAAAAAATGGAAGATTCTTCAGAAGGTTTTGCGATACTTTCCTCTTAAGCCGAGGTTACAAAGACTTTTTATGTCTAAGAATATAGCAAAGTCCATGAAATGGCATAAAGAAGAACGAGTTGATGACCATAGTACCTTAAGGCATCCTGCTGATTCTAAGATGTGGAGACAATTTGATAAACACCACACTTGGTTCACCCAAGATTCTCGCAATGTCAGACTGGGGCTAACTAGTGATAGGTTTAACCCGTTCATTAATATGAGCAAACCTTATAGCATATGGTCAGTCATACTCATGCCATATAACTTGCCCCCTTGGTTATGCATGAAAGAGCCGTACTTAATGCTCTCCTTGCTCATTCCTGGCCCCAAATCATCAAGAAATGACATTGATATTTATTTGCAACTTTTAGTGAATGAACTGAAAGAGTTATGGGAGGATGGTGTAGATAGCTACGATGCATCAAAGTCTGAACACTTTCGCTTACATGCTACACTATTGTGGACTATTAATGACTTTTCTGCATATGTCAATCTTTCTAGGTGGAGCACAAAGGGAAAGATGGCTTGCCCGTCATGCAATAAGGATACAGATTCCATGTGGTTGAAACATGACAAAAAATACTGTTACATGCGTCATTGTCGCTTCTAACCATCCGCCCACCCTTGGAGAAAGAAAAAGGCTGCATTCAATGGAAAGGAGGAGAATCGGTTGCCTCCACAAGAGCTCAATGTTTCCTTGCTCATCGAGCAACTACGGTAGGTTGGTAATGTGGAATTTGGCAAATGTGCTCGAAAGAGAAAACGCTTACCAATTAAATTGAATTGGACTACAAAAAGTATATTCTTCGAACTACCTTACTGGTCAACATTACCTTTACGACACAATCTTGATGTTATGCACATTGATAAAAGCATCTGCGACAATGTGTTTGGAACCATGATGGATATTGAATGAAAAAATGAAGACATGGTTAATGCAAGTAAGGACTTGCAAGAGCTTGGATTAAGAAAGGAATTACATTTACAACCTACCACTAGTGGGTACTCCATGGTGCTTGGGCCCTACACGTTGGATTTAGATCAAATGAGACGTTTCTGTGAATGGCTGGCATTTGTTAAATTCCCAGATGGTTTTGCCTCAAACATTTCTATATGTGTTTCAATTGATGATGGAAAAATATCAGGAATGAAAAGTCATGATTGTCATGTGTTTATGCAAAGATTACTGCCAGTTGCAATCAGTGGGTTTTTCCAACCTAATATACGACTTGCATTGACTGAGTTAAATTCTTTCTTCAAAGCTTTGTGTGCATGCACATTAACTTTGGAAGTATTGAAAAAACTACAATTGGACATTGCAATCATCCTCTGCAAGCTTGAGATGATTTTCCCACCTGGCTTCTTTGTTGTAATGGTACACCTCGCCATCCATTTACCCCACGAGGCTTTTCTTGCAGGGTCAGTTCAATATAGATGGATGTATTCTTTTGAGCGATATTTGAGGAAATACAAGCATTATGTTAGAAATAAGACTCGTCCAAAAGGCTCAATTGTAGAAGCCTATATTCACATTGAATGCTTAACTTTCTGCTCCTTGTATATCCATGATGTTGAGACTATATATAATCGGGAGGAACGAAACAAGGATATAGATAAAGATACTATAGGTGAAGATGGCTTCTTTGTTTTCTCACAAAAGCTACGTCCTTTGGGATCCCCTACCTCTAATCGATTGGATCAAACTGTACTTCATAAGGCAAGGTGGTATGTGCTTAATAATTGTGCAAAAATTAGTCAGTATGTAGAGTAAGTATTTTGTTATTTCTTTCAAATTCTTCTACTTAATATAGATAGTTGAATTTGAATATGGTCGGAATAACCTAATTGTTTGTTTATCTGTACTTTTAGTGAGCACTATATGAAGACGTTTGGAATTTCTCTAGATAATGTAGAGCGTAGACATCAAAATGAATTCCACACTTGGTTTTGCACACGAGTATGTTTATTTGAGTAATTAACCCTCACATCTAAATTAGAACTACCTTGGTTAATGTTATTTCTAAACTTTGCTGAATTCATTTGACAAATTCAAGAAATGCGTTTAGCAAATCCTGATGACGTATCTGATGATATGTATGGACTCGCTTGTGGACCAGACTCATGGCTTGCATCATTTTCCACTTGCATCATGAATGGGGCCAGATTCCACATACTATGTAGAGGAGAAAATCGCCAAACCCAGAATAGTGGTGTGGTTGTTAAAGGAGAACACAATGGTAATCCTATTGATTTCTACGGAGTTTTGACTGATATCTTGCAATGACGCTACATGGGGTGGCGTAATGTATATTTGTTTAAATGTGAATGGTTTGATGTCGGTGATATGAGGAGAGGAATAGTCATTGGGGAGCACATAACTAGCATCAACATGTCTCAAAAATGGTATAGGAATGAGCCATTCGTCCTTGCCTGTCAAGCATGCCAAGTGTTTTATCTTAAAGACAATAGTAGACGTGATAATTGGTCTGTCGTGCAAGAGGTGATCAATAGGAACATATATGATGTTCCAACTATACCATTGATCAATGATGATGATGATGATGAGACATATGATTAGAATGTTGATTTTACTGCTTTCCAAGAGAACAAACCCTCGTATGCAAATGTAGAACATGAATATGATGATAGTGGCATCAGGAATCCCTTGCATAGGTCAGACGTAGAACCAATCCATGTTGTTGTTAATACAACATTGCAACATGCAAGATCCATTGCAGATGATGAAGACTTCATTGATGACGATATAGAGAGAACCGATGATGAAGAAATTGGTCAAAGTGAAGAAGTTGAATCTAGTTGTGGAACTTCGTCTGAGAATGATATGCATTCATGTAATAAGTTAACAATCTCCCCCCCCCTCCCCCCCGGCTTAACTATTAATTTCGATGCATTTAACATAGTAATGCATACTTGAACCTATCTCAATTCTTACTTAACCTTCCATGCTTTTTATTTTTATAGGTGATTGAGGGAGACTCATGTGATTTTTGTATGGCTACGTATTTCCAACTGGTATCTCTCTTTGCTCATTCAAGCGTAATGTTTATATCAATGCATAAGGGTCAACCGTTCCTACTTGTTGAATGCATATTAGTATTATTGTATATACTATGTATTTGACGTATACAGAGTTTTAACCATTTTAAAATCAAGAGAAGCTTGCACAAGCCATGCTAGTTTTCAAGTATAGTACTAGATTGCTCATTACTAGGAGGCTAGATTTTGATATAATGCTAGATACAGAATGCATTCTGTATTCATATTTAATTTGATTTAATTTACAATGTATTAACATCAGTTAACCCACCTAGATTAGAAATTAAACTGAAAATGCTTTCACTCTTCCTCTTTATTTAATATACCAACAAGCTTCTTGAGGAAGTTTTGGTAATGTAGGTTCCAATCTGAAAAATATAGGAAGGACAAGGTAGAAACTGAAACTCTTGGTAGTTTTAGGTGCAAAGAGAAAAATAAGTGTAATTTGTGGGCAAAAAACTAAAACTCTCTATAGTTTTAGGTGCAAAGGGAAAAATGATTAGTAAGTTGTGGGCAAAAAACTAAAACTCTTGGTAGTTTTGTATCCCATTGATAGTTAGATTTGGATCTGTTTTATTTTTTCTTGCTTGATGTGTTTTTCTTGCATTAAAGTTACTTTTGTCATACATGCATGTGAGAAATACATTGCCATTAGGCTATTAGGAACATGTTTGGATATTATATATTTCGGTGGAAACAACAAAACAAATTCAATAGTTCATGGGATTAATCTAGTTTTTTACATTACCATGCCCGACAGATTTTGAGATGAACTACTTAATATACTAAGATCCTGATCTAATGAATAAAACTTCTGGATTACCTATAAAAAAAGTATGACAAAGATCCTGTTACCCCAGCCTTGATATTGAATTGTCTACAAGATTTACTGCTGTAAAATTTTCTTTTACTGGACTAATGTTAGGTTGCTTAGGCATTTGTGTTTCATCTACAGCTCCATGTCTCTTATGTCATGTTTTTTATTCGATAAAGCTACATTTTCAATAATTTTATTTTTATGTTGTTGCTAGTTTTCAGTTTCCAAGTTTAGTGCCACGTAGAGACTACCTCTTTTATTTTATGTTTTGCTGAAGCTATTCTTGGTTCATTATTCTCTTTGTATCAAAAAGTGTATTAATTGATGCAAAAGATGACTCTTAGTTGGAAAGATGTCGTCACAGTACCCCATTCTTGGCAATCGGCTCAATTGATCAATGGAAGGTTACAAAGCCAAAAGAGAAACTTAAGAGAAGGAAATTGACAATCAAGGGGTTGCTGGAAATTATGTGGATAATGTTCTTAATAGTGACCCCGACCTTTAGTTGGTACAAAAGATGCACAGTCAGTGCCTATTGCTGCAGAAACAGCTAAATACCTTGTTGGTCATGGTGGCAAAAAGAAAAAGGAGCCAAATAAGGTTGTGGTTCAAGTTGACAGAATTGACTGTGTGGTAGCCTTGGATCAAGAAGAAGTCGAGGAAGCTAGCTTCAGTGGTACTAATTCTGACTGGGTAGGATCCTGAGAGTGTCAATCTCGACTGTTCTACCCCGGACAATTAGGTATCATCTGAGGTTAGCCCATATTTTTAGGTCTCAAGTAAAAACTAATTCTATTTCTACTGATTCTGTGTCAATTGATGAAAACAATGAACTAAAGGATAATGTAATTACTGATCATGTCAAATTAGAACTAGATGTTGTTAAGCCTGATATGGTGGAACCATCATTTTTGATGTAGTCCCTGTTGGTGGTGAATCAATCTGATGCATGTTGAAGAGCCAATTCAAACACGGCATCGGATGCAGAGAAAGATGACAACAATGCTACAGATGCAGACATAAGCAAGAAAATTGATGGTACATATGTAGGGTACTCAAATTGTCAACTTGAACTAAAACCTTAATTAACATTTGCTTTTTACACATAGGATTGATGAAAAATATGTGCAGTCCTTGTAAAGGGACTGCTAGAAATGGAAGGGATATCTAATTAACATCTAAACTTCACCAATCTCATGTATCAACTTTTATAATGGCAGCATCATGATTATCACAATTATTTTGTGTGGTGATATAGAAGCAACTAAAATTTCATATTTGTAATATGTGATGCTGCTTTAGCTAAATTCCAGTGTAATCTGAAGGTGACTAAAAGTCTAAGTGAAGTGGGTGGGTGAAGGTGCAAGTGAAGATGTAGCCAGTAATGGCACCAGAACTCTACATGCTGGGAATTTAATTACAGAATTTTTGTTGTAACTTGCTAGTATAAACAATTTTGTGTGCCTCATGAGGGCATTGTGTATATTGAGTAATTGATTATGTATAGTGGTTTTGATTTCCCCAAGATGATATTACTTTTCTTTAGATTTATAATAGTTCAAGAGGCCTACGACAATATATATGGAGCATGCAGGAATGTATTTTTGGAGGATTTATCTCATTGCTTCATCGAGAGAGAAGAAATAGAGAAGACTTTTTCTATCTATGTTTTGCAATTTATGATTTCAGTAATTTAAAGTAAGAAAGAAATTCATGGTTGACTGCATCCTATTGTTTTGTTTGGATTTTAGCGAGGACGAATCTAAAAATAAACACAGGTGAACGCTGAAAATTATTTATTGAGGATTTCAAGTGCATAGGTCATGACGAATTTTATTTAATTTGTGACATTGGAATTAAGGAATTCAATTACTTTTTGTTGTAACCAAAAGGGATCATGCATTTAGATGTTATTTTTAAGAGATTTTTTAAGAACCATGCTAAAATGGAAGAACTGTTCCTGAGGAGAATTTAGTGGAATCGAGAGAGAAGCATAGAGAGGAGGGATCTGAGGATAGAGGAAAACAAAACGGTGCAGAGAGAGGGCTAACGAAACGGTGCATTAGGAATTAATCAACGTCAACAGGCGATAATATTTGTTTACCCCCAACGACTGCATCCAAGATTTAATCAACGTTTTTTTAATCAGGTTTGGCGTGGATATATATCTATTTATCCGAATAATTTCTCTTCCCCATCAGAAAATCCTAATCTACTTGATCCGAGTAGTGTTTTTCCCCTTTCGACATGTCAATATTTGAATAACTTATCAAAAAGACACAAATTCGAATAACTAGAAATCTCACAAATTCCCCTACCCTTGGGGGATGCCCTCTCTGATAAGGAACATGTACTAGGATGTATGTATGACTCGTTCAGTTAATATTTTTTCACTATTAGAAGTATTTTTTTGAGTACTACTTGTGCGGTAATTGCACAAGCGTGAAATGAAAAGAGGAAATCATTTTGAGAATATTTGATTTTTTTTCTTGAATTCCATAGTTTAGCATGAATTAAACTATGGACTCCCAAAAGTTTACCATGGTGGATATTATAAAACAAAATAGGTGATGAAATCATGAAGTACAACAACACCTATATATAAAAGGTGACATATATATATATATATATATATATATATATATATATATATATCACATGACTATATATTCTTTGATTAATAATCATTATTTAGTGTGAATAACTTTTGTATACATATCACTTTGGTGATATCCAATGCACGCATGTGATAAACGATCAATTCATACTGATTTAAGGTTAGATAACTGGACTGATCGAGGACAAAGTATGCACATTTTTATACCCAAGGTGGTTTAATATACTTGTTAGAATACACATGTGATGACATGAATTAAAGTTGGAAGCTAGGACCTACATTATCACTGCAAGTCTGGAATATCTACTTCTGTTCATTACAGCTGGTCAACATCAAATCACGTCTCTTCATAACGGAAGGCGCGGGAGAGGGAAATGTTTTAAGCAGGATTTTGTTATTTTCATCACCGTGTTGCTAGGAAATCATCTATTACTAGCTACAAGACAGCAGCACAATTTTGCTGGGTGGGTCTTATTACTAGCTAGAAGACAACAAAACACTTTTGCTGGTTGGGTCTTGCTCCTCCATTTCTGCTAGACATCTCATAACTAGCTACGAGAGTATAACTCTCTATTTTCTCTACTCATTTCTGCTGGCCATCTTGCCATACTTAGCAGTAGCCTACTTCCAGTTACCATCTTCTTTCGCTCCAACAACTTTTCAATAACTTCAAAGTATGAACCTAACTTGGTTGCCAAACTCTAGAGAGCAGACTATAGTAGTATATACTAAAATGATTTTATGGGCTGTTGCACAACTCCATGCAATACTTTTATCATTTACTTGACACACTTGGTAGTTTACAGCTTCATTTACTTGCTTTGACATTGTTGGTTTTGCGTGTAGTAGAAATGAGTCAGTCAAAAAGAGGGAGAGGGCGAGGAGCTTCTGGACCAAGGCGTGGTGGGTTTCCTCATATTATACGAAGCCCACAGCATGAACCAACAGGTTGGACTTTGAGAGATGAAGAAGGGGTAGACTCTGATGATTCCACTCAAGGGCTAGCTGAGTTACATCGATCAGTTTTGCCTCCATGTATTCCTATAGAGGTGAATACAACATCCCTTGGTAAGTATATAATGTATACATCATCAGCTCCTAGCCTTATGGTATTTCATAGACTATATATAAGCAACCAGTTTATATTGATAGCCATCATGGTTTATATGTGGTGTAATTAACAATATGTTTATGTTTGTGGGGCTGTCTTAGTTCCAAACACTATTAAATGTGGTAGGGGTGTGGCCAAAGGTACGGAGTTTGAAAGGATGCGAAAATATGGCAGGATACCACTTGAGATCAAAGAGGGGAAGATAGGTCCATCATGCAACAACATAACTATCTACACAATGAGAGTAACATGGATCGTGAAGCACTATGCATAAATGAGGCATGTTAGTTGGAGTGTTGTTCTCGAAAAGGAGAAAGAGGAACTTATTGATCGTGTTCAAGTATGGCTTTAAACTTGAACTCTGTATTTGATTGTAGTGTTGAGTAATAGCTTGAGATGATTTTCAATGAGTCATTTGATGGTAGAGGCAAACTATAAGCATGTTGTATGTGTAATGAATCTTTAGTTTCTAGAAATCAATTTCCCTACTTATAAGAATTGAGATAGCAAAATAAAGTAGGGACATTCCAATGTGAAGTAAGTGAATGAAGCCATGAGTTAAAACTGAGTAGCTTATGACCATTACTCCGTGCATTTTGTTATTTAAAACACTTTCCTGAGTATTTGACCGAATTGTGCAAAGTATTCTAGATATTTAAATTTTTTTTTTAACTCAATGACATTGATCACAGGCTGACTTTGTCTTGGATTGGACCAAGATAAATCATCGTCGGATTGTCACAAGTCAGCTGTCTCGTGCATATAATGTTTTTCATTACAAACTACACCTTAAGTACTTGAGTTATGCAACACATGAAGAGGCAACAAAAGCTAATGGAGGGTCATTGGTAGAGCAGCCAGTTTGGGAGTGGTTATGCACTCGGTGGGGGAGTGATTCATTCAAGGTACGCACATGATTTATACACGTCATTCATGGGTAAAATATGTGGCTACTTAGGGAAAGTTGACAATTTATTTTTTTACATGCTGTGATGTCCACTTAGAAAATATACTTAAGTACTTGGTTTTTATTTTTATTTTTATATAGTAAATTATTAGAGTTATTTAGAAAGTCTAAATAACATGGCTGATATAGAAAGAATAACACAGGTGGATAGTATTTATATGATTAGTTGTTATAAAATAGAATAGATAATTTGAACTCCAAGTGTAATTATATAGGAATATCAAGAACACAATGGTAATCTTTTTAAATGATGGGTTTGGAGAAGTGACTTTATAATTCCCCAAAATGAGATAACTAGTTTAAGGTTAAACTTTCTCCTACTGGCATATATCTTTATAACAACTTAATAAATTGCAATCGTCCTCTGTTTTATTGCAGAAAATGTCCAGCCAAAACAAGGAAAATAGCGGTAAACAGATGGTCAACCACACAAGCGGAAGGACACCATTGGTTGTACTAATGGAGAGAATGATATTGACATCTAAATTCTATGTCCTAGTTGCTGTATCTAGATCTAGTTAAAATATTATTTGGTAAAGTAATATCTGAGACTGGAACTCTTATGTTCAAGTAGAAGGAAAAAAATCTGATTGATTTCTATAAATATGTGCATTGGTCAAACAAAAAAGGGAGATTTATCACACCAACTACAGAAGACAATTATGTGAGTAGCCTGTTTCATTAAACTTTTATTCCTACCCTATCCTATTTTTTATAGCTTAGTATATGCCAGTTTAACTATTTTAGTGTAGGAAATAAGTACATATGTAGTAGCATTTTGTTCTAAGCTGTTAGTTATATGAATATGATGATGGTGGATCTGATCTCATTCAATAAAAGCAGATGGTTGACAAGATGAATGCAAAAGAGCTAGATGCTCTCTCAGGCAAGCCGCAACGACTAAATTTAGAGAGGTACTGGGATATAGACCAGGAAATTCTAGAGGGATGGGTGATTGAACTGAAATATTGTATATTTTAGCTATTTAAAACCAATGTACTTTAAATTTTTCGTAACATTATTATTGGTTTTAGATGAAAAAATGGTTAGTTGTGATTTTTAAATAATTAATATCATGTTTATGCTTAATTTTACAATTATGACATAATTATGCAATAATTCTTGACATGCACATTCATCACCATACCTCTCTTCATGTTGTATCAAGGTTCCACTTCAAAATTAGCAATACGTGGGGAGGACAGCACATTCACATTGACTAAGCAACATGTGGGGACATTGGTGTTTTCTATTGACAAAAGATGAAATGGTGGGAAACATATGGACCCATTGTATTACTTCTTTTGGACAATAGAAATGCATTTTCAAGAGGAAAGCACATTCACATGGACTAAGCAACATGTGGGGACATTGGTATTTTCTATTGACAAAAGATAAAATGGTGGGAAATATATGGACCCATTGTATTAATTCTTTTGGACAATAGAATTGCATCTTCAAGAGGAAAGGCACGCACTAAGTCATTTGGTGAGGGAAGGAAAGTCGATTGTGATGTGCATGATGATCATTAATGAGAAGTGATCCCTTTCCCCACCACCTCTTCCATTCACACTCCCACCTACTCAACCCAATAAGTGGTCCCTTTCTCCACTCAAATAAATCCACCGATTCCCTTCCAATAGCTCATAAAAAAGTACCTCTTTTGGAAAGAAATTGTCTTCCAAGTGGCTGCATATCACATGAATTTAATCCATTCACACAGCAACAACCTCACATGGCAAGCTGGATCCCACGGAAGAAAAAGAGGGAAAATGTTCTGATTGTGATGTGCACGGTGATCCAAATGAAGAGGAAGTTGATGCATATGAGTTGGCTGAAACATGTGCAAGGTTGGAAGCTGAGAAATCGGCATAATTAAAGGGAAGTTGTTGGTTGAAACATGATCCCATTAAAGTGAAGAGAACCGGTGCATTTGAGCTGCATAAACATGTGCAAAGCTGGAAAGTGGTCCGGTTATTAAATGAAGAAAAAGATGGTCCATTTGAGCTGCATAATCACGTGGGAGAGGCTAGAAATCAATGAGTTGAAAGTCATTGAAGGTTGCTGCCTCTCCACCGAATTTGACATTGAAGAAGTAGGCTGCTTCTCCACCGAATTTGAGATGGAAGTCATTAAAGGCTGCTGCCTTTCCACCGAATTGCACAATATTGGAGAAGGAAGACAGCTGGATGGTTAAGGCACACGGCTATAAAAAGACCTTAGAGAACAAAGAAAAGGAAGGAAGGAAGGGGGCTGAAATGCTTTGGTGCATGTTCGGCAGTTTTTTTTTTTGCTGCAATGCTTTGTTGTTTTAGAGTTTTTATTAAGTGTGCTAAGAATTGTTCTAGAATTTTATTTCATTAAGTGTAATACCTTAATTTCTTACAAGTGTGCTAGTTGGTTTCATGCAACAAAAGAATTGTTTTAGAAGTTTTCATTAAGTGTGCTAGTTTGTTTCATGAAACAAAAGAATTGTTTTAGAAGTTTTAATTAAGTGTGCTAGTTTGTTTCATGAAACAAAAGAATTGTTTTAGAAATTTTCATTAAGTGTGTTACCTTAATTTATTGCAAGAAGGGTTCGATTGAAAGGTTTTGTTTTTGTTTTTTTTTTTTTTTTTTTTTCTGAAACATCATACGTGGGGAGTAGAGGAATTATTCTAGAGTTTTCATTAAAGGTTTGGAGATTAATTTTCAAGAGTGATACGTGAGAAGTTGGTTCTTTTTGCTTTGGATTTCAATTGAACGGTGAAGGGGAGTTTTCGTCTAGACTTTTCATTCTCTATTTTTATTTAACTTCAGTTTAAAGTTTATGAAATAATTTTGAGATTTTTTGGCTTAGAAGTTTGGACAATTTATTTGCTATTTTCTTATTTCGTGTTATTTATTTTTCTCACTTCTTTAAGCTTTCATTTAATAGTATTGATTACAATTGTTATAAATTAATTTTGATAATTTGTGATTTGAATACAAGGATGAATTCTAGAATCTTGGTTTTGGGACTTTTCAATTTTCAGTTTGTATTTTATTAATTGCTTTCTAATCTAGTTTAATCTTAGCTTAGTTTTATTAATTTCTTAGTACAATTGCATATTAGATTGATTAAAGTTTAAATAGGACTTAAATAATTTCAGTTTCATTGTTTAATTGATAGATTAATTAAGATTGTTTAGTTTAGTTGACTCTTTGATTAATAATTTCAATTTTGTTAGTCTTTTACATTTCATTTCGACACTCAAAAATCTAAAAATATGAATTTAGTCCATGACTAGTGCCCTTTTTCATTCTTGTTGCACTCTTCCATCCATTGTACATACCATCATTTTTATTTTTCTCTTTGTGAATATTTCCACCATTTTAAACGAGTTTGATTTTAAGTAACTTTCCCTGAGGAGACGATTTAGGAATTTATTTCTAATTATTACACGACATCCTCCTGTACTTGGGATAGCCTTTGTGCTACTCATTTTTGAGTGAGTCAAGTTTTTGGCGCCGTTGCCGGGGAAAAGTTGTTTAACTTAAATTTAAACTTGTTATTTTTTTATTTCTACCATATTATCTCCGGTTACTCATCTCATTTGCATCAACCACTCAATCACTTGGATCTTATTTATACTATTTAGATTGATGTTTCATGTCATGGGTGAGAGACAGTTCAAATAGGTTGCTCAGACTCATATCAAATGTTGAGAGTGATATACATAACTCAGAGATAGATAGCTCTTCTGTCTCTTCTGTGAGTGAGGATATTGAAATTGAACAAAACATGGCTGCACCTGCACCACGCACTCTTAAGGATTATCTGCAACCCGCTCGCACAACTACACCTTCATGCATTGTTTTACCTAATGATGCACCTAATTTTTCTATTAAGCATGGTATAATGTTAGTGATACCTCAGTTCCACGGGATGGATTCTGAGAGTCCTTACCAGCACTTGACAGATTTTGAATTGGCTTGCACTACTTTTATTACAAGGACCATTACTGATGAATTTATTAGACTTCGTTTATTTCCTTTCTCTTTAAAGGATAAAGCGAAGATTTGGTTTAATTCTTTGAGACCTAATTCTATCTCTAGTTGGTCTGATATGCAGTGTGAATTCTTACAAAAAAATTTTCCTTTTCAGAGAACACAGTTTTTGCAAGAACAAATCAGTCAATTCAATCAGAAACCTGATCAGACTTTTCAGGCTAGTTGGGAAAAATTTAAAGATTTGATAAATATCTGTCCACATCATGGTTTCGAATCTTGGAGGTTGGTGAGCTATTTTTACACTGGTCTCACTCCAGAATGCAAGCAGTTTGTTCAGACGATGTGCAATGGAGAATTCTTTAGCAAGGAACCTGATGAAGCACTATCATTTTTTGACTATCTTGCTGAGAGCGCACAACAGTGGAACACTCGTACTGATCGAGTGTCGTTAACAGCACAACTAATAAGGGCTATTTCTGGAGGAGGTAGATGTGAGTTTAAGGAAGACACCGATGTTCAAGTTCGAATAACTGCTTTAACCAGAAGACTGGAGGTCATGGAACTGGAAAAAGTGAAGGCTGTGAAAGTAGTAGAGGCATGTTCTAAATGTGCTGATTCAAACCATAAGACCCCAGACTGCCCAATTATGCCAGTCTTTCAAGAAAGTGGGTCTGAGCAGATGCAATCAGCTAACTGGATTAACAGAGCACATAATCAACCTTTCTCCAACACATATAATCCGGGGTGGAGGAATCACCCAAATTTTTCATGGAGAAATGATCAACCTGGCCGGTCTCCACCATCTCAACAGCATCCATTTCATCAGGGTGCTCCTCAGCACCAATATCAGCCATATTAGAGTTCTCAGAGCTATCCTTTTGTGGTTCTTCCTGGATTTCAGACTCATGTATCTGCTCAGAGTTCTCAGCATCAATCATCTGCAAAGAAGTCTCTAGATGATAGTATGGCACAGATGGCCAATACACTTCAGCAATTCATGCAGATTCAAGCTACCACAAACAATCAGAACATTCAGGCCATAAATGAGTTGCGTGGCACTGTTAATAAGATGGGCATGACCTTGAGCACTCTAGAGAAGGGAAAATTTCCAGCACAGCCTCAGCCTAATCCCCAAGTATACAAACAACAACAACATCAAGTGCATAATGTCTCAGGAGACGTTATTGAGACAGCGAAAGCTGTTCTTACTTTGAGAAGTGGGAAGGAAGTTCCCCTACCTAAGATGACTATAGACACAGAGGTAGTTGCTCCTACACCTAAAGATGCAGCAGAGACGGATGAAGTTGAAAAAGAACCAGAAGTAGTGAGTCCAGAACTGAAGAAGCCTATGAGTGCAGATGCTGAAACTAGTAAGGGGTACCAACCTGTGGTTCCCTATCCTCAGAGATTGGCAGCTGGCCAAAAGAACAAATACCACACTGAGATTCAGGAGATTTTCAAGCAAGTAAAGATTAATATTCCACTTTTGGATGCCATACAAAAAGTGCCTTCGTATGCAAAATTTTTGAAGGACTTGTGCACAGTGAAGAGGAAGCTGAATGTTAAGAAGAAAGCTTTCCTAACGGAACAAGTCAGTGCATTGATTTTGAGCGAGACTCCTCAGAAGTTTGGAGATCCCAACTCTCCCAACATTTCCATTATGATCGGCGAGTCACACATTGGGAGAGTTTTACTTGATTTGGAGAGTAGTGTGAACTTGCTACCTTTCTCAGTATATGAGCAGTTGGGATTGGGTGAGCTGAAAAAGACCTCCATCATGCTACAGTTGGCTGACAGATCAGTTAAGGTACCGAGGGGTATTATAGAGGACGTGTTGGTCCAGGTGGACAAATTCTACTACCAGTGGATTTTGTGGTTCTTGACATGCAGCAGTCGGTCTCCACTATTTACCAAGCTTCTGTCATCCTAGGAAGACCATTTCTAGCTACATTAAATGCTTTGATCAATTGTAGAAGTGGAGTTTTGAAACTTACCTTTGGAAACATGGCACTTGAGTTGAACGTTTTCAACGCTTGCAAGATGCCAGCACATTTTGATGACACAAGTGATTTGAATGCTGTGGAGAGTTTGACACCAACAGATTTTATTTGCTCAACTTCTACCTTATCTGATGATGATTATATTTTTCAGACACCTGAATTTTTACTTGATGAGAAAATTGATCATATCAATGAAGATGACTTTGATTGTTTTGATTGTTTTGCAGATTCTTCTTTACCACTTGAAATACAATTTGCGGGAGCAAGATGGAAACCCCAGTTTGAAGCTCTACCACCACCAGACATGCTTAAATCTTCAGAGGAAGAAGTTTCCCAGTTGGAGCTGAAGCCACTTCCTCATGATTTAAAGTATGTGTTTCTTGATCCTGAAGAAGGCACTTTTCCGGTGGTGATTTCCTCAAAGCTAAATCAGAAGGATGAAGCCCAGTTGATTGAAGTATTAAGGAAGCATCGAGGCGCAATTGGTTGGATAATAGCCGACATCAAAGGCATTGATGCCGCTGTATGTACCCACAGAATCCATCTTGAAGATGATGCTAGACTGGTTCGTGATGCTCAACGTAGGATCAATCCTACCATGAAGGAAGTTGTGAAAGAGGAAGTACTTAAGCTACTCGCAGTAGGTAAAAGAGGAAGTGCTTAAGCTACTCGCAGTAGGTATCATTTACCCTATCTCAGACAGTAAGTGGGTAAGTCCAACTCAAGTGGTACCAAAAAAATCTAGTTTGACTGTCATAAAAAATGATAAAAATGAGTAGATTCCAATTAGAATGGTTACTGGTTGGAGAATATGCATTGACTATAGAAAACTTAATTCAGCTAGTAGGAAGGATCATTTTCCTTTACCATTTTTGGATCAAATTTTAGAAAGAGTGGCTGGTAATGCATATTATTGTTTCTTGGATGGATATTCTGGTTATTATCAAATTACTGTAGCGCCTGAGGATCAGGAGAAAACCACTTTCACCTGTCCTTTTAGCACTTTTGCTTTTACTAGAATGCCTTTTGGTTTGTGTAATGCTCCAGCTACTTTTCAGATATGCATGATGTGTATTTTTTCTGACATGATTGATGATATTTGTGAAATATTCATGGATGATTTATCTGTTTTTGAAAAATCCTTTGATAGCTGTTTGCATAATTGGCACGTATTCTCCAGAGATGTGAGGAAAAAAATCTTTTACTTAATTGTGAGAAATGCCAATTTATGGTCACTCAGGGCATTGTCTTGGGACATATTGTTTCTTCTAAGGGTATAAAGGTCGACAAGGCAGAGATTGAATTAATATCTAAACTTCCTATTTCTAGGACAGTTAGGAATATTCGTTCTTTTCTTGGTCATGCTGGCTTTTATAAGCGGTTTATTCAAAGGTTTAGTTCCATTGCAAACCCTTTGTACACTCTTTTACAAAATGATATTGAATTTGTTTGGACTGATGAGTACCAAAAATCTTTTGATACCCTTAAGAAATCGCTTACCACTGCACCTATTGTGCAACCTCCGCAGTGGGACCTTCCCTTTGAAATCATGACATATGCAAGTGATTATGCCTTAGGAGCTGTTTTGGGGCAACGTGTGGAAAACAGACCTTTTGTGATTTATTATGCTAGTAGAACCTTGAATGATGCCCAGAAAAATTATACCACTACTGAAAAAGAATTGCTTGCAGTGGTTTTTACACTTGATAAATTTCGGACTTACATTCTTGGTTCTCCTGTTACTTTTTCATTGACCACTCTGCTCTAAAGTATTTGTTGGCTAAGAAAGATGCAAAACCACGCTTGATTCGCTGGATTCTACTACTTCAAGAGTTCAACATCAACATTAAGGACAAGAAAGGAGTTGAAAACGTGGTAGCTGACTACCTATCTAGATTGACATCATCCTCCTCTTCAAATGTCAGCCTTCCTCTTGATGATAGTTTCCCGGATGAGCAGCTGTTTGTGATCAATAGAGCTCCCTGGTATGCTAATATAGTCAATTATCTGATGACTGAGCAAATGCCTTCTGAATGGTCAACCCAAGATAAGCGTCGGTTTTTATCTGAGGTAAAACATTTCTACTTTGATGACCCTTATCTTTTCAAATAT
The DNA here is from genome assembly GCF_018687715.1 of Carya illinoinensis. Lineage (NCBI taxonomy): Eukaryota > Viridiplantae > Streptophyta > Magnoliopsida > Fagales > Juglandaceae > Carya > Carya illinoinensis. Next base: position 10,034,860 of record NC_056761.1, read on the forward strand.
CGTTCGGACCAATTGATTCGGGATGCATTCCTGATGATGAGTTTTCTTCAGTATTGAGATTTTGTCATATGGGTGCATGTGGTGGTCATTTTTCAGCAAAGAAAACAGTGGCAAAAATTTTGCAAAGCGGTTTTTATTGGCCTTCCATGTTTAAGGATGCTTACAATTTTTGTAAAGCATGTCAGTCTTGTCAAAAGTTGGGAGCTATTAGCAAAAGAAACATGATGCCCCTTTCCTCCATTCTTACTTTAGAAATCTTTGATTGTTGGGGAATAAACTTCATGGGACCTTTTCCAGTTTCATTTGGAAACACATATATTTTATTGGTTGTGGACTATGTTTCAAAGTGGGTTAAGGCCATCGCTTGCAAAACCAATGACCATCATGTTGTACTAAAATTTTTACAATCTTTGTTTGCTCGATTTGGCATGCCCAAGGTTATCATTAGTGACGGGGGTTCTCATTTTTGCAATAAACCATTTTCTACACTTGTAAAAAAATATGGTATCACACATCGAGTCTCCACCCCCTATCACCCCCAAACAAATGGGCAAGCTGAATTGGCAAATAGAGAAATAAAAATCGTTATGGAGAAAACGGTAAATCCTAATAGGAAAGATTGGTCGATTAAGTTTCTTGATGCTTTGTGGGCCTATAGGACAGCTTTTAAAACTAATCTAGGAATGTCTCCTTATCGATTAGTTTGTGATAAAACTTGTCATTTACCTGTTGATATTCAACATCGAGCTTTGTGGGCCATAAAGCATGTTAACTTGTCACTTGATGAAGCTTTAGGGTTGAGAAAATTGCAGATCAATGAATTGGATGAACCTCGACGGAATGCTTATGACAATGCTCAGCTGGCAAAGGAACACATGAAAATTTTACATGATCAAAAAATTCATTCAAAGGATTTTACACATGGCCAGGAAGTTCTTCTTTACAACTCTCGCTTACATATTTTTCCTGATAAATTGAAATCCCGATGGAGTGGTCCGTACATTATAAAGAATGTTTATCCTCATGGCGTGGTAGACATTGTCAAACCGAAGAATGGAAATTGCTTCACTGTCAACGGACAACGTCTAAAGTCATTTATGAAAGTTTTTGATCCACATGAAGAGATCTTACTTTTGCAAGATTCCAGGGAAGTGTTTTGATTTTTTTCTCTTTACAGTTTTCTTTACTTTCAATTTTCTATTATTATTTTTTTATCTGCTTATTTGCTTTGATTTTATATTTCATGTTGATTTTGTTGTTTTTTTGCTTGCTAATTTCTGTGCACTTTGTTTTCTTTCGTTCGATTCATCGATGACCATGTCTCTCACTAGTTGGGGAGTAGCGTGTGTGCACAGATAATAATTAAAAATAATAATAATAAATAAATAAGATTTGTGAAATTTGAGCATCTTGATGGAGTAGTTGAGCAGGATCATTTGTGAAGAATTTTTTCAAGCTTAAACATAGAGCATGACTTTTATTGCATCATATTTTGTTGATATGTGGCTTGAAACACCGGGATGTTATGCTTATTGAGATGAAACTTGTTAAAATTTTTGTAGAACGAAAGACAAATTTTGAAGGACATTTTGCACATGCTTACGCTTGTAGTGTTCCTTATTTACCATTCATTGATTTAACACTGGAGAAGTAAACTGTAGGACTACCGAGCCATGCCAAAAAGAAAAAGAAAAAAAAAAGGAAAAGGATTTGAAAAGATTAGAATGAAAAGAAAAAAAAAACAAAAAGAAGAGAAAAAAAGAGAGAGAGAGAAAATGAATAAAGGCGAGTTAGTGAACTTTCCTAAGTAAAAAGGGCTAGAAACAGTTACCCAAAACTTTGGGGGTTGAGTGTCCAACCTTTAAAAACAGAGCTGGCGTGAAACTGCTAGTCCCTTGGGCTTTGAGGTAGTTAGAATCAGCAATGATTAATCTTAAGGTTGAAAAATCCTATGACAAATCATGGCTAGTAATAAGGAATGCACAGCCAGTTTAGCTCCACACACACATTTGAGTTCTGAGAAGTTTGCCTCAATTCTATGTGAAAGATTGTTGAGATAGTCTTGATGGGTATAACCCCTGGGGGTTGAGTGGTAACATGTCACTTTTGTGAGAATTCAGAATTATGTTTGATTGCCTTTGTTTGAATCTCGAGCTTTATGCAATGTTCATCTCAATTAATTTTCACTATTTTGCTCAAGGATTAGCAAAAAGCTAGTTGGGGGGTGTGATTGAGCTGAAATATTGCATATTTTAGCTATTTAAAACCAATGTATTTTAAATTCTTCGTGACATTATTATTGATTTTAGATGAAAAAATGGTTGATAAGAATAAATACGAGTTGTGATTTTTAAATAATTAATATCATGTTTATGCTTAATTTTACAATTATGACATAATTATGCAATAATTCTTGACATGCACATTCATCACCATACCTCTCTTCATGTTGTATCAAGGTTCCACTTCAAAATTAGCAGTACGTGGGGAGGAAAGTACATTCACATTGACTAAGCAACATGTGGGGACATTGGTGTTTTCTATTGACAAAAGATGAAATGGTGGGAAACATATGGACCCATTGTATTACTTCTTTTGGACAATAGAAATGCATTTTCAAGAGGAAAACACATTCACATGGACTAAGCAACATGTGGGGACATTGGTATTTTCTATTGACAAAAGATAAAATGGTGGGAAATATATGGACCCATTGTATTAATTCTTTTGGACAATAGAATTGCATCTTCAAGAGGAAAGGCACGCACTAAGTCATTTGGTGAGGGAAGGAAAGTCGATTGTGATGTGCATGATGATCATTAATGAGAAGTGATCCATTTTTCCACCACCTCTTCCATTCACACTCCCACCTACTCAACCCAATAAGTGGTTCCTTTCTCTACTCAAATAAATCCACCGATTCCCTTCCAATAGCCCATGAAAAAGTACCTCTTTTGGAAAGAAATTGTCTTCCAAGTGGCTGCATATCACATGAATTTAATCCATTCACACGGCAACAACCTCATATGGCAAGCTGGATCCCGAAGAAAAAGAGGGAAAGTGTTCCAATTGTGATGTGCATGGTGATCCAAATGAAGAGGAAGTTGATGCATATGAGTTGGCTGAAACATGTGCAAGGTTGGAAGCTGAGAAATCGGCATAATTAAAGGGAAGTTGTTGGCTGAAACATGATCCCATTAAAGCGAAGAGAACCGGTGCATTTGAGCTGCATAAACATGTGCAAAGCTGGAAAGTGGTCTGGTAATTAAATGAAGAAAAAGATAGTCTATTTGAGCTGCATAATCACGTGGGAGAGGCTAGAAATCAATGAACTAAAAGTCATTGAAGGCTGCTGCCTCTCCACCGAATTTGATATTGAAGAAGTAGGCTGCCTCTCCACCGAATTTGACATGGAAGTCATTAAAGGTTGCTGCCTTTCCACCGAATTGGACAATATTGGAGAAGGAAGACAGCTGGATGGTTGAGACACACGGCTATAAAAAGACCTTAGAGAACAAAGAAAAGGAAGGAACGAAGGAAGGGGGCTGAAATGCTTTGGTGCATGTTCGGCAGTTTGTTTTGGCTGCAATGCTTTGTTGTTTTAGAATTTTTATTAAGTGTGGTAAGAATTGTCCTAGAATTTTATTTCATTAAGTGTAATACCTTAATTTCTTGCAAGTGTGCTAGTTGGTTTCATGCAACAAAAGAATTGTTTTAGAAGTTTTCATTAAGTGTGCTAGTTGGTTTCATGAAACAAAAGAATTGTTTTAGAAATTTTCATTAAGTGTGCTACCTTAATTTATTGCAAGAAGGGTTCGGTTGAAAGCTTTTGTTTTTTTTTTTTTTTTTCTGAAACATCATACGTGGGGAGTAGAGGAGTTGTTCTAGAGTTTTCATTAAAGGTTTGAAGATTAATTTTCAAGAGTTATACGTGAGAAGTTGGTTCTTTTTGCTTTGGATTTCAATTGAATGGTGAAGGGGAGTTTTCGTCTAGACTTTTCATTCTCTATTTTTATTTAACTTCAGTTTAAAGTTTATGAAATAATTTTGAGATTTTTTGGCTTAGAAGTTTGGACAATTTATTTGCTATTTACTTATTTCGTGTTATTTATTTTTCTCACTTCTTTAAGCTTTCATTTAATAGTATTGATTACAATTGTTATGAATTAATTTTGATAATTTGTGATTTGAATACAAGGATGAATTCTAGAATCTTGGTTTTGAGACTTTTCAATTTTCAGTTTGTATTTTATCAATTACTTTCTAATCTAGTTTAATCTTAACTTAGTTTTATTAATTTCTTAGTACAATTGCATATTAGATTGATTAAAGTTTAAATAGGACTTAAATAATTTCAGTTTCATTGTTTAATTGATAGATTAATTAAGATTGTTCAGTTTAGTTGACTCTTTGATTAATAATTTCAATTTGTTAGTCTTTTACATTTCATTTCGACACTCAAAAATCTAAAAATATGAATCTAGTCCATGACTAATGCCCTTTTTCATTCTTGTTGCACTCTTCCATCCATTGCACATACCATCATTTTTATTTTTCTCTTTGTGAATATTTCCACCATTTTAAATGAGTTTGATTTTAAGTAATTTTTCCTGAGGAGACGATCTAGAAATTTATTCCTAATTATTACACGACATTCTCCTGCACTTGGGATAGCCTTTGTGCTACTCATTTTTGAGTGAGTCAATGGGCCACTCTTTTATGCTTGAATCTCCTAAAATACCTAGCGTACCGAATGAGGAGTATAAGCGGCTTGCCTTGGAAAATGAACAAAATAGGATGGATAAAGAGTATTGCCAAAATCAGCTTAAAGAGATTGAAAAAAATGTCCTGCATATGGAGGAGCATATGCGAGAATATGAAGCAGGTTTAAACATGAGGATGTCAGAAATACAAACAGAATTAGAGTCTCAAAGAGAGACTCAAGCTGCAATTCCTTAGGCATCCTCTATGTGCTAGCAGTACTTACTTTTGTTTTAAAGTTTCTAATATACTTTTGGTACACTTTTTTCATGAAGTTGTCCTGGGGTGAATGTGGTAACAACATTACTTTGTCTGTGAGAACTACTGTTTTCAAATACCCTTGTTGGAGAGGGTGAAGGAAGCTGATGGAGGTAAATTATGTGGGAACATTTGCTTTGGTATTCTTTTATATTGCATGGTTTTCAACTATGACCCAATATCTCATGCATGCTTTTAATTATACAAGTGGTAGTTTGCTTTTCTAACTTTGAAATCATAGCCTATGATGCATGAGAACATTTATATGAAGATTTAATGCAACCATTTGCGGGTTTGGTGAGATGAGTTATCATTTGGAATACATTTGTTTGAATGGATCAGGATTATTGCTATAGTGCTCTAGATTAATAGTTTGGTAATGTACGTTGACCAAATGTGTAAAAAAAAAAAAAATTAATTGAGATTACATTAATTTTACACAGGTTCTTGTATAGGCAAGGCATGATATAGAAAATGTTAGTATTCCAGTCAAGGTGTGCCCTGTCAACATCGGGTAAATATAAACTCATGACATTCAAATAATCTTATCATAATACGGATTAGAAAATGCCATTAATTTTTAACTTGTATATAAATTACATGTAGCCCCTTGACTGGCTTCTACTCAACATAACTGAACCACAAATAAATCCCAATAGCAAATGAAGGAAAATAGATGGATGATGGTTTTAGATGGAGGGAATTTTGTATACTATTTTAGACTGAAGGAATATAAGATCTATATCACTATTTTTTACTTGTTTGGCCATTGCAAGTACTTCATGAAGCATGATATAATGCATTCAGTAGTACTGCACGCTAATGGTAATAGTATATACATGGTGATGCATAGGGATGTGCATGGAATTGCATGCTAATGTATATGTTTAGCATGCAGAGACTGTTCAGTATGTTCGTGGGATATGGATGCTAATGGTATATGGAATTGTTTGGTGATAATATAGAATTGTAAGCATGATATGCCCTCAGCAACTGATGTTGGAAACATGATGTGTATTGCAACAGGTCAATTCACAATCCAAGGGCAAAGCTTTTTTGGGATGAGCTAGCCAATACCCCTTACAACTTCTAAGTGTAAAAATTTCTGTGAATTATGTACATCTTGATGTAGAGATTGTAGGACTGCTAGCATGGTTGAAATAGCAAGTATAGATGCATTGTGGGACTGCTATATGTACTGAGTTACCATTTGTTACAATTTGAAAGAGTAATATCTAAATCCTTCCAGATTAATGACAAACTGCCCAGCTTGTTCTTCTATTTAATATCAGCTGTCTTTCAACTCTTTGCCAACAAATTAAGGTTTTTTTCAAGAGTTATTGGTGCGAATGATATTATATGCATGCAATTTCGTTGAATCATGTACATAGATATACAGTTAGACCAAGTGTTGTAATAATTCTTACTTAACTGATCTATCATGTGCAAAAACCAGATGCAGACATTGCATGGAAACCATGTGCAAGCTTGCATCTGGCAACAACAAGGCAAAATTGATGGGGATATATATGATTTGAAATTATATATATATATATGAATATGTGTGTCGTGTGTGAAAAACATATCATGATCTGCACACCCAATGGAGATTATACAGAAATATCAAGATCAAATGATGACCAATTAGTTATTGCAAGTGTAAAACGTACCTTGGATATTGTTTATATATAGTGCCTAATTTCTTTGTAAGCCATCTGAAGCAAATAATAGTCAAAAGTTCCATAAGCATGTGCAGTGATTAAGTAGGGAGGAGTTATATGCGGATTTCCACAGATTGATCTCATAACATTATCAAATTTAAGAAATTTAATCAAATTTGAGAGATGAATTTATGGAATCACTGCAACAATCGTTAGAAACTGGGTAAATTTGGGGGGCAAATTAAATCCCCAAATGGGACAAAAATGATAATTAATCTTACCAAAATATTTTCTAATCGGCGTTTTGGGCAAATGCCTTAATTAGTCTATCCATCGCAGCCTAGACGATCTTCTATGGCTGGGCTGCACACCGCAATTAACTTCATTGGCGGTTGCATAAACCGCCGATAACATTTTTGGGATCGCGGTGAACTTCAGTTCGCAGGGAGAAGTTCTAGATTTGCTGATTTTTTGAGGAGATTTTTTGTGCCTATTTTTTGCGGATTGTTTTGTGAATGGTAACAAGTCAATGGCTCTAGACGATTGTACAGATATATATATATCTATATATATATATTTATTTATATGTAAATATATTGGTACTTGCATACGAGGAAGATGAGGGGGTGGGTATGTATGAACCAGTGGAGAAAAAGTAGGGTGGGTAATGTAACTTATTTTTGGTAACTAGTTTGAGTTGTTCTATCAAAAGATATAACTTTTGATTGCCCCAGGTTTTCAAGAAGAGATGTGGTTAGCATGAAGGGGTAATTTGTCTATAATTTTTTAGTATCCAACTTAATGGTTTGTAGACTATGTATAAGATAAACTAGACCTAGTAGGCTAATATCTACACTTTTGGAACTATGCAGGTTTCAGCAAATACATGAGCAGACAAATGGCTAGGTGGAATGTAAGAAAGGTGTTGGTGGAGATGAAGAGCAATTTCAACTCGTTTGCAATAGCGCGCTGTGTTCCTTGGATAGCAGTAAGTATAAAACTTGAACTTGGAGTTTTTCAAATTAATTAAATAAAGACATAGTGGATGAACAAAGCATACTAGGACATTGGTTGCTAAACATGTCAGATTGTACATCTAATGGAGGAGAGGGTTTGCTTAGTGTTAGTATACCTTATATAACATCCCAAAAAGGTGATTCACAGGCTAGTTTAGACCCACTTGTCTCCAAGTGGGATATATGGTATATCATTGCACAACTAGCCATTGATGGTCAGCAGCACTGTTTTGCATTATATATAAAACAATGTGTATATATTGTAATGGTTGAGGCAAACTTAGGTGTGTCCACTGCAACCTAATATATGCTATAGTAGAATCCTTTCATCGAAATATGTCACTTCATGTAAAATGATATACCATCCCAGTTGGTAGGTATCTATATATATATATATATAGTCCATGAAATGTACAACTGTTTACATTTGGCATCTTACATGAAGGCCCCTGCGTCATAAAAATTGTTCCCACAAATCAATATAAGATTAATTGCAGCTCTAATTAAACATTTGTACAAAAACATGATGAACTATCTTTATTTTCTATACAAGCTTCCCAACCCATGTCACTTCCTCCACCAATTAAGCATTTTGAGTTTGACATAGTTCAACACACATTTTCAGGTAACATTTAGCACACCATGCTTTGTGGAGCAAGAGGCATTAATATATTCCAGATCATAGCTTGGATAGGTCAAGAAGGGATGTGACTGAAACATGTGTTTTGTATGGTTTGGAAAGTGTCTATATGTCCTACAATTATCATACATGCAGTTTAAGTGGTACAAGGATTTGTAATTCCCTCCTGTTCTTGGATTCTATTTGTATGCATTTGCAATTGTAGGTTTCATGGCCTTTAACTACTTGGTTGACATAATGTGGATAGAGTTGTAACTTACAATGCTATATAATTATTTATAATTTGTTGATTATTTGAAGTTAGGTTTGCTATATTTTGAGGTAGTGTACAAGTTTATATTTGTTGATGGTATATTATATTGAAAGAGTTTCAATACTAGATATTGTACTTCTAAATGTTTGTGATGATGACAGATCATATGTATTAATGTGAATTTGAGTTGGTCACAAAATATATTTTTTACACAACTATACTTCCTAGGAAATACAGTTAGTCACCAAAAACTGCCATGGCAACAACTAGTTAGCCACCATTTTATGCAAATGGAAACTAAACAAATCAATTTTTGCCAAGGAAGAATCCATGGGAAATGTTTTTTTCCTATATAGAAATTTTTCAAGGAATAATCTTTTCCAACTAACAATGGGTTTTCCAAAATGGTAGATACCACCAAAACATTTCATCAAAAAAATCTTGTTGTAATGACACATTTGGTGGGTTAAAACATTTAGATATGATTTTTGCAATATGCATCTCAATGGAAGACATGAACTTTACCACGAAACCATTCACAAGAAATAAGCAATTTCTATTATATAAGATCATAAGAAATGATCTTCCCCAACTAGAGTGATTGTGGGAATATAACATTTTTCACCAACTGTTAGCGTGTAAAAACATTTATTGTCACGAAGAGACCCATGGCAAAAAAAAAAAAAATAGCTACAAGGTTATCGGTCAATAAAGGTTTTATTTCTAACCATAAGACAGGTTGGAGAACATGTTTGCCACAAAACTAAGAGGTTTTATCCACCGCTTCTGTCGTGACAAAAAGTATGCATTTTTCCCTGAAAATATGTATTGGTGGGTTAAAAATTTGTATTCACAAGTTATATTCCACGAATGTCCCACCAAAGAAATTTGTGGGAAAAAAATGTTCTGACTGAAGTCTGAGTTTTTGCGACCACTATCTTCCATGAGAAAAACCAGACTTTATTGTAGTGACAACTGTAAAATTATTGTACTCTTGGCTGTTTTCTGAGGGATGCAAATTTGTGTTGGTAGGTCTATCATGAACTTTAATGTGGAATCCGACTATCTACTACTTGTTGATTCTTTGAACAAGAATGATATGCTTGATTCTGAACTTAGAGCTCTTTATGGTGAAGTTATGAGATTAAAACTTGTTTCGCTTCTTGTTCTTTTATACATGTATTTAGGGAAGGTAACTCGGCAACACATAGTTTTGCACGACATGCTTGAAATGTTGAGAATATTGAGATATAGGAAAATTATATTCCAAACTTTCTTTCTCAAGCTATTTGGCTTGATAAATATCCATAATCTTTGTTATCTTTAATGAAGATGGTTTTTCTAAAAAAAAAAAAAATCCCCCATTACCATTTAACAAACTGTTATGTACTTTTAGTTAATATAATGAAACCAAATTAACAGAATGATTTGTTTCTAATTAGTATGACATCCAATAAAGAGTTTAATTAGTATATCTTTATATAATATATTGTTGAAATGACATGATTAATTGATTGGTAAGAAAAATTTAAAATTAAATTCTTTTATAAATTAAAGAGAAATAATTATTGTAGTCATAAGTGAACAAATGCATATAATTATTTAAAAAAAATAAAAAAACACAAATTCACATGAAAAGTAATTAATTTTTTAATAATAAATTTTACTCTTTTTTAAAATAACTATACAACACTTACATATTCTACAACTATACATAATATTACTTTAAATTAAATCATGTTACGTCAGTAGGGTGGAAAGTGCATGTCTTATATATCTACCACCGAATTGTAAATATAATTTTATAAAAATAAAAAATAAAAAATAAAAAATAAATTAAATTAAAAAAAAAAAAAAATAAGAAGAAGAAGAAGAAGAAGAAGAAGAAAGGAAAGGAAAGGTAAGGGCTCCTTATAAGAAGTCGTTATAATTAACAAAAACAACAAGAAAATGAAGAGTAAGAAACGATTGTCCACCGACAGTCACAATCCCACCGACGATATTATTACTCATTTTTCTGTCCTTCTAATTATACAAAGCAGAAATATTGCAGCCACGACTTGTGATCACGAGTTCTGAGTTAATTTGACTGATCACCAGCTTATTATAGAGAACTTCCAAGATGATGATGACCATACATGATCATGATTACTCCCGCTAATTTACATGATGATGCATCCTGATGGGTTTTCCTCACTGGAATAGTAACTAGGCCTATAACCACCACCCCCATAACTATCATACACTGGCCTCCCTATCATATATTCCTCGCCATGCCCGTGATGGTATGGACCCCCACCATACCCTTCATAATATGGCCTGCTATACGCACCAGCTGCGTAGCTCTCTGGATAATACGGTACAGCGATGAATGGTGCCGGTTCAGAAGGCTTTGCAACCGGTTCAGCAGGTTTGTCCTTGGGCTTGGCTTCAGCTTCTTTCGGTTTTTCAGCTGGCGGAGGTTTTGGTTTCTCCTCAGTTTTGGGCTTCGGAGGAGGTTTGATCTCAATGCTCTGAATGGAATTACCACCTTTGTAGATAATCTTTTGCCTAATCCTTTCAGGAGAGCAGCTCACAACTTTGATTGCCACTGTGTTATGCTTCTCATCGTATATCTGGTCTTGTATTTCTCTTGTTCACAAAATTCAAAGGCATGATCACAAAGAACAGCTCAGTCTTTTTCTTTTGGGTTTTGCACTCGCATACGGGAAATTAAAGACTTGAGTACAATTAACGAGATGGCAAAGATCGAGAAGAGACTCACGAAGAAATTTACATAGAACTTTCTTCACCTTCTTGTAGCAGCGATGGCACTGCAGGTCAACCTTCAGTATCATTGTACTAACCTGTTAAGAGCGTTCGAAACTCTAATCCCATTAAGCCAAAGACAAAAGTAGCTAAAAGCTAAAAACAACTTAGATGTGAAAAGCAAATGATCAGAATCCTGCATGGATCATATAATTATAAAATGGGTATTAATTAAGAGATAGAGATCAGATTCGTACAGTGTATTCACAAACCTTTTCCCCCATGGCTGTCAATTCAGATCCGAATCAAAGGCCCAATACTTAGTACAGATTGAAGAACACTCCTTTTAAAATATAATTAAAGTAAAGGTATGGAACAGATCCTCATCAGTCGTACAGAAGCGGCCAGACGAACAGTGAGAGATCGATGAGGATAGGCCCAAAGGCATCTTATAAAGAAGATGCATGGGGTATTGATAAGCAACATTTCGTACGGCGCCCAGGCTAGGAAAGAAAATAAAAAAAAATAAAAAATAAAAAGATTTTTTACGTTTCGATCGAGAAGTTTCGAGCCAACGGATTGTAAACACATATGAAGGTTTCCACGTTGAATGTCATTCAAATTTGTATACAAGCTGGGCCAGGGTGGCGGCTCTTTGATTGCTAACTGACCTCCAATCTAGCATTTGCCTGTGCTGTCTTGGATTAATTGAACCACCTCGTATGTCGAACCTTCCAATACTAATCAAAACCAAGATTATCTTCTAAGCTACATAGTTTAGTCGGTTTAATTATTAATTAATTATGCCTTGGGAACCGTACAAGTGTTTCTAATCCAAGAACCGACATGTGTTTGTAGCCTAAGTACAAGTGTTTCTAGTCCAAGTACCGACAAGTATAAGTACCGACATGCATGGCCTTGGCTGCCATGCATTTTTAGGTAGAAAGTGATAAACTTACTTCTAATTACCGATGTCTATATAATTATGTAATAAAAAATTAATATTTGAAAATTTTTTTGACATTTCTTCTCATTATATGTTTTAAAATATAATAAAAAATTATTATCATATTTAAAGTTGTTTATAAGTTTTGAATGCATTGCAGTCTATCACTACCTTTTGGAGATCAGTGGATTGAGTTAGGCTAGGCTTTACTTGCATATATATATATATATATATATATAATGCATAACACATGATTGAACTAGCTAGGAGCATTAGACGTTGCTTTCTATGTGGTTGAAAAAACCATCCTTAAATAGTAATGAAAAAACTTGAACACTTGATAATATTCATGTGATGATGATCTTTAAGAAAATGTATGTACACTGTTCTTACTCAATACATGCACCGAGTCGGATTTATGTGCAAAATCTTATAAGATAATTAATTTGTACAAACTTATAATTATACAAGTTAGCTTTACGTATTTTTTAATAAAATAAATAAATAAATTTGGGATTCATATAAAAAGAACCCACTTTTTAATATTGAACTCCAGTCCTATTTTTTAAGAAGAGTTTGCAAAGTTTGTATATCTTAAAATTGTATTTAGTATATTACTGATCAGTCTGGAATGACTTGTTTTCCATAGATTGTTCTCATAAAATAAATTCAAGTGAGAAATTATATAAATAAAATTGATTTCAAAACATTTCATAAATTCACAAATACCCAACAAATATATATTAATTTATCATGTGAACAAAAAATCCGCAACAATTCTTTAAATTCTGACTTATGAGGCATGCAAAGCATTGTAAACTTGAACAAATATAATATCTAAAAGGTTTAGATCATATAAATATGCAAGAGAATATATAGTAAAGATCATCATAGGCATGCAGTTTCAGCGTGCATGCATTATATTAAAAACTGCCTTCATTCCAATCATTAAATGGTCGTACAAGATTTCATGAGTATGTATCTTAGATTATAAGACGGAAGTACACGAGATCACATTAATTATTTTAATATTGTAAAAGACATAATCGATCAATAATCTTACGTTTACATGGTTGTGCATCCTGTGGAATCTTCTTCACTGCAGTACTCATAACGGTTCACATTACAAGGCCGATAACAATCATTAAGACACGCTTGCGGCCTCAAGCACCCTGGGGGTATCCCTCCTTGACAATTGCAACTAGGACCCCAATTGTAACCGCAATAACATCTTCCGACTAGATAAACGGCCGGTGGATAACATATTGGTACAGGTTCACATGGACGACATGGTACTGGCATTGGTCCAGGAGGTCCTGGAGGCCCGATTGGTCCCGGTGGCCCAGGTGGTCCCACAATCCCAACCCCAGGAGGCCCCTCAGGCCCAACTGGTCCCTTAGGCCCGCAAGGCCCGACTGGCCCAGGTGGCCCAGGTGGTCCCATAGGCCCCGGAGGTCCCACATCCCCTGGAGGCCCTTGAGGCCCCACCACGGGAGGTTCAACAAACTGAATGCAGCCTCCACCCTTGCAGATAATCTTTTGCTTAATCATTTCCGGACAGTGGGATACAACTTTGATGGTGACCAAGTTTTTCTTCTCGTCGAATATCTGATCCTGTACTTCTGTTGTTCATGACAAATAAAAGTTCAACAACGCATAATAACTCAGTCCTTTTGTTTTTGGTTTTCTTGCTTAATTACAAGACAGCAAGCAAGCTAGATAAGATTTTAAAAGCAAGCACAAGTACACATATAGAGAGAGAGAGAGAGACTGACCAGGAAATTTACAAAGAATTTTCTTCACCTTCTTGTAGCAGTAATAGCACTGCAGGTCAGCCTTCAGCTTCATTGTCACAGTTTCCTGTAAGATCAGTACGGAATTTCTTAATATATAAATAAATATATATATTCCCAGCCAAGAAAAACATACAACAGTACTTTCTGACAAAAAAAAAAAAGAAAAAGAAAGTTGTTGATGATCATCTGCCAACTACATGAAATCAGGTATAGAAACCCAAAATAGAAACGATCGCGAAGAATAATAACGATCAGATCATATTATGAATGAAATGGGGAAACGAAACATGTCTCTGAATTTACAAACCTTGTCCCCCATTGCTGTATGTAATTCGGATTTGATCAACCTGCAGATCGAAACCAATGGGTTGGAAGAACGATACTACTCCTTTTAAATGCCAAACAGAATGCTCAGATATTGCCAATATAAAGCTGGATGGAAAACAAAACCACACACAGGCCGGTTTCCCACGTTGTATTTCCGTTGCATGCTATCACGAAGAGACCTTCGGCATTTTATCGTGAGTGTGCGGTACTGGCTGTTTGGCCTGCAAGAAAAGTAGATATGTTTATAAATTTTTGCAACTGTGCTGTGCCGCTTTCTTTGATTGACCCACGTCACCTTCCATCTTAACCATTAACAGGTGACATCAGATTTCACATTATTAAAGTTGCCATGGTACATTTATTAGATTATATTACAATGCTACTTTATTAAAGGGAAAATGCTAGGTAGGCCAATCCTCGCATTTGTACGATGGGTGATTTTTTTTTTTTCCTTAAATATTAAGTTATCATTCGGTTATACAAACCATCTCAATTTATCTTATTTTATTTTATTTAATAATTATAATTTTTTTAAAATTTTATAAAATATATAAAAAATAAATCAATTTTTTTAAATCTCAAAATAAAAATTATATTTTAATAATATTTTATTTTATTTTTAAATTTCATCTCATCTCATGTGTTTAACCAAACGAGACATAAAAAATGAACTGATCAAGAAGTTTTATCGGTAGATCTCTCGATCTCTGTAAAATTATTTTTAAATTTTATAAATTAAATCTTAGTATTTAAGTAATATAAATAATATATTTTAATTACTAACTTTAAAAAAGAATAATTCTTTTACAGTACTACGAGGGGCCAAGCCTGGATTCTCTTATTAAAGGCAACACCACATGTCCGTACACCTTTAAAGTGGCAACCATGATGTAGGGTTGTGAAAAAGTGGTGGCGATGATCTTCACTTTTTCTTTTAGTCGTGGACTTTACTTTACTTAATAAGTCTTTCTTTGTATATATATAAAACTATAACTATTCCTTAAAATATATTCTTTTAGGCGGGGCATGAAATTATCTATTCCTTAAAATATAAAAAATAAATTATTAAAATATAATTTTTTTTATCAAATTAGATTTTTAGAATAAATAATAAGTTAACATAATATCTTAATAGATGTTTAGAATTTGATTCTGACCATTTAAGAAAATAAATTCGAATCTTAATTACAAGAAGAGATAAATTTAATTAATTTATACAATATTTTTTTACTAGATATATTCATAGGTTATGTAAGCGTCGTGTATTCTTTTTAAAAAGGAATATGATTTACTATTTAAAAATAAATTTTTAAAATAAATTTCATATTTATTTATTTATTTAAAAAAATATGCACTGATTTCAGCATTCTCATTTTTCATTTGTTAATTCACATTAAAGTAACTCTCCTTGTAGCTTGTAGCTATTGCATGGCTTGTGGGGGCAATCATTCCATGGATATATAGCCACCCCAATTAAAAATGGGATGGTAGGTTACATGCATGATCTCGAATATAAGTACGTTAATTTGTCAGTTTTTTTTTATCTTATCTAAAGCATAAGACATTTTAGGTTACATCTTAATTGATATTCGTAGGTAATTTTGTCATTTTATGTTATCTTATTTCTTTATTTGTCGGAAAGCCATGAAGCTTGTGAAGATGATGATCACCACACGATATTTATCAACAAATTAACTATATATCTATTGCAATTTATAATGAATATTGTGCAAATTGAATGGTTTGTAGGAAGTCTCATCCCCCTTAGTCCCTTATATATATACAAGTCTTCATAATTTAAAAATAAAAAAATAAAAAAATCCCCCAAAAATTATTCAAAAGTAGCCCCTAAATAGTAAATACCCAGCTAGAGAGTTTAAAAAAAAAAAAAATCCCCATATATGGTTCAAATTTTTGTTTTTGTGCAAGTAGTTAGCTAGGTTTGGTTCTGGCCTGGTGGTGCATTACTTTTCTATATATAGCTGCTGCTGGTTCTGTGTGGTTTCTAATGCAATTAGCAACATTGAGACTTTGTGATGAAGTTTTGTGAAGTTGGTTCTGTGTGGTTTACTTTTCATGTCTTTTAATTATATAAAGGGCAACTTTCAAACTTTATCATCACTTTGTGATGTTGCTTTCTAGTGAAGCAGCTTGCTACTTTTTTATATTCTTTTGCTCTTGAAGTTTGATGCCTGTGATAGTCTTATACACAAAAGAAGTTGGGGACCCCCATGGGCCGATATGACTAATCAGTCATTAACCAACAACTAGTACTTAATATTCAATCCAAATAGTTTCTAATTACAAATTAATAAGATATTCATTGCCTTAGTTATTCAATCAGCTTAAACTAGGAGATAAATAATGAATGCAAAATCATGACCATATACATTGCCTATTTAATTAAATATTCTATATTTGGGTCCACTTATTAAAAAGTAAAAAATTATTATTCTATATTTCATAATTTCTAACTGGTGTGGAATAATTGTGAGTGCCAACAAAGATATTAGAGATCAATACCAACTATTAAATCAAAACCCATGAACAAGTTGAATTTTACATATTCATAATACCTCCCGATTTCTTACAGATAAAGAAAATCAAACGTACTCGATCGTCCATAGCTCAATCTTAACCAAAAGTTTTCAAGTGTCCTTGCACCTTGACATGAATATATATATATATATATATATATATATATATATATATATATATATATTTATATATGGATCATGCTTATAGTTTCTGGCCACGACGTTGCCCGCGATGATCTGAACAAGCTGTCTCTATCAGTACCATTTGAAGATGAGATGCTTCGGCCACTCGTTTTGAAGGTATCATGTGCAAGTATATAATATGACATGACTAATCATTCATGACTTTAAACACACACACACACACATATAGTATAATAGGGGTTGCTATTAACGCCTCTCAAGTTCGCATTGCTTATTATACTATTAAAAATACAGATTTATCAAAAAAGAAAAAGCTGTTAAATAAGAAGAGAAGATACCTCTTCCATGCAATCTCCTACTACAGCTTCTGACTTTGCTACTCTTATTATTTACAACCAATTATCTGTAATAAATAAAACTTTTGAAATTGATTTCATTTCTTTGTATAACAAGTATAGTTTCGATAAAAACAAAGAAAACAGAAAATACTTTCAGGCTTCTTTTGATTAAAAAGAAAAATTACATGGTAATAGAAAATGAAAAAAAAAATGCATGATATTCAAAAGCATATACTATATATATATTTTTTTTATTTTGTTGAAAACTATTATGTCTCAAAGAACATTTCCCAAAATAGTTTAAATACGGTAAAAAAAATCAAATCTTGTTACTGAAAACAAATATATTATACGGTCGCTTTTGCGATACTTTTTAGCGGTTGACGTAACATCTTTTGATCATTACATATGCTGATACTAAGCTTCTTAATACTTCTAACAGGTGAAATTATCATATTTAATCAATCAAATAGCATCAACAAGTTTGTCACATATATATATATATATGCTTTAATCACAAAAAAATCATCCAATAAAAGTAAATCTATAAACTGATATACCTTAATGTAATACGTTAGATTTAAAAGTTACTTTTCTTGTAAAATTGATCTAATATATCACTTTAAGTTACATTAGTTTGTGGAATCTTTTTATAATTATAGCACTTCTTAATTATATGTATATATATATAATTAAAAAGTACTCTAAAAATGATATACATGAGACCCTCTTCTGGGCATGCTCTCAATTCTCAAACTCAACAAAAAGAAGAAATGCCTCCAAACCAATTAAAGGAAAACCTGAGTTTTTATATATATTTCACCCTCTTTTTATCTTTTCTTTTCTTTTCCTCACATTTTCAAGGAAAACGTGAGTTTTTTAGTATTATTTTTCAATCCCATAAAATGTATGTCATGCACCTTATAAGGTCAATGAGTAATTGGATAGTATATATGCTTTATCTCAATCCATTATATAAAACAAATTAAAAAAAAATAATTGACATGATATTAATTTGACCTTCTAAATATTAAGAATTTCTCTACTCATCAGTCATACACCACACACATCTACTTAAGAAAAAAATAAAAAGATAAAAAAATAAAAGCAAGTATATATATGGTATAAAGCTGTTCGAATAAAATTTTCAAACAGCTAGCAAACCCTAAACCGAACATGAGAGCCTAGAAAATATATTTTGGATGATGCATGGTGGTTGGTGAAGTACTATTGCATTAGTTCTCTCTATATATATATATATATATATATATGTTGAGGTCCTGGACTGGGCTTCGAAAGTAGGCACCAATTTGGAGGCTACACTGGATCTAACTAATGTGAACAGTGGCCAATGTTCAACCTCGGCCAACGGGCCATGCATGCATCCAACTCATGTGAAAGGTGGGTGCCACAACCTATTAACAACCGAAGATTTGGGTTTTGTAATTCGTGGACTGACCCAATCTTGGTCCAAGTTTTGTTTTGATTCCTTAGGGAATTGGGGCTTCGTAATTAGCTTTAGAAATATCGCCAATTTCTAAGAATGAATCGAGCAATGCAATGGATAAGGGCTAGGGTTTAGGGATTTTTATCCTGCGAGCTAGCTAGCTAGCTTACCCATCACTGATCATTTCGTGTTCAGCCAGGGGTACCAGCTCTCTGTTTCTGCCTTTTGAAGGAGCACAAGTAGAAAGCTTTTTGCTCTTGCTTCTGCTTAGCGTTTAATCGATCCAGAGGTATATACTACATATACAAGAACTCTCAAACACTTGTATCCTTGCAATAATCCTCTTCCCTTGATGTTTTCTAATTAGGATATGATAGATCATGATACGGAAGTATTTCAAACTCTTTTAATGAAATCGTATTATCTTTTAAATCCAAATCCATCAAAATCAAATAAAGTCTAATAAACTCAAGAAATAATGGTTTTTTTTTTTTTAATAAAAAGTCGCATAAAATTTGTAAAATAGTTGTAACTATATCATTTTACTTTCTAATTAGATTCGCTGGTGGTCGGTATAATATTATATAGAAACTTATTTGAATGGGGTTGGGTTGCGAGATCACATTCCACCTCCTTCCTGGCCATGCCACCATCATTAATTGACGAACGATTGACATCCTTCAGTGTGGTCTCAGAGGCCTATGATGGTCATTTCCAATTATCAATACTACGAAACAAAGACGGATAAACTAGACGAGTTGTGCTCGCGATGCTATTCGATCAGATCATTTGCTTTGTTTTCTTGTAGATTGTAAACTTTGCTTGCTTTCTATCTTAAAGTTTTTTGTTCATGTTGGACCATTGTCATTGCACACCATTATTATTGTTTGCTTTGTTGATACTATTATTGAGAACCATTTTTATATCACAATTCGCAGTGTACTGTTTTTAACAAAACAAGCTCAAGAAGTAGATTTTGATAATTAATTTATTACTTTATTATACACGCATTGTTGTACTTGGAATTCACCTTTTGTGGTTTTTCATGAAATGCTTGGTACCTCTATATGTAAAAAGGGTAGTGCTAGAGCCATCGATCGATAGTAGCTCCCGACACTGCCCACCGAGAAGGTTAAATGCATATTTATTATTTTTTTATGCATTTTTTTTAATATTCTTAAAAATTTAGGGAAAAAAAAACCACATCATTAAAAACCACTTATTTAATCACTAAGTTAAAAAAAACAAAAACAAAAAAAAAACAAAAAACAAAAACAAAAAACTGTACTTAATTCATAAAACAAACTGATGCGGGACAGTGTAGCAACCTGCATGCTTTCAAAGCTTAGCATTATAAGCTGGCAAGAAGTGGCATCGAATGAATGCCATGAAACATAACATCAATTATGTTAAAAAGATGTCTGTTACTTGGAACAACCCTGCAAACACAAATATTTGCTACTCATCAAATAATTTGCTTCATCATGATAGGAGAAGCATATTCCCTCAGGCGGTTTTTGACCTAATCATTAGGCATATGCATCTATTACTTTTCAGAAAAATTAATGGATAATACTTCCCTACCTTGTCCGGCAAAACTTCCATATTTAATTTATGGTCACATCTGACTGGCCGTGAGTTGTATCTCAAATGGCATTTCCTACCACAAGAATGGTTTGGAGTGAGGCACTTGTGTATTCCAGAGGCACTTAGTGCATGTGTCCGGTGTCACTCATCTGATAATTAGTAGGGCTCGGGCTGATAGTAGTCGTGGTAGTAATGTCCCGAAGCCCAGCTATCAACCAATTGTGGGTCCTGGAGTGCCTGTCAAGGTGCGAGCTAGCACATACCCCGGGGTGATCATCACCACCTGCTCCTCACATCTCGGCACAGTGGAAAATGCAACCTGCCCATTGTCTCAACTAAATACGCGTGCATGTGTTGTACGTAATTAAGTAGAAATGCAAACAATAGTAAAGATTCTCTAAATTTTACATCAGAAAACCAAGTATGATCCCTGGTAAGTAGACTATCATAGATGATGGCTCGACTCTGATCCATCATATGCATGCTCATACTTATCAACTCAATTAAAGAGGTTAGAACCCGGTCAACACAATGTTAGACATTACCCAGATGGGTTCCCCCCAAAAAAGTCACAGATTACAAAAGGTAAAGCATTTTCTTGAAATGGGATGAGATGTTAAATCTAGCAAGAAAGGAACTAGACGGTTTCCTTGGCAACACAATGAATAAGGATTCATACAATTAAATTAGACTAACGATGCTTTTAATTCAATTCATTACCTGCAATGATATACAGATCTAGAGGTAGATTTAGCAGTGTCAGGGTAATTTGAAGATTATGCTTTAAAGATAGTATGCTCAAAATAGAAACAAAACATATAATACATATTGATTATGCACGTTGGTTGCTCGCATGAAACTTTTATATGGAGCTTGTACATATAATACATATAATTGCTCGCATGAAACATGACAAGCATGCACCTTATATATGGAGCTTGTACAATAATATATTCATGAACTTTTAGGTCTGCATCCATATATTCATACATACATATTAACCAAAAAGTTGTTAAAGAAAAGGGGTTCAAATGGGTAGGGCTTGGTGGGGCTTAATGGACCGCCCTATCTAAGAAACTCCCCATAGAGGTAAATGGGCAGATTAACTCACTCTCTTTCCTTTTTTTCACTTCTACATTAACGTTCCTCCGAGGACCATATATCATTGTGATAATTTCTTCAATTTGTTATGACTTTTGTTTTTCATGTTTAAGCATTTAATCCCACTCGATTGTGGAATGTTCGAGAGCTTTTGGTCATGAAACAGATAGAGTACATATAAATTATTTCATAATATAAATATTTAATTATGCGTCTATTTCTTTTGTACTTTTTATCTTAAAATTTGGATAGAAAACTAATGAATCAAAATCTAAAATTCACCTTTACAAGTTTTACAAGTTTGAGACATATTTAGTTATTCTTCCAAAACATGTTGTATTTTTTAATTAACTGAAGTCATGTGACAACATTTTTTTAACTCCCAATATTCTATTACAGTCCAAGGGTCATCTTCCAGTTTTCTCTCTCCAGAGGAGATTTTTTCACTGTACCAAAGGAGCAAACCATCACAGCTTCTCCGCCCAGTGGGACGTGGAGCTTCAGCTCCTCCCTCCTCGATCCCTCCCTCCCTCCCTCCGGCCAATGCCAGACGTGTACATCAATTTTTTTTTTCTAACGCCGTTGTGCCATGGGGAGTTTGCTGCAACCATGTATGTCACCATCGGGGTCAACGGCTTCAGATCTTTTAGATCTGACTTTTACCTTCTTTCTGAGAATGGTGCGTGAGTTACACGCGCCTCCACAGCTAGTGAAAATCATTTGCCAGCGAATTGACCCATCTTCTGGTTGCTACTTCCTTATGTTCCCACTTTCCCTAACTAAGGATCAAGATAAAGTGGTCGTGAAAGTCTCATTCAGTTAGTTTAGACTAGTAAAATGCAGCATAACAATCCACTACGACTTGTAGTCACAGTTTTATAGTCTATATATCAGACTATGCAAAAACCACTTCAAGTGGCTTCCCTTAGTGGGAAATGGAAGGGAGTCAAATCTTTGGGTTTAGATCCCTCTGTTTTATTTCTTTTGTGTTCCATTTGTTTGTTTTGGGATGATTGATGGGGGCTCTCACCCCCATTGAATCTAATATCTTGTAACTATTTAGTTTATCTATGAAATGCTTGCTTAGAGAGGGGGGAAAAAAAGTACACTAGTTTTAGGCATAAAAGTTTATCAAATTGTGTTTTATTTTTTATTTTTTATTTTGTGGTCTTCCTTTGTATATATGTTTGGAGGACAACTTTTACAAACTTAGTTAGAGCATTAGCATTGGCTTCATCAAAGCCTCGAAAATTTAGTTAAAAGCACATGTGTTCCATAAATCTCAAACCATTCAAGCCATAACTCCACATTGGATTAGTCAAAATAATAATATAATATTAATTTTTTAATAATAATTTTTTTTTTCATATTTTGCAATTGCACTAACCATATGTTAATTAATAATTTCATTTTTACTTCAATTATTATTTCCCAACTAATTTTTTTCCTCAACCTAATTATCCAACAAACAGACTGGATGACCCATTTAGTGGTTCCAGCCCAATGGAGAAGACTCTTTATTACATGGCCCAAATTAGAGGTCCCAGACCCAGTAGGGATCTATGCGCCACCTTGCATGAAGGGATAAGAATTTCATGCATGTACGTAGTTATTTTGATTATTCAGGGATAATCCACGTTGATAAACATCACGTGAGATAGACATCATGTGAGCGTGATCTAACTACAGTGTTGATCTAATTCAACTTAAAGCCTCTATTTATACTGGTAATTCCAAAGACAATCTCAATCCGAATTCTTGATTACTTGGGGGAGATTCTTTACTGATTTAAGTATCGGAGTGTTTATAGGTGTATCACGCTGACATTCTCTTACATCTTGCAGGTGAACGGTTACGTTTGAGGTGGTGGGACACGTCATTAACAACGGCACCGTCTATGGGATCTGGATCCAGTTTCTCATTGCATATCAATGTGGTTCCCACATGCCGACTGTAACTCGTTTCTTAGCAAACTGAGAAATGGATACGTTGCTAATGGCCATGGAAGCACGATTAGTAGGGATTGAAGAAAAGTTTAAGAAGGCATTGGAGGCCATGGAGGCTCTAAAAAAAGAAAACGATGACTTGCGGCAAAAGAACGTAGAATTCAACGACATCAGCGCACCCGGTCATAGTGGTCATAGTGAGCAGGGTGAAGGCGAAGCTCATTACAATGGAGAGTTGAGCCTCGGAGTGGTGGAGAAGAAAAGAATGCACAACGAGTTGAGAAGTCTGGCAGGAAAGTATGAGGAGATGGGGGGATATTCCTCGGCAAAATGCCTGTCAAACCAAACTAATCTACCATACAGTGAAAAAATTATGGCCATGCTGCTCCCGCCAAAATTCAAGGTGCCCCAAATAGATATGTACGATGGGTCCAAAGATTTAGTAGACCATCTGGGAACTTTAAAGCCCACATCACACTTCATGGTTTTCTTGGAGAGATTGTCTGTCCAGCTTTCCCCTTGACCCTAAAGGGGACAGCAAGAGGGTGGTTCGAGACCCTCAAGCCAATGTCAATAAACAACTTCGAAGAATTGGCTAAGCAGTTCCTTACGCAGTTTATGCCCAGTAAGAGACATTGATGCCCAACTGCCTATCTGCTAATGGTTAAACAAAAGGAGGATGAGAACCTAAAGGCCTATCTTACCCATTTTAGCAAAGAAAGATTAACAATGGATAACCAGGACCAAAGATTACCCTCACTGCCCTCCTAGGCGAGATCTGGCCACGAAGTCCCTTCATTGCTGAATTGGCTAGAAAGATTTCTTCCACCCTCAGGAAGTTCATGGATAGGGCGGATGCTTTTCTTAACGCTGAAGATACACTAAAAGCATTGGTGGATCCAAGGAAGGAGGACAGCAAGATTGAGCGGAGAAGTGGGTAGGTTGACAGGAAGCCTGGATCAAATCGTCAAGAGAGAAGGAAAGAAAGGCGGCTAGACCACAATCCCAGGTTGATACATAACAAGTTGAATGTGTGAGAAGAGGAGAAGAACAACAAGGAACGTAGTCAAACTAGGATAGGCAGTCGCTACAGCAAGTACCATCAAACAGCATTAGACTAAAGACTACACAACTATGAAGAAGAGGGTGACTGAGCTAGCAGGGACGAGAGAGTTGGAGTGGATGGTTACAGAGCACTCAAAACCCAAAAGGTACCATAAGTCTAAACACGGTTCCCTAAGAAGCAACAATCCTAACTGGTGGCACCAATACCAAATTGGTGTCCACTAGGACGACAGGGATAGGGTGCCCCTAAAGGACGATAGGAATAGGGTACCCATCGGGGATATCAGGATAATAGCGGGGGGCTTCGCTGAAGGCGGCATGTCCATGTCTAGCCGAAAAGAGCATGCAAGGAGGGCAAGGTATGAGGAAATATATGTGGCAGACAGGGCACCCAAACATCAAAAACTTGATGCTTAGATGGTAATATCCTTCAGGGAGGAAGATCGAGAAGGAGTATTGTATCCGCACAATGATGCATTGGTGGTTACCCTCATAATAGCCAACTATACAATCAGGCGGATACTAATTGACAACAACAGCTCAATAGATATATTGTTTTAAGAGACTTTCACCAGGATGGATATTAGCGCCAATAAGCTAAGGCCCTCCCCAAAGCCACTAAAGGGTTTTTTTGGAGATACGATACAGCTAGTCTGCACTATTACCCTCCCACTAACCGTTGGGACAGGTACACGGATAGCCACCACCATGACCGACTTCTTGGTGGTAAAAGCTCCATCATCTTATAATGCTATATTGGGTAGACCAACGCTCAACCATCTCAAGGCAGTAACATTCACTTACCATCTCAGGATAAAGTTCTCAACCGATGGCAGGGTGGGGAAGGCATGGGGCAAACAAGCTCTAGCACAAGAATATTATGTACAAGAGTTGAAGAGCAGCAATCAAAGCGAAGTGTGTGTCGTTGCAAAAAGAAGTGGAGCATCGGTACCACCCTTACCGACACCTTTGGCGGTGACTTTAGAAAAAAGCGTGGAAGTCAAAGATGAACATAGTCTACAACAGGTCGAAGCCAACAAACCACTGGAGCCTATGACACTATACCCTGACCATCCCAGCACTACCACAAGTATTGGGACCCAATTCCCTCAAGGGAACAGAAAGCTCTAAAGTAGTTTTTAATAGAGCACATGGATGTTTTCAAGTGGAGCCATGAGGAGATGCCCATGATAGACAATAGTGTCATCAAGCATCACTTATATGTAGATCCCACGCACAAAACAGTGCACCAGAAAATGAGGTCATTCAGCAAAGAAAAGTACGCTGCTATTAATGAAGATGTAAAGTGTCTGCTCGCCACTGGATTCATCAAAGAAACCCATTATCTAGAGTGGTTGTCCAACGCTGTCTTGGTGAAAAAGGCAAATGGAAAGTGGAGAATGTGCGTGGACTTCATTGACTTGAATAAAGCTTGCCCAAAAGACATTTCCCTTTGCCACGTATTCATGTTATTGTAGAGGTAACAGCAGAACACTGGATGATGAGTTTCATGGACACCTATTTAGGCTACAATCAGATCCGAATGCACCCAGCGAATGAGGAAAAGACGTCGTTCATTATAGATCGCGGGCTATATTGATACCAAGTTATGCCATTCAAATTGAAAAATGTAGGAGTAACCTACCAAATGTTGGTTAATCGTATGTTTAAGGAGCAAATTAGGAAGTCCATAGAAGTATATGTAGATGACCTGCTAGTAAAGAGTAAGGAACCCGCCTAACATCTTAACGACTTGTGAGTGGCATTTGGGATCCTATGTCGTTACAGGATGAAAATGAACCTTAAAAAATGTGCTTTCGGGGTTGAGTCAAGGAAATTCTTGAGATTTCTTGTGTCTGAGAAATGAATTGAAGCCTCTCCAGAGAAAATAGAGGCTATACTCAACATGAAGCTGCCAAGAAATCTGAATGACACTCAGCGGCTGGTGGAAAGGGTAGCCTCCCTGAGTAGATTCATAACCAGATCGATGGACAAATGCCTCACTTTCTTCTAGGTGCTACACAAGATGAACTCTTGGAATGAAGAATGTGACGACGCCTTTGAAAAGTTGAAGCAACACCTGGCCAGCCCTTCACTCTTAAAGCAACCAAAGAAAGGTGACATACTTTACCCATATCTAGTAGTCTCCCCACATGCGGTGTCAGTCATCCTAGTGAAGGAGGAGGGAATCACCCAACTTCCTGTATATTATGTAAGTTCGACTTTGAGGGGAGCAGAAGTAAGGTATTCCTGAGTGGAGATGTTAGCCTTTGCCTAGGTGACGGTGGCCAGAAGGCTCCGTCTATGTTTTCAAGCTCACACAGTAAGGGTGCTCACGGAGAGCTTGTTAGCGAAGGCCCTAAGGAAACTTGATAACTCGAAAAGGTTGGTGGGGTGGTCGATCGATCTAAGTGAGCTCGATATAGAATACACGCCAAGGAAGGCGGTAAAGGGGTAAGTGTTGGCAGATTTTGTGGCAGAATTCACGAGTTTCCTCCAAGAAGTTACAACAAGAAAACCGTGGGTGCCCTTCATAGATGGCTCCTCCTGCCAGGTGGGCGAAGGCTTGGGTGTGCATTTGCTAAGTCCTGAGGGTCAAGAATGACATTACATGGCGACGTTAACATTCAAAGTAACCAACAATGAGACAGAATTTGAAGCACTAGTGGCAGGGCTCTCTATAGCACCACAATAGGAGCAACTGAGGTAGAGGTAAAATCAGATTCGCTGGTAGTGGTCAATCAAGTGCTGGGTCTATATAACTCGAAGGGGGAGAGGTTGAAGAAATACTTAGCTCGAGTCTAGGAGGCACTTGATCTTTTATCCTATTTTAATATATCTCAAATACCTTAGG
The DNA here is from genome assembly GCF_018687715.1 of Carya illinoinensis. NCBI lineage: Eukaryota > Viridiplantae > Streptophyta > Magnoliopsida > Fagales > Juglandaceae > Carya > Carya illinoinensis. The sequence goes on from NC_056761.1 coordinate 10,062,285, forward strand.
TGGACATAGAAGTGACGGATAAATTGGCACGTATAGCGTCGGGAATTGAGGAAGCACCCCTCCCATGTCAAGTTGAAAGGAGAATCGAAGAGGTCCCAACTATTGGGGAGGAAGTGGGTGTCCCAGGCTTAAGTATTCCAGAATGGGCAGGCAATATGGTTGAATATTTAGATATGGGAAAGTTTCCAGAAGGAAAGGAAGAGGCTAGGAGAATAAGGAGAAGGGCTGCAAGGTTCTTGCTTATCGATGGGGTCCTTTACAAAAGGGGTTTTTCGATGTCATTCCAATGCCTTGCCGATAAAATGGTAATTACTTATTAAAATTCAGTTATTTTTATCATATTCTTTAATTAAGTATTAGCATGATTTTTTAAAATTACTACTATGACTTTGTTAGAAATAATCTTGAAAATTTCTACCTCTTTCATGTCTATTCTACTAATCACACTTATGTGCACAACGATTGGATTGATCTTATCGCCAAAGATAATTATGTAAATGAGGTCATTTTGTGTGAATACATCATGCCAACACATGAATGGATAATTATGTAAGTAAGGTCACTACAGCAAGCACCATGCAATCGTTTTGAAAAAGTGTACGGTTCACTATTAAAAAAAAAAATTTCATGTTGATCTCATATTTATTCATTTTTTCCAAAGTAATTGCGCGGCGCGGCGCTGCGCACTCATGATTGCAACTATCATTTCTCAAGAAATAAACTCTTATCATTGTTCAAAATTTTTGTCATCCAATTTTGCAACTCTCTAAAACATTTTCATGAGATGATACTATTTATGGTGTAATATGATATAATTTGTATACTTTTTAATTTTACGAAATTATTAGTTCTTATTAGTACATTCGAATGTCAACAAAGAACGTTCGAACATGGCTTTACCTTCGAATATAATTACACAGACGTGCGATAAATATGTTTGCACGAAAGGTATTACGTTTGAACGTATAGACTCCACACACGCTTGAACTCATTCTGTTACGATCTAACATTCAGACGTATTTATTAACCATCCAAACATTTAATCTTTAACGTTCGAACAATTGCCCACTAACATAAGAACGCAAAATTCAAACGTCTCATCACAAACGTTCGAACGTGTGTATGTTCGAATGTAGAAATCAAAAGTTTAAATGAAAAATATCGAATGTCATGGTTCGAATGCTAATCGGTCGGGTAAACGTTTAAACGTACTTTTCATAACAGAATTCAACTGTCACAAAATCTGTTGACGTTTGAATGTTTCATCTCAGGACAAATTTCTAACCGTCACAAAAGGAACTTTTAGCAACGGTTGTACAGTAAACTTTCACAAAATACTTTTTATGACGCATTTTTAGTGAGTTTTGTCTTTTTAGTGAGTTTTCTATGACGGTTTTCAAATTTTTAGTGACGGTCACAATAAATGAAATCTGTGATAGTGCTATTTCTCGGCAAAATGAGACAATTTTGAGGTAATTATTCTGATTTATTGAGTTGGAAGAAAATTTTGAATAATTTAATTCGGGTGGAATGTCCTCTAGTAGTACAGTAGTAACGGGCCCCTGTTTTGTTCATTTCGCGTGCTATGGCATGGTTGGTGATTAACCATGCTTGAACACGTTATCCTAATTAATTTCATTAATTACTAATTTATTATGATTCCAAACATCAATACCCCACCATTCAAAAATTACTTAAAAGGAGTAAATTTGACCAGGCAAGCGGTTGTACGAACTTGTTTTAGGTGACAGGGCGAAGAAAAAGAAAAACACCCAACCACCAAAAGTAACCAAAGGAAATTACAAAAAGGTCATGCTAGCTAGCTAGGCTCTCGAGTGGAAAATGAATTTAGATGGCCGGGTACTAAATATTAATTTGATCCACCTGATATGGCAACAATAAATAAAAACTGAGTCTTGAACATCTTCAAAGGAGGGAGGTCCCTGGAGCTATATATGTAGAACATCTGTGCCACATGATCACATGCACCAGAACCTTGCCTTGTAATCTTTGAAGAATTCTTAAAACTAAATGGAAATTTTTTCTTTTCAATGTGAAATATTAAAGTTTGTGATTTTCTTTCATCTCTTGTTGCCTGGCCTATTCACAATATCAAATATTCTATTTTTGGAACACAACTCATGTTTATTAATGTTGAAAACAGACCTACTGACCATAGAGACCACAATACATAGACCAAAGAGCACAGAGCATACAAACCACATAAAGCATACTTCATACCAAGTAAACATTACATTCTGCAGACCACTACGCAAACCCCATGATCATAATATGCTTTCCCCACCACCTTTGATCAACTCCAGTTCCGAAAATGAAGGAAACTATAGATTTAAATTTATTAAACACAACAATGGTCGAAATTTACCCATGCGAAGCATAATAGATTTCGAAGGAAGAGAGACTTGGAGATGCATGCAAAGCTCTGTCAACTTGAACAAATCAGCATGGAGGTGTGCAACGACGTACGGAACCAAACCTAAAAGATTTAAGATCATATAAATATATGTGCAACAGAATGTATAGTAAAGATAATTAATATAGGCATGCAGTTTCAGCCATTATATTAAGAATTGCCTTCATTCAAATCATTAAATGGACGTACAAGATTTCATGAATAATATTATGTATCTTATATAACATGACATACGTACGTGGGATCACATTAATTATTTTAAGAGAATTGCTATAGATACAAAGAAATTATATAAAATAAACTTATAAACTGACGTGGTTTCATAAAATACGTTAGATCTATTTTATAATAAAAGTAACTTTCTAATTTGACGTACCACATCAGTTTATAGATTTATTTTTATGTAATTTCTTTGTGGTTAAAATATTTTCTTTATTTTAATATTGTAAGAGACATGATCGATGACCTTACATTTACATGGATGTGCATCCTGAGGAATCTCCTTCACTGCAGTACTCATAACGGTTCACGTAACAAGGCTTATAACAATCACTAGGACACGGTGGCGGTGGCCTCGAACATACGGGTATCCCTTGACAATTGCAGCTCGAACTCGAAGTACCGCAACTCCAGCGACATGGGGGGAATGGAAAAATGGGCGGAAAACATACCTTTGGTCCCGGAGGCCCGATTGGCCCACATGGTCCCACAGGCCCTGGTGGCCCAGGTTCTCCCTTAGGCCCACGTTCTCCCTTAGGCCCAGGAGGCCCTGGAGGCCCGGGATCTCCCTTAGGCCCTGGAGGCCCAGGAGGCCCGGGATCTCCCTTAGGCCCTGGAGGCCCCGGTATAGGTTTAGGGTATATAACGTCAATAACCTCAATGCAACCTCCACTCTTGCGTATAAGTTTTTGCTTAATCTTTTCAGGATAGCAGGATACAACACTGATCGTGACCAAGTTTTTCTTCTCGTCGAATTTCTGGTCATGTATTTCTGTTGTTCAAAACAAAGTTCAACATTAACACCACATGGATATACACATACATGCATATATATATATATAGAGAGAAAGAGAGAGAGAGAGAGAGAGAGACTGACCAGGAATTTTACATAGAATTTTCTTCACCTTCTTGAGGCACCGACAGCACTGCAGGTCAGCCTTCAGCACCATTTTTACAGCGTTCTGTAAGATCAGTACGGAATTTCTAAAATCCATATATATATATATATATATTCACAGCCAAAAAAAAAAAAAAAAGACAGAAAGCAATACTTTCTGACAAAACGAATAGATAGTTGTTGATGATCATCTGCCGAAAAAATGAAATCGGGTTCCGACACACAAAAGTTAGCTAGCGGCCAGGGAAGGTCATCCCAAATAAAGGATAACAGCTAGAAACCCAAAATTGAAACGAAGAATAACAATGATCAGATCATATTATATATATGAATGAAATGGGTAAACGAAAGATGTTTCTAAATTTACAAACCTCCCCCATTGCTGTATGTAATTCGGATTCAACCTGCAGATCGAAACCAAAGGGTTGGAAGAACGGTACGTAGTTCGTACTACTCCTTTTCAATGCCAAACAGAAAGCTCAGAGACTCCAATATAAAGACGAATGGAAAACAAAACACGCACTCACATTCCCCACGTGGTATTTCTGTCGCATCCTATTACGAAGAGACACGGCATTTTCTCGTGAGAGTGCGGTGTAGCTGGCCGCTTTGATTGATCCACGTTACCCTCCATCTTAATAATTAACGGATGACATTAGATTTGATGTTAAGGAAAATATTTAGTCACAAAAGAATTATATAAAAATAAACTCATAAATTTATATTATTTGATATGATACGTCAGATTATAAAGTTATTATTATTACAAAATAGATCTAACATATTTTAGAAAGTCATATCAGTTTATAAATTTATTTTATATAATTTTTTTATGTCTGTAGTAATTCTCTTATATTAAAAGCCACGTTTATTTTTATAATCATTCTTATCTCATCTCATCTTATTTTATCTAGTTATTACAATTTTTCTAAATTTTCATATAAAATAAAATTATCAATTCAATTTTTTTAAATCTTAAAAAAAATTAATATCAAAAAAATATATTCTAATAATATTTTATTTTATTTTTAACTTTTATCTCAACTCATCTTATCTAATCTGTAAAAATAAACTAGGCTTAAAGTTATCAGAGTACATTAATTATTAAAGTTACTGGATTAAATTACAAGGTTACATTATTAAAGTTGCTAGACTACGTTAGATTTCACATTATACTTGTATAATTTAAGATTACAACATTACATGTTAATGGCCTTATTTGTTTATACAGATGAGATAAGATGATATAAAAATTAAATAAAATATTATTAAAATATAATTTATTTATTTTTATTTTAAAATTAAAAAAATTTTAAATTATTTATTATATTTTATATAAAAACTTAAAAAATTATAATAATTAAATACAAGATAAATTAATTTAAACTTGTAACAGGTCGAGTGAAAATCCCATTTTAACTAAAAAAAATCACCACGTAAGACGTGTAGCGAGCCAAAATTGGCACTCACATTCGATGATTCAATAGATTACTTCATTTTATTTTAATAATATTTTTTTATTTATTCTCCCTCGTCTCTCTCCTCTCTCCCTTCCCCCTGGCCTGCAACCTCTCTCTCTCTCTCTCTCTCTCTCTCTCTCGATTTTTGACTTCCTTAAAGCTGAGTCTCCGTAAAGCCTTCCGCTAGCTTTCGAGACATCATTGTAATCGTTCACCATTACTGAAACTAAAGAGGAAGAGAAAAGCATGACAATAACTGCCTCGTTGATGAATTTCCATTAATGGAACTCCCATGAGATTATTGTTCCAAGTGTAGCTTCTTCATCGACTTTTTCCTCCTCATCCTCTTCTTCAAATTCCTCTAATTTCTTACAAGAGTATTTAGATCAGTTCCAGAATTAAAAAAATCAAACAAAAGTCAGATCATAATACATCTTACCCACCAAATATATCACCAAACAAATCACAATAGCGGTAAAAAAAGAAAGGAAAAAAAAAAAGATGATGAAAAATGGAGAATATCGAGTTTATGAAAAGAATTTGAGGCTTTGAAAACTGGTGAAAAGTTTTACAAGATGTATTTTTTTGTTTTTTAATCATACAAAGATGCATTTATTTGAGAGAGAGAGAGCTTTTACTTTAAGAGAAAACAGGTGAAAATTTGGTGACAAGTTGGGTGGGAGAGAGAGAGAGAGCTTTATTTTATAGAGAGGAAGCGTCGAGGGAGAAGATGAATGAGAATAAAAAAAAATTTGATCAAGTAACTAATTTGCTAAGACTTATACGTGGTAGTATCTCATTTGTTGGTGTAAAAACGGGTATCACACCCGACCGGCCCGTAAACTCTCTCTTCTTTAATCATTGCTAGAAGGAACAGCACATGTGTCCGTGAACATATAAATTAATTGGAAAAAGTGGACGTTGATCTTGACCGTGGACTTCACTTTTTAGGTCGGTCTTGGTACGTCTTTCTTATCCTTGTCGGATCACAAACCATGCTTTAGGTTAAGGCCTTATTTGATTAATTAAAACTAAAAATTTTATTTTATTTTATTTTAATTTATCATTATAATTTTTTTAAATTTTAATACAAAACATAATAAATAATTTTATTTTTTTAAATTTTAATATAAAATTAATATTCAAAAATTATATTATAACAACATTTTATTTATTACTATATAAAATATCTCATCTCATCTAGGGCTGTTCATATGGGCCGGATTTTACCCGGTCCAGGCCGGAACCCGAATAACCGGGTGTCTGGTTATGGTTTTCGGCCCGGATTTGATTCGGGCCGAAACCCACATTATTAAAACCGGCCCAATCCGGGCCGGTTGCGGGTATTACTCACGGGTACCGGATTTTAACCCCGGTACCCGGTTTTTATAAAAACAAAAAAAAAAAGTTGTTTCTTATTTCGTCTCTCTCTACTCTCTCTACTCTCTCTCTCTCTCTCTCTCTCTCTCTCTCTCTCTCTCTCTCTCTCTCTCTCTCTCTCTCGCGTCCGAGCCGAACGAAGGTAACCCTAGGCCTTCGCTTCAATTTTTGCCGCCGTCTGTCTCTCTCTCGCCGCCGCTGCCGGACTTTAGATCGGTAGTCTCTCTTCTCTCTCTCTCTCTCTCGATCGACCCAGCAAAGAAGGCAGATCTGCCATTTTTTGTTAAACATGGGTATTTTTTTGTTTTCGAGTTTTGTCTTTACGTATACTTTGGGCCATTGGGAGAAATCCAGAGTTCTTCCTATTCGATTTTTCGATTTGGTTTCATACTTCGGGCTCGCCGTTTCTCTTGCTCGATATGTTCAAGTTTTTTTTATGGGTTTTTTAGGGACAATCTGTGCTACATCTCTGTTCAAGTTCAAATCTGCAGTAGTTTTTTTAGGGTTTTTTTCCTTTGAGTACTTTGTTGATTTGGGTCTGTTTTGTTTTCATTTCTTTGTGTTTAATGCCCAGATCTCAATCCTCATTTTTTGTTTTGTTCTGTTTTGAATGTACTAAGGTCTTGGGTTTTATTAGCTTTGGCTGTTAGTAGATTTTAAGCTACTAGTACAGTCTAGAAGAAGATTTTCCTTGTATCTGGATTTGGATGCCAGTCCAAATCTTGCTTTGGACTGCCAAGGAATCAACCAATCCCTGGTTAAAAATGCAAGCAGTACTGGTCTCTCTCCTGTCATGCTGCAACAGTTGTTTTAAACTAAAGGCATATGCTTTGTAAAAGACTGCACACGTGCAACTAGAATGATGTTGTAAGATCTTTCAGTTTGTAGTCATTTACTTTCCTTTTATCGCATCTGTATGTGAATATTGTAGGTGCGAATATGTCATGCTTGTCATATATTTTATACAGAAATGTACTAACCATGGCATTTACCATGGCGTTTATTGTCATTAGAGGTTTCATGGTCCTGCATTTCTATTCCCTTTTAACAAATATTGACAATATAACGGCCTAGTCCTGACTTTTTTCTTGTAGGACTGGTTATTGGTATTTCTGGTTGTCTTCTCTGAAATTGCTTTGGATTATTGATTACACCTTTGTAAACAAAAAGAAAGCATACCCAGGTCAAAAGGCGAGCTTGAAAATGTTGTATACTTGGACAATTAGGGATTGAATATGTATTAGGAGTCTTTGATGTACAATTCCGATTCTGAGAGTGATGGCATGACAGTGAGATTCAACTGCAAAGATTTGAATTGCTAGATGTGTATTGGAGTTTTGACAGAGTGTAACACCGTAACTGGGTTCAATCCAGAACCCAAAAAAAAAAAAAAAAAATACCGGGTTCAATCCGAAACCCGGAATCCGGGTTTTACACAACCCGGGTTCATCCGGGTTCCGGCCCAGATCTAACCCGGGCTAACCCGGTCCGGTTTCCGGCCCGGATTTCAAATCCGGGTTCCGGTTTGGGTGTACCCGGGTTCCCGGGTCGGAACCCGGATAAACAGCCCTAATCTCATCTATGTAATCAAACGGGAATAATAATTCTGAACTCACCGAGGATCGATAGTTCCTGATGAATTTATTTTAATTTTTTATTTAATAATTGAGAAAATATTTTTTACATAATATTATAATTTTTTTTAAAAATATTTAAGGATATGAAAAATTTTTTAAAAAAATATATATATATATATATATAATTTTATAACTTCTTGATAAGCATCCTCGTGCTGGTGTAACATGACTCTTAAGACCCGGTTTGGATGGCCAAGACAAAAGAATTATTTCCATCCCATCTCTACTGTGCATTAATTTTTCTTATCTACTTGCAGCCTAGCTGTAGCTGTGGCCTTGTGGGGACGTAATTAATATTCCATTGATAGCCGCCCCAATTGAAAATGGCATTCATGGTAGGTTAGATGCATCTCGAATATAGGTTACATCTTTAATATTAATAGGTTTTTCATTTTATGTTATCTTATTTCTTTGTTTGGAAAGCCATGAAGCTTGTGAAGATGATTATCACCACACCATATTTATCAACAAATTAACTATATATCTATTGCAATTTATAAAGAATATTGTGCAAATTCATCAATAGTTTGTAGGAAGTCTCATACCTCTTAGCCCCTTATATTATATATACAAGTCTTCATAATTTTTTTTTTTAAAAATCCCCCAAAAATTATTTAAAAGTACCCTTAAATACCCAGCCAGAGAGTTTGTTTTTTTTTTTCTTTCTAAAAATTAGTTTAGTTTTGCTATATTAAATTAACATTTTTGCGTACTCTTTGCATGATACTAGTTAGTCTATTGATTTGATTGATCAAAATAATAATTTTATATTAAAAATAAATTATATAATCAATTATGTTAATAAAATATATAAAAAAAATATAAAAATGATTGTATATAAAATTTTTATAAAAAATAATTTATAATCTTTTCTAAAAAATTTAAAAAATGGGTGAGTGTTGTAGTGTTGCTTTTAGATGAAGTTTTGTCAAATGCTTATGTGGGTTCGTGAGCTGGCCGGTGGTGCATTATTTTTCTGTCGTTTGTCGCAGGATGAAGCTTCTATATATAATATATTGGTACGTGCTGGTTGGTTTCTAATGCGCGCAATGATGAGCAACGTTGAAACTTTACGGTTGTTAATTACTTTATGATGATGTTTAATTAGTGAAATTGCTTTTTAATTATATAATTAATGGGCAACTAATTTGAAACTTTATCATCACTTGGTGACGTTACTTTTGTTACGAATCTGCTGCTTAATTTATTATAATATTCTATTGCCCGTGAGGTTACCTAGATGCATACCGCCCGCCTGTCAATTGTCGTACATCCAAAAGATGTTCATGCATGGGACCGCCATACGAGCATTACCAACTACTTATTCCATCCAATAAGGTTATAAGTATATATAAAATATATTAAAATTTATCTCTTTTATTAATTTTTAAATTTATAAAATAAAATAGTGATTTTATATAATATTAAAATAAAAATTCTGAGTTCGAATTATCAGAATAAACTATCTCTATCACTATCTGAAGAAAGATGAGATGTTTCGGCCACTCGTTTCGAAGGTATGTACACTATCATGCATGTGCAATTATGCCAGGACTAATCATTGACTACTTTACATATAGGGCTTTGCTACACGCAGTCGGGAAACACAGTCGGCGTGCAGTCGGCTGTACGGAATGAATAAAAAAAAATTATAAAAAAATTATTTTATATTCAAGGAGACCTCTATGAATTATAAAAAGCTATAAAAATAATTTTTTTTTCATGTAAGTCCTGTATTAATTTTTTTTTACAGCCGACTGCACACCGACTGCATTTCCCGACTGCACAAATCATTTCTGTTACATATATAGATAGACCCCCTCAAACTCTCCATATTATATTCAATCACTTTCTTGGTATTTAACTTTCAGCTATTGTCGGCGTGACGTAACATTTTTAATCATTACACATTGACTGTAAGTTTCTTAATAATAATACTGATAATTTTATCGTATATATATATATATATATGTATGTATGTATGTCTTTAATCACAAAAATAATTTTTAAAGGAAATTATTAGTCTGTCTCGTGAATTTAATTTCTCATTTTGACCGTTTATATAATTTTATTTTTTATTTTTTTACTTAATAGTTAAAAAGTAAATATTAGTGAATTGATGTATTTTTTTTATTTTTTAAAATATTTAAACATGTTTAAAAAGTGTAAAAAATAAAAAGAAAAAAAAAATTAGAAAGTGGTACTTAGCCTACGGGCAGAGTAGCATGCATTACTCATCTTACAAACCGACATGCTTTAACTGCACATGCATGATAGTGTAAAAATGATGATGAGAATAATTCCTTTATTTTAGTAATAATAAAATAAAAATAAAATATAAAATGGCTTATTGTAATAATATTACTGCTCCTATGTACTAAGGTCCTGGACTAGGCTTCGAAAGTCGGCACCAAGTTGGAGACCACTCTACAAGTGCTAATAATTATGGTTGTGGCCAGTGGCCAGTGTCCAACCAGTCGATCTGACCCAAACTTGGTGCAAGTTTTTATATTTTGATTCCTTAGGGAATTGTGGTTTCGTATTTAGCTTTAGAAATATCACCAATTTTTAAGAATGAATCGAGCGAGCAGTGCAATGGATAAGGCTAGGGTTTAGGGTGCTAGCTAGCTTGCCCATCACTTATCATTTCGTGTTCAGCCAGGGGTACCAGCTCTCTGTTTCTTCGACTCTATCGTACGTTGATGTGAGTTGGGACTAGTTTTGATGGAGCACAAAATACAAAGCTTTTTGCTCTTGCTTTTTAGAGCATTACTAATGGAGTATTTATCTTTATCTTTAACTTTAAATTTAAAGATTATATCTTTAAAATATCCTGTATTAATATATGCATATTTATAATTTTGAATAAATTGTTATAATATTTATTTAAAGATGAATAACCACTTTTCATTTTCAAATATTATTTTTATTATTCTTTCTCTCTTCAAACTTCCGACCGGCTCTCTCTTTCTCTCTTTTTCTTTCTTTTCTTTTTTCTTTATTCTCTTCTCTCACTCTTTTCTCTTCTCTTCTTTCTCCATCCCCGAACGCCTCAATCCCCGAATGCATATACTTCTCTTTTCTCTCTTCTCTCCATCGCCGAACAGCCTCCATTCCTAAACGGCTCTATCTTATTCTCTTCTTCTCTCTCTACCGAACAGCTCTCTTTTCTTCTCTTCGACACCCATTTCACCCCTCTCTCTTGTTGCTATGTTTTCTCTCTTGGACGCCCAAAATTTTCTGTGCTTTCTTTATCAACGGCGGCCTCTTCTCTCGTCCAAAAGGTGATTTCCCCGAACCCATTTGTGGATTTTGATTGGAGAATATTTTTCTGTGTTATTTGGCCTGATTAGAAATTTTTAGGATTTTTTTTTTTAATGTGATTTCTCTGAATATTGAATTGAGAATAGAAATAGATAGAACAAACTGAGTTGGTTCTGAGGTTTGTGGTGATTTCCCCTGATTTGTATTTTAGTTTGATTCCCCGAACCTTGTACATGGCATTTCGGTTGAGTTGGTTCTGAGGTTTGTGGTGATTTCCCCTGATTTGTATTTTAATTTGATTCCTCGAACCTTGTACATGGCATTTCGGTTGAGTTGGTTCTGATGTTTGTTTTGATTTCCCCTGATTTGTACATGCATTTGATTCCTGTCATCTTGTACATGGCATTTCGGTTGAGTTGGTTCTGAGGTTTGTTTTGATTTCCCCTGATTTGTACATGCATTTGATTCCCCTGATCTTGTACATGGCATTTCAATGGGAGAGCAATGGTATTTCAGCTTTGTAAAATTTTTTGGGGCTTATTTGCATTCTTTAGTACTCTAGAAAGAGATTGCTTAACATTAGTATTCGGAGCTAATCATCTTAATTATGCCAGTGATGTTGAATTTGTATAAAAACCAGTTGGCCCAAAAAGTTACCCTTTGAAACAAGATGATATGATAGTTGAGCTGAGTTATTAAAATCAACTGCCTCTTTCAAAGGCTTGTGCCAAATGGGGAAGGGAATCAACAAAGCCAACACACTTGCCAAACTAAACATATTCTTATGGTGTGCTGACATTCAATGTTGTTTTGTTTAGTTTTTTCGGGCTTATTTGTTTTTGGGGCTTTTTTGTTTTGTTTCTGTACTGCCTTATTTGTTTCCCTCGTCCTTTTTTCTGGTGGTTGTTGCTGTGGAGCTGAATTGTGCTGCCGTGGAGCTGCTGTGGAGCTACCGTGGAGCTGCTGCGGAGCTGCCAAGTTGTATTAAAATAAACTTTGTAGATTTTCTACTAAGTTGATTTTAATACATGGGATTTAGTAGAATTTGTATGGAGGTTCTTTTGGTTGGAAGTTGAATTTGTATGGTATATATTTTACAAACACTAAAATTATGAGTTGAATTGTCCAAGTTGTGAATTTATATGAAATTAGAAGTCACATAGAGTATGTGTGGAATATATATGATAGATTGAATTTATTAGACTTGGATGTAGAATTTGTATGACATATATTTTGGGAACATTGAATTTGTATAGAATAGAATTGTCAAAGTTGTGAATTTGTATGAAATTAGACCACACATAGAGTATGTGTGGATTTTTTTGTGTTGTTGTATATATAAACAGCTGTGGAATTTATTGGACTTGCTGTTTGGAATTTTTATTGAATTTATTGGAGGTGCATAGGCATTAAACAGGCAAGGTTATCTACACAAATGTTGGGGACAAAAGTTTGTGGAAGTTCAAACTCACATATAGGCATAAATAATACAAAAAAAAATGGAAACATGGGATTTATGTGAGTTCCTGAACATACCACCCGGAGATTAGGAATTTTAGGGAAAAAAAATTAATATTTTATTATTATTTGATCAAAAAATGCATAATCCAATGTAGGAAATTTTGTTCATATTCAAAATCAATCTTCAAAACATGGAAATTTGCATATGAAGATGAATAATCCATTGCTGATGCTCTTAGCGTTTAATCGATCCAAGGGTATACTACATATACAAGAACGTACGAACTCTCAAACACTTTCCTCGCAATAATACTCTTCCATTGATGTTTTCTAATTAGGATATGATAGATCACATGGAAGTATTTCAAACTCTTTTAATGAAATGGTATTATTTTTTAAATCCAAATCCATCAAAATCAAATAAAAGTCTAATAAATTCATGAAATAATCATATTTTTAATAAAACATTATGTAAAATAGTTGTAAATATATCATTTTTCTTTCTAATTAGATTTGCCTGTGGTCGGTATAGAAACTTATAATTTGGATGGGGTTGGGTTGTGAGATCACCTCCCACCTCCTTCCCAGCCATGCCCACCATCCTTAATGAATGGATGACTAACATCCTTTAATGTGCACTACTATAGAAACGTTTTTTTAAAACGAAAAATTTTATCTCAAATTATAGGAATTTCATCTCAGAAAATATTTTGAGACGAAAAAAATTGTCCCAAGGTCGTCCCTATATATCTTTAGGGATGATTTTGAAATTGACAGTTCGATACCGTTCGAACGGGTTAGTTTTTTGTCACGGTTTAATTTCATTCCAGAATGACGTTCGAATGGTTATTATTGGACATTCGAACAAAATTAAATTGGTTGAACGGTTATGAAAACACGTTCAACCGATCACACATTTTGATAACGTTCGAATGGTATAAAATAGATTTTCATTCGAACGGTAAAGAGATCGAACGGTGTTGAGTTATGTTCGAAAGGTACGATAATAAATTGCGTTTGAACGTTTTTTTGACCAATCTAATATCGTTCGAACGGCTCAATCAATAATGTTTGAATGTTACATGGTTGTTCGAACGAAAACTATTTTATTAAAACTCCATAATAATAAAAAAACCAATTTTACATTTATAATATTTGAAAAATATACATTAGAAACTGTTTAATACTCACGAAGGTTTTATAATAAGTGCGAACTAATAAATAATCATGAGACTAGTATTATTCATACATAATTAGATAATGTCATAATTTATACATAAAAAACCATCAGTTGCTTAGAGGCTTGTATTGTTGTATAAGTTGTTGCATTTAGAGTTGCATTTCTCTCCTGAACTGTTCTTGTTGTTCTTCATGTTGTTTGAGGCGTGTCTCCATCTCTCCTTCTTTCTCTAATTGAGCCTCTAACTCATGCTGCCTTACAACCAATTCTTTGATTCTACGATTCGAATTCTCTTGAGTTATAGAGGCCGCAAAGGCAAACCCGGAAGAAGAAGAAGAGGGAGAAAGTTTTATACAGTGACCCAAACCCTTTAAATATCCTGAACGTTGATCCAGAACTTGTGTGAAAATCTCAACATCATTTGTTAAGGAATTTTGATCTAATGCAAATTCAGCACGTATGACAATCATTTTATCCTACACATAAGATAATAGTTAATATCATCATAAATATTCTAATATATTTATTTAAAACAATTTATAATACTTACATAATTTTCACGGGCATCGGGATGAATAATTTTCACGGGCATCGGGATGACTCCACTCTCCATTATGATTAGTATGTGATGCAGCATATAATTTTGTCAGATCATAATTGGTATCTGAATCTTGCTATAATAAATATTTATTAAGATATAAAGTCATTAGGATTCATATATTCAGTTAACTATATACAAATAAAAAAAAATAACAATACCAATTTCTTAGAGAGGCGGTGGAAAGATCTTGAGCATGCATGATGAGTAATCTTCAATTTCGATCTATTTATTTTGTTTATAGAACTTCGTTCTTATATAGGAATTGAAAATATTAGAAAGCGAAATTAAAAATAGGACGACTAAAATAATTAATTTAATTATACCTTATATGATGAATCCTCAAATATGTCACAAAATTTTTCCCAATCAGAAGGTTTAATATCTTGAAAAAGATGTTGGCGTGCATCTTCCATATTCTCAAACTTATTATAATGTTCATGACACCTCGCATTATATTTGCAGAATGCATTACTCATAAACTCTTCCACAGTCTTATGCTCCTCTCTCCAACCAAAATTTAACTCAAAATCATCCTGTAAAAAACATTTAGACAAACATATTATCATTTATAATATTCTAACTTTAAGTAAAATAAAAAATAATTTATCAACTAAATAAATGTTTTAAACATTACCAAACAACGCTTATTGATAAGCTCTTAATA
Organism: Carya illinoinensis; assembly: GCF_018687715.1. Lineage (NCBI taxonomy): Eukaryota > Viridiplantae > Streptophyta > Magnoliopsida > Fagales > Juglandaceae > Carya > Carya illinoinensis. Next base: position 10,077,483 of record NC_056761.1, read on the forward strand.
TCTTGGAGGACTTTCTTCCATGAACTTGTTGCCAAAGGAGCATAAGTTCGTGTAAGAGCACCCACATGCGATGCAAGTCAAGGAACTGGTTGTCCTTTGCCTCCTGTATGTTCGTCAAGAATATTAACCTTAATCTTACACACCTTACGATATTTTTCCAACATCACGCCTCTAGTAGTGCCTCGACCTTGACGAGATTGTACTGTGAACTCATCATGATATATAACATTGTAATCAATTTTCTATTATAACCTTAATTAATAACTTTTATGATTATTAGAATTTTACCTTGTTCTGTAGAGTCAATTTCTAATGGTGAGTCTGAAGGAGAGTTAGGAACATGTGGAGATGGGATGCGAACTTCTTTTCTCTTCGGAGGCATAATTTCATAAAACTGATACAATATTCATTAAGTAAAATAGTGCTCATCATCATGTAATGTGAAAACATAATTCGTCAATTACTATCTGTATCAGTATCATTTGACAATTCAGTCTCATCATCTGTAGATACTTCAGATGAATCAACATTTTGTTCAAGTGTCGCATCAACAATTTCAGTCTCAATATCTTCTCTATTTAATGAAATCATCTCATACTGACTCAAATCCACTAACAAATTAAAGACGGGCTGACTCTCTTGGTATGTTTCTTGAGTAGAGGCATCATCTTCTTCTTCATATCACCCTTCCACCTGAGGGATAACATCATATATATTTCTTGGAGAATATTTTTGTACTACTCGTCATTGATTTCCTAACTTCGGGTCATCTAAGTAGAATACTTGAGATGTTTGAAAAGCTAAAATAAAATGATCATCCTCGTACCATTTTTTTGATGTACTAATATTCAAAAAATATTCATCATCACAGACTCCAGTTCGAGGATTGCTTAAATCCCACTGAAAAAGCAGTAGTTCTACACAACACTACACCTAGAGGGGGATGAATATGTGTAATCTAATTTTTATGGCCTTTTGAAAATTAATCAAACAAGCAGTTAATAAATAAATCAAATAACACAAATAATCAACACATGATTTTGTTCACGGAGTGGAAACTCATTTGAAGAACATCTTCAAAATCTAAAACCACTCCGGGTGTAAGACACCACCTCAAATCCACTATAGAAACTTTAGCTTGTTACAACCAATTTAGAGACACTCACAAAACCTTTGTAGTAGCTAAACTTGGCTTGCAACACCACGAGTGACCCACTCGATCTCTACACGCATGTAGTGTCGGAACTCCGACCTTCCTATAGCTTCCCACGAGAACCTCTCGATCTCTGCATCAACGACAGCTCCGGACTCTTCCGGCCAACACAAATGTCCACTTCAATGGACTCAAGTAAGAGTTGATTTTGTATGTGTTGTGATGGAGAAATATTTATCCAAGAAAGAATCAACCAAATGGGGGAGAGGTTGCTCTAAGAAGTTCTTGGAGGCCCTTAGGGTTTTTGCTCTGATTCTCCACACCAAGAACAGAAGTTAACCTATTCTATTTATAGTTCCCATCAAATGAGGCGTTCAAAACCCTAGTGATCTGGAGCATTGGCTCGAGCGAAGTGTCGAGCGAGGGTCGAGTGAAACAATCTGCCAAAGTTTGCTCGAGCGACCTGTCGAGCGAGTATCGAGCGGTCGACTCTGCCTGAGTTCGCTCGAGCTCAGTGTCGAGCGAGGGTCGAGCGACTCACTCTACCTGGGTTCGCTCGAGCTCAGTGTCGAGCGAGGGTTGAGCGGTTGAATCTGCCTGAGTTCGCTCGAGCTGTATGTCGAACGAAGGTCGAGCGATGCAACCTGCTCAAGTTCGCTCGAGCGAGGGTCGAGCGAAGTTGACTTCTTTGACCAATTTCCAAGCCTTTCTGCAACAACACTATTTTACACAGGTTTTCACAAGAATATGCTAATACGCTCATTTTTCCCTCAACAATCTCCCCCTTTGGCATTTCTGTGACAAAACCTCTAACCTATACATATGACTTAATCCTAGCACACCCAACTAGATCCATATTCTTGAACATGTTGAAATATTTCTGCACACGCTTAGCAAACGGTTAAACACACCCATTCACATATGCACAAAAACGTATTTGCAATTCTCAAATCATAATTCATGTCAAGTACAGGTTTTAGAAGAGAAATATTTCATTAAACAACAAATCATAGATTGAGTTTAAGAAACATTAGTCAAACAATCAGCAGCTAACAAAAGATATAAATCAACAGACATAACCAAAAGCTGCTGTTCCCCCAAAACAAAAATGTTAGTACAAGTAACACTCCCCCTGAGTTAATACTGTACTACTCCCCCTCAACAATATCTCCCCCTCAACAATCAATCTCCCCCTTTTTGTCACAAGAGGCCAAAGGTCTCAATAATCACCATCGGCATCCTCATCATCCTCATTGAGCTGCTTCTCGATGTCGTTGAAGCGTTGAGTCACAAGTTGCTGCAAGTTATCAACTTTCACCTCAAGGCTGTCGAACCGGGCGTCAAGGCGAGCTAGATACTCAAGTACCTGCTGAAGACTGGGCTCCGACGAACCGGGGGCTGAGGAAGATGGCTGAGAGCTGAATGGAGCCGAGGTAGACGGCTGAGAACTAGATGGTCGAGAGCTCGAAGGCTGAGAGGAGGGAGCGGGAGGGTGCTCAACACGGAGAGGGTGTGGAGTTGTGTAAGCTCTCAGCTGGACGGTCCTACGACCAATAGGAGCCTTAAGTGCAACTCTAGGCTCCTGAGGATGGAAAGCAACAGATTGGGAGAGAGCTAGTCGGGTGATTAAGCACGGTAAGGGCAAACCAGTCCGTGTTTTGGAGGACCGATACGCCTCAACAATAACCCGACACAAAAGACTTCCTAGATCAATGGAGACACCATTGATCAAGGCATACAGCAGAAGGGCTCGGTCAAGACCCACATCACTATTATGACCAGTAGGATCTAAGTTCGTAAGAACAATCCTACTAAGAATGAGGTGATCGGGGGTAAAACGAGCAGTTGAAATAGGGGTTGTCCCTTCCCAACTACTAGGTCGACCACAAAGACAAGTAGCAATGACTTGTGGACTTGGAGGAGATGTCCGTGAGTAGGGAAACTCAGGATAGGACACACGAGGGGCATTTAGCAGAGTCACTATCATGCTCGGAGTTACTCGAAAAACAACGTTCCTGAGACTGACTTCAAACGAGTCGTCAACAGACACGTCATGAATATTGGAGTAAAACTCCCTAACCAACTCCACAGAAGAAGCGGGATGACCAGTGGTCAATGCCTGCCACTGACGAGACTCAAAAATACGGGGAATTATAGTCTCGGTAAGCTCACCTAATGTCACTTCATGCTCAAATATGGGAGTACGATGCGAGAAGTTCTGAGAGTATAACTCTTGGGCTCGGGCACTATAGAAGTGAGCTTGAGCGGGTGCAGGGGGTTTTGGCGAGGACGAACTCTTCGAGACGTGGTTTCAGCTGTAGACAGAGTCAACGACGTTAGACAAGGCTAAGGCAAATGCAACAACGTGATTAATGCATGCATGCTGACACAACAATGCCAACCAAAGTGTCCCATAGGCATGCCAATGCCAACTCATGTGTATGACAAAATATGCATGGTAATGTCAACCATTTGCAAGCCAATTCATGTGCATGACACATATGCAATGACAACCCACATGAAAGCCAATGCCAAGCCATTTACAAGCCAATGCCAACCCATTGGCAAGCGAAAGCCAACCCTCATGCATGACCCATGTGCATGACTCTTATGCAAAGACAATGCCCAGCCATTTACAAGCCAATGCCAACCTATTGGCAAGCGAAAGCCAACCCTCATGCATGACTCATGTGCATGCCAATGCCAACCCATGTGCAAACTCATACGCAATGACAATGCCAAGCCATTGGCAAGTCAATGCCAATTCTAAACCAAAACACCTTCAAAACATAATGCAATCCAAACCTAGGATAGACATGAAATAGATATGGGAACAATACTAAGCCAATGCATGATGAAAAAGAGAAAAGACACTTCATTGAGGCATTTTACCGAACACTTGGAGTGCATCCAAGTGTGAAACTCGGGTATAGACCCATGGGAGTTTCAAAAGCCCCCTAATTACAACCAAAAACTCAACAATGGCTGCACAATAGCCTCAACAACCCAAAAGAATTGGAAAATAATCGAAAAAGAATCTCAAAAACCGAATCCGAAACCCCTATGTGCACAACACACGGAAATACCCAAAATGAAAGCAACAAATCATGAAAATACAAAAGAGAAAGGGCTTTACCTTGATTTGGAGTTGATTTCGGAAGGAAAACACAAGATTTAATGAAGAAATTTGAGAAAATGAGGAAGAAAATGGCACGGGAGGGGAGAAACTCGAAACAGAGCAGTTTGCTCGAGCGGCTCGAGCGGCGCTCGAGTTTTATAACGAACGTTCGCTCGAGCGAACTTAAAACCCTCGAGAGGCTATCGAGCGGTTTTCGCTCGAGCGGGGTCGAGCGAGACCACCAGAAAAACACATTTTGCCCAGTTTTGAAGCACACAACACTCACATGACTTGGACAAACACTGAGAATGTCAATTTTCACACCAAGAGTACAAATTAATTGTAGAGAAGCATCATATTCCCATAAAACACGCAGGTAAAAGCAAAGTATCACAAGTAATATAGACGTGCGTGTTTAAAGCGGTCCTTGCTCAATCAAGAAATTTCAACCGTAAAGCGTGAGTGGGGTTGGGCTGAACATAAAACCATAAGTGCTTGGGAAGCTCATTCAAGACACAGAAAGTCAAACCTAATGCTGCTAGGACCTGAATCTTTCTGTTTAAATACTTGTCTCAGTATGTTCAAGAAAACAGAAAACTTATTCTGTTTTGCACCCTCCTTTTTCTTTTCCCTTTATATATATATATATATATATATAATAACTTCACTTTTTCTTTTCTTTTTGAGATACCATATTTTTGCACAAGCGAACCATGATGAGGTCATCTAGCCCATGGTCAATTCTGTATGAAGGTAGAGCTTCCTACCACTTTTGATTGCCTCCCCAATAAACTCAAAAGTGGTGAAATGTCAATTGACCGAGTTTGGAGTGAAGTGTGTGATGCCAGTCACAGATTACACGAGATACTCATATTCCAAACCTTTGTAAAACATAGATATATGATACAAATCTCAAAAGATACATGCACTTAGATTTTAGAATTAACAACCCCACTATTATATAGCGCAATCATGGAGTGCATGTAGGGGCAGCAATCAAAGACAATGAAACTAAACAGCAAAAAAAACAAAAACAATCAAATAACAACAAAGTAAAACAAAAATGCATGTAATGTATGTAATGCATGTAATGTATACCTGTCAGTCTACAGCACCAAAACCATGTGTGGCTCGCGTCTGTCCCTTTTGGATGATCCACCTTGGTATCCATTTTCTTGAGAAGGGCTTTTCAATTCTCTTGGTGTGCCTCTTAAGCTCAAAACAGTTTGGTCGGATGTGACCAATCTTACCACAATGATGACACACGGGGCTTGCTTTGTGAGCTCTTTGTCTCAAGAAGGTTGAGACATTCTTAGAGTCATTCATGTAATTCTTACCCCTTCCAGAAGGATAAGCAGTTCTACTATTAACAAATGCAGGAGCATGCACAAAGTAACTCATTAATTTAAAACAGTTTGGTCTAATATGGCCTAGCTTCCCACAATGATGACATATGGGGCTCATGTTGCGAGCTCCTTGTCTTTTGGGAGGAGGAACAGACTTTTGCACTTGCACAGACTTCTTATTGTTTTCAGATGGATGAGCCTTCCTTTTCTCAGTCATTTCAGGAACAAACACTGTGGTTCTCACATTTTTACCGAAGGCTTTTGAGCTTGAAGAAGCATCAGGATTCTCTTCAAAATAGCCTAAACCACTTTTATCACTAGAAGACTTTCCTAAACTTAGGAGTTTGTCAAGCTGGTTTGTCCCAATGGAGAACTTCTGCAACTTAGTATTTAACAAAGTTAGCTCATTTTCATGAGTTGTCACTTTATCTTCCAAAGTCACATTCCTCTTTTGCAACTCATCCGTTAGACCAATGGCTTCTCTTAGTTTGCCCTGAAGTCCTTCATTTTCTCTTTTGCATAAATCTATTTCCTCAATATGTGCTGTATTGAGTTTCCTCAATTTCACACATTCCTTATACAACTTCTCATAGATTTCCTGCAAGTCATCTTCATCCCCGGATTCATTTTCAGAAACACTCTCAATTTCAACCACAGATTCACTGCTATGACTTTTTCCTGCAACAGAGGAAGTGAAAGCCAGGTAGTTGAAATTTTTCTTCCTGGGAGAACTCTTTTGTGAGTCACTTGACTCAGACTCACTATCAGTCAAGGAAGCAGCATTAGCTTTCTGTTTGGCCTTTTTGTAATTCGCACACTCAAGTCGAATGTGACCAAAACCATGACATTCATGGCACTGAATATTGTCATTGACAGCTCTAGTTTCTCGCTTATACCTCCCTTCTCGGTTTTCTGAACTAGAGCCTCCATTGATACCCTTGAACATTCTCTTCTCTTGTCTTGGGTTTTTCTGGGCAAACATCTTCCTGAATTTTTTAGCATAAAATGCTATCTCCTTGTCACTCATGGCAAGTTCGTCAGAAGATTCACCAGACTCTTCTCTAATAGCTTTGAGAGCTATGGACTTGTTTTTCTTATCCATAGGAAGAGTATGTTCATAGGTTTGTAAGGAACCCACCAACTCTTCAATTCTCATGTTGTCCAAGTCTTTGCTTTCTTCTATAGCAGTGACTTTGGGACGAAACCTCTCAGGAAGAGATCTAAGGACTTTTCTCACAATTCTGTCCTCAGGAATTCTATCCCCTAAATTAAAACGAGAATTGACAATATCATTAAGTTTGCTATAGAAGCCATCAAAAGTTTCATCATCCTTCATCCTAAGTTCTTCAAAGTTGGTGGTCAGCATTTGAAGTTTAGAATTCTTTATAGCCTTGGTACCTTCATGGGTAACCTCAAGAATGTCCCATGCCTCTTTGCAATTTTCACACATGGAGATTCTCTTGAACTCCTCCTGGGACACGGCCATGAATATCGCATTCAGGCCTCTGCTATTCCAACTACACTCGTTGACTTCATCCCTAGAGTAATTTTCCACACCCTTGGGGGTTTCGACTCCCTCAATGAATACAACCGGTTGTTTCCATCCCTTTGTTACGGAGGTCCACACTCGTTCATCCACAGACTTAAGGAAAGCTCACATTCGAACCTTCCAATACGCATAGTTACTTCCATCAAAAAATGGTGGAGATGTGAGTGATTGAGACCTATCCATTTAAACCACTACAGCAGGATCACACTCAAGAACTAAATCCTAGCGGAGTGAACCTGCTCTGATACCAATTGAAAAAGCAGTGGTTCTACACAACACTACACCTAGAGGGGAGGGGAATAGGTGTAATCTAATTTTTATGGCCTTTTGAAAATTAATCAAACAAGCAGTTAATAAATAAATCAAATAACACAAATAATCAACACATGATTTTGTTCACGGAGTGGAAACTCATTTGAAGAACATCTTCAAAATCTAAAACCACTCCGGGTGTAAGACACCACCTCAAATCCACTATAGAAACTTTAGTTTGTTACAACCAATTTAGAGACACTCACAAAACCTTTGTAGTAGCTAAACTTGGCTTGCAACACCACGAGTGACCCACTCGATCTCTACACGCATGTAGTGTCAGAACTCCGACCTTCCTATAGCTTCCCACGAGAACCTCTCGATCTCTGCATCAACGGCAGCTCCGGACTCTTCCAGCCAACAAAAATGTCCACTTCAATGGACTCAAGTAAGAGTTGATTTTTTATGTGTTGTGATGGAGAAATATTTATCCAAGAAATAATCAACCAAATGGGGGAGAGGTTGCTTTAAGAAGTTCTTGGAGGCCCTTAGGGTTTTTGCTCTGATTCTCCACACCAAGAACAGAAGTTAACCTGTTCTATTTATAGTTCCCATCAAATGAGGCGTTCAAAACCCTAGTGATCTGGAACATTGGCTCGAGCAAAGTGTCGAGCGAGGGTCGAGCGAAACAATCTGCCAAAGTTCGCTCGAGCGACCTGTCGAGCGAGTATCGAGCGGTCGACTCTGCCTGAGTTCGCTCGAGCTCAGTGTCGAGCGAGGGTCGAGCGGTTGAATCTGCCTGAGTTCGCTCGAGCTGTATGTCGAGCGAAGGTCAAGCGGTGCAATCTGCCCAAGTTCGCTCGAGCGCTTCATCGAGCGAGGGTCGAGCGAAGTTGACTTCTTTGACCAATTTCCAAGCCTTTCCGCAACAACACTTGTTACAACACTATTTTACACAGGTTTTCACAAGAATATGCCAATACGCTCATTTTTCCCTCAACACCCACCAATCACACTTGAACAGATACACTGCAAGCTCCCCCAAATATTTCATTCCAATTATATCAACAATAACTTTATAGAAATCAATATTTTCTCCATCATAACTTCCCTCGACTAGGACATCACTATTTTGTGTTTTCTTATAACAATCTCGATCCATTGTGTGATACCTACTTTTTCGAGGAATTCATGTAGAATATCTTGTAGCGCGTCTTGATGGGCCACGCACTAATGCATACAGTTCATCCGATATTTCGTTTGGATTATTTGCATGTATTTGTACAACCTACATATTGAATAAAGTTTCTATTATATCAATAAAAAAAACAATCAATATTTTCTGAACTATTGGATGAGTAAAGCATATGTAATGTCATTACCCGTTGTTCAAACCATCTCGAGAACTCCTCTTCATGTTTCTAGTTTATATCATTTACTCCTAATTCCTTGTGCATGTTAATATGATAACTGAAATTAATGATTACCACATGTATTTTATATTCTTAGAATTTTACGAAAGTAAATGAGCGAATATTAAATTAAGAAAAGATTGGAACTTACTTCAAGTGATTCTCTATCTCAGGGTAATTGTTCAGCACGTACCACTGAGCTTTCCCAAATTCTCTGTCACGTAGTCATAACCACGCACTGCACTAAGTGGATGTACTTGTTGGGAAAACACAGAAAACACATTTCGTTGTCTTTCTCGGTCAACGTCAAAGTTTCTTTCCGGCCGATCAAACCTAGTATCAACTCTATGGAAATATTTGGAACAGAATGTATGCCATCCATTATCAATATATGCTTATACAATTGATCCTTTTGGGCGAGCCTTGTTACCAACTATACATTTCAACTTCCCAATGAATCGTTCAATGGGATACATCCATCTATACTGAACTGGTCCTACAAGTCGAGCCTCACGTGGCAAATGGATGGCTAGATGAACCATAACATCAAAAAATAACAGTGGGTAAATACTTTTTAGCTTCCACAATATTATAAAAATTTCTCGTTCCATTCAATCCAAAGCTTCTATATTTAATGTCCTAGCACATAAGTTTTTGAAAAATAAACCCAACTCAGTCAAAGCCACGCGCACATCTCTAGTCAAGTACTCGCGGATACCAATAGGCAAGATACGTTGTAAAAGGACATGACAATCATGACTTTTTAACCCAGTTATTTTTCAGTCATTTGTTCGCACACACCTTGTCAAATTTGAGACATAAACGTCTGATAATTTAATTTTCATTATCCACTCACAAAAAGTAGCCCTTTCATTCATTGACAATGTATACCACCCAATCGTCATGTAAACAAACGAACAAATTTTTTGTAATTGCATTTCCAGTCTTATTCCCAACCGTTTCAAATCCTTCCTTGAGTTTAATGTATCATTCGTTTTTCTTTCAATTGACATCAATGTTCCCAATACGGATTCACATATATTTTTTTCAATATGCATAACATCAAAACTATGCCGTAATTTTAACTTTGACTAATATGGGAGATCGAAAAATATACTCTTTTTAGTCCAATTCAACTCAGATGTAGCTCATTTTCTCTTTCGATGTTTTTTACGAAATTCATTACAACTAACATCTATAAATTGTGCAAGTACATCTTCACCAGACAAATATGGTGGAGGTTGGCCCCGTTCAACAATACTATCAAATATTTGTGAATTTTCCCTCTATCTATGGTCAACAGGTAGAAATTAACGATGACCTATGAAACACAATTTCCTCCCATAAGTGAGCCATTCAGATTTAGTATGTTTGTTACAAGTTGGACATGCCATTTTTTCCTTAGTACTCCAATTTGAAAAATTTTCATAAGCTGGGAAATCATTTATTGTCCATAATACGACAGCATGCATCTTGAACGACTTGCCTGTTGATGAATCAAATGTAACAACCTCATTCTCCTACAAATCTTTCAATTCTGCAATTAATAGCTGTAAGTGTATGCCTATATCATTTCCCGATGATCTCGGACCTGGAATTAGCAAACTCATCATGAAATATGGATTTTTCATACACTTCCACGGTAGTAGTTTATACGGCATAAGTACAACTGGTTATGTACTATGACTAGTACTCATATTCCCACACAGATTAAATCCATCTGTTGTCAACCCAAGTCACACATTACGCTATTCTTCAGCAAACCATGGGTGTTCCTTATCAAATTCCTTCCACACCTAGGAGTCAGCAGGATGTGATAAACATCATCGTTCCTAACTCTGGCTGATGAGTGCCATATCATGTTTACAGCTGTTGCACGTGACATATATAATCGTTGTAATCTAGGTGTCAATGGAAAGTGGCGTACTGCCTTTTGCGGCACATTTTGTTTGTCAGATATCCATATTGATTCGTGGCATATGGGGCATTCGTTCAACTGCTCATTCTCTTGCCAAAATAATATGCAGTCATTCTTACATGCATGTATTACGTTGTAATCAAATCCAAGGCATCGTTTCAATTTTTTTGCTTCATAGAAGTTACGAGGTAAATATTATCTGATGACAGTGCCTCCTTAAACAACCCGAGTAACATATTGACAGCCTTAATTGATAATCAGCACATTGATTTTATGTGAAGTAGTCTTACGGTAAATGACAACTTACTGTGTCTTATGCATATTAGATATAGCTCACGTTGTGAATCATTCCACAATTGTGCAAAAGTGTTATGACCCCCATCATTTGAACTTGATGTGTCTGTGCCACCTTCATTCATAAACATTCCCGCACCGATGTCACCTAACATTTCCGCCATATCCTCATCATATTCATCTCCAACAACATATGGTTGTACATCTTCATCGATATCTTCTTCTTCATGTGGAACCTCGAATGAAGTTGGATATAGTTCGTCGTGTACGACCCAATCAATATAACCCTTGTCAATACCTTTTACAAACAGATGCTCTCTCACCAAGTCTATCTTATGAGAGCGCAAATTCCTGCATTCTTTACATGGGCATCTAATACGCCCATCACTATCACATGTACCCAATGCAAACTCTAAGAATTTCTTAACACTTTCAACATATACATTGTAATTCTGACTCAATCGATTGCTAACTCGCATCCAACTCTTATCTATGCTGACTATCTTCATTATAAACAATCACGTGTGCATCAACAAACAAACATGTATCATGTATCATGTATCAATTAAAGAGTATGCCACCTTACACCGGGTAATTGGTCCTATCTCATTCGGAATTATAAGATTATAGTCGCAAACCTATCATCTATAATCTGTCATGTCCAACAAAATTTAAGCAGCATCTCCCCATAGTTTTCCAAATATGCTCGTCTGGTTGTGTGCACTGACGATTAACACGTCCATACACCATCACCAAAATCTTAATGCTAGACGTATAACAGATATAGATCTATAGTTTGCGAGAATGATCTTACAATTTCAAACTGTCTACTCTAGACAATTCAAGAGTTATCAATCTTTTAATTCATCCGGATTGATAACTCTCGAACGGGTCTAAGGTTTATTTTGATGAGCAAGCAATACAAGATATGCTAATTAAAAGTCAATTGATTAATTAAAATATTTAGTATTTAAGTATTATTAAATCTTAACTATTTGTATTTTAAAACATAACTTTAATTTTATTAATTTAAATATTTAGTATTTAAGAATTATTAAATCTTAACTATTTGTATTTTAATTAACCTTCAATTCATTAATTTAAATATTAAGTATTTAAGTTCTATTAAATCTTAACTATTTTTATTTTAATTAAAATTCATTTGATTAATGACAATTTTAAGTATTTAAGTATTATTAAATCTTCATTATTTGTATTTTTTTAAAATTCAGTTGATTAATTTAAATTTTAAGTATTTGTTCAATTATTAAATCTTAATTATTTGTATTTTAAACTAAATTCATATACTTAATTTAAAGATTAAGTATTTAAGTATTATTGAATCTTAATTATTTGTAGTTTAATTAATATTGACATTGATAGATTTAAAGATTTAGTACTATGCTAATTTGTAATTAACATTTTAACACTGATCAACATAACATTCAAACGGTGAACAGAACCGTTTGAACATACTATTAACGTTCGAATGGTAATTGTGTACCCTTCGAATGGGTCTGGAATAGATTCCAGTCGTCTTCAACCTCCGAAAATCCCAACATATATGTTACTCATTACATCAAAGAAAGCACACAATATCACGAACTCAGTGCAACAAACGAAAACACTCATTCAAACTAAAATGAGTCAAAGATAGCATAAATACCTTGTTTTGATAGATGAAATTGCAAGAGCACACGTTATGCCCAAAACCTTAAAAAACTCTTCAAAAAACAGTAAAAATAACCTCTTAATCTGAAAATATACGAGATGGATGAAAGCTATTAATATTTGGGGGCTGGATTGAGAGAGAATGGCGCTGGTTGGAATGTATTGAACTGGGAGCGGTGAGACGAGCGCGAGATTGTGAGGTCCTATCATCTAATTGTAGAACATTTACATTCGAATGGTCACTTACTAACCGTTCAAACGTGAAATTATTTTGCGGGAAGATTTTCCCCCTTGATTTTAAGATTCGAACGTGAAATATTACGTTCGAACGTTAATATCCTGGGTACAAAAATGTTCAAATGCTTATTAATAAGTGTTCAAACGATTTTCACACCCTTGGTCTGTGTTTTTTTTTTTTTTTTTTGCACTATACCTTTAAATAAAATAACAACATTAATATCTAAAATTAACATATATGCTTGATTATATATTATAACCAAATATTACTATGTTACTAAGCTATAGTATATTACTATGTTGATATTAATGTTGTTATTTTATTAAATATTACTATGTTACTAAACTATAGTATATTACTATGTTAGATATTACTATGCTACTAGCATTTAGAGTGTATTCTAATTAAACTAAAACTAAAATATAATATGTTAATATATTAAACTATATATAACATATATATACTATCATATATAGTGTCATCTATAGTGTTAGAATAGAGAGTGTCATCTAATTAACTTATAACTAAAATATAATATGTTAATATACTAAACAATTCATATCATGCATTTACTATAAAATATATGTGATCTTTAATATCACATATATGTTATATAATACTATTATATAGAGAGCTCTATATAGTATACTATATTATACTACATCATATAACTTATACTATATATAATATAATATAATATAATATAATCTATTAAATGAAAATATACTTTATACTATATTAAAAATAATAAATATAGTAATTATGAAAAATTATAATGATAAAAATATCATCTTTTAACAATAACCGTAATTACAGCTAATACATTCGAACGATAAGTTAATATCGTTCGAACGGTATTGTATATATAAGTTGCCACGGGCGTCATTTTCATGAAAGCCAAACGTGTGCATTTCGTACGTTCTCTGTCGTTAACCGTCGATCTCCACTATTCAACGCCGTCTTCGCCGTCGTAAACAGTACTCACTCGAAGCCTCTTCCTCTACGTACCGGTATTCTTCTTTTTCAAAACATTTTACCATTTAGATTTAGGTTTTTGATGGATTATTTGTTTGAATTAGGATATACTGATTCATCCATCAATACTCACCATAGATTTGCTTTAATCCTTTGTAGAAATGTTTATTTAGATTTCTATTTGATTTATTTTGTTGAAAAATCCATGAAATCGAAGGATTCTATAGATTTCAATGGCTCAGTCGACTAGTCTGGAATCTCAAATCGATTCGAATACCGTTTGAACGCTATAAATAGTGTTCGAACGGTATTCACTAACCGTTTGAACGTTTATTTAGACGTTCAAATGTTCAACCCAAAACAATGCAACCATTCGACCGTTCATGTAAATAGCGTTCGAACGGTATTCAAAGTTTGAACATTGTTTTAGACGTTCAAACGTTATGGCCAAGTGGCAACCCATTCGATCGTTCATGTAAACATTTGAACATTACAGTGACCGTTCGATCTCTATGTTAGGTGTTCGAACAGTAAATGTTATACATTTGAACGTTGTTTTACACGTTCAAAATGTACAGTTTTACCGTTCGAGCACTATTTTAGACGTTTGAACGGTATAAAAGATTTTAATAATATTTATTATTTTTTTTTTCATATTATAGTTCCAATCAATTTTAATTAAAAATAATTTCTATATTATAATACAATTAATGTAGTAATTTAAAAATATAAAATTTAATATTAATGTTTCTATTAATATTAATCACATTAATATTGAATAAAGTGATATTATTTATTAAAAGTTATTTTGTTCACAATGTCTCACTTTATTAAATTGCTATTCGTTGATGTGTACTATGAATAGTTTTTTAATGTATTTTTATTGTTAATATTGTATATCTAATTTTTAATTGTAAATTTCAGGTTGATTATAATATCTTCTTCTAGGGCGGGATGTAAGCGACGTAATCCTGGTGAGAATAGTAGTGGTCTGGTCAGGGAGAGGATTGTTTCACTGGAGCGACCAATGAAGATTTCTGATTTCCAGAATCTTGTCTGGGAGGGTCATTCACTGCCATCAGTCTTCAGTAATCATGGTTAAGAACCTATCCTAGATGCGCGAGAGGAAGCATGGGAGCCAGTCTCCTATATTGACATTGTTGCTGAGTTCTATAGAGAGCTCGGTAGTGCCAGCCTAGATGACGAAGGAGCCTGCAGGATCTTTGTCCGAGGAGTACCCGTTGTATTTTTACGGGATGGACTTGCTGAGCATCTCGGTATTCGTAGGCTGCTAGATGCATATTCGAATGTGGTGCCTAGAGAGTTTGATCCTTCAGCTAAGGCAGAGACAGCTGAGGAGGAGGCATCAGTTTATACTGATGAAGTCGATACCCTTGCTGATCATGAGGTGAGAGATTTGGTTGTTAGTCCAGATGCTCCACAAAATGACGGGATGAAGAGCATCAAGCAGGCAGATTTATCTTCTTTCTTCAAGATTTTGAATTTGATAATTGCCAACAACATTGACCCTCGGCAGTACAAGACAGAGGTTGGCATTGATTGGAGGAAATTTATGATACGGGTCGCTCGTGGCATTCCTATCGACTTGGTAGGGTATATATTCGATAGGATTCGATCAGAGTCTCGGTACATTGCGATGGATATACTGCCACTCGGAATCCTGATCACCCAATTTCTGCTGTTTGCTAGTGTTGTGCCTGATGTTACCGAGCATAAATAGGAGTCGATAGGACTAATAAATAGCACCACCCTCTCACGCAGCATGGGACACTCAAGACTACATCTTCGTGGACATGTTCCAGAACCGGTTGATCCTCAGAGAGATACAGAGCTGGGAGATCATAGAGTATCAGCTGCTAAGACATCCACACAGGCCGAGGTATCAGTAAACAATGTTACTCGTGAGGAGATGGCCGAGATTGTGCGTGCAGCGATCAGCGAACAGACATCAACGGTGATCGATGCAGTGCGTATGGAGATCCATTCTGCTGTGTCTGTGCTTCGTACACAGTTTGATGCCATGTCTGCGACTCAGGTCACCATCAGTACTCGGCTGACACAAATAGAGAAACATATAGTTGCAGTCGAGGAAGTGTGCAAAGACTTGGGGTCTTAATTAGTACCTTCTATCTTTTATTTATTTATTTTTTGTTTTAAGCATGCACAATATTTTGTGTTTTGTAAATTCAGTATTTAACTATGAAATAGTATTATTTTATATTTTCTGAACCAATTATTAATTTATATTATTTGTTTACCAGAAGACTAACACAAGAGGGGGGGTTATTGAGTTGTATTAAAAAAATAACAATTATAAATCAAATATACATTATAAAATATAAATAAAATATGAAATAGTAATAAATATAAAGAGTGAGGGTAAGAGAAGAAAACTCAGTATGTTAACGAGATTCGGCCCTACTGCCTACGTCCTCGCCTCAAGATACACCTTGAGAATTTTCAAATTCACTATTCAACCTCTTTCAGGTGAAGATAGAAACCTATTACGCCTTTGAACAATACTGCTACAAAGGATCCGTGTAGAACAGCCTCTACACTTACAATTACCTTACACGTGGTGATTCAACTATTCTCTGTATAGAACACTTTCTACACGCACAAGGGTTATACACACCCTTTTACTGATACAAGAGCTCATAGTGGGTAGGTTATCAAAAAACACTCCTCAATGAGTGGAATAAGAACAATACAGCGTAAACTATATCTCTCAAAATGAACAAGAATTAAGGCTCAATGCTTAGAGAAGAGAGAATGAAAGTTTTGAATGAATGTTATATGCTCTTGGTATTGTAAATGTGAAGCTCTCAAATGATCTATTTATAAGCATATGAGACTTCATATTCAAATTTAAAAAGATTCACGTCAAAAATAACATCATTCATTTTTTCAAAAAATTCAAATAAAATGTTCTTCTTTTTCAATTGTTAAAGACAACATCATTCATTTTTCAAAAATTTCAAACATAATCTTTTACTTTTGGCATATGACAAAATGAGCATACTTTACTTTTCAAATATTTCAAACATAATCTTTTACTTTTTACATATGACAAATGGAGCACACTTTACTTTTCAAAATTTTCAAACCTAATCTTTCTACTTTTTGCATATGACAAAAAGAGCACACTTTACTTTTCAAATATTTCAAAAAAAAAATCTACTTTTTGTATAAGTCAAAAAAAGTATCAATCACTTTAGAAAATATTCAAATAAAACATGCACATGTGAAAAATGACAATCAATCATCTTTAATATTTTCAAAGTTCAAACCTTTAATCAAGACATGCACATGTAAAAGATGACAATCAATCATCTTTCAAAATTTTCAAATTTAATTTTTAAAATATTCATGCACATGTGAAAAATATATTTTAATACTTTATGATAAAATATTAATTTTGAGTCTTAATCTTAATTTTGAATTTTTAAGATATTTACAACATTACTCTATGACTTTAATGTAAATTTGTTCCCTTCTTACTCATGCTTGTTTCCTTGATGTGCTTGACTTCATTATGTAGACAACTTGAGCTTGAGACTTCTTTATTCTTTGAATTCATTTGTTATCATCAAAATCTATGTGTAGATATATAATTACACAAAGTTTGAAACATTGGGTTCAACAATCTCCCTCTTTTTGATGATGACAAATACTTGATAGAACCTGAAACCTGTATTAATACTTAAACTCCCCCTGAAAATATGCATTAGTTTTTCAAGTAAAAGTATAAATATAATTCTAAGCATATATAACAAGTTTAGCAATTCAAACAATGTTAATGTTCTACTTTAACACTTCTCCCCCTTTTGGCATCATTAAAAAGGATCCGCAGCAAGTAAATGGACTAAAGAAAACGGTACATTAGTAGAAACTGTAAATAGTAGAAAAAATGGATTCGTCTGTGACCCGACAAGTGTGGCTAGAGATTTGAAAAAATCACCTAATGTTGTTGAAAAATGAGATTGAAGGCTCCGAGTTTCTAAAAAAATATCATTTTCACCGATCGGTAAAAAAAATCACATTTCTCTTTGACTTGGATGATAGTTCGTCTTGTTCTTTATGCTATCTCTATAAAATCAATCTTAAAGTTCATCCAATCCTTAACTTTTATGATGTTAGTAAAACGAGTTTGCATACTAGAAATAGATTCATCATCATTCATCTTAAACATTTCATATTCATGAGTAAGAACATAAATTTTTGATTCCTTAACTTGCAAAGTTTCTTCATAAGTAACTTCCAAGTTATCCCAAATTTCTTTTGCCATAGCACAAGTCACTATTCTATTAAACTCATTTCCATTGAGAGCATTAAATAATAAATTCATAGCAGTTAAATTCAAAATATAAAGTTTATCGTCTTCACAATCAAATTCTTTTTCTTCCTTTTTGATCTTTACTCCATCAACCACTTTTGTTGGAATATAAGGTCAATTTACAATACATTTCCAGATTTCTCAACCTTGAGCCTGAAGGAATATTCTCATTCTAACTTTCTAAAATGAGTAATTATCTCCACAAAAGAGTGGAGGCCGACTGCTAGATTGACTTTCCCCAAATGAAATTGCAATATTAGCCATAAGATCTTAACTCAAAAGATAGTTAATCTTATAATAGAGTTTTTTATTCTGATACCAATTGTTGCCCAGATGACTAATACAAGAGGAGGGTGAATTGAGTTGTATTAAAAAAATAACAATTATAAATCAAATATACAATATAAAATATAAACAAAATACGAAATAGTAAAAAATATAAAGAGTAAGGGTAAGAGAAGCAAACTCAGTATGTTAATAAGGTTCAGCCCCACTGACTACGTCCTCACCTCAAGCTACCCCTTGATGATTCCCAAATTCACTATTCAACCTCCTTCAGGTAGAGATAGAAACCTATTACACCTTTGAACAACACCGCTACAAAAGATCCGTGGAGAACACCCTCTACACTTGCAATTTGTCACAACCCCCAGGAGATTTGCTCGGGACCACATCTCGGCACGACCCATTGAGGGTCAGCACAATTATATGGCTAGTCTGCTTGCATGCATTGGCTCAAACCATGACACGCAGCGGGCGAGCTTGGAGGCTACTGACCGCGCGCAGACCATGCGTGCAGGCTTGCACGTGCCCTTGAGCGTGCATCTGTGCGCATGCCCCCACACCACTTAGAGGGACACGTATGCATCAGCTAGCCATGCCGCACCACCCTGGCTCACCATCAGCCAGCCATGCCGCGCACCACCATGGCTCACCACCCATCAAGCCATGACCGCACCACCTGACCATGGATCAACCTGACCACCGTGCACCACCTAGCCCACCATGGGCCATGCATGCCACGGCTAGCCTTGGTCCATGGCCATTATCTTGTTATTTATTTTATTTATTTTATTTATTTTATTTATTTATTTTCTAGGGACCTATTGGAGATTTTCAATTTGTTTTTCTTATAAATAGGACCTCCTTCATTTGCTTTAGGATCTTTTGGCAAACTCTTAGAAGGAAGACTATTGTTTGAGAAATCATAAACTGGTGCCTTTGCACTTAGGCTTTTTGGGTGCAATTCGTGAATCCCAAAGAGAGAATCACACTTTGCAATTCTTTGAATAAGTGTGATTCATCTATCTTGTTCTTGCAACTTGGTGCAATTCGTGAATCCAAGTTGTGTTTATCAATATATAAGGTTTATTCATTACTTGTGCAATCCCTGAATCAAGTAGTGATTTATCCTTGTTTATGTTTTTGATTCATTCAATTTCATTAGTATTTTGCTATTGTTCTTGAGCGTTCTTCGTTGTTCTTAAGTGTTCTTCATTTTGCACTTGAGTGTTCTTCATTGTTCATGCATGTTCTTCATTGTGTTCATGCGTGTTCATCATTGTTCTTAAGGAGTTCATATCATATTTTGCTCATCCAATCCATCCAAGCCTCAAAATCGCCCACCACTTGTGTTTGTCAACTTTCCATAGTTGATTGCTTCATCCATTTTACCCTAGCCGCCCCCTACATCTTCCAATTAAGATTCCTATCATTTAGGAATCCTAATTGATCCTTAAAATCACTCCCATAATCAGCCATTCATATCTCCATCATATCCTAAGATTTTAGGAAGGTCATCTCCAAGATTTAAGAAAGTTTGACTTCCAAGATTTTAGGAAAATTCCTAAAATCCCTCCATCACCAAAAATTCGGCCAACCCTAGCTTGCCCACTCCACATCACTCATCTTCCATCCTAGCCACATATCTTACATCTTCCAAACCCTAAACACAACTTCCAAACCCTAAACCATCTTCCAAGTGGTGCCTACACTAGCACACACTTGTGACGTGCGCCCCTCATCCTTGAACCACACAACCCTTCATCTTCCATCATTTCATATACCCATCTTAGCCTAAACACTTAAACCCACCATCCCCAAGTGGTCATATTGACCACCTTTGCACGTGAGCCAAGCAAGAGAGGAACCAAGGTTCGGTCATCACAAGGCCACCATTGGTGTGGAGGACTTGGTGTTTTGAGTCTAGATCGAGGACCCCAACACTAATCACCTTACACGTGGTGATTCAACTATTTCCTGTGTAGAACACTTTCTACACATACAAGAGTTATACACACCATTTTACTGATACAAGAGCTGATAGTGGGTAGGTTATTAGAAAATACTCCTCAATGAGTGGAATAAGAACAATATAGTACAAACCATATCTCTCAAAATGAACAAGAATTAAAGCTCAATGCTTAGAGAAGAGAGAATGAAAGTTTTGAATGAATGTTGTATGCTTTTGGTGTTATGAATGTGAAGCTTTCAAATGATCTATTTATAGGCATATGAGACTTCATATTCAAATTATTTAAAAGGATTCACATGTCAAAAACAACATCATTCACTTTTTAAAAAAATTCAAATAAAATGTTCTTATTTTTCAATTGTCAAAAACAACATCATTCATTTTTCAAAAAGTTCAAACCTAATTTTTTACTTTTGGCATATGACAAAAGAAGCACACTTTACTTTTCAAACCTAATCTTTTACTTTTTGCATATGACAAAAGGAGCACACTTTACTTTTCAAAATTTTCAAACCTAATCTTTCTACTTTTTGCGTATGACAAAAGGAGCACATTTTACCTTTCAAATATTTCAAACAAAAACATCTACCTTTTGCATAAGTCAAAAAAAGTATTAATCACTTTTGAAAATATTCAAATAAAACATGCACATGTGAAAGATGACAATTAATCATCTTTAATATTTTCAAAGTTCAAACCTTTAATCAAGATATGCACATGTAAAAGATGACAATCAATCATCTTTCAAAATTTTCAAATTTAATTTTCAAAACATTCATGTACATGTGAAAAATGTATTTTAATGGTTTATGATAAAATATTAATTTTGAACCTTAATCCTAATTTTGAATTTTTAAGAGATTTACAACATTACTCTATAACTTTAATGTAAACTTGTTCCCTTTTTGTTCATGCTTGTTTTTTTAATGTGCTTGACTCTATTGTGTAGACAACTTGAGCTTGAGACTTCTTTATTCTTTGAATTCATTTGTTATCATCAAAATCCATGTGTAGATATATAATTACACAAAACTTGAAATTTTGGGTTCAACATTATTCATATTATTTAATTAACCAATTTCTTACAATTGCTAGTTAATATAAATATAACTCTGCAAAAAAAAAACTCTGGTCACTGTTCGACCCCTTCAAATCATGTTTGAACCGTGTTGATATATCATTTGAACAGTTAAACTTTAACGTTTGAACGATGCATCAATTTCTCTCTAAAAAAATTTACTTAACACGCCAAAATTACGTTCGAATGATACAATTTATACGTTCGAATGGTGAATCTTTAGTGTTCGAATGGTTAACTAATTTGGGACAAAATATTTCGTCCCTAACTAGATCGTTTGAACATATTCGAACGGTCTGGACATTCCGTCATTTTTTGGGAACAAAATTCATATTTCATTCCAAAATCTAACTTTTTAGGACAATTTTCATTTCGTCCCAAACCAAAATTGTCCCAAAATCTCTTTTTCGTTGTAGTGGTGGTCTCAGGCCTATGATGGTCATTTCTAATCGTCAACACCATCTTAAACAAAGACTAGGGCTGTATAAGAACCGAAGAAACTGGCTGGGAACCTACCAGACCAACTGTCGGAGCTGGGAACCAGCAGAAAACCAGCAGAAAACCGGTCAGCTGGCTGTAGGATTTAAGTCAAACCGATGTCGACCGGTTCAGTCCCGATTCGCTCCCTGGGAAAACCGCTGAACCGACCGACGTCTTTTCCTTTTTTTTTTTTTATTCCGTATATATAGGCTCAAAACGACGTCGTTTCACTTATTTAAGTGAAACAGTGCGTTTAGATCCCACAGTTTTAAACAAACACTAAGGAAACGGTGTCGTTTAGTGTGTTGATACCAAACGGCATCGTTCTGGCTAGGGTTATTTAAATCAACTCCACCTTTCTTTCTTCTTCGACTCCAGTATCCTCTTCATCGTCACTCACCCAGGTGGCCATGTGCACACAGAGCTCTCTCTCGACTCTCACCTCTATGCTCTCTCACCATCGTCACGAACTCACGTCCTCCTCAACTCCTCCTCTTCGATGTCACTCGCCGCTGCTAGCCACCACCTCCTCCACTCTCGTCAACGAATATCACTTCTAACGTAAGCCTTCATAACGCCATCTCCTCCACCTTTCATAACGCCACACACAGACTCCCTCTCATCTCCCGATTGAAATTTTTTTTTTCGATTGAATTTTTTTGTTGAATGTTGTGAACCGATGGAATGCCGATGAACCGACAGAAACCGGCCGAAACTACGCCGGCCGGTTTTTCCACCCTTTATCAATCAGTTTGGGTCGAGCTTTTATCCTGAAAATCGTGTCGGTTAGGTTTCGGTTTGGGACTGAAACCGAACCGTGGTGATCGGTTTTCACCCTAACAAAGATGGATCAACTAGACAGGTTGTGCTCGCGATGCTATCTAGATCATTTGCTTTGTGTTCTTGTACCTTATAAACTTTGCTTGCTTTCTATCTTGAGGTTTTTTTTTTTTGGGTTCATTTTGGGCCATTATCTTTGCACACCATTATTGTTGTTTGCTTTGTTAATACTATTATTGAGAAGCATTTTTATATTACGATTCCTAATGTACTGATCTTTTGAACAAAACGAGCTCAAGAATTAGATTTTGAATAAATTACACATATTGTTGTACATGGAATGCACTTTTTGTAGTTTTTCATGAAATGCTTAGGGCCTATATATATATTGTAAGAATTTATGTTAATATACACAACAGAAGAAATACCTCAAGGATAATCTGTGTAGTTGTTCCACGAGTGAATCCAGTACTCAAACCGATTTCTCCTTCACTCGGTGTGTGAATCTGCTACATAGATAAATCTAGAGACATACTCAAAATGCCCACAACATAAGAATTTTCATTCACTGAATAGAGAGATGATTTCAAGAGATAAGTCTGCCAAGAGTTAGAGGACTGATTTATCAGTCCTCTGCATCGCTCCATGTGGTAACCGTTGGCTGGCCATTTATAGCCAGCTAAAGTTACAACCCTTGACTCTAGGCATAACGCCTGGCATTACTCCAGGCGTTATGCCTGGCATCCCAATAAGGGAAGAGGCAAGGGCACGCCCACTAAAAGTGCCCCTGCTTTATTACATATATAAAAGAATCCCATCGGAGTCTGCCTTATAAATTAAAACTATACTTAATTCATAAAACAAACTCATGCATGATAGTGTAGCAATCTGCTTTCAATGCCTAGCATTAGAAGGCAAGAAGAATGAATGCCATGAAACATACAATCAATTATGTTAAAAAGATGCATGTTACTTGTAACAACCCTACAAACATAATTCTTTGCTACTTATCAAATAATTATAATGATCAAAGGACAAGCATGTTCCCTAAGGAGCTTTTTGACCTGATCATTAGGTATATGCATCTATTACTTTTCAGAAAAATTAATGGATAATGCTTCCCTACCTTGTCCTGCAAAACTTCCTTGTTTAATTTGTGGCCGGTCTCATCTGACTGGTGAGCTGTATCTCAAATGACATTTTCTACCGCAATAATCGTTTGGAGGGAAGTACTTGTGAATTCAAGAGCCACTTAGTGCATGTGTGCGGTGTCACTCATCTAATAATTAGTAGGGCTCGGGCTGATAGTAGTCGTAGAAGTGATGTCCCGAAGCCCAGCTATCAACCAATCGCGGGTCCTAGAGTGCCTGTCAAGGGCGCTGGTACATACCCCATGTGATCATCACCACCTGCACCTCACATCTCGGCACAATGGAACATGAAACCCACCTGTGGTCTCAACTAAATCCGCATGCATGCGTTGTAAGTAATTCAGCAGAAATGCAAATTACAATGGTAGAGATTCTCTATAACTTACATCAGAAAACCAAGTATGATCTATGGTAAGTAGACTACCACAGATGATGGGACTCTGATCTTCATATGCATGCTCATACTTATCAACTCAATTAAAGAGGTTAGAACCTAACCAATACAATGTTCGATATTAACCAACCCCCCCCCCCCAAAATAAAAAAAAAAAAGTCACAGATTACAAAAGGTAAAGCATTTTCTTAAAATGGGATGAGATGTTTAATCCGGTAAGAAAGGATTCTCTCACAGTTTTCCTTGGCAACACAATAGATAAGGATTCATACAAATTTTGTATTAGACTAATGATGCTTTTAATTCAATTCATTACCTGCAATGATATACAGATTGAGAGGCGGATCTAGCAGTGTCAGGATTTTAAGATTATGCTTTGAAGATAGTATGCTCAAAATAGAAACAAAACATATAATACATATAGATTATGCACATTGGTTGTTCGCATGTAATACGACAAACATGCACCTTATATATGTAGCTTGCACAAAAATATATTCACGAACTTTTAGGTCTCTATTCATACATACATACATATTATCCAAAAATCTGTTGAAGAAAAAGGGGGTCAGATGGGTAGGGTTTGGTGGGGGCTAAATGGACCTCCCCTTCTAAGAAACTCTCCATAGAGGTAGATGGGAAGATTTAACTCACCATCCTCCAAGGACCATATATCATTGTGATAACCTTTTCAATATTGCTCGATCGTGAAAATGTTTTGAGAGCTTTTGGTCATGAAAGAGACAGAATACATATAGATTATTTCATTACATAAAGCTAGCTTTAATCATGCGTCTATTTCTGTCGTATGTCTTTATCTTAAAATTTAGATAGAAAACTAATGAATTGAAATCTCGGAATCTAAAATTTACCAGATATTTTTCCTTATCCTTTAGATCACATTGTATTTTTGAATTTACTTGAAGTCATGTTAACTCCTAATATTCTATTTATCATCGTAAACGCTGGCTTTATGCATAAAAGTTTATCAATTGAAAATGACAGGAAAGAAACCAACATTTTCCCGAGTCCTTTCTTATTTTGTTTCTCCCCTTGTCATGCCATTTTCATGTCACTGGAGACTAGACGCAGATAATGCTCATCATAACACGTGACATCCAAAGAGTGGTGTCTCTTAATTAGATGGGTCCCATTCCTATACAGATCATTGATAATAATGTAGGATGGAGCCCACCAGTTTTGGACTTCAGAAGCCCAACTGATGAACAAACCACACCCAGTCCCTGGTACCCATCCCATGGTCGGTGGCCAGGACGAGGCCTTATTAAGATCCGGTGACAGCCGGGCACGTACGCTCTGAAATTCAGATTCGAGCTTCCACCATATTTTTTTATAATTTCACGTGAGATTTAATCTATATATAATTAATAAAATATGTAATCTAATATTTTACTAATTCACATTAACATATTTTTTTTATTCTCTTTTTTGCAGATTAAATCAGAAAAATTATATTTTTGGAAAGAATCAGACTAATTATCCCCATGTGACATAACTGAGAATCAAAAAGAAAAAGAAAGAATAGGGTTTCTTTGGATACTTAGAATTTTATATTTGTAAATAATAATAAAATATTTTATGAATAGTGGTAAAATTATTTGAATTAAGATATTTTATTAAGTTTTAGAAAATAAGAGAGAAAATGTTGAATAAAAATATTATAAAATTGAAATTTTGCTAGAATATATTTTTTGAATATTATATTTATTTTGAAATTTGAAAAATTTGTATAGAATATATTTTTTTCATACTATATTTATTTTAAAATTTGAAAAAGTTGTATTATTTTTTTTTATTTTATTATAAAATTCAAGAAATTTGTAATGATTATAGGAAGAATTTGAAAATTTAAAATTGAAAAGTATCTATATTTTAGTGATGTTTAGGAAGAAAATTATGGAAAATCTTAAAATGAGATGAGATGGTTAATTGTATTCCCAAATAATATCTAAGGAAGTAAAAGTTGAATAAAAATATTATAAAATTAAAATATTATTTGAATATAATTTTTTAATATTATTTTTATTTTAAAATTAAAAATAAAAATTTTGTATTGTATAGAAGTTTGAAAAAATTATAATGATTAGATAATAATTAGATGAAAAAGTTAAAAATTAAAAAATATTTTATATTTACAGGATTTTTAAGAATAAAATATTTAAAAAATATTTAAAAACATATGAAAATACACGTTAATAAGGGCACGCAACGTCACTATTCCTGCAACTTTGGTCAATATCTTGTGAATGTCATATATTTCGTGTCCTATTCCTTTAACGTAAGCAAGCAGTAATTTTGGCTACAGCATTGCATGCAAATCATACTATTTAGATGGATATAGATCATTGCAGGAAATGAAGTGTAAGTATCTGATGAGGTGCTGAGTCAGTCAGAGGACCTACTTCTAGTCTGCATTAAATTATTCCACGTCAGCTTTTCAGAATCCCCATGTTATTTCTTTCCTTTCTTGTTTTTACCCCCACCCCCCCCCACTGAACTTTCTTTATTTCTGAGCTAATAATCTCCTGCATGCATGTGTCGTTTTCTTACTTAAATGTTCTTCCTCTCCCCACAAACACTTCCCCATATATATGAAGAGGCGGCCGGGAGACACAGAAAGCTAGAGATCAGGCTGAGCGCGCTCTTGAAGTCGACGCCATTGCTTGCATATCATTTCGGCTACCTTGTACTTTGATAATAAGCATCGTTACAGAAATGGGCGAAGTAAGTTAGTTTATTTCTTTCATGGATCCTAATGCTGCTAAAAATGAGTGGTTTTAGGTAATATGTTGTGATCATGCTGTTTGTTTTTATAACTGATGAACAGTTCTGCGTGGTAATAGGAAAACAAAGAACAGGATCAGAAGAAAAAAGAAAGCAGCACAGAAGATCAGAAGCTGGCCGGAGAAGAGAAAATGGAAGAGAAGCCACAGGAGATTGTGCTTAAGGTTGATATGCATTGTAAGGCCTGTGCGAGGAAAGTGACGAGTGCCTTGAAAGGATTTGCAGGTCATAATTTTCTTTTACTCGTTCAATGTCCTAGCCCTTTTTTAATTCTCCACTCTCTAAAACTGTAGAAATGCATGAATGAGGACTGGAAAACGTGAGCACGCAGTCATGAATATGGTCACATTTAAAATTTTAAAAAAAAAAAATTCAAAAAAATGTTGAAGATTCAGATATATGTGTGACTGAAAAATTGAAGTGTCAAGCCAGCTAATGGATCTTCGAGGCTGATGAGAAGACAAGATCCCAGCCGGCACTTTAAAAAAAGAGTCTTAAGCCCAAAAAATTATGAGTCTCTATTTCATTCGATGTAAAATATGGGCTGTTTTATTTATTTATTTATTAATGTAATCATTTTTGGAAGTACAACAATTAAATTATTACATGTTTCATATTAAGCAGATGCTATCTATTTAACTTTTTAAGGAAAGACATCATGATGAATACTCGTGATTAATGTAATGATTTCAATATATATTAATTAATTAATTAATTAATTCACTACAGAAATAATGAGTATTTGTGAAGAGTTATTTGCAATGAAAATGACTATTGATGATAAGAGTAGACTCATTTTGATAGAAAATAGTCATTTTGATTGAAAATACTTGGTAGCAAATAAGCAATTTTATTGTAGTATCCACTAAGTTAAGCTATGTTTGGATACTAATAACTCTCAAAACTTCTCAAATATAGTGTTATTACGGAACATCAATTAAACACAAAACATTTTTTAATTTCAAGTTTTTGACTTTTTCATTCAATCATTAATTATCTAATCATTATTCGAACACAAAAATCAATATAATTTTTATAAATTTCAAAATAAAAATTTTGTTTAAAAATTATTTCAAACAAGATTTTAATTTTATGATATTTTAATTCAATTTTTTTTTCTCTCATTTATCAAAATCTAAAACATTTTCACTCAAATCATTTCACTATTATTCATCTTGATAATTGATAAGTTTATTTACTGTTGAACACAACGCCTATGTATTAATGGCACAGCCTACCTAATTTGGTGCATGGACACCGATATATATCTTGATAATTTGTTTTGGTCCATGCATGGCTACCATGCATACATTATAATATAATTGCACGTGCAGAGATTAATTAGGATATTTCAACGTGAATAAAAGTGATAATTAATTGTGGTGACAATCCAATATTAATTATATATAGTTTTCCTAAGATCGGGACTTCCAAGGAGTTTAAAAAAATTGAAATTTTGATAGAGCTCATGGAAAGATAAAATTTTGAAATTAGTAGAATGAGTTTTATGGAGTTCATTTAATATGAGTTTAGATGTGTTCAGATCTTAAGATGAGTTTAGATATATTTATAAGAAATTAAAAAATATTATAGGTCTCGCGTGTAAATAGATGTTAAACTGAAAAAAATTATAAATTTTACGTGTAAAGAGATTTTAAATTAAGATAAATTTAATAATTTAAAAATTAAATATTTAAATACTAAATTTAATTTAAAAATAAACTAAATTGAATTGATATCAATTATATCTCCCTTACAAATGATTACTTATTTTTGCAGGAGTTGAGGGGGTAACCACAGATAGCAAGGCCAGCAAGGTGGTGGTGAAAGGAAAAGCTGCAGACCCCATAAAGGTTTGCGAAAGACTACAAAAGAAAAGTGGCAAAAAGGTTAAGCTAATTTCACCTCTGCCAAAACCCTCTGAAGAGACAAAAGAAGAAAAAATAGAAGAGATCAAGGTGGAAGCTGAGATCAAAAAACAAGAACAGGTAAACTAATCTTGCGTACCAATAGAGCTAGCTAATTAATTAGGTCATGACTACAGTACTATCATTACGCTTGCTAGGTAAAGATAAATGAAAGCAAAATAGAGAAGAGAGTCAAAGGAAAAGATACTTGAAAATTAGTGCGAGTCGATGTTTAGAGTACATTTAGCTAATTATTTATATAATATAATTTTATTTAAAAAATAAATTTTAAAATTTAAATCTTACTAATTAGATCTTTAGTAAATAGTATATTTTACCGGCCAATTTAAGAATAGAATAACTCAAAAAATAATTTACAAAAATTTATTTATTATTTTTGTTTGGATGAAGTTTGGTGGATATGTAGGTTTTTTTTTGTTTTTTTTACTCCCTCTTCCCCTTGCTCACCCTTATCACATGGAAGTACGTCTGCTCTCTCCCCACTTGGGCCACTTGTACTTTTTGATCTTATCACTCTCTGTTCTTTAGAACTTGCCCGTCCTAACGGTCTCAAATTATTATGACCCTTTGCCACAATATACATCTTTTTAAGTGGTTACCGATCTGCAAACAACCCTAAACGTAAAGGAAAAAGAAAGAAGAAATGAGTTGCATTGCAATATCTCGCTACTTTTGATGCCCACGAACTTATATGAGTAGGGTCAGACTGGAGAGGAGACGGTCATCAATGGCTGTCGTATTCATGCTGACATGAAAGTAACCCAACCGACAAAGTCGGCAAAGTAATTAACCCACCCGAGTACGTACGTAGGCACATTTTACATGGCACAGATAATCACTGTGATATCATTGTGAGGCTACCGTGAGCTTTGACCCCACGGCTGCCCGCCTGCTCCCGGTAAGGCAAAAGTTGCTGTACTGAAACTGCTACAATGGGGTTGTCCTTGATCAGTCAACTTTAGCCTAGTTTAATGACAAATTTTAAGGGCCATACACTTGTCCTTATTTACAGCGCAGCAAATATTTTCAAGGCTGCTTGCAGTAGCTTTAGCTGCTATCCTCACTGTCCTTGAGTGCCGCTGGCTGGTCCTGTTGGGTTGATCTTGAGGCAGGAGTCCACTTGCCTTAATTACCAAATAAGCATAACTAAATCAGAGATGGACAAACATTTTTCTTCTTGTTTGTCTAACCCAACTTGTCCCTTTTTTTATATCCATTTCATTATTTTGAGGTTAAATTGTTCAGATTTTAATCGCTTCAATAATTGAAAACAAATATTTAAGGATCCAATGTTTCCGAGGAATTCTATTTTCTTTGTTATGATTATGGGGATTCTTAAATCATATGTACTTTCTGACGAAAAATTGGGATCTTTTGCCAGCCTCCTGCTGTTATTACGGTTGTTCTAAAAGTTCGAATGCATTGCGAAGCTTGTGCTCAAGTTTTACAGAAGCAAATCCGAAAAATAAAAGGTACGAAGTTGCTAGAAAATTTCAAGATTCGACAGCTTGTAAGAGAGTTTAAAATTAAATTCTATATCAAGCTGCAAGCTTGATGGTGTGTGTCTATATGTAACCACAACCATTCCCAATAGTTCTTTACAGACATCGATCGAGCAACCACAAAAAATACAAAATAAAAATAAAAAAGTATATGTGCAGCAATGTGAGATGTTGGTGTATTGCAGGTGTTGAATCAGTGGAAACAGACCTAGCCAATGACCAAGTAATGGTTAAAGGAGTAGTGGAACCAACAAGGCTGGTTGACTATGTGTACAAGAGAACCAAAAAGCAAGCTTCCATAGTGAAGGATGAAGAAAAGAAAGAAGAGAAGAAAGAAGAGGAAAAGAAGGAAGATAAAGAAGAAAAGAAGCAAGATGGTGAGGAAGAAGGCAAGGGAGAGGATGATATGAAGATCAGTACTGATATCAAGCGAAACGAATATTGGCCAACATCCAAGTACTTGTCGGAATACTATGCATATCCTGCTCAGATATTCAGTGATGACAACCCCAATGCTTGCTCAGTTATGTAAATGTAACACATGTTGTGCCTATTGTTGTAGTGCCCTGAACAGCTGTCTATGCAATGTTCTACCTGTAGTTAGATAAAATAATAAGAGAACTTTTTCTTCTTTTAGATAAAATAATTGTGTCCTGTTTTTTGCTCTTGAGGAATGAAATATGTGCCTAATTGATTGTAAGGAGCTACGGTGGTCTGAGTTTTTGAATCAACTAATATAGCAGATGAAGTTGTGAGTATTGCATTCCAAGTAGCTTTAGAAAGTATATATATTCTATCTTAAGAACTTTCAGTTTATATTCTCAAAATGTCAAGATGTCGCCTCACTCCACCTATCAAATAGAATACACATGTTCTACCTATATCTTTCCGAATTGTAGAAACCGTTTTCGGGTCTGGTTGCCACAGACTTGGGGTTGGGGTCTTAGTTTTTTATTGGCAGCTCACTTGTGACACCTTGGTCTTCCATTCTCAAGGTTGGGACTGGGTTTTAACATGCCCATCTACATAATTGTCCCTTTGTGTTACTAGTAGTTTAGCACCTTTGAATTTTGATGCTTGAAACTTTCCTAATTAGCTATCCACTCCCACCGGGCACAAATATGACACCAATAAGATCTTGAGTGCTGCAGTTTGATCTTAAGTTGCTGCTTATGATAGTTATGGGAAGCTCCTGGCTTAGTTCTCTGTTTTCCCTATTTATTAGATCAGGATTTGGGATAACACTAACTCATGTGGCGCTATTTCATGGCAGGTTGGGGTGCTCCTAACTATAAACCTGTCACTGTTGCTTATTCGGAGCTGGGTGAAGAGCAAATTGAATAAGCAATTGCTTGCATTTTGTACATACAAGCGTGACTGTAGGAAGTGATATTCATATGACTCTGTAATGTGATAGATTACATAAATAATTAAGATATGTGCATTTGCAATATTTTCCAACTCGTTATTCTAACCCTCTTATTGGAATCCTATAATACTTTATGGACAAATAGCATATTAAATATTCAATGTTTCATCAAACAGGGATAACACAGCAGAAAATTGCAAAGAGGAAGAACAAACAATAAATCGTAGGATCAAAATGGTAATCAAGCAATTGCTTTACTTGAAGTAATATAGTTGAATTTGATTTTATGCTCCTTCCTAGCTGCTGGGATAACAACCTATTAAAATATATTAACTACATAAAAGAGTTTAAGATTACAAATGTTGACATAGATGTATGTGTTTACCTCTGCAATGACTTATAGAGCACCACTGTCACGTACTTAGCTCTAAACCTATGAGTTGTCCCAAGTGCCACCACTGAGGGGCCACTCTTCCCTTTTTGCATGTAAAGATGATTAAGCACAACGTGTTGAGGTCTTGACAAAGGAGGCGAGATCTCCATGTTGGATGCGGGCATGTTGAGTAAAGTCATCTGCAAATGTGGAGGCACCCATGGTGGCTCCTTGGCAAAATCTTCAGATCCAAGTTGCATATTGTTATAACTTGAGTCTGGGGACTGAGGAGGTTCAAAACTAGAAATGCTTTCAATGTCTTCAGGAACATAATCCTGCATATTACATTAATAAACAATGACTTTCAGTCTAAATTAGAAAATTGCAGCCCCAAAGCACCCAATCATTATTTTCCAACATATTTTGACTAATGTAAAGTTCGCCTGTTTTGTTCTGATAAAAAATTAATAAAAGTATAAAGTTAGCCTGTATGGTAGACTCGTAAATGAAAAAATGACCAAAACAAAAGATTGTGTGATGAGTGCATGCATGTATACACTATTTCCAAAATGCCATACTAAAATGATAACAACACCGCATGCATAGAATAAGAACTAAAAAAATTAATACAGTAAGTGAATCACTAAAATTACAGAGACATCAAGAATGTGAATCTGAAACTGAATCAGAAGCTGCCACAAAGTTCAAGACAAACAGCCAGGACAACAACTATCCTAACCAGCTACCACAGCTGACAAGAAAAATATACTGAGTTGCTTCAACCAGTATCAGGTGAACCACAGGTCAAGAGAAGCTCATTTATGTGCAAATAACTTCACCAGGCCCCCACCACAACGTTAACTCAGTGCTTTGGATATTGATAGTCTGAGCTCATCTTGCATCCATTCATCCCACATGTTTTGTAATTTAATCCACATACTATTTTCATATGGATTACCACAGGTTAAAAGATTGTATTCAGTAGCAGAAAATAAGTTCTCTGTTCAAATCTCAGAAAGAAATATAGAAAGAGCTGGCAAAAGGAAAGGGAATAAATACAACATAGAGCTTTGTTTGGTCATGAAATATTGGGCAAGATGAAAACAAAAAGAAAGTGGGTTGAGATAGTAGGAAATTTCTGGGAAAGTTACATATTTTACAGTCCAAAACAATGTTGAATTGCTAAAAAGAATTGGTCAGAGGGTCCTACGGCGTGGGCATGTGGAAATTTATTCACAATGGCTGGGCAAACTTTCTTGCTAATTGCAGGCTTGCGGTGGGAAGGGGCACTCCAGTCAGATTTGGCATGACACTTGGTGTGGGGATGTTGCTTTGAAGACAGCTTTTCCCTCCCTTTTTAGGATCGTGTTCAATAAGGACGCCGCAGTTGCTGATAAAATGGCCCTCTCCTCTGACTCCACCCAATGGTCAATGAGATTCATTAGAGCTAGGGCTGAGCAGAAATCCAAAAATGTGACTCCGACCCTAGCTCCACTCCGACTCCATAGTCGGAGTTTTTTCTCCAAGGAAAGTCTTGAGTTGGAGGCGGAGGTTGAGTTGATCCAACTCAGCTCCGCTCTGCTCCGATTCCAATACTCCACCTCTGCCTCCGACTTCTCATTCCAACTCCAACTCCGCCTCCGTTCCGATATTGTACATATTTTATAAAAATGTGTTTTTCTATATATTAATCATATAAATATAAGAACATCTAATAATAATGCATAATAACATGTAACATTGTAATACTAATGTATAATAACATGTAACACTAATATATAAATAATAAATTTATAATAACATATAATAACTAAAGTATTGATTATATAGATTTTATATAATTATATCTTATATAGTTAGTTAAACTCAATAATATACTAGCATGGCCCCATTGGTTAATTTGTAAATAAATTTATTTCGGTGCATTTGGAACTTTGTAATTTAATGTATTTTTATTTTTTAATTTTTGAAAGCATGTTAGTACTTGTTTTTAGTCGTATTTTTTGTTGTAATCAAAAGTGAATTATTTAGTTTAGATTGTAATTTTTGAAACAATTGAAATTTGAAAGCTCACACAATTATTTTTTTAAAAAGTTGGCCAAATATGAAGTTAAAAAAAAAAAATAAAACTCAAAATCCGACTCCGCTCCACTCCGCTCTCGGAGCAAAGGATGTGCCTATCGGAATCGGAGTCGGAGGTTGGCCATACCGACTCCAACTTGGTCGGTGCTCGACCCTAATTAGAGCGGCACACGATTGGGAAATGGGAGATATTGCTGATTTTTACAGCGTGTTATACACGCTGAACTCCCATGCAGATGCAGAGGATCGTTTGTTTGGTCATCTACAAGGAACAAGAACTTCTCAGTCCGATCTTTTTTACAAGGTATTATCAACATACCCCCCCCCCCCCCCCCCCCCCCCCCCCATTCCCTTGTAAGTGCATATGGAGGAGTAGGGCTCCCCTTAAAGTGGCTTTTTTTGTTTGGCTAGCATCTCACTGGAAAATTCTGATTCTTGTTAAGCTGAGGAGGCGTGGCCTCTATTTAACAAATTGGTGCTTCAAGTGCAAACATGATAGTGAGTCAGCAGATCGTCTACTTATTCATTGTGAAGTAGTTAAAACTTTATGAGATGAAATCTTCATAAGGCTTAGCATGGCATGGGCAATGCCCAGAAGTTGATAGAGTTATTGGCATGCTGGAGAGGAATTCAGGGTAATGGGCAAATCATAGCTATTTGGAAGATGGCGCCTCTATGTCTGATGTGGTGCACTTGGAACGAGAGGAAGAGTCACTGTTTTGAGGACAAGGAGCGCACACCACCGGAAGTTATCATACCCTGCTAGGCTTCTTCTATTGTATTGAATGGAACATTTTTTTTTATTTTTTTAATGTTAGGGAACCTCTCCAAGGCAGGACCCTTCGGACCCACCTCTGTAGAGTAAACTCCGGTTCCGTGCACCACACCTTCGGAAGTTTCCCTACTCGAAACTTGTTAAATTGCTGGCTTTTCACTAGAGAGTGTGGCCACAAAAGATTGTTTACACCTATAAGGTGTTGAACCTTGGATCTTGAAGGGAGTGATACCCCTTGGGGTTGAATGGAACTTCTTTTAATGATTTCTACGCTACTTTTCGCAGCCCTTAGCTTGTATCTAGGCTCTTTTGGATACTCCCTGTGTACTCGGGCCGTACCTATTTATGTGGATTAATAATACCTTTTCTTACTTATAAAAAAAAAAATAGAGAGAATTAGTCAGTATATCCAAATCCTATTTGTAGAAATAAAGGCTTTGGAAGACTGAGATCCAATGGGCGTAGTTTATATAAAAACCCCTGGTTATATATCTCCAAAAAATCTTAAAATTCACAAATATGGCTTTAGTGTTTCATTGAGACAAACTACACAAGTTTTCAATACTATGATCGTTGCATTCATCTCATATGCAGGCATGAACTAAAAAAGTGAAGATATTAACCTGCAAGTCCACAACATTGTAAGCGTTTCCTGCCTCATCTTGGGCCCAGGGCAAGTCAGGGGCATACCTCCAACGTCCATCGACAATAAACCTGTACTGGTAAACACCAGACGGCAGAACTTTCATTATAGTGAAGTCTTTCCCTGATCTCTGCAGAGGCAATCTGATCAACAAGGTAAAAGGGATATTAGGTGTTTACATAGCATTTTATGAAGCACAAGTAAAATTTAGAAAAAGAAAGAGGAGGGCAGTAAGTTAATGGAACCGTGTCCTCCAATTATCCCATGATCCCTCTACAGCCACTTCCTTGCCATCATAGCTCCATGTAATCATTGTTGGAATTCCTTGCTCACGGTACATATCTTCGTACCCTGAAGCAGTTTGCATCCATGAATGGCTTGAATTGTACATCTCATCAGGTCTTTGTAGAGGAACTACAGGGACCTGCAAAGAGAGAAACAGATAATTACAGGGAAAGACATGCTTTGATACAACAATGCACAGGAATAACAAACACAAACCAGAATGTACAACAGTCGCATACATGTGCGGTTAACAGCAAAATATTTTAGGCTAAAGTACGTTATATAAAAATAAAAAATAAAAAATAAATAAAATTAAATTTAAAAAAAAAAAAAAAAAAAAAGAGGAAGAGATTTAACAATAGTGATTCAATGGTAATTGAGATGCTTCTAAGGGACCAAGCCCGACAAAGTATTATCAGGATGCAGAAGGTATTATGCGCTGATATGTCTTTAAGCATTGTCCCCTTAGCAAAGCCCCCATAATAAAGCCCAGCAAAAAAAAATTGAAGGAAGAATCATGCTTCTATCCAGAGTCACTTACCACATACAGCAAGATCTAAATTCAGCGCTCAAGTGCTATTGTTGCATCGAAGGATGCATGCATCTTGACAAGTGATTATGCTTTAACACTCCTCACCAATTTCAAAGACCTAAAGTACAAGCTCATCACAGAAACCATACTCTTATTGCAAGAGGTAACAGCAATTAAATTTTCGTATGTTAAATGAAGAAGCTAATATGGGAAAAAATATCTATATATACTACTAAAAGCCATCGAAACACCAGTATTCTTTTTGATCTTGCATCGAGCATGTGGTGAGTGGCCCACGGAATCACTATACTATTGAGGAGGCAAAATCTGTTTGAAGTTCATCTCCAAAGATCTTCAGCAAAGAACTTTCAACTCATTTCTGCTGAATTACACACCAACGCTCATGAATCATTTTCAACGGCATTTTAACCAATTAATCAAATTCCCCTCTACCGAATCCCAAACATCAATCGCTGAGCCATAGAATTACAACCCCATACGTAAAACACTGACCTTGGCAATAACTGATATAAAATTGGAATCTCCTAACCAAATTTAGAACAAGTAAACACATGCAACATAAAAAATAATTTTTAAAAAAGGTCGGAGACGGAGGGAAAGAGAAAATGAACTCACTTGAGGAGTAAACATCAGAGGCGACTGGGTCGCTCTTGGGCTATGAGGAGGGGACTGACCCATCATGTCAGGAGAAGAAATAGAGACACCATGAGCTCCGCCAGGTGCAGCCATGCCTTCCTCCGAACCACCACCACCTCCTTCTAGACCACCATCCTCAGCCCCAGATGAGCTACCACCCCCATCTTCTCTTGCATTCACATTACCCATTTTTATTGTCACGAACAAAAAAACAAAACAAAAAAAATAGAAAGAAAAGAAAAAGAAACACTTGCAGAATCTCAAACGGGAGTCCCCCACAATAACACAATTATATTTATACCCACAATGAATTGAAGAAAATCGAGGGCAACCCAACAGAGAGAAGCCCTTCTAGATGCCCCATTTTGGAGAATTTTGCTACCAAAACAAAAACTTGATAGTAACAACAACAAAATAAATAAATAAATAAATAATGGTAATAATAATAAGAAGAAGAAGGCCTTTGACAAGCACTGAAGAGAACAGAGAAGAAAATGAGAGGGGGGAGGTTTAATTTCATTAAAATGGTTCCATTAAGTTAATATAATCTCCGACGAGTTTGGAAGATCCAACGGTGGCCCAATGAATTTGATGTTTTATACAGTGGTGATGGTCGTCACGTCATCACTTTGACATAGTCCTTTCCCTTCCTTTTCTTCTGAACTATTTATTCATTCATTCCCTCCTAATTTTTTTCCCACCTCAAAAAAATTGGGTACCCTATTTTCATCCACCCAAGTCATTAAAATTTAAGATGATTATATAAACAATATTAATGATATTATATTTTGCGATTCTACGACATGTTATGTTGATAAATATCATAATCAACAATATTAATGATATTATATTTAACATGTTGATAAATATTGATATTTATCTTAAATTTTATTGTTCTTAAGTACTTTGACTAAAATAATATATTTTTATTTAAAATATACTAAATACAGTCGAGGAGTGCATAATTGCCACGTAATCTTTTTGAAAAAAATATTTATTATTAAAAAATTAATTTTTTTCATATAAATCTCATATTTACTCACTGTTTTAAAAAAATATACAGTAATTACATAATCTATGCAAATACCCTCTTTCTTCTATGTTTGTACTAAATCGATAGTACCATACTCATTGAACGAAAGAACCATACCACTCTGCATAAGCCTTAAAACCCAATAGATATCGATTGATGCAATGTGATGGTGTCGGGTGCACCATTTTTATCTTCAAAATTGTTTGGGCACACTCACATAAATAGTGAAATTACTATTCAGATCTTAGTAAAAATGAAACGGTGGGCCTACTTGCGCCGCCTCTATATGACTGTCTCCTGCAGCAGATTGGACGACGGGGAAAGCAGCCTAGCTTTACTTTACAGCAAACACATAAAAATAGCAATGCCGACCATCTAAACCGACCATACGAAAGAGCCAAGCACAGCCCCATCTATGTTTTGTTCCTTTGTGGTTTCTAGTGTCCAACACCCATCTCTCAGACTGATTCTCATCCAATGTTTGGGTAGCGTTATATCAATTCGCTTGCTTACTTTTAGGCTTTGTGTCACTTCACATATGGGGCAGCCTGGACTGTTTGTATCGAGTTCTGCAGTTTGTTTTTAAGGTTCCTGAATTTGAATATGGTGCAGACCATACAGGGGAACTAACCATCATGAGTTGGGTGGAATTTTAACTGCTTATGTCAGATGTGTTTGGGAGATGAACATTTTGGAAAGTCTTAAAGTGAAATGTACTGATATGGTATGCTGGGACTTGGGACTGTTGTCCAATGGTGGTGCACAGTTCGGATTAGTTCGGTGTTAACTGGACAGAGGAAGATTGTTAAAAGAGTGAAAAAGGGTATATACATCAATAGACCAGGCATGTCAGGGGATTGTGCATGGTTTTGATTAGCAGTGCCAGTTTTGAATGGAAGCTGATCTGTTTGACAAAATAGATCTAAAAATGTGTTTCTTTACTTGGTTCCTACACATTGCATTTATTTGAATAAAGATCTGTGCAATTGGTTTCAAAATAGTTTGCCTATGTCGTGCTTGATATTTCAAATGCTTGTTTTTCTTTTCAGCTTTTCCCTAGGAGTTTTGCTGGAAGTTTCCTTTGTAGCATATGATACGGTTTGAGGCCCCAGTCACCAACAGGCTTGCAATGCTTGAAAAAACCAATGTGAGGTTACATATTTAGGTAAAGTTGGGTCTTCGAAGCCAGCATGTTGCAGTCTTTGTACAAGTCCGAGCTAAGTCAAGCTATCATAATGGCAGACACATTTCCTTACAGATAATACAACCAGTGTTTAGATGTTGAGAACC
This sequence comes from Carya illinoinensis, assembly GCF_018687715.1. Classification (NCBI taxonomy): domain Eukaryota; kingdom Viridiplantae; phylum Streptophyta; class Magnoliopsida; order Fagales; family Juglandaceae; genus Carya; species Carya illinoinensis. The sequence goes on from NC_056761.1 coordinate 10,117,177, forward strand.
TTCCTAACTTGCAACGACCGACCCTATATTTTAAGGACAATTCTATTGGGTTAAATTATATTAATGGACCATAAAGAGAGCCCAATTACAATTATTGAATACGTGTCCAAAATTTATTACGATGGATTATAGAATTTTTATTAGACTCAATATTTAGACTAAAAGTTCAATTAATATTCATGGACCAAGTGGACTTATTTTTAATCAGCATGAGGCCCAAAAACTTTATTTGTCCTATAGAAAATATTAAGAGTTTTTAAATTACATTACCCAGTATTAAATTATTATAGTAATAATTTACAAGCAATTTTAATATTAAGTATTGTTAAGTCTGTTCAAGAGTTGATTATTGTCCACGGTCATTTTACAGAAGTTTAATAATTATGTTAATTATAAGAAAGTAAACCTATTTTAAGAGTTGAGGTTTTCACGACTTATTAAATATAGCCTAAGTATTCTAATAATTTATAATGTGTTAATTAATTAATTTTATGATTCAATGATTTTGTATGAAACATGATATATATTAAATTACTCACCATGGTATGTATCAATCAAGTAGAATATTACGACACGTTTTTAGAAATGTTAGTGATAATTTCTATTTTATATAGGTAAGGAAATACGAAGTAAGATTCAGGAAGCATCATAACAAGATAAGTAATTTGATCATGAATTAAGATCATCACAGTTCAGTTTATATATGTATTATTCAAGTCAGTTCATTGACAGCCCTTTTTATGTATCACGCATGTCAACATATTACTCAGTACAACTCATGATCATGTCATTTAACATCATGTTCAGGTTCAAAAATTACAAATTATGCATATCAGTATGTATATCATGCATCTCTTGTTGCATAAGATACAAAGGCTATTTTAAATTCAAGTGCAAGATAAGATCAGAATAGTTTTATCAGATCAGTTAATCAAATAACAATTCAATTTAGATCAAGGTGGATGTGCAAGCTATGGACTCAAGCATAGTCCACCGTAGCACACTAGATTACTTCACAGTTAGCTTCCTTTGTACTACAGTGGTGGAAGTTAGTGCACAACCTTACACACAGAGTTAAGTGTGTAGGCCAAATCAGCTCAATAAAATCAAATCAGTCAAACATGTCAAAACAATCAGTTAATTCAGATAATCAAGACAAATCATGGACAGCATAAGCATTAGCATGATCAGTCATGATTTTAAATTCTCAGCATGAAATGATTTATGAAAAATCCTTATATTTATTATTTTTACGTTATGATGAGTTTCTTATTGAATCTTCAACTCATTTTAGTTTTATTTCATGTTTTCTAACCACCAGGTCAAGATGGTGATCAGTATGAGCAGGCGGGTCAAGCTTAGAAGGAACAGGCCATGAACTTAGTATTTCCAGTTTCAGTCAATTTGAGACATTGAGTTATGTTTTATTGAGACAACTTATTTTACTATTTTAAGTGATGAATAATGTTTCTGCAAATTATGCAAGTCTCTTGCCTGTTTATATGTACGTAAGCACATGACATCCCTAACCTTAGGGAATGAGGTGTTACATAACTAGTTCTAAGTTTCTTAAGTTCCTTTCTTAACCTCAACCTTGTTATTAACCAGTTCTTGTTCAGGTACCTATATCCTTTCTGTAAGTTAGTCTGTGTGCATCAAATTGGAACAGAGTTTTAATAATTTTTTAGCTTTCTCGGCTTTTTCTGAACATGTAAGCATAAGAATTCCATCTTGAAGTCGAATGTGATGGTGGAAAGAGTCAGCTGAAAGGTGATTACTAACTAAGAATTGGAATGTTCTCAAGTAAATGAGCTATAGATGTGCTCATCAATGGCAACCAACCCTGACCAAGAAACTGATGTTATTTTCACTTGACACTTGAACGTTATCGATTTTAAAAAGACTTTGAAAGCCTGGATAGCTTGGACTAGGTAGAGCTTATTATGGCTTTTGAACAAGAATTGTCCATTGAGATCTTTGATGCAAAAATAAATAAGCTTACTTGTTGTGATGATGTTGTACGGAGCATAGTTTCTGGAAATGAGCAAAAGTTATGGAGAATTCCTAATTTGGATTTTCAATTTAATAGTTCCAGCCCATCCTCCAACTCTTTTTTCTCACATAATCTCTCTTACTGATACTACACTCAATAATTTCAGTTTCTTGTGTGATAGAACTCTCCATATGATATAGAGGAGATAAAATATCCGAGGCCCCAAATGGATTTCTAAGCCCAGCCCAAGATGAAGGGCCCCCATTAGAAGACAACAGAAGCAAAGAGGAAGAAAAGACAATGAGGGGACAAAGGGCTGAGAAAAGAAAATGTTTCAGGAGGAAAAAGATTATATGTGACATAAAGAAGAAGGGATGCAACATCAAGAAGGCAAAGGGCAGAGGATAAAGGGAGGAGGCTAGAGACTTTAGGGGGATGGTTACTTCGACATCTTCTCCAGCTTCTTCAACCTCGCAACCTAAGCTCCATCAACTGCTTCTCCACCTGAAGATAGATCTTCAATTTTTATTGTACAGCGAGGATGAGAGGTTGTAAAACAAGCATATTACGATGGATTCACCTTCCCAAACAACCCGTGGACGTAGTCCCAGTATTGAACTATATAAATATGTGTATCTCCCTTTCTTTTATTTTTCCTGCATTTAGTTTCCGTTCACCGCCATGGATGTACGCACCAATGCCGTACAGCCGCACTAGACTACCGCCAAGGGCTGCAAGCCACACCGATCAAGGCTCAAATTGTAATAGAGGGTCAGAAATGACTATTTCTCCTCATCCAGCCTATTTTGCCATTTTTAGGTATTAACAGTTTGCACCATTTGTGAGATCTCAAGTTATTTTTTACATCAAAATTGGAAGAATTGTGACTTTTCGACATACAAAATAATCACCAAACGAGCATATAAAGTTTTCAAGATAAGTATTCTTGGTCCTCCAAATTTTTTTTTTATGAACAATACTGTTCCAAGAAAAATGGGCAGGATTCCTTACCCATGCAATCAAATTCACTGTTTGTTCAATCACACTGTGCACTTAGGTACAGTGTGCATGTGGGACGGCACCTACTACACAGTTTGAGGATTATGGAAGTGCATTATGCACTTAGATGCACTGTGCATGTACAACGCATGCATGTGCATGACATGCACATGCACAATGATGTGGGGGTGTACGTTGGTAAGCGAGTGCCCATCACGAGCAACCCTACATAACGGGGACTGCACCATTGGACGATTTGGCAGGACCGGCAGAGAATGCCACACCTAATCCACGCGCGCATGAGAACTACAGGTTGGCAAGAACCATCTCACCAATCACAAGGGGAGCCAAGGACAACTTCCCCTTCCCGAGGTTGTGACGATCATTGGAGCACCCATATCGAGGACACGCACAACACATAGGCTTACAATGGCTGGCGGGCAACGACTTGCCAATTGCCAAAGAGCTACTAAGGTAGCCAACATGCTACCTCTTGGTGCAAAGCACCGACAAGACCTTCCCCCATGGCCATGGACTCCTAGGCCACGAGTTGTTGTGTGTGGCTTGACCATGAACGTCTCGGCTAGCTCCCCGCCAGTTGCCAACAAGCTATAGTTGGCTACCGTCAACCTACTAGCCATCAGGGATAGAGAATACCAATGGGACATTTCCCACCAGTCCCTCCACTTCCTCAACCCTCCATCGACATTCTCGCAATAAACTGGCTTGCCCGTCTGCATCCCATCCTGGCCACCTACATTGTCTCATCCCAACCACCTGCATCATTCTAACTCAGCCATGCACACATCCCATCCTGGCCATGCACACATCCTGTCCCAGCCACTTGTGTAGTCTCATCATGGCCACCTGCATCATCCCGACTCAACCATGCACAACCAATGCCATCCCAACTCGGCCACATGCATGCAGCAGACAACCACCATCTCGATTGTGTACAAAAGGGTAGCCCACGCAATGCTCTGCCAAACCAACGCAGCCTCATTACTGCTCGAACTCATGCATCATGATACTTGCCACCTCTCACGACAAGCAGCCTCTTGCTCGCCACGGAAAGCCCTATCTCTCATCGGGCAAACCTCATGACATGAGCATGTAAGCCTTGGCCATATCTGACAGACATAGGAACCTCACCGTGTAAGCTTTTCCAAAGGGCAACCCCCATGGTACGTTGCATGGCCCATGTGACATACCCCACCAATCACCACTCCTCCCGGTCAATGGCCACACAGATTTCATTAGACACAGCCAGCTCGACAACAGTGCTTCAAACAGCCATAGGGAATTTTGCTCGAAAATTCAGTTCAAAAACTAAATAAAAAATATTGAAGGAAAAGGAGAAAAGAAGAGCGAGGAAGAAAAGAAACAACAACTAGTAGTGTGCAATTTTTAGTCAAGCAAAAAGTGGCTACAGCAGCTAAAACACCCCAGTTTTTCTATCTCTAAATTTATGTGTATTCCATTTTTACTAACAAAATTGGTTCCTGTGGCGCGAAACATTGGCTGCACGACACCACTCAGGCATAGCACGAACGTCCCAACATGTCACCATCGGAATCAATTTCTTGGCATTAACATTAATGCTAGCAACCCGAACCTCAGTCATCACTGAAACATGACTACTCACAGGCCTCATCGACACACCTCAAACTTTTATCACACTCCAACAAGATGATTCAAATGCACAAATCTCACACTTGTGATTAGAAATTATACACGCTAATCGGTTTGGCTTCTGTAGCATGATTAAGTGCCCTAACTACTTACCTCCTTCATTTCTACTAGAGTCAACGAGGCAAGTATAGTCTTACAAACTGCTCAACCTCTACTTGACATTCCCTCACTTCTATGAGGGTAAATGAGGTGAGTCCAATTTTACGAGCAACTCAACCTCCTTAACATTCCCTCACTTCTACAAGGGTCAACGAGGTGAGTCCAGTCTCACGAACTGCTAAACCTCCTAGACATTACCTCACTTCTTCAAAGATCAATGAGGCAAGTCCAGTCTTACACACTACTCAACCTCTGCCAGGAATAAAATGTGGGTTCAATCTTACACACTGCCCACGTTACTTCCAGGACGACATCTCCACTAACAAACATCGGGTGTTCGCACTTGTGCCATAAATGATGCCAGTGGGTTACCTTCGGGAATGAGCATTCAGAGTTAACATGCTCCGAACTCCACAACCATCTTGCGTGGGTTATCTTTGGGAACGAGTTGATGGGCTCTGCAACTGCCTAAGGTGGACCCAGGGGGTCGACGAGCTCCCTAACCACTTTGCATGGGTTACTACAAGCAAAATCTAACGTTAACAGCAATTCACATCGGAAGAAAAAGAATTCACCAACAATGTCAAAAACAAAATTGTCGGATGAATTTGCCTTTTCAACAACGATATACATTCATACAAACAAACTGACCGACTACTTACATTTCTCGTGAGCATCAATAGGCAAGTAGTATTACGAATACTTGACCTCCCTCACAGCAACAAGGCGAGTTCAATCTTATGATTATGAGCTATTCGACCTCCCTCATGACAACAATGCGTGTTCAGTCTTACGAGCTACTAGGCCTTCCTCATTTCTACGAGGGTCAAAGAGGCGAGTTCAATCTTATGAACTTCTCAACCTCTGTCATGCCAAAGAGGTTGGTTCAGTCTTTTGACTGCTTGGCTTATCACCGCTTTCATAACTAGTGATTAGACGAAAAAAGTCAGGGACCGCCCAGCCTCCTAGGTGCCCGAACAAGCAAGCAAGTCACTCGATTGCCTAACCACCCTCACATGCATAAAAGTCGAGCTCCGTACTCATACTTTACACAGTCGAACCTATCTCCTACCTAGTCTCATGTTTGGAAGTTTTTATCGCTTAACACAAGTTAAACAAAAAATGATGGACCCACTCCTGAAATTTATTTTTCTATAGATTTCTCCAGACTATCTCTGTCGTATATTTTATCTTGAAGATTTTCAAGGCCTTCTTTTGGAGAAAATCGACCTTAAAATCGCAGGCAACTTAAAGGGATAAAATATCCCAAGCCCCCAATAGGTTTCTAAGCAAACCCAAGATAAAGAATCCCTACTAGAAGACAATAGAATGAGAGAAAAATAAGAGACAAGAAGGGGAAAAATGGCTGAGGAAATAAAATGTGTCAAGAGGAAAAGATAATATGTGACATAAAGAAAATGGGATGTGATGTAAAGAAGTCAAGGGACAAGTGATAAAGAGAGGGGATCAAACGACTTTGGGCAGATGATTACTTCAACATCTTCCCTAACTTCTTCAACCTCGCAACGAGAGCTCCAACGATGGCTTATCCGCTAGAATATAAATCTTTGATTTCTATTATACAACGAGGATGAGAGACTGTAAAACAAGTATATTATAGTAGATTCGCCTTCCCAAAAGACCAGTGGACGTAGGCCCAATGCCGAACCATGTAAATCTGTGTCCCTCATTCTCTTTTATTTTCATTGCATTTAGTTTCAGTTCACCGCCATACACCGATGTCGTATAGTCATACAGAACTACCGCCAGGGGCTTTAGACCATACCAATCGAGGCCCGAATCACTATAATTGGCTGAGAATGACTCTTTCTTTCACTCTGATTTGTTATGCCATTTTTAAGCATTAACGTGATATTTTTCACTCTATGAACATTCTACTTTTTACCCGTGCATCTCTCACAACTTATGTGTGAAGATGAATGAAACCGGCCAACATCTAATTTAAATGTGTAACTGAAGCCTCATCGCAATGGAGCCATGGTACTTTATCTGTCATTGTATGCAATTTAACTATATAAAATATATGCCTATAAAAAAAACTATATAAAATCTATGTATTTAAAAATATATATATATTTTATATTTCTGCCATTGCATCCCTTTAATTTGTGATCACTGCTCCTCATGCATTCTTCCAGTGGTCTAGAAGATAATAATGCAGGACCTAATCTTTCCTGCACTATGAGTGCGGATGCTATTCCCAGCAGATGACATGCACCATTATTCCCTTTTGTTTCTTGACAGAAGTTGATCGACTGGGTAATCGGCTCTTTGATATTAGAAGAACTTTAACTGAACATGATCTTTCCAAGTTGGGAATTGCATGGAGGCGTGAAGTAAGATCAACAATTAATCACCCAGATGCATCAATGACAACTTGTGCCCATCTTGATCTGCTCGATCTTCTTCCCGTGGTTATGATCACGCTTGTACATGAGTAACTCTACATATAACTGTGAAGTACATAAATGCCACGTAATTGTTTTGAAAAAGAGTGAGGTTCACTATTAAAAAACTAATTTTTTTCATGTGGATCCCATATTTTATTCATTTTTTTCAATACGATTACGCAGCAGTTACACAATTCATGATTACAAATATCTTTTCTCGCTTGGGTATGTGGGAATTACTAATTTAGGCTATGTAGGTAGGTTTGGTTGTTAGAGCGAGTTCAACTCATTCCAAATCAATCATTGATGAAAGCTATTATTTTTTTAACTTTTCATAAAAAATTTAAAATCATCTCAATATATTTTATAAATTTAAACATATATTTCAACATATTTATATTTAAACACATCTTAATTAGATTCATAAAATACTAATATTTATAGATCAACTCAAATTATTCGAGATCAGCTTAACATTCAATTTCAGTCTCAGACATACGTACAGCTTATGTAACAATAGAAACTTTAATAAATTGAAAAACAAATAGACTTTAGAAGGAGAGAAGAAACTTGTGAAGGAGAAAATAAGGCTCTAGAGACAAGAGACCGAAAGAACTTTGAAAATCCTGATTAATACTTCAATTAGGACTTACATAACTAAAGAAAATCCGCCATTATTGAAATTTTTTCACAAGGGAAAATTCTTAATTATAGTATAAAGTTTAAACACGATTGAAATAGAAATCTAGCTTTGCCATAACTCTACTAAAATCCAGAATTTAATTAAATACCAAAAATATATGTTTTCTAAAAATTTTATCTTAAATCGACGATTAAAAAGAAAATAATTGGCTTATGTTTTTTTTTTTTTTGAAAGGAATTAATAATTGGCTTATGTAGATGTCTAATGATGCACTTGTGACCATATATAACTGTACATCAAAAAGATATTTTCGACTTAAAATAATACACATTTACACGCGATAATAATAATACTCAATTATAATTAAAGTTATGGTTAAAATATTATAACATAAAAATGATGTCTTGATTGATCATGAAAATTTTTATTGTTTCTTATTATTCGCGTGTTGGTCTTCGTTTGGTCCACACGTCTCTCAATTCCACGTGACAGACACGCTATTACGTGGCAAACACGCTATTAGAAATTTCAACGAGAGTAGAAAAAATATTATAGAATTTTTTGGTGAAAACTCAACAATTAAAGGGGTATTTATAAACGATAATATTATATACAGTCGTGAAATTGTAAATATTATATAATTATTTTAAAAAAATAGTAGAGTCTATAATTAAAAAATTATTTTTTTATGTGAATCTCATATTAATTTATTTTTTAAAATAACTACACGTCGTTTACATAATTACGATTGCAAATATCATTTCGATTTATAAAATTGAAAGTTGGGAGAGATTAATTTTAATTTTTAACCCTAGCTCCCTTATCATGTATTGATTAGTCGTGGGCAGTTGAAATATATATATAGAAGGTGGAGCCCCTACATGCTTCCAACAAAGGAACATGACCAAAAATTCTAATTAAGGATAAAAATTACCAACTAATAGAATGACGTGTCCAACAGCCGGCACACCTAACCTTCGACAAAGTACCGAGTAGATATAATGATATGTGTGGGGACCAACCCTAATCCTCATGTCATTTCCACCTAGCATATATATATATATATATATATAATATATGTATGTATGTCTTTACATAAAAGACCGGACCCACGCGTCCCAATGCTAAAAATTGAGAGGATATTTGAAAATATAATATGATAAAATATTTGTAAATAATAATAAAACAATTTATAAATAATAATAAAATAATTTAAATTAAGTATTCATTTAATTTTAAGAAATAAAGAGAAAAGTTAAATAAAAAGTATTTTAAAATTAAAATGAGGTTAGAATATAATGTTTTAATAAAAAAATTTATTTATTATTTTTTTTATCATCTCATGACGTGATATTAGAGAATAAATTCATAAGTAAAATATAATAAATAATTTTCAATCATCTAATATTATATCATAAATAATATTATTCTTTTTTAATATTATTTTTGTTTTGATATTTAAAAAAATTTAATTATTTTTTATTTAAAAGTTTAAAAAAATTGTAATAATTAGCTTGAAAATATTTATATTTAAATAATATTTACAAATAAATAAAATTAAATAAAATAAGATAAGATATTCAATTATTTCTAAACATTCTCTAAGAGTTATTCTATATTTTAGTGCCTCTAATGCATTTTATTTATTTTTAAAAAAAAAAATTTAACAGAAGATACCACTAATAAATTTACATCAAATAATTACTTTACTACATATAATATAATTTTTCTAAAGTTAAATCGGGACGGCCGAAAGAGGACAATTAGGAAAGAAGTTAAAAGGTGGCACGAGATGATCTTAGTGGCTACCTATCCACATTTCACACCTATGGAAGTCTTCTATGGCCCCCACACACATTGGGAAGCACTACGGACACCCAGATTTTTTTACTGATCAAATTCTCTCTAGACGGCTGAAAGTTTTTTTTTTCATATATATTTTTAGATCTCAATTATTTCGTAATTTAGGTAAAATGAGATATTTTATTAAAAATTAAATTAAATATTATTATAATATAATTTTTTAACATTAATTTTATTTTAAAATTTAAAAAAAATTAAGTTATTTAAAAAATTTTATATAAAAATTTAAAAAAATTATAATAATTATATAAAATGAGATAGTTTAATTTTATATAAATAAACTAATCCTTAATTTTTTAAATATTTAAAATAAAATTATTAAAAATAGATTTTTTAAATCATTAAAAAAATTAATAGTGACTGAAAATGATATATATAATTTTTAAATATATAAATCTTATACAAATCTTTATAAAAAATAAAAAATAAACATTTCTAAAAAATTATAATATTCCTCCTCGATACCCGATGGAATGTGTCGGTAAGGATAGTATTTTTTTATCAAATTAATCCAACAAGCGTCATCAATTGTAAGGATGACGATACATATTTATAGCTCGAGGTTGGGCAATGTAGCAGCGGCTAGCTAGCTAGCTAGCTTGAGATACATATGGCTCACTCCAAAATTTATATTATTTATGCAAGTTTAATTAATACGGTGAGTACCTTTGTTTATGTCATGGATTTCAAAATTTAGAAAAATATGTTCTTATTTAGTAAATCAAGAAATAACACATATCACACATTACACTTTTATTTATTTATTTTTTTCTTCTATCAAATACTTGATATATAAATAATGAGTAAAAGAATTTAATTAGTTAAAAAAAATAAACAAAAAAAATAATTTTAAAAATATGGTATGTGAGCTTATGTATAACAAAGCTAAAAATAAAGGAAAGATTATTATATGTAAGACTTTCTTTCTTCTTTTATCCATTTAAAAAACAAGCGTTTGATGTTGATCATTTCTTAGTTATGGGTGAAGCTACCAACTAGTCGGGTGTGTAGCGTTCTTTTTACACCTACGAATGGGGAGCTACCACATAGGAGTTGCAGCAAAATAGAGTTTACATCTGTGTGCCGGTGATTATTGTTTTTTGTTTATGTAATCTCTTCCCCCAACCCTGTCGCCTGCTCCCCTCCCCCCCCCCCCCCCCCCCCTCCCCCGCCCTCTCTCTCTCTCTCTCTCTCTCTCTCCAAGCAAATAATCTCTCCTTGGCCCTCCCTCTTCTCCCATCCACAACATTTTAGATCATTGTCAGCTTCCTCCTATTCTACATTAACAACTGTTTAACAAACACTATCTTGTAAATTAAATGTGGCACATCTTGAATTTTTGCTTCATTTTCAAGGATAAAGTTATATTTGAAACCTCTTGTAGCATTGTTTGTTTAACCAAAACTAAAAATCTCATCCCATCTCATTTCAACTCATCATTACAATTTTTTTAAATCTCCATACAAAATATAATAAATAATCTAACTTTTTCAAATCTCAATACAAAATTAATATTCAAAAATTATATTATAACAATATTCTATTCATTACTATTTAAAACATATCATCTCATCTCATCTCATCTTATCTGTATAACCAAACAGACACTTCTATTCTATAAACATTTGAAACAATAAACAGTACCTCTCCCGGAATAACCAAATATTAGGTTGCAATTGTAAAGCACAAGTACTACAATAAAGTGAAGTCTATGAGAAGATAAAGATATACCCATTCCAAATTTATATTGATGTCTACCATCCAAAGTGGGGAGGGAATCTAAAGTGCCAAATTGAAAGATGGCTCTGACTCATGAAACAAGTAATGGAAAAGCAAAAACCCATATTTTTTGTTCTTTCCGCTTTTATTACTTTCTAATCATTTTGCTACAATTATAAACGTGTAAAGAATTACAGAAAAATCTGTATTTACATAAGAAAATTATAATTTTTGGGGACCTTGGAAGAAGGCAGAATAAACAAAAAAAAAAAAATGGTATTGGTAATGGCTAAAATCTAGTGGGTTCCAAATTGGAAATGAGTTTGTTCATAAGCACTCGATGAAGAGGAGAAAGATAAGCGGGCATGGAGGAGAGAAGAGAAAGGGAAAAGGGGAGAGGAGAATCAGGAGAAGCGCTGTGTAGGGAAGAGAAGGAAAACGGGAAGAGGAAAATGAGAGAAAAGTTTATGCGGGGGGAGAGCATAGAGAAAGAAAGAAAGAAAGCTGCTACAGTAGACTAGTACCCACCATAATATATATAAATCTCATATATGTTAAACTTTTATTGGCCAATGTAAATTGGGATTTCTCACCCGACCGGTTCTGAGTTTTTCTCAATTTGGGTTTCCATACCCTTAAAGAGGGAGATCTCTAATTTAGTCGTGAAGTTGTAGTTGTTTCTTGTCTATTCTTTTCTTTTTAATTCCATTTGGGATTGAATAAGGAAAAAAACAGGTATATGGATTCATCAACTTTCTTTTTTACACCAATCCAAAACTATACCCTAAAAGGAAACAATGAAACATACTAAAAAAGAAAAAAAAAATGATTTGTACAGTTTTAAAATATTCAAGTTTCATACATTTCTTTTTTAAAAAATAGCAAATATGTGACTCATACACATAAAAAATAATAATATTTTTAATGGTATTGGGTCTTGCTATTTTTCAAAGAAAAAGACTCTAGTAAAAAAATAATTACACAACAATAATCTCACAAATTTATGTGACTTGATATAGTTTATCAGATTATAAAATTACTTTTATTGAAAAGTAGATCTGACAGATCACATGAAACCACATCAGTTTGTAGAATTACTTGTTAGTAATCTCTTTGTGGCTGTAGTACTCTTCTTTTTCAAATGAAGTACCCAAGACTTGTACAATAAAAAGCTATATTTTAAAATTATTCAAGATAGTATATAATTTTAAATGCATGATATCTGAAATAGATGGAACCAACTAAGGTCTCGTTTGGATGTTAAAATTACTTATCTTATCTCATTTTCTTGTCAAACATTATTTAAATACAAACACTTTTCAATTTCAAATTTTTAATTTTTTCATCTAATTATTACTTAATTATTATAACTTTTCCAAACTTTTAAATAAAATACGACAAACAATTCAACTTTTTCAATCTCAAAAGAAAAATATATTAAAAAATTATATTATAATAATATTTTAACTTTTTTTTTCACATTTTTTAAAACCAATAAAACACTTAATTCAAAACATTTCAATATTATATATAAATTTCTCATTTTTTTTTTCTCAACAAACAAACGAGTCCTAATTTGCACTTTGTGCCAATTACATTTCTCCCATTCTATGGAATACTTCAGCATATACAAAGCATAAGAAGCTGCACCTGAGCCTAGCCAGCCGACAAAACCAAAGAAGACCTACCAAGGTCACGTGCTGCAAAAACATCAAGGAAACGAGAGATGATGATGATCATCACCATCATCTACCCTCTTCACATTTCAATCCAACGGTTCATGAGACACCCACGTCTCAGAAACTTATCGATAAAACGAACGGTCCAGTCTCGTTCTACCAGTCACTCATGGAAATATTAATATTTAATGAAAATATTAAATTTTAGTTAGACATCCCACTTCTCCTGCTACGACTCACAAACCTAGCTAGCTACCTTCAATATCCCACATATAATTCCCACAGCTTTCCATACCCTACTGCTCTCTTTGATCCAGAACCCTATATTTACAGCCACCATACGTGTTTATCTCTTCATGCACTGTTTCTCCCGTTTTCTTGTGAGACACATAAGATAGATCCAGATAAGTCTCAAGCTCGAGAATTTTGACATCTTCTTGGCCTGGTCGGCTTGCTTTATACGTATTGCCAATTAAATTGGTTGTGTGGCCGCGCCAGCTCGCTCATGGCTGACTCCGAGGACGAGTCTGGAGGAGGGCAAAACAACGCAAACTTCAACGGCGAGTACTCTTCCCTGAGAGAGCAGGACAGGCTTTTGCCTATAGCAAACGTGAGCAGGATCATGAAGAAAGCGTTGCCGGCCAACGGGAAGATCTCCAAGGAAGCTAAAGAGACCGTACAAGAGTGTGTGTCGGAATTCATCAGCTTCATTACCGGAGAAGCCTCCGATAAGTGCCAGAGGGAGAAGAGGAAGACCATCAACGGCGACGATCTTCTGTGGGCCATGACAACGCTGGGGTTCGAAGAGTATGTTGAGCCGTTGAAGATTTATCTGCAGAAGTTCAGAGAGATGGAGGGAGAGAGGAGTAGTACTACTACTAGTACTGCTGTGGCCGGCGGAAGGCAAGGGGAGAGGGATATTGGCGATGGCAGTGTTGGGAATAGTGGGAACTCTGGGGTTGGGATGATGTATGGTGGGGTGCAATCCACCATGATGATGATGGGTCATAATTATCATGGTGGCCATGACATGTATGGATCATCAGTCAGTGGAAGTGGTAGTGGAGCCTCCTCTGGAAGGCCAAGGTAGGTCCAATTGTTTCAAGGATAATGTTTTTTTTTTTTTTTTTTGGGATATGCATGCATGATAGAAGGATGATGATGATGATGATGATGCTGATTTCAATTTTATAACTTTGCTGTATGTTTACTTAGTTGATCAGTATGGAATATTATGGATGATTACACATATATAATGTGGTATGCCATGGTTGATGTTGATTAAAGGGTTCCATTTTTGTGGGGATAATGTGGGTTCTCATGACATGCTCTTTTTATAAAGTAGTAGAGGATGAAAAAGACAGATAAATGGCATAAATTAGATCTTCCAATATATCATGATGTTCTACCTAAGAACAGAGACGGAATCAGAATGTCTTATAATTAAGTTGGAGTGCTTGGGATTAGTTAATATTGTACATTAATATATTATTCCATTTAAATGGGAAATAAATTTTTTGAAAATTCATCAATTATATATATTAAGATGACGTTTTAGTTTTTACTGGGTTAAAACCTATTTTTTAGTTTTTGGATATATATTAAGAGATCAAATGTTACGTACAGTTATAGATTGTGTAAGCGTCATACACATTTTTTAAAAAAAAAGTAACTAAATATAGAACCTACATGAAAAAAATAATTTTTTAATTATAGACCCTACTCATTCTTTTTTAAAATAAATGTATGACGTTTACATAACTCATGACAATATGTAACATTACGCCATTACTCAATGAGGAGACCGATTTCATGAGACACGTGTACATGAAACAACGCGGTTCTCACTTGATCTAGTACAAAATGTTTCAAGAATTTCAAATGAGTAATACTACATATAATTATAGAGTGCACAAGTATTGTGTTATTATTTTAAAAAAGAATGAGGTTCACTATTAAAAAATTAATTAATTTTTTCTTTTACGTAAATCCCGTATTTATTCATTTTTTTAAAGAGAATATTGCATGGCATTTGTACATTCCACAACTATAAATATCATTTCTCATTTCGGATATATGCGATTCAATATATATGTGTGTATATATATATATATATAGATCAGGACAATCGATGTCTGTCCTAGCTAGCTACCTACGTACTTAGCCTCCTGATTGTGGAATATCGATCCGGTGGTGGACTATATTTTTGTATGGTGCTAGCTGATCAGGAAAGGTTTGAAATAGCTTTTACGGCCTGTTCTTATGGTTTCAAATCAAATCTAAGAGCTTATGTTCAAAATAAGTAGTAATTAAGATTATAATTGGGTCGAGTTTCTTAAAATTATTATAAACCGCAAGAAATTTTTTATAGCTAAGTGCATGGCTGCATGCGTGGCTTAGACGTTCATGATCAATCTTGCATGCAGCCTTTTGCCAAGAATCAACAGGAATATACCTCAAATTGTATATATATATATATATTAGAATTTCAATATTGTAATAAAGGGATGCTCATAGGTGGGCATCCCTTCTCCTTCATTTGCCCGTATAGGGGTTATGAAGTTGCATAATAGCCACTCGGAGTGGCTATATATAGTCCTTAATTCTCCCCCTTTGGGAGGGTATATATATAAGCTTCTTCTACAAAACTGAAAATATCTCTCTCTAAAATATGCGTCTATCTAGTCCTGTCATTTAGTTATTGGAACATGGCAATATTGTCTTGGTTCTATTACGTGGCATACTCCACCATCGACGATGATGATCTCGGACAAACAACAATGTTGGAAAAATCCGTCTAATAACCCCACCCAATCTAATATTTGCGGCTAGAAATAACACCACTTCTGGTGTACTCTGATCTTAAAGTTATAAGAAACAAGGTCAATTTAGAAACTACTGCATCAAATTAAGCAATCAAAAGTTCTAAAGCAGTTAATTTGCCCTGAGACTTACCCATGTAGTCGTTGTGTAGAGATCGAGATTAATAATATATAAAAGAACAACCTTCATCAATAACAAAGTTGAAAAACCTAGAAGCTTCTTGTATTCTAAGAATCATGAAAATTCTCAAATGTCAAAAGTGAATAAAATAAAAACAATTACAAGTATTTATACTAACGGCTAATTAACTTAACCTAAAAATACAAACAAGTATAAAACAAAATGTAACATCTGTAGCTAACACGTGTAAAGAATATTTTACAACTTAATATCCCATTTAAGAGAGAGAGTAAATGGAATAAACTTACATCTTGGTGATCAAGGTCTGAAACTATTTAGAGCCTAGAGATTTGTTAAGAACATCAGCAAGTTGCTGTTAAGAGGCTAGATGAAAGGTTTCGATGACTCCAACCTGAATCTTGTCATGGATGAAGTGGCAATCCAACTTAATGTGCTTAGTCCATTTGTAGAAATCTGGATTTGCAGCATTAACGGCAGCTACAACAGATAAAGAGTAAGAAGAGGGAGCTACAACATTAACAGCATGACTGGAATCTTCAAAATTATTCTGAGAGCTGATATTGTGCATAGACAACAATTGTTGATATTGAGCCTCAGTCAAAGAAAATGGAGATGCTGCTGAGGAAGAGCTATCACCAAGGATAACTTGATTGGCCATGGATTGTTGCCATGGCTTAATTTTGCTTGTATCTCGGTACAAATCCATGAAGTTTGTAGCATTTTTCAATCAAGACCAGTAATTTCACAGTATTTATATACTGGTCTATCCTTCTTATAAAAGGATTTTATAGATCTTGGAGCATCAGAGTTAGCAACAAAAGCATGAGAATCAACAAGAGGAAGAGGAATGACAGAGATTTCTCTCTAATTCTCTTTCTGAAGAACAAGGGAAAAGACCTTGTTAAGCGGTGGTAAGGGCTCCATTAACAAAATCTTAGCCCTAGTCGAAGAAAATGATTCATTGAGTCCATAAGGAACTATAAAATATGTTCATGTTGAACATATGAGTTCAACGTATTTACAACACCACATGAGCATATAGGAACAGGTTTGTAATTAACGAGTTCAACCCAAAGGGCTTTTAGGTGAGTGCGATAAACACTCACCAAAAGTTGACCTTGAGAAAGAGATGAAATCGATTTTTGAATTTGAAAAATCTTAGGACCATTCTTTTGGGAGAATCGCTTCTTTAAATTGGCCCAAATCTCAAAAGCAATGGTAACAACATACAATACACTAGTAGAAATGTAAGGAGAAACTGAGTTAAAGATCTAGGAAATCACCATGTTATTACAACACAACCACGAAGAAAAATGAGGATTGGTGGAATCTGGTTTGAAAATTGTACCATCTACAAACCCTAATTTATTTTTTGTCGAGAGAGCCATAGCCATCGAACGGGACCACGTGTTGTAGTTGTCTCTAAGCAAGGGTTGTGTGACAAGAATAACAGTCGGGATTATCATTGGGGTGGAGGAAGAAGGGACTCACAACATCTTGAGAAAAGATCTGAGCAGTCATCACCATGGGATGCGAAGAAGAAAATCAAAAGACGTCTGATACCATAATAGAGTTGAAAAACCTAGAAGCTTCTTGTATTCCAAGAATCACGAAAATGCCCAAATGTCTAAAGTGAATAAAATAAAAACAATTACAAGCATTTATAATATAGGCTAAATAACTCAACCTAAAAATACAAACAAGTGTAAGATACAATGTAACATCTGTAGCTGACACGTGTAAAGAACATTTTACAACTTAATAATCAATGCTCCAAAAGGCTGCATGGCAAAGATTTGACTTGATTATGGCCGGCCTCCCCTTCCTACTGGTTTTGTTAAATCTTTGAGTAACTTCCAACTAAGTGAAAGGACTACAATATTATCATATATATATATATATATATATATAGGTGTGCATCAAGCGCATTTTCATATTTAAATAGATCCAATACATGAATCCCTACTAAAATCGTCACCTAACAAATGCAGGTATTGGACTCCTTGAACGTACGGTTTCATGACCCATTCATTGACCATAAACGTACAAGTCCACATGATTACAAATTAATGACGTACATATAAAAAAATTAAGGTAATGAACCATCAAATTTTCATTTATTTTACAAAATAATCCTCTATGCAACCACATAAAGTACTTCTCAATATTGTTAACTTGGCCTATAATTTCTCCTTGGATACATTTCGAATACTAATGCCAGTAGAATGTTGGAAAATCAACTTCTCATGAAGAGAACTACATACCCTATATATGCAACGTTGCAGTACGACTCATGTAAGGCATACAACAAATATTTAACATGAATATGAATCAAATAAATAATTGCACATGTGATGTGTCTTCTAACTGTTAATTACTCCCTGCTGAGCGGCCCCATATGATTTAGTAGTGTTCATATACAAATAGCTCCTTTTATCAGAAGAAGAACTTGATGTCGCTGGCACTGCAGAAAACCCAGAATACCCGCTATCAATCTTCGCCAAACATAGCTTGTTGATGAACTTCATGAGCTCGTGTTTTTGGACATATGGCTGTGCCGCATATTCCTCGAATGGGATCCACTGCAGGCAGGCAGGCAGGCAATAATTATTATGAATGTGTGAGGCAAGTTTGTTGATCATTGCTGTACTGCTAGCTACTAGGGCTCTTATATAAAACAATTAAAGCTAGCAATATTTCTTATTGCTAAAAATGGATATATATATATATATATATATATATATATATATATATATATATATGCTGATCAAGTGAAAAGTAGATACGTACGCTCAAAACAAAAGTGAAAAACAGATCCTGATCCTCTAGTTTGACCAAAAAAATAATATTACCTGAGCTGCCTCTATCTCTGAATCCTGTTTCTGTATATCGAAGGAAAGGGGTCGCAGCATGCACACAAAGAATAAATCCGACTTCTCAAAGAACGACTTGTGGGTTTGTCTGTAAATTATTTGAAAGAAGAGTCATTATTCTGAGTTCCAGAAAACAACCAGAAGCAAACAAGAAGCTTTGGAGATAAAGAACGAAAATGATATCCATCTGAATAATTGCATGAATGCAGGAGTTTTCGTAACATTTTGAGTTCTAAAATTTCAAGGTAGACTACTACTGCATGTTAATGTATTGATAACATATGTACAGACATGCACGAAGTACTTCCACAAATATATATGTTACCTGAATGTTAGTACTTCCACAAATTCTGCGTCGATCTGAAGCAGCAAAATTCCAGAAAATTTGAAAGCAAAATAACATCAGTAAAACTAATAAATGCAAGAATATTATGACTTAAGTAACTGATATTTTTACACTCAAATTTAATTAAAAAATAATAATAATTAAATTGCACGATTATATATATATATATATGATGATCACTTACTCCCGTCTCTTCTTTTACTTCCCTCTCTGCTGCTGCACAGATGTCTTCCCCCTTTGGAAATGATAAATTAAGTTCAGTAATCAGGAGAATATACAAAATTAATGTATTAAATTAGTCTACATCTTGATGATGTGTATGTTGACAAGCTTAGCGGCCTGATCGATTTGCTGAATTACCTCTTCGACAGTTCCTGTAGGGAATTTCCAGACTCCTTTCCCCCGCAAAGCTCCATACTTTTCTTGGACAACTAGCAACTGCATGATGCCCAATAACAGATCGATATCGATGATCATTGATCAAGTAATTCAGATCAAAATATTATAATTAATTAATTATTGATCATGATCAGTTTATTTATATCATAGATACTTCTAAAATCAAAACCTAAAAAAATAGTAGAACAATTAACACAAATGATGATTCTTTGAGTACATACATGCATGCATGCAGAGATCTACGTACGTCCCATGCAGCAGGTGTTTAAATCGTAATTAGATAATTTATTAGAACCGCATGCATCAGACTGCATTTCAATGGTAGATGATCATTACCATTATTTATGGTGAAATTAAAATATACCTCTCTTTTTTCATTCATGATAAATGCACCAATACCCACTCGGTGGGAAGCATTTGCAGGGAGAGTATGAGCTCCTCGAGGAATCCAATATATAAGCATTAAGTATTTCGGTTCTGCATGGTGGTACCAGAATCCTTCCTGCACAGATCAAAATTACCAATTGCAATAAGGTTTAATGGACATGATAAGTGCTTAACATTGATCTTAATATACCATGATCCAGCTTCTTAATTCTGAGAAATCACTGAAAAATTGGGGAAAAAACTGACCTTAACAGCAGCTTCCACCAGATTGACCATCTCGATGGGTAAATTCAGCCAGATTCCTTTCTTTCCCTACAGTTCAAAAGAAAATAAAAAGTCAGTGCTACATGAAGATTTTGACAAAATATTGTTGTTGATTTTTTTTTTTTTTTTTTGCATGAACAAATTTAAATACATTTCATGTGATCAAGTCATGTACGGGCTTTGTAAATAACCCAATTATGAATAACATACGTGAATTAAGATCGTGACGGCCATATCGATCAAAGCATGCATGCACCGATATTTCAGGAAGAAAAGTACAACCACCATAATCATATATATGCTAATTAATTACAATCTTGATTTAATATCATATCACCTGTGCATGGTCATGCATATATCATGTACAACAACTTTATACTCATGCATGATTACTGTCTGCATGCCCCCAGCAAGCTAAATTATACGTAAGACCTTTGTAAAAAGTTAGGCTTCCCCTACAAAATATTGAAATAAGTACCTGCTGTCTCCAACGAGAAATGGAAGATCTAAGAGCAGAGCCAAAGACAGCAGCGTCGATGGGGTGCAGGGCCAGGGGCATTTTCACAGTGACCCCACCAAACTGATCATTCACTGCATGCGCAGTTATTAGGCTTTTTTCATTAATTTCTTCACCAAACACTCGATTCCCGAACGCCGACATGATGGCTAGCTACGACACCAACGATATATATATATATATATATATATATATATATATATATATATATATATAAATATATTTAGTACAGATCTAGTTATAACCTCGACAACTTATGTACTTCGGAATTAAACAAGCTGTTCTCGTGATTTACTTGGCTTATATAGTTGCGATTGAGAGGAAACAAGGATGTGAAGAGTCTTTCGTTTTGAACTGTTCGTCTCCATGTGTCCTTCTCGGCAACACAACTTCCCGATTTTCACACACCCTGCGTAAGATCAGGGCTTTTCGGACTTTGATTATTTGCTCCCTTACAAATTTGCTCTACGACTTGACCAGCTTTGAATTGGCCACGCAAATTAACGCTATGAAACTATTAACGCGATTAGCAGAGATATCCCTGACTTGTATATATTAATATATATATATTTTCTTTAACGATCAGTCGTTCGGAGTTATGTCCAATGTGTCCATGTTTATATAGGGTTTTGTTAGATGCAGTCGGAAAATATAGTTGATGTGCAGTCGGCTGTACAGAATGAATAAAAAAAATTATAAAAAAATTATTTTATATTCAAGACTTACATGAATAAAAAATATGTAAATTCCATATTAATTTATTTTTTTTTCTATAATTACATATCGACTGTATTTTTCAGCTGCAAAAAATATTTCTCATATATATATATATATGCGCGCGCGCGCATTAAGTCATGTCAGTCATTGTAAGGGGCTAAAACACGGTTTGGTCTCTAATGAATTACTTTTATATATGCGTGCGTGTTAAGTCATGTCAGTCATTGTAAGGGATCACCAAAACACGGTTTGATATCTAACGAATTACTTATATATATATATATAATTAATAGAATAATATAGTAGTAGAACTTTTGGTTTCGCGACCGGGTCTCATGTCCTCGAAAATACCATGCAATTATTCAGAAATTTGGTTCATGACTTGTTAAAATTTTATTAAATATATTTTATTAAAAAATAATAAATTAGATAGTTTTAAATGGAGAAAATAAGTTTTTTTTTGTTTTTATCAGTTTCACCCATTCATTTTTTTTAGTAATGTTATATATATGTTACAGTTTTATTTATATTTTTACTTATAATACTTATTTTGTTAGTTTTATTTTGATATTCAAATTTTAAATTTTATAATTTTTAAAATATCAATAACTTATACATAAAAAAGTAAGATTTTCTTAAATAGCATATTTATCATTTTCATTCATTTTTTAATAAAATATATACAACAAAACTTTAACAGAACGTAAGCCATACTTGAATATCAACTCAATGTTCGTATATTTCTAAGAGCACTACTACACCCATCGAGAGTGGGTATCAAATCACCGATAGTGTAATTTTTTTTTTTTTTCCAAACACTTTTTAAACCCCTTGAATGTTTTTTTTTTTATTAAAAAAAATTTCAAAAAGACTTCCTTAATCATTAAATTAGAAAAAGAAAATAGGTATACTTTATTGGTGGGTTTTATCAATGGAAATATCATTTCCCTATTTCTAATTATGAATATGAAAAATGATACTCGCACTGACAAAGTGTAATAATTAGATTTCTTTCTTAGAAAAATGATTTGTTTAAGTCTCAAATAAACAAGTCTCATACAAATCTTTATAAAAAAAATAGACTCTACCTTTAAAAAGTGTAAAAATACTATTTTTTATTAGTGAGATCCACTTTTCTTAAAGAATGCGTGTGTTATTTATTTTTTACTATTGTTTAAAAAATATTATACACAAAAATGCTTTTAAGAAAAGGAAAAAAAATATAACATTGATCGGTAACCTTTTCAATACCGATCGTCGATGAATGTAACATCATACGAATGAATATATATTAACTGGTATTAATGAATATTGAAAGTAATAATCAGATGACTAGAGATAAAAATAGAACCAGGTAACTGATATATATATTAATGAATAATGAAAATAAAGACTAAATGACTGGAGATAAATAAAAATAATGATAAATAAAAAATAAACGAGAAAGTATAAATCACATTTAATTATTGAAAGCAAACAACTTATAATAAAATATTATAATATTACAAAATATTATATTCAACCCTGCACACTGTAGCATGTCGATTAATGACTCAATGATCTTGTCGCCTTTGACTTGTTCTTTTGTATGCTTAACGAAATGAAATCTCAACGTTCCACATATACTACTTTTCAATATACAAATTAAATTATTATATAAAATCTGAGACGTTTATATATTATAAAACAATGTCTCTTGGTCGATCTTCAACTATATATGTACGTCAGTCTTTGTCAATTGCGTACATTGATTAATAGTACCACGCGTTTCAAGGGATTACATAAGTCAAGTACGTATCTAAATAAATAAATAAAAGCTACCTAAATTACTACACATCAAATGAGTAGAACTAACACATTTTTCTTAAAAATATTTTTCTTCTTTATATAAATTTAAAAAGTTATTTCAAACTCGATGGATTTTAATTTAATTATTATATATTTTTAAGTTTTGAGTTAAGTTTGGACGAGTTGATGAGCTGCATTTAGTGCATGTTTGGAATTACAGTGAGAAATATAACTTATAACTTTAGGATTTATAACTTATAACTTTAGTAATAAGTTCTACTATTAAAATGTTATTTACTGTTTGGTAACCATATGTTTAAAACACTTTCAAACATGTTACCTTTGTTTGAAAACAAATTAAAAAATTATTTTTTGAGGTAGAAATGACGATTATTTGAATTTTTAAAAATTATGATTATATTTTTAAAAGTTTGAAAGTTGTAATTATCTTAAAGTTGTATGGATATTTTCGTCTATTGACAGTCTTTTTAAAATTCAAATTATGTTCCGCATTATCCAAAAAATTACTTTAGAGAAAAAGATGCTTTTTCTCAAACGTACTTTTTAACTTATTTAAGATTAAAAGTGCTTTAATATGTAACACCCAAACAACCTAATTTTTTTATTAAGAGCTTTTAACAATATTTAAGCACTTTTTAAGACTCCTAACGCAACCCCAAACTGGCCCTTAGATGTTGAAATGAATTGAATTAAGTTGTAAATAATAGTACATTATGAGTCACATTGAGATGAGTTTAATTTTTTAAGATTGAGATGAATTTAACTTCTTAAGTTGAAATGTATGAAGTAGCTAGGTTAAGATGAGTTTTTTTTTTTTTTTTTTTTTTTATTTTTTTATTTTTTTATGGATAATTAAAAAAAGTAGTGAGTTCTATCTCAATTTTTTTTAAAGCAACAATATTCCATAAAAAGCAACAATATTTCATCAGTGAAAAATTGAAAACACAGCTTAAGACTGCGTTTGGCTCTTGAACAAAACTCAACTTATTATCTTAAATCAATCATATGTTTGATTGTTGAACAAAACTCAACACGCCATCTTAAACCAATAATTGGATACGTAGCCTAAGGTTGTGTTTAGATGATGGGTTGAGTTTTGTTCAACAACCAAACAAAGTCTTAGGCTGTGTTTAGATGTTAAAATGAGTTAAGTTATGAATAGTAATATTTTATAAGTTTCATTTAAATGAGTTTTAACTTTTTTAGGTTGAAATGAATTTATGAAATAGATTGAAATGAGTTTACACTACAAGAATTTTGGGCTCTTGGGATGGAATTTTGATTTCGTTCCAAAAAGAACACTGAAACATGCAGTTCAAATGGTATACTTAGGGATGATAAATTTCATCCCTAATAAAATAATTATTCGATAATGGGAAAAAATTGGCGGGTTAAAGAGCAGGAAACTAATTTACCATTCGAACATCACTTTACACCATTCAAACATGTAGTTAACCAAGTTCGAATGGTACTATGGCGTTCTAACGGATACACTAATTTAATCAATTAAAGAAATAATAATAGTAATCAACAATTAATTTATAAAACAAAATATCATGCATAATTAATTAAACTTACAAAACAACAAATATTGTCCATACTAAAAATAAAATAAAGTACAAATCAAAGAGATAAAATATTATGTCCCGGCCAACTCTTTGAGGACATCCTCGAATGCATCTATTCTTGCCTCTATCTGTGTCAATCGAGTAGATATCTTCTCCTGATTGTAAGACACGTGATGAATATTCACAGCTAACTTAGAAATGGCACCAATGATCTTTGTACATAAGCCAAAGAACGCAATCTGGATCTCTATACCCACTATATCAACAATCTAATTAGGAGTAATAGTGTGTGATGCCTCGGGTTGCATAGATGTCTCACCGGCTGATACTCCATGATAAGTTGGGTGTGCATCTCTGGTCTGAGTATCGATCGGCTCTGTAGTAAGAGCACGAAGACAAAGTCTCAAGTGCCCTTTGCTCTGTGATAACGTGGAAGAGTTGATCGATTCAATCAACTCCCAGATACACTTGGCAACATCAAGTAGGACCCCAACTGATAATAAGAATTGTGTGATCAAAAGGTCAAATGGCAAAATATATGTCATAACATACGAAACCTCTGATTGTATCCTAATGAATATATAACCCACTAGGTCGATATGCATCATAGGAGTGACACGTATCATAAATCTCGACCTATCCATGCCAACCTCCATTTTGTGCTGCCAAGAGTCAATGTTTTGGGCGATGATTAAGTTCATAATCTTAAAAAAATCTGATAAATTAACTTGTTTGATGCTCTTCATCCCATCATAAGGAGGCACATCTAAACCAACAACCAACCTATACACCTCAGCATTCGAAAGGCCATCCAGTCCATCAGTATCAATACCCTCATCCTCAACTGTCTCCTCATCAGCTGTAGACTCCATGGGCACCACGTTTGGATATAAAATCCCCAAACATACGATGCCTATAAAATCAGCAAGTATGTTTGCCGAGAACGGGAATGAAATACCTCATATGCTGATAATATATCTACCATTAGCATCCTGGTGAAAGGCACCGAGTCCTCTATAAAAATTGGTGACAAGATCAATATATGCCAAGAATGGGATACCTCATCCCTCTAGTCCAAAATTGGTGAACAACGGCGCTCCATGAACACTGATGTCAAGGAGCGACTCTCGAAGAGAAGATCTTGAAAATTGTCGATTTTCACCTGACGCTCTAATAAAACTTTACAGCCTAAGAATGTATCGACCGTACTACTAGACGAACCTTATTCCCCTGGTCTGGCACGCTTTGACCTTCCCCTAGCAGACATTTCAACTTGAAATTTAAATAATAAACTTAAAAGGATTAATTACAAAATATAATATACAAAACAATCATAAAATTATATAATTAATAAAATAATTTAAATCTATTTTATTTTTTGTAAGATAGATCGTTCGAACGAGTTTGGATATAATCATTCGCACGGTCTAAACACATTAGAACGGTTTTGTATTAAGGCATTTGAAACACCATTCCAACGAATGACCTTGGGTTCTAATCGTTTGAACGGTATAAAGACGTTTGAACTGTTTTGGATATAGGCACTCGAGCAGTAATGACACCATTCTCACTAACGACCTTTAGGTTCTAATCATTCCAATGGTATAAAGAGGTTCGAACGGTTTTGGATATAGGCATTTGAACGGTAATGAATTATTTAAGTATTTTATTTATAATTTTCACTTACTAATATTTACAACTTCTATACAAGAGTGAAGTTCTATAAACAAAACAAATAGGTCGAAGTTGAAAATTCATCATCATACAAGCTCAAGATCTTTCCATCGCCTTTCTCTGACATTAGTAATGTACTCTTTATTTATTTTTAAATAATAGTTTGTTTATTGGAGGTACTAATTTTAATATTAACTTTATGTCTTAACAATGTCTCTTGTAGCAAGAGTCAGACACGAATTATGATCTAACAAATTATATGTTGCATCCCATATTGATCGTAATGGAGAGTGGACTCATCCTGATACTTGTAAAAATTATGTAAGTATTATATTTTATTCTAATTAAACATATTTAATTTGTGTCAATATTAATTTTTAGGTTGTGTAGGATAAAATGATTGACCTCTGTGCTAAAACTGCATTAGATTAGAATTCCTCAACAAGTGATGTTGAAATTTTTTCATAAGTTCTGAGTCAACATTCAGGATATTTGAAGGGTTTGGGTCGCTGTGTCAAGCCTTCACAAACCCTTCAGGCTCTTCATCAATGTCAAGTACTACTGTCATTGCATTAGAAAATGAAAATTCTAGGATCGAATAATTGACTGTAAAACAACATGAGTTAGAGGCTCAATTGACGAAACAAGCATACATGAAGATGCACATAAAATAACACAAGAACAACAAGAGTTCAGGAGACAGATGCAACTCCAAATGCAAACACTTATGCAACAATTCAGGCCTCCAAACAATTAATTTTCATGTTTTGCACAAATTTTAGGATTTATAAAATTTTGTATAGATGATATTATTAGTATTATTACAATTTTTTTTTATTTAGTTAGGACTTATTAGATTAGTTTGATTAATATTGAACAATTTGTAATGTATTTTTGAAATATAAATATTTATTTTGTTTAAAACTTTTGATTAAAATCAAATACTAACTGTTTATACATATTCGAACGTTTGCTCATGTCTATTTGGTCGAATGAACTGGAATACGTTCGAACATACATACCGTTCGAACAGTTTTTTTAAAGTTTGAATGGCTTTTTGGAACGAAATTCAATTGACCCAGAATAAAATTTCCTTTCGAACGTGATTGAATGTCCCAATAAAATTTCATTCATTACACATTCGATCATCAATTTGTTTGTTCGAATGTTTGCTCGTGTTTATTTGGTCGAACGAATTGGAATACATTTGAATATACATATCGTTCGAACAGTTTTTTTAGTGTTCGAACCGATTTCTAGGATGAAATTCAATCGACCCGAAATAAAATTTCTGTTCGAATGTGATCAAACATTTTCACAAAATTTCATTCCAAAAGATATTTTTTGGAATGAAATTGATATTTTCATTCCAAAATACCTTTTGGGACACTGATATTGGGATGACCTTGAGACTTTTTTTCGTTCTAAAAGACATTTTGGGACAAAAACCTATTTTTTAGAACGAAAAATTTTCATTCCAAAAGACCTAATATGTTGTAGTGTTAACTTTTTTTAAAAGGTTAAAAAAGTAGTGAGTCTCATCAATGATTAGTTTAAGATAAGTTGAGTTAAATTCAATAACCAAACACACCTACTACAACAACTATTAGTCTCGAGTTGAGCTCAACTCAACTCAACTTAGATTTGTAGAAAATCCAACTACAAAATATTGCAAGTTTAGTAGTGATTGAATTTGCAACAAAGCCCTCCAAATTCCCCTCTAGATAGTCAGATCCAGTACGCCTTAAAAATCATTTGGCGAGACTAATGACCGTCGTAAAAGAAGTGATTTGTTGGTACTTTGCATGGTACTTAGCAAATTTTTTGCAACTCTAGCTTAAATAAACTAGTTTATTTCACGAATTGATTATTAATTTTTCTTTTTACATACCATCAAATTTCACATTAAGATTTCAATAACTGGGAAAGTACCATGCAGTAATCATTAACTCATTACAATCACCATCAAGGTTTTTTAATATTTTGAACCTATGCCCGAGTAATAGCAAAATACTTTGGCTCTTAACCGTTACTAGTATCATCATTTAGAGGCAAAGCATTTGTATATGCACATAATACTATTGAGAAGTGTAATTTTTTCATTCGCGGGAGTGAAGTACTCGCAGTCAGTCTATACATAGAGTGTACCAAAATAACATAAAGAAAGCAACTTCTTATTAGATACATGTAGCTTATCTAAGTATGGAAACAAATGAAGATATGGAAATAAGTAATATTTACAAATTAATGACTAATTCCTAAAATCATGGTGATGATGCTTGGCTGATTTTGTGCAAGGCTAAATCATGATTTGGTGTAATCACGAATTTAGTCAATACACCCCCTCAAGTTGGCACATGAAGATTCATAATGCCCAACTTACGTGAAAAGCGGTGAAAAAGCTCTAGTCCTAAAGCTTTAGTGAAGATATCGGCAGCTTGCTCATAAAATGGAGTATGGACAGCAGTGAGGAAGCCAAACTAGATTTTATCTCAAATAATATGACAATCAATCTCAATATGTTTGGTACATTCATGAAAGACAAGATTATGGGCAATATAAAGAGCAGACTGATTGTCACAATATAAGTTGAAAGGCTCAGGATGGGGAATACCAAGATCATTAAAGAGTTGTTTTAGCCAGTTGAGCTCGCAAGTGGTGACGGCCATGACACGATATTCAACTTCTGTAGAACAGCAGACCACTGTCATCTATTTTTTTATACACTAGGAGATAGGACTCATGCCGAGCTAAATAAAATATCTAGTTATGGAGTGACGGGTAGTAGGACATCTCGCCCTATCTGAATTAGTGTAGGATGTAGCCTATAAACTGCTGGATGATGAGAAAAAAATGCCTTGGCCTAGATAGCCTTTGATGTATTGGAGAAGACGGGTGGCTGCTTGCATGTGAGGGGCACGAGGTGCATGCATGAATTGGCTAAGGATGTTCACTGCAAAGACAATATCAGGACGAGTAATGGTCAGGTAAATAAGGTGTCCAACAAGTCGGCGATAGATACTAGGATCGGGAAGGAGTGTGCCATCCTAATTGATGAGCTTCAAGTGTTGTTCCATGGGAAACAGAGCGATCTGAGAACCAAGTTGGCCACTATCATTCAAAATATCAAGAACATATTTTTGTTGGTTGAGGAAGATGCCTTTTGGGGGAACAAGCAATTTCAAGACCAAAGAAAAATTTGAGGGGACCAAGGTCTTTGGCTTTGAAGTGTGTGGAGAGTACTCCTTTGAAAACTTCAATCTGGGAGAGATTATTGCCAACAACTAGAATATCATCAACATAGACCAAGATGATAGTGATAGTGGTGGAAGTGGCCAACAAAAATAAAGAGTGATCTATTTGAGATTGAGTAAAATATGCATCAAGAAGCATAGTGGTTAGTTTATAAAACCAGTTTCAAGATGCTTGTTTAAGGCCGTATAGTGATTTGTGAAGGCGACAGACACACATCTCCCCCTAAGAGCAATAATCGGGAGGTGATGTCATATACACTTCCTCATCAAGGTCTCCATATAGGAAGGCATTATTGACGTCAAGTTGATGAATGATCCATTGTCGAGTAGCTACAATAGCCAACAGACATCGAACAATAGTCATTTTTGCAACGAGTGCAAAGGTCTCATGATACTATAGGCCTTCAACTTGCTTATAACCTCTGGCAACCAACCGAGCTTTATATCTTTCAAGGGAACCATCTGCTTTGAGCTTGGTTTTTAATACCCATTTGCAATCGATCGATTTCTTACCAGGTGGTAAAGGCTCAAGACTCCAGGTGGAATTGGCTTCAAGGGCATGGAGTTTAGTAAACATAGCTTCTCATCAATGAGAATGGACAATGGCAGTGGAATAACAAGAAGGGTCAACAGAAGTAGTGAAAGCATGTAAAAAATTAAGGTAAGATGAGGAAAATTTAGAATAAGAAAAAAAAGCAAATAAAGGGTGAGAAGTACCTAAGGTGCATGCAGCAGGTGATGATGTCGTGGACTCGGTATGTAGAGTCGGATAAACATAATCATGGAGATATGCGAGTCAAGAAGTAGTGCAGCAAAGACGGGAAGAAGTGGGAGGAGGAAGGGGATCAAAGATGCTAGAGGAATGAATGGGTGTAGGGTATGGTAATATAGGATCGGGAACATGTAGGGGGAGGATGGGAATAGATGAGTCAAAAAGATAGATCCTGAAAATGAAACTTTTGTTCATTGAATGTGATGTCTTGAGAGAAAAAAAATGGTTTGAGTGTTCAGATTATAGAGCTTGTATGTTTTGTGGTTACTGGGATAACCAAGAAAGACGCATTTAGAGGCACGAGGAGAAAATTTATCTCAAGATGCACAAAAGGTTTGGGCATAATAGAGACAACCAAATACACGGAGATTACTGTAATTGGGGATGGTGTTGAAGAGAAGTTCAAATAGTGATTTATTTTGGAGAGCGACTCGGTGTGCGATTAATGAGATAAGCTATAATGAGTACACATTCACCCCAAAATTTTAAAGGTAAGTGGACTTGAAAATAAACACTTCGAGCAATATTCAGGAGATGTCTGTATTTTCATTTCACAATGCCATTTTGTTGTGGAGTTTCAACATATGTACGCTCATGAATAATGCCATGATTGTGAATGTAAGTTTGGAATTTATGCAAGAGAAATTCTTGTCCATTATCACTTCGAATTATTTTAATCATTGTATTGAACTAAGTTTGGATGAGAGCAAAAAAATGCATGAGATGTGTATAAGTCTCTGATTTATGACGCATGAGATAGATCTAGGTAGTGCGGGAAAAATCATCGACTATAGTAAGAAAATAATGGGCACCACGAATTGAGGGGATATGATAACCACCCCAAATGTCACAAAAAATGCCATTGAAAGAAAAAAAACTTTTATTAGCAATAGAAGAAAAAGGTAGCCGCGTGTGCTTAGAACGAGCACAAACATTACAGTTCGAAATAACATATGAATTATTAAAAAACCGAGGAATAAGAAGAGGAGATGGGTGACCTAGGCGTTGGTGCCATAAGTCTTTATTAGCAGTGGATTGTACAGAGAAAGCCATCACTGTGTTAGACTAGTACACATAAAACCCATTGGAAAAATCATCCGCTCCAATTAGCCTCGTCGATTGTGGATCGTAAAAGAAAATTTTTTTAGAAGAAAATGAAACAATGCAAGAGGTATTAGTGGTAAGCTGAGGGACAGATAAGAGATTAAATTAGAACTGAGGGATAAAATAGACATTTGAAAGAGTGAGTGTTTCGGATAAGAGGCATGTGCCGACTCCTTCAATGGAAAGAGTATTTCCATTGAGAAGCCGAACAGGGTGAGGGGAAGAGAGTATGAAACTTGATAAAGGTGGCTCGGTTATGGCACATGTGGGCACTGGCTCTGTTGTCCATGACCCAATCACGACAACTATCAAAAGAGGGAGGAGAGGAAGTAACACTGTCGACAAAATCTACTGATGAGGGTTGTGGGTTGAGGAGATCAAGCAATTTTTGGTAAAGCTCTAGCATCAGAGTTGGTATCGGTGACAAATCAGAGCAGAGAGATGTTGTGTTGGCTACCGGAGTCACCGTAGATGGTGGTTTGCTGAGTAGAGAGGGGCGGGGCTTGGATCGATTGTCTCGGCCAGTGGGCTACCCGATGAGCCTCCAACAACAGTCACGAATGTGGCCTATTTTGCCACATTCCAGGCATCGAGGGGGACTTTTGGAGGCACTGGACTGAGTTACGAAGGCAATAAAGTCAGCCGACATTGGTCACAGATGAAAAAGATGTTGTTGTTCTTACTGAAACAAAATAGAAAAAACTTTTGTGATAAGGGGAAGGGGTTCCATGGCTAGGATCTGAGTCTTGAGTTGGGAAAAAAATTCATTGAGACTAAGTAATATTTACAAATTAATGAATAATTCCTAAAATCATGGTGATAATGGTTGGCTGATTTTGTGCAAGGCTGAATCCTGATTTGGTGCAATCACGGATTTAGTCAATAAAGAAAGCAACTTCTTAGTGTTCTTCACTCAAGCATTGATTCGACATATAATACAAAGCAAACATTAATATGTCCTATGCACACTATGCAATATGTGGCAAACAACATTTGAATCCTTTCTATAATTCAAGCATGGTGAGAACTTGCCTAAACTAGAGCCTTGGATCCCATATCTTTAGCAATCACCCATAAGTTTTCATGTGATTGGTGCTACACTATTCTGCATTCACTTCTTCGTACAATTAAATAAATCGAGTAATATTAAATGGGAAGAAAAAACGAGTAATCCAACACGAAAGAAGTTATTTAACTAATATCCTATATACATGTATTTGATCAGGTCCTCAAGGTTGTTAAATAATTTTAAAATGGCTCATTTAACAGACCTATGCATATGTTAAAACAAAAAAAAAAAAAAAAATACCCAGCAGCAAACACACATGTAAAGGACAAAGGTGTGCACCTAAAAATATACAACTGTTTTTGACATGCATAAGGAAGTTTAGAAAATCTATACACAAACAAAGATATATTAAGATTTGTTCATCCCCAATATAATCAAACCCAAAGCAAAACTCTTCATATTTCTAAGTTGTTGTAACTTTGTGATAATTATTAGGTATCAATTCCCCACAACATTTAACTTTTTCATTCTACTTATTGTATACGAGAAATATACTTCATTTTAATACTAATTCTTTTAAGTTCGTTGCAACCAACTGGAAACACAAAAATTTTTGGGAAAAAAGGCCATCTCGTGAAAACAAAAAGGACACAACAACCCAAAATTCATTCTAATTTAAGCCATATACTAATAACACAAGAAGTTCAATCTTCTATCTAATTGACTGACTGGTACTTTAGATCTTGATTAGTACTATCTGATTGACAACTTGTAAAAAAATCTTTAGTGATTCAATTATGATCTTTAATGGGTCCATTCAGAGACAGAAAAGTTGGTATCAACCCAAATAGAGGCCACAATTTTTTACATCCATGGTAAGGTCAAAGCATAATAATGTAGAAACAGAGCCAGATACAAAAATATCATAATATCATACCAAAGGTTTTCAAATGCCACATCATATCAAATAGAATACTGAATAGAGTCATATTATTTTCATATAATCAAAACAGATTCAGAGCATCTTCACATAATCAAAACAGATTCAGAGCCTCTTTTAGTAATCATGCCCAAAAAATTTCATATTTCATATTTGCTCCTTTTGCACAACTCAAAAATAGAATGCCAAAGTGTTGCTCATGTCTATACTAGTCATGATAAACATGTCATTCTTTTATTATTTAGATACAATGAGTGATACATAACAAAATGATCGAGGTTGTTTTTCAATTTTCTTTTCTTAACAAAACATGCATATTTTTCATAAGTCAACCTCAGTCCATCTCTTTTTATGCAAAGTCTAGTATTGAAACACTGTTTACCTAGATTTTTTAACTTTTTTGAATTTTTCCATAATAGTGCCAAACAAATATCAATCATCACCTATAAAATAAACACGTAATTTACTTAAATCTCTAATTAAATATGTATTTTGATATTTAAGTCTAAAATACTAAAATATCCTATTTTTCCTTTAAAAAATACAAAATTATTGTAAGCCTACAATATCATCACTTTCCAATTTTATCGATATCCACTTAACTTCTTCAGCTAATACATTGAACTCTAAATCATTTTTGTAAGATAAAAGTGTATGGCTAACATATTTACTCAATTAAACTAAACCCATGTAAAATACATCTCACTTAATATTCAGTAACAAAATTCCAAATTGATCACAAGTCTATTTAAAATCAAGCCCAAACCCACACAAGATATTATAGGTGTTTTATAACAAATACAATCAGACTCAACATCCAGCCAAGACCCACATGAAATAAAATAAAACAATCTAACATGACTTCTAGCTAAAGGGCATAGATGTAATTAATATTAAAAAGGCTTAGAATCTTTCATTGGAAGCTAAACATGTCGCTAAGGGCATTTATGAAAATATATAGTAAGTGGATAGAGCTCAAGGGCTAGAACTTGAAGAAAAACAAACTTAAGAGGAACTACATCTGGTGAGGGAGGGATTGTGAGAGATAACTCGCCGAGAGAAAACAAAAACTGTGTGATAGAGCTGGTGCATTGGCAGATCTAGTGGGTGAACATAATCGAGTTCAAGGAGGCATGACACTGAGAGAGATAGAGAAAGTGATGAGAGAGAGAGAGAGAGAGAGAGAGAGAGAGAGAGACTTATGTATGGTGGAGTGAGTTAATCGAGGCGATGGTGGCGTAGGGAGTAGCATGACTAAGCTCTGGCATGATGGTGGTTCATAACGGTTAGAGACTGGGCACTAGGCGCTGCCTACAAACAGCTAGGAGAGAGAGAGAGAGAGAGAGAGAGAGAGAGAGAGAGAGAGAGAGACTTCAAGGCATTTTCATGCTTGGAGGGCTTCACATGCACTGGTTTGGTGGTTTATGATGCAACTAGCAATTTTGATGGAGCTGGGGGGCTTGAAAAGGTTAAACTTGGTAGGACCATGGTGCCTCTCAGTTGAGATAGGGAGGCAGCTAGTTTCGAGACTGTTCTGTTTTGGTGGTATAAAAACAGAGGTGCTTCGTGGGTTTAAGGCATTGCAATTGGCTAATGGTGGATGTCATGGTTTGCTGCCAGTTGTTCCCATGGTGGTTCACAGTGGAGGAGCATGCGGTGTAGGGTGGCAGTGGGTGGTCTTGGTCTGGTTCTCCTTCTATCGAGGCTAGCATGTGCGTGGGGCTAGTTCCCATTTGAGGACATGGAGGGGCTGGGTTGTAGGGGCTATCCCATGGTACTGCATGGCTTGGGCTTGGGTTTCACCATGGGCCTAGGCCTTGTTTGGACCCGGGTGTTACAAAAAACCTCCCCCTATACACCAAGACAAGAGAAGAGCAAAAATATCCAGAATGTAACCCATGTCATTCAATCCCAAGATATTTATTTGCATCCACCGCACAACAATAATTGCTGATAAGTTATCACAATATTTGAAGATTCCAATCTCCCAACTATGATTCCAAAGAGCTACTCACAAAAGACATATTGTTCCCCTTAGCCAAGAAAATGCTTTATCCCATTGCCTCTCAAAACTCAAAAAAAGGCCAAGAAGTCTGCTATCGTAGCAAATTGAGATAGCTCCCAGAGTCTCCCTCGAAGGCTCCCCCTAGGATTGTTGCTTTGACATTGAATATGTCATAAATTTATCGAATTCAACTTGCTATACCAATATTTGTTAAACATTTGCCCCTAAGTGCCTCAAGCTAGGCCTTGTAAAAGTACGCATCCTCTAACAATACACCTCCATTGTCGCCATGAAATACTCTTCTTGATGTTTTGGGCATTACCTTCTCGCCCAAACCCCTTTCATATCCTGATCTTTTCCCAGTAACCTCCCTAAACACTGCAACTATGGCATCTTTAGTTCGCTCTTCCGATTCCATGGTATTTAGCTTCTACACCATTTTGTTTTTTCACATGAGAAACAAAATGTTCAGTTTTAAACAAAGAACATAAAGAAAACAAACCATGGTTTCATAGATGGCCAAGATTAAGTTAATTCAAGATCACAACACATTATGAACTCTATCACTGAACTATTTTGTATTTAGCAATGTATTAAAAACTTGATTTTACTCCGAGAAGCAATTTTTACCTTGAACTCCTTGCTATCGCAGTGCATGCATAAGTTTCTCTAGACCGCTTCATCCACCATATTGATGCCTTTTTGCTAGAGCCATTTTATGACTTCCATACTCGGTATAGATTTTGTGTAGGTCATAGTGGAAAGAATTGAATCTACTACATAATTGGTCGATAACCGTCTTGCAATGGTTTTACTTTTCTCATTGTAGGATAAAGTCAATCTAAACATAGTAGAAAAAACATCAATATATGCATGCTAACTAATGAAATTAAACATTACAACTCACACTGCGTGATACTCAATCTTGCTTACATGAACGTGACTACACAACTCTTGTTCAGCTTCAGGCACATCATTCCAACGTTGGTAACCCATGTCAGTGTAATGTTTGACGATCCATATCACATTTCCACTAAATATATTTGCATTCTGGCATGAAATCTTAGTGCCCGCATCCTCGATCAACAAAGGAATCGGTCCAATCTTTTGAAACATGTCAAATTTGTCATCTCTGCCTATCCATGACCATGTTTCTTGTTCAAAGATACTAAATGTGAAATCTCTACCACAAATATGTAAACATTATATATGTATCCCAAAAACATTAGCACACCATGTAGCATGTTCAATATGTAGTTAAAACACCACAATTTCTACATTAAGATTTATAACAAAGCAATTTTAAATTGAACATCCATACCTGTACAATCCATCTGATTTGGAAACTTAGTTTCAAGTACGATGTCAGGTGGTTGAGTTGAATAATCCAATAGGGACTTAGTGTTGTCTCTTAGTATCGGTTCATTTCGTGGTAGTGGTTACTCATCTTATATAACCAGCCTGTGCATTAAAATATCCCTCAAGCCGCCTTCTCATCCGCATACTCTTCTTATACTTTGCACCATGTCTATCGTGACCCAAACTTGATTCGACACTTGAATTATAATCAAGACAAGTGTTTAATCAAAATTCAGATAGATTAGATAATTTTTTAAAGTTCTTATTCTCTTAATTTAAAAAATAAATAAATTAAATAAGTTAAAATCAAGATTTTATAACTAGTAGATATATATATATATATTATACATATTTGAATACTATATACATATAATACATAATTTATATAACATATCTATATGTGTGAGTGAGATTACGAGTCAAATTGAGTTTTATACGAGCTCGCTCATGAATATTAATTATATTGAATCCAAGCTTTTAAAAATTATATTTTTGACAATTTGAATGAACTTATTTGATAAACAAGTTGAGCACGAAACAAATTTAACTAAATAAATACAAGTTACCACTTGTCTTCTATACTATTCAGATTACACTCCTAATATATATAAAAGTCTTATACTATAATAATATATATTGTTAAGAGAAATATAATATACAATTGGAGAATCGTAAATATTGTACAATTATTTTAAAAATGAGTGAATTTTATTATTAAAAAAATAATTTTTTTTATATAAATTTTATATTTATTTAATTTTTTAAAAAAAATTATACAATATTTACATATTTATAACTGCAATTATCATTTCTTTATTATTAATATAAATTGACATTAGTATAAAAATTTGAAGTAGGTGACATTGTCATTGGATGAAACTTCCAAAATTTGTTAATTTTTCTAAATTTTCCTATGCTGACACGTCAGCTAGAAGGACACCACCGTAAATATTTGCAACAAAAGGTTATCCACGTGATTTCACTTGCTTCCCCACACGCAGTCACTAGGAAGTACGGAACGGCTTAGGGAAAATAATTTTTACCCTCTTTTACTCTCTCATTTTACCAAACCTCCTTTCACCGAAACCCTTGGAAACCTTAAAAAATGGAGCCCTTCACCGGCGACCGTGGAGTTCCGGACCCCGAGGAGGCCTTCCCAGACCACGTCACTCCATTTCCCGATACGATGGACCTGATCTATGATCACCAGACGGCAGCAGTTCACTCGCCCGAGTTGGTAGCGCACCTCCAAAACCTGCCGCCGCAGAAGCTCCGCCCGATTAGGTGCTTCAACTTCCGGTCTCCGGAGAAACTGGAGGAAACCCAAGGGAGGTTCTCTCCGGAGGAGCCGGAGGAGGAGGTGGCGCTTGGTTCTGTCAACGGTCCCGTTGCCGAAGTGCCGGGGGAGTGCTTTGTGCATCCGATGAAGGTAGAAGTCGGTGAGGCCTTCGAAATCGGGAAAGGTAGTTTGACGTCGGATGATCCGGAAAGGTTCGGGTCGGTTACTGGTTGGGGTGAGTGGGGTCCGAACTGTGTGGACGAGGACGTAGAGTCTGGAACCTCAAGGTGGGTTTTGGCTTTTTCCGACTTAATACATGCATCTACCTATTAAAAAAATAAATATATATTTGAATCTTTGTTATTTATTTATTTATTTATTTTGTAAAGCGTCGTTTGATTACATAGTGCAGAGAAAAAGCGATCAGAAATTTTAAATATTAATTTTATTTTAAAATT
Organism: Carya illinoinensis; assembly: GCF_018687715.1. Classification (NCBI taxonomy): domain Eukaryota; kingdom Viridiplantae; phylum Streptophyta; class Magnoliopsida; order Fagales; family Juglandaceae; genus Carya; species Carya illinoinensis. The sequence continues at coordinate 10,155,973 of NC_056761.1, forward strand.
TAAAAAAGTCGAATTATTTATTATATTTTAAGCAGAAATTTAAAAAAATCATAATCGCAAAGTGAAATTCATGAAATGAAATTGTTTAGGTAACAAATGAGGCCTAATTAAGTCTACTATGTTGACATTATCAGAGGTCTTTAACGGAAGGAAAATAAAGGTTAGGTTTGGTAAATAAAATGAGAATTTTGTGGTGAGATTAAGATTTAAAATATTATTTTTGAGTATTATTATTGATATTTAAAAAAATTAAATTATTTATTATATTTTATGATAATTTGAAAAAATTATAATAATAATAAGATGATAATTTTGAATTGAGATGAGTTTTTAAAACCTGTCCTTAGCCTTTACTGTTCAAGTTACTGATTGAGGATCTTAATTTTGTTTATTTTTTACTTAATAATTAAGAAAGTGATTATTAATAAAATATAATTTTTTTATTTTTTAATTATTAAAAATGTTAAAAAATATATTTAAAAAAAGAAAAGAACAACAAATTTTAACGACGGTACGCTAGCACCGTTCTGAATGGAATGGGTTAATAAGGGCTACTCTACCAAACTGATTAACATAAAGTTGTTGCCTTTGTTTTTTGGTTTCTTATGCGTTTAACTGAAATTTGAGATACATCCAGTGCCGTAATTTTTACATTAGCAAGGAGTATGTATGCTGTTTAGAATTTTAATGTGCAGCTTTTCCTTGTATTCTATATGGAACGTTTGTGGTGAGCATTTTAGAAATTGGAAAGTAGGAACGTGCTGTCCTATTGTATATAGTTGTGTTACGCGATCATGCTGATTTTGCAAATACGAGTTAACGTATGTGACCTATGGAACCATGGTGCATGTACTGTTTAAGGGATATCTTTATTTATATATTTTGCATGTGTAATAGAATTGTTTTTTGCGATGAGAATGAGATTTGGTTGGAAGCTTTTTGGGATACTAGCATTATGGTAGTATACTGTTTATGTTTGGTATTGAAAAGATGCTTTAAGGGTCTTGCAGTAAGGCCAGGCGACTTGTAGGCTTTTCTGTTCATACACTTTCCTATATTTTTATAAAGTGCTATGTTCGGAGTAACATATTGTCGGCGGCACTTGTCTGAACAAATTTTTGGCGGCTATGATTGGCTTAAGAATAACGTTATATGGAAGTGTTTCAATTTGAAGGATCGTTCCTTGCACTTAAGTTTTTCAAGGGGTTGGATCTCGGGGCATTGCTTTAATCCAAACCCCAAATCACTTCTGGAACCTAACGTGTTCTTTTTGCTTTCAGCTCTTCTTCAGATGACGATTCCACAGCAAACATCAAAGAACCAATGAACCGTAAGAGAAAGGGAAAATCAAGTGGAAAACTTGAGCATTTTTTGGAAAGTTTGGTGAATAAAGTGATGGAGAAGCAAGAGCAGATGCATAAACAGTTGATAGAGATAATAGAGAAGAGGGAGAAGGAGAGAATAATCAGAGAAGAAGCTTGGAAGCAGCAGGAGATGGAAAGGATGAAAAGGGAGGAGGAAATGAGAGCCCTACAGACGTCTCGCAGCCTAGCCCTGATTTCCTTTATTCAGAATCTGTCAGGCCAGGAATTCCCACTTCCACAGCCAGTAAACACCCAATGCAAGGAAGAAGACGGTTCTGAAATTGGTATGGAACCCGACATCAAATGTGACCCAAATGGTAAAAGATGGCCAGAAGCTGAAGTACAAGCGCTGATAACTCTTCGAGCTGCTTTGGAGCATAAGTCTTGCCTTACTGGCTCTAAACGATCTATGTGGGAGGAGATCTCTGTGGGAATGTGGGGTATGGGCTATAACCGGACTGCAAAGAAATGTAAGGAAAAATGGGAAAACATCAACAAGTACTTCCGAAGGTCAATGGAAAGTGGGAAGAAGCATTCTGCTAATGGTAAGACATGCCATTATTTTCATGAATTGAACATGCTGTATGGTAATGGACTAATGGATCCCGGATTGCTTGTTAAAATCACAGACAGTGAGACTGAGGCTAAGAGTGAAAATGAGTGAACATTTGTAGTGCTCGACATTTATATGATTATCCCTAATCCTTTATAATCTTTTGGCCAATTGTTATAATGGATCGAGCTTTAATTGTATCAGCTTTGAACGTATATATATAAAATATACCCAAAAGATTATTTGGCTGGCTAAGGGAAGTGTTTTATGCTGTGTTTTTTGTCCAACTGAAACAGATGAAGCCTGCAGTTAGCCAAGTAATCCGAGTGCTGGGCTGGAATCGGTATTCTTTCCATGCTTTCTCCTGTCTTGTAAATCTTGGCCCCACAGGACTTGGTTCTAGTTCTCTCTGGCAATTCGAAATTGGATTTGGTAAAGCTAGCTCAAGGCGTTCTACTACTTTTACTTTTACAATATTCTGCAATAAAATATTATTATTCTTTAAATTTGAGCCCATCAAAGTCAAATAAATTTAAATATATTTAAAAAATAATAATATTTTATTGAAGATTAATTGTGTTAAATATGTAAAGTGGCTGTCTATATTATTTTGAGTAATGATAATGTCGTCTCTTTTACCGTGATCCTTCTACTATTTCAAGTTTGTCATTAAATAATTGGAAATTATTTGTCAAGTAATTTCACATATATACGTATCTTATAATGCCATATCAAGAGATGTTGAGCAAGTGATGATAAAAATGATGAAACATAGAGTTTCTCTATCAATTTGTTATGGTTTAAAGTGTGCCCATTCTTTATATTTATTTTTTGCATGTAAGATTTGGTCTAGTTGAGTGCATATCGCATATAAAGAAAAATAAGGACTCATTTGGACATTTATGATATCTCAAAATATCTATAAATAGTAGTAAGATAATTTGAGTTAAGATGTTTTATTAGATTTTGAAAAATGAGAGAAAAAATGTTGAATAAAAATATTATAATATTAAAATATTATTTAAATATAATTTTTGTTTTGAAATTTGAAAATTTTGTATTATTTTTTATCTTTTGTTTGGAAGTTTTATATCGGGTTTTGTATTTTAATAATAATTAGGTAATAATTAAATAAAAAAACTGAATATTTAAAATTAAAAGAAGTTTGCATTTGAATGATGTTTGCAAAGTAAATATATGATAATATATGAGAATACATTGTTACACAAACAATGCCTAAATGTGTTTATAAAAAGATAAAGAAGAAATGTAACTGCATTAGGAACATGCATGTTTTGTGATATAAGTGATTTGAAACTATGACTAGGAGTGTCGAGGTTATATAAATCAACTATTAGAAAGTTAGCATAAAAGGGTGTGTGCATTTCCTATTACATGGACTGCAAAATTAAAGATATCCATTAATGCTTTACCATCTTCTGCCCAAAAATTAATAGAAATCGGTTTATTATTATTCTTATTATTATTGAATAAATGTTTATTCCCAGAACGATCCATTTCTCTCAGACTTTGAAAATTTCAGATGGTCAAGTTATTGAATCAAACCACCGTGTGCAGGTAGAGTCAGTCTTCTACCCGTAAAAGACGAGATCTTGTTGAAGAGGGAATTGCGTGTTCCATATGAGTATCTAACGATGACTGATCTTCATGATCAACATAATATAGGTCTAGAGACCAAAACAAAACTATGAATAATGCTAGTTGCAGTTATAGAGCGTACAAATACCGCATAATCATTTTAAAAAAAAATAGGATTCATTATTAAAAAAATAGTTTGTTCCACATGAATCCTGTATTTATTCACTCTTTTTTAAAAGAATTGCACGATTATTATGCACTGCATAACTACAAATATCATTTCTCACTTTGCAATGATAGATAATTCTACTTCTACTTTTCCTCTTTTTAGTTATTTAAACTTGGGAATTTATATCCTCAGTACTTGACATCGATGAGATTAATAAGCCATGCATGAAAAAAATATAGAATTACTTAAATATATAACAAAATCTCGATGACAAAAATACAATAAACTTCATTAAAAGGAAATTATAAGGGGGTAAGGAGAGAATATTCTTTCTAGTAATTTGTAAATGATTACGTACGTACACATGACTCTCGCACATCAACTCAAAACACGAATTGAAATGTGTATCACAAAATCAGACTTATATATACAGACCAACGACATCTGAGTCATGATGTACTTATATATAAAAATTACTTAAGAGGCTTGATAAAGAAAAATGAGAATGATAACCAAAACCACAGGGAAAACGAGGAGTAGAGGGACCGTAGGTGGTTGCAATGTACTCATCACCAAAGGGAGAAAGAGGAGGATAATGGCCACCACTATTATCAATATCACCATCGAAGCCGCAGCACCATGCTCATTCTCTTGATCCATCTTCATCTTCACAAGCTAGCCTTTCTTAGTCGATATACTAGAATTAAAAACCCTAAGTTTATGTGCGTAAATTAACATGATCAGTATGTATATAGTATTAAGGCATATATATATATATATATATATAGAAAAATAGCTTTGCATGGTGTCACTTGGGAGAGGACACCACGGTTGGCTAAGTATATATATATCATGTGCAATATGTTCATTTCCAATTTCCATATACGTACAACCTGATCCTTCGACCAGTAAGTATATATAGTGGTGAATTGTCTCTAAGGTAACGAATTAAATAGAAAAATGTCTGTACATGATCATTACCAGTATCTACCCTTAATTTGATATACACACACACACACACACACACACACACACACACACACACACACACACACACACATATATATATATATAAGGAAAGTTTCAATCTCTCTTAACTTTTTTAGATTGAGAAGAGTTTAATTTTTAAGGTTGAAATGTATGAAGTAAGTTGAAATGAGTTTAACTTTTTTATGAGAAGTTGAAAAAATATTGGATCTCATCATTGATTGATTTGAGATGAGTTTAGTTTAGTTCAACAACCAAACACAACTTTAGAGATTTTAACTAAGGTTGCGTTTGGATACTAAGATGATTTTAGATGATCATATGAGTTGATCTATGAATAGTAATATTTTATGAGTCTTATTGAGATGTATTTAAATATAAATATGTCGAAGATATATATTTCAAGAATGTATGAAGTTATATGTTGGGATGAGTTTAACTTTTTATAGGAAATTAAAAAAGCGGTAGATCTTATCAATAATTGATTTGAAATTGGTTGAAATCACTTTAACAACTAAATATAGCCGACATTTTGGAGATAGATAGGCAGCCCTATAGCATTTAATATTATCCCAATAATAAAATCAACATTTAATTGAATCCATATATCAAACCTAGTAAAAGGCACATTTTTTGAATATCAAATATAAGTGGAGATTCATACTAGGAGTACTTTTATCTGGGATATATTATAAGAAAAATAACTTTTTGCGTCACCTAAATTCGTTGAAAAAACAAAAACTACGTCGCGATTATTTATTAGCAACGTGTTTTTTTTTTTTTTTGTCAAATTTAGGTGACGCGAAAAGCCATTTTTCCTATATAAGAGAAATTCCAATCATTCTTTGATTATGGTTTCATTGCTTGGGTGGAGATCCTAGTTGATCAATTCTCTCCAAGATTGTTATATTTAATCAACTAGAATTATGAATCATAATCATGCTTGAAGTATAATATTTCTTCTGACTTCTAAGGTTTTGGAAAGAGATAGGAGGGAAGAGAGAGTAGGCCCATAAACAATTCGGTCCGAACTGAATTCTGGACCGATTTGTCTCAGCATCAAAATATGTGGACCGTTGAAATTCTGTTTGGTTCCAAGGTCTACAAATTTTGGACCGGATCAAACTCCTATATATTTTTTAATAATTTAATATATTATTTTTATATAGTATTTATATAAGTTAATGATATAAGTCTCATTTAATGTATTATTATTGACCATATAAAATATAAAATAATATATGCTATCAATTAATAATAAATCATAAACCATGTGATAATTTATGTCATTATATGTAAATAGTTAATACATCATACATTCATACATACTCTACTATTTACACTTACTTAAAATAATTAGGTAATTTTTTTTAAATACCTAACTTGTAAGAAAGCATAAATAATCTATGTACAATGATATTATTTGATATTCATTAATCATATAAAAAATATATGACATTATTAATAATTATGCATACTAAAGAGTAAAATCTAAATAAGTAGTAACTATCAAAATCATAAATATAATTATAGTAAAATATTTTTTGAATAAGTTAGTTACATAATCCACATTAATAATTTACTAAAATTTAATTTATTAATTTAAATATTTTTTTATTAATTTATTTAAAAAATGATGAAAATAATAATAAAATAATTAGGCCGAACCAAAAGGACCGGACTAGATCAATAGCTATCAGTCCTCTCCCTATCGGTGTTCGATTTAAGAAAAATGATGGATCAAAATTTCACGGGACTGAATAAGGTCCAATTACAGCCCTAAGAGAGAGAAAGAGTACTGTCCATAATTACTATAATTTTTCATCTTTGTACGTAATAATGTTTAACTAAATATAAATTCTCAACCATTATCTCTAATTCCTGTCCAAAAATGTAAAAAGACGAGAGCAATGAAGAATTTATCTTATAAAAGTAAATTGATAGATTGTTATGATTTAATACATTAAACTATATAATTGATTGTTATGATTTAATATATTAAACTATATAATATATATTATAACTTTACTCTGATAAAATAATTAGTAGACCAATCATTTCTTAGTCTTACGTAACAATGTTGGAGCTAAGAATGTTTTTCGAGGCTACAAGCTGCCTGCCTACAATGGTCGCATCCCAGTTGTTGATTGAGCCCATGGCTTCCATAGAAGGTGGGTACAGCCTCAAAGCTAGCTAGCTAGGCCCACTCTTACCGTAAGTTCAGGGTAGCAAGCTAGATAGATAGCTACGTGGGGTCCAACTTGAGGGATTTCGAGTGCTGTCCAACTTGTATTTGACCGGCAAGGCTAATGCCAATGGGTTCCTCGTTCACGTCGCAAACTGCCATCTGGTGTCCGCTTTTTGGCACTATATATCTTCATATTACTGCTTAATTCATCTCTCGACTCTCTGATCTCTCTCTCTCTCAACATTCATCTGTTTTTCAGAGAGAGAAGAAAGAGATCAGCTTTCACTTGAAAAAAAATTCAGAAATGGAACGTGGAGCAGGCTTCAATGGTTACCACAAAATCCCCTCCAACAGCCCTGGTAATGTGTACTATACATCATCAAGAGAACTAGCTACCAAAGTCTCAAAACATATACCTATATACACGCATGCATTTCATTAATTATATGTTAAATGTGGCTCTTTATTTTTTAATATCCTTGTTAATTCCCCTTTGGTTTTTCTGCAAGAAATCTTGCTTTTGATTCTTGAAAGGAAGCAAAACAAGCTTTTGACATGTCAAAGTTATCATCCCCTGTAATGTTGTTTTTTGCATGCAAATGGATCGCTTTTTTATATACAAATGTAACTTCAATCTCAGAAGATGTATATGCACCAAAGCCCCTTAATGCAAGGACTTTCAGGCCCGATCGATCGAGCCATCAGCTAGCTAGGCTAGTGAAGGATCTGAGCAGACCAGTTCCTGGATCTTTTGGCATATTTTCTCCTTTAGATTATTTTAACCGCGCTCATTGAGTTTCTCTATATGTTCAGTTGATGCAACTCTCTCTCTCTCTCTCTCTCTCTCTCTCTCTCTCTCTCTCTCTCTCTGGTACATGATCTTGATCTGGTTTTATATTCAAATATGAATGTCCTAAAGATATGCATGCTCATTGATCAATCTGCTTGAACTAGATAGATATGTTTATGATCTGTTTGAATACTGTTAAGACTGTTTTGTTAGCTTTTTAGAATAATGCAGATCAGATATATAATCTCCCTCTTGCTCTTTTCTTTCTTTTATATTGTTGTTCACCTCGATCAATCTAGTACCATTGAGGTGCTGTTTGGTTGGCAGGAAAACGGCAGAGAAAATATTTGAAACACATGCAGTACTAGTAGGGTTGTACAAGTGGCATGCTTCATACATGCAATCTATGACCCCACAGGAGACAAGTGCCTGCCATGCATACTTATGCAACCCCATCAGGGGGACCCCCATCACTTTATAACCACATTTAAATTTTGACAAACTTTAAATTTACGAGTTTTGTGTAATTCTTAATTTAAAAAAAAAATAGATTTCATTAACAAAAGACAAATAAATCTTTTATATTTTTTTATGATGGGATCTATATTTTTTAATAAAAATTTTACACTAGACTTGTATACATCATTATTTAATTAAAAATCATATTGGGTTATTGTTGTTCTTATTGAGTTAATTATTAGCTAACCAAGTAAAGTGCAACGACTACGTTTTGTTCTATAAATTATTCAATTTTCTCGAATGGAACAAGTTACTTTGTAACATAACAAGACAAAAAGACATGAATAGGGTTGGTTGGTTGGCTTGTCGTTTTGTTGGAGTTCGAATTATATAGAGCCAAGTTTGTTTTGTCGTTAGTTGATGCTTTTATAGGGATAGAAAGTGTGGTCTCTCTCAGGTATTGTACACATAGGACACAGCCTAGCTACTTGTCTCTCCCTACATAACCACATCTTATTTGATTAGGCCCCAACTTTCTTCTACGTGTCGCCTTTGCTTGGGCCATTAGGATTTTTTTAGTACCCTCTTTTCAAATATTTTTTTATCATTTTAAAAGAATGTAATGTTTGGAATAAGTGTTAAAATACATAAATTTTGTATAAATTTTTGTAAAAAAGTTGATCCCGTTTTGAAAAATTATAAATAATTTCTTTTTAGTGAGATCTATCTTTCTACAAAAAAATTTATGTAAAACATATCTATTTAAAACTTATACATAATATTACTCTTAAAAAAATGTCATTGTATTTAATTCTTATTTCCATTATTTAATATAAAACATTTACTTTTAAAAAAAAAAATAACAGAAGTTGTGACATCCAAAAAAACTCAGCCATTTTTTTAAGAAAATTCTATACACCATACTACTATCTTACTCTCATCCTATTATATAAGATGTGTCATATTTATCACCAGTAAATAATTTTTTATTAAATAATAAATATATCACATCTTATATAATATGATGAAAATAAGATGAGACATTACTCACTTCTTTAAAGATGAGTTTTACTATTTTTTAATGCAGTGATCAACGTTACATTTCAAAACCATTTTAGCCTAAATTCATAGATTTGGTAACCATTCATCATAACATATCAAACGTTAATTGTAGTTGTTACAGGGAGGAAGCTAACAAATATCAAAATAAGGCCGGCGCCGGAGACCAACCACATCAACAACAACAATCATTCAACCACGGATGACAGTGAATGCACCGTGAGGGAGCAAGACAGGTTCATGCCGATTGCCAACGTGATAAGGATCATGCGCAAGATCCTCCCACCGCATGCCAAGATCTCCGACGATGCAAAGGAGACCATCCAAGAGTGCGTCTCCGAGTACATCAGCTTCATCACCGGCGAGGCCAACGAGCGTTGCCAACGCGAGCAGCGCAAGACCATCACTGCCGAGGACGTGCTCTGGGCCATGAGCAAGCTGGGGTTCGACGACTACATCGAGCCCCTCACTGTGTACCTCCACCGCTACCGGGAGATGGAGGGTGACCGCGGCTCCATAAGAGGAGAACCGCTGGGGAAGATGAGGGGCGTCGAGTTTGGAACGCTCGGGGTTGCTGCAACATTTGCACCGGTGTTTCACATGGCCGGTGGACATTATCAACATGGCTATTTTGGAGGTGCAGATCATCATCCCATGGGGGGTGGATATCTGAGGGATTCGACCAATGCGGGCCCGTCCCAGCAGCAGGCAGCAGTGGTGAACGGTGAAGCACATGCCCAGTATAAATGAGAGTAGTACTACTGCGTGCAGTTAACAACTTAGTGCTGATCTCTAATTTTCAGATGTAACACTAACGTAGTTAGTGGGAAGGATGAAGAAAATAGGGGGGAGAGAGAGAGAGAGAGAGAGACTTTTAGTTGTTTGAATTATCTCATGCATGGAATGGAATAACATGGTGTGTTTTTTGTGTGTTGAGGTACTGGTGCTGGTCATGTAATGCATAATCAGGGCTCTATCATGTTGATTAATGCTTTAATTTGCCGTTTTGATGATGATCTGTCTATATTTCTGCCTTCTACTGCTCAGTTTTGCATTTCCAGCGTTATAATATAGGCAAATTCAGAATACAAAGTATGATTACTCTGAATTAGATAGGCAAATTCATCATGCATCCACATACCAGAAATCAGCAAAAGACTTGAAACTGGAGTCTGGAGGTAAAACAAGCCGAATGTGCACATTATTAGTGACGTACCAAATGAGTAGAATGAATCACAGGTGATGCAAAATAGTAAAGCTCCCAGCGAGGATCGAACTCGCGACCTTTCGCTTACGAAGCGAACGCACTACCACTATGCTATGGAAGCCAAGCTGCTGTTGTATGCCAAAGTTGCCTTTGTTATTTTTTATTATCTTAAAAGCTGAGACTTGGGGAATTTTGACAGGCAGAAAGGGAATGCTTTATCTTGATAAACCTTAGGGGTGGGCAGCGGTGTCCCGGAACCCGCTGCCCCACCCCATTCGCCCCGCCCCCGCATAGGGCCCCAGCGGAGGCGGGGGACGGAAACGGACCCCCCCGGTCCGTTTTTCCCCCGCCCCGCATCATTATATATATATAATATATTATATATTATATATTATATAATATATATAACCGGATATCTAAGAGAAACGGCGCCGTTTTGTTAACCACAAAACTGCGCCGTTTCAATAACCCTAACCCATAACCCCACCCCCCCCCCCCCCGATCCCTTGATTCCCCTCCCCTCCCCTCCCATCCCGAGTTCCTTCCTCTCGGACATCTCTCTTCTGCCTAATTCCTTTTGCCTAGCCCCCGTGTTCGGTGTTCCCTCCTCCCACCGGCAACCAGTCCGGCCGCCGCACATATTCCATCCTCCCTCTCTCTCGCACAACGCACAACGCCGCACGCCGCACGGTAACATTTCTCCTCCTCTTTTGATTTTCTCCGTTGAGTTTTTATTTTTTATTTTTTATTTAGTTTTGATCGGAGATTGGAGATAGGATGGGGTTGAATCGGAGATGAAGGATGGGATTTGTGAATTGTGTGCTGTGGATTCAATGGATTGTGTGATTGTTTGGATTCAATGGATTGTTTTTTTTTTTTTTTTTGTAAATTTCATTGAACTTCGGACCCCTAAATTGATTTAGGGGTTTCAATCAATTTAGGGGTTAGGGTTTCGGATTGGAACCCTAAATTAAATTAGGGTTCCAATCCGAAACCCTAATTTGATTTAGGGGTTTCATTGAAACCCTAACCCCTAAATTGATTTAGGGGAGGGGTTAGGGTTTCGGATTGGGGCCCTAAATTAAATTAGGGTTCCAATCCGAAACCCTAATTTGATTTAGGGGTTTCAACTATTGAAACCCCTAAATTTGAAATAGGGTTTCGGATTGTGGGGTTCCAATCCGAAACCCTAATTTTTTTATGGGTTTAGAAACTAGTTTGTAAACTATTAAAAAATTGAAACCCTTTAGAAATGTAACAATTAAATTCAATATTTCCATTGCATTTAACGGGATATAATATTATAGATCCATTGCATTTTTTATACCTAAGAAAATTAAAATAATAATTAATATAGTAAGGACTGGAAACGATAAATCTCAAAATAGTTAATGATAAATAAGTTTTGATAATTTATTTTTTGGGTAAAAACAGAGTCAAAATAAAATAAAAGCTCCTTTCTACTGAAAATTTTTTCTTTGGATGGATCATAGACAAAAATTTTTCTCGAAAAATAAAGACCATGGATTTTGTAGGATTTTGAAGTTCATTTTCTGCTCACATGTATAAATACAAAGGATTTTTATTTTTTTGTTCTTTTGTTATAAATACAAAGGACTAGTTATGACAAGTTACCTTTAGTTCTCTTTTAGATTTAGAGTTGATCTCAACTTATCTTATCTAATTATTACAATTTTCTTAAATTTTTATATAAAATATAATTTTTAAATTAGGGATCCACATCTAAAACTTTACTTTCGCGTATTTAAATATTAAACTTTTGGGTTCTTTGAGTTATTTAAATTAGAAGTATTGGATTTTATCAGTTTTGAAAATCATTTTGTGCTCACATGTAAGCAAAGCTAGACAATGGATTAGTTTGTGGCAAGTGGTCTATAGAGCTTTATTTTATGTATTTTAAGATTAGTCTTTCGGGTTCTTGGAGTTATCTGCACTATTGCTATACATTAGTTAATTTTGGAGAAATTTACCCGATCATATTATTGTCTATAATTAAGAATAATAATACTAGAAGAATCTTTTAACATGCAAAAACCTAATATTGAGAAACCAGAGCACAACTTCATTATAAAAAGGAAAAGAAAAATGTTTTCCTAATTAAGTACAAGATGTTGATATTTCATGTATTATGGTACTAATAATAAAAATGCAAAAGGTATTGGTAATTAAGAAATTAAGGAGCACAAAATATATATATTGAAAAGCCAAAAAGATTGAGAAATAGAATAATATTCTGTTTGACTTGTTCTGTTTGTATGCATTTTTGCCCTGATTGTGTTGGATTGCACTTTGAATTTTATTTTTATCCTTTTTTGTTGGAGAACCAGGAATATCTTCGGATTTCAGTGATAGCTCGCCTTCCCCAGCCAACACCTACCCCAGAAACTAACTCTACTCCTACCCCTATAACGAGTACACCTTACCCTGCTCCGAAGCCCACACAGGGCAAGAAACCTGTATCCATAGTTTGGCAACACTTTACCAAACTAGAGGGTGGTGACCCCAACAACCCACAAGCTAAATGTAATCACTGTGGGAAAATGTATGGATGTCACTATAGGAAATATGGTACATCTCAGCTGAAGGTCCATCTAGAGGAACAATGCAAGAAGAGTCCAATTTTAAAATCCTTAGTAGAGAATGGTCAATCTAGATTAGATTTTAAAATGACGGATGGGAGTAGTGGGGCCGGGGGGCCAACATTGAAGGGGTATACAAAGTATAACTCCGATGAGTGTAGAAGAAAGTTAGCTCATATGATTGTCATGGACGAGCTGCCTTTTCAGTTTGTGGATGGTAAAGGGTTCCAAGAGTTTGTCCAAGAGTTGGAACCGAGATTTGTACTTCCTTCTCGTCACACTGTGGCAAAGGATATTAAGAAGATGTACCTCCGTGACAAAGATGTTTTGAGGGGCCAATTGGCGGGTTTGGTAGTTTGCCTCACTACCGATACTTGAACTTCAATCCAAAATATGAATTACATGTCGTTGACTGTACATTTTGTTGATGCTAATTGGGTTCTGCACAAAAAAATTATTAAATTTTGTCAAATAACTGATCATAAGGGTGAGACGATTGGGAAGGCCTTGGAGGCCGCAATAAAGGAGTAGGGGTTGGAAAAAGTTTTGTCTGTGTCAGTTGATAATGCGTCGTCTAATGATGTCGCATTGGGGTATCTAAAAAATTATCTTAAAGATGCAAATAAGACATTCTTGGGTGGTGAATACTTGCATGTTAGATGTGCTGCACATATTTTGAATTTAATTGTGACTGAGGGGTTGAAAGATGTTGATGACTCGGTTGCACGAGTTAGAATGGCTGTGAAATGGGTGAGGTCTTCTCCTTCTAGATTAGAGAAATTCAAAATTGCTGCAAAGGCTGCGGGCATAACATCGAAGAAGGGTCTTTGTACTGATGTGCCTACCAGATGGAACTCAACCTTCTTGATGTTGGAGGCGGCCCAAGAATATAAGCCAGCCTTTCAATTATTGGGTGATGAAGACATCCAATATGTCAAATACTTTGATGAGCACGGTGGATCACGAAAGCCTAATGATGATGATTGGGTGGTAGTTTCTACTTTCGTTGATTTTCTTGGATTATTTTATGATGTCACATTGAATATATCTAGTTCTTTGTACCCTACATCCCATGGGTTTTGTCAACAAATATGTAGGGTAAAAGAAGAATTAGAAGATATGCATAGGGATTCCAATGAAAGGATGAGGGGGATGGCAGTGAGCATGATGCAAAAATGACAAATATTGGGGAGATTTGACTAGAATGAATATTTTCTTATATGTGGTTGTTATTCTTGATCCCCGTCTGAAAGTTTCAGGCTTGTTATATGGGTTGGGACTTGTTCACAATCAGGTATGGACTGAAATTATTGGTGAATTGGCCCGAGAGACCCTGAAAAAATTGTATGATGAGTTTATGGCAATTAAGGGTGGTACTACATCGAAGACACATACACCGACCCCAACGCCTTCTACAGACACCGTCACCGGGCCTCCTACAAAGAAGCGCAGAATGCCGTGGACTAAGACCCTCGCACAGAATCCCACACTAGTCCATCAATCTACGGAGGTCGTTTCTGAATTAGACAACTATTTGTCAGCGGATATGGTCCAAGATGATAATGATCATTTCGATATATTAGGATGGTGGAAGAATGCCTCAAAGAAATATCCCATCATTTCTGAGATTTCCCGCTATATTTTGGTCATCCCTATTAGCACCGTTGCCTCAGATTCAGCCTTTAGTACCGGAGGTCGTATATTGGATCCTTTCCGTAGTTCATTGTCTCCTACAACTGTAGAGGCATTGATATGCACACAGAGTTGGACGATAGGAAAGGATATTCATGTTCCGGATATTTTAGATTTTAAGGAGACCGATGAGGGTGGTGATCAGTCTGGATTTGGACCACCCGATAAATGTTTTTTATTTTATTATTTTAATTTATTTATATTCATTTCCATTTCATCGTTATTAATTTTAATATTAATTTTTGTAGTAACACATGAGACGTCTAGTACCTCTGCAACATAAAAATATGCTGAAGCCCAGGCCGCCCCAACTGTCACACCCATTGACTCAAAGACAAGCCACAGCTGACAAGCCTCTTTAGAATATTTATTTTTTAATTATTTGTTCGAATTTTGTATTCAATAATTTGTAATGTTGATACAATATCTCTTGGACACTTTTATGTTTGTAATTTTGTAATTGTTTAGCCTTTCAATTTTGTAATAGCTTAGTTATTATTATTAGTTTATTACTTATTAGACTCTTAGACCAGTAACTTTTATTAGCCATAAAATCAATTACCATTCATAACACTTTTTTTTTTTAATCCAGTTTTTTAACTTTTCTTTTCCTTTTTACTTATAATTTTATGGGCTTAAAAATGAAAATGGCCTACAAGCTTTTTTTGGGCCAAAAATAGCAATTTCTGGGCCATTTTGGGCCCAGAAACGGTTTCTGAGCCCAAAATGGTCCAGAAATTGCTTCTGGGCCATTTTCGGCCCAGAAGATGCTCCTGGGCCCTGGGCCCAAGGCCCAGAAAATGCTCCTGGGCCCAAGGCCCATAAGGGGGGTGCGGGGGCCGGACGGTTTGTCCCCCCACCCCGTAGCCTGTCATACGAGACGGGGTACCCCGCCCCCGGACACCAGGGGCGGGGGACGGGGGAGATTTACCCCATCCGCCCCATGCGCCCGGGGGGGGGGGGTCTACCCTGCACCGTATGGTGTGGGTAGCACCCCTAATGAACCTAGGCCATTCCAAGTCAAACATCTCAGCTAGGGCTGAGAATCAGTCGATACAGATCGGATAAATCCATCGGACTAATCATTTCGGTCCAGACTATTTGACTCGGGGTTGGGTCCAGTCGGTCTCGGTCTAGATTTTATAAGACCGAGTGTTTTCAGTCCACTCCCGGTCCAAGAGTTTTTTACCTCGGACCAAATCGGATCGGACCGAATGAAAATTTTTTAAAAAAATTTATTATTTATATAATAATTATATATAATTAATTATATATGGTATAAAAAAATACTAATAATCTAATATAGACTGTAGTTATACTTATACTAATATAATTATACTAAATCACTATAACTAATACATATATCTATTGTGAAATGTACAGACGTATTAATTATAATTATATTGATGATATTAATTGGTTCTTTGTTAGTAGTTACTAACTTAGACCTAGAGTATGTCAATGTATTATGAATCTAATGGTAGTTCTAAGTTAATGCATAATGACTAATGAGGAATGAGCTATATACAATTTTTTATATTTTGTATATGAAGCAATAAGCATAAATAATTTAATTATCTACACATGCTTTACTTGCAACTTAGGTCATAGATGTAGATGTTAGTAATTAGTTAATGAGGAATTGATATCATGTTAGTTAATTGATATCATACATTACTTAATTACAATTTACAATTAGGAGTGTAACCGGTCCGGTCCGGTCCCGTTTTGGACAAAATTTAGAACCGAACTGGTATGCACCAGTTTTATATTTTTCAAAACCGATTACGCACTAGTTATCCTTTTAAATTGGTACTCCGGTTTTTCAATTTTAATGTATTATTATATATTATATAATATAGTATATTATAGTATATAATACTATAATGATAATATATTGTAGTATATTATAATTGTATTATAGAGTATAGTGATATTTTATAGTATATTATAATATATAGTGATATAGTATTATTATAACTATTAATATGCACTATATAATATTAGTATAACTATTAATACAATAAATAAAATGATATAAGATTTTAAGATTTAATATTATATTAATTAGTAATTTATCATATAATACAAAACTATTTTATATATAATTATATATTATATATAAAAATTATATACAATAGAAAAACTTAAAATATATATATAAATCGGTCCAATTCAGTTTTTTTTTTTACACCCCTATTTACAATAATATTTGTAATTGATTTATATTTACTTACAATTTAAGTACCATTTAACAAAAAATTTATCTAATAACTTTAATTAGATATAGATGAGGATGTAGATGTTAGTAATTAGTTAATGATAAATTAATGATAGGTTAATTGATAATATATATTAGTTAATTAATAGAATATTAATATTTAATTACATATTTAAAATTTTATATTGTAAATGAAGATAGGTTAGATGAAAATTACATAATTAATTATATTATATTCTATAAAATAATGTATATAAAAAATAAAAAAATTATTTTCACATTTCAGACGGTCGGGTCTGGTCCGATTCGTGGAACCCCCAACCTCGGACCGAACCGAAGATCGAAATTTTCCAAAACCGTAGACCGAAACTGGCCACACATTTTTTGGTCCAGTCCGAACCGACAGCTAAACATGCCTAAGTGAAACACATGAAACCCCTCCCTCGATTCTCTCCCATTCCATTTCCCTCTCAAGGTCTCAACTCTATGACTCTCTCACTATGTGAAAACTGAAAGGTAAAAACCCTAGCCCCACTGCCCCCTAATTTCATGATCGTCGCAGCCTCGCGAGGCCTCCCCCACCACCTGATTGTAAACGGCGTGAAAACTGCGTGTAAATGGCGCCGTTGTAGACTCGTTTTCCCTCCCCCCAGGGCCTTCCCTCCCCTCTCAAGCTCCTCCACACAGGTATGGTTTTTGTACATAAATTATCTACTTTTTGATTTCATGATTACTCTCTATTTTTGTTACTATCTATTTTTTTGGTATTTTTTTTAAAAGTATTTTGATTTCGTGATTTCGTGAATCTGGGTGTATATTTGTTTTCTTGTGAATCTATGATTCATGAATCTAGGTTGCTTGTTGGTGAATCTGTTATGAACTTATTTGTGTGATTTCACGATGAGGCTAATATTTGTGTGATTTCGTGAATAAGGGTTTCATGGTATTATTATGAATCTGTCATTAGTATTTTTTTTATTATTATGAATCTGTATTTGTGTGATTTTTTATTTGCTTGGAAAAGTAGAAATACATCTAGGAGAAAGAAAAAAAAGTGTAAAATTAAGTAGAAACAGATTGAAAATACATCGATCTGTATGTTATAAAAAAAAATCTGCTTATTTCAGTTCTTGCTATTGTTGATGCATTGTTTTTGTATATGGATCCTATTCTAGTAACAAATCCACAAAACTCTGCTACAAATGATGTTGAGTCAACCATACCTACACGACGGCAAGGCATTCCTCCACTCCCACCCAATATAAGTAGTAGTACTAAACCGAATATGAGTGGTAGACCTAGGTCAATTGTTTTGGATCACTTTACAAGAATACCAAATGGTGATCCAAGTAAACCTAGAGCTAAATGTAATTATTGTACTACTTCATATTCATGTGATACGAAAACCAGTGGTACAAAGTCCATAAAATATCACATTGAGAAACAATGTAAGAAATGTCCTGTTAATAGGACGGATAAGTCCAAACTACTCTAACTTGGAAGGCGAATGGAGGAAGTGGTAGATTGAAACTTGTGCCCATAGCATTAGTGTTGAGACTTGCATATAAGGCTTAGCAGAGATGATAATTATTGATAAGTTGCCCTTTAGCTTTGTTGAAGGTGAGGGTTTCAAAAAGTTTATACTTATTGTTTGCCCTAAATGGGTAACGATTACATCCCGTGTTACAGTTGCGAATGATTGTATTAGTGTGTATATGAGGAAAAAAAATAAGTTGAGAAGTGCTCTTTAAAAGCAATGAATTTTCCTCACCACGAATACATGGACATCAGTGCAAAATCTTAACTATATGTGTTTGACTACACACTTTATTGATGATGATTGAAATCTACACAAGATAATTCTTTTTTTTTTGTTTAGTTGAGAATCACAAGAGTGATACACTTGGTAGGGCCATTGAGATATGCTTTGCACGATTAGGGACGACTTAAATATCTTACTATCACACTTGATAATGCAAGTTCTAATAATGGAGCAGTTTCTTATTTGAAAAAAAAAACAAGTATAGGATGAACATTATTTTGGAACATAAATTCTTGTATGTTCGATGTTGTGCTCACATCTTAAACTTAATCATCCATGACAAGTTGAAGAAATTTGATGAGTCTATTGTAAATGTGAGAGGTGTCGAGAAATATGTGAAGTCTTCACCTCAAATATGGATTATATTTAAGAAATGTGTACAATTAGAAGATATTACAAGCAAAAGTGACATTTGCTTAAATGTACCAACTATGTGGAACTCCATCTATTATGTTGGAGAGAATTTCAAAATTTTGAAAAGCTTTGGAACGATTAGATGAAGAAGACTCGTGGTTCCTTACTAATATTGGAGACGATAATAACGATGATGTAGAGCAAGTGGTGAATAGAAGAACGTCAAAGAAGTTAGGACCTCCCAATAATATCGATTGGGAGAAGGTAAGGTTATTTGTAAGGTTTCCTAAACTATTTCATGATGCAACTTTATGTTTTTTGGAGGATCAATATGCAACTTGCAACTCCTTTTTTCAGGAGTTAGTTACAATATCCGATGAGATTAATTTTGAATGTCAAAATCAAAACCCTATGGTGGAATTAATGGCCACAAATATGAAGAAAAAATTTAACAAATATTGGGATAGCATGGATAATATGAATATGTTGTTGTTTGTTGGAATTCGTCTTGATCCTCAGTACAAGATGCGATATCTTGATTTTGGATTTGAATGGATGTATGCCCATGATCCCACAAAAGCGGTTGATTTGAGTGTTTCAGTGAAAAATACTTCAACTCGCAGGTATGAGGCATACCTTAGAAATGAAGAAGGGAATAATTCTTTACAACAACAGCAGCAGCCTAAATGTTTCTCACGTGAAGATTTAAATCATACAAATGAAGACGATGCAAGTAGAGACATAGACGTTCTTGCACAAAGAATGATCATATTTAAGCAACGGTTGCAGTCGGAGAACTCTCTTGAAAGCAAGTTAGAGGTTGATAGATTAGATGAAAAGTGTGAGGTAGACAATGCAAGTTTTGACATTCTAATTTGGTGGAAAGTTAATTCATTTAGATATCACGTCCTTTCAAAAATTACACACGATGTACTTGCAATACTAGTCTCTACAGTTGCCTCTGAATCTTGCTTTAGCACAGCGGGTCGTGTCCTTGATCCTTTCCGAATTAATTTATCTCCGATGATGGTTGAGGGTCTCATTTGTGCACAAAATTAGCTTCGTTCTTCTTCTACTCCAATCAATCTTAGGACTTTAATGGATGAGATGAAGGATTTTGAAAGGCTGTTGGATATGGATATGTTTCTTATTTACTTTATTTTATAACTTTTATGATCTATATGTTTTGTAAATTTATATAATTTTTTTTTTCTTTATTGCATAGCACTTGCTCAAGGGGGTGAAAATTCTATAGAGGCGTCAAATACAATGTCTACATCCAATGCAGATTCATGATACGAGAACTTGAATTGTTTTCTTGAATTGTAACTTGTCCAATTTTATTTTACTTTTATATTGTCTCTCATTGAACTTTTGTGTTCATATTTGACATTACCCAAAAAATGTAGCATTAAATTTTATTAATTTATTAGTCTATGGCAGCAGCTATATGGTAACAACATTTCGTTTGATGAAGAAAGTTTTGACGAGATCAAGTAGTGTTTGCGGTTTAGAGATCAAGTATTAGTTATTTGTTATTTGTATTATTTATTATTTAGTCATTTGTAATTTGTAATATCACTTTATTAGTAGGTGAGTTATGGCTAGAAGCCTAGATACATGGATTATAAATTGTAATAATTTTTGTGTCATTTGCTTAACTTTTTTTGGTTTTTTAACTACTTTTTTTCTTTTATTCGGACTCTTGGAGTTGGAGTTGTGGACTTATGGCTAGTTGCTTTTACTTTTTTCTTGTTTTTCTTTTTTTATTTGGATTTTTAAATATGGATGCTTAGTTGGCGTAATTGTTTGCTGCTTACTTGATTAGGGATTAGTTTAAATTTCTTTATCTCTATTTTGAAAAAATATGATTGTAAACAATTCTGCATACCAATACATGTACTTATCTAACATAATTGGTCAGAAAGTCAAATTTTAATAAAAATGATGCCAATTTGAATTTTGAATATGAATGTAGCAGTATTAATACGCAAATCGGTATGCAGATTCGTTTGTATCTAGCAAAAATCCTATATTTTTTTAGAATTTATTATCTATGATTGATAAGATCATAAATTTGATAACCTTATTTAAGTTGTTTGGATGGATATAGGAAATTTTGATTTCTTTTTAAGTAAAACATTTTTTTTCCAATTTATTGTATATAGACAATTTTTCTTTTACGATTATTTTAAATATTTTTATTTTCCTTTCAAGTTCTTTTTTGGTATTTTTTGACTTAAAATTACACAAAATGTCAGTGGGCCAAAAAAATCCACATTGAGCCTCATAGAATTTTCACAGTTGGGCCGAATTCTACCTAAGATATAGATTGGGCTATTGGCCCATTTGGTACTACAAAGGACCGAACGGACCAACTAAGACTTAACCAGACCAGTCCCAAGGTCTGTTCAGTCTGATCTAGGGTAGAAAACTTTGGACTGAATAGGTCCGGTCCGGTCCGTAAAACCTCATCGGACCGGACCGGATCAAACCGAATTCACCTCTACTTTCACTGTATAAGTCATATACTTCAAAAATAGCTATACTAATAATATACTATTAATATTAATATACTATCATATAATTTATATAGTTATACTAATCTCTATAATTAATACTATGTATAGCTATACAATAGCTATACAGTATACTTATCACTATAATTAATATAATTTAATTATCACTATACTTATATTGAATTAATATAATTATCACTATACTATAATTTATATAGTTATACTAATCATAATAAGTTAATAACTAAATTACTATAAATATAACTATATATATTCAATATGAATGTATTATTATATTCTTTAATATATAACTATAATATATAATACTAGTATATATTAACATATTATAAGATTTATAGTATAAATTATAATATAGAAATTATAATATACTAAATCACTATAACAGCATAAGTAATACTAATATATAGTTATACTAATAGTCTTCTATTAATACTATTATATAGTTATACTAATCACTATAATTAATACTAATATATAGCTATACAGTTGTACTACTACTATTAGTCTATTATATAATCTAAGACTCTCAATTCTAATATAGACTATATAGCTATAACTAATACTAATATTTATATTAATACTAATTATGTAGAATATGGTTATACACTAACTAATTCAACATAACTAATATTACTAATATAATATAGCTATACTAAATTACTAATAATCTAATATATATATATATATATATATATATATATATATATATATATATTGTTTGATAAAAAAGCATATTGTATTTATTGAAATTGGGCGTTACAATTTGGACTTGCAATTCACATTACAAACTAACTACAACTTTAAACGATCCCCAGTACACACAAGTGACTGGCATGGCCTTGCCCTTGTTGCAACCTCTCCAAACTATTATTTGAGAGACACCACTCTATCCAAAACAGAGTATAAGCAACCTCCTACCAGTTCAAAGAACGAAGTAGTAGACACCCTACAGACTAAAAGTCCTAGGGAACAACTCTTCAAACCTAATGTCTAAGAGACTTGTAATTTTATTATACTAAAAACATAAACCAAACAGAGATTAAGTTAAAAAACCAAAATAGAGAAACATAAAGCACTGACAAAGGGCTATATAGGAGCGTGGAATCCACACGCCGCCCTCGGAGCATGAAAGATGGTCAACTCCAAAGAAAACAGATGCCCTAGTCCTAGATAAGCCGTGTGTGGCGGCAGAAACATATCCCTAGTAGTGACGTTTGAACTTCAGTCACCCTGCTTTGGACCGCGCGTGCGATCCACTCGCCACTGTGTTTGGAAAACTTCTTCTCCCTTTCGACAAATCGGCGCATTGGAATGTTTGCTGTGGTGCGCGTGGATGCCGTCGAACTCCTAAAGCCAACAGATCGAAACATCTCCACCAAAATTGTTGGAACCAACCAGATGAAAACTAATGGAAAACCAATGAAAGAAAAGGAATAGGATGAGGAGAAAGAGAGGGGAAGGGAAGGGAGGAGCCAAGCTCCTCCCCCCTAGTTCGGCCACATTGGCTCCTCCCCCCTAGTTCGGCCACATTAGGGTTTGAGAGCTCTTTCTAGAGAGAAGGTAGAAAAAGAGTAGGTGTGGATCATTAAGACCTTAATTTCAACCGACACTAATAGTCTAATACTAATACAATTATATAGTTTTAATAATTATAAATTCATAATAACTAAATCATTGTAAGTCTATACCTATATATATATATATATATATATATATTTAGTGTCAATGTATTATTATATTCTTTAATGTATAACTATTAACTATAATATATAGTACTAGTATATATTAATAAATTAACATATTATATAAGAGTTATGGTATAAATTATGATATATCATATATATATAAATTTATAATAATATTAGTATAGTTAACTTAATATGTAATATGTTAGCATTAAATCACTATAATTATATAGAGTATTAGTAATAAGAGTATTACTATTATTTAATATAGTATTACATAGAGTATTAATATATGTTTAGGGTTTGAAGAGATATAGTAATACTATCATATAAACTTGAGTTCATGACAAACAATAATTGTAATACGGGAAAACCATTTGGGGGGACTAGAATGACAAATTAAAGCAATTTGATTATCTGAAGATTTGTCTTTAGAAACCTTTGGTTGCTCATCATTAGAAGGAGTTGCATGATCAAATTGTTTTCAATTTTAAAACACAAAAATTCTTGTTTTAAAGCACCATTTGAAATCTTGAGATTATTTGGAATCTTCCAGAAATGTGTTGAGATTTCGGTCTCTTCTTATTGGATTTTCCAAAATAGAACCAACAAAAGAAGATCTAGATCCAACGAAAAAATTTCTTCTTATACTGGGTGCTGGAGTTTGATCAAAACTAATTTTAACAGTACCATCCAGGTATTGCTTAATATAATCAAGATCAGGTTCATTAGTACAAACTTTAGTAGGAGGAGCTTCATGTATACTAGTATTACTATTATTACATATAGTTATTAGTTATAGTATTAGTATTAGTGTATTATTAGTTATAATAAATAAGTTAATAATTATTACTAATTTACTATATACTAATAGACTAATAATATTAGCGTATTACTAATATATATTAATATACATATATAATAGTACACTATATGTATATATATTAAATATATCACAATATAATTATATAAGTATTAAACAAAATGTCATTAGATAAAAAAAATGAAAAAATAACTAAAAAAGGCCTGGGGTGGACCGAATGGACCGACTGGATCGAACCATTTCAATTGGGACCGAACCTCCTTAGGGAGTTTGATCCGATCCAGGGTAGGAAAACCCTAGACCAAATAGATCCGGTCTGATCCACAAAACCTCTCGGAATCGGATTGGACTGGACCAAACTCCCCCCTAATCTCAGCTCTAATCTCAAATTAAGAAAAATAATACAAATACAACAATTTTCACAATTTTTAATTAAAGAGCATTTTTGTATAACACTTGAAAATAATATCGTTTCATAAAAATATGGAAAATACTCTAACCACAAATAGATTACATAAAAGTAATACTACAAACTTACGTGGCTTGATATAATTTATCAGATTATAAAGTTACTTTTATTGTAAAGTAGATATAACAAATTAGATGAAACCATATTAATTTATGAGATTATTTTTATGTAATTCCTTTGTAGATGTAACACTCCTCAAACACAACCTGCCCGCTCCTCTTTCCCCGAGTTTTTTAGAACTTAAATTTTCCTAGGAGCATTAACATTTAAGGTTATAGCACATCAACTACGATAGGCTGCTAGTTTTCAATGAAATTCCTCAAAAAATCTCAAGAGGACTCGCCATTTGATCATTTTAGAGAAGTATGTAATGAGTCTAGTGTCTCACAGAACTTAGAACGAGTTTAATTAATCACGTAGCATGCATATAAACTCTTAGACATCCTTCAGGCTTCAAGGGGAGATGTTACCAAAGGATTCATATCATTCGGTATCAGGATCAATGATCACATTTGAGTATGGAATTAGAAATAGCACATCGAGTATGGGATCGATTGATTTGCTACTTTGTAATTGGGTCTAAAACGGAGTAACCTAGAACTTAATTGGACTTTCTTGAATCCATTTATAGACATAATGCTAAAAACTAAGTAATCAAATATTGATACGAGTGGAACCCTTAAAACAAAATGACGAACCATCGAGTAGTGTCTATAGCGTGCGTGAGCTGCTCATGTTTGTCTGTTGTTATCCTAGCGTCTCACATAACTTAATTACAAGCCAATCACACACACAAGCTCTTGGAAACCCTCCCCTTGCAAGGCAATTTCTAAGGATTAGTTATACTTATATACCCATGGTTTGGTATCAAAGATTCAAAAGGGTAAATTGAAAAGTAGAGATTAAATTAATTAAAAAATTAAAAAAAAAAAACTATTTGTTGATAAATAATCCTAAATACAACTTTAAATGTGTACAAATCTCGCACTTTTTTTTGATAAAAAGTGAAATCTATTATTAGAAGGCAAATTTTTTTTATATGGGTCTCGAATTTATCCAATTTTTTTAAAAGAATTCCACCTGAATTGTATGCTCTAAAACTGTACAAATCATTTCCTCTTGCAGATATGGGTAGTTCATCCCACAACGATCACCGCGCCACAGACAATGGATGCAAGAGCGCTGGTGTACCCATGATGCCACAACAAAGAAAGGTGGTGTGAGAGGGGCGCTACAATCGGGCCCGGTCTAAGCAAGGCCTAGTAGCGCTCGTGATTATATGGTGCAGAAGACTTGCCATGCACCTGAAAATTTTGAACCTCAGCTTGAATTTTCGATTTTACAAACCCACTTCTTCCTGGGAAAATATAGAACAAATTCAAATTTCAAGTTAAGAACTAGGAAGGGACTTCAATACACTTCTTTTTTGAATCCAATTGATCATCTTTCTCTTCGTTTTCTTCCCCTTCTACTTTCTGATATCCTTCTGAATCAGCTTCAGGTCTTTTCCTTTGAGGAATCACTTGAAAAAAAGAAACTTTCCAATCCTTTGTTTCCATAAACTTGAGGAGTATCTCTATCACTTGGTTCACGGTTAGGACCTGCACTCAAATAGAGGAAAACGATCAGCCTCATGATAGAGGTGGCAGGAGAGAGACCCAACACGGATTGTAGACAAGAATTATTACATTTCAATATTTGAATTAAGTACTATCCCAAACAGCTTTGATAAAAATAAGAATACAACATGATAGAGGTAACGAAATGAGGTATTATAATTTGAATTACTCCTGCCAATATGCAGTTTCACATGTACTTGAAAATTATCCAAAATATATATATATATATATATATATATATATATATATATTTTGATAAATAAGAAAATTATCCAAAATATGCTTCCAAATACCATAGCTAAGGACCACAGATTTTTTCAAAAAATGAATACACAAAGCCTTCATGGAAACCAGAACCATTTGAAGGAAGAAATGCTTGCTGTGAATATGCAAAGTCACGGATTGAGAACCTGTCCACTTATTGTTTGGTAGCTTGGGGGCTAGAAAATCATTTAACACTTGCATCAACCTCCCACGCGTGAAAATGATGCAAGGGGTAGTCCTATCCATGCCATATTCAAGCAAGAGAGATAGAACTATACCTGGGAACTTGACATCTTCAAGTAACTCCCAATCGGGAGCTTCGCTGTCTGGATTCCTTGCTCTTTTGCTTTCTTCATGGTTATCCCTTTCCACCGATTACGGTCCACTAACCCACCAACAATATATATCTTCTTGGGATCAAGTTCCTCGAGAACAGTTTCTGCATCGGCCGTGAGATACACCAGGTTTTCCTTTTGATCTTCCAATGCTTCCATATATGATCCATTTTCCTTCTCAATTATCCACTTATCAAACCCCGGGAGTCTTTTCAATTGGCTTCCCATCTCTCCCTCGCACCCCGTTAACCAGAGATGGCAAGGGCTAGAGCATCTTCCATTCACCGCGTAACAATACATAATCTGCAGATTCAATCAATGGCAGATGGCATAAAATTATCAAAACAACTCACCTAAATATTGAACTGTTCCCCCAACAAACATGAATCATTTACTATTCAAAGAAAAAAAACACAGGTAACAGAAAGGAGGGAAAAAGAGGAGAACTTGGGGATTAGAAAAGAGACCTGTTGAACGAGACTGTGAATCTCGGAGGGGGTCATGAGGTGAGCGAAGTCGAGGTCTATGACGATCTTCTGGCCGCAATCTCTGGCTCCAGTGAGCCTCTCGATCTTCCTCCCTCTCTCCTCCGACCTCTTCTCCATCCTCTCCTTCCTCAGGCTTCTGCGGGACTCGATGAGCTTCGATCGCTCCTCTTCGGGCACGCTGGCCAAAGTCTCCTCCCACTCCTTTCGTTTCCGCTCCGAATCTTGCCTCTTTTGCTGCTTCGTCAGGGCCTTCTTCTCCGCTTTCTTCGCCTCGAACCTCTGTTGCTTCAGTAGCTTCTTCTGGGCGCTCTTCGAGAGAGGTTGTTGAAGAGGGGTGGTGGCGGGATCCGGGGGGGTTTCGAGGGCGCTTTGGTCATTTTCCACGGCCTCCATTGTTAGCTACGACCACAAAATACTGCAACCCTGCGTGTGGCTCTTTGAGCAGACGAGGGACTGTGTTTGGGTTTTAGCCTTTTAGGTTTCTTTGTTTGCTCGAGAATTGAAAGCTGCAGTCACGTCGCATTAGCAAATTCGAAACTTTTCCTTTAATCTCATCGTATTATTATAATTTTTTTAAATTTTTATATAAAATATAATAAATAATTTATTTTTTAAATTTTAATTTAATTTTTTTAAATTTCAAAATAATATAATATTAAAAAATAATATTTTATTTAATTTACATTTTTTGTTTGGTTAACCAAAACCAAAAATCTCATCTCAACTTATCATTACAATTTTTTTAAATCTCCATACAAAATATAATAAATAATCTAACTTTTTCAAATTTCAATACAAAATTAATATTAAAAAATTATATTATAACAGTATTTTATTCATTACTATTTAAAATATCTTATCTCATCTCATCTCATCTGTAAAACCAAACGGGGCCTTAATTCATCTCATTTCTAAATCTAAACCAACCCTTATTAAGTGGTTATGGCACTAACCACATATTAGGAAGTGAGGGGTATGATGAAGGTTTTATTAAAGCGTAAATAAAGTTATAAAAATAAACTTATTTAGCCTCCAAATAACATTTTGGTAACACTAATGTAATTTTTGTTACCATACTATTAGTAAGCTGAATCCAGCATATATCATTAACATGAAGTCTTTGGATTCAGCCTTGGGCACATTTTCTTCTCTGTCTCTCTTCTTCAATCTCACTGTGTTTAGATGTAAAGATCACTTCAATTTATTTCAAATGAATCTATCTCAAATTTTGAAATATTGACTTTCTATGATCTCTTATATTTAAAGGTCGAATTTTCATTACTCCATTGGATTTGATGTGAAACAAGTTACCTATCTTTGTCTTCTTGAATTTCACTCCAACCTCTTGGACCTCTTATGACATTTGATATTGACTTCCACTCTTCCCTCTTAAGCTCACCAAGAAGAATATTCCTAAATTTCTCTGCCACCTTGAATTCGAGTCCAACCACTTGAAAGTTTGTGGCATAAGGTATTGAGTACTTCCAGTCTTTATATTTGGACCAACTAGATCCTTCAATTTCTGTGTCTCTTTGAATTTGACCATTCCCTTTGGAAGCTTTGTGTTATAAGGTCTTCGCTCTTTAAATGAAGGGTTGATAGCTTTATGTATTAGATCAAGTAGATACTTAATGTTGGCAATTGAACCATAACTTGATCCCTTGACATTCAATTCACACGATAATTCCAAACAGTGAGAAAAGAAAACCAATGCACGATCAAGAAGTCAGGTTGAGACTCTCTCATTCACATCATCGAAGATTGGGCTTTCATCAAGAGCAATTTCATGTAATCAATGATGTGTTGGCTAAATTTTTCGGATTGATTGCCAAGTAGTATTTGGTTTTTCTCACTTTCATTTGCAGAGTTTGTGCTCTCAAGATTAGCATCATCATATTGTTGGTTGCAACCCTCACTCATCTCGTACAATTTAATAAGAATGAAAAACGGAAGTTAATTTTCAAGTAACAGTAGATCACGCCTGTTGAGTACTGTGGAGTCTGGTCCACACCGCTCGAGCGGAGGCATTGGCCCCTTGAGCGAAGTTAGGCAGAGTCGAACGCTCGACAGTGAGTTCGAGCAGGAGGCTTTCGCTCGAGCGGAGGCATTGGCCGCTCGAGCGAAGTCAAGCAGAGTCGAACGCTCGACGTCAGCTCGACAGTGAGCTCGAGCGGGACACAGAAGGGAAGTTCGCTCGACGCGCGTTAGACACGCCGCTCGAGCAAACATGCGATTTTAGGGATTCCGCCGTTTGAACTATATATATGATGCTTTAACTCATATGGCCGGATACTGTAGACACGAAAACACTGTGGATGAACAGTGTTGAGATCCATCTTGTAGTGTGATATTCCTCAATAATAAAATCCTCTGCAACTCCCGTGGACGTAGGCAATTTGCCGAACCACGTACATCGTGTGTGATTGCGTGTGTGATTGTTTTTTCTCGTTCGTTATTATTTTTCAATTCATTGTCATCGTTTTTTCACAACAATTGGTATCAAGAGCCAAGGTTCGGGTCTGAGGAAAAACGATGGCTGGAGATGAATTGAAGGTATCGGGGATCGAGAAGTTTGATGGCACGGATTTTGGATACTGGAGGATGCAGATAGAGGACTACCTCTATGGGAAGAAACTTCATCTTCCACTATTGGGGCAGCAACCGGAAAAGATGGATGATACTAGTTGGAACATGTTGGATCGACAGGTTCTGGGGGTTATTCGATTAACCCTGTCGAGATCCGTTGCACACAACGTCATCAAGGAGAAGACGACAGCGGATCTCATGGCGGCTTTGTCAGGTATGTATGAAAAGCCGTCAGCGAATAACAAGGTACATCTGATGAAAAAGTGATTCAATTTGAAAATGGCAGATGGTACATCTGTTGCACAACATCTGAATGATTTTAATACTATCACAAATCAATTGTCGTCTGTTGAAATTGAATTTGATGATGAGATACGTGCATTGATACTATTGGCTTCATTACCAAATAGTTGGGAAGCCATGAGAATGGCTGTTAGTAATTCTGCTGGTAAAACTAAACTGAAATATGATGATATTCGTGATTTGATTTTGGCTGAGGAGGTGCGCAGGAAAGATTCGGGCGAGACCTCGGGTTTGAGTTCAGCCCTAAATGTTGACTCTCGAGGGAGATCACATGACAGGAACTCAAACAGAGGAAGATCAAAATCAAAGTACAGGGGCAAGAGCAAGTCGAGGCTTGGTTAGCAGGCAACTTGCTGGAATTGTGGCAAAGCTGGCCACATAAAGAAAAACTACAAAAACCCCAAAAAGACGGAGAATGATAGTGCTAATGTGGTAACTGAAGAAGTACAGGATGCACTATTGCTTGCAGTTCATAGTCCAGTTGATGACTAGATACTGGATTCAGGGGCTTCCTTCCATACATCTTCCCACCGGGAGCTAATGCGAAACTATGTTGCAGGTGATTTTGGGAAGGTATATTTGGCTGATGGTGAGGCTTTGAACATAGTGGGGATGAGAGACATTGACATTGTACTCCCTGGCAAAAACAAATGGACCTTGCAAAAGGTCAGGCACATTCCTGAGTTGAAGAAGAACCTCATTTCTGTTGGGCAACTTGATGAGTGTGGTCATTCAGTGGTGTTCTCAGATAGCACCTGGAAGGTCACAAAAGGGGCATTGGTATTAGCTCGGGGTAAGAAAAATGGTACACTATATATGACTACTGGCTTAATTGACACTATTGCTACTACCGTTGCAGAAAGCACAGCAGATTTGTGGCATTGCAGGCTTGGCCATATGAGTCAGAAGGGCATGATGGAACTTCTGTCTAGAGGCAAGCTACCAGAACTGAAGACAGTTGATCTCAGTATGTGCGAGAGTTGTGTTATGGGGAAACAAAAGAAGGTCAGCTTCTTGAAAAGTGGCAGGACGCCAAAGACAGGAAGACTTGATCTTGTGCACACAGATGTGTGGGGTCCTTCCCCAGTTGCATCTCTTGGAGGTTCTCGCTACTATGTTACGTTCATTGATGACCATAGTAGGAAGGTATGGATTTATTTTTTGAAGCATAAATCTGAAGTATTTAATGTTTTCAAAATTTGGAAAGCCATGGTTGAGACAGAGACAGGCTTGAAACTGAAGTGTTTAAGGTCTGACAATGGTGGTGAGTATGTTGATGGCGGGTTCAAGGAGTATTGTGCAGCTCTGGGTATCAGAATGGAGAAGACCATTCCTGGGACACCACAGCAAAATGGAGTTGCTGAGCGTATGAACAGGACTATTAATGAGCGTGCTAGAAGCATGAGGTTGCACGCCGGACTACCACCCACTTTCTGGGCAGATGCAGTCAGCACTGTCGTTTATTTGATAAACAGAGGGCCATCAGTTCCACTGGATTGTGGATTGCCTGAGGAGGTTTGGAGCGGGAAAGAGGTCAAGTTTTCTCACCTTAAAACTTTTGGTTGTCTTTCTTATGTGCTTGTTGATTCTGATGCTCGTAGTAAGCTTGAGGCTAAGTCAAAGAAATGCTATTTCATTGGCTATGGAGACGAGGCATTTGGCTATCGTTTCTGGGATGATCAGGGTCAGAAAATCATAAGAAGCAGGAATGTGATTTTCAATGAGAAAATGATGTACAAGGATAAGTCGAGTACAGCTTCTGTAGTAGCTTATCAGGAGTCCGAGTTTGTAGGATTGGATGACCTACCAGAGGTCACAGTGCAGTGTAGAGATGTGAGTGACGGGGAGAGTGGGTCCAGTGCACCCATTCCTATTATTCCGCAGGCAGTTTCAGAACCGTCTACTCCTACAGTTGCAGTTCCCAGGTCAGTTAGGACTATACGTCCTCCACAGCGTTTCTCACCTACTTTGAATTACATTTTGTTGACAGATGGTGGAGAACCGCAGAGTTATGAAGAAACATTGCAAGATGAGAATTCTAGCATGTGGGAGCTGGCCATGAAAAACGAGATGGATTCCCTGCTAGGGAATCAGACATGGGAGTTGACAGAACTTCCATCAGGGAAGAAGGCATTACACAACAAGTGGGTATACCGGGTGAAAACTGAGCATGACGGCAGTAAGAGGTACAAGGCTAGACTTGTTGTAAAAGGCTTTCAGCAAAAGCAGGGTATTGATTACTCTGAGATCTTTTCTCCTGTGGTGAAGATCACAACTATCAGGATGGTACTGGCTATGGTTGCCACTGAAGATCTATTTCTTGAGCAGTTAGATGTGAAGACAACTTTTCTTCATGGAGACCTTGAAGAAGACATCTACATGCACCAGCCTGAGGGGTTTGTGGTACAGGGAAAGGAAGGTTCAGTTTGCAGACTGAAGAAGAGCTTGTATGGCCTGAAGCAAGCTCCTAGACAGTGGTACAAGAAATTTGACAACTTCATGCACAGTGCAGGGTATATTAGATGTTAGGCAGATCACTGTTGCTATGTTAGGCATTTTGACAATTCTTATATTATTTTGCTGTTGTATGTGGATGACATGCTTATTGCAGGGGCTAGTATTGATGAGATCAATAATCTGAAGAAGCAGATGTCAGAGCACTTTGCAATGAAGGATTTGGGAGCTACAAAGCAAATCCTTGGCATGAGAATTGTCAGAGACAGAGTCAGAGGTACGTTGAGACTCTCACAGGCTAAGTATGTGAAAAAGGTACTCAGCAGGTTCAATATAGACAAGGCCAAACCAGTTGGCACACCCTTGGGAAGTCACTTCAGACTCAACAAGAATCAGTCACCAGAGTCAGAGGAGGAACAAGATTACATGAGTAAGGTTCTTTATGCCTCATCTATTGGTTCACTTATGTATGCTATGGTTTGCACAAGACCGGATATTGCCCATGCAGTGGGAGTTGTGAGTAGATACATGAGTAACCCAGGAAAGTAATATTGGGAAGCAGTGAAGTGGATTTTGAGGTACCTAAAGGGTTCCTCAGAAACCTGTTTATGTTTCTCTAGAGAGAGCTTGGAGGTGCAGGGCTATGTTGATGCTGATTTAGCTGGAGATATTGACAGCAGAAAGAGTACCACGGGCTTTGTTTATACACTTGGTGGTACTGCAGTGTCATGGGGTTCTAATCTACAGAAAACAATTTCTTTGTCTACAACAGAAGCTGAGTATATTGCAGTGTCAGAGGCTGCAAAAGAGATGGTATGGCTACAAGGCTTTTTTGAAGAATTGGGTAAGAAGAATCAGAAAGGCACTCTCTACAGTGACAGTCAGAGTGCCATATTCCTTGCCAAGAATCTAGCATTCCATTCCAGGACCAATCACATTCAGATCAGGTATCACTTCATACGGTCATTATTAGATGACGGACAGTTGTTACTTGAGAAGATTTGTGGAAGCAAGAACCCTGCTGATATGTTGACAAAGGGTGTTACGCTTGAGAAACTGAAGTTGTGCGCAACTTCAGTTGGTCTTCTAGAATGAAGACAGGAGCAGTGAGTTGCAGAGGTGGAGGATATCATATTTGAGGAAGATGGCGATACATCGAGTGTACCAGTCTCCAAGTGGGAGAATTGTTAAGTACTGTGGAGTCTGGTCCACACCGCTCGAGCGGAGGCATTGGCCGCTCGAGCAAAGTTAGGCAGAGTCGAACGCTCGACGTTAGCTCGACAATGAACTCGAGTAGGAGGCTTTCGCTCGAGCGGAGGCATTGGCCACTCGAGCGAAATCAGGCAGAGTCGAATGCTCGACGTCAGCTCGACAGTGAGCTCGAGCGGGACACGGAAGGGAAGTTCGCTCGACGCGTGCTCAACACGCCGCTCGAGCGAACATGCGATTTTAGGGATTCCGCCGTTTGAACTATATATATGATTCTTTAACTCATATGGTCGGATACTGTAGACACGGAAACACTGTGGATGAACAGTGTTGAGATCCATCTTGTAGTGTGATATTCCTCAATAATAAAATCCTCTGCAGCTCCCGTGGACGTAGGCAATTTGCCAAACCACGTACATCTTGTATCGTGTGTAATTGCGTGTGTGATTGTTTTTTCTCGTTCGTTATTACGCCTTATTGCAAATATCATCTAGGTTGTTTGGAAGATTGGTTCATCTTCAACAAGTTCGAAGATTGGATCTCAAGTATAGAAGCTTGTAAGATTGTGTCACATGCACCAAATAAGAAACAACTCAATAATGAAACACCCATCAAGTAGCAACATTTCTACAAATTCATTTTTGGATAATTCAGGGAATTGATAAACATAGAATTTACGAGCTCTTTCTTCATTTTCTCTCATAGCTGTGATATATATCTTTATGCACTAGTCTCATTCCTTCTTTTAAGCATTTGTTGGAGAAATCTCAATTTGTGTTTTTCCATAAACCTAAGGTGATCCTTTCCATGGTGATAAGGATTGATGGCAAGCAGATCAGGCTCATATGGATATAGCATGATGAGAAACATCTCCACTAGCAGGCATATCTTATTCTAGATATCAAAAAATAGTTTGTCAGTAACATTAATTGTTTTCAAAGCCAGATTTTACACATTCATCTTAGAATATAATGAAGATGCACACTTAAGCTCAACATCAACTGTGACGCTCCTAAATCTCCATGCACGGATACGGGAAAATCGAGACGTCCGGATGATGACATCACGGGTCATCATCCTATCGACGAGTGTCAAGTGTGTGTAAAAGCAACAAATGTGCAAAAAGAAATACGCAGCAGATAACGAAAGTCATGACTAAGTACTAGAATTTTTCTTATTTAATACAAAACTGTTCAAAATATACATAAATAAATATTACAAAACATAAACTTCAGCACCCCGGTGGAGCCGCATCCTCGGGCTCAGCCTCCTTCTCCTTATCCTCGATCTCTGCACCAAAATCTACGGTACCAAAAATGGTGTCGTAGGTAAGTAAAATCTAAACACCACCAGATAAAAACATATAGAACTCAAACAATATGCATGAAAGGATGCCAATGCACAAAACCCATAAAATCATATTTTTCCACACACGCCAAAAATCTCATTTGGCCTAAAAACATAGCCTTTCCAAATATCACGCCAAAAGTCACATTTTGCCCATATCAAACTCAAACCATTAACCCATTAATCTGTATGCACCATAACCTCCTGTAGGGGTCATCCGCACACCTTGGCTCTAGTGCCACACTGCAGGTAACGACCACGCATGTGATACCTAAACGAGCGATGTCCAGTTCCGCGCCCTGCGCGTTCATAGCCAAGCATCCTCTAGCCCTCGCCAGCGAAGGGCCACGGAGTCGGTGCGTAGAGCGATACCCGATTCCACGCTCGGCGCGTTCGTAGCCAAGCATCCTCTAGCCCCCGCTCCCACCGTCGCCCAGCGACAACTCAGGGGACGTTACTTAGTTTATTACGCTCTTGAGTGATCAGAGGAGCTCCATCGGGATAATACCCCATCCAGACTTGGGGTCGTGATACACACGCACCCGAAAATCCACTTACGCCAATAAAACAGGATTTTCTCAAATTAAATAAAAAGCACACGCATGCACCATGTAAATGCGATTTCAATGCACAAAACGATCAACCAACCATAAATCAATAAAATAAGCAACTCCGTCCTCCATCCATCCGACCCCCGAACTCCTCAGACTCAGTCCGGAATCAGCCAACCAACAATAAATAATTATTGAATGAGTAAAATATATTTAAATCTAAAAATAGAGTTTGGAAAATACTTATAGCGCTATATGATATTTTTAGAAAGCTCGCGGCGTTGCAAACGGCAGAAGAAAAGCAACGTAACAGTGAAATTTCATTGTGGCCGTGGGTTGTAAAAATACCCACTTTTGAACGGGAACAAACCAAGACTCGGGATTGATAGGGAATGGTCTAAGGATGTTTATGAAGTTAAGGGAAGTTGAATTTGGCCGTGGGTGGTGGCGAAAATGGTGGATGAAGGACTTAAACGCTCAAAATGGAAACTAGCTCATGGGAGCTGTTCCGGCGACTGTTAGAGGCCGAAAATGTGTGGGTTAGGATGACAAGGAGTCGGTGATGAAGTGGTGAAGAGGTGGTGGCCGGAGGTGGAGCGACGGCAGTAGATCGGAGTAAAAACCGTGTGGCTTGATGGGCTTTTTCCGACCAAACAGCGGCACGGTTGGGGATGAAACTTGGTGGGGTGGTTCACCGAAGAGAGGGGAAGAAAATGTGGGGGTGGTGTGCCGCACGGTGGCCGGCGGCGGTGGGTCTGGGCAGCTGTCGTGATCGGCGTGAAGGATAGGAGAGAGAGAGAGCGCGCGGGAGAGAGAACTGGGGAGGAGAAAAAGAAAGAAAAAAAGAAAGAAAAAGGAAAAAGAAGAAAAAAGAGAAAGAAGAAAAAAAAGAAAAGAGAAAAAGAAAAGATGATGGGAAAGAAATGAAATCCAGTCCTCATTTCGGAAACCAAAACGATCCGTCGAAAACGACATTAAAAACTGTAAAATGACTAAATAAAAAAAACACAACATCAAATAAATTAAAAACAAATTAAAATACATTAATTTAAAATAAATAAAATAATATATTAATTAAATTAAAAAATCCCTTCAATAAAAATACACGTAAAAGCGAGTCATCACATCAACAACCACTCACTTCAGTCAACATCTCTTTCTTTATATAGAAAAACTGATTGCTTATGACTTTGATAAGTGGCATTCTACTCTTGGTCAATTCCATTTTCACGGTCAAAATCATTATCTTATACATAGTTTCAATTGTAGAGCTAATTAGTATTATGCATCGTTTGGGAATTCATCTCATATTGTGATGCCTCAAGTAAAAAGTTAGCGTTTTGAAGTCGAGTCTGTCAATTATGGGTCTGAGAAATTATAGAATTAGTGGACTTTATATATTTCAAATTTCTCATCTAATCACATTAACTAATCAATACAACTTTTCTAAACTTCCAAAAAAAAAAAAAAAAAAAAATCAACTTTTTCAATTTCTAAAATAAAAATAAAAATAAAAAATTATATTATAACAATATTTTAACTTCATAATATTTTTATTCAATTTGTTCTTTCTTGTATCTCAAAACTCAATAAAACATCTTGACACAAACAAATTCCCTACTATTCCTAAACTATTTTATTACTATTTATATATTTCTCATCTCATCTTATTTCTAAAGTGAAACCTTAGTCAAAAAAGGTTTGGACATTGTATTTCAAGAAATAAAATAGAACAAAAAGGCTGATTTAAGTATATAGCCTTACAAAATAAATCAAGTCTATAAGTGATGAAGGCAAAATGGCACAAACATGCAATTATCTTCACATGCATATTGTATTTGTTTTGTAATAAAGATGAGAATGTTAAGTTTAGTTTTGTTCATTAAAGTAGCATATCTTGACAAGAGTTTGGCTCATATATGGTGAAAAATAACTAGATGTGTTCTAGTACATAAATGTTTGAATAATGTTTGCATATCCAAACATTATTCAAACATATATAAATATTATTCAAACACAAATACTGTTTGCGGTTGTTGAACTCTTCTAAATTTATCTCAAACTAATTTATCTAAATTTAATGGAACCCGCTACTTTTTCAACTTCTCATAAAAAATTTAAACTCATCTCAACCTATTTTATATATTTCAACATAAAAAGTTAAACTCATCTCAACCTGAAAAAGTTAAACCCATTTCAATGGGACTAACAAAATACTACTATTCACAACTCAAATTATCTCATCTTAACGTAAAAAAATTTCAACTTTTTCATCTAATAATTAAAAACTTTCTGAACTTTCAAATAAAACACAGAAAACAATTCAACTTCATCAATTCTTAAAATAAAATTATAATAATATTTTAACTTCATTATATTTTATTAAATTTTTTCTCTAATCTTTCTCAAAATTTTAGAAAACATCTTAACTCAAATCATTTCACTACTATTTACAAATCATTTAATTACTATTCATAGAATTTTTGTGCCATTTCATCTCAATATCCATATATATATATATATATAATATATATATATATATATATATATATATTTCCATAGTATATAAATAAAATTTAATTCACAATTAAACACAAAATAGTTATTTATTATATTATAAAAACAATAGATAACTTCATCAAATCACTTAATAATTTATAATCATTCTCTCGTATTAATAACAAATTATTATACTATTAAATTATCAAAAATTTGTAATACCCAGTACCATTGATTAAAAAAATAATAAAAAATAAAAGGATTGAATTTTGTATCACTTTTACTTTTTATTTTATTTTATAGTTTAGTGTGATTTTATCTTCTTTTTGAAAATTAGTAAAGAGGAATTTTGATTTTTCTGTTCGGGGGAAAAAAAAAGAAGAAGATGGAAACCGAAATATCGGATAGATATATCTGCATCACACTTTTATGAAGTCAGAATCTCGCGAAAATTTCGCTCACATTTGGAGTTCATTTCGGACGCTTGTTCGAAACTCGAAAGCCCCCCCAACCCCGAAGAGAGAGAGAGAGAGTTTCCTGGCCATGAGCAAAGAGCTCGTAAAACCCTCTGACGACAACCTTTGCTAAAACTGGAAGAAATGGCTCAGAAGCTTCAGCAGCAGCTCAAGGAGGTCGGATCCAAGCTCGAGACCCCTCCCTCCACCAAAGACGCTCTCGTCAGGCTCCTGAAGGTATGCATTTTCCTCTAATTTCTGTCATACGTCGGTTCTTCCTGTTCTCTTCCTCCGTTGGTTATTTCATATAGTGAGCTCGAGCGGGACACGGAAGGGAAGTTCGCTCGACGCGTGCTCAACACGCCGCTCGAGCGAACATGCGATTTTAGGGATTCCGCCGTTTGAACTATATATATGATTCTTTAACTCATATGGTCGGATACTGTAGACACGGAAACACTGTGGATGAACAGTGTTGAGATCCATCTTGTAGTGTGATATTCCTCAATAATAAAATCCTCTGCAGCTCCCGTGGACGTAGGCAATTTGCCAAACCACGTACATCTTGTATCGTGTGTAATTGCATGTGTGATTGTTTTTTCTCGTTCGTTATTACGCCTTATTGCAAATATCATCTAGGTTGTTTGGAAGATTGGTTCATCTTCAACAAGTTCGAAGATTGGATCTCAAGTATAGAAGCTTGTAAGATTGTGTCACATGCACCAAATAAGAAACAACTCAATAATGAAACACCCATCAAGTAGCAACATTTCTACAAATTCATTTTTGGATAATTCAGGGAATTGATAAACATAGAATTTACGAGCTCTTTCTTCATTTTCTCTCATAGCTGTGATATATATCTTTATGCACTAGTCTCATTCCTTCTTTTAAGCATTTGTTGGAGAAATCTCAATTTGTGTTTTTCCATAAACCTAAGGTGATCCTTTCCATGGTGATAAGGATTGATGGCAAGCAGATCAGGCTCATATGGATATAGCATGATGAGAAACATCTCCACTAGCAGGCATATCTTATTCTAGATATCAAAAAATAGTTTGTCAGTAACATTAATTGTTTTCAAAGCCAGATTTTACACATTCATCTTAGAATATAATGAAGATGCACACTTAAGCTCAACATCAACTGTGACGCTCCTAAATCTCCATGCACGGATACGGGAAAATCGAGACGTCCGGATGATGACATCACGGGTCATCATCCTATCGACGAGTGTCAAGTGTGTGTAAAAGCAACAAATGTGCAAAAAGAAATACGCAGCAGATAACGAAAGTCATGACTAAGTACTAGAATTTTTCTTATTTAATACAAAACTGTTCAAAATATACATAAATAAATATTACAAAACATAAACTTCAGCACCCCGGTGGAGCCGCATCCTCGGGCTCAGCCTCCTTCTCCTTATCCTCGATCTCTGCACCAAAATCTACGGTACCAAAAATGGTGTCGTAGGTAAGTAAAATCTAAACACCACCAGATAAAAACATATAGAACTCAAACAATATGCATGAAAGGATGCCAATGCACAAAACCCATAAAATCATATTTTTCCACACACGCCAAAAATCTCATTTGGCCTAAAAACATAGCCTTTCCAAATATCACGCCAAAAGTCACATTTTGCCCATATCAAACTCAAACCATTAACCCATTAATCTGTATGCACCATAACCTCCTGTAGGGGTCATCCGCACACCTTGGCTCTAGTGCCACACTGCAGGTAACGACCACGCATGTGATACCTAAACGAGCGATGTCCAGTTCCGCGCCCTGCGTGTTCATAGCCAAGCATCCTCTAGCCCTCGCCAGCGAAGGGCCACGGAGTCGGTGCGTAGAGCGATACCCGATTCCACGCTCGGCGCGTTCGTAGCCAAGCATCCTCTAGCCCCCGCTCCCACCGTCGCCCAGCGACAACTCATGGGACGTTACTTAGTTTATTACGCTCTTGAGTGATCAGAGGAGCTCCATCGGGATAATACCCCATCCAGACTTGGGGTCGTGATACACACGCACCCGAAAATCCACTTACGCCAATAAAACAGGATTTTCTCAAATTAAATAAAAAGCACACGCATGCACCATGTAAATGCGATTTCAATGCACAAAACGATCAACCAACCATAAATCAATAAAATAAGCAACTCCGTCCTCCATCCATCCGACCCCCGAACTCCTCAGACTCAGTCCGGAATCAGCCAACCAACAATAAATAATTATTGAATGAGTAAAATATATTTAAATCTAAAAATAGAGTTTGGAAAATACTTATAGCGCTATATGATATTTTTAGAAAGCTCGCGGCGTT
Organism: Carya illinoinensis; assembly: GCF_018687715.1. Taxonomy (NCBI): domain Eukaryota; kingdom Viridiplantae; phylum Streptophyta; class Magnoliopsida; order Fagales; family Juglandaceae; genus Carya; species Carya illinoinensis. The sequence continues at coordinate 10,196,990 of NC_056761.1, forward strand.
GCAAACGGCAGAAGAAAAGCAACGTAACAGTGAAATTTCATTGTGGCCGTGGGTTGTAAAAATACCCACTTTTGAACGGGAACAAACCAAGACTCGGGATTGATAGGGAATGGTCTAAGGATGTTTATGAAGTTAAGGGAAGTTGAATTTGGCCGTGGGTGGTGGCGAAAATGGTGGATGAAGGACTTAAACGCTCAAAATGGAAACTAGCTCATGGGAGCTGTTCCGGCGACTGTTAGAGGCCGAAAATGTGTGGGTTAGGATGACAAGGAGTCGGTGATGAAGTGGTGAAGAGGTGGTGGCCGGAGGTGGAGCGACGGCAGTAGATCGGAGTAAAAACCGTGTGGCTTGATGGGCTTTTTCCGACCAAACAGCGGCACGGTTGGGGATGAAACTTGGTGGGGTGGTTCACCGAAGAGAGGGGAAGAAAATGTGGGGGTGGTGTGCCGCACGGTGGCCGGCGGCGGTGGGTCTGGGCAGCTGTCGTGATCGGCGTGAAGGATAGGAGAGAGAGAGAGCGCGCGGGAGAGAGAACTGGGGAGGAGAAAAAGAAAGAAAAAAAGAAAGAAAAAGGAAAAAGAAGAAAAAAGAGAAAGAAGAAAAAAAAGAAAAGAGAAAAAGAAAAGATGATGGGAAAGAAATGAAATCCAGTCCTCATTTCGGAAACCAAAACGATCCGTCGAAAACGACATTAAAAACTGTAAAATGACTAAATAAAAAAAACACAACATCAAATAAATTAAAAACAAATTAAAATACATTAATTTAAAATAAATAAAATAATATATTAATTAAATTAAAAAATCCCTTCAATAAAAATACACGTAAAAGCGAGTCATCACATCAACAACCACTCACTTCAGTCAACATCTCTTTCTTTATATAGAAAAACTGATTGCTTATGACTTTGATAAGTGGCATTCTACTCTTGGTCAATTCCATTTTCACGGTCAAAATCATTATCTTATACATAGTTTCAATTGTAGAGCTAATTAGTATTATGCATCGTTTGGGAATTCATCTCATATTGTGATGCCTCAAGTAAAAAGTTAGCGTTTTGAAGTCGAGTCTGTCAATTATGGGTCTGAGAAATTATAGAATTAGTGGACTTTATATATTTCAAATTTCTCATCTAATCACATTAACTAATCAATACAACTTTTCTAAACTTCCAAAAAAAAAAAAAAAAAAAAATCAACTTTTTCAATTTCTAAAATAAAAATAAAAATAAAAAATTATATTATAACAATATTTTAACTTCATAATATTTTTATTCAATTTGTTCTTTCTTGTATCTCAAAACTCAATAAAACATCTTGACACAAACAAATTCCCTACTATTCCTAAACTATTTTATTACTATTTATATATTTCTCATCTCATCTTATTTCTAAAGTGAAACCTTAGTCAAAAAAGGTTTGGACATTGTATTTCAAGAAATAAAATAGAACAAAAAGGCTGATTTAAGTATATAGCCTTTCAAAATAAATCAAGTCTATAAGTGATGAAGGCAAAATGGCACAAACATGCAATTATCTTCACATGCATATTGTATTTGTTTTGTAATAAAGATGAGAATGTTAAGTTTAGTTTTGTTCATTAAAGTAGCATATCTTGACAAGAGTTTGGCTCATATATGGTGAAAAATAACTAGATGTGTTCTAGTACATAAATGTTTGAATAATGTTTGCATATCCAAACATTATTCAAACATATATAAATATTATTCAAACACAAATACTGTTTGCGGTTGTTGAACTCTTCTAAATTTATCTCAAACTAATTTATCTAAATTTAATGGAACCCGCTACTTTTTCAACTTCTCATAAAAAATTTAAACTCATCTCAACCTATTTTATATATTTCAACATAAAAAGTTAAACTCATCTCAACCTGAAAAAGTTAAACCCATTTCAATGGGACTAACAAAATACTACTATTCACAACTCAAATTATCTCATCTTAACGTAAAAAAATTTCAACTTTTTCATCTAATAATTAAAAACTTTCTGAACTTTCAAATAAAACACAGAAAACAATTCAACTTCATCAATTCTTAAAATAAAATTATAATAATATTTTAACTTCATTATATTTTATTAAATTTTTTCTCTAATCTTTCTCAAAATTTTAGAAAACATCTTAACTCAAATCATTTCACTACTATTTACAAATCATTTAATTACTATTCATAGAATTTTTGTGCCATTTCATCTCAATATCCATATATATATATATATAATATATATATATATATATATATTTCCATAGTATATAAATAAAATTTAATTCACAATTAAACACAAAATAGTTATTTATTATATTATAAAAACAATAGATAACTTCATCAAATCACTTAATAATTTATAATCATTCTCTCGTATTAATAACAAATTATTATACTATTAAATTATCAAAAATTTGTAATACCCAGTACCATTGATTAAAAAAATAATAAAAAATAAAAGGATTGAATTTTGTATCACTTTTACTTTTTATTTTATTTTATAGTTTAGTGTGATTTTATCTTCTTTTTGAAAATTAGTAAAGAGGAATTTTGATTTTTCTGTTCGGGGGAAAAAAAAAGAAGAAGATGGAAACCGAAATATCGGATAGATATATCTGCATCACACTTTTATGAAGTCAGAATCTCGCGAAAATTTCGCTCACATTTGGAGTTCATTTCGGACGCTTGTTCGAAACTCGAAAGCCCCCCCAACCCCGAAGAGAGAGAGAGAGAGTTTCCTGGCCATGAGCAAAGAGCTCGTAAAACCCTCTGACGACAACCTTTGCTAAAACTGGAAGAAATGGCTCAGAAGCTTCAGCAGCAGCTCAAGGAGGTCGGATCCAAGCTCGAGACCCCTCCCTCCACCAAAGACGCTCTCGTCAGGCTCCTGAAGGTATGCATTTTCCTCTAATTTCTGTCATACGTCGGTTCTTCCTGTTCTCTTCCTCCGTTGGTTATTTCCTATGTCTGGTTTCCAAAAAGCCTAAGCAAAACGATGCTAAAGAAAGCACACACATTTGACTCTCACGTAAAATTATTTTTGTATTATTTTCTTTGGAACATAGTTAGTAAGCTAGTTGCTGAGTTTTATGGTATAATAAATTCAGCCAGACTTATATGCTATTTGAGCTAAATAGTGCAAAAGGTTTAAAATTCATGTTTAATTTTCCTTCTTTTTTTTAGGTTAAATGGAATGCTTACTTGCATTTACACCTCCTAATATCGATATTAATATATTTGTTGGAATTCTGGGGAGAAATCAACTGAATAGGGTTAATTCGCAGAGTGTTTTGAATCTCTCTGATAAATTAAATGATTGATAGTTACCGTGGAAAGCTTTTTGTTTTTGCTCTGGTTTGTTTCGTGTAGCAAGCCAGTGTAAACTAAATAAATTGAGACTTCGAATATTCTATTTTAGGCTTATGAGGACTGAATTACTCCATTCAAAGTAGCCAGCTAGTTCTAGTTAGGATCGGTCTGAGTGAAGCTCTTTTTGCTGTCTCTGGGTTAACCTCCTAGAAAATTTGACTTTGTTGAGCTAGAAAGTCATAATTTTGATGGGATTTTGATCGTATCTGGTCCAAATAAGATTCTTTGTGCTGACCGTTATGGAGTCGGGCTACCCCTGTTTGTTATGGGTAATGAGGTTTCTTGTTTGAGTTAATTTCGAAAAAGATCAGTGACACTCCTTGATGGTTTAGCTTTGAGTTATACTTCTAGTTGTTCTTATGGATTGATTGAGCTAGCCAGTATTCATCTGGGAGAGCATAATAGTCAGCTTTGATCTGGACACTCTATTAAGATCTTACTGCTGTAAGCTGTAAGCTCAATGAGTTCATGTGCATAGGATGATCTTGACATGAAAATCTATTTATTGAGCAATTTCCATTCTGACATCACGAAGAGGCTGTATATAAACAATCTGATTTGAGGGTACCTGAGACAGAGTGTTTTTATTGGCCTGTCTTGTTTTATTATTTGAGAGTTGCAACTGTGCCTTGATGTGTAATACTGATCCCATCAGACCAAAGCTTAAGGAGCTCCTAGATCATTATATAATGACAAAATGTTTGGTCATGACAGTTTGTTGGTTCTTCATTCTATGGTTTCTGCCAACAGCAAATAATGTTATGTTCATTCAAATTTAGCTGTTGTTGGATTAAAAATACAGATAACCTTCGTTCTAGAGCGTATCTTTTCTGATTGAGGAATTGATTGTTTTACAGTTCCAATGACTGTTAAAAGATACTACACAGTGCCATGATGAAAGAAAATGCTACAGGTGGCCAGCACCATTGAAGTCATTATATTGAAAGACATGACGTGATAGCTAAGAAAAAATAGATGGAAACTGTGATAGAATATAGGTGATGACGTCAAATGGTCATATTTGCAAGTTTCCTCCTTGGAAGCATACAGAATAATCAAAATTACGTTGTGTATTTATCCATGGATAGCAATCATATGGTTACAAGATGTCAATGTTACTGAGATTTCACTTGCTTTTATTGTTATGCGAAATAAACTTCTCATTCTGTAACTTGAACAGCTGATGTTTCGATCAACTAAAATACTGTTCTGAAGTGCTGTTGATTGGGCTTTTTAAACTGACCTACAGACCTACATGTTGCATACAAACCGCATATGTCTAGAATGGCCCATTTCTTCAGCTTACCGATATCATTTTTTCCTGTCTTATTTGTGCCTGTTAAAACCACTTAGTTGTTATTATTAGTCATATATTATTCTCTAGGTCACCGATAAATATGTTATGTTGAACTCTTAGCATTGACACGCTTCCTAAATATGTATTTTGTTGAGTTTGACAGACAACCAGTGATTTAGGTGTATCCTCTTAATGAAATGAAGGAACGAGATCAATCGTGGTGAATAAATAAGTAGATCTTGTCTGTTTCCTTTTTAACAAGATAGACCCTTGATTTTCTCATTGGAAGTAAGCTGAGCTTGTATCTTATCATTGGCATTGAACATAATTATCCAAAATATTCAATTCAGTCTTGTTAGATGTGCACAATATTTAATTCACGTTGTTGGATGCTAAAATGTGTGAAATTATACATATGAGTTAGGTTTCTCATTTGGTTAATAAATATCATGCATTTTTTTCCTGTCAACTTGCAGCAAGCTGCAACATGTCTCTCTGAGTTGGATCAATCACCATCGGCTTCAGTCTTGGAGTCGATGCAGCCTTTTCTTAATGCAGTTGTAAGGCCAGAATTGCTGAAGCACCAAGATAGGGATGTCAAGCTTCTAGTTGCAACATGTATTTGTGAGATAACCCGCATTACTGCACCCGAAGCCCCTTACAATGATGATGTTTTAAAGGTAATTTTTTTGTTGTAATTGGCAAGTGGTTTGCGATGTTGGTCATGCATTTCCATTTTACCTCTATTTAAATTGTACTCCCATCTAATTGTTATCTATTTGCAGGATATCTTTCACTTGATTGTAGGCACTTTTAGTGGGTTAAGTGATACCGGTGGTCCATCATTTGGTAGGAGAGTGGTTATCTTGGAGACTATGGCAAAATATAGGTCATGTGTTGTAATGTTGGATCTTGAATGCGATGATTTGGTGAATGAGATGTTCAGTACATTTTTTGCCGTTGCCAGGTTTGCTGTTATCCATTTTTTAATAATTTCAAATCATTTTCAATGAATGTGCTTCTTTAGAAAGATGCTGATTCCTTTTTGAATTATTTGGTGGCCATGGGCATTTATGGTGTCGTATAAATGGATGTATTAATATAGCAAAGGAATTGTTTGTTTGGAATCGAATGACACATTTTTTACTGATTCTTTTTTATCGATAAACAAAATTTTATTGAGCATAAAATAGACAAAGGCCCAAGTATATGGGACATATACAAGAGCGTCACTTATGCATGCTAGTATAGCAATACAAGGAAGTCATGAAAGGACATGCCATCATTTTTTATTGATTGCTATGCTAAAACACAGAATTTTCACCTTTTTTCCGTAATTTGTTGGACTATGAATCTTAAATTCAATTGTAATCTCTTATGGTTTAAGCTTTTCTGAAATAGTTGGCTCAGACGTTTTGCAAAGAGAATTTGTGGGTAGATGTGCACTTGCTGTTAGCTTTTCCCTAATCTCATTTAGTTTTTAATTTTTTGCCTTGGCACATTGAGCATGTATTAATATAGTAAAGGAGTTGTTTGCTTTGAAGTGGAGGACACTCTTTTTACTGGGTGCAGGGCTACGACACGGAATGTTCACTGGCTTAAATGACTCATTTTTCAGTAGTTTGTTGGAATATGACTCTTAAATTGAATTAGAATCCCTCTTATGGTTAAAGGTTTTCTGCAATAGTGAGCTAGGATGTTTTGCAATGAGAGTTTGGGTAGATGTGCACTGGCTGTTAGCTTTTCCCTAGTTTCATTATATTTTTTTTAACTTTTTTTTACACTGAAGGTGGGATATCTTCTGCAAATTTAATTACTGCTGTACTAAAATTGTTACATATGCAGGGATGATCATCCAGAAAGTGTTCTGTCATCAATGCAAACAATCATGGTTGTTCTCTTAGAAGAGAGTGAGGAGGTCGGGGAGGATCTTTTATTTGTTATATTGACTGTATTGGGTCGTAACAGAAGTGTAAGTACCTTTCTATATGCCGGTGTATGCAATTGCTTAAATTGCCCTCTTATAATATGTAACATATTTTGCTGCAATAGCGTTGAGTATTCTTACAATGCTACTTCACAAGGGAATTGGGAATTGATGTTAATGGAACTTGAATTCCAGGACGTTACTATGGCTGCGAGGAGGCTTTCAATGAATGTTATAGAGAGCTGTGCTGTAAAACTTGAAGCTGGCATAAAGCAATTCCTTGTATCATCAATTTCAGGAGATAACCGGTCGGTGAACAGTCACATTGACCATCATGAAGTTATTTATGATATATATTGCTGTGCTCCACAGATCTTATTAGGAGTTGTCCCTTACCTTACAGGAGAGCTACTGGTAATTACTGATTCAGCAGCTTACGGTTCTGTGCATCCATTATTTTTTACAAGCCTGTTTAATGTTATACCCATACCTTGGATGCATCCCTTAGCATCTGTGATAAAATTGAGTTACAAATAAGAAGCTTAATGTTATTTAATGAGGAAAAAATGCTTCTCTGTTCCAATTTCAACATCTGCAGACTGATCAGCTAGATACTCGTATAAAAGCAGTGAGTTTAGTTGGAGACCTCTTTTCTCTGCCAGGAGTTGCTATCTCTGAAGCCTTTCAGCCAATCTTTTCAGAGTTTTTGAAGAGGTTGGCTGACAGAGTTGTCGAGGTTCGAATGTGTGTCCTCGAACATGTCAAGAGCTGTCTGCTGTCTGATCCATTAAGAGCTGAAGTTCCACAAATTATTTGTAAGTGAATTTTATTGATTTACAGATTTACGATCTTCTAACATGTACTTATCAGAGAAAAAACATTTGTGTGTAACATCTACTGACTTTGATTTTGGTCAACATTTTACAGCTGCACTTTGTGACCGGTTGTTGGACTTTGATGAAAAGGTTCGTAAACAAGTTGTTGCTGTAATCTGTGATGTGGCATGCCACGCTCTAAATGCTATTCCACTTGAAACTGTGAAACTTGTAGCCGAGCGCCTTCGGGACAAATCTGTACATATGCTTTCCCTTCTCTCTTTTTTTGAATTTGTTCTTCTTTTCTTGTTTAAAGTCTCCAGCTAAAAGAAAAAGTAAAGGCTATCTGCCAATTTTTATTCCAATATTTTCTTTTGCTCTGAATTTCCAGCTGCTTGTTAAAAAGTATACCATGGAGAGGTTGGCTGAAATATTCAAGGTTTATTGCATGAAGTGTTCCAACGGCTCAATCAATCCTGATAATTTTGATTGGATACCTGGCAAGATTTTAAGGTGTTTTTATGACAAAGATTTTAGGTAAAAATTTAATTTTGCATGCTGATCAAGATGTTTTTTGGTTGGCTTCAGGTTTTTCTTGATATTTAATGTCATGCAAGGAAAAGCCATCTTGGTTTGCATTTATACAAATAATATGGATAAAGTATTGAGCGACAGCATCCTCCTGTTCTGATAACAAATCAAAAGATGATAGGTTGTAAGATTTGATCTGTTATGAACTTCACTAGATGTTTATGATTTGAGCCGTCAACAGAAAACTTTAGTCGATAAAGGTTTACGTGTTTTGATTATTTATTAAGGTCTTGCATACTTGGGGTTGTGCTTACAACATAATTGCTTTTACTTGTAAAAAAAACTTCCTTTAGTACTTCATTCATTACATATATGGGTATTACATAAAGCAACTAGATCAAGGTTGACCCATAAGTTAATCCTGGTATGAAAGTTGTCACATATATGTCAATCTGGTTTAATTTAAATGTCAGCACTAGGTTTTGTCATTTTCCATCCTAGGGTTCATTTGGTGAATTAGCTTTTGGCGTGAGCAAAATATGAAGTATCATTGTAATTATGTATGTACTAATTATCCTAATCTTCGTCTCTGAAAAAATGGTATAACAATAAGAAATCAGTAGTATAAGAATGCATAGCAATGTCAATTTACTAGACTAGTGAGAATCCTGCAAAGAGATCCATCTGTGCTTGCATTATGAAATTATTGTGGCTGTTATTCCAGAAGGGTTTCTGGCTTTCTGGGTTTGGGATGTGCTTACACCCAATGGTCTGTTCATTCTTCGATTGACATGTCAATTTTATTCTCCTTATAGTTGAATTCTTGTCTTGATCAATCATCACACTTTTTCCTTGGGATGATTTCAGTAGTAAAGTGAAAATGGAAAAAGAAATTTTCTTTGGTCGTGTTGGGATGCTGGGCACTTGATTTGTGTCTTCTTCTGAAGTGAATATGGTGAAGAGTACTCCTACATTGATATTAACTTATTGCAACGGTAGTAATTGCTATCATTGTACAACTTGGTGCTAAGAGGGTGGGCCAAAAGTATTTGCTCCTTGATTTTTTTTTAATGTAAATTTTGATTCTTTTTGGTGAGTGTTCATGTTCTAAACTACTTCAATTGTTCAGATCAGATACAATTGAGTCTGTTCTGTGTGGGTCTCTGTTCCCAATTGAGATGTCCATCAAAGATAGAGTTCGACATTGGGTAAGAGTCTTCTCGGGATTTGATAAAGTGGAAGTGAAGTCCCTCGAGAAAATACTGGAGCAGAAGCAGAGGTATGTTTTATAAATGTTTTGTTTTAACATTAGGCAAACTCCATGTGACTTTTGGTAGACTTCCCGATATCTCAGCTTTTGTTTTTGGTGGATTGTGGACTGATTTTGGGAGATTCTCTTGGGGTGCAGGTTACAACAAGAGATGCAGAGGTATCTGTCTCTTAGGCAAATGAATCAGGTTTGCAAACATTGAAATTTAGAAGATATTGATCCGTTATGAGCACTCTCAAAATCGAAGTGATTGATTGTCCTCCAAATACAGGATGGTGATGCTCCTGAGGTCCAAAAAAAAGTCCTTTATTGCTTCCGAATTATGTCTCGCTCATTTGCTGATGCTGTAAAGGCTGAAGAGAATTACCAGATTCTTGATCAGTTGAAAGATGCTAATATATGGAAGATTTTGACAAATCTTGTCGATCCAAACACTAGCTTTCAACAGGCTTGTACTTTTCGGGTAGGGATTAAGCTACTGAATAATATCATGTATTCTAGAACTGGTTTGTTCATGCCACATGGTTGGGAGTAAATGGGTGGATGGGGGTAGTTGGAGGACCTTGTTTTTAACTCCTTTGTTTGGTTTTGATTGGACTTGATATACCACCTAATGAGAATGAAAATTCTTTAATGAGTTGAATCAATGTTGACTGTTTAGTGTAAATGCAGCCAAAACTTGAAAGGAATTCAAAAAGAATTTTTAATTTGAACTCTCTGTGTCATGGACTAATTTCAATCTCATGAACCTCACTTATGTTCACCTATCTTTATTTAAAACATCGGAAACTGCATCCTGTTCTTTATGGAATGGCTTTCATATGAGATTTTCATTTACTTGCAGGATGATTTACTGAGGATACTTGGCGAGAAACATCGACTTTATGATTTTTTGAGTACTCTCTCTGTTAAGTGTTCTTATATGCTTTTCAACAAGGAGCATGTGAAAGAAATACTTCTGGAGGCTGGCACACAAAAGTCGGCTGGAAATACGCGATATACTCAATCTTGCATGAACATACTAGGGGTACAAACATGATGTTCCTACCTTTTGTGTTCTATCCAAAAAAGAATTTTGAAGGAGTTAATGTTAATTCTTTTGTAAACAATTTCAGATTCTTGCATGCTTTAGTCCATTGTTGCTGGGTGGGGCTGAAGGAGAATTAGTGAACCTTCTTAAAGATGACGATGAAATTATAAAAGAAGGCGTTTTGCATGTTCTAGCTAAGGCCGGCGGTACCATAAGAGAACAACTGGCAAGTTCATCGAGGTGCGACTCTTGAAATCTTTGACATTGTAACAAATTGTTCATGTATGATGTTAATTATCTCTGTGTTGTTTACATGCAGTTCCATTGACCTTATATTGGAGAGAATATGTATAGAAGGCAGTCGAAGACAGGCCAAGTATGCTGTACATGCTCTGGCAGCCATAACAAAGGATGATGGACTCAAGTCACTTTCTGTACTATACAAGGTTCGTTTTATGTTTCATCTTCCTATTTCACTTTCTGGCCTATGCTGCACATGCATCACCTGTAGATTTCCTCGACTCACAGCATTGTCAATGTGTAGTTCTGGTATATGCTAGAGCTGATCTTTCTTCCTCAATTTTCAGAGACTTGTGGATATGTTGGAGGAGAAGAGACATTTGCCTGCTATTCTACAATCTCTAGGGTGTATAGCAGAGACTGCAATGCCAGTTTTTGAAACTAGAGGGAGTGAAATTGAAGATTTTATAATAAACAAAATTTTGAAGTGTAGTAATGTATGTCTTCCAAGATCTACTAGTCTTGTGCAATTATTACCATTTTGATTCTATTTTTTTTTTCATTATTAGAAGAGATTTTGTTTTCATTCATATGTGCCTCACTATAAATTTGTGTGTATGCATCCTTTACTGTTTCAGAAAGCAGAAGATGATGCAAAAGGATCTTGGGATGACAAAAGTGAACTGTGTTTATTGAAGGTAAACTGTTTGGGGGCAGAATTGTATTTTAGTTCTTTTATGTGTTTCAAGATAATAAAAGTTGCATGCATTGAAATTCATTGCTCGATAATGACCAGAATTATAATGTTCTGATATTTTCAGGATAATTACCTTTACAATTGGCTTACCCTCTCTCTCTCTCTCTCTCTCTCTCTGCTGCAGATATTTGGTATCAAGACAATGGTTAAGAGCTTTTTGCCTGTTAAAGATGCCCATCTTCGTCCTGGCATTGATGGTCTTCTGGATATTCTAAGAAACATACTTTCTTTTGGAGAGATATCAAAAGACATAGAATCAAGGTATTGTTAGCTTTGTGGGAGCATTTTCAAATTACACTACAATTTTCTGTTTTGATTCACTTTAACAGTTTAGCTTGTTTTTCTGGTGTGATTTTCTTCAAAAGTTTAGTTGTTTTATAAAGTTTGAAATTCATGTAAAAGTCTCTCCATCTTATAGTTTAGTTGATAAGGCCCATTTGAGGCTTGCTTCGGCAAAAGCGGTTCTTCATCTGTCCAAGTACTGGGATGAAAAGATACCTGTTGATATCTTTCACTTGACCTTGTGGACATCAGAGGTGGGCTCCTTTACTTCAAAGCTGCTCCTAGTATAATCTTGATTTTCTATTTTTTTTTTAATTTTATATAATTATGGAAATAAGTGGTCAGTTTTCACAATGATCTGAGAGTGATAGATTAATTTTTCCTGGTACTGATCTTGTAGATTAGGTTCCCTCAAGCTAAAAAACAATTCCTGGGCAAGGTCTATCAGTATATAAAGGATCGGAATTTGGATGCTAAATATGCTTGTGCATTCTTATTTAACATCATCGGATCCAAGCCACTAGAGTTTGACGAGGTATGTATACCAGAGTTGATTGATTAGTGGTAGTTTCCATGTTCTCATGAAGTGCATCCTATGCATGCTATAGTGGCTAGATTTGTGAGAACCAGTTGGCTGAATTTGGCATTTTGCTTTGCTATGCAGGAGAGACAGAATCTTGCTGACATTATTCAAATGTATCACCAAACGAAGGCTCGACAAATCTCTATGCAATGTAATGGAGATTCCTTGACAGCATATCCTGAATACATCCTCCCATACTTGGTTCATGCTCTTGCTCATCATTCATGTCCTAATATTGAAGAATGCAAGGATGTCAAAGCATTTGATCTTATATACAGGTATACTTACTGTTCATTTTATTTTATTCCACCTTTGATATGCATCCATTGGGTCTTGAACCCGTAATCTTATCCTCCACCCTGATCTTATTGGAGGTGGCAGCCCCATTTTGAGCTAAACCTTACTGGCTATTTCACATTTTGATTTTGATTTTGATTTAATTGTATTTATAGAGATTGTTTCATGTTGTATTTCACGGGAGTTAGAATTTTATCGAGAAGCAGAAGGAATAAAACTCAATGCAAGGCATCATAACATGTTTCTTAATTTTTATGCTATGGAATTAGATAAGTTTTTTTGTAGGTTTGTTCTTTCCCATAGTGTTCTCTGTAAATTGTACACGTGCTTTATTTGGGCACAAAATAATAAAATTGTTGGCGATATCTTCTTGCCAATTCACTGTATAGTAATTTCATTGTGCAAAAAATTATATATTCTTCTTGCCACTTATGGAGCTTTGATGCACATTTTTTATCACTAATTTGTCCATTTTTATCTATAAGTGTGGTATATTCTTAACTCTTGACTGATCGTTATGATGAAAATCAGTATGAACTATGGTATTTGATGTGAATGCTCATTCCTTTATTGTTCTATGTTCTTCAGGCAATTGCACTTGATTATTTCCATGCTGGTGCGTGGAGATGAAGAAGCCAAGTCAGAAGCTGGTACCAGCAAGGAGAAAGAGGGGGGAATTCTTTCTGTTATTTGCTCTATCTTTCAAAGTATCAAGCGCTCTGAGGATATAGTTGATGCAGCAAAATCAAAGGTGGTGATAAAACTTGTCTCATCTCTTGGCTATCATTCAGTTAATTAATCTAAACTTAAAAAGAAAGTGAATACAGAGAAATATAATTCCGTGCTTAACAAATTTCCTTTGAAATTGTCAGAACTCGCATGCTATTTGTGACCTTGGGTTGTCAATCACCAAGCGCCTAGCCCCAAAGGAGGATGACTCACAACGGTCAACTGTGTTGGTCTCCCTTCCCTCCATGCTGTACAAATTGTTTGAAAAGAATGAAGGAGATGGCTCTGTGGTAACTTCTGCAAAGAATTCATTTCTCTTGTTTTTCTAATTTGTACTGGATTCGGGTCAAGGATAGAATTGCTGATTCTTTGACATATATATGGTTACTGAATGCATTTTATTGTGGCACCAATGCATGGCTTGATATCACCTCATTGATTGTCCATCGATAATTCTTTATTGTTCTTTAAATTGCTTGAAAAGGGATGTTTTTATGCAGCAATTTTGACTTATGACTACTGCACTACTTGAATTCTTAACTTGATAACACTTGATGATGCTAAAGTTTTCATGCTATGCTCCATTTTGGATGTTTACAGTGTAGCGTGAAGCTCTTGTTTTGCAATTAGGCTATGCTGGCAGATTTGTGTATCTGTGTGGGTATGTGTGTGTGGCTGGTAGTGGCATGACATTACTGAATTTGGATGTAGATGCAGCCTTTCAGGGCTCGTTTGGATAGTGAGATGAGATGAGATGAAATGGTTTGTGAATTGTAGTGAGATTGTTGAGTTGAGATGAGATGAGATAGTTTTTGAAAATTTGATGTTTGGATTCGGAAGTGAGATGAGATGAGATGGTTTTGGATTAGAAAGTGATTTTAAAATAAGTGTCTGGATAAAAGAGTGTCTTGCCGTATGAGTTGAGATGAAAATTCATCTCATCTCTGAAACTAAATGGCTTAGTTTCTGGGCATGGAGTTGTATTTGTGGGAGAAAAGAATATATCCTTGCTACCTACTGATACGTGCATAAAACCAATCCCCTTCTTTTGTAAAACTTGCCTCATTTATAGTAAATCTGGTACTTAGAATTCTTGGAGTCACTTGCATTAATTCTTTTTAAAATGGGAGATATCTTGTGCCCTGTTTCTCATTTTCAGAGAATGTCCATTAATACCATTTATTGTTTTCAATAGGCCAGCGATGGGCAAACGTGGTTGGCTGATGAAAACGTCTTGACTCACTTTGAGTCACTTAAGTTAGAAACTGATGAAGAGGTATATTTTGCCAATCTGTGGCATGGTAATGATAGTTTGTGCATCTTACATCTTTTACTAAAATAGTGTTTTTATCACATCAGGTGTTTTCTGAAGTAGCTCAGGATGAAGAACTGAAACCTGGTGAAATAGATGGAAATGAAATGCCTCTAGGAAAAATGCTAAAACGCTTGAGATCTCAAGGGACCAAGGCTAAAAAGGTGAAAAAGAACACGTCTTTACCAGCTGAAGCAAAAAATGCTGAAAATGATGTTGATATCTTGGAAATGGTGAGGGAAATAAACTTAGGTAACTTGGGTGTGTCTAATAAATTTGAATCAAGCAATGGTCATGAATATTTCCCGAGTAAGAAAACAAAAATGGATCTGAAGCAGGAGAAAGGTAAGAAAAGAAAAGCTAGTGATGCAACATCTGTTAGGGTGCCGAAACGCCCAAGGTCATCCTCTGCTCACACTGCTTTCAGAGCACCAGCAGGTATTTCAAAAGCTCCTTTAAGAGCTTCAGAGGATGCCACTATTAAAGCAAGAATTATTCACTCAATTAAATCCATTGAAACAGATCCAGACATCAGCTCTGATTCAAAAGGAAAAATGTCCACCCAGAAGAAAATGATTGAAGGTGCTGACTCAGACTTGTTGGTACCTTCCCTTCGAAAGAACAAAAGCGTCCGCGCAAAACCTAAAGGAAAATTCTCTGACCGTGGTCATGATGATGAGGCAAATGAATTGGGAGAAGCAAATGACAGTGACATGGAGGTGAGCTCTGCTACTGGGTTAATCTACTTTAAGAGTTTGATACACCTAATGTCCTCCTGGTGGTTTAATAGTGAAGATATCCACTTCTTTTCGTACCTCTATTGCAGAAGCATGATGTGCTGACAGAGACTGATCAAATTGACATAAGTAGTAATGTTAAGTCTCCTATCCGGTCTAGCAGGAAGCAGAAAAGGAAAAGCATTGCAGGATTTGCAAAGGTCAATCTCTCTGCACTTTCCCACCAGTGATATGTCATGTGTATTTTACTTATTTTGTGTATGTACATATGTTTACTTGTGTACTGCTTTTCATTCCTACCAGTGGGTCTTGGATCTACGGCCTCTCCCTCCACAAAGGAAGGAGGTGTTATTTGATCTAGAGTTCTTTGGGCCCTATTTTCTTCTCATATTTGAGGTTTAGCTGTTTACTTAGCATACAGAACTAATGGACATCACCATATAACATGCCATGATTTAATCTGATGTAAATTTTCCCCACAGTGCACATCAAAGGCTGGTGGACGAGATATCGAAGATTTGATTGGTTGCAGAATAAAAGTTTGGTGGCCTATGGATAAGCGGTGAGTCATCTTTTTATCTATATACCGCAAAACAATGAAAGCAAAAGAATGTCTGAGGCCATGCCTGTTCTGCCTCACTCAAACAGAGAAATACATCATCACCTGATACTTGTCCATCTGTTGTTGGTAGTTGGGGGGCTGAACCTTTTTTTTTCCTGACCAGTAGACAAGATTTTACTGAAAATAATAATAGGCGTAGACCAAGTACATGGGATATATACAAGAGCATCACCTATGTATGATTATCTAGTGATACAAGAAAGTCATGAATGCCAAGGTTATTAAAATCAATTACAATGAAACCTATGGAATACTGTTAAAAACGAACGTTCTAAGCTCATCCATTGACCGCTCACGATCTTTAGAGCTTCTTGCTTTCCTCCCCCTCCAAAGACACCACCTTAGGCATATTGGTACTGTAACACCCCGGTCCTCGATGGGTCGGAGATTTACTTCCTGTTACTTAAACTCACATTCAAACAATTCATTTATAGACTCCAAATTCTCAATACCATATAAAAATTTCTGTTTCAAATCAACTACCTTAATATAATCAACCTCCCAAAATACCAAGTCATCAGAACACGACAAAATTACTTAATAAAATTTGCCAATACTCATAGAAACCTTCTATGCCTAATCCATATGCTTAAATCATCTCACTCATGCTCCATAATCTTGATCCTCAGCTGAAATATTCAAATTATCTCAACCATCTTAGTATTGCTGCTGTCTGTGGATTACCATGTAGGCCTCTCCAATTTGCTAGTAAATAAACCATACTTCTCAGTGTTACCCAAGCTAATCCCACTCTAGTAAATAAGTCATTCCAAAGCAACGTGGCAATCTCACAATGGAGTAGTAAATGGTCAACGGACTCCCCGCTTCTTTTTACACATGCAACACCACCAATTCATAACAATGATATGGCGTTTCCTTAGATTGTCTAATTTTCGATTGTTCTAGTTTTTTCTCCTTTCTGCAATTCCTGTCAAGGGCTAAAATCTTCTCCTTTTGATTTTAGACGCATACCATCCTAATGTCTCATTGTTAAAATTTCTAGGTTCTATCAAGGCACGGTTAAGTCTTATGATCCTCTAAAACGGAAGCATGTGGTAAGCTTCGGCATGCCCTTATCCTCTCAGTTAGATGCTGGGATTGGTTGATGTAAACGTTTTGTTGTGTAATTAATGCGCACTACATTTCTACATAATTTCACACCTTAATGTCATATGGAAGGTTTTGTACGATGATGGAGATGTGGAAGTTCTCCGTATAGAAAAGGAGCGCTGGGAGCTCATTGACAATGGTCGCAAGTCTTCAAAGGTTTATTTTATTTAGCATTCTTTCCTCTTGCTGAGGACATTCCTTTATTTGTTTTCAGAAAAGCAATGACTTATTTCTCCCCTTTTCTCGTAGCATAAGCAGAAGTTAAATTCATCGAATGGCCGTCTTTCAAAAGAAGTGTAAGTGTTGCCTTTCTGATGCAGAATGTAGAGTATCTTCTTTTTCCTGTAAAATCAAATTTTTTACTTTTATTTTGGAAGAAGTGTTGTCCCTGTTTGGTTTCATTATGCGTCTCTACCAGCATCAGTATGCTAAATTCTTTTCATTGTTTTACAGGTCACCAAGGAAGCAAAATAAAAATTCAGGTGGCTCACGTTTGAATAAGGAATCAATTAAGAAGTGAGTGAAGCCTTGCATTTTAGGTGCATTTCTTCACATCAAGTTTACATATCTTGGATTTAAATTCAGCTATCTATCTCTTCTAGTGTTAAAGGGAAAAGAACTCCAAAAAGAAATTTGAAGCAAGTACTAAAGGGTGCATCAAAAAGAGACTTGGGTGAAGCTGAGGACAAAGGGGATTCTGATATATCAAATCCTGAACCAGCCACAACGTCTAAAACTTATGAAATGAACTCAGGTGAAGTATCTCTCTCTTCTGTTTCTAGTATCCAATTCTATAGCTTGGACCAAATGACACCCTCCCCCTTAGAAAAGGGGAGGAGGGTGATGTTATGAGTTCAGTCTTGTGTAGGTGCATTGAGCTGTCAAAAAGAAGGCCCATTCATATTTTGTTCATGCAAGGCAATGCACAAAAGTTAGGCTCTATTTTATTTTTTCAACTGCGCCCCCCCCCCCCCCCCCCCCCCCCCCTCTTGATCAATAAAAATTTGATTAAAAAAAAGCACAGATTACTACATGTTCAGGTGGATTAATAGAAAAACATCACGGTGGGCTGACATTGAGATTGCTTGGTGTAGTATGGTGCTTGTCTTGGAGAATGGTGAAGTGGATTTTGACCTCCAATATGTGGCTTAGATTAGCTTCAAACTCATTTTATCTGTTGATGTATATAAATATTAAGCCTTTAGCTTCAAACTCAACCCATTTTAGCTGGTGATGTATATAAATACTAAGCTTTTAGCTATTAGGGTAAATACTTTCTTATATATGTTGATGCGGAGTTTTGCCTTGAAATAAACGTGAGAGGGCACATCACTTTCGGATTTTTGTTTCATTCAAGTTCTGTGTTTTTGCATCCCTGATTTATGGATCTTTCAAAAACTCTTGGTATTTTAAATGCATATTTTTTTCCAGGTGATTCAGAAGGCGAAAAAGCTGAAAGACTGGATGAGAACCTAACAGACAAGGAGGAATCTGAGACAGAGGTGAAGTCATCAAAAACAAAACAATTAGAAGACATGCAGAAGAGCCTGCATCATCCAGATGAATCTGAAGGAGAAGAAGAACCTGATTTTGAAGGAAGAAGAGCTGAAGATGTCAAGAGTGTCCCACAAGATAGTGAAAATGATGATGAGGAGAAATCTCATTCAGAAGATAAAGAAGCAGATGAATTGAGCAGTGCCGTAAAAGAGGGAGCTAATGAAGATGACAAATCAGATTCAGAAGGAAGTCAAGAAACCAATAGAAGTAGTCCCATGAAGCAGGAGAAATCTCGAGTAACATCTGCAAATCCTTCAGGTGCTCGTCATGTTGAAGATTCGGACGATGAGCCTCTTGTACATATCTCCACCCTTTGCTTTTGGCATATAAATTTGATAAAGCCATATTAGCATGCATTATAAAAATTTGTCTCTTATCAAATGCAGATGAGGTGGAAGCATCGAACAGGAAAAAAAGGCTCAAGACAGAGGTAGGGTAAACAGTTTGGCCAAAATAGCTAGCAGTGACATTCATGACTTCGCTGAGTCCGGGATCCATTGCCTTCTGTTTAGATTACAGGCTCAATGGGTGAAGAAGATTAATGCCACTACAATGGCGTAAAAAAGAGTAATAAACATAGAAATAGTTCCCGGCAGCCATGCTCGAAATGCAAAACAGCTGTAGACATTCCATCGATTAAGGTAATCAGTTTTAGTTAGAAAGTGGGTGATGATTTCAACAAATGACCGTGGTAGTGTTAGATGGGTAGGTTTTGGCATGTAATTTTATGAGGTATGGTACATCTCTTTTGATCGTTTAATTGATAAATTTGAGGGGCCACATGTACAGATCATACGTGGGCATAGATGTATGTTAGTATATTAAATGTTTGATTCCTGACAACTATCAAAGTTACATAATCTTACTGCACTGCTGCTACTGTCTACAGACTTGTTAATTTGAAACTCTTTCTTCTTTGCATACGGAATGTTTGGTTACTGTGGCTGGATCTTCCTGTTCAGGTCAATTGGGGAGGGTCAGAAGAAGGCAGCGGAATTGACTCTACCCAACACTTCCAAGCACTAGATATCCCTCTGCCCATAGACTGCTTCCTCAATATCCACCTAATCTCACTTCCACACTACAAATAAAGGTATACTAGAATTAAGAAAAAGAAGATTTCCAAATAGATCACTCCTACTTTTTTCTATAAAGAATGCCTGATGTTTGCACACTCTAAAACTATACGTAGCATTATTTTTCATAAGAAATACCAAGGACACCAAATTTGCATGTTTGACGGCTGCTACCCATGTGGTTGAACAAGTCTAGAAAGAAAAAGAGGGACATAAATGTTTTGTTGTTCTCTGTATGCTGGTGTTGGTCTGTTTCAAGTCTCCCTTTTCTTTCCATTCCAAACCCACACTCGATCCTAAGCAAAATATGATGTATGCTTTGTCAACTTCAAAGATAAAGGCAGTTGGTAAAACACTCGCAGGAATAGGCATACATGTGATCTGACTACATTCAAATGTTTTGACCACAATTCTCATATCTCACCTCCAAATATGGACCAAATCAGCATTGCATTTTGCATACAACTACCAATAAATAACTTCTACGAGCAAATCAATTTAAATATTACGTATTACCATCTCAATGGTGAAGAATGCATGTCGTGCAAAAACAATTTTCTGAATGGTAAATAAAAAATCTTCTCTAAAATTATAATGATTTTCATACACTATGCATATCTAGGATTTATATTTATTCAAGTAATATTAGATACAAGTATATTTTATGTAATCCCTTTGAAAAAAGTGGGACCTAATATAAAAAAAGTAGATTTTTTCAAGTGATTTTATTTTTCAAAAGTTTTGTACAAAGCTCACGTACCTGAATCTACTCAGAAATGCTATATGAGTACAAAAAGATTTTATAAAAATAAACTCATAAATTGACATGATTTTATTTAAGAATTGTGCTACTCTGTCGCCAAGTAATGACCATTGGACATGTCGCCTAGCACATTTGAGTTTTTTTATTTTTGCTTTCATATATCTTTTAATATATTTAAATATTTTAAAAAATAAATTAATATATTAAAAATTACTTCTTTAATCATTAAATAAAAATAAATAAATAAAAAAGAAACGGTACACTTGAGCGACACAATGCAGCATCTCTCCTTCACGTAATAAATAGCCTAGAAGAGAAGGAGTCCATGGTCAGAGTCAATCAGCTAAACCTAAGACGCGCACTGACCGTTTCACGGGACCGAGCAACGACACGGTCTCGTCGAATGATCTCTACCTCTTGCATAAGACGCACGAGTTATTACAGTACTCACATCACGAACAAATTAGATCATCGCGTCCAGCCAAACCTCCCCTCAGAGCTGAGCCTCCATATATATATTTTTTTGTTTTCGGTAACTACAATCCGCTGTTTCTGCTTCCATTATTTTTTTGGGTTTGTTTGCTTTTCGAGCATGGCCATTTTCTCGTGTCTCACACTGTTGTTTTACTAGTCATTTCGGTTATCGATTGGTTTTGTGTTCGCTATTGGTTACTCGGTTTTGTATTGTAGTTGCTGTTGTTGTTTTTGCATTAATTCAGGGTTTTGATTTGAGCTTGTACTCAACATGAATAGATAATGCTGGGATTTTCTTGTTTACTAGTTTATATGCTTTCATGCAGAGCCTCTTAATTTCTTTTCCTTTCATTGAAAATGTCCCAGATTTTCCCTAATTTAAGCTCACCTTTCACGTAAGCATGCTTTATGGTGTATTTATGTGTGTATGTAGGAGTATATGTATGTTGGTATGTATGCATTTGTTTATCTAAGATAAGTGCGTCTAGTTGGGAGTTGTATTGAGAATGATATTCGGAGTGGAGACATCTTTTTAGTTCTCCTGGTGTTATTCAGCGCAGGTTAATTAGTTATCTTAATTTCTGCTTCTCATAACCTTTTTTTCCCACGTATAAAGCCCTTTTTTTTTTTTTTTTTTGTGGTTGAAAGACACATTTTTGGTTCGATTCTTTGCAGTTTTTGGCCTCTTTGTGGCGTTTAGGCATTCTTAGGAGCTGATTATGGCGGAGCCACTGGGACTGCTGAAAGTGATGGTGGTGCAAGGGAAAAGATTGGTAATCCGAGATTTCAAGAGCAGCGATCCTTATGTGGTAGTTAAGTTAGGCTCTCAGGTGATTCTAGACTCAAAAATTGGATTAATTCCTTCATGTTTGTGGATCTGCCGGTTTTTTCCCCTTTCCTTTTTGCTTTCCTTTTTTCTTGAATTATGATAGCACTTTGGTATCTAATTTTACTCTGAGGTATGTGGCTGATCTCATGAGCTCTTTTGTTCCAATAGTCCATAGTTTTTTTTTGATTGATTCATCACCACCAATGGTAAATACACATTGCTGTTACATATTGTAAACTTGATAAACAGTAAGAAGTGCAGCTCTAGTTTATTAAGTAATTTGGAAAAGGATGAACTCACTGACTCAAGAGAATTAATAAGTTTTGTGGTAATGGTTTAAAGGAAAAGAATCAGAAAACAGAAGTGAAGTTTCTATATGCCTAATGTTTGGCAAAATTATAGAATATGAATAACGGTGATCACTTAAAAACTTTCTCGTAGGCACCTAGACATATCTTAGGTACTTGTTACTGGAATCTGTAAATTTTTTTGGGTCTGATAGAATTCCAAACTAACTTATTTGTGTTCTTTGTATCAGACGGCAAAGACCAAGGTTATCAATAGTTGCCTTAATCCTGTTTGGAATGAAGAGCTAAGTTTCTCTGTCACAGAACCAGTTGGAGTTCTAAATTTTGTAAGTTCCTAAAGCTTTGAATTCAGAAAATTTAAATTGTGCAAATGAGTCTAACAGCTTATATGGTTTGCCACGTATTCCAATTAGAGTGGAATTTTTAGGTTTTAATTAGAGTTGAGGTGAGTGAAAGGTGAAATATAGTTTTTTTTTTTTTGTTCATTATTGAGTTCTGTTTCATTCTACCAGCTAAATTATCAAAATTGCTTGGCTGTTCGATTTTAATAACTTCTTGGTAGTCCTTCCTTTGAGCTATCTTCTCATGCTTTAACCAATTGTGTATCTCTTGGTGTTCAACTCCTTTGTTCAACTTGTGAATTCATAGGACATTCAGCAAACTTCACTTTTTAAGATTTTTATAATCTTGGCCCAGTCACGTGAGATCTTTTTGTGTGATGCCTAGATCTATCATATTGAGCAAAATTATGGCAAGATTTAGCAACTTGCTTGAAAAGTCAAAATTCTTGGTTGTGCTGGAGGGGACATAATTGAGCTTCTTGTGTCAAAACCTTAAAGATGGGGTTTTCCAAATGGAAATTTGATTTCTTTTTTAATTTCTTGAGTTATGCATTTAACCTTAGTCCACAGACCTGCATAGTCCTGCTGTATCAGCTGCTGCTTATTTATCCCCCAAAGTTATTCTTGCCCTGGGCAGTTTTGTTAAGTTCATTATCCTTTCTCCAGTACTTTGATCTTCTATTGTAGTGAAGTGGCAAGTTTTGGCTTGGATGCCTTCTTGCAAAGCAGATAACCTTGTGGAAGAAGGGGGATAATCCCTCTTCTGTGCTGTTACGTCCAAGAGCAGTTTGGTACTTATTTGCTTCCCAGCACATAGACTTTGTCTGAAAAATCTGGCGTTCTCTGGCTTTTGTCCGGAAAATGTTTGGCTTCTTAGTATTGGCATTTTGAAGAATGAGAATTGGTTTTTGTCCGAAAATTAAGGGCTATATGGGAAGAGAAGGGATTTGAGAACTTTGGAAAGTTCAGAGGTTCGGGGAGTTATAATGTATTAGCAGGAGTGGAGGGTTTGCAATGCTTTGTTAGTTTATGAAGTGATTTCATCTCCGTCTTGTTTTCATGATTGGAACATTTTCTATATGTTTCCCCTCTTATTTTTCCCCTCGAATGTGGCTTAGATAGAAGTTTAATGTTGATCTGTTTAGAGTATAAGTTCTTCCGTAATAATTTTGTAAATTTAGTTTTGTTCTCATCTCTCCTTTTTACATAAAAAATCTTGCATTAATGGTCTGTTCCCTTAGCTGGCGAAGTGATCTTACTGATGTTAATGACATTGTAACCTCCAGATTTGTGACATCTGACCAAAGTGCATTTTTCTGCAGGAAGTATTTGACAAAGACCGTTTCAAGGCAGATGACAAGATGGGACATGCTCACCTCAGCCTTCAACCGCTAGTCTCTGCCGCCAGATTGAGGCAGATTCTTGGGGTTTCTTCTGGTGAGACAACATTACGGAAGGTAGCCCCGGACAGTGACAACTGTCTTGTTGGGGAGAGCTCTATTAGTTGCATAAATGGAGAGGTGGTGCAGAGCGTATGGTTAAGGCTCTGTGGAGTTGAGTCGGGGGAGATTGAACTAAAGATCAAGTTAATCAATCCACCAGTTACTCCCCCAAGGTAGATTTCTACAAATACCGGTTTGCATTGCATATCTTCAGATTTCTAACAATTAAGGGGCGGGAAAGAGCTGAATGTGGTTGTAGTTAAGTTTTTCCTCATGTAAACCCCTTTATAGATGTTAAAAAAAATACACTTCTAATGTAGAATTAATATACGAATGTGAGTAGGCTGAAGTGAAGCCAAGCTGTGTGTGAATGTGTGTTTGTTTAAAAAAAAAAAAAAAAAAAAAGAGAATGTGTGTTTATTTAAAGTCAGATGAAGTAGGAATTCGAATTGATTTCTATGGTCCTTTAATCTGTATTATTAACTTGGCTTGTGAATTAACAAGCTGTTGAATGTCAAGAATGGAATTTGGCATAAACTGCCTCGTTTGTTTCTTATTTCCGAGCAACTTTGGTCGAGTTATTCAAAATCAAGTGCATGTGTTTTGGCAGTAATTTATTTCAAAGCAAGGTTTATATATTTTAACATATGGGGAATACATGAGTAAAGGATGAACTCGATGAAGGATCCCAACAAACACTCCATTATAACTGATGCAATGCAAAACAAAAATAAAATGCAGGTGTTGAAAACAAATGCATGTTGCCTTACCTTCCCTTGTCAAGGGAGAGCATGCAAAGTGGCAGTTTTGAGTAGAATATCAAACTGTTTAGAGACCGTATATAGCATTACTCATAATAAATAATGTACGTTCATGCTTAAAATCTATTACAATCGACTAATGGAATAAAATATGAAGAAAAATTTCTAATCTCATCTCTTGTCTCTTCATGACTTTCAAAACTCTGACCATTCCTCTCATTCAAATGTATCACCATAAACAAATTGACCCTACCCAATTAAGAGAATTTTTTGGTTTACAAAGAAATATCACAAAAATAATTGAAAAATTAGATTATCAAGCGGTTATATAAAACACACATAGTAAAATATTTACATAATATAATTTGATTTAGAAAATAAATTTTAAAATTTGAATATGATAAATTAAGTCTTATTTTTGAAGTGATGTGAATAATATACTCTAGAGTCTACAGACTTGCCACTTAAAAATAGAATAACTAAAAAGAAAAAAGAAAAATGATAGTTATAATCGTGAGTATATAAGCGCTGTGTAATTATTTTAAAAAATATATAAATATGATATTTACATGAAAAAATTAATTTTTTAATAATAAATTTTATTCTTTTTTAAAGAGACTGTATAATATTTATATACTCAACATTTCTTTAAAAAAAAAAAAAATTACATGAAATGGTTTTTATTATAAAATAAATCTGATCAGTCTTTCCATAAATGGCGCGAAACGTAAAAGAAATGGGGGGTAATGCTAGACCTCCGTGTCTCCAACACCAAACCCTTTCCTGTTGATTATTCCAATGAGTTTGAAGCTGAAAGCGCTGACCGAACCATCCGCGGAATCTAACCCTGACCCTAACCCTAATGGCAGTGCTGTAAAGATCTTGACTTTCGATTTAGGAAATGGAAGCGAAGTCGTATATATACCCAAGTTCTTTCCTTTTAATCAGGCATGGAACTGGTTCGATTACCTCAACAATGAGATCCCTTGGTCCAGGCCTACCATTCGCGTCTTCGGACGCTCTTGCGTCCAGGTACCCCCTCCCCGCCCAATTCAATCAATTTCGTTTTTCCCCTGATTTCCTGTTTGGCGGTGCGAAATTGTAGCTAAAAGAAAAGGAAAAGTCATTTCTTCTCTATCGAAATCCTTTATAACTGCATCCAAATAAATAGGTCAGTTTTTTGTGAACTCAAATAATAGGTAAAGTGTTTTAAGATTACGTATACTTGTTATCGTGGTCCTATAGTTTGTAGAACGAGAGATTGAGGCAAAGATGGTAATGGTTTTGAACAAAGAGTATAATAAGGCTTGGCATTTGGTTCATATATACGCTTGGAAATGGAAATGCTTATTTCCCAGTTGTGATTTATAATGGTTTATGGTATTTGCTTTTGCTAGCCTAGAGACACATGCTATATTGCAAGTCCAGGACTGCCCGATCTGATTTACAGTGGATATCAGCCACGTGCCTATTCTTGGGATGATTATGCTCCACTGAAGGAAATCTTGGATGCGGTAATTAAGAAAAACTGTGGAAATCTCCTTGTGTCATCGCTACCAAAAACATGTATATTATCCTGATGATTGGTTCATTATTGGCGCATACATCGGTATCCGATTTGTTGATCTCTTTTCTAGGCAGGTCCATGAGGCTCTTCCTGGGAGTAGCTTTAATAGCTTGCTCTTGAACAGATATAAAGGTGGTAATGACTGTGTTGGTTGGCACTCTGATGATGAGAAGCTCTATGGATCGACGCCGGAAATTGCTTCAGTGTCCTTTGGATGTGAACGTGAATTTTTCTTGAAGAAGAAACCCAGTAAGAGATCTCATGGTATGTCAATGCATCTTTTTTGTGAGTGTTTTTTCTGCACCAGTTGTCATACTCTGAAAGTTCTGGACTTCTTGATTTCACAGATCCAACTAGATTTAGGCCTCGTTGCATCATTTTGGTCTCTTGGCTTGGATTGTTCTAATCAAGGAAATTACCCCCATCTCTACTTATCAATAAATAAATAGATAAATATATAATAACTAAAGGAGATTACCCCCATCTGGCATCTATCACTGTTTGCATGATAGGTTTCCTTACAAATTCCATGTAGCAGTAAGATTGCATCAGTTTTTTCTTTTTAGTTCCTCTAAATTGTAGACCCGGACGCTTGTTTACCAGTTTTGCATTATTAACCAATTGCTAACAAGTTGATTATGTTGATTTTATGTTTACAATTGTCCTCTGTGGCTAGTGTCAAAAGAACGTGGTGAAGAACCAGCAAGCAAGCGGTCCAAGAAGAGTAGCCATACTGATCAGCACTCATTCACGCTTAAGCATGGATCGCTATTGGTAATGAGGGGCAACACTCAACGGGATTGGCTCCACTCAGTGCCTAAGCGTGCAAAAGTAGAGGCAACTCGTATTAACCTCACCTTCAGGCATGTCGTTTGATGGGACCTTCAACTAAAAGAGAATTGTTTTTCCTTGGGCTTTGTTGAATTGTCTGTAGACAGGCATTGAAGTTCCTGGTGTAACAAGGTGCCACAAGGTATTTTAAATTTTGTTAGGAGATAGAATGTATGGTTTTCCTGAAAACTTGATATGGACATTGAAAGGTTAAGGATCCTTGTAGCTTTTAATGCGATATGCATCTATGTATAGTTCATAACAATTGTCAGTTTTCTCTGTTGATAGTGTTATTATAATTTATCGCAATCGAAGTTAGCTTTATGCATGGCGAGCTTCCTATTTCTCTCATGTGATGGCTCCTTCTGTTGTTCCACTTCCACCTGACTCAGCCGGATCATTCTTGTTCTCTCCTTTCACCAACTACTCTTAATTCTTCCCGTTTGCCTTTCTTATCTCCACACCTCCAAGCCCTACTGACTCCATCCTTTTTAGGCTGCCAGCGAAATTTCATTTACCAATCTTGCTTGTAGCTTATTGGCAGTGCTGCAGGGTCCTTCTATACTTGCATAAACTTCTCAATCATTGGTGAATGAAAATGGCATAGAGATTGGTTGAAGTACAGACTCCCCAACCAACAAGTAATAGCTGCAATAGCAAAGCATGCCGAAAATAACAATGCAGCAATGTCCTTCTGCCTCGGTGGATCAAATGGCAAGCAGAAACCATAGTCGGATCAGCAATTATGGCACTGAAGTCTGTGTTAAGCAAAACCAACATAAGCGTGGGGCTAAGACAAGTTAGAGACAAGCCACTTCAAGATGCAGCAAAATGATAGCAATTGATACCCAAGATGCATGATGAAGTAGGCTTTCCTTGCTCCTTACTGACACTGTTCTATCCAAGAGTAAAACATATCATTTCGGTGCATGAGAAAGTGTACTTTCACCTCCCTTATTTTCTAAACGATGTTTAGAACTTAATGAAGTTTACCTAAGATACTTTATCCTAGTTTGAAAAAGAAAAAAAAAAAAAAACAAGCTTTTCATGTTGGAATCCACCAAATTGTGAAATCCACGTTATTACATGCGAGTTTCATGTAATAAGATCAAAATCTGTTTATAAAACTTATTTTTTACACCCAACACGCCATAGAAATTTTTTTTCACATTAGCTACACTAAAAAATTATTGATATTTTAATTTTTTTAAAATTATAATTAATGAATATGAAAAACTCTAAAATCATTAGACGCCATAATCTATGGATTAGATTATATCCATTATTCATAACATAACATTTAATGATTAAAAATTATTGGATATGTTTTGGTGGTGATGTATCATTCATGTGTGATTTGGATATTAAGATGAGATGAAAGATAATTTTATATAAAAGTTAAAAATAAATTATTTTTTAATATTATTATTTTAAAATTTTAAAAAATTGAATCATTTATTATATTTTACATAAAAAATTTTAAAAATCATAATAATAAAATGAGATCGAAATAATATGAAATGAGAAATATTTTATCGTTTATTTAACCAGTGGCTCATCATTTTACAGAGAAATGGATATAGGAAAGAGTTTTGCTATATACAAGCATAGTCGCGTATTAATCTGTGTATCAATACTGATTTATTCATATTTAAAATTTAAATTAACATTATTTTCGATAAAACACTACTATGACCTCTCCCATGCCCCCTCAAGTGACCGCTGGTCACAAATTTTTTTTTTTCATTTAATTATTAAGGAAAATATTTTAAATGTTTTGATGTATTTTTTTTTAAAATATTAAAAAAATGTGAAAAAAAAGAAAAAAAAAGAAAAAGAAAAAGAGTGTGCATGCGGTAAAAATGAGCGGTGCAAATTAGCGGCAGAATAGCACCGCCCTTGGATGGCTTGATTTACGCTTCCCAACGATTACGTTTGATCGTTTAACGTTTAGCGCAACCCGAAAAATCACCCACCTCCCCGGCACATACGCGCAACCCCCTGAGTTTGAGTGATCATATCACCAAGTAGTCCCCTTTCCTTTGGCTTGGCTTGGATTTTCTGTATCACTTTCTTTCTCGGACGATCCCTATGGCTCCTGTCCCTGTGGCATCCTCGGACTCCATTAAACCTCGAGGTTCTTTCTTTCTTTGTTAATTATATTTTTCTTTACTGCCTTTTGATCCTTGTTCCTTCGATAATTCTGTTATTAGTTTCAGTTTGTTTATTAGTTTAGTTGCAAAGCTTTTTGTTAATTAGAATTAGCTCTTGTATGGATAGAGTTCGGTTGGTGTACAGATTCTACAGAATACCGGATTTTCTTTTGCTTCATTGTCATTCTCTGCATTTCCTTCTTCTCTTTTAAATCATTCCATCTCTTAACATGTTCCACCATTTAATTTTACAAGTTTGATAGAAGTATTGGTTTCGGCTTTCCTTCTTACTAATCTCGATTAAATATTTCCATAATTCTTCTGATTTCTACGTTCAATTGCTTGGAATTAAGCTATTATTAGCATGCTTATATGCCCAGCCGTAGCATAATCGAAAATTCCAATTTTCACTGGCTATTTTACGCTTACCTTTATGTATCGTTACTTGTTTTCTTATGATCTTGAGAAGATGCATAACAAGGCTTACAAATTGGCCTTTGGGTAATTCTTAGTCTATGTCAACTCAACCTAAAGTGTTTCCGTGCAGATGCTTGTATTGTTGGTGTTGCACGTACGCCGATGGGTGGCTTACTTGGTACCTTGTCATCGTTGTCAGCTACCAAGCTTGGCTCTATAGCTATTGAATGTAATCACTGCTACTTATGTCTCTTTAATTTGTTTTCTTTTGGTTTCTTCAACTATGTTACTATTCAGTATTGTGTTCCTTAAAATGATTGTGTGTATGTGTGTGTGTGTGTTTTCATTTTGATTGTAATGTATTAATTTGGGTAGGTGCTCTAAAGAGGGCAAATGTCGATCCGTCAACTGTGGAAGAGGTTTTCTTCGGGAATGTCCTAAGTGCCAATTTAGGGCAAGCTCCTGCCAGGCAGGCTGCTCTGGGAGCAGGTATACCTAATTCTGTGATCTGCACCACTATTAACAAAGTTTGTTCATCTGGGATGAAAGGTGCGCTCTTCATTGAATTGAAAATTATACTTCACTTTTAGTGTATAAAAAAATGAATTTAGAAATGGGATTGAGTATGGCATATTCTTTTAATCTTCTTTGTCCCAGCAACAATGCTTGCTGCACAATCTATTCAGTTTGGTCTGAATAACGTCGTCGTGGCTGGTGGAATGGAAAGCATGTCTAATGCACCTAAGTACCTGGCTGAAGCAAGGTTTGGCTATGTGGCATTAATTGTTTACTCATTAGTTTACTTCATATTGCTTTTATGCTTTTACGGATTGATGGACTTGGAAGTTTTTTTTTGATAAGTAAAAAGATATATATTAAATCATAAAGAGGGCAAGGCCCGAGTACACGGGGTATACAAGGAGCCTAGCTACAGTCTAAGAGCTGCGAAGGGCAGCGTGAAGTTCAGTAAAGGTAGTGCCATTCAGTACAATAGAGGAGGCCCATAAAACTAGATGGACTTGGAAGTTGAAAGAAGTACATGTTTCAGCTAGGTAGATAAGATTTTATGGACTCCCTCTAGGATATAGAAATTCTGTCTGTTCATTCTATAGGGCCATCGCTAATCAGGGCAATAACCACTTCCCTTGAATGAACATTTGGAGCAGTACCATGCCTTTAAACTGCCTTCTTTGTGTGGACAGCAGCATTAGGGAAGATCCTAACCATGGGCAACCAATGGAAATGCTGAATCGTAGTAATTGATTGGTGTTGTACGTGTAGGAAAAGTTTTGAAACTATGGACCACTTGCTACTTCATTGTGAGGTTGTTAGGACCCTGTGGGATATTTTTGTGGTAGATCAGTCCTCTTCCAGCTAGAGAAGTCTTTATGGTATCCCCCAAACTGTAGCTGTAACATACGAACCTAGAATTTAGGTTAATTTAGTTAGAAATTATTTAGTTATGTTATGATTATACTTATTCTTTTTATTAATTACTTATTTATTTATCTTCAGATGCTTATAATTATTTATTTGTTAAATAAGATAATGAACCAGATTAATTAGAGTTTTAAAGTGGTTTCCTTTTATCTTGTATTCTCTGTTATTATCGGATAGGTTTAAAATTTTTTGAAAAGATTCTAAGATCAAAACCAAATCAGATCTAGCTAATCCCCTGAAACTCTAGCTAACCTCCTGAAAACTCACGTAAAACCCTTTCCCTCACCTTTATAAAATCTCACCAGACCCTCAGATTAATCATTCAGAAATTTTAGTTGACAAAGAGGAAAAAGGAAAAGATAGCACTCGTGCAGCCCCCCCCTTTTTTTTTCTTTACCCAGCCACTTCATCAGAGCACCTTCAGATCTGTACAGACACTGCCAGTCAACCACTTCATTGAACACCCCACTATCTGGTAAGCCACTGCAGTCTGCCACCTTTTTTTTTCTCTCTCTTGTCACACGTTACCTTTACTTAGCAAGCCTTAGATCCCATCGCTGGCCTGCTTTCTCCAGCAAATGATTACTTGCTTTGTTCATATCTTTTTATTTCTTTTACTTTACTGAAAAGCACATGCAAGTATTGGTTATTACACAAATGCCCTTCAACCCACTGCACCTAACCTTTCCGTAAACTGCCTTATAAAGGAACTTTTGGTGAAGTTACCTCTTTACCCTCTAGTAACTAGGCAGACTTTATGTTTTAAACATAGTTTTTGGTACCGTACCGTACCGGCCGGTACATTCCGTACCGGTCACCAGGCCGGTACAGGTAAGGTACCTGTTTCGTACCGGCTGAAATACCGGCCATACCGGCCTGTATTTCGGCCTGTACCGGCCTGCGTACCGGCCTGTACCGGCCGGTATTTCGGCCTTCATGTTTTTTTTTTTTTTTTTTTCATTTTTTTAAGTTATAATCTTATTTTTTTACCCCAATTCATATTAGACTATTTATAATTTATATATACATATGTATTCATGTATAATTTATTCATATATAAATTATGATTTTGAAATATAATTTATATATATATTTATATATATAATTTATTTATATATCGACTATCCCGAAACGGTACACGAAACGGTACCGGTACTGAAATATTTCGTTCCAGTGCCTTGACCGGTATGCCATCCGGTACGGTATTCAAAACATTGGTTTTAAATCTGATCATATACGTGGGTTATTTTTCCTTGTGGGCTGGGCTTGAGGTTTATTAGACATGTTTCATTAACATGGACTTTTGTTTTAATTTGGGCTTGATTCTAGTATATTTCAGAAATTTATTTTAATAGTTAAGTGAGTTGATTTCTTGTGGGCTTGATTATTTTATTGGGCTGGTTGTATTTACAGAAACTGTTCTAGTAACCTTAAATGTTTTCTGTAATTGGGGCTGGGCTGAAACTTAATTCAGACCAAAGTTTCACTTAAATAAATATATTAGTCTTAGACTCATTCTTTTACACAATATATTGAAGGGCTTTTAAGCATATTTTAAAGAATTCTTTTATATTGTTTCAGCTTATTATCTTAGCTAATATTTCAATTGACCTTTAACTAAGTTTTATAAAATTATTAAGATTATGATATGAGCTTTGGAATAATATTATTTTAGGTAATCTTTTTTATATTTGAATATTTATTAAATTATCTCTATGGCAAGATTTTAAGTAATTAGATTGCTACGACACGTTTTCTAGAAAGATTAGTAACGTCTAGTGCCTCGTATAGGTCACGAGCTACAACGTGAGATTTCGGAAGCAACTCTAAGAGGTAAATAGTATGATCATATAAATGTACGCGTAATGTAAATATTATAATTGGATATGATAATATGATATGGTTTTGATGGTTATCTACGTTGCGCTAAGAGCCAAGTCAAGGTTAGACCTCTTTCACGAACTTCTATGAATTACGATGATTTACATGAAAGTAAGCCTATATATATGTTATGCTTTTATGGATTGTTGATTGATGGATTGAATGTTACTAAAATCACATGGAAGTCATGATATGATCATATAATAATTTAAGATAGGTATTCTATGAATTAAAATAGCCAGGTCATGCATGCTTCATTCATGTAGTACTTAGACCATGTATGCCATGTATTGTTCATGCGATAACTTAAGTCAAGCATGCCATGTAATAAATAGCCAGATCATGTATGACATGTTCATTAGTTCTCAGATCATGCATGCCATGAAATGTCATAAAATGATTAAATCATGTTAGGCCATGTCATGCTATACTATACCATTTACAAGAATATATCATGTTATGCCATGCCATGTACGAGAATATGCCATGCTAGAAAAGTCTAAGAAGTCCAAGAAAATTATCATGCATCAAGAAAGATGAACATTTTAAGGTAACATGGACCCAAGCGTGTTTACCACAGTTATGCTAAAATGGTACCACGGACTCAAGCGTGGTTACCACAAGTTAGGTGAAACACGGACTCAAACGTGTTTCACTACATGTCATGCAAGTTAAGGTAACACGGACCCAAGCGTGTTTACCACAGTTATGCTAAGACGGTACCACGGACTCAAGCGTGGTTACCAGAAGTTAGGTGAAACACGGACTCAAGCGTGTTTCACTACATGTCATGCAAGTTAAGTGAAACACGGACCCAAGCATGTTTCGCTTCATGTCAAGCAAGATAAGTGAAACACGGACCCAAGCGTGTTTCGCTTCATGTCAAGCAAGATAAGTGAAACACGGACCCAAGAGTGTTTCACTCCACGTCAAGCAAGATAAGTGAAACACGGACTCAAGCGTGTTTCACTTCATGTTATGCAAGTTAAGTGAAACATGGACTCAAGCGTGTTTCACTACATGACAAGTTATGTGGTGCCATGGACTCAAGCATGGTTCACCATGAAATAAGTATAATTCAAGAAAAACAAGTTACTCATGCATTCACACTTCATGTTTGCCATGATTATGAATGTTTCCACTCTTATTAATCCATGAATGTTATATGAAAGTTGTGATAAGGTTGTAAAAATCAAATTTATGCTAAGTTAGATAGTATTTTACGATATGATGTATTATTTACTGAGTATTCGACTCATTTTTGTTGTTTGTTCTTTTTGTTTTCTTCTATGTTGATTGCCACAGATGGTGATTATGATGATGCAGAGCTGGATGGCCAGGAGTAGATTTAGTATAAGGACTTAGAGATGAATAAGTGTCATTTACACAGGGATCAAGTTTCTTTTATGTCATTTCAATAATTAGTCTTGTTTAAGACTAGCTCATGTTTTGCTTTATTCAGTTTCAAGTTTCAAGACTATTTATATCCTTTCAATTAAGTTTTTTTTAATAAATGAGGTATTTCAGAGTAATGAGTCTCTTTACCGGGCATTTTATCATGTTTGTCAGTAACGTCTCTATCCTACGGGAACGGGGTATTACAGTAGCATTATGGAAGTTGGTCCCCATATGCCTTCTGTGATGCATTTGGAGGGAAAGAAACAACTAGAACTTAGAAGATAGGGAATGTTTGTTGAGGAACTTAGTAGATAACCCATACGGACATGCTTTTTCTCTAGGCAATTGCTTTAGATTTTAATGGGCTTAATGTTTATGATTTCCATGTATCTATTTCCTATAAGTGTTTTCTCATGTATACATCCAATGTACCTAAGCTATCCTTATTGATATTAATAAGATTTTTACTTTTTTTTTTTTTTGATAATTCTGTTAATTTGAAGAAAAGACTAGGTGAAGCCCAACTGCATAGGACATATACCATTAATAAAATTTTTATTAAAAAAAAAGTAAGTGCTTGTGAAGCATAAATGTTGGCATAGGGTCTTTCTTGTTGAAGCATATAGATTATTGAAGGGTATGTCATCTTGGTTATAAAATGATAATCTATATATTTTTTATATAAGTAAACTGGTAATTTATATAATTATAACATGGAGAAGTGAGGTTTGCTAACTGTGGGTAAGTGAGAGTCATTAATGGGATGTCCGTGACAATTTTAGTCTTGACTTGGCCAGCCTTTTATTCAAGGAGGAAACATCATGAAAATTTCATTATGAATCAAACAAGTTGATAATCTTTCTGCCTATTGTGGTGATTATGTAAACATATTGTTGTTTACTTCTTTGACCATGGTTGCAGTTGTTTTACTACTTTTATGTGCTGATGATAAACTGATGGACTTGCTCGATGTTTAGTGCTGCCTTAGCTTTGTATACAAGTGTTCCTATTTTTTACCGATTAAAAAAAAAAAAAAAAAAAAAGTTGAGGGAAGTATCTTTGTGATCCATTCTGACTCCATTTTATAAACAGAAAGGGATCTCGATTTGGACATGATACAATTGTTGATGGTATGCTGAAGGATGGACTTTGGGATGTTTACAACGACTTTGGGATGGGAGCTTGCGCAGAAATATGTGCTGATCAACATACTATAACAAGAGAAGAGCAGGTACAGTTCTGCAGTATTTGTCCGCTTTATTACATGCAATAAGTTTAGTTTTCAACATGCAATATCTTTTATTATGCTCTTGATACTTTTTTAAAATAAATTTACTAAGCTTATTTGAAGTACAAAATTTTGTCTTATAATCATTTTTTATAAATAAACAAAATTTTTATCTAATAATTTAATGTTCAGTTCATTTTATTTCATTTTTTTTTTCCTTCCATGTATACTTTTCGACAAGTTTTGTTGGTATCTGATTCGTAAGTTACGACATAAAGTGAGTTTAGACATCTGTGTTGATAGATGGAATAAACTTTGAAGCATTTGACAAAAGAAAAAGAAAATCATGTTAAGTAAATTTTTACAATGCTGGTTTATGTTGTAATTTTGAAAAATATTTTTTCTTTGGTGTTAATTTTCCCATTATATGTTACTGATATTTCCTGTTTTCCTCAGTGAGCTCCAATGTTTCAGTTTGCATCATTAATTCATTATATTAACTTCTGCTATATCTATTTTTTCTTGCAGGATAATTATGCTGTTAAGAGTTTTCAGCGGGGAATTTCTGCACAGAATGGAGGCCTCTTTGCATGGGAAATAGTTCCGGTGTGATTCCTAGTCTTAACCAACCAGCAGAGCTTGTATTCTATGGCATCAAATAAATATCACCTGATAATTCTGTGCAGGTTGAAATTTCTGGGGGAAGAGGGAAGCCTTCCACAATTGTTGACAAGGATGAAGGTTTAGGAAAGGTGAATACAATAATTAGACAAGGATTGGCTTATCAACTATATAATTCTTTGTCAGTTGACTGATAAAATACTGATATAATTATTTGACCCATAGTATTTGAAGTTGAAGATATCTCTTCTCAATTGAGTACTTGATGTGTGATTGGAATACATTAGCTGAAGATGACTACCATTTTACCAAGTGGATTTCACCAATCAAGCTAATAGAGTAGGCTATTTGTCTTCATGTATCATTAACATTGGCATCATGTTATTTAAGGCACATCAGTTTCTTTTTTGATTGGATGTTGGTTTTAAACAAACCACTGCCTTGCCAGTTGCCCCCCTTGAAATGAGAAAAAAGTTTCTAAAAGTGTTCCAAACCCCATCATTTTCAAATAATTACCATTTTTCATATCATTTATTTCTGTTTAGGGTTAAACATATTATTCTCCCTAAATTACCAGGGTTTTAAAACCTTTTTCCCCCAAATTACCAAAACTGATACACATCAATTATCTCCGGCTATCAGATAGCATCCTACATCAAGACCTGATTGTTAGAATGGTGAAAAATAGGCAACATGAAACGTGTACCCTTCTATTTATTTCTGCAAAAAAAAAAAAAAAAAAAAAAAAAAAGAAGAAAAACCTTCTATTTATTATGTGGTTTTTACCATGAATGCATGAGCTGTTCTCAAACAAAAGAGAAATAGACAATTGGAGTGAATTTGATCTTTGATTAATACATTGTAGTTATGTTATATTGGACTTTAACTCTACGTTTGTACTCCTATAGCCAAAATTTTGGAGCTCTTAATGTCACGTCCTTGTCTTATATTTACTCTTTCCTTTCCACTTTTACTTCTGAAATATTGAGTTTCCTTCAATCTGTCTCTTTCTGTCTCTACCCCTCCCCCCACTTATACTATCATTTTAGTTTGATGCTGCTAAACTGAGGAAACTCAGGCCAAGTTTCAAGGAAGATGGGGGTTCTGTTACTGCTGGCAACGCTTCTAGCATAAGGTCTCTCTCTCTCTCTCTCTCTCTCTCTCTCTCTAATTCCAAGATAGATGTGTTGTATAATCTTGTTCCTTCCTTGTATTGGTAATGAAGTGAATTCCTTCTGATTCACTCTGGTTTGGGGCTGTCATCATGTATAGTGATGGTGCAGCAGCATTAGTGCTAGTAAGTGGAGAGAAGGCACTTCAACTAGGTTTGAAGGTGATTGCAAAGATCAAAGGATATGCTGATGCAGCTCAGGTATTATGAACATTAGTGTTCATATTTGGTTTGATTAATGAAACTCATGTAAAATAATTCTAAAAAGTAGAATCCATGCAGGCACCTGAATTATTCACAACTGCCCCGGCCCTTGCAATACCAAAAGCTATTTCAAATGCTGGTTTGGAAGCTTCTCAGATTTGTTACTATGAAATTAATGAAGCTTTTTCTGTAAGAATTCAGGCTTTCATTTTTTTCATCCCACTAGTCAGCTGTTCATTGATCTTGAATTTGCTAGATATGTGCGCTTAAACTAATCCTTGCAGGTTGTGGCACTTGCCAATCAAAAGTTGCTTGGTCTTAATCCTGTGAGTCTTAGACTAACCCTTTTACTATTTTTTACTCATAGAACTCAGAAATTTAGTTGCTTTTAGATGTTTCAGTCTCTTGTGCAGTCTCCAAGTATTATAAACTCAATCCTTATATAAATTTTTTGTATTTATAATGAGTGCAGGAAAGGCTTAATGCACATGGTGGAGCTGTATCATTGGGACATCCTTTAGGATGCAGTGGAGCTCGTATCTTGGTCACGTTGTTAGGGGTAATAAATGATGTTATCTTTATATGTTAGTTAGATTACACTTTGCACCCAAAATTACCACTATTTTTGCAATATGCACCACAAACTACCAAAACTGTTAATTTGCACCCTAAACTGCCCAATTACGACAAACTGCCCAAACTGCCCAAAAACTGTCCTGTTTTTCATTGATCATAATGCAGATATTAATAAATTGCGCAAATTACTAAAATTTAGTAGTTTAGGATGCAAATTGCCAGCTTTGGTTGCTTAAAGCGCAAATTGAAAAAACAGTGGCAATTTAGGGGCTCAAAATATAATTTTCACTTTTTTATTTTATTTTATTTTTTATATGCGTTGTTTCATATGATTTGACAAAATATTTTTACTTCTCTCTCGCTCCCCTCACATACTTTGTATATGGCTGTGAAGCGATTCTATGCTTTTCTCCTGCTGTAGAAACCATTTGAGAGATGAGGACTATGTCTGAGGAAATTGAGGAGTGCATCAAATAGTTTATTTCTTCATATATTTGTTTGCATTTCAGAGAATATTTAAAAAGGAAAATTTTGTTGTAGGTGTTGAGACACAAGAATGGGAAATATGGGGTTGCTGGCATCTGCAATGGGGGAGGAGGGGCATCTGCCCTGGTTCTTGAGCTCATGTAAGCCATTTACATTTGTTGAGGCATATGCTCAGTTTAATACTTGAGAATTTCTTGCCTTTTATGATACTAGTAAGTATGAGGGTTTGAAATGTCCCTTTTGAATAGTAAATAAAGTTCATGGTTAACATCGGAAAAACTCAATGGGAGTGTGCTCCAGCTGCATCAAAATTTTTGTCATTAAATGTAGTGCATGATACAGTGATACACCTATTCCCAATTTCCCAGTTGAGATCTGGGTTAATTATTTCAAGAACTCATTTCCCTACTCAATAATTACTTGTTGCCATTTTGACCTGATATTCTTATTACCCCCTTCATTTGTAAATTGTAATAATTCCTATTATCTAAATTCTTATCAGTTAAGGTTGTAGAGTAGTCTTCTGTATCATTACTTATATTTGATCAGATAGCTTAATTATGAACCATAAAGAATAAGGAGAAAATAAAAACTCACAAAGTTGATTCTCTTAATTTTCTTGAAGAACCCATTGCACTATTGCCCTGATATTATTGTTTCATCGTTAGTATTAGAAATATCAAAGAAAAAAATATATTATTTCGATCTCTCTTCCCATTATTTAAAAGTTCTAGTAAGTCATGGAAGAATTTTACATCTTGCAGGCCAGTTGCTCAGGTGGGACTTTCGAAGTTGTGATGTTTATTTCCCCTCTTATTGGCATACTTTAGTACGGTTTTGTTCTTTTTCTATATCAAGATTTCTTCTCAAATAATGAAGTTAAAAATTGTTGAATTAGATCTGCTTAATAAATATGCATTATGTCGTTTCATCACTTTGTCATCTTTAATTCTATTCTATTTTTGGTTCCAAACTTTCTTCATTTTGGGTGAATTCATATATTCAGAATTATTGTGTTTCATTAATATATTAGTGTGTTTAAATAAGGTGTATTCAGCCTACAACCTGATATCTTTTGTGGCATTTAAGACTGTCAATGGATGCTTTGCATATTAGAATTCTCATGTCATACAGTTTATTAAAACTGATAATAGGCTAGACAAGTCAGCATCATTGGCAATTAGAGAAGTGAAAATATTTCCAAAGCGTAGCTTGTTACAAAATAAAATAGGATTTTCCATGAAATTGCTTTCACTTGAAATGTTGTTCCTTGCCAGCTGAGGTTTTGCTTGGCATCAAGATAGAACTTAACACAGGGCTAAGGTACAAGCCAATAGTGCAAACATAACTGCCTGTGTTGTTACCGAGCTTGGCATCCTGCCATTGTCTTTCCTGAGGAAAAGACCTTGGTAAACAGGCAGGTTGATTAGAACCAGGAGAGCACATAGAAGAATTTGCAATGAAAATGGGTCTGAAATCCAAGTTTTCATATCCAAAATCAACCTCTTCATTCCTCCAATGAAACAGAATGCATTTAGCAGCGCAAGCGTAGCTAAAATGGTAAACATTGGTGAAGAAGTGCCAAACTCCATGACCTCCTGCTCATATCTCTGTGACACATCATCTTCAGTCACCTTTGCCGTGATGACAAAGGCTGACTTCATATGTCCTAGTAGTTTTAGGATGCTGTCAATGAAGCCAAACAAGGAGGAACTAGTTCTTTTGAATAGCCACATCCTTTGATCATTCCACCATCCTTGGAATGTGCCCCCACACCAAACAAATTCTCCCAGACTGTATGCCCGGTGGACAAGGATGACTAGTGCAAATGGCAGCACCCATGGGTTTGAAACCTGTTAGTACAAGATGATTCTATTCTTAGAACACAGATTAGCAACAACCATAGACAAGTTTGATTCAAGCAAGGGAAGTTTCATACCTCTGGAAACAAGGAGATACCTTTAAGCAGGAACAGCGATGGCACTGTAACATAATACAGCGTAGGCAAGCAGTTTGCAGCCCATAGCAGATAGAAAGAGTACGAAAGTTGAAGTTTAAGGGGAATCTTTTTATACCCATGGACAAAGGGACAGTACCTTGAGACAAAGATCTGAAAATCACCT
This sequence comes from Carya illinoinensis, assembly GCF_018687715.1. Taxonomy (NCBI): domain Eukaryota; kingdom Viridiplantae; phylum Streptophyta; class Magnoliopsida; order Fagales; family Juglandaceae; genus Carya; species Carya illinoinensis. Next base: position 10,237,552 of record NC_056761.1, read on the forward strand.
CCACTCCATCTTTTATGCTGTATAAGTGACTGCAGTAGTGTTGTTGGAGCTAGTCCGAGGAAGCCCTTCTTTTCTGGATTGAAATATATGGATCTCCAACCTCGACATTGTATAGCTAATCCAGTAAGGACATCTTCAACTGGATAGCCATACTTCAGACCCTTCTGCAAATCAGCATGTATATCAAGAACAGGTTCATAAGAAGTTTAGTCATGAGAGAGAGAGAGAGAGAGAGAGAGAGAGAGAGAGAGAGAGAGAGAGAGACCTCCTTTCCCCACTGAGTATTGTTTTCACAGGTGCAACTGGCAAGGACTTTGCATTCGTTTTCCAGCGAACTGGTACTCGCTTCTACCTTTATCTTGTTCCATCTTTCCCAATCTGTCTTGCGTTCCTTGCTATACTTCTGTCCACAGAGACTCTCTCTTCTGTGAAAGCACCCAGTACCAATATAGCAAGGCCCTCCATGCCCATCAAATCCTGAAAACTCGACCTTTATCACCATTCATACAACGAATATAAAATCAGCTGAATTGTTCTCCAATCAGGTATAGGTTTAATTGATTCAATAGTTTTAGTTTGAAATCCCTGTAAGTTGGTGGTTGATAGTACGTACCATGCTCTCTATGTTCAAGCTACTACTGTAAACATCATTCTTCGTAAGATTCTCAAAAGTCTGTGGAAACTGTACAAATCCAACTTCATCGCCTCTTTCTTCATCCATAAAAAAGCACACCGCATCCCTCACTGACTCCGAATTGCTTGAATACATGTCGCAGTCCACATTAAGAATTATCGGAGAATTGCTTATCCTTTTTGACACCCTTATCTATTTCTCAGTTACAATGGCCATAAAATATACCAAAAACTGTTATTACATGAATTACAAAGTTCTGGGGGATTAGGAAGAAATTGAACTGATCAGCCATAGCTTGAAGAAGCAGTCTGCATGATGTGTATATGGAAGTTAGGCGTACCAGTGCATTCATGGCTCCTGCTTTGAAATTGTGGTGGTGCTGGGTCTTTTTTCACGTGCTAAGTACACCAGAGTTGGCACAGATTGTCCTTCGATGTCCACAGCCTTAGGGTCTTTCCCATCAAGAAGTACCTATTAATTATTTAGTAGGCGGAAGAGGAGTTGACTTATTTTTATGCAAATATATATCCATTCCATGATCAGACATGACTACTGAGAATGCAGAAATTAAAGTACTTGAAGAATGGTTTGATGATCGAGTCGGCTTGCAACCAGGTTCCACTCTCTGAATCCCTGATGTTCTTTGCGTATTTCTTCTGAAATTCGACCCAGCTTTGTGGTGGTTTCAATCCGTTGCTTCATGTCTTCATATGATTTCTGTAAACCAAAAAAAAACCAAAAACGAAACAAAATTTTGGAAGATGCTTTTCAGCCTGAAAATTGAAAGGAATTATATATCACTACAAGAAAAATGAGTACTTATAACGAGTTATTTGTGATAGAAATTACTATTTGTAGCGAGAATAGACTCATTTTGGTAGGAAAGAGTAATTCTACTTATCATCTAATTATCATCATTCTCTTGTCATCCCATGATGTAGTATTAGATGATTGGAGACTATTTATTATATTTCACTTATGAATCTATTATCTAATGCCACATCATGGGATGATGAGATTATGATGAATAGTTTTTCATTCTCAACCAAATTTATTGAAAGAAAAACACTTCCAAACAACTAGTTAAGTTATTAACAGTAATAGTCTTGAAGTGTTATAAATAAGTTGAGCAACTAATTGATCTTCAAACGCCCCATGAATAATGAAATCGAACTTCTTGGTGTTATACTTACAGTACTTTTTATGTCTGCTATTTAAATAGAAAAATTATTTAAAAAATGTCATATCAATATATATGACTGAAAATAATAGAATATAAAAATATAGAATATTATTTCTATAAAATAAAATAGATAGTTTAGAGATGGTATAATTAATTAAGCCTTTCATCTTATATCATATCATCTAATCCTAATCATTATAACATTTTTCAAACTTCCAAATTATAAAATACAATAAACATTATAACCTTTTTAAATTTCAAAATAAAAATTATATTTTAATAATATTTTATTTAACTTTCATATAGTTTCGTCTATATACCCAAGAGAGGCCTAAGACGTTAATTTATCCATTCAACTTATTTTAAAAATTTATCAAACAGAAGTTGAGAGTCGGAGGAGGCCCAATATTTTTTTAAAAAAAAAGGGGAAATAGAAAGTTTTAATTGTGTTAGTATATTAATTTTACTTATAATAATGAAAATGGTGATGTGAGAACTTGTTGTTGGAATTAATAAAATCCCAATCATCTAGATAATATTTTTTTTAGGAAGTATTTTTTTTAATGAGGTTGTGATTTTTTTTTTTTAAAAAATATAGGGAAAAAAAAGAAAAAAGTACTAACGTGATCCCATGTGTGGCTGTAGAGCCCCTCCAATCAATTATATATGTTCATGAATCACGACGATGCCCAATCCCATGCTGTTCACATAAACTTTGAGAGCCTCTGGCCTCTAAATCAAACGAAGAGACAAATACAGGCTATACAGCCCACCTCTCTGCAGAAGCATCTTTTAATGGGATTCCGCATGTCAAAGTAATTCTACTCAGAGCCAAGAGCTAATTCAAACTTATAATATTGGATGGCATTCGAGGAAGTTCCTTATATATATATATATATATATATATATATATATATACATACACATATGTACTGCAAAGCATGCTTGTTTAGTTGGGTGAGATAAGATTTTTAATAAAAATAATATGATTTTTTACAAAAACAATTAATTAATGCACTAAGTTGAATCAACTTTTTGTGAAGTCTGTATTGCAATATTTTTCAAATATGGCAAATGCTCCTACATAATATGAATTTAATGCTTGTGTATGATCAATAGAAAAGTAAAGAATATAAATGTAAAAAATTCAAAACATGGTAAATCAATACAAATTATAGACACTGAGATCAAATTATCTCCTACCCTTTTTTATTATTTCTGAACAAAATATATAAAAGAGGGATATCTACTAACTTTAAAATTAAAAGTACATTAACTTTTCTTAATCATTACGTCTACAAATTAAGATCCAGAAAGTCAACCTTTACAAATAAAAGGTGCTGTGAGAGATAATATAATATATATGTTAGTACAAATAAATTGTATTCAAAGTTGTACCCATCATGGAATTAGACAGATTATGATAATTAGTTATGGATTTAAACTTGGTTAAAATGATAGTAAATTATAAACGAAAAGGTAATTTTGAATTGAAAAAATAAAAAAACAAATGTATATATATGACTGGTAATAATAAATATATATCTAAGGAACAAAAATCACAAATAATTAAATCCATAAACAAAATAATACAAAAATACACATCTTAGATGATCTACTAATATTAAATAGTAAATACCAACTATACAAAAATACTTGTATTAGGACACTGCTAACTGAATTTTCTAATGATTGAAACTCTATTTTTAGAATTTTGTGAAATTTGAACATCTTAATGGAGTGGTTGAATGAAATTATTTTTGGAAAAACTTATTTTCAAGTTTAAGGATAGAGCACATATATCCAGTTGAATGTTTTCGACATTTATCTTAGTTTCTCTTCATTTTTTCTTCCATGTGGAAGACAAGATGCATGGGGGAATAAAAAGTTACATCTACGTATTAACAACATTTGCGGTTTATATATGTTGATCACATACATATTATGAATGGGTGTCATGCACATACATGAATTACATATTGATTTCTATTGAATGCCAAAATTAATTAGTTCTGACATTAATTATGTGTATGAATTTATGAAGAAATCACAAAACCTTGGAACTCAATAAAACCAATAATATTTTATGAATTTTTTGTTGCATATATAAGCTAGTCTAGTCAACTTCAATAAATTAAATGATTTTTTATCTCAAAAATATTATTTATATTCTAACTTTTCCATTTGATTAAAAGTTGAATAGATTATATATTATTTCTCTTACTTAATTACCAGACTATTTCAATTATTCCAAGTTAATATATTTTTAAGAAATCACAATTGTACACCACATTACGGACATAAAAAATGTGATTAATTCTTTGATAAGTTTTTTTATTCAAATTTATTCTTTAATTAGTGGAACAGTTTGCTTAATAATGAGAGAAATTGTTGTCAGCTTCATGAGTATTATTGATGAGTAGTATAGAGAGCGTGGGTCAGCTTTCACTCTTGTCCATTTGATTGCCTGCCTCTTTTCAGCATCATGCATTCAACATGCACGTTGATTAACTTTGAAAAAAAAAAACTGCATATAGTACATCTATGACCTACCTACCTAGCAAATGTCTTCATCTGAAAATTAAAATTTTGAAAAAGTAATAGCATATTTAATTAAAGAAAATGGTGATTAGAAAGGAAGACTTGTCTATCCACAAAGCAAGCAGACCTGGCATATAGGATAACGTGTTCATAACATCTCTAGAGATTTTATTTTTTATTATCCATTGGCCATCAAGCAAAAAAGCCTTCTATAGAAGAGATATTTTTTCTCAATTTTAACCATGTGCCTGCATTCATCTTTCTCGTCTTCCAATGCAACAAATAACTTTGATCTATTACAAATAAAATAATTCAGGGCAATAATAGGTAGCAAATTAATGAAAAAATAAAAATTAATGAAAAACAAGAAAAGTTAAGTTAGATAGTCACTTATTATAATAGAATATATATATATATATATATATATATATATATGTGTGTGTGTGTGTGTGTGTATATATTTATAAAACTTCATATCATAAATTAAATTTATTTTATAATAATAATAATAATAATTCTATAATCGAATATATTTAATTTATATATTTATTTTAATTAAACCTTTTTAGAACTAAAATATTTCAACTTGTGCATGGAATAAATATATAGTCTCGTGATAGACATTGTCGTGGAATAGGATGCATATGATATAGATATCATATCATAAATCAAAATTATTTTATAAATTTGATATCATTTTATGCAAGACTGATTCTAAGACGACCTGAAAAATAATATAAATAATTTACCTTGACGGAAGACCAGACGTCCTTGGCCATGACAGGTTCATCCTCTAGTAGTGGCGCCTCAGCACTGCGGAAATATGCATCCGGAGATCTTGGTTCAACTTTGAACTTCTTGCAAAACGGAAGCCAAATCTTTGAGAAACGCGAGGCCTCTAGCATGGCGTAAAACGTCGAGTCCGAGCCACCATCGTCTGAGAGATAAATGTTTAGCTTTTCCGGTGGATAGTCAAAAGCCATTACTGACAGCACTGTGTTAATCACCATGACAGGTGGTTCTATCGTGGGGTCTGCGGTGCACACGAATATGTCTATTCCCGGCAAACAACTCCCGTATCTGTTTGTTCCATGTACGATTATTTATACATGTACAGTACTTAGTATACATAAACCTAGCTAGCCGGCAGTACATTGCATATATGTCTGCAAATTAATGGAGATGTTGAAGACTGAGACACAGAGAGAGAGAGAGAGAGAGAGAGAGAGAGAGAGAGAGAGAGAGAGAGAGAGAGAGAGAGAGAGAGAGAGAGAGAGGAGAACCTGAGAGAGAGCCGGTCTTTGAAAGTATAACGGTAGATGGGGTTTCCTCGGACAACGGCGGTGAGAAACCAGTAAAAGCAAAACCATATCTCTGATACAAACAATCCCACCCAAGCCCATCTTCTTCCTGCTTCTTCTTTTTCTGGTATATACCTCAGTCTATATATAAAGATGAAGGATATACACACCAAGATTAAAAGTGCATACAGTTGAAAATGGATCCGTGTTTTTGGCGTCTTTGTTTCAAAAAGAGGAAGATGACGATGATCAGTATTTCCCATCTCTCTCTCGCTCACATGTTGCTTGGAGTAAGCGTACTAAGCGGCTTTATATTGCTTCTGATTAATAATTTTGCAGAGTAACGAAAGTTACAAATTTCAAGTAGATAAATTTCTTACAAATTATTTATAAAAAAATAAATAAATTTTATTAAATAAAAATTTATACACTTTTATCCACTTTTTTTTATAAAGGCATGTACAAGATTTGTCTATTTAATATTTGTATAAATCATTTTCTTTCTCAAAACATTGAAAACCAAAGGTAGATGATTATTTTCAAAGCATTTAAGCGGGGATGGAACGTCAAAATTCAATCTTGGCCGGGTCTCCTTTATAAAATTAATTGGAAAAAGAAACAAAAAGATAAACCTAAGTTAAGACTATGTCTACACAATTCAATCTTCAGCTAGCTTTTGTACCCTGTTTGACTTTTCTTCTTTAAACAAAGTACAAAAGCTAGCCAATTGATCCTATTTTATACTTCAGTAAGTACTCATTGGCCACAATAACCTGTAAATTAAGTTGGCCTCCAGCTTTAAGTACTGCAACTTGCAATTATTCTATGAAAAAGTTAAAAGTTGTAAATTAAATAATTACCAAGTTGTTAAGCCTTTTAAATCAAAGTTATTAAATCCGTTTCAACCACCGTTATGGTTAAGGCATTGGAAATGAATATTTTAATACCGATACATTTCATTGTATCGTTTCGAGATATACATTATATGAATAAATTATATATATATATATAATAACTATATTCTAAAATAAAACTAATACAAATCTTAAAAGCATACATACCTGATAAACTTAATAATATTTTTCAATAATGAATACAAGTTTTAAACACACATATTTATAAAACTCAATAAAATATCATAAGTTCTCAATTCAACTATTAAAAGAAATAATAATTTATTTTCATTAATAAGACAAAAATGATCAACATTAGCAAAGTCACTCAAAATATTTTCTTCAGTGTCATCAACATCGTCATCAATATCAAGACCAACATTATCACCATCTTTCAAATTTTGTGAGGCTAGTGGCTCCTCAATACTTTCCCAATCCAAGTCTTCTTCATTAATAAGCTCTGATTCATCACCTACTCATTCCTCCATCAAGTCAATATTCTTAAGATTGATTTGATCTAAAAAATCTCTTTCCCTTTTTGTATTTCTGCTAAAATAAAAGTCACATGTAAGTGAAAATGTTATATATTTTTTAACAATTAAAAACATTATTTTTGAAAATTTTTATCTCTCACGAAGTTTCAAGTTATAACGAACAAATACTAGATCATTCAAATGTTTATGCTCTAATCTATTCCTCTTCTTCAAATGAATAAACTCAAATATGCTCCAATTTAATTCACAATAAATTGCACAACAACATTGGCTTAATATGGGAATTGCAAATGTTTGAAGAGTTGGAACCTCATTTCCAAAAGTACTTCACCATGCAATTATAACAAAAGTGCAATTATAAATTATTACTTAAAATTAAATAAAAGAATTAAAATATAGATTCACACTATTTAATAGAAGGATATTTAGGTTACCTGGAATACTTTTTTCACGCTGGCAGATTGTTATAGGTTGTCCAAAATCACTGTGTGCATTCTTATACAAGTCAATTTGTTGAATGATCTCATCTTACTTATCAGGATCAAGTTCCAACTTTGTAACGCAAGTCATAAACCCTCTTGAAATATCATTTTTACTTTTAAAGTAAGGGTTAAAGTAAATTTTAGGGTTAAGAAAACAACCTGCTGCATGTAATGGACTATGAAGCTACTTATCCCACCTAGCATCAATGACCCTGATAAATGGCATAAATGCAGAAACTTTGTTCTTCAATCTTGCTTTTATATTCTATTTGGCTCTCTCCATTGCATCATACAAGTATCTCATTGTAGACTTCTCGTCCCCATCGACAAGTGGTAGTACTTGAACCAAAGGTTCGCTGATTGTTACAATAAACTGACATTGAGTCCAAAACTTTCTATCTTTTAGAATAATCATGGTTATCACCTTCCCTATGTTGCTTTTAGAATAACTTGATACAACCTACTTATCACAAGTAAACATTTATTTAAACTCTTTCTTAAACAAAAGTAAGCATTGGATACTTAAAACATTTGTAGCAAATCTCGTAGCTACATGGCGACATAAATCACGACCTTTGGTGAAATCTTTTCTCATCAAAGTTAAAACCCAGGCATGGTTATAAATGAATTTCGTTATCTTTCTTGCCATTTTTATAGTTTCATCAGTAATAATAAAATGTTTGAGATCATAAAAATTCTCAAACATCAAATCTATACAATGAGCTACATAACGGGATGAAAAGAAGGAGCCATATTTCTACTATAATTTTTTTCCTGTAGCCTTGTAACTCGTATCATTGTTCGTTATGAATTGCACAACATTCTCCACCCCAACTTCTTGAACAACTTTATCAAAAATATTAAATAATGTTTCAGCATTTTTTCTAAGGCCCGATGTATCAATAGACTTCAGAAATATTATACATTTTGGACAATAAACTAAAAAGTTAATTATTGGTTATTGTCTCTTATTTGTCCAAACATTTGCCATTAATGAAAAACCACTATCCCTCCAAGATATTTTAATATCTAAGAGATAATTCTGAACCTCAATCATAGAATTATTCAACGGATTTTCTCTCAACTCATGTAAATAAGGACCCTTGAATCCTGACCTAATGGCAGTTATGGCATCTATAGCTGGTTGATAAAACTTAGATTGAGATGCATTAAAAGGTAAATTAGCATCATATCACCAATTTGCTATAGCCATCTTTGCTTTGTCAATCATTTCCTTTAAATACATAACACACTTAATAGAAGGTTGAGACCCAAGAGTTGTTCTTGGAGCAAAAGATATGCTAAATGCCCCTGTTGACTTTCCACCGACTTTTTCCTTTCCTTTTAAACCATGAATGTGTCCTTGACTTCCTCCTTCATCATCATCATTAGGGGTGCAGAAACAAATCAATGAATCGGTAAATTGGATCGAACTGGACCAAACCAGTGGGATTGGTCCAATCCTGAGTTTAGTTCGGTCCAATACCGGTTTTATTTTTCTTAAAATGGTCAAAATCGGTCCGGTTTTGATTTTTCTTTTTCTAAGACCAAATCAGACCAGTTCATATATATATATATATATATTTAATTTTTTCTATTGTATATAATTTTTATATATAATATATAGTTACATATAAAATATTTTTGTATTATATGATAAATTACTAATTAATATAATATTAGATTTTAAAATCTTATATTATTTTAGTTATTGTATTAATAGTTATACCAATATTATATAGTGCATATTGATAGTTATACTAATACTATGTACACTATAATATATCACTATATTATATATTATAATATATCACTATAGTCTATAATATAATTATAATATATATTATAATATACTATATTATATAAAATATAATATAGTACATTAAAATCGAAAAACTGAACCGAACCGGATTGGAAAGTGGTAAAATCGGAGTACTAGTATTGGTTTAGTAGGGTAACTGGTGCGTAATCGGTTTTGAAAAATATAAAACCAGTACATACCAGTTTGGTTCTAAATTTTGTACAAAACCAGACCGAACCGGACCGGTTACACTCCTAATCATTATCAACAATATCAACATCATTATATGTTAAATCTATAAGGGTTCCAGTTCCAATCTCTAAACTTAGTTTTATTTTCTTCTCTTTGTTTTTTTTTTTCGTTTCATTGACCAACTCCTTTATTTGCCATTTTATATGATCAGGACCTTTTTGCATGCTTCTACATCACCTGAAATCCTACCTAGATGATCCTTCAACCTCATGACTCCACCACTTCTAATTATTTTGCTACAATAGAGACATTAAGTACTATTTTTTGCCCCTAGCACTACACGTGGATGGACCCATGCTGGATCCTTTGATCTAGCAGGAGCAACTACCATGGAGGTACTATTATTTGATTGACAACTAGACATTTATAATTTATATACTCTTACATTATTAAAAAAAAAAAACAGAATCAACTGAAGATCCAAAAGTAGATATATTATATATAATTATATATGCACATATCTTATCAATCTCAAATTCTCAATATACAAAGCAAAAATATTTTATATATGTAGATCTACAGCTAATAACCTAAAAACAACTCTTAGTTTTTCAAGGTTCTGTTAATTCTTTTTTTTTCTTTTTACATTTTATTTCTATCAACTATGAACAAGATCTTGAACTTCAAGATTTAAAATCCAGGCATGGCTTAGCGACAACATTGTGGGTAAAAGACTAGAAGTAAAACCAAGCATTTGCACAAACAGATAATGAGCATTTCACTCTTAAGTTATTTTCAAAAACACATAAAACTATGCATTGATTCATAACAACTAACAAGATATGCACCAACAATTCACATTTCACAAACCAGGAAACACTTAATTAAATCCATAGTTCCTAACTTCCTAAATTAATCTTAAATTTTTTGCTAATACATGCAATGACTTTAATCTGCAGTGACACGTTAAAGGCTAAAGGGGCTGATCTAGATATGCGATTCGGAATGGCAGAGAAATGACAAACTGCTAGAGGCCAAGAGTCAGCTGTGGCCATGGAATGGAGTCGTTGAGACTCGAGATGGCCAAGAAACAATGATAGAAGGCACAACGTTGTCGCTGCACACCAAGACTAACGAATCGATTCATGAATGGTGTCATTGCTACTGGCCAAGACTCACGAACGGAGCTGTGACAAAAAGGTGGTGTTGTTAGGGTCCACACTCACATGAACTGTGAAGGAGATCAATGATCAAGCAAAGGCCAAGATGAAGGGAAGTTGGATTTCTAAATCTGACTTTTGAGAACCCAAGAGAAAGAAATCAAAACGGAAAGGGGTAAAAGAAATGAGAATCAGAAAAGGGAAATAAAAAAAATAAAAAAATATGTAAATTACGAAAATGCAATGGAATTAGTGATAATTACAAAAAAACCATTGCATGTTTAATTTTGGACCGAAATGTGAATTTTGGCCAAAATGGACCGGAATGGCTAGAATTTGGAGCGGTAAGAAATATATAGATAGACAGTTTCGGCCACTGTTCCAGAAAGGCAGATTTTGGCTGGAACGGAACAGATTTCAAAACTTTGTTTTAAATCCCTTATCATTTAAATATTAGATACTGAGGCAATTACTTTTTATATTACTTGATTGATTTTTTTAAAAATGGTCTCAAGTATCACCATGAGGAGTTCAAGCTCAAATGACCCTTGATTTGTCTTTTGGAAGGGATATATAACCAGATAATTATGGGTCTCTGTCCCCTCCCATTTGAAGAATAATCAATTTTCCACAAAAAATAATCTTCTCCAAATACTGCATTTGGTATTCTTAAATGGAAAATACTTTAATTACAAAGGGATCACATAAAAGTAAACTCACAAATTAATATGATTTGATATGGTATTTCAAATTGTAAAGTTATTTTTATTAAAAAGTAGATCTAATAGATTTTATGAAGTCAACTCAGTTTGTGGATTTATTTTGTGTAATCTCTGTGTTTGTAGCATTTCTCTTCTTAACTAGCCTCCCCTTAAAGAAAAATCCAAAAAAAAAAAAAAAGCAAAACAAAATTAACTAGCATCCACATCAATAGTAGAAAACAAAAAGAACATGGTACGAAACCCATAGGAATACTGATGAATCACAACTATACCTTAAAAACACAAAAATCCCTAATACACCTATTGTTTTCATTCAAAACCCAGCATTCATAATCAAACTGGATTGATTCACATTCAAAACTAAGAGTGTAGAGAGAAAGAGAGAGAGAGGGAAACTAAAGAGTGATGAAGAGTGAAGACTTCAAGTGCATGGTACTAGGTCACTGTCTGCAGGGGAATTAATCAGCAAACAAAACAACGTTGTTTCCCTTAGCAAAAATGATGTCATTTTGTAACTAAAAATGATTTAAAAAAAAAAAAAGATCCGGTTACAGATAACGGTTACATAACCAGGTCCATACTCGGATAATCGTTCAAATTCATCCAGATTTCTAGGTTCCAAACAGGACCAAAAAAAAATGGGGCCCAATTGCACATTCCTAAGTGTATACATTGAACTATTTAATGTCAAAATAATTAACTTTCACCATGCAATAATATCACATTAATACATGTGAGCTACCAACCATCTATATGTCTAATCGAGTGATCTACTTATTTTATTATATTTTTTCTAATCGTGATTCTAGAGGCAATAGATCAAGTGGAAATTAAAGTTATTAAACTCAATCTAAAGCGTCAAAACAAACAACTATATTAATATGCATCTAAGATCATGACGCCAGAAATATAATTTAAGGATTGGATATATATAATCTTAATAAGTCTTAAAAAATAATTTTTTTAGCAGTTGATATATTCTTTGAGTTATTGTTTTTATATATAATTCAAATTGGCCAACGCATGTTCAAATATTTTTACTTAGTGACGCTGGACAAAATATAGATTATTTTGCAGGCTAGTCTCAACAGATAATTCACAAGGAAGAATACAAGAGAATCGCCTAAGAAATATAGAGAAACACTTATGATATTCAATTCAAAATTATCAAATCCAAGAATGTCGAAAATCAACCCACAAGCCAGGTTGTATAGCTAAAAATCGTCACCATCAGAATTTTACCAAAAATAGCAAAATTTCAATAATTATATCAAAATTAAATACATAACAAAAGAAGTAATCTGTAAAAAATTTGGCTTAAATCAGGTTCAGAGTCACTTCCTAAACAATAAATGAAATATTACCATAAAAAGAAAAAAATAATTAAAAATAGAGATTCAGAAGGGAAAATAGTAGATTTTGACCTAAAAAAATATGTGCATCGAGCATAGCTGGGTGGCCATGATGTGCACATTAAAAAGAGCTTTCCAAATTAGGATCATATGTGCGATTTTGATATCCATAATCAAAGTTCTGGCCAAAATACTGAAATGCACTAAAAACTGTCCAAATTAAGAAAAGATCACGACTACCTGTCATCTTTGTACTGATTTGCCAACTCAAGGTATTTTAGTGCCATCAACATACCATTTGACAACTCAGTATCATCTGACTCGAATCCTCCTGCATCACTTAGCAAGTGCATAAAATCCAATAAAACTCATACAATAAGGACGATTTTTTTTTTCAATAACAGGAAAACTAAGCTTCTAAATTTATTAAAACCTCACTTTTGGCAGGAGGAATATCGTGGAAACATAAATCAATAAATGAAACCAACAAATAACAATAAAAGACTCATCCCTTTAAATCAAATTCTAATATAAGGAATGCCCAATTTGTCAATCCTAATAAGACCCCTTAGTAAAGAAGGGACTATAGCCAAAGACTCCCAAGTAGCAGAACAATCCTCATATGCCAGCTTTGCCAAGAAATCAGTAGTGCTATTGTGCACCTTGCCTATAAACATGCCAAATGGTGAAGTTGATGTTTTGGAGTAACTCCATGAGCTCAATCCAATAGTCTTCAAGATACCAAATGGGACAATTAGAGGCCAAAATCCAATTTACCACAACCATAGAATCCATCTCTATTTCCACATTATTGAAACCCAATCTGCTCAAATGTCTAACTCCATGCAACATGGACATGAATTCAACATAGTTATTGGTACCAAAATCAAGGGGGACGGAAAAAGCTAGCACCAAATTTCTTGATGAATCACGTATTAAACCACCAGCACCAGCCTTTCTCAAGCTCTTCCAAATGCGCCCATCTATATTTAATATCACCCAATTTTCCCTTGGTTGGTCCCAACACACTACTTGAAATAATATGCATTTCTTCCACCTGTAAGGGACATTTAAATCAACCAATAAAGTTTCATCGCGGCGAGATAAAGGCTTTGAACCTTTAATTTTTCACTTAGTTTAACTAGCCAAAATTTAATGTTTCACCAAATATCCTCCACTGATTCCCACTTTCCTTCCATTTGAGCTCAACTCCAAAGGAGCCAAAGTCTCCAAGCTACAATAGAGGAAATAAGATCCATAAGTTAACCCATGAACGATTATTTGGAGGCTCTAGCAAACTAAGCAGAAACAGTTTCTGCCCATGTGCTATGTTGATGTTGAAGGAACCCCACTTGCATGGCACATCTTTTCCAAATAGCCCTTGCCATTTCACCCATTACCAAAACATGGTTCATGTCCTCATATCCCCTTTGTGAACAACAGTTACATTTGGAAACAAAGGGAATACCAACACTATGAATTTTATCATCAACAGTGAGAGCATTATTACTACTTTTCCACATAACAGTTGCCATATTTTTTGGGATACAAGGATGCCAAATCCAATCAGTCCATCTAACCTTTGGGGCTTTTACCCGAGTAATCTCTCATGCACTCTTGGAAGAAAAATTACCATCCTCCTTATTCATCCATATTAAGCAGTCTGCCCCATCCCTCTACCTGCAGAAATTATGAGAAATTTCTTGCACCTTTTGAATGCCCACCAACTGAACAAGGAGATCCATATCCCAACCACTTGCCCTGCAATAATCTTTTAATGTTATGTTGGGTAAAATAGTAGGGAAGTATCAACAAGAGGCTCATCACCTATCCATTTATCGAACCAAAATGAAATATCCCATCTCTTTAGTTTCCATCTCGAATGATCAATGATATTCGGTAGACTCATCTTCACCATCTTACCAAAATCTAGATCATTTGTCTTGGTTAACAAAAGAGATGTGACTCTGCTTTACATATTTGGCCTTGAAAAATTTGGACCAAAGAGAATCTTCCAATAATATCTGTCAATCAAATTTCATATGAAGAGCTTTCTGTACCTCATCCAAATTTTGAATGCCAATACCACCCTCTTTTACAGGTTTACACATCAACTCCCATGATTTCCAATGTTTCTTTGGCTTGCCATCCTTATAGTCCCAAAAGAAATTACTAAAACTTCTGGAAATAAAGGAGATGACAGATTTAGGAACCTACAAAATCGAGAGTAGATGAATGAGAAAACTGCCAAGCACGAGCTTCAAAAGCAAAGGTGAGCTTTGCTAGACAAAAGCTAAGATTGCCATCCCTCAAAATTTTCCCTGATCTTGCCAAGGAACTCACCAAAATGAACTGCTTTTAGCCTCCTAAACACAATAGGAACTCCCAAATATTTAAAAGGAAGAAACCCTTTAAAGAAGTCAGAGATATGCAAAATGTTTGTCCACCTAGAGCATGGGATAAGGTTTGAGAAAATAATTGAGGACTTCTCTTTGTTGACCCGCTAACCAGACCAACTTTTATAGACTACAAGAACCTTATAAATGGCCTGAATCAACTTTTTATCTCTACTAGCAAAAATCAAAATATTGTCCACATATAGCAGATGAGATCTTATAGGTGCCCCTCTAGGATGCTAAAAATGAGAGATATTCCTTTCTTGAAAATTCTTTTTCAATAATCTGAAAAGGTTTTCTTCCACCATAATTAAAAGATACAGAGACAAAGGGTTTCCTTGTCGCAAGCCTCTCCCTCCCTAAAAGAAACCCTTCGGAATACCATTCATGACAACTGAGAACCAAAGTAAAAATATACATTGGTGCACCAAGATACAAAATTCCTCAGAGAACCCAAAACCAGCCAAAGAATGAAATAGAAAAGCCTAATTAATACCATTATAGGCCTTAGCCATATCTATCTTCAAAGCCACATTACCTCCACAAGCCAATTTGTTGATATTCTGAATCATCTCCTATATCAAACTCACATTCTCAAAAATGCTTCACCTAGGAATAAAGGCTCTCTATTCCTCAGAGATTAATCGAGGAAGCGAAGAAGATAACCAGCTCACAAGAATTTTGGTACATACGTTATAGAATATTGAGCAAAGACTAATTGGGCGAAATTTATCAAAGTTCTTCGGTTTATCAACCTTGGGGATCAAAACCAAAAAAGAGGCTGTGAATTCCCTCAAAATTTTACTTCCTCTAAAAAAATCACGAACATCATCCCCACCTGTGCCAACAATATCCCAACAGGCTTTATAAAAATCTGACCTAAACCCATCAGGACCCAGACTATTATTTGTAGGAATTGAAAACAAAGATTGCCTTACCTCTTGTATTGAATGAAGTTCTAGGAGAGCTACATTGTCATCCTTATGAATGACCCAATCAATAAGAGAAGATAAATCCGGTAAAGGCGATTGATGATTAGAGACCAAGAAATTCTGAAAATAAGCCACGGTACCGAAATGAACCTCCTCCGAAGTTTTCAACCATTCATTCTAACTAATTTTCATTTGCCCCACCACTCTTTGCTTTTTTGAAGCCATGACCTTAAAGAATTTAAGGCTTGCTTCTCCCGATTTAAGCTATTCTTACTTTGCCTATTGAGCTAGATGGATTTCTTCTATACTAGTCCATGTATCCAATTCAACTTTGGAGGTTAAGAAATCCAGTTCTATATCCTCAGAAGCACCCATCTACAATTATTCCTCCAAGGTATGCACCCTTTCCTCCAACTGCTTGATGTGCAACCCAGTCCACCGAACACATTTCGGTTCCATCCACAAAGAGCCACTTTCAATTTTTTCAGTTTTCTCACCAAACAAAATATCCCACCACCACCTTGTTCCTCCTTCCATGCATTAGTAACAAAATCCAAAAACTTGTCATGGGTTGTCCACATTTGCTGAAACTTGAAAGGAACATGACCGTATCTCCTATCTTCTGGGCTCAAATCAACCTGTAAAAGAACATAATCAGAATATAGTTTTGGCAAATAGATTCCTCCCGTAGAAGGGAACTCCAATACATAAGCCGAATTGACAAGAGCTCGATCTAATCTTGCCCAACTCCAAGACCTCCCTTCATGACCGTTACACCAAGTCATACTATTTTCTTGGAAACCCAATTCAAATAACCCAGCCATATCAATGAAAGAATTAAATTCCTCCATGGCAATACGCGGATGAGGTCACCCCCTAATCCGCTCCTCATCCGATCTAATTATGTTAAAATCACCAATAACCATCCATGGAACATTCGAAGATTGTAAATTACATAAATCATCCCATAACTACCGACGATCCCCATAAGTATATTTTGTATAAACAAATTAAATCCACAAACATTTACCATTCAACTTTATTTCCATAGGAATGCTTTGAGAGGAAGAACTCAACACACAGAAAACCTTCTTTAGACCATAACACTCAAAGTTTCCCCTACGTTTTGATTCAAAACATTTCTGCCAAAAAAGACATTGCTTTGCAAATGACTAAGGTGTTGGCCATCAACAAAAGGCTTAGCAACTGCAAAGATACATGGTTTACTGGATCTCACCATCTTCAACAATCCTTTTCTAGAGGTCCCAAGGCCTCGTATATTCAATTATATAATTCTATTCATCATAAATTAAGACATGAGGCCTGCTTTTAGCCCTATTGGAGCTCCTCACCTTATTTCCCATCTTGCCATCAATTGTTTGGGTTGACTCATTAGGGTCCGAAATGACTTCTTTTACCAACTAAATATGGGCATCATGCTGTGCACCCTCCGAATTAGATAAGGATTCAGAGAGTACATGAAGATACTCTACCTCTTGTACCTTTAGTTGAATATTATTAATGTCCATCAGGGTGGCATATATGGATCAATTTCAACATCCACCTGACGATCGAGTACCTCTGCCTGAACTGTCTCTCATGCATCCTCATCAAAAATAGCAACCCTTGACTAGCAAGTGGCAACCTCATTTGCCACAATCAGTGTCGCTTGAGGCCAGATCTTTGTTTGGTTACACATCCCCTTCTTCCACCTCCTCGATAAGAACTATTGCATCAGTCACCAATACTGGCTATTCTACATGACCCTCATGCATTGTAATAGCACCTTGAGAACCTGACACCACAAGAATAATGTTGTTTTCTTGATGGCATTGTGAATCCCCTTCGTGCCTACATTCTCTTGCATCTTATTGTTTTCATCAGTTGTTAAACCTGCCATAGGCACTTCATTGCATTGAACCCCAAAATTCGACTGTATTGGCACCAGTTCACCTGTTAATTTATCTCGAAGTTCTTGATGCACCCATTTCTTGCCACTTATTTCCGAAATCGACCTGCCTTTCTCATTACCAGACTTACAAGTTTTCTCATTATGTCCTTGTAATTTACACTTTGTGCAGAAGGCATGAAGAGTTCCAAAAACCACTTCTTGTTACCAGCTAGAAGGAGACACATGGGAACCAATCCAGAAAGAACTCAGAGGAGACTTCGCTGCATCCATCTCTGCGCAAACACGGGAGCCATCAATTCTAGTGGCGCAGCAAGTGGAATTGTCTCGACAAATAGATCTCCCAATAGGCACAGTGAAGATCTTCAAGAAGGAGGAATGATAAAACTTATTTTTTACACACCCAACACACCATAGAAAATTTTTTTCACATCAGCTACGCTAAAAATTATTGATATTTTAATTTTTTTAAAAATTATAATTAATGAATATGCCAAACTCTAAAATTAATAGACGCCATAATCTAAGGATTAGATTATATCCATTATTCATAACATAACATTTAATGATTAAAAATTATTGGATATGTTTTGGTGGTGATGTATCATTTGGGTGTGATTTGGATATTGAGATTAGATGGGAGATAATTTTATATAAAAGTTAAAAATAAATTATTTTTTAATATTATTATTTTAAAATTTAAAAAAATTGAATTGTTTATTATATTTTACATAAAAAATTTCAAAAATTATAATAATAAAATGAGATCAAAATAATATGAAATGAAATGAAACACTTTTAACTGTATCAACTGACGTCAACCAGTGGATCCATCAATTTACACGGGAATGGATATATCCCCTGACAAATCTTACAACGTGATTAACATTCGGAATTTAAGAGGATAATGTCAGAAAAGGTTTGTTCTTTTTCCGTGGCGAATTGAAGAACAGTTCCTCTTCGGGCCGGTGACACCTATAAGCAGCTGTTATTGGAGACGAATAGAGAGCTGCCACATAGGGTTTCTCAGGAAATCATGGAACACGCAAAGCAGGGGATCCAACAAGACGTCTTCCTCTCCTTCCCAAGTCTCTCTCTCTCTCACCCCTTCCCGCTCGAACTCCAGACGTCATCTCCCTCTCATCACTGAGTCTCTCTCTCTCTCTCTCTCTCTCTCTCTCTCTCTCTCTCACGAAAACCCTAACTCGATCTTCAAAATCTCCCTCTCTCTCTCTCTCCTTTGATCTCTCTCCTTCCCTCTTCCTCACAAAACCATGTAATTGGAAATTTTCTATGGTTTTATCAAGATTGAAGTGGTCTGTGACAGGAATAAAAGCTCAAGAGTGGCATCATAGACTTCCCGAGAGCATATAAAGTCTCTCATCCATGAGAAGAGGGAGATTGGGATGTTAGAAAAATCTTTTGCATATGCATCAAATAGATGTTAATAGAGTGGGAAAGCTTCATCTGGAGATGGGACATCTTTCGAAAATGGTTTCTATAAAGTAGGAGATGGTTGCATTGACAAGTCATAAAAGGATATTCTATTCAACTCTTGATTAAAATATTAATGGGAATTAGTATAAAGCATGTAATAAAATATTAATCTATGAAAGAAATGGTTTGGTTCCTTTCGATTCATAAGACTCGGTTGGGAACTTGGGTTGGCTAGCCAAAAGACTAAACTTCCACACCATGAAATCCTCTGACCTGATAATTCTTGCACGTTTCATGGCACTATCTTGATGTCTTTTTTGCAAGTCTCGGAGGTCACTCCTAGGTCACGAGATGGAAGGAGAGAGACGGAGAGAACAGAGAGTAAGACCCAAAATCAGAGATTATGAGAGAGTGAGAGAGAAGAGAGAGAGAGAGGGAGGGTTTTCGCCTTTCAGGATCGAGAGTAGAGAGAGAGAGAGAGAGAGAGAGAGAGAGAGAAGGAGTGTTTTGGATTTAGAGAGGGAGGGAGAGGTTTCATCTGTTTGCGCAGAGAGTGAGAGAGTAGAAAGAGAGGGAGTGCTTTTGCTTCAGAGAGGGAGGGAGGGGTTTCATTTATTGCGCAACTCTAGTGTTCCTTCATATACTGTACACGTGGCAAGTTGTCATTGGCCTCCGATATATGAGAGTTGTAGGAGACACTTGCAAGAAGGTTTTTTCATTGAAGAATAGCTTGGTCACACTTCCCAACGCTTACGTTTGATCGTTTAATGTTTAGCGCAACCTGAAAAATCACCCACCTCCTCGGCACATATGCACACCCCCGAGTTTGAGGGATCAGATCACCAAGTAGTCATCTTCCTTTACTTTGCCTTGGCTTGGATTTTCTGTATCACTTTTTTTCTCGGACGATCCCTATGGCTCCTAAACCTCTGGAAACAATTCGCATATGATAGATAAGGTATATGTTTAATAAAAAAACGTGAATTAAAAATGAAAATAATTTTAATGAGATAAGAAATTTCTTTTTTAAAATTCTTTTTATATTTTTTAAAATAAAAAGGTCATCAAATTGGTGCAAGAAATATACTTGTGTTGAACTCAAGGTTTCAAATTTTGTGTAATTATATATCTACACATGGATTTTGATGATAACAAATGGATTCAAAGAATAAAAGAATCTCAAGTTCAAATTGTCTACACAATGGAATCCAGCACATCAAAAAACCAAGTATGGGCAAGAAGGGAACAAGTTCATATTAAAGTCATAGAGTAATGTTGTAAATCTCTTAAAAATTTGAAATTAAGATTTAGGCTCAAAATTAATATTTTATCATAAAGCATTAAAATACATTTTCCACATGTGCATGAATATTTTGAAAATTAAATTTGAAAATTTTGAAAGATGATTGATTGTCATCTTTCACATATGCATTATATGATTAAATGTTTGAACTTTAAAAATATTAAAAATGATTGATTGGCATCTTTCACATGTACATGTTTTATTTGAATATTTTCAAAAGTGATTTATATTTTTTTTATTTATGCAAAAGGTAGATGTTTTTGTTTGAAATTTTTGAAAAGTAAAGTGTGCTCCTTTTGTCATATGCAAAAAGTAAAAAAATTAGGTTTGAATTTTTTGAAAAGTGAATGATGTTGTCTTTGACATGTAAATCTTTTTAAATTTGAATATGAAGTCTCATATGCCTATAAATAAATCATTTGAAAACTTCACATTCATAACACTAAGAGCATACAATATTCATTTGAAGTTTTCATTATCTTTTCTCTAAATATTGAGCCTTAATCCATATTCATTTTGAGAGAAATATAGTTTGCGCTGTATTGTTCTTATTTCACTCATTGAGGAGTGTTTTCTGATAATTTACCCACTATTAGCTCTTGTATCAGTAAAAGAGTGTTTATAACCCTTGTACGTGTAGAAAGTGTTCTACACATAAAGTAATTGAATCACCACGAGTAAGGTGACTGCAAGTGTAAAGGGTGTTCTACACAGATCCTTTGTAGCGGTGTTGTTCAAATGTGTAATAGGTTTCTATCTCTACTTGAAGGAGGTTGAATAGTGAATTTGGGGATCCTCAAGGGATAAGTTGAGGCGAGGACATAGGCAGTGGAGTCGAACCTCGTTAACATGCTGAGTTTGTTTCTCTCTTACCCTTACTCTTTATATTTATTGCTGTTTTGTATTTTGTTTATATTTTATATTGTATATTTGATTTATAATTGTTATTTTTTTAAATACAACTCAATTCACCCCCCTCTTGTATTAGTCATCTGGGTAACATTTGGTATCAGAGTAAGGATCTTGTTATAAGGTTAACTATCTTTTGATTTAAGATCTTATGGCTAACATTGCAGTTTCATTTGGTAAAGGTCAATCTAACAGTCGGCCTCCACTCTTTTGTGGAGACAATTACTCATTCTAAAAAGTTAGAATGAGAATATTCCTTTAGGTTCAAGGTCGAGAAATCTGGAAATGTATTGTAAATGGATCTTATATTCCAACAAAAGTAGTTGATAGAGTAAAGGTAAAAAAAGAAGAAGAAAAGTTTGATCGTGAAGACGATAGACTTTATACTTTGAATTTAACTACTATGAATTTATTATATAATGCTTTCAATGGAAATGAATTTAATAGAATAATGACTTATGCTACAGGAAAAAATTTTTGGATAACTTGAAAGTTACTTATGAAGGAACTTCGCAAGTCAAAGAATCAAAAATTTATCTTCTTACTTATGAATTTGAAATGTTTAAGATGAATGATGATAAATCTATTTTTAGTATGCATACTCATTTTACTAACATCATAAACAAATTGAAAGTTTTTGGTAAAGTTTATTCTAAAGTGGAGATAGTAAGAAAAATTCTCAACTCTCTACCAAAACACTAGGAATAAAAAATGACAACAATTCTTGAAATTAGAGACCTCAAGAAGGTCAAAGTGAATGAATTAATCGGGTCACTTATCACCCATGAGTACATATTAAAAATAGGAGAAGAAGAAGGAAGGTCAAAGAAGAGCTTGGCACTTAAAACTGTTTCTCATGAAAGTGAAAGTAATGAAGATGAGGAAAATGACAACAAATATAAAGAAGTTGCGATGATAACAAGAAGAATTCAGAGGTTCTTAAAGAAAAATAAAACTCTTCTGAGGAAATCCTTCAAAAAGTTTTTCAATAAAGATTCAGGTAAAAATGACACTTTAATTTGTTATAAATACAATAAGTTTGGTCATATCAAGCCAGATTGTCCTCTACTAAAGAAAGATCGAAACAAGGGTAAAAAAGCAATGAAAGCTACATGGAAGGATGATTCAAATAGTTCAGATAGTGATGCAAGCAATCGAGAATCAGCAAATCTTTATCTTATGGCTAAAGATGACATTGAGGTAACAAATCTTGATAATATTGAAGATCCTTCATATGAAGAATTGAAAAATATTTTAGAAGATGTATATGAGGAACTTGAAAAATTGGGTATCGAGTATACTGCTTTGAAAAAGAAAAATTTTTCTTTAACAAACGAAATTGATATTTTAAGAAAAGTGGGTATCGTTTTGAAAGATGAAAATCTTAAGTTGAAGAAAAAGAAAACTGATTTAGAAAATATTGTTAAAAACTTTACGAATGGAAAAAGAAAATTTGAAAAACTTCTTGGTAGTCAAATATGTGTTTTTGACGAGGCAGGTTTAGGATATATGCCAAAACAAAAATACAAATCTTATAAAAACTTTTTTGATAATCTTTTTACATCAAAATCTAATATTCAAAATTCTTTTCATAAAAATAATTTTGTCAAAAAAAGATACTATTATAATCACTCAAATTCTTCATATAAGCTACATGCTATTTGCAATTTTTGTAATAGAAATGATTATAATTATCATGTTTGTCCTATTAGAGGAAAGCATACAATGACTATTAGGCCCATATGGGTACCGAAAAATCTTATTTATTCTAATACTAATAAATAAAGGACCTAAAGAACTTGAGTACCAAGAAAAATCATTTTAATTATTTTTATAAATATGCATGAAGTCCTTCAAAAGCAAAAACAAATGGTTTTTAGATAAATGGATATTCAAGACACATGATGGGAGACAAGACTAAATTATTTGATCTTAGATCTAAAGAAGAAGGATACGTGACATTTGGAGACAACTCGAAATGGAAGATCGTGGGAATATGTAAAATTGGTGATTAATCTTCTCTCATAATTGAAGATGTTATACTTGTTGAAGGTCTAAAACATAATCTTTTGAGGATAAGTCAATTATGTGATAAAAGATTTACAGTTACTTTCAAAATTAATAAGTTCATTATGTTGAATGATCATAATAGTAATATTTGTTTTATTGTTTTTAAAAGTAACTATATTTATACAATCAATTTTGAATAAATTACCTCACAAGATGCTATTTGTTTTTCAGCTTAAAATGAAACTAGTTGGCTATAGCATAGAAGACTAGGTCATGCCAACATGGAACTTATTTCCAAACTTTCAAAAAATGATCTTGTAAGAGGTTTACTAAAGGTAAATTTTCTTAAAGGGCAAACTTTGTGATGCATGCCAATTTGGTAAACAAATAAAAACTTTTTTCAAAACCAAGAAACATATTTTCACTACTAGACCACTACAACTGATACACATGGATCTTTTTGGATCAAATAGAGTGTCCAGTCTAGGAGGAAAATATTATGTATTTGTTATTGTTGATGATTTTTCTAGATATACTTGGGTCATCTTTTTTGCTCATAAAAATGAGCCACATAATGCATTTACCAAATTATGCAAGAGAATTTAAAATGAAAATGACTATAC
Source organism: Carya illinoinensis (assembly GCF_018687715.1). Classification (NCBI taxonomy): domain Eukaryota; kingdom Viridiplantae; phylum Streptophyta; class Magnoliopsida; order Fagales; family Juglandaceae; genus Carya; species Carya illinoinensis. The sequence goes on from NC_056761.1 coordinate 10,261,826, forward strand.
TATTTCATCCGAAGTGATAGGAGAAAAGAGTTTGTTAATAAAAATGTTGAAACATTTTGTGATGAAAATGATTTTGTACATAATTTTTCTGCCCTTCGAATTTCTCAACAAAATGTGGTAGTAAAAAGGAAAAATAGATCTCTTCAAGAGATGGCAAGAACAATACTCAATGAGAATAACTTGCCTAATTATTTTTGGACTGAAGCGTTAAGTACTGCATATTATGTTATAAATAGAGTTATGTTAAGATCTAACTTAGATAAAACCCTTATGAGTTTTGGAATGAGAAAAAATTCAACATTGGTTACTTTCATGTATTTTGATGCAAATGTTTTATTTTGAATGATAGGGATAATTTAGGCAAGTTTGATTCAAAATCTGATGAAGATATCTTTTTTAGGTATTCTACTAATAGTAAAACTTATAAAGTATTCAATAAAAAGACTTTGACTGTACAAAAATCTATATATGTAGTATTTGATGAATCTAATTCTCCATTCTCCAATAAATCCATTAATGAAGAAACAAGAGGTATAAATAACACGAAAAGTCTTAATTTCAACAAAGAGAACACAATAGAAGAAGTTCAACATAGAAACATCAGGAAAGATTATCAAATTTAATATAAGATGCAACCAACCAGTGGAAATTTGTGAAAGAAATGGAACAAATTCTGGGAGAACTTTCACGAAGTGTAAGCATTCAATCATCTCTTAGAAATATTTGCAATCATACTACTTTTCTATCTCAGATTGAACCCAAAAATATTGATGAATCACTCCTTGATAAATCTTGAATTCTAATTATGTAAGAAGAGTTGAATTAATTTAAAAGCAATGATATTTGGACACTTGTTCCTAAACTAAAAAATTATACTATTATTGGAATAAAATGGATTTTTAGAAACAAGAAATATGAGTCCGGAATTATTACTAGAAATAAGACTCGACTTGTAGCCTAAGGTTTCAATCAAAAAGAAGAAATCGATTATGATGAGACATATGCACCAGTCGCAAGATTAGAAACTATTCGAATGCTATTTGCATATGCTTGTTATAAAAATTTCAAATTTTTTCAAATAGATGTTAAAAGTGCTTTCTTAAATGGTTTTATAAATGAAGAGTTATATGTTGAGCAACCTCTAGGTTTTGAAAATTATATTTCTTCAAATCATATTTTCAAATTCATAAAAGCACTATATGGACTTAAACAAGCTTTTAAAGTTTGGTACGAGAGACTCAATAGTTTCTTGATTGAAAAAAATTTTTCAAGAGGAAAAATTGACACAACTCTTTTTATTAAATATGAAAATGATGATATTCTTTTTATTCAGATTTATGTTAATAATATAATATTCAGTGCTACTAATAAAAATATGTGCTAAGTTTTTACTAAGACTATGCAGAAAGAATTTGAAATAAGCATGATGAGAGAACTTACATTCTTTCTCAGATTGCAAATTAAGCAAGCAAAAAGTAGGACATTCATATATGAAGAAATTACTGAAAAAATTTGGAATGGAAGGTGCTAAAGAAATTGGAATACCAATGAACCTATCCACTAAACTTGATAAAGATGAAACCGGTAAGTTAATTGACTCGAAGGTATATCAATGTATGATTGGTAACTTATTATATTTGATAACCAGTAGACCAGATATTATGTTTAGTGTGTGTTTATGTGCACGCTTTCAATAATCTCTAAAAGAATCTCATTTAATTGCAGTTAAGCGCATTCTTAGATATCTTAGTGGTACAATTAACCTAGGGTTATGGTACCCTAAGCACACATCTTTCGATCTAATCAGTTACAAAGATGCAGATTATGCTGGTTGTAAAATAGATCGAAAATGAACTAATGAAGCATGTCATTTCTTAGGTCATGTTCTAGTTTCCTGATTTAGTAAAAAATAAAATTATGTTGCACTATCTACTACTGAGACAGAATATATTACTGCGGGTAGTTATTGTGCTCAAATTCTTTACATGAAGCAACAACTTGAAGATTTTAAACTCATGTATAATCACATTCCAATCAAATGTGATAATACAAGTGTTATAAATTTTTCAAAAAATCCAATACAACATTCTAGAACTAAGCATATTGAAATCAGATATCATTTTCTTCGAGATCATGTGCAGAAAGGAGATATAATACTAGAGTTCATAAACACGCACGATCAGTTAGTAAATATTTTCACAAAATCCTTATCAGAAGATAGATTATGTATGATTAGAAGAGAAATATATATGATGCATGCTATGAATATATCTTAAAAAATAGACCAGAGTCAATAAATATAGAGAGATCTTTTTTAAATACTTTTACATAAATTTAAGATTTTTCGCCTCATGTTTGAAACGTTCATTCTCTTCATACAATATCATGTTCTCTCTATCCATGGAAACTGGCAAGCGGAATGAAGAATCTAATAGAGATTTCAACAATTTATTCTTCTACCGAATGATTCATTCTCTTGTGTGAGACTCTTGAATAATTCGTTGAGGTACAATAATTTGTTCTTTAAGCTTTTCAACCTCATGGTTTCTGACTTGTAGCCGCTGGAAAAAAGTAACTATAGAGGAGGAACAGCGAGTCCCGAGACTCACCAAGTCGTAGATAGCATCGAAATCTGACTTATTAGCTAAATTATTATTTTCTTACTGCAACAAGGCACCAATGGCAGCTGCAGAAATGATAGAAGATTGAGGTGTAGAATACTTCATGGATAAATCCAAAGGAATGTTAGAAGAATGAGCCATTGAGAAAATAATTGAAAGTTTAAAACGAGAATATTGAAGGAATGCAAATGAGTTATAGAGATGAAAAGAAAATTTAATGCAGATTGGATGAACTTTAAAACTGATTTTATAGAGATAGCATAACGAACAAGACAAGCTATCATCTAAGTCAATGAACAATGTGATTTCTTTTTGGTATCCAATGGATGAAAATGATCTTTTTTTTTTCAATAACATCAGGCGATTTTTAAAATCTCCAACCACATTTGTCGGGTTACGGGTGGCTCCAATTTTTAACTATCTACAGCGTTTACTAACACATCATTTTCTTCAGCCTATTTACTTACTGCAGATTATTTTTAATGATGCCAAAAGGAAGATAAGTTTTATTAAAAAATTAACATTGTTTGAATTGCTAAACTTGTTATATATGATTGGAATTATATTTATACTTTTGCTTGAAAAACTAACGCATATTTTCAGGAGGAGCTTAAGTATTAATATAGGCTTCTAGTTCTATCAAGTATTTGTCATCATCAAAAAGGGGGAGATTTTTGAACCCAAGATTTCAAGTTTTGTGTAATTATATATCTACACATGGATTTTAATGATAACAAATGAATTCAAATAATAAAGGAATCTCAAGTTCAAATTGTCTACACAATAGAGTCAAGCACATCAAAGAACCAAACATGAGCAAGAAAGGAATAAATTCACATTAAAGTCATAGAGTAATATTATAAATTTCTTAAAAATTTGAAATTAGGATTAAATTTCAAAATTAATATTTTATCATAAAGCATTAAAATATATTTTTCACATGTGCATGAATATTTTGAAAATTAAATTTAAAAATTTTGAAAGATGATTGATTGTCATCTTTCACATGTACATTACATGATTAAAGGTTTGAATTTTGAAAATATTAAAGATGATTGATTGTTATCTTTCACATGTACATGTTTTATTTGAATATTTTCAAAAGTGATTGATGCTTTTTTGACTTATGTAAAAGGTATATGTTTTTGTTTGAAATATTTGAAAAGTAAAGTGTGTTTCTTTTGTCATATGCAAAAAGTAAAAAGATTATATTTGAAATTTTTGAAAAGTAAAGTGTGCTCCTTTTGTCATATGCAAAAAGTAAAAAAATTAGGTTTGAATTTTTTAAAAAGTGAATGATGTTGTCTTTGACATGTGAATCTTTTTAAATTTGAATATGAAGTCGCATATGCTTATAAATAAATCATTTGAAAACTTCACATTCACAATACCAAGAGTATACAACATTTATTCAAAGTTTTCATTCTCTTTTCTCTAAGTATTAAACCTTAATCCTTGTTCATTTTGAGAAAGATATAGTTTGCGATATATTGTTCTTATTTCAATCATTGAGGAGTGTTTTCTGATAACCTACCCACTATCAGCTATTGTATTAGTAAAAGGATGTGTATAACCCTTGTACATATAGAAAGTATTCTACACAGGAAATAGTTGAATCATCACGAATAAGTTGATTGCAAGTGTAGAGAGTATTTTATACGGATCCTTTGTAGCGGTGTTGTTTAAAGGTATAACAAGTTTCTGTCTCTACCTGAAGGAGGTTAAATAGTGAATTTAGAGATTCTCAAAAGATAGGTTGAGGCGAAGATATAGACAATAAGACTAAACCTCGTTAATATATTGAATTTGTTTTAATCTTACTCTTATTCTTTATATTTATTACTATTTCGTATTTTATTTATATTTTATATTATATATTTAATTTATAATTATTATTTTTTTAAATATAACTCAATTTATTCCCCTTTTATATTAATCATCTGGACAAAGAACTTAACAAAACTCAAGTTTGAGTGATAAGATCACCAAGTACTCCTCTTCCTTTACTTTGGCTTGGCTTGAATTTTCTGTATCACTTTCTTTCTCCGACGATCCCTATGGCTCCTGTCCCTGTGGCATCCTCGGAGTCCATTAAACCTCGAGGTTCTTTTTTCTTTGTTAATTATATTTTTTTTTTACTGCCTTTTGATCCCTGTTCGTTCGACAACTCTGTTATTAGTTTCAGTTAGTTTGTTAGTTTAGTTGCACAGCTTTTTGTTAATTAGATTTAGCTCTTGTATGGATAGAGTTCGGTTGGTGTACAGATTCTACAGAATACCGGATTTTCTTTTGCTTCATTGTCATTCTCTGCATTTCCTTCTTCTCTTTTAAATCATTCCATCTCTTAACATGTTCCACCATTTAATTTTACAAGTTTGATAGGAGTATTGGTTTCGGCTTTCCTTCTTACTAATCTCGATTAAATATTGCCATAATTCCTCTGATTTCTACGTTCAATTGCTTGGAATTAAGCTATTATTAGCATGCTTATATGCCCAACCGTAGCATAATCGAAAATTCCAATTTTCACTGGCTATTTTAGTCTACGTCAAGGCTTACAAATTGGCCTTTGGGTAATTCTTAGTCTATGTCAACTCAACCAAAAGTGTTTCCGTGCAGATGTTTGTATTGTTGGTGTTGCACGTACGCCGATGGGTGGGTTACTTGGTACCTTGTCATCATTGTCAGCTACCAAGCTTGGCTCTATAGCTATTGAATGTAATCACTGCTACTTATTTCTCTTTAATTTGTTTTCTTTTGGTTGCTTCAACTATGTTACTATTCAGTATTGTGTTCCTTAAAACGATTGTGTGTGTGTGTGTTTTCATTTTGATTTTAATGTATTAATTTGGATAGAACTCTAAAGAGGGCAAATGTCGATCCTTCAACTGTGGAAGAGGTTTTCTTCGGGAGTGTCCTAAGTGCCAATTTAGAGCAAGCTCCTGCTAGGCAGGCTGCTTTGGGTGCAGGTATACCTCATTCTGTGATCTGCACCACTATTAACAAAGTTTGTTCATCTGGGATGAAAGGTGCGCTCTTTATTGAATTGAAAATTATACTTCACTTTTAGTTTAGAAAAAAATGATTGTAGAAATGGGATTGAGTATGGCATATTCTTTTAATCTTCTTTGTCCCAGCAAAAATGCTTGCTGCACAATCTATTCAGTTTGGTCTGAATAACGTCATCGTGGCTGGTGGAATGGAAAGCATGTCTAATGCACCTAAGTACCTAGCTGAAGCAAGGTTTGGCTATGTGGCATTAATTGTTTACTCATTAGTTTACTTCATGTTGCTTTTGTGCTTTTACGGATTGATGGACTTGGAAGTTGAAAGAAGTACATGTTTCGGCTAGGTAGATAAGATTTTATGGACTCCCTCTAGGATGTAGAAATTCTGTCTGTTCATTCTATAGGGCCATCGCTAATCAGGACAATAACCACTTCCCTTGTATGAACATTTGGAGCAGTAACGTGCCTTTAAATGCTGCCTTCTTGGTGTGGACAACAGCATTAGGGAAGATCCTAACCATGGGCAACCAATGGAAATGCCTAATCATAGTAATTGATTGGTGTTGTACGTGTAGGAAAAGTTTTGAAACTATGGACCACTTGCTACTTCATTGTGAGGTTGTTAGGACCCTGTGGGATATATTTGTGGTAGATCAGTCCTCTTCCAGCTAGAGAAGTCTTTATGGTATCCCCCAAACTGTAGCATTATGGAAGTTGGTCCCCATATGCCTTCTATGATGCATTTGGGGGAAAGAAACGACTAGAACTTAGAAGATAGTGAATGTTTGTCGAGGAACTTAGTAGATAATCAATACCGACATGCTTTTTCTCTAGGCAATTGCTCTAGATTTTAATGGGATTAAATGTTTATGATTTCCATGTATCTATTTCCTATAAGTGTTTTCTCATGTATACATCCAATGTACCTAAGCTATGCTTATTGATATTAATAAAATTTTTACTTTTTTTTTTATAAGTGATAATTCTGTTAATTTGAAGAAAAGACTAGGTGAAGCCCAACTGCATAGGACATATACCATTAATAAAATTTTTATTCAAAAAAAAGTAAGTGCTTGTGAAGCATAAGTGTTGGCATAGGGTCTTTCTTGTTAAAGCATCTAGATTATTGAAGGGTATGTCATCTTGGTTGTAAAATGATAATCTATATATTTTTTATATAAGTAAACTGGTAATTTATATAATTATAACATGGAGAAGTGAGGTTTGCTAAATGTGGGTAAGTGAGAGTCATTAATGGATGGGATGTCCATGACAATTTTAGTCTTACTTGGCCAGCCTTTTATACAAGGAGGAAACATCATGAAAGTTTCATTGTGAATCAAACAAGTTGATAATCTTTCTGCCTATTGTGGTGATTATGTAAAACATATTGTTGTTTACTTCTTTGACCATGGTTGCAGTTGTTTTACTACTTTTATGTGCTGATGATAAACTGATGGACTTGCTCAATGTTTAGTGCTGCCTTAGCTTTGTATACAAGTGTTCCTATTTTTCACCGATCAAAAAAAAAAAAAAAAAAAAGACAAAAAGTTGAGGGAAGTATCTTTGTGATCCATTCTGAGTCCATTTTATAAACAGAAAGGGATCTTGATTTGGACATGATACAATTGTTGATGGTATGCTGAAAGATGGACTTTGGGATGTTTACAATGACTTTGGGATGGCAGCTTGCGCAGAAATATGTGCTGATCATCATACTATAACGAGAAGAGCAGGTACTGTTCTGCAGTATTTGTCCACTTTATTACATGCAATAAGTTTATTTTTCAACATGTGATATCTTTTATTATGCTCTTGATACTTTTTTAAAATAAATTTACTAAGTTTATTTTAAGTACCAAATTTTGTCTTATAATCATTTTTTATAAATAATAAAAAAAAATTATCTAATAATTTAATGTTCAGTTCATTTTGTTTCTTTTTTTTTTTTTTTTTTTTTTTCCATGTATACTTTTCGACAAGTTTTGTTGGTATCTGATTCGTAAGTTACCACATAAAGTGAGTTTAGACATCTGTGTTGATAGATGGAATAAACTTTGAAGCATTTGACAAAAGAAAAAGAAAATCATGTTAAGTAAATTTTTACAATGCTGGTTTATGTTATAATTTTGTAAAATGTTTTTTCTTTGGTGTTAATTTTCCCATTATACGTTACGGATATTTCCTGTTTTCCTCAGTGACCTCCAATGTTTCGTTTGCATGATTGATTCATTATATTAACTTCTGCTAAATCTATTTTTTCTTGCAGGATAATTATGCTGTTAAGAGTTTTCAGCGGGGAATTTCTGCACAGAATGGAGGCCTCTTTGCATGGGAAATAGTTCCGGTGGGATTCCTAATCTTAACCAACCAGGAGAGCTTGTATTCTATGGCATCGAGTAAATATCACCTGATAATTCTGTGCAGGTTGAAATTTCTGGGGGAAGAGGGAAGCCTTCCACAATTGTTGACAAGGATAAAGGCTTAGGAAAGGTGAATACAATAATTAGACAAGGATTGGCTTATCAACTATATAATTCTTTGTCAGTTGACTGATAAAAAACTGATATAATTATTTGACGCATAGTATTTGAAGTTGAAGATATCTCTTCTCAATTGAGTACTTGATGTGTGATTGGGATACATTAGCTGAAGATGACTACCATTTTACCAAGTAGATTTCACCAATCAAGCTAATAGAGTAGGTTATTTGTCTTCATGTATCAATAACATTGGCATCATGTTATTTAAGGCACATCAGTTTCTTTTTTGATTGGATGTTGGTTTTAAACAAACCACTGCCTTGCCAGTTGCCCCGCTTGAAATGAGAAAAAAATTTCTGAAAGTGTTCCAAACCCCAGCATTTTCAAATAATTACCATTTTTCATATCGTTTATTTCTGTTAATGTTAAACATATTATTCTCCCTAAATTACCAGGTTTTTAAAACTTTTTCCCACAAATTACCAAAACTGATACACATCAATTATCTCCGGCTATCAGACAGCATCCTACATCAAGACCTGATTGTTAGAATGGTGAAAAATAGGCGACATGAAACATGTATTTAACCCTTCTATTTATTTCTGCAAAAAAAAAAAAAAAAAAACCTTCTATTTATTATGTCGTTTTTACCATGAATGCACGAGCTGTTCTCAAACAAAAGAGAAATAGACAATTGGAGTGAATTTGATCTTTGATTAATACATTGTAGTTATGTTATATTGGACTTTAACTCTACTTTTGTACTCCTATAGCCAAAATTTTGGAGCTCTTAATGTCACGTCCTTGTCTTATATTTACTCTTTCCTTTCCACTTTTACTTCTGAAATGTTGAGTTTCCTTCAATCTGTCTCTACCCCTTCCCCCCTTATACTATCATTTTAGTTTGATGCTGCTAAACTGAGGAAACTCAGGCCAAGTTTCATGGAAGATGGGGGTTCTGTTACTGCTGGCAACACTTCTAGCATAAGGTCTCTCTCTCTCTCCCTCCCCAAGATAGATGTGTTGTATAATCTTGTTCCTTCCTTGTATTGGTAGTGAAGTGAATTCCTTCTGATTCACTCTGGTTTGGGTCTGTCATCATGGATAGTGATGGTGCAGCAGTATTAGTGCTAGTAGGTGGAGAGAAGGCACTTCAACTAGGTTTGAAGGTGATTGCAAAGATCAAAGGATCTGCTGATGCAGCTCAGTTATTATGAACATTAGTGTTCATATTTGGTTTGATTAATGAAACTCATGTAAAATAGTTCCAAAAAGTAGAATCCATGCAGGCACCTGAATTATTCACAACTGCCCCGGCCCTTGCAATACCAAAAGCTATTTCAAATGCTGGTTTGGAAGCTTCTCAGATTTGTTACTATGAAATTAATGAAGCTTTTTCTGTAAGAATTCAGGCTTTCATTTTTTTCATCCCGCTAGTCAGCTGTTCATTGATCTTGAATTTGCTAGATATGTGCGCTTAAACTAATCCTTGCAGGTTGTGGCACTTGCCAATCAAAAGTTGCTTGGTCTTAATCCTGTGAGTCTTAGACTAACCCTTTTACTATTTTTTACTCATAGAACTCAGAAATTTAGTTGCTTTTAGATGTTTCATTCTCTTGCGCAGTCTCCAAGTATTATAAACTCAATCCTTATATAAATTTTTTGTCTTTATAATGAGTGCAGGAAAGGCTTAATGCACATGGTGGAGCTGTATCATTGGGACATCCTTTAGGATGCAGTGGAGCTCCTACCTTGGTCACGTTGTTAGGGGTAATAAATGATGTTATCTTTATATGTTAGTGAGATTACACTTTGCACCCAAAATTACCAATATTTTTGCAATATGCACCACAAACAACCAAAACTGTTAATTTGCACCCAAAACTGCCCAATTACGACAATTTGCACCTTGGTTAAGATTTGATCATTAAAACTGTGCCATATGTCCTGTTTTTCATTGATCATAATGCAGATATTAATAAATGGTGCAGATTACTAAAATTTAGTAGTTTAGGATGCAAATTGTCAGTTTTGGTTGCTTAAAGTGCAAATTGAAAAAACAGTGGCAATTTAGGGGTGCAAAATATATTTTTCACTTATTTTTTTTTTTATATGCGTTGTGTCATATGATTTGACAAAATATTTTTACTTCTCTCTCACTCCCCTCACATACTTTGTATATGGCTGTGAAGCGATTCTGTGCTTTTCTCCTGCTATAGAAACCATTTGAGAGATGAGGACTATGTTTGAGGAAATTGAGGAGGGCATCAAATAGTTCATTTCTTCATATATTTGTTCGCATTTCAGAGAATATTTAAAAAGGAAAATTTTGTTGTAGGTGTTGAGACACAAGAATGGGAAATATGGGGTTGCTGGCATCTGCAATGGGGGAGGAGGGGCATCTGCCCTGGTTCTTGAGCTCATGTAAGCCATTTACATTTGTTGAGGCATATGCTCAGTTTAATACTTGAGAATTTCTAGCCTTTTATGATACTAGGAAGTACGAGGGTTTGAAAGGTCCCTTCTGAATAGTAAATAAAGTTCATGATTAACATCGGAAAAACTCAATGGGAGTGTGCTCCAGCTGCATCAAAATTTTTGTCATTACATGTAGTGCATGATATAGGGATACACCTATTCCCAATTTCCCAGTTGGGATCTGGACTAATTATTTCAAGAACTCATTTTCCTACTCAATAATTACTTGTTGCCATTTTGACCTGATATTCTTATTACCACCTTCATTTGTAAATTGTAATAATTCCTATTATCTAAATTCTTATCAGTTAAGGTTGTAGAGTAGTCTTCTCTGTCATTACTAATATTTGATCAGATAGCTTAATTATGAACCATAAAGAATAAGAAGAAAATAAAAACTCACAAAGTTGATTCTCTTAATTTTCTTGAAAAACCCATTGCACCATTGCCATGATATTATTGTTTCATCGTTACTATTAGAAATATCAAAGACAAAAAAATATTATTTCGATCTCTCTTCCCATTATTTAAAAGTTCTAGTAAGTCATGGAAGAATTTTACATCTTGCAGGCCAGTTGCTCAGGTGGGACTTTCGAAGTTGTGATGTTTATTTCCCCTCTCTTATTGGCATACTTTAGTACAGTTTTGTTCTTTTTCTATTTCAAGATTTCTTCTCAAATAATGAAGTTAAAAATTGTTGAATTAGATCCGCCTAATAAATATGCATTATGTCGTTTCATCACTTTGTCATCTTTAATTCTATTCTATTTTTGGTTCAAAACTTTCTTCATTTTGGGTGAATTCATATATTCAGAATTATTGTGTTTCATTAATTTATTAGTGTGTTTAAATAAGGTGTATTCAGCCTACAACCTGATATCTTTTGTGGCATTTAAGAGTGTCAATGGATGCTTTGCATGTTAGAATTCTCATGTCATACAATTTATTAAAACTGGTAATAGGCTAGACGAGTCAGCATCATTGGCAATTAGAGAAGTAAAAATGTTTCCAAAGCGTAGCTTGTTACAAAATAAAATAGGAATTTCTATGAAATTGCTTTCACTTGAAATGTCATACAATTTATTAAAACTGGTAATCGGCTGAAGTTTTGCTTGGCATCAAGATAGAACTTAACACAGGGCTAATGCACAAGCCAATAGTGCGAACATAACTGCCTGTGTTGTTACTGAGCTTGGCATCCTGCCACTGTCTTTCCTGAGGAAAAGACCTTGGTAAACAGGCAGGTTGATTAGAATCAGGAGAGCACATAGAAGAATTTGCAATGAAAATGGGTCTGAAACCCAAGTTTTCATATCCATAATCAACCTCTTCAATCCTCCAATGAAACAGAATGCATTTAGCAGCGCAAGCGTAGCTAAAATGGTAAACATTGGGGAAGAAGTGCCAAACTCCATGACCTCCTGCTCATATCTCTGCAACACGTCATCTTCAGCCACCTTTGCCGTGATGGCAAAGGCTGACTTTGTATGTCCTAGTAGTTTTAGGATACTGTCAAAGAAGCCAAAGAAGTAGGAACTAGTTCTTTTGAATAGCCACATCCTTTGATCATTCCACCATCCTTGGAATGTGCCCCCACACCAAACAAATTCTCCCAGACTGTATGCCCGGTGGACAAAGATGACTAGTGCAAATGGTAGCACCCATGGGTTTGAAACCTGTTAGTGCAAGATGATTCTATTCTTAGAACACAGATTAGCAATAGCCATAGACAAGTTTGATTCAAACAAGGGAAGTTCCGTACCTCTGGAAACAAGGAGATACCTCTAAGCATGAACAGCGATGGCACTGTAACATAGTACAGCGTAGGCAAGCAGTTTGCAGCCCATAGCAGATAGAGAGAGTACGAAAGTTGAAGTTTAAGGGGAATCTTTTTATACCCATGGACAAAGGGACAGTACCTTGAGACAAAGATCTGAAAATCACCTCCACTCCATCTTTTATGCTGTACAAGTGACTGCAGTAAGGTTGTTGGAGCTAGTCCGAGGAAGCCCTTCTTTTCTGGATTGAAATATATGGATCTCCAACCTCGACATTGTATAGCTAATCCAGTAATGACATCTTCGACTGGATAGCCATACTTCAGACCCTTCTGCAAATCAGAATGTATATCATGAACAGGTTCATAAGAAGTTTAGAGGAGAGAGAGAGAGAGAGAGAGAGAGAGAGACCTCCTTTCCCCACTGAGTATTATTTTCACAAGTGCAGCTGGCAAGGACTTTGCATGCGTTTTCCAGCGAACTGGTACTCTCTTCTACCTTTATCTTGTTCCATCTTTCCCAATCTGTCTTGCGTTCCTTGCTATACTTCTGTCCACAGAGACTCTCTCTTCTGTGAAAGCACCCAGTACCAATATAGCAAGGCCCCCCATCCCCATCAAATCCTGGAAACTCGACCTTTATCACCATTCATACACCGAATGTAAAATCAGCCGAATTGTTCTCCAATCAGGTATAGGTTTAATTGATTCAATAGTTTGAAATCACTGTAAGTTGGTGGTTGATAGTACGTACCATTCTCCCTATGTTCAAGCTACTACTGTAAGCATCATTCTTCGTAAGATTCTCAAAAGTCTGTGGAAACTGTACAAATCCAACTTCATCACCTCTTTCTTCATCCATAAAAAAACACACAGCATCCCTCACTGACTCCGAATTGCTTGAATACATGTCGCAGTCCACATTAAGAATTATCGGAGAATTGCTTATCCTTTTTGACACCCTTATCTATTTCTCAGTTACAATGGCCATAAAATATACCAAAAACTGTTATTGCATGAATCACAAAGTTCTGGGGGATTAGGAAGAAATTGAACTGATCAGCCATAGCTTGAAGAAGCATTCTGCATGATGTGTATATGGAAGTTAGGCGTACCAGTGCATTCATGGCTCCTGCTTTGAAATTGTGGTGGTGCTGGGGTCTTTTTTCACGTGCTAAGTACACCAGAGTAGGCAAAGGTTGTCCTTCGATGTCCACAGCCTTAGGGTCTTTCCCATCAAGAAGTACCTATTAATTATTTAGTAAGCGGAAGAGGAGTTGACTGAATTTTATGCAAATATATATCCATTTCACGATCACACATGACTACTTAGAATGCAGAAATTAAAATACTTGAAGAATGGTTTGATGATCGCGTTGGCTTGCAACCAGGTTCCACTCTCTGAATCCCCTATGTTCTTTGCGTATTTCTTCTGAAATTCGACCCAGCTTTGTGGTGGTTTCAATCCGTTGCTTCATGTCTTCATATGATTTCTGTGTACCAAAAAAAACCAAAAATGAAAGAAAAATTTGGAAGATGCTTTTCAGCTGATTTTCAGCCTGAAAATATGAAGGAATTATATGTCACTACAAGAAAAATGAGTACTTATAATGAGTTATTTCAATGGAAATGAATATTTGCAGCGAGAGTAAACTCAAATTGGTAGGAAATGATCATTTTCATAGTATATAACTGATTACAAATTAGCCTCTTTCTTGTAGTGTATAGCTTGACAGGGATATTAACTCAGAGTAATGCTACTCATCATTTCAATTATCATCATTTTTTCATAATGTGATATTAGATAATTGAACCTATTATCTAATGCTATATCATGAAATGATCTCATGATCGAAGGATGGATGATGAATAGACTTTTTTCATTCTTAACCAAATTTATTGAAAGAAAAACACTTCCGTATATAACTAGTTGAGTTTTAAACTATAATAGTCTTGTGAAGTCTTATACAACAATAAGTTGAACCTTTTAAAAAAAAAAAGTTCCAACGTTAGTATTCTTATTTTCAATATTTTAAATTGAGCAACTAATTGATCTTCAAACGCCCCATGAATAATGAAATCGTACTTCTTGATGTGTTATACTTTCACTTTTATATGTCTGCTATTTAAATAGAAAATTATTTAAAAAATGTCATATCGATATATATGACTGAAAATAATAAAATATAAAAATATAGAATATTTTTTCTCTAAAATAAAATAGATAGTTTAGAGATGGTATAATTAATTAAGCCTTTCATCTCATCTCATATCATCTAATTATTATAATTTTTTTAAACTAAATTATAAAATGTAATAAATGATTTTATTTTTTTAAATTTAAAAATAAAAATTATATTATAATAATATTTTATTCAATTTTCATATCATTATATCTGTATAACTAAGCGAAGCCTAAGACATCCATTAACTTATTTTAAAAATCTATCAAACGTCAGAGGTGGAGGTTGGGGGTGGTCCATTTCTTTTTTAAAGGAAGTAGAAAGTTTTAATTGTGTGTTAGTATATTAATTTTACTTATAATGATGAAAATGGTGATGTGAGAACTGGTTATTGGAGTTAATAAATCCCAATTATCTAGAAAAATGCTGCTCTTACTGGCGAGATCCCTGTCATCCCAATTTTTTTAAATAAAAAAATATTTTAAAAAATATAGGGGAAAGAAAGGAAATAAAGAAAAAAAAAAAAAAAAAAAAACACTGACGGGATCCCCTATCTGGATCTCATCATGTGTGGCTGTAGAGACCCCCCAATCAATTATATATGTTCATGACGATCCCCAATCCCATGCTGTCCACATAAACTGTGACAGCCTCTGGCCTCTGCAAACCAAAAAAAGAGACAAATACAGGCTATTCGGCCCTCCTTTCTCTGCAGAAGCATCTTTTAATGGGATTCCGCATATCAAAGTAATTCTACTAAAAGCCAAGAGCTAATTCAAACTTATCCTACGATGCAAGACTTATTCTACTAAGAGCCAAGAGCTAATAAAGGCTATTCAGCCCACCTTTACTCATTTCTTCAAATAAATTTGATATCATTTCATGCAAGACTGATTCTACGATGACCGGAAAAAATAATATAAATAATTTACCTTGACCGAAGACCAGACGTCTTTGGCCATGACGGGATCATCCTCCTGTAGTACTGGCGGCTTAGCGCTGCGGAAATATGCATCCGGAGATCTTGGTTCAACTTTGAACTTCTTGCAAAACGGAAGCCAAATCTTTGAGAAACGCGAGGCCTCTAGCATGGCGTAAAACGTCAAGTCCGAGCCACCATCGTCTGAGAGATAAACGTTTAGCTTTTCCGGTGGATAGTCAAAAGCCATGACTGACAGCACTGTGTTAATCACCATGACTGGTGGTTCTATCGTGGGGTCTGTGGTGCACACGAATATGTCTATTCCCGGCAAACAACTCTCGTATCTGTTTGTTCCACGTACGATTATTTATATATGTACAGTACTTAGTATACATAAACCTAGCTAGTTGGCAGTACATGGCATATATGTCTCCAATTAATGGAGATGTTGAAGACAGCGACACAGTCACACACAGAGAGAGAGAGAGAGAGAGAGAGAGAGAGGAGAACCTGAGAGACAGCCGGTCTTTGAAAGTATAACGGTAGATGGGGTTTCCTCGGATAACGGCGGTGAGAAACCAGTAAAAGCAAAACCATATCTCTGATACAAACAATCCCACCCAAGCCCATCTTCTTCCTGCTTCTTCTGATCTTGCTGGTATATACCTCAGTCTATATATAAAGATGAAGAATATACACACCAAGATTAAAAGTGCATAGAGTTGAAAATGGATCCGTGTTTTTGGCGTCTTTGTTTCAAAAAGAGGAAGATGACGATGATCAGTATTTCCCATCTCTCTCTCGCTCACATGTTGCTTGGAGTAAGCGTACTAAGCGGCTTTATAGTGCTTCTGATTAATAATTTCTTAAAGTTAATGCTAATTACAAGTTTTAATAGATAAATTTCGTATAAATTATTTATAAAAAAGTGGGTTCTAAAAAAAAAAAAAAAAAAATTATACACTTTTATCTATTTTTTTTATAAAGACATGTACAAAGTTGTCTATTTGAAACTTGTTCAATGGGTGTACTGTGACTTAACCATTTATCCAAAAGCCTCTGTATTGCTAGATATTAATTTAGTTAAATCTCTAACATCTAGGATCATAGCATTCCATCATGCTTCTGAATCTAATGTCCACGACGGCCCACTCTATCAACACTGACCTGATGGTAGCCATTTTCCTTTTTGCTGCTTCATTCATCTATCAGTATTCAATGACCTAACACAATACCCATATATAGTACTAAAGTATTTTAATCCAGCTTATAGGTCACCCTCTTCGTGACTTGAACCCGTGACATGATCGCTACTCTAATATCAATTATTAAGAATCCAACATTAGGACTGTTGGATACTAATTTGGTTAAACCTCTAACCTTCATAATCATAACATGTACTTCATTGTCCTTTATGCTCAATAAAGACACTTTTCAACTATATTGGCCGGGTCTCCTCTATAAAATTAATTGGAAAAAGAAACAAAAAGATAAACCTAAGTTATGACTATGTCTACAAAATTCAATCTCCAGCTAGCTTTTCTTCTTTAAACAAACAAAAGATAGCCAATTGATCCTATTTTCTACTTCAGTAAGTACTCATTGACCACAATAATATGTAAAGTTGGCCTCCAGCTTTGACTGCAACTTGCAATTATTCTATCAAACCCTAGAAAAAGTTAAAAGTTGTAAATTAAATTACCAAGTTGGTTAGCCTTTTAAATCCCTTTTCATTTAAATTACCAAATTAATTTTTATATAACTTGATTTATTTTTTAAAAATAGTCTAAAGTATCATGATTTGTCTTTTGGATGCTAGGGATATAACCATGATAATTATGGGTCCCCATCCCTTCCATTTGAAGGAATAATCAATTTTCCACAAAGAATAATCTTCTGATCCAAATACTGGATTCGGCATTCTTAAATATATAGCCCCTTTTGAGAAAAACCCCAAAACAAAAAACAAAACAAAACTAGCCTCCACATCGATATATAGTAGAAAACAAAAAGAACATGGCACGAAACCCATAGGAATACTGATCATAGTCGAACCCATCACTGAATCGATATCACAACTAAACCCTAAAATGCAAAAATTCCTAATACACACATTGTTTACATACAAAACCCAACACTCATAATCAAACTGAATTAATTCACGAGTGAAGGTTTCGAGTGGCACTAGCTCACTGCTTGCAGGGGAATTAATTAGCAAACAAAACGGCATTTTTTCCCTTAGCAAAGACGACGTCGTTTTGTAACTAAAAACGATTTTATTTTTAAAATAAGACCCGGTTACATAACTGGCTTTATGCTCAAATAATCGCCTGAATTCATTCAAATTTTTGGTTCCAAACCGAATTGGATTCTTTTGGTTCCAAACCGAATTGGAAAAGAATCCGATCCGATTACAACCCTAAGCAATTACATTAAACTATTTAATGTCAAAATAATTAACTTTCACCATGCAATAATATCACATTAATGTGTGCCACATGTGAGCTACCAACCAAAGCATCTATCTGTCAAATCGAGTGATCTACTTATTTTATTATATTTTTTCTAATCGTGATTCAAGAGGCAGTACTAGATCAATTGAAAATTAAAGGTATTAAACTCAATCTAAAGCGCGTCAAAACAAACGACTATATTAATATGCATCTGAGATCATGAAGCCAGAAATATAATAATTAACAACCCGACATATATATAATCTTAAATAAGGCTTAAAAAATATTTTTTTAGCAATTGATTCTTTAAGTTATTATTTTTATATTATATAATCCAAATTAGCCCACGAATGTTCAAATATTTTTACTTAGCAAGTGAATCAAATCCAAGAAAACTCATACAATAAGAACGAATCTTATTCATATTCATATAAAAATCTAAAATACATATATAAAAAATCATGTTTCAATTCTTTTTTTATTTATATTTTCTTTTGACAAAACCCTTCGGGCGACCAATGCCCACGGATCTATGTATTATTCGTCTAGGAGTGCACAACCTTACAGTTGCAATTCCCAACCACAACTAGTGAGGCTAGCTATTTGTTGACATCAATAAATAACTAGCACCCCTTTTGAACAGTTATTTTTGCATATTTTATGTATACTTATGTCTATATATTTTTTTTTGTATATATTTCACTCATATGATTGGTTGCGTATTAAAAAAAATTAATACAGTCAATCACATCAATAAAATATACAAGGAGTATATAAAAGTGATTGTATATAACATTATTATATAATTAACAACCCCATTCTTAATTTGCCAAGAAAAATAAATACAGTTTTAGGATATTCAAGTCACTTATTCAATTAAAGATAATTTTTTCACATAGAGTTTCAGATTTGTCTTTTTCTTTTTTTTTTCCCCTCAACGCTTCTTTCCTTGACATTATGACCAAAATCGATCACTTGCATGCAATTTTCTTTTAGAGCTAGCCAGCCCGGCCTGAGAAAGAAAAATGTATGGTGGACATGTATTTACCCTTAAAAACCACCGCAAACCTCTCAGTCTTTCCCACTAAAAATAGGAGAATTAATTGTACAAAATCAAAAGGTCTCTACCAACAGCATTCTTGGTCTGTTCTTCTTTCCAACGGACGCTGACCATCAGCTTCAAGGCCGAGAGGTAATCTTAATATTAGTAAATTAGCTAATTAATACATAATTATGATCATTTTTTGTTTTGGAAATTCGATCTCAACTTGTTCCATGGTTTCTGTTTGAGTCATGACTCATTTTTCTGAAACCTTTTGCATTTTTGCTTCCTGAAATGTGTCAGGCCGGCTTTTGCTCATTGCAGTTCATGGCTGATTAAGATAATTGCATGTGTTCTGGTGATACCATCCTGCATTAAGGTACAGAGATTCACTTTTCTTTCAATGTCCTTTAGTTTATGAAGATATTAACAATGCTGCTGCTCCTTAATTTGGTTCATGTGAATGTTACACCTTATGTTTTACTGCAGAATTCGAAGGTCAATGCAACCTAGGATATTTTATTTGGTAAATGAAGGAATAGTATCATGAATCCATCTTTGATATGGGTTTTGAACAATTTCGTGACTCATGGTATAATGTTCTTTTGTTAGATTATTTACTTGCCTGTGATAATGATCGACATGACTCTCATCATTCATTAATTTATAGACTGTGATAACTTTTGTATGTGCAAAATGACTATCCATATTATATGCCTTCTTATACGACTAGTCGTGCACCCGCGTGATGTGTGATCGAATGGGTGATGGAGTTTCAGCTGACATAATTTTAAATTTTGTGTCATATATAATTAGATAGACAAATCTTTCTCAGTTCATGATTATATTGGAAACTCATTGACTTTGTAATGTAATTTGATATCTCAATCTTGTATGATGTTTAGCTAAATTGATTTTGCATTTGTTAAGCTTAAAAGGAAGAGATGGCCAAGATTCAAATAAAAGATGGCCAAAAGCAGCCTCCAAGTTCTGCTAGACCAGAAGTGGGAGAGATTGACACCAGGGCACCTTTCGAATCTGTCAAAGCTGCTGTGGGTCTATTTGGTGAAGTAGCAATCTGTAGGGAGCAACCTTTTGCCAAGAAGTCAAATCTTTCTTCAGGGGTACATACTATTAATTTTAGAGTAATGCTATATACAATCGTGGAGTGTGCAAGTGCCGCGCATCCGTTTTGATAATAGAGTAGGGTCCACTGATAAAAAATTTCATTTTTTTTTTTTCATGTGCGTTATGTATTTACTCACATTTTTCCAAATAGATTATGCAGGGCGCTTGTGCATTCTACGATTGCAAATATCATTTCTCTTAATTCTATTGCTGAAATTGCATAAACTGAGAAAGAACATGATCAAGACTATTTGTCGTCTTTACCTGTGATGCAAATATAGTGCATGCAGTACATAGCTTGTTCTTTGGATATGTAAAGAAAAAAATTTTAGCTTGTTCTTTGGATATGTAAAGAAAAAAGTTGATTTTAATGTTGCAATGCAAGAGTGACAATGGTGGTAAGGATGTGATCTTTTTCTTTCTCATTTCCCAGAGTGTTCTGGACAAGGAGACACAGCTGCTATTGGCCCAGAAAGAACTGAACAAGATAGAGGAACAGCTAGAGAGTTCAGAGACAGCAAAAACTCAGGCACTTTCGGAGCTTGAAAAGGCTAAGAAGACCCTGCAAGACTTAACCACCAAGCTCAAGACTGTAAGCGAGTCTAAGCAATCATTAAACGAAGCTGCAGAAACTGTGAAGAACCAAACCAAGAAACTCGAAAGAGAAAAATCAAGAAATGCCAACGGACTTGAAGCTTGGAAGCAAGAACTGGACCATGCCAGAAAGGAGTACCTGACCACCGTCACTGAACTTGATGCTGCAAAGCAAGAGCTCACCAAACTTCGGCAGGATTTTGATGCGGCCTTGGAAGTGAAATCGGCTGCATGCCAACAGGCAGCAGAAGCTCAGGGTTCAGCATCTATCAACACAGAAAAGGTTAGTGAACTTTCAGAGGAAATTGCAGCCATGCAATTATCAATTGAACAACTACAGCTTGCCACTCTACAAGTCCGCCAAGAAGAAGCAAAGATTGTGGCGGAAAGAGTTGCATGCCTACAACTGTACAAATCCAGAAAGGAAGAAGCAGAGAAAAAGATGCTCTCCATGAAAATAGAGGCTGATCCCGTATCTACTAGATATTTGAGGGCCAAGTATGCAGAAACAAGTGCTGACATTGAAGTCATGCAAAAGGAGATGAGGGCAGCTCATGCTTCTGAAATGAATGCTTCGAGAGCTGTAACCTTGGAGCTCAATGAAGCCACAAAGTCACTCCAGGAAGTAGCTGAAGAAGAAAGATCTCTTCGAAGCTTGGTGAGTTCCCTTAGTCTGGAACTGGAGGATGTGAAGAAGGAGCGAGCAGAATTGAAGAATGACATGGCAATGGAATCCTTTGTGGCTAAGCTGAATACTCTAGTACAGAATAATAAGGCAGAAGCTGAAAACGCTGAACGGGAAGCAGAGAAGATGAAGAGAAAGGCTATTGAGCTTAAGAGACAAGCTGAAGCCACTCGTATTGCATCAGAGGAAGCAAAGAGAAAACTAGAACTTGCCCTCAAAGAGGCTGAGGAAGCAAAAGCAGCAGAGCATAGAGCCCTTTACGAAATGAAGACCTTTTCTAAGAAACGGGATGGTCTTCCTTCTTTGAACTCCGAGACTGGTGCTGCCATCAGATTAACTTTGGAGGAGTTTGAGTCCTTTAGTAGGAAAGTCGAGGAGTCTCGAAATATGGCTAAAAGAAAAGAAGAAGATGCCATGGCTCTGTTAGGATCAATCAATGTGAGTATAAGTCAAGCAAATAGAAAGCTGGAGGCCAATATGAAGGCAATCCAGGAAATCAAGGATGTAACCGAGATTGCTCTAAAAAAGGCAGAGATGGTTGAGAGTGAACCCAAGAGGTGGAGACATGCAGAATCAAAGTGGCGATATGCAGAAACAAAGTGGCGACATGCAGAATCTAAGTGGAATTTGAAGCTCCGGCTATAATAAAGCATCCGGGAAGGCATCAGGATCATTTCATCATTTCTGCCGCTGCTCTAGGATTCTTATAAGCTGTACCCGCTCCTGCTAGGGTGAACGGGAAGTCCTTAGGGGAAACCCTGTACTTTGGAAGGTCACAATTGCTCAATCTCAGTGATACTTTGCAGCATTAGAATATAAATTAGAATGACTGGAACTCCAGAACTTTGTTAGGATGCACTTGTAGAGCATTTAAGGAAGTCATTATGTCACTTCTTAAAAAAAAAAACTAAAAACTAAAAAGAAAAGAGCAAAATAGGTCACATTTTGCCATTTTTTCTTCAAGAGTGATGTAAATGCTCTTAAATATTGATGGAAAAGCAGCTCACTTGCCAGATAGCTTGGCCACTACTGGCCCCTGGTTCAGGCTTGTTTGCCATTCTATAGGAGTTTTCAACAGCCATACCTACCGGTAACCTCTGATATTTTTAATTGGCCAACACCAGATCACTCCATATGCATTGGTAAAGCAAATTGCCTTTGATACAAACTCTACTGTTAAAAAATTAGTAAAACAAACAAAGATCCTCGAGAATGTTCGTCCAAATGCTATTTAGTAAGCCCTGCCAAAAGGTCCAACAATCAACAGTCAAAAGCCGAAGGCTCAAAGTGATTCCTGTGCTATTAACATTTAATTTAAATCTGTGCAACTAAAAGTGAGAATTCTCTGCTTCAATACTACATGCAAGGCTGGGGGATGTTTAAAACTAATTATCCAGCCAAGTTGTCAAGTTACATCACATTAGCTTTCCCTTGAATTCATGTACGGAAAATGCAAGTGACTACCATTACATTCACTAACATTGTACAAATATTATGGAGGGACCCGCATGGCCACATTTCTTCTCTAATAGCTACTACAATGAAGCGAAAGGGCATCTGAGTGTTTTTTCATGTCAGAGCAAATCATGCAAGAAATTCATCTGCATAACTTCAGTTATCTTCAATCTTTAGCGCATCTAGCGAGTCATGTATCCTGTTCCCATTCCCAAACTTGTGTAATTCAGATTGTATTGTTTTACCAATCTCTGCTCCTTTTCCGGCAGCCTCAGGTACATCCACATGGAAAGAACCTTGTTTTACGGGTCCAACAGGTTCACATATCAAGGATTGCTCCTTGATGTAGTTGTAGAGCTGTTGATGAAATGGATGGTCCAATGAATAACAATTTCCAAAGCTATGTCGAGATGATCCAGAGCCGGAGCCTTCTCTTCTACAGAAATGTGGGAGAGAATCATAGTCCATTATCTACATGAAGCACAAAAGCCAAAAATGTTAGCCATCTGAAAAAACAGAACAGGTTACTAAGCATCATTCAGTAAGCTAGCAAATGCAATCGTTATTCTGCATTCTTTATCTGTAGCCACAGCATTTTTCATCATATTTTCAGAAAGTATTTAACATCAAAAGAGGAATACAAGATGTTTCACTATTGACAGAAATGGATGAAGTGGCACTATCCCTGCCTGGGTTCTTTCACGATAGAAAATATCCCATCCCATCCCATCCCATGGACTTTATGATTGTTAGAATGATAGGAGTTTCCTTCCAGAAGTTTCAGGAACTTGTAACTGAGGTGTCCCCACCAGATGTCACTTCATGAGCT
Organism: Carya illinoinensis; assembly: GCF_018687715.1. Lineage (NCBI taxonomy): Eukaryota > Viridiplantae > Streptophyta > Magnoliopsida > Fagales > Juglandaceae > Carya > Carya illinoinensis. The sequence continues at coordinate 10,285,484 of NC_056761.1, forward strand.
GTATTGTGTCACCACCTTTACTATATATTTGGAAGAGTGGAATGGAGAAATAATTCATCCCATTTCTCACATTTGCATATTCTAACATGGTATGGGAGCAAGATTCTGGGGTTCAAATTCTTATTTATTCTGCTTGGATTATAGTTTGTTCATCTCTGTTTTTCTCCCACTTTTTCACACCAGACTATTTCCAGTCACCAAGAACAGCTTGAATAGAGCTTCATCAACGCACCGGCTGTGTGGGCTTAAGTGGTGCTGCCGCGGAGAGGAGTTTAAACAATACAAACAGAAGCCATCACTTGACAGTGTATAACACAGATTTTTAAGAGGAAAGAACATTGACTACTGCAATCTAGAAAAATAAATAGAACAACCTGTGAAAGTGTTAAAAGCTCAGTCCTTAGATAAAGGGAAACAAGGAGAACTATATATAAGAATCGTTCAGATATCTAAATCACCTATTATAAAGAAGATTTTGGATAATGGAGCAGAATTCATAAATTACTGAACATTCTGGAGCCAACGTACCTTTAAGAGCTCATCTCTCCCACACCCTGACAAGACCTGAACTTTTTTCCTTGTTCTCTCCTGCAAAAGAGGCTTGACAACCTGCTAACAGTTCATGTGTTAGCTTGTTTACATGTCAACAGGGTCATAGGTATACTGTTTTGCAGGAAAAATACATTATGTGGCCATTAAGTTCTGAATGAGCTTAAGATGTATAAATAGGTGCTCAATTTGAAGCAATGCATAAAGGAGAACCACAGGTGAAATAGCAAACCTGAATAATGCATAATCATAATGATCAATAACGTTGGGCATACCTTCCAACAAGCTGAAAAAACATAGGGGACATTTACAATGTAATATGCATTTGTCTTCTCTGGGTAGTTCAAGTCATCGATTGTTGTGATAATCGTTAATAACTGCACGAGCACACAAAGCCCAACTGAGGGAATGCTACATGGATATGTACAATAAAAACTTCAACAGGAAATAAACACTGATATCTAGCTTTAGTTTTGCTGCTAAATGAGAAACATTGAAAGTACCAATATAAAGCTAAAATATATATTAAGAAACAAATATGGGAGTAATAAGGAGATTTAAAATGTTAAACGGGACAGCAGGGAAGAGAAAATATAAAATTTCAGCAAAGGCAAGTTATACCTTTATCTGACTCAGTGCTGAAAGCTTCAGGCCAGTCATGTCCAAAACCTTCACACAAGTGGTAATAGGCCGCCCATATTTTTTAGATGCAGAAGGCTACGAAAACAACAAAAGAAATTGTTCCTAAAAAAATGTTTGTTCAACAGCAGAGGTCATTTCAAACAGATTGGAAACTTTAACACTTACCAAAATTACACGGTCCCGATATTCATTCATTTGAATGTGTGACTGCACATAGTAGTGGACCTGCAAAAGAAGAAGAGACACAAAAATCCTCGATTGAGATCAAGCAGTATAAAAGGTTGTTCCATCTCAGAATTTATGTCAATCAGACCCTAATAAAGAATGGTATCATAACAGTTGCTTTTGATAAGTTGGAATTATATCATAACACTTACAGATGCTTTATCAAATGTGCTCAGCCCGACACCAAATGCAAAGACAGGCAGCCCCTGGAGAGGATGGCAAGAGTGATAAGTCAATACCACAGAGAGCAATGCAATTAAGATCATTACTTAAAATAAGGTGCTCCCCATCAAGCAACATATTACAGTATTGAATATGTAAGCACTGTCCTGACCAAAGGAAGTGGAGTCTACAAAGCTGTAAACAAAGCAAATTTTTTTGAAGAATGAGCACCTCCTTTGAGTAACCTGACACTCCTACCAGCTGTGAATCACGCACTGCTCTGTACAGCTCACTGGGAACTATGGGTTTCTGCATAAAGGAATGGCGTCCAAATCAGAAACATGAGAACTAATTGACCACTACTATTATCATGGACATTGATGTTATTTCTGCTCATAATCACTAGAGCAACACAATATATGACCAAAACATTGTTAATGGGCATGCCCTTACGAAGAAATTATGGTTGTCTTTAATGGGTTCCCAAGTCAATTAAGTTTCTGAAAGATACTATGAAATATTACTGCTCTAAGACTAACAATATGACACCCTACCCGCTCTATATGATTTTCACCCATAACACAGAAAATTACTGCCTATAATTTTCCAATATGACCAGCTCATAAAGGCACTACAATGAATTGGCCATATACATACTCCCACTAGATAATTACAAATATTTATTCCATACGAAATGGTATATTTAGTTTTTGGATAATGGGAAAAATCACTAGAACTTGCTATGCAAGGTAGATTGCAGAATATAACTATCACTGAATTACAAAATACAAACTTTGTTACAACCTCGTGCCTTAAACAAAAGGCCGAGAAGGGATTCTATCAGCCCATCTCTCGCTTGATGCCTCAATTCAATCAAAGATTCGAAAAAAATCCATTAATAACAATTAAAATCTGAAAAATAATAAACTTAAAAAAAAAAATTGTGACGCCTGAGCAGAATACAAACTTACTGCTAAGATGTTGTCAATCTCATTTTGTACCCTCCAGTTTAAAGAATCCACCAACTGCAACATCATACAGGCATTGTGTACTTCATTAGTAAAAAAGGGAAATGAAAATTAAAATTTTAGAATATAAAAACGTTACGACATGTTTCAACCAAAGATGAATATCCAACCATTTTATGGGTTTTTGCAACATTCCACTCCCTTGCTTTTAGAAAACGTGCCAGAGTTTCAGCTAAACATCCTTGATGAACATTCTGTAGATTAAGGAACAATTATTATTAAGCTCAAACATCAATAGATTTGGAAAAGGTGCATGACATGTAGTGAGGCATACTGCAACGATTTTTTTACCGGTAAACTATCTCTGACTTTCACCAATCACATTTAAAGAAAAAAGAAATAAATGGGAAGACATCTTCATATTCATAGATAATTTCCAACGAATTAAAAATTCAATAGAAAATCAGCAGTCCTAACCAAAGTACAGTTTTTTGGTTTTCCCTCAGTTTGGAAGTTACAATGACTTTGTATGCAGACGACATCGCAAATCATTATTCTTATTTAACCCTTCAAACTTGCCACACATTCTGGATTTTTAAAAGCAATAGATGTTGTTCAACGTTTTGGCTTGGTATGGTTATGCAAACTAAAAGCTTTTGAAGTCGTCGGCAAAGCTTTTCATGAAGCTTCCAGGAACCACTGGTTTGATGACTAAGGAAAGTATAATGGTATGCGCCAAAATCCATGGACACCCAGAAGACCAGATCAGAGTATTCAATCAGGCAGCTAATAAAGATTTCAGGATCAAACTCTATTGCGAACAAAGAAGTCACCGAAACACAACAAGAAATAATAATAATTACAATAATAAGGAACAAAAATCTAAACTTCAGAAACAGAGAAGAAAGGCAGAAAGTAAAAAGAAGAATACTTCGAAGCTTTGTGACTCAGGTTGAAAGACAGATCAGATGCAGCATAAAAATAAAAATAAAAGGAGAATAGTGAGAATGCAAAGTTACAAACCTGAAATGTTCTCTTCAATGGCTCCTCAACTGCTATCATTAAAAAGTAATAAGAAAAGAACAAAGAATAAAAAGCAAATAAAGTGTTTGTCGAATGTGAAAAAAAAACATAAAATTAAAGTTCAGAAAAAGCAGACCTTGATCCATTAATCCTAGGAGCTGCTTGATCGCTTCCTGAGAAACGATTTCCATTTATTCTTCTCTATTTTTCCCGAATGCACACCCACAAAAATCACCTACCTTCAAAGCACCTCTCCCTCCTTATGCTTTCGACTCTGTGTTTACCAGAGCTTGGTAAGTATATAGAAAGACAAACCCAGCTGCAGTTCACACCATAATATAAACTCAAACACAGAGACAGAGAGAGAGAGTGGTCAGGAAAGGTTGGCCTACAACCCAGTCAACCCCACTCCCAGTTTACTCGTTGAAATTTGTTTATGTCGTTGTTTTAACTCTGGGTTATGTCTTCCTTTTCAGGGCTTAGGCTCCTTTTATACGAAACCAAACTCATTTAGAAAATCTTAAAACCGGACTTGGTGTAAAATTTTTATCTCAATTTTATCCCATCTAAATTTTTATGATAAATTAATAAAAAAAAAAAACTTAAATATAAATAAATAAATAAAACCCACCGTCCCTCTCACTGCAACTCCCGAAAAATATGTGCAGTATCCACGTACGTACAACACACTCCAGACTAGTCCAGTTCTCTTCACATGTTCTTCCTTAATTTCGTTAGATTTCATGCTTTTTCCTCAAGGACCCGTGGTTCTGCAGTCTCCCTGCTATTATTTTATTCCAGAGTTTTTAATTATTTAATAATTTTTTTTTCTTTTAAAGAAAGGTTGTACATATATATATATATATATATATAAAGATTTCACATAATATGTTAATGTAATAAAAAAATAATTATGTAATCCGACATATTACGTTAAGCTATATGAATTTAAGAGTTTTTTATTATAAAATTATTTTATAATTAAATCATTTCTCTTTCTTTATCCAATAAAAAAATGTTTAATGACAAATAAAATTAAAAACAAATAATATATATTTTGTGTTTGTATTCTCATAAGAAAGGATTGTGAATAAAATTTAGATTATTTGTAAAAAGGAAGAATATAATGATTTAGATATTTTTACTTTTTGGGTGTGCATTATTGTTCGGTGGGTAGACATCATACGTATCTATATATATTATTTGGGGAAAGATATGTTTTTACTTTTTAAAGAGTGATGCTAAAGGAATCGAATAAAGATTTTAAAAATTTTCATTGAATGTATTTTTTTTTTTTTAACCTTTTTTATATTTTTAAATATTTAAAAAAATTTCACACCATCAATTAAAAAAATTTACTTAATCACTAAATTAAAAAAAAATTAAAAAACAAAGCATTCGGTTAAAAAAAAAAAAAAAAAGCTCCCCAAATTCGGGAGCTTTGACAATTCTCTTTTTTAAAATGAGCGTTGTTACTCCTACCAAAAATTTAGTAACGAATGGCAGCCGAATGGTATAAATTATTTTTTTTCTTATTTTTTTACACATTTTAAATATTTTTTACTAAAAAATAAAATTTATAAAATATTTTCTTAATTATTAAGTAAAAAAAAATTTAAAAAAAACACAATGAGGTAGAAAAATTCGGTGAGAATAGTATTTTTCTTTTAAAATTTAGAATGCTTTTCTATAAAAATGCAGTTATAACATTGACCGACCTAGAGTACAAATCCAAATGAAACTTAAATTTCCGTTTGAATTGTTCTTACAAGATGATTCTTTCAAAAGTAAAGAAGTAGAAGACGACAACTGCCTTGCTGTGAAGATTCGACACATACATGCACAGAAAAGTGTGAATATATAGATTAATCTAAAAAATCTCATTTGTAAAGTTTAGGATATGGGTGTAAGTTTTGACTGGAAAATTTGAAAATTAGACCAGATCGGATTGAACTGGTGGAATTGATTCAGAACCGGTTTCTAAAATGTCAAAATCAGTTCCATAATTTTTAGGACCGGACCGGACAGATTTACTATAATATATATTTAAATTAATTTTTTTAATATTATATATAATTTTTATATATAATAATATAAATTATAATTATATATAATATAATATTATTATAATTTATAACATAAAACGTTAATATTAAACATAAAAATTTATTTGATCATATGCTTTAAACATAAAATATATATTAATAATATTTTATAGCCTAATAAATTCTCAACATATTCTTTTTGAATTTTTGATAAATACATAATATATTATTAATACTAATAACATTAGTATATTAATTACATTTCGTTTTAATATTAGTATACTAATATATATTAGTAATTTTTTTACAGCAGAATTTTTGTTATATAACAGATTTTTTTATAAAGCAAATTCTTTTTACATAGTAGATTTTTTTTATAAAATAGATTTTTGTAAATAGTAATATATTTTCAATAAAACAGTTTTTTTTTAAAGGCAGTTTTTTTTTTTTTTTTTCATAAGCAGATTTCTTTATGAGAAATTTGTATTTTATTAAAACTAAAAAATTAGACTTGAAACCAGTAAAACTGGTAATAGAAAATCAGACTTGAAACCAGTAAAACCGGATTACCAATTTAGAAGGGTAATCGGTTTGAAAAATATAAAACCGGTGCATACCGGTTTAGTCTTAAATTTTATTCAAAACCTGACCAGATCAGACCGGTTACACCTATAGTTTAGGATGTGCAAAATCTGTGCACTTTATTAAAAAAAGTAGACAAATTTAAAAGGAATATGTGGCACAGTTATTACCGTTGAATAATTATATATTATCTACCTTTTTATCATCTAATAGTATGAATATATTATATCTTATTTAGTATGATAAAAATAAGATCAAAATGTGATATATAATATTACTCATTAATTTGCAAATGTGAAAAGCCATAGGGCTAAACGTACCTCCTCAACATGAACACGTAAGGAACTAAAATGTCAAAGGAGAAAGCAACAAATCTTTTGTCTTTGTTTGAAGGTGTCCACGAATTAAAAGAGTGGTGGTAATGTCCCATTTCCTTAGAAGACTGCACGTATACATGAGATTATGCAGAGAAAATTACGTACGTTGGTGGCAGGACTTCTGCTTTGTCTCACTCAAACCAGTCTTAATTTGTATTAGTTATGCAACTGGGAAAGAGGAATGGAAAGATGTCACTCTGGTGTATTGGTAGCCAAGAAATATTGCGTACGTGGTCGTGGAGATATTAAGGGCAGCATCGGTGCGCGCCCATGCATTAATGCCATTCCAACGTTACTTCAACGCGTGCGCGCAACCTTTACTGCAATCCCGCACCATGGGTGGGTCTACACCCACCGCGCGCCAGGCCAAATATATTTACATTATTTTTTTAATATTTTTAAATATTTAAAAAATATTCATAATATTATTAAATAATATTTTCTTAATCATTAAATTTAAAAAACAAAAATCAAAAATCAAAAAATTTGGAGGGGTAGCTCCAACGCTAGCTTTTTCCCTCCCACTATATCTCCGACCTCGAAAAATACTACTTATCATCTCTATGACACCTACTAATATATCATTTTATATTTATATTTTTATTATTTAAATATATATATATATATATATATATATATCTACACATCAATATTTATGAATTTAAATAAAAGATTATAAAAAATGATAAATCACATGGCGTGTGGTATATGGGATGATAAGTAGAATTTTTCATCTCATACATAAAATAATTTTATAAAAATAAATTTATAAACTGATATAACTTAATATGATATGTCAAATTGTAGAATTATTTAGACTAGATGTACGCTCGAGGGATGCGGAAAGTCGACAAGCTCCAAGATGAAAACAAAACAAAAAACAACATATTATAAATAGATGATCAAGATTTGTAAATAAATAGAAGAAAATGAAATAAACTTCCAATGAAATAAACAACAAAGTGGTAATAAAGACTGAAGGTGTAAATTCGTTTGTATTGTAATTAGAGAATATAAACTAATTTAAAAAAATAAAATAAAAAAACAGATAAATATTTACAAAATTAGTTTCAATTCTTATATATTGTAATAGATGAAGGGCAAAGCATATGTTGGGACTCCACTATTTACTTTAAGAAAAAAAAGTGTTACGAGCACAAAGATATATTATAACAATAAATTTATAAATTTATATAATTTCATATGATACGTTAGATTTATTTTTTAATAAAAATAAATTTTATAATTTAATATAATATATCAAACCACACTTACTTATAAATTTATTTTTATATAATTTTTTATGACTAAAATATTTTTATTTAATTCGACATTAATTTTTTACTGTTCAAAAAATGTGATTCACCTAATTACCCCCGCCTTCTTTGAAAGTCAAGTCGGTCCTAAAAAAAAAGTTGAATGATGAGCCATACTGGACTCTGACTCGACCAAGTGCTCCAGGTCAAAGGCGCAAATTCTGACTTTGAATTTTTTGTTCCTTTTTTAAAAAAGTTAGTTAAGTCGGTAGAAGCGTTCGATTAAATTTTTTATTTTTTATTTTTTTAATAATTAATGAAGTAAATATTAATGAATTAATATTTTTTATGTTTCAAAAATATTTAAATTATATAAAAAATGATTAAAATAAAAATAAAGAAATAAATACTTTTACCACTTTTATTATGTATCGGTTAGTCAGCACTGTCCTCTTTTAGTAAATATATCGCTTCTTTTTTTCCTTTTTCCTTCGTTTCGACGCGCAATGGACCAAGAAGTTCTGAAGTTGGGCCGAAAGCAGATTGTAGACCGAAAGAAGATTCCAATTTCCTTTTTTTTTTATTTTTATTTTTTAAATGACACGACCGACGATCTAATAAGTATATCATCAAAGAGCATTCAATGGATTAAACAATGTGCATGATGAGCCTTCAGCAGCCCATAGATTGCGATGTTTTGCTTTGTTTTTTCTTCATTGATGAACAATTCCCCTCTAAATAATGCATTAAATTAGAGTATAGCTCTTTAAAAAATTTACATTTTTTATTCGAACAAAGCAATAAATTTGACTTTTGAAGTTTTAAATGAAGTAAGTTTCACGTATTTCTTTTGAAAAAAATAAAATTTAATAATTAAAAAATAAATATTTTTATATAAATTATAAATTTATTTACTTTTTTTCAAAATGGGTATATATGACTTAAGTATTCTAAACTCGTATAAATAATTTTGAATTCTTCATTATTTTGGGTTGATTATGCTAAAAATATAATGGAAAAGTGAACATGGAGCTAGGGTTGAAAAATGGGTACGCTATAAATCATGTCATTTAATACAATCGGTACTGTACGACACCATATTCATCACCATTCACGCTTCCCTCACCAATATGATCTATTACAATAACTCTTTGTCGTTGAGTTGCTATCTGATCTCACTCTTTATTATTTTTTAAAAAATGATTTGCTCCATTCATATATCATACATGCATGCAAGCTATATAAATATAAATGCACATAGAATTTTTATATATTAGATATAAACCTAAAGAATTACAAGGAGTTTTGCCTGTCCTGTTCATAAGGCTATATAAAAATATAAAAGGAAATAATTTTATTTATTTTATGTTTTGTCGTATTTAATCATATTGATGACACTTTCAATATTTAAGTGATCAGAAATTATATTTGCAGTCTAAGGTTATATAAGTTTTGTGCACACCCTTTAAAAAAAGTAGATAAATCTTGGATTATTGCATTTGATACTGTTGTATTTCTTATTAATCAGTTACCCACTCCAATTTTAAACGATAAGTCACCTTTGAGGTGGTTTTCTTACGTTTACCACCTTATTTATTTCTAAGAATTTTTGGATGTGCATGCTTCCCATGTCTAACACCTTTTGGACATCCAAACTTGAGTACAAGTATGCTAGATGTGTCTTTCTTGGATACTCTCTTCAACATAAATGATATCGTTGCATGGACGTTCAAACAGGCCACATATACAAATCACGGCAAGTTGTTTTTAATGAACTCATGTTTTGAGGATGCTTTAATAATGTTTGTACACTTGGATTTGGTTTTTTATTTGTTATTCTTGTAAACCCCTATTGTAATGATATTCTCATAGTTTTCATTCGCCATAAGCGATGGGTTTTTTTTAAATAAAATTGGGATAGGGGTTACTATTAGACATCATGTGGCCTTGACTCTTCTATTAATAATAATAATAATAATAAACTCAGGTTTCCATTTCAACATGTACTGGGTCATATACCAAAAAATATTCAACCATTCAAGGTTCAACCCTTTCCAAAAACCTTCAAATGTACAATTGCAGTCTAAAATTTCTTCACTCGTCTTGGTGTCATGCTCTTCATCTGCTACTGTTGATACCTCACGTTCAGCCTTGCTTGATGTTCCTAACACTAGTTTATCTCTTGCACCACTTGTTTCTCAATCCAAATCAGTCCCAATTCCCAACCAAACTCATCCCATGATTACTCCAACTCAAAATGGTACTAGAAAACACGAAGTTTACTTATCTTCATTTCATCTATACCCACTTGTTTCTTGTCAGATCTGGTTGCTCATTCAATGGAACCAAAAACCTTCCAGCAAGCACTCAAAGAAACCCATTGACGCAAGTCTATGCAAGAAGAAATAGATGTTTTGCATGCTAATGATACGTGGACCCTTGTTCCCAACGCCCATATATGAACTTAGTGGGTAACAAATGGGTGTTTAAAACTAAAACTCATGCGGACAAGTCTCTTGAAAGATATAAAGCTCGTCTAGTAGCTCAAGGTTTCACTTAATTTCATGGCCTTGACTATGAAGAAACTAATTTTAGTCCAATTGTAAAACTCTGGACTATTGGATTGGTTTTAATGTCAAGAATTAAATAAACAGAAATAAAAACATAAAATGAGGAGAAATAAGAAGATGAGAGAAACCTCTTTCTCATTGATTGAAAAAGTTATGCCTTTACATATGCCTCTGCTTGGTCTTATATACACGACTCAATACAACTTCAATAGCTATAAAATAATGGAAAAGTATTGTTTGCTGTCTATACAAGAATACAAAAAAATAACTAACTCTGCTACACAATCCTCATGAGGTACAACCAGCACACTCTATATTAGTCATAGAGTGTCAGTCCTTAGTGCCCATTGCTACCTGCAAGAGCACTTTTGGTGGTGGCCTCTGACCCATGTGTTTCCTTAGTGCCTCAGTGTCCTTTTCTTCAGGGGAATCAGTGGATTCCTTTGATCCATTTGTGTGCAATTCTTGAGACTCCCCTTCAAGATGAGCATATATGTTAAGGATGTCCATCTTGGACAATAGTAGGTAGAAGGGTGGTGCTGTTAAGGCCTTAGTAAATATGTCTGCTAGTTGAAACTTGGAAGACACATGAACTGGCTTAATCACACCTGCTAGTACCTTCTCTCGAATGAAATGATAGTCTAATTCCACATGTTTTGTTCTCTCATGGAATATAGGATTTTTGGTGAGGTGTATTGCAGATTGTTTGTCACAATACAATAGGGCAGGTTGTGGATGTTCAATGTTGAAATCCTCCAAGAGAACTTTCAGCCAAATGATATCACAGCTTGTTTGTGCCAAAGCCCTATATTCTGCTTCAGCAGATGACCTTTACACTACCATTTGTTTATTTGATTTCCAACTAATCAAAGAGTCACCAATGAATGCAAAAACCAGTTATAGATCTTCTGGTTTCAGGACAGGCTGCCCAATCCGAGTCACTATACCCCTTAAGATGCAAGGAAGATTTTGAAGAGAAGAAGATTCCTTGACCAATCAAGCTTTGAGATGTTTAAGTATCCTATGAGCTATGAGAAGATGAGTTTGAGTTGGCTTGTCCATGAATTGACTAAGAATACCAACAGAGTAGGTAATGTCAAGCCTTGTGGTGCTTAAATAGATCAGTTTTCCTATCAAACTTCGATATCCAGTGACATCCTAGAGGCATTCACCTGAGGAATGTGTTAGCTTGTGATTTAGTTCCATTGGAGTGTTTACAACCTTACTTCCAAGCAGTCCAACACTTTCAATGATCTCTAAAACACATTTCCTTTGGCAAACATGTATATCATTCTTTGATCTTGCAACCTCTAATCCTAAGAAATACTTGAGTATTCCCAAGTCTCTGATTTTAAAATGATCATTCAAATAGGATTTCACAGAATTAATAGCAATTAAGCTATTACTTCCCAAGATGATATCATCAACATAGACTAAGAGGGCAATAAAGCCATCCTTGTCACTTTTAGTAAATAAAGAGTAGTCTGGTTTTGACTGATGAAAACCAGCAGTAAGGAGTAAGGCAGTGAACTTTCCATTCCATTGTCTTGATACTTGTTTCAAACCATACAAGGATTTGTGAAGCTTACATACCAGTCTTTTCCCTTTAAATTGAGACTCCCCCTTAAGCTGAAACCCAGGTGGCAATTCCATGTAGATCTCTTCATCAAGATCACCATGTAGAAATGCATTATGAACATCTAATTGTTCTAAATGCCAATTATGAATTGAAGCAAGAGCAAGAAATAACCTGACAGTTGACATTTTTGCCACAGGGTTGAAAGTTTCTTGATAATCCAAGCCCTCTCGTGGAGTATATCTTTTTGCCACTAGTCTTGCCTTGTGTTTATTCACAGTGCCATCTGACTTTAGTTTCACTTTGAATACATATTTGCAGCCTATGACCTTCTTGCCAACAGGGAGAGGAGTGACTGACCAAGTGCCATTTTCTTCAAAGGCAGCAAGTTCTTCATTGATGGCATTATGCCAATGATCATGCACAACAACTTCCTTATAATTTGTTGGTTGAAAAATGAGAGCAAGAGATAAGGCATATGTTTGGTGAGATGGAGACAATTGGGAGTAGGAAAGTGTGTTTTGTAAGGGGTGTGCAATGGAAAAATTAGAAAGGGAAGGACTTAAGGTGGAGGAGACCAGTTGGCAATGATAGTCATGTAGGTATGAGGGTTGATGTTTAACCCTTTCTGATCTTCTAAGCTATTGAGGTGAGATAGGAGACAAATGAGGTGGAGATTCAGGGTTGTTTGAGTCAAGAAGTGAAGTTTGAGAGGTAGGGGTTGATGGTGGTGTGGTGATGTTGGAAAGTGCAGGAGATGGGGAAGGAGAGGATTGAGGTTTAGTCTCATTTGAAGGAGAGGGTGAGGGGTAGGTAATGAGGTCAAGAAAGGCTAGTGGTGAGGTGAGATTTGAGTGGAGTGAAGAGGAAGATTCAGGATTTGTTTTTGCAAATGGAAATTCAGATTCTATGAAGATGACATCTCGAGATATAAGGCTGGTATGTGTGGTGAGATCATAAAGTTTGTATCCTTTGATCCCAACAGGGTATCCAATGAAGATACACTTCTTGGACCTTGGATCCAGTCTTGTTTTATCCCTTTTAAGTGTGGATACAAAACAAAGACAGCCAAAGATTCTGAGGTGTGTGTAGGATAGTTTGGAAGATAAGAGCACTTCGAATGGTGATTTGTTTTCAAGAAGTGGGGAAGGAATTCGATTTATTAAATGTGCTGCTGTCAAAACAGCATCACCCCAGAATTTTGTTGGAAGATTTGCTTGAAGAAAAAGTGCTCTAGCTACATTTAAGAGGTGTTGTTGCTTTCTTTCTACCACTCCATTTTGTTGGGGTGTGTAGGCACAAGATGTTTGGTGGATTATTCCATGAGACTTGTAAAATTCAGACATATTGAATTCAAGGCCATTATCAGTTCTCACTTGTTTTACCTTTGATTCAAATTGTGTAGTGATCATGAGAATGAAAGCTTGTAAAATTGATTTTGTTTCATATTTGAATTTCATTAAGTATGTCCATGTGGCACGACTATAGTCATCAACTATTGTTAAAAAATAGTGATGTTCATTCAATGAAGGCTGAGAATATGGGCCCCAAATGTCAATGTGAATAAGATCAAAAATTGAAGTTGTAGAAGTGACACTTGCATGGAATTTCAATCTCTTCTGTTTAACCATGTAACAAACAGTACAATAAGTGTGGCTTGATGAAGGACCAATTACATCTGAGCAAGAAGAATGAATTAGGTTCATTCTTTTACTAGATAAATGACCAAGCCTAAGGTGCCACACATCAAGGTCTTGCCTATTCAAGGCATTACAGATATGATCTTTGGAGGAAATGGAAAAATCTTGAGGAAGCTTGAGAAGATTGCTAGCAGTGATGGAGCTGGTGAGCAGATGGTATAAACCACGATGGACTTTAGCTAGCCCAATCGTCATCCATGAAGCAATGTCATGTATAAAACAGAAGTTTTCCATGAAAATGAGGCAAAGAAGAGGGTTAAGGATGAGTTTGCTCACTGATAACAGATTGAAAGTGAATGAGGGAACACATAATACCCCTGTGAGTGTAATAGACTTAGAGAGTTGAACTGTTCCAATATGTGTGACTGCAAGCCAAGACCCATTTGGCAATTGAACATATGCATGAGTGTTTGAAGTGATTGATGTCAGAATAGTTGGGGAACAGACTATGTGGTTTGTAACTCCTGTATCAATTATCCATTGTATATGTGTTAGGCTGTGTGACTTGTGATGCAATGGAGAAGAGAGATGGTGTTGATGGAGCTGTGAAAAAATTGAAGTGTTGGAAATAGCAGATTTTGAGCATGTACCTGCCATATTCAACTGAGGAGCTGAGATGGATTCTATGGAGGTATGAGCCGACTGTTGTGCTTGATCATTGACTAATTCCATCAACTTTTGAACCTGGGACTGGGTGAGAGATAGTTGAGGCATTGTGACAGATCCCTTTTCCTGGTTTGTAGAGAACACTTGGTTGGTTGAGTGAGGAGTTGGAGGGTGGTTGTGAAACTGTCCTTGCTTGAGTTTGGTGAATTTGAAGTTGGGAGGAAATCCAATCAACCTATAACAGTTGTCTCGAAGATGGTCATATTTCTCACAATGACTGCATGTAAGATCTGGTTTGTCTTTCTTCTTGAAAGATTTGTTTTGAAAAATTGCTAAGGCTAAGGATTCAGCAGAGGGAAGCAGCATGATTTGAGCTTGTCTTTGTCTTTCCTCTTGCAATATTAGAGAGAAAGTTTTATCAAGTGAAGGAATGGGGCTCATCAGAATGATTTGTCCTCGAATGCTTTCATAAGACTCATTGAGGCCTATGAGGAACTTGAAGACATAGTCAGCTTGCTGAGTTTCACCAACTGCAGTGAGAGCTTTACATGTATAGAGACCACATAAGTAACATGGTGTTGGCCTATAGTTGTTGAGCTCTTCCCAAATACCATGGAGATGAGTGAAGTACTCACTCACAGATTGTGTGTCTTGCACAAGAGTGCCTAGTTGTTGTTAGAGTTGGTAAATTCTCAATGAATCAAGTTGAGAAAACCGAGTGTTGAGTTTATCCCACACAGTATTTGCTGAACTTATATAGAATATATTGGAGGCAATTTCCTTGGTGATGGAGTTGAGAATCCAAAATAAGATGATGTTGTTGCAGCGCATCCATGGGATGTATAAAGGGTCATCATGTCCTAGAGTTGGAATGTTGCCATCAAGAAACCTAAGTTTATTTTTGATTGAGATTGCAAGAGTGAATGATCTCTTCCATGACAAGTAATTAGGACCTGAAAGGGGTGGAGAAATGACCACAATGTGGGAGTTGTCACTGTGGTGTATATAGAAAGGATTATTTGGGTTGGGTGATGGGTTAGATGATGGGGTGTTTTGAAGAGGATTGTGTTCATGAGCTTCATCATCTGACATTGTTAAGAGCTGAGTTGAAGAACTGAGTTGAAAGTAAAAGAAAAAGAAATTACAGTGGTATTGATGAGCTTATTGCTCTGATACCATGTCAAGAATTAAATAAACAAAAACAAAAACATAAAATGAGGAGAAATAAGAAAATGAGAGAAACCTCTTTCTCATTGATTGAAAAAGTTCTAACTTTACATATGCCTCTGCTTGGTCTTATATACACGACTCAATACAGATTCAATAGCTGGAAAATACTGGAAAAGTATTGCTTGCTATCTATACAAAAATACAAAAAAATAACTAACTCTACTACACAATCCTCATGAGGTACAACCAGCACACTCCATATCAATCCTAGAGTGTCAGTCCTTAGTGCTCATTGCTGCCTGTAGGAGCACTTTGGGTGGTGGCCTCTGACCATGTGTTTCCTTAGTGCCTCAGTGTCCTTTTCTTCAGGGAAATCAATGCATTCCTTTAATCCATTTGTGTGTAATTCTTGAAATTTAATGTTAGCTTTATCTCAAAATTGGTCTCTTCGGCAACTTAATATAAGTAACGCCTTTCTCCATGGAGATTTACAAGAAAAGGCTTATCTCTCTCAACCTCTTGACTTTGTGGATCCATCCCGACCAGGTTGTGTTTGTCACCTGCACAAAACTTTATATGATTTAAAGCAAGCTCCTAAGGCTAGGGGTGTAATAATTTAAAAAAAAAAAGAGTGAATCGATAAACCGGACTGAACCAAACCGGTGGAATCAGTCTGGTCCCGAGTTTGGTTCGATCCAGTACCGGTTTTATTTTTCTTAAAATCAGTCAAAATCGGTCCAATTTCGATTTTTTTCTGAAACCGTACCGGTTTATATATATTTTTATTTTTTCTATTGTATATAAGTTTTATATATAATATATAATTATATATAAAATAGTTTTGTATTATATGATAAATTATTAATTAATATAATTTTAAATTTTACAATCTTATATCATTTTGTTTATTGTATTAATAATTATACTAATATTATATAATGCCTATTAATAGTTATACTAATACTATATCACTATATATTATAATATGTCACTATATTATGTATTATAATCTATCACTATAGTCTATAATATAATTATAATATACTACAAGATATTATCACTATATTATTAAATACTATAATATATTATATTATATCATATATAATATAGTACATTAAAACCGGACAATCAGACCGAACTGAACCGAAAATCGGTAAAACTGGAGTACCAATTTAGAAAGGTAACCAATGTGTAATTAGTTTTAGAAAATGTAAAATCAGTTCATATCGGTTTGGTCTTAAATTTTGTCTAAAGTTAGACTGGACAGGACCGGGCTGGTTACACCCCTACCTAGGGCATGGTACATGAAGTTTAGTATCTATTGTCAGCAAATGAATTTTCAGCATTGTCTTTATGAAACCTTCTTGTTCTATAGACTTCACGATTCTGATATTATTTTGCTTTTAATATATGTGGATGGTATTATTGTTACCGGAAGCTCATATCTATAGATCACTCAGTTTATTTCTCACTTGTCTGTAGCCTTCAACATGAAAGACCTCGGCGATCTACATTATCTCTTGGAGATTCAAGTTGCTCAGGATACATCTACTCTCTCGTTGACTTAAACCAAATATTTGCTCCCTCTACTACACAAATTTGGTTTCGATGGAAAATCTGTTTCCACGTCTCTTGCTTTAAGATCACAATTGTCTGCTGCCCAATGAGTTCCATTATATGATCCCACCATATATCGACAATTAGTTGGCTTCCTACAGTATCTTACAATGACTCGTTCCGATATAGCTTATTTCATACATTTTGTCTATTAGTTTATGCAAAATCCTCATGATACTCATCTCATTGTTGTTAAAGGGATATTCTGCTATTTGAAAGGAACTCTAAACCTTGGATTGCATTTTACTAAAACACCTCTCAATGCCCTTCATGCCTATTGTGATGCTGATTGTGCAAGTTATTGAGATGATAGACGCTCTACTACCGATTTTGCCATTTTTCTTGGTGACAATTTACTCTTTTGGGCAACTAAGAAGCAAACCATGGTATCTAAATCAACGGCAAAAGCAGAATACTGTGCTCTTGTGGCTACAATGGCTGAACTCATGTGTTTTCGCAATCTCCTCACAAATCTCGGGTGCTCGATTACTTCTCGAGTTTTATATTGTGACAACCTTAGTGCTATAAGTATGGCCAATGTTGGTATTGGGTACTCCATTACCCATATTGTGTCCACATGGGTGAAAAAGTTATTATTTAACTCCCCACCACTACCACTTAACTTCTAAAAAATTAATGAATCAACCATAAGAAAACTCTTTAAATAAGAGTTTTACATACTTTAAAACAGAAGAGTGAAAAAGTCAACGTACAAAAAAGAAAAACTCTCATTTCTCTACAATTTCCTAGAGAAACCATCTAAATCTCTTGATTTTGAAATGTGAATTTTTACTAGCCTCTAGAAGCCTCCTAAGTGACATAGAGATGTAAGCAACAAAATGACGTAGACCGTAAAATAAACAAAGATCCGAGCTTGTGGGAATTCCACTCTTTCAGATAATTTGAATTAACCTTATTGAATAGTTAAAAATCCAGTTTTTCACCATCGTACTAACACATCGAGATCGAGGTGCACTTCCTTCATGAACAAATTTCTCACTATGTTATTTCCCTCGAACACATTTACAGTTCTGCATAGGTAGAACTCACAGGAAAATATCATTTTTTTAATAATGAACTCCATTTTTTTTCAAAGGGAATTCAAAATTACTTAAATATATTATACCAATGATATGACTTCAGATAACAATTCTTAGATTACTAGCTAGTAGCATTGCACAAATAAAAATTTCTTGGTATTCTTCACCTAGGGGCACATGACAATAGGGAAGGTTAAAGTAGATGACCCTAAGCTTAGGACTTGTAATTATTTAACATGTATAACCCCATAAACTCTATATGAACCCAACACAAAATCCAAACTCGAACGCGGTGACATTTGGAATTGATAATTCTTGTATAAATCCATGAATCTGATACAAATCTGTTATCAAATTAGCAATAAGCATTAAGACCTCTATCTCCTACATGTCTTTTTGTGGGAAACTGAAGAGAATATGTCTCAAGAAAATTTCAAAATTTCTCAAACACTCAAAATCTCTCTTAACCAAACACATCCAGTAGTCTCATTATGTTGTGGGAAACTAAAGAGAATATACCATATATACAAGGACAGTGGCTTTCTCATCCCAGCCCAAAAAACATCAAGCCAGAAGAAACCTCACAAGATTAGAGCATTTGGGTTTTAGCCCATGTAGCTCAATTCTCTTCAAACTTATCCTGAAAGAATATCTTGTTGGAAGGACATCATGATCCACTTCTCTCTCTCTCTCTCTCTCTCTCTCTCTCTCTCTCTCTCTCTCTCTCTCTCTCTCTCTCTCTCTCTCTCTCTCTCTCTCTCTCTCACAATAATAAGGAACATATGACTTCCGTTTAAGTGGGGGAGAAGAATACAGGCACAAACTTAGGCAGTACTCTCACAAATCCTGACTTCTTTCTTTCACCATGCTTCATGCTTTGCTTCCTTGCAGGTTGACCCTTCAGAAACCCAAGCATGAAGCACAAGATCAATGTCCTTGCTTTTCTTACCTAATTTCTAATAAATAATATGAGGCCTGGTTTGGTTATACAGATGAGATAAGAAAATATTATTATAATATAATTTTTTAATATTAGTTTTATTTTGAGATTTGACAAAAGTTAAATTATTTATTGTATTTTATGTAAATATTTGAAAAAGTTATAATGATAAGATAGTTTGTTATGTTGTGTCAATGTAACCAAATGAGGTTTGATAAATTGATTTCAAATAATCTAAAAAAAAACTGGTAAACCAGACCGGACCAGACCAAACCGATGGAATCGGTCCAGTCCCAAATTTGGTTCGGTCTGATACCGGCTTTATTTTTCTTAAAACTGGTTAAAATCAGTCCGATTCTAATTTTTCTTTTTCTAAAACTAGACCAGACTAGACCGGTTCATATATATATATATATATATTTTTTAATTTTTTCTATTATATATAACTTTTATATATAATATATAATTATATATAAAATAGTTTTATATTATATGATAAATTTCTAATTAATATAATATTAAATTTTAAAATCTTACATCATTTTGTTTATTGTATTAATAGTTATACTAATACTATATCACTATATATTATAATATACTATAATATATCACTATATTATATATTATAATATATCACTATAGTATATAATACAATATACTACAATATTGTATCACAAATCCAGTGCATACTGGTTCGGTCTTAAATTTTGTACAAAACTGGACCGGTTACACCTCTAATCACAAAAATTAGTCTTGTGGCCTCCAAACAAATGAGAAGTAATACAGATACAAATAAATTACATAAAAGTACATCTACAAAGTGACAATATGGTTTTACGTAATCCGTTAAACCTACTTTACAATTTAACGTACTACATCAAACCATGTCACTAAATTTATTTTGTGTAGTCCTTTTATATTTAAAAATATTTCTTCACACAAATACTAGATTATGACTTGTGAATGTAGATGGATTTGTGTGAATAAAGAATTGCACTCAAATGGACACCTCCAATAGGGACATCAATTTATAAGTATAACAATGCAAAAAACGCACTTGACTCTCAACCATTTCCATTCCACTTGCCATGATTCTCTTTTATCTCGATGGATATTCCTTTGTTGTTTCTCTTTTCACACCACATAAAAGACTTTCACACAACATCAAAGACTTCATCCGTTGTTTCTCTTTTCACACAACATGAAAGACTCGGAATAATGATGTTGACGTTCCCGTGGACGTTTATGTTATTTTACTTGTGAACCTATCATTTAATGCTACATCAAGAGATAATGAGAAATTAAATAATAAATAGTATTTTTCTTACTACTTTTATTATTTACACTAGTGGAGTGACTATTTGTTTTGAATTTTTATTTTTTGTCATGCAGATTTATATTAGTTATTTAGGTAGAAATAATTCAAAATATCAATTAGTTTGGCTGGATAACCAAAAAATTCAGATGATCAGGAAGGATAATACATCGATCTCAACTTCTCATAATACAACGTGTTAAATTCTCGAAGACACCCATGCACCCACGTTAATCAAGCAACAACCTAGGGTGAAAACAAATTATCAGCATTCCGTCTCAGGCGGGAGATATATATATATATATATATATTTATATATGTATATGTATATATATATATATTTATATATGTATATGTATATATGTTTGTATACGTATGAAACAAAAATGCCTGCGTACGGGATCAGATGTTGAAGGCGCCAACCAAGGAGAATTCCAAGCAGAAAAAACTGATCAACCCCTTTTCGTGGCTAACTCATCATTGGTAGTAACAGTTTTAAAGGGACCGAGGCTACAAAGATTCAAAGTTTGAGAAAGGTCACCGGCCGGATATTGCATGAAGTTTCCAATCCCATCAATATTCGTGCTTTCTGTCTTCCTAAATTACTGTTTCGGTTCCTGAAAACAATGTTATCGCAAGTGTTTTGACCTTAAAATTAAATGATGTCAGTCTCGGCCGAGAAGACAGAATTGCTTTCCTCCATTAATGGAACAGTAAGCGGTGGATACGAGGAGCAGTTCAACAGATCATATAGCTGCGCGACCGTGATGGAGGAGGAGGAGGAGGAGGAGGAGGAAGATGGTGAGAGTTCGAGTGACTTCTTCGAGATAAACCGTGGATTACTCCTTGGAGATCAAGAGAACGACTACGAGGCAAGTTTGTTTTCTTTTGATTTTCAGACCTGGAACGACTGTGTCTTTGTGGCAGTCGGCAACACGGAGTCGAGCTCGAGCATGGGTGCGCTGGCGTGGACCCTGAACCGCCTTGTTAGCCCCTCCACCGTGCTTCGCCTCCTGCACGTCTTCCCGGTTATACGCTACATTCCAAGTCCACGTAAGACCTCTCTCTCTCTCTCTCTCTCTCTCTCTCTCTCTCTCTCTCCAGATAGCTGTCCTGCAGTCCTGGTCAAACCAGTGTCTCGGAAAATCATGTGACGTTTAACTCGAGTTTGAATTTAATTTTATTGGTTGAAACCTGCAAAGTTGAAAGTTGTACTGAGGCCATTTTTTTTTTTCATCAAGATGCATAGATCAAGGGAAGATCAGCAAGTGCAGTTAAGCTTTCTCTGCACCAGAAAAACATTTTCTACCTGTACAAATACTTTTTCCATTGAGATTTAAATGCTCTTGTGACCAAGTCTCTCGCACTCTCTTTTAAAAAAGTAGAACAGAAAAACGTTTATTTATTTATGTTTATGTAGGTCACGTGTTTTTTTAAATGGAATACGCGGGTCTTACATATCATATCTAGTACTATTCTTCCTTTTAAGGGCTTAGATCATGCCTGACCTTAGAATGGCATGGAGTTTGCCATTTATTGCCTCTGAGGATGTGGCCAAGCCTGAGTTCAAGATTATCATCAATTTATATATATAAACACACACATTAATTCATATTTTAGTGAATATTTCCTTGTGATGATAGTAGGACCGCTTCCAAGGAGTAAAGTGAAGCCGGAGCTGGTGAAGAACTACGTGATGCAGGAAAAAGGCAAGAGGAGGAAGCACCTCCAAAAGTTTCTTGATACATGCTCTGTTTCAAAGGTAAAGGTCTTGGACCAAACTTCAATAATAACAGCTTTATATGACTTCATTTAAGGTTAAATTCTAAGTTCTGTTTTATGAAAATGAAGCAGGTAAAAGTAGATGTAATGCTGGTTGAAGGTGATAACATCACAAAGGCTATCCTGGACCTTATTCCGATTCTCAATATCAGAAAACTAGTGCTTGGAACCACAGAATCAAGTCTAAGGTACCATATCAATGTTAACTACCCAACAGTAACAACAACGGTTTCAGAAACTTCCAATTTTCAAAGCATTTTCTTGGTTATGACTTGTAATTATGCCGTTAATATGAATTTGAAAGGAAATCGGAGTCAAAAAGAGGAAATGGGATTGCTGATCAGATCCTTCACAATGCACCCGAAACCTGTGAGATTAAGATTGTCTCCAGGGGGAAGGAAGTCATCGACCGGATGATTGTGTGGCCCTCTCCAAGCAGCAATACCAGCAAGTCTAAATCCATGAGAGAAGGAGAAGAAGATAAACCCCATGCTTCCTTCTTGTGCATGTGTTTTAACTTTAAGACCCCTGTTTAGGTACTTTTTTGTACATACTTCAATATAAACTGAATCCAACTCGGACATGAGGTTAGAGTTGACCTTAAATGAGCTTAGATCTTTTGTATATATATATATAGAAAGGGACAGTATCCTCAGTTTTATAGATAACTTTCACTTATGGCAGATGAATACCATATACAAACAGGGAAAGATTTTGGGAGTTATATAAATCCCAAAACCAAAGCTTTCGCAAAAACTATGCATCCTACAATTAGGCTATTGAAAAATAAATAAAACTAAGGTAATTATCTGCCTTAAAAAAAAAAAAAAAAAAAAAAAAGAATCAGTGTCCAAAGCAAGGTAGACCCAATCTATCTTGAATGTATAAGCCAATGATATGGCCTGAAAGTTGTAAAATGCGGAAAAAAGAGCCATCTATCCTAGCTACCCCACATTTTCTAAGCTATCTACTACTTTATTTCCCTCTCTACATATATGGTTGATATCAAAAGATAGGTAAAGTCCATGCCATTCAACACAATATGATTAAGATAAATCTATTACAAAATGTGTCTACAATTATGTAGAGTAATAAAAAGAAGACTTAAATGGCACGAATCCGAATAATCCAGCACGAATTCAAATGACTCGAACTTTACTAAAATGTAAATTATTCAGGTTGGATTAAGGTTGATTGTTTTACAACCTGAATCCAACTGACTCAGACTGAATGGCAGAAATAGCTCAGTTGGAAGCATCGGACCGAAGATCTTTGTATTGCATGTTTGAACCGATAATACAAGGATGTGACTAAAAGAGGCCTGCCGTACAACCCCAGATCTTCTAGTTCGGGGAAACCATTCTTATGTGAAGGCAATTACCATAATAATCTCTTCTAGTCCAAATTAGCTTCGACAGGATTCTATGAAGTGGTGTAATAAGCTGGATGGTACATTTCCATTCAACTTGGTATATGAAGATCCATCTAGCTAAAAAGTGAGCAGGTGCAGAAAAACAAGTCTGGGAACTCGTTCAAAGATGAAAGAGTAGATGTATTGATCTATCCATGGTTCAAACATAGCCAAAAACGAAAAACAAAACCAGACTACTCGTTGACATTATGACAATAATTTTATGATGGATGTATCGGGACAAATTGACAAGATCATTCTAAAATATTGCTGAATTCGCCATCCCTGGCTGTGGAATTGTTTGATCATTTTTAATCATGATGGAACTGTTCTCAGATTAGGCTATAATCATGCAAAAAAATAAAACCTTTCAGCTGCAATAGAAACCGTACAATTTGCTTATATCTAAGCAAAAGAACTTCATAACCACCACTACTTGTCCCTGAAATGTTCAAAACATTTCCTTTCTAATAGAAATTACAAGCAATCAATACCAGTAGACACTAAAAGAAATCAAATTCAAGATAATTATCTGAACCTTTCTTCTCAGGAGCAGGCATAGCAGCAGCAGCTTTTTCACTTGTTGATGCCATTGGAGCAGGTAATCTCTCAATCTCAACTGGTTTCGGAATTTCAGGCGGAGTAGCACAGCGTATCAATGCCCAATTTACACCTTCAAAGAAGGTATGCTGCTTGATCTCAGTTGCCCCTCGTTTATAGGCCAATCTATGCAGTGGTTCCTTTACAAGCAACCCCCTTATGAGATCCCTTGCAGCAAAACTGACAACCGGAGATTCAGGAAAACGAAGAGGCTGACCCACAACATTGAACAAGGTAGCTCGATTTCCTGATCCCTTAAAAGGAGTTTTACCAAACAATAACTCGTACAGAAATATTCCAAAAGTCCACCAATCAACAGCACTTCCATGACCTTCACCCTTAATGATCTCAGGTGCCAGGTACTCATGTGTCCCAACAAAAGACATAGACCGGGCATCAGTTGGCTCAGCCATGAGCTCAGGTAATGGGCTGACTTGGTTTCCTATATCATTTTTGGGTTTCCGGTCCTTCTTGGACTTGCTTGAAAAGAGACGAGGTGAGAAGCATGTTGTAGGGGCTACACAGGATGGCTGGATGCAGGAAGGCTCAACGCAAGCCGGCTGGACACAGTACACAGGATTCCTTCGTAATGGATCAGACTCCACAGATGAGGTTTTGACAAGAGTTGGACTAACAGTACAGCGGAGTGAAAGATCAAAATCAGAAAGCATTATGTGTCCATCATCCCTCACAAGGACATTTTCTGGCTTAAGATCACGGTAGACGATACCAAGCATGTGGAGGTATTCTAGAGCTAGCAGGACCTCGGCTACATAAAATCTGCAAGTTCCGTGAAATACAACAATTTTTTTTAGCAGTAAACAAATTTTATTGGTAGAAATAGACATAGCACAAATACGCGGTGCAAATACAAGTGAAATACAACAATTGTCACCATCAAGTATAGTATGAAAATCCTCAAGAAAAGTATCCTAGGAAAAAAGAAAAGAAAAGAAAAAAAATCATCCCAACATAGTACAATTATAAAAGACCAGCCCTATTTGGATTCAGAAAGCATTTCATCTAATATCATCTCATCTTATCTCATCATTACAACTTTCCCAAATTCCCACACAAAATATAATAAACCAAATCCCAGTCTTGGCTTCCAGCAATATCAACCTTCAAAATGATTGCATCCTTGTAGGTGGGGGGGAAAAAAAAAAAGCGCCACTGATTCATGATTTAACCATTGACCGTCTTAACTCTGTCTTTGAAAATAGTTTTATGATTTCACAGTGATTGTGGTTTGATACAGCTTGGGATATTTTTTTTTTTTTTTTTGGGAATCAGTAAGGAATACAGCTTGGGAATTGAAGGCCATAAAAGTCCTGATGTTTAGGTTCCAACTAAAACTTTTAACGATTCTTCTGCATGATCTGACACGAGCAATTGTTGAAGGTCCGCTACTAAACTTCATTCAAGGCTCTAGAGGAAATGACTTGGCATCATACAAGCATTACTAAAACGTTCAGATACACACGAGTCCCAAGTTCCATAAATTACAGGCAGCTTTATGGATAGAACTTAAGAGCTTTGTTTATGTAAGCTGAGTTTCACCAGTTTGGTTACCCAAAACATCCCATCTCATCTCATCTCATCATTACAACTTTCACAAATTTTCACATAAAATACAATAAACAATTCAACCTTTTCAAATTCAAAAACAAAACTAACATTAAAAAATTATATTATAACAATATCTTATTCAACTTTTAAAAAAACATATCATCTCATATGCTGTCACGTTATCCTACAATGGGGATGGGGAGAAGAATAAAAGAGAAAGGCCACACAACAGAAATAGATCAACTATAAGACACAATCTATTCCATGCTCTTATATGAGTGCCAAGGATAACTAATTCCTGAAAATAATAAACAACTTTTGCCTTTTCGAGGATTGGGTGCTTGTTTAACAACCCAAGCCTAAAGGTGTAAAGAGATGATAATAATAAGGAAGCTGAAAATGAAACTGAACATGCATGTCAACTAAAATAAAAAATTAAAAAAATTATGGTCAAGCTTGCTTAACATACTTGACAGCCTGCTCGGGGAAATGCTTCCCTGGCTGCCTCTGCCTAAGAGTGTGCAAATCTCCACCAGGACAGAACTCCATTACCAAGCATGAGAACTTATCTGTCTCAAAGTGGGTGTACAGTGTTGGAAGGAAGGGATGGTCCAGAGATTGCAGTATCTCTCTTTCTGTCTGAGCACGAAGTAGCTTTTTACGAGTTGCTAGAGACCCTTTATCCATAACCTTCATTGCAAAATAACATTTCGTTCCACTTAACTCAGACAGATACACACTGCCAATGTCCCCACAACCCAGCCTCTTCAGCAGTCTAAAATGGCCTAAACCCAAAACCCCATCTCTTGCACGAATAGCTTGGATGGCTTCCCATCTAATATCATTTGCTTTGTGAGGCTTGCTGATACTGGTGCTAAAACTGCTAGAGGTACTTTCATCGCTTACATCACTGCTTGTGCTTCCTCTACACATACTGCTCTTGCCACTCTCAACGAAATCAACGCGGTCACTAATCTTGGCACTGCCACTGGTCTTGGCAAGACTGCTGTTCCCATCACTAACTTTTGCAGAAACTGAACTGTTATTCAAGCTACCATACTCCGATGCCTTCTTTTCTTGACTGACAGAACCTTCCAGTGGGCCTCTTGTATCATTTACAGCAGAATCTACTTCTGTCGCTGCTTGCTCAAGAACCAGTAAGGAAGTACTCGAATTAAATTTATTAATGAAAGAATTGGACAACCCCTTTTTATTAGAACTTGGTGACTCTTTATTTTCCGCACCTTCACCCCTAAGTTGCTTCAATGTGTTTTGAACAGATTTCGGTACTTGTTCAAGTGCAACTGTATCAGATTTGCTTGCTTTCAAAAGCTCTAGAGCTAAAGGTGTCGGATCATTTGTTTCTACTATTTGAACACCAGCTGTTTTCTGTTGCTGTTTGGTGGAAGCTCTGACACCAGTTTTTGAGGCCATCAGATGCAACTACAGCTTTAACACCAGTAATTCTTCACCCAGTAACTCAGCATCCATTATCATCGGGCTATATCTTGCATAAGCTTCCAACATACTTCTCCACCTCTGTCAAAATCAGCATTTCATCAACTAAAGGCATCACTAATATAGATTATTGCAAACCCATCAAACTGCAAAGTGAAAAAATACATTTGGTTCGAACAACTTCTCGCTAAGATACAAAGAGAGGGTGTCCGCGGAAGTATATGACAAAGTCCATTAATAATTAAATATGTGGGCACAAATCCATTGATAAAATTTAAGCAAAAGTGGAACTATACACATCCGGCTCCCTTTCAGGTTTCACACGATCCAAACAATATCAGAAAATTAGATCAGGTGTGTAAACTTAAAAGATGAGCTAAATATGAGTCAAAATGTACATTTTTATGAGCAAAAAGTAAGATAGAAAACCCCATCAGTCAATTAAGTTTAGTTTTCCCCGGAATGAAAATAATTCAAGTACAAAGCTGCATGCAGACCTTAATTATATGATTGCTAAGGATATATCCTTGGAAGATTGTTAGTCAGCCATCTAATTCAATCTGTAGTCTCTCTTCCACCCAAATAAAGGTGAATAAACCTTAACCAAAACCAATAAGAAAATTAAAGGAAAAAACTAAAAAGTTACCAAAGGTACAAAAAATTCGAGGACCACCAAAAAGAAGCAAAGAATTATTCAGAAAGCAGCAAATCAGATAGCGCAACCTTCAAATAGATTTTAGGGAAGAACCCAAATAGATAAATCAACCACAGCCAAATACGAGAGCATGATCAGGCGCCAAATAC
Source organism: Carya illinoinensis (assembly GCF_018687715.1). Taxonomy (NCBI): domain Eukaryota; kingdom Viridiplantae; phylum Streptophyta; class Magnoliopsida; order Fagales; family Juglandaceae; genus Carya; species Carya illinoinensis. Next base: position 10,313,471 of record NC_056761.1, read on the forward strand.
CTCAAAATCCCGATCTCTCTCACAAAGCCATAGCCATCAGTGAAAACTCAAAACAGATCCACAAACAGAGAAAGACCCAGGTGCAAAAAGCCAGCGTAGAAGATAAAGTAAATGAAGCCCGTCAATAAAAATGAAGTGAGGCTCAAAGGGGTGGAGAGAGAAGGGGCAAAAGGAGTACCTGATTTCAAGGATCACCACTCCAGCGGCTTTCCTCCGGCTGTGAATAAAAAAAAAAAAAACACTATGCAAAGAGAAAAAGGGAGCTCTCCTGAGAGCTTGATACCGGTGTAGACCTTAGAGAGAGAGAGAGAGGAAGGATGGCCAGAAGGATAAACTACAGAGAACTATGCGTACACTACAATGGAGAACTGAGCCTCCGCATTTGGTGGATATTAGGCCGAGAGAGAGAGAGAAATGGGTCAAAGATCTGGAAGCTTGCTCCTTTATCTTTGTTTATTCGTCGCATACGAGTTTCTATTGGTTTATCACATCGTATGAGAAAGAAGTAAAGGAGCAGCCTTCGTATCCTGTCTTCTGTCTCCTGTCTAAATTTGCTGGCGGCCTTCCTATCCTTATGCAGATTACCAAAATGTCCTTATTTCTTTTTTTCTTTTTTTTCCTTTTTGTTTTGAAATGTATTTTTTTTTTTTTAATCCCTCTCATGTTTTCCATTTTCTTGAACCTTTTTTAGGAGTACAACTTCCCACTTTTTTTTATCAAACCCCATGATTACGAAAGAATCTTGTGTTGAATGGTATAGGGCATTTTCCTCAGTCCCCACCAACAAAAATATATGTTAAGTATTTATTCGGTCATGAATGAATCTAGATTAGTGTGAAACATACAAAATTCCTTATATGCTGGATCTTTCAAAAGGGGTAGAATCAAATTTAGCAATCTTAGAAACTATCATAAAGAGCAATAACTTTTCATCTTTAAATAATGTGAGATTTCACGTATCACCTATCTTTATCAATCAGTACAATGTATCACACTTCATGTGTGGATAATTCATAAAATAGTCTACGTATAAGTTTCAAATACTTGACCATGTTAGCAATTGAGTTTCAAGAGAACTTTCCTAGTTGTTTCTTTTATCTAAACTAAGTCATATTCGTGATAATTGAATAAAAAAAAGGGTCATCTTGAAGGGATACAATTTCAAAAAAGAAGTTGAGTATGAGTAAGTTTTCTTAGAGAAAAAAGAAACAAATAATCTGATTTCAAAACTATGATGCTTGTGTCTTATGAATTCTTAGAAACTTAGCTTTCAATATTACTTGCAAGAAATCAAACAACATCCAAACATGTCTCCTTCAACAATTGTAAGTACTCCAACTACATTATTTTTTCTTATTTTTTGTTTTGTTGAGGTTAGGTATGTAAGTAGGAACCTACCATGGTTGGATAGTGAATATGTTTTATCTCATCTTATTTCATCGTTACAATTTTTTACAAATTTTCACACTAAATATAATAAACAATTCAACTTTTTCAAATCTTAAAACAATAATAATATTAAGAAATAATATTATAACAATATTTTATTCAACTTTCATCTCGTCTTAACTCACTATCCAAACGGCTAATTCATCATCTAGTAGCAGTAAAACTACAATTAATCAACTATACTCCACTAGGGATATATATACAAGCCGATTGGGACCGACAAAGACTAACAATAAATGACTGGTCTACAGGTCGCCTGTTACAATCGATGTACATCGTACATACTTCTAAATATATATTTGGCATTGGATTAGCCAAATGGCAGTATTAGATTAACTAAATGAATAATTTTATCATTTTGAGCTACAGTGATCTCCTCCATTAGTCATATTTGACATTATACTGTAGATAGACCAAATGAATATTTTATTTAAAAAAAATCCCGTCCAACTACCCTCTCTCAATTTTCGCTCATATTACTCAAGCCTTGCTTTCTCTTTCTCTTCTCTCTTTCATGGTAGTTTTCATGTTCTCTTTATCTTCTCTCTAATTTTCTGCCTGTTTTTCTGTCCATAAAACCCCTCTGTTTCCTTGTTGGTTCCCATCATCCCAAGTTTGCGCGATTTCCTCTCTCTCTCTCTCTCAACCAACTTTCCTTGATGGTTCCCATTGCCAAGCACCTTATGTTGACTCTCTCATATTTTGGTGTCCAGCAATCATCATCAACAGTGGGTGTACGACACAACACCACCCATCTTGAATTTTTACCCTAAAGTGCCTCCCTGTTGCTAGGGGTGAAAGTTTAAACTAAAGAATCTTATCAGACCGGTTGGCTCTGTTTTAAATAAGTCTAGTTCAGGATTGGTTCCTGCATTTTAAAAATCAGTTAAATCCAGTCTAGAATAGGTTCTAGGCTTTTCGACACTAGACCGGAACTGTTTATATATACTATATATAATTATATATGAAATAATTATATATTATAATTTATAACATAAAATTTTAATCTTAAATATATATATATATATATAATTTTTGTATATAATATATATAATTACATTGACACTAATTAAAATTGAAAAACCAAACCGAACTAGACCAGAATCGGTAAAATCGGAAGTACCGGTTTAGAAAGGTAACCAGTTTAGGATCAATTCTTGAAAATGTAAAATCGGTATATACTGGTTCGATCTCAAAATTTGTATAAAAACCAAACCAAACCGGACAGGTTACACCTCTACCTGTTGCTAATCTATTTCAACCCAAAGCAAGGGTAACATCACGTGCTTCTTAATTTTCAATTGCAGGTTGTGCTTGACTTAGATTTATTCTTTGAGAGATTTTTGTATTATTTTTTTTCACATGTTGGTTTTTTCTAGAAGTGTTGAGATTTTGTTGTTGGGGGTGTATTTGTTTGTTCATGGACAAATCTATTCTCTTTGTCATGCACTTTGTGCAAATATGATTTTTGAACTTGTTTATGGACAAATTTGTTGCTCTTTGTCATGCTCTCAGTGCAAATATGATTTTTGAACTTGTTTATGGATAGATCTGTTGCTCTAGAGTACATGGTTATTGCGGCAAATAATGATAAGACTACAACTTCATTGATTTATATTTGTTGATATCTTATCCTGATTGTAAGATCAAGCATACAAGCCATTTGATAATAATTATTAAACTTTGATCTTCATGCTGTAAACAGTTAACAGTATAGATGTAAACTTTGATCTTCATAGATGCATCAGAAAACCATTGAAGCAAAAGAGCACACAGTAACAGTATAGGTGCTAGGTGTTGCAATATTGTCAATGCAATTTTATTATTGACCTTTTTTATTTAGCATTAAGCATTACATAATCTTATGTCTCACCTCTTGCTTTTTACAATTTTATTACTCTTATGCTATAAGGACATGCAAAATGTTTTAGACCTAAGTCATTACCTAGAAAACTATTTTTTGTGTTGTGTGGGAATTTCTTACCTCTTATGTTTATTTTAGAATCTATTATTTTGTTTTCTGTTCTACCCTAACTGTTTGATTCATTAAAATTATTTTAGTCTTTAAGGATAGACATACCATTTGCTTAGAATCTCTTCTTCACCACTCTCTTACAAAGTGGTAGACAAGGGGAAGACAACACCCCGTTTGATAACATACACAATAATATTATGGTCCAAGAATCACCAACAAAAAAGGTGAAAAATGCCACCCACTAAAAAATCTCAAAGAGGTATGTCTTTTTCCGCGGTTTGTATAATATTCTAGTTTCGGCTTTGCTAAACATTAGCATTGATACTATACGGAGAATTGACTAAAAATCCACACAAATGTGGGAGATAATTTCTTAATATTATAATGAGTATAAAAAAGAAAAAAAACAAACACTTTTGAACGTTCTGTTGTGTCATTGACCAATCGATGTCAATCCATCAAGAAACGCACAAATAACTTTTGTGCTACTACATCACAAGTAGAGTCATTGCATCCAAGTGATGCTACGGAGCAGGACAAGATATTACTTTTGTTTCTCCTTTATTTTTTTTTTAATGTTTGGACTCGTTTACATACTAACTTTATTGCTTGGTTTATTTAAAATTGAGAAGACCAAAATTATGTACAAAGAGATTGAGAAGGCCAATTACACCATAGAACATTGTTGGTGTCCAACCAAAATGTCAACAATATATATGAATATTATCAATGAGAAGCAAACCACCTGAGTAACGTCCAGCCAATTTGTAAGGCATCCATGAGAGAAGACATTTTGGATTATATGTATAGGGCATTATCCTCACCAACAAAAATATATGTAGGGGCTAATTAGGATTATCTTGAATTATAAGATTTGTTTTTGTTTTTTATTTTCTATAATTCAAATTTTTACCTCTAAAGTACTTATTCAGTCATGAATGAATCTAGATTAGGGTGAAACATACAAAATTATGGGGATAAAATAAAAAAAATAAAAAATAAAAACCTTATATCAGTAAATGCTTCATCTCTTAAAAGGGGTAGAACCGAATTTAGCAAGCTTATAAGTTATTATAAAGAGCAAAAATCCCTAATTTTCAAATAATATAAGATCTCATATACCACTTATCCTTATTAGTCAATATAAGGTATCACACCTTATATGTGGATAAAATAGTCCAAGTAGAAGTTTCAAGTACTTGACTAAGATGGGAAATGAATTTCAAGATAACTTCCCTAGCTATCACTTTTATCTAAACTTAAGTCATATTCGCGATAATTGAGTATATGAGTTATCTTGAAGGGATGCAATTTCAAAAAAGAAGTTGAGTATGAGTAAATTTTCTTATAGAGAAAAGAAACAAATAATCCAATTTCAAAACTATGATGCTTGTCTCTTATGAATTCTTAGAAACGTAGCTTTCAATGTTACTTGCAAGAAATCAAGCAACATCCAAACATGTCTCCTTCAACATTTGTAAGTACCTCAACTACATTATTTTTGTTATTTATTGTTTTGTTGATGTTAGGTATGGAAGTAGGAACCTTTGAACACTAATTTGTCATCTAATAGCACTAAGCGTCAGTTGGATAGAAAGATATTTCAATTTCATTTTAATATCTAAATACTATATATAAACACAAATACTTTTTAATTTCAAATCTTTAAATTTTTCATTTAATTATTATCTAATTATTACAACTTTCTTAAACTTCCAAACAAAATATAAAAAATAATTCAACTTTTTAAAATCTTAAAATAAAAATTATATTAAAAAAATTATATTCTAAACAAAAAATTATGTTTTAACTCTATAATATTTTTTTTTCAATTTTTTCTCTCATTTCTCAAAATCTCATAAAACATTTTAAATCAAACCATTTCTAACTCATCTCATATTAACTCAACACTATTATTGACAAACTATTTCAACTTACTTTTCAAACCATGCCTAATACTACAATTAATAAACTATACTCCACTAGAAATATATACACAAGCCGGTCGAGACCGACAAAGATTGATAAGAAATGACTAGTCTCATCAAGGACTTGTGGCTTAATGGCGCAAGACGACCTACGTCTCCAAAATAAAGATCATGGGTTCGACCATCCTTCCCATTGTATCAAAAAACAAAAACAAAAAAAGACCGGTCTCGAGGTCACCCATCGCAATCTATATACATAGCATATACTTCTAAATATAAACTTGGCATTGTGGCTAATATATATACACGATAGATGTAGACATAAAAGTTGTATAATTTCACTCCTTTTTTGGTGTTGGTTGGGGGGGGGGGGGGTGCGGGCGGAATGTATTATATATAAAGTACTCTATATATTTAGATAGATCCATTTCTAGAATGGTCCAAAATTAAAAGCAGGTTAATCGAGTTGGTCTTGTACGTAATAGATATTTGTTATAGTTTCTCAGTTATAAATGATTGCGATTATATCAAATAAATTGAATTATGAAAGAAGATATATATGTTAAGTATCGTTTAATTTGAACGCATGAACTTAATCAGATCATGTATAATCTAAATAAATATTAATGGCAGTCATGTATTAAATTTCGGAAGCAACTAATTTGTGGTAGCAACCCATGCCCATTAAATTATATAAAGCTAACCTTTTGGTTGAAATTACAGATCTCTCCCCATCTCACCCTCCTCAAAAACCCTAAAGCTCATAGGATCGATGGTCATTAATACAGAAAAATAAAGAACTTTTATATTAAACAAAAACAAAATCTAAGAAAATTACATGAAATTTGTTTCGTTCTACTACTCAATAGCGATAATTGTTTTTTAGAAACACTCATATGGCAGTCAACGCTTGAGTTCTTAATTAGTATCAAAATGCACAATTACCCAATCATAGAAAATAGGTCAGCAGGTAATGGGAAATCTTTTATCAAATAAATAAGGAGCTGACATTTTCTTCAAATAAGTGACCTTTATGAAAAGAAAACTGCTACAGATACAATAAGATTATATAAAAGTAAATTCATAAACTGACGTGATTTCATGAGATCCGTTATATATATTTTATAATAAAAGTAACTTTACAATTTGACGTATTACATTAAGTCACATCAATTTATAGTTTACTTTTGTATAATTCTTTTGTAGCTAAAGTCTTTTCCTTATGAGAAATTATGCAATTCATAGAAACCGGATAAGCAAGTAACGAGAAAGTTTTTGAAACAAATGTAAGAATAAGGAGAAAAGAAGAGTAGAGTTTATGAAAAAGGTACAACCAGTTAACAGATTAGAAAATGAAAGAATGTTTGTATAATTTACTAACTAACTTTGTAAATATAAAATAGTAAATGACACTTCATCCATTTGAGGGATTTTCTAGTAAATTATTTACAATAGAATCTTTGCTAATAAGCATTGAATGTGAGGGCAGCAACTGTAAGTCTAGTGCAATGTTGTTGCCACGACTGGAGTGATCATCATGATCCTGCTGCTCTAAGGTGATTGCATATTGTGGTGCATGTTGCTCCACTACTAAATGAGTAAGGAGCTAAACTTTTCTTCAAGTAAGTAGTATTTATGAGAAATGGTGCATGCAATTCACTGCCATGAACTACAATAATAAGTCGGAACCAATGTTTGATAAGAATGAAGCTTGTTTGATAGCTCAAATGGTTTTGAAAAACCTTTATCTCCATGTAACAATTAAATTAAAGCTAGGTTTTTTGGTTGAGACTGCACATCTCTCCCCACCTCACCCTCCTCAAAAACCCTAAAGCTCATAGGATCAATGACACACAAAAAAAATAACTTTTACATTAAACTTATACAACATCTAAGAAAATGACATAAAATTTGTTTTGTTCTAGTACTGATCAATAGCGATAACTATTTTTTTAAAACACTTTTACAACAGTCGGCACTTGAGCTTTTAGTACCAGAAGGTGTAATTTGTGGGTCATCCGTTGTTTTGTCCAAGTCATAGAAACCGGATTGATAAGCAATTACGTGAGAGTTTTTGTCAAACAAATGATTAAGGAGCTGGCCTTTCCTTCAGGTAAGTGGTCTTTATGAGAAAAGAATGCTGCTTATTTGATAGCCCATATGGTTTCTGAAAAGAGGAATGTCATACATAGTCAGTAGAAATCCTTTGGATTTTTTCTGTGGCTCTAGCAGTTCCCCTTAAATTTAACCTAATTAAGCAAAGGGATTGCTAATTCATAGTACAGATGGTAGATGCAAGATTATGGCTTGGAGATAACAGTCTTCGTCAAGAAAACTTGCCCTTCTTGCCTGTAGGCTGTAGTACATTATAAGTAGGGAATCATGGATCATGGCTCAAGTTGAAGGAAATAAATAAATTGTTATCACACTATTACTTTGCTATAAATAATTTTTTTAATTATAAATAAAGAGATAATGATCTTCGAAATAGAGAAGAAAGTAATTCATGTAGAAGAGAATAGAATTTGCATTAATGAAAGATTGAAGAGAGGAGTTGAGATATTATGGAACCTATGTGCTCAACCCAATAGCTTAAGTTAATGGGTTTGTGCCTGATCATTATGTCAATCATAACAATGTGATACAGTCCTCGTTTGGATAGAGAGATGTTTTCATCCCATCCTATCTTATCACATCTCATTTTAATGTCTAAACACTACAAATATAAATACTTTTCAATTTTAAATTTTTAGCTTTTCATCTAAATATTACCTAATTATTACAACTTTCTCAAACTTTCAAACAAAATACAAAAAAACAATTTAATTTTTTCAAATCCCAAAACGAAAATTATATTCTAATAATATTTTAATTTTATAATATTTTTATTTAACTTTTTCTCTTTCCTTTTTTCAAAATCTCATAAAACATTTTAATTCAAATTATTTTGAACTCATCTTATCTCAACTAAAATATCTCACTACTATTCACAAATCATTTCAACTCATCTTATCTCAACTCTCTCTGTCCAAATTGGGCCAGGTTTATATTTTCTCACACTTGTATCCTTATCTTTTTCAATAAGCAAGATAATAATCTTGTCAATCTAAAAGGTAGTACAACAGTGAGATATGAAAACCATAACAACTACCCTAAAAATTAAGCAAAAAATTAAAACCAACAACTAGGTAATGCTAAAAAAATGCCGATCCCATATTTCTAGGGTGAAGCCAAGAATCGACCACCGAAGATTTTTTTAGAGAAATAGTCGTGCCCCACTAAGGGTGTAGCCCTACAAAATGTCTCCTAAATGCATTTTATTTCAATTTATTTCATATATATTTTTTTATATTTTTAAACATTTAAAAAAATTCACAATATTATTAAAAAAACATATACTTAATCACTAAATAAAAAAAAAAGTATGGAAAGAAATGTTAGATACCTTTCTCTTCTAGAAATATTTTAATGGATTGATATGAATTATACTTTGAAAGATCCTGATTGAGATAAAATAGTGTAGATCAACCAACCCATGTTATTGAAATGAAGAGCATGTAACTCCAAAAAAAGTACAATTCTTCTATATATATACAGTCGTTACGTACAGTCGGTATATATGTAGTCGATGCGCTACGTCAAAGTTAAAGAAAAAGAAAAAAAGACATAAGGAAAGAAGGCCGAAACTGAAATAAGAAAGAAAGAAAGTTTCTCAACCTTGTCTGGAAAGCTACTCTCTTATTAAGTTTCCCGAACCTCCCACTTTGAAATCTTTTTAAGGTAATGGTAAGAATATTTGGAGCTTTTTTTACAGGAAGAGTATGGGTGAACATCCTTGCAAACTTTGAGTTGCCTTTTTAAAATGGGTTTGAAACTCACGTAGCAAGCGCCAACCATTATGATAGCATTCTCTTTGATGGCCTTTCTCCAACAAGTAAGCAGCAAGTGGCCGAGTGAATGTAAGACATTGCAAAACCACATTAGCAATGGCAAAGGAGGAAATCCAGGCTTCTCCCAATTGAAAAATCTTATAAACTCAATCAATGGAAAAAGAATCTTTTATGGCTGCTTGATAAAGTTAGAGGTTCCACGAGAAGAACTAAAGCAATTGCAGATAACTTTCTTACTGCAAGACTAGAAGTTGAATTTACTCAGATGGTTGAAACTTGCAATTTGTCTTATGCCCAGATTTCTAATGTACTTCTTGGCACTTTTACAAGCAGTAGCGAATGGCTGCTTGGTGGCGAGATTGCAGCAGTTGGCACAAACGAAGCTGTCATCTATGAGAATGCTGGGCATTGGGGTGGATCAAAGAGGTCTCCCTCTGCTTCGAAATTTGCGCTGACCTCAAAATACTTCTAGGCAGTATTCTTCACCAGGTGAAGCAATTCCACAGCAATTACAAAGATGGTGAATATAAACTGAACGAACCAATTTAGGTCCAGAGGCACCGCAAAGAACGAACCAATTTACGAAGATGGTGAATATAATCTACGCCGATGCCTCTTCAATCCTAGGGTTTATCATGGACACGATCACTCCTTTCTTTTCCTCTAATCGAAACGAGCAACGAATCAATAACTTAGACCACTTAAGAAACACAAAGATGAAACACAGAGAGGGAGAGAAACACAGAAGATGAGAGAGAGTCAAAGATTTGGGGAGGGAGAGAAACACAGAGAAGGAGGAGGGAAAGTTGAAGATTCGGGGGAAATGGGATTAGAGATGAAATGGTGCGTTTTTATTTTTCCACGTAAGAGGGCGTTTGCCTCGCACTTGTAATAGGCGACTACATATAGCTTTTTTCAAAAAAGTAATGCACAAAAGGTGGTGGAGTTGCAGAGGAGCACGTCGGTGGGTGTTTTCACACTTGTTGATCAAAAAGATCAAGATTCCAATTAGAGTGGGGATGGTGGAACATGATGGCCACGGTGATTTCATTGTTGGGGGCATGGGTGATTTTGGGTGACCATCTAGTGCAGATTTATGACCTGTTTTGTGACACCTCCAAATTCCGTTTGGGATCGAACGGACATTTGAAGCGTCGAGACATACAACACAAGGTTATCTGCCCCCGTTCATGACATATAAGATGCAATGTTCCTAACATGCATATAACAATATGCAATATTCGCAGAGGATAAATTTTTTCTTTAGCAATACTATGCACCAAATTGAAAATATCTCAAATGCTTAAAACATACTTCATACATAAAAACCTATTGAACAACTAAAATCACAACACTAGTCCAAAATGGTTATGATCCAAAAAGTACTAGAGATGCAACTCAATCGTACAAGTAGTAATTTACGTTAATTACTATATTAACATTGATGTCGCACCGTCGCTTAGTCAACTGTGTCTAGTTGATCAGCTCCTGACTCTCCTTCAGGTCCTGTAACAAGATCTACCATTCGGGGGGAATGGTAGTTGGGACTACCAAAGTGAGATTTGATTACAAATCTCAGTAAGTTAACAAAAAAACTTTCACACAAGCTAATGATGCATGGATGACAGTAAAAGCATAAATGCATAATCAAATTCATAAGTAATTAAAACATAAATTGGCGTACAACATAGCATAATTGACATAACTTAAATTGAAACATGAACTGAACTTGACTTGACATGAACTTGATCTGAAACTTGACTTAGCATGAACTTGCTCTGAAACTTGAATTAACATGAACATGATATGAAAGTTAACTTATCATGAACTTGTTCTGAAACTTAACTTAATATGAACGTGATATGAAACTTGACTTATCATGAATTTGTTCTGAAACTTGACTTAACATGAAAAATACATACTTCACAGTTGTTATAGCCCCATGTATTCTACGTGTAAATACATACTCCATAGTTGTTGTGGCCCCATGTATTCTACACAAATTTGACTTAACATGAAAAATACATACTCCACAGTTGTTGTGACCTCATGTATTCTATGGAAACTTATTCTTTAACTGCTTAAATACATACTCCACAGTTGTTGTGGCCCCATGTATTCTACGTGTCACAATTGCTGTGTCTCACGTAGTGTATGTATCACAATTGCTGTGACCCCATACATAAGTAATCAAGATGAAACGTGACTGGAATACGAAAGGATTGAAGCCCTGACGTAACATAACGTGACTTGAATATAACTTGAAATACATGACCAACTTGAGATAGAAATATTTCGTAACATGACATAACATATAATAGATAACATATTTAACATGACATACTTGTAACAGTGAATATTACATGACTTGACATACATGTAATAGATGGCATACTTAGTATAATGTACTTGTAATGTACAACAATACATGACAAAATATATTATGTAACAGATAAAAACTGATGACAGAATAAATTCTGTATAACAAACAATTACATGATGACTTGGCATGACATGACATATATTACAACACACATACATACACTGTAGTTCCTTTACTTAGCACACATACACAGTAGACTGCTAGTAAGTTAAAAGCTAACTTACCTCGATCTCCGCATTTCTTATAAAACCTCAAGCGCGATCACGAGGAACTGTAATTAGTGATTCTAAAAGTTAGCACTGAATCACTAATAACTTGAAATATGAAAAATACTAACTTAAAGAGTAAAATTTCTATTTTACTCTCTACATGTAGGAAAATGACCATTTTACCCATAATTTAAGGATTTTGCATACTAACTCCAAAAGTCACCAAAATTTACATGCCTCATATAAATTTTATCCTTAACTCAAATATCAATTTAGAAAAATTTAAAACAAATCACAACTATTAAAACTTCATAGGGTCGAAATTCCCATATGCTATTTCCATTGATTTTTGTTTCTAACTTGTTTTGATTAACCTTTTGATCTATGACTTATAAAGATGTGATCTTCAAACCAAACCATCACATGATTTAAAAAGATATCCTAAAATATATATAAGTTTCTAATTCAAGATCACATGGTTAAAAATTAACCAAAACATAAATTTAGCCAAGAACATCCACACTTTGGCTTATCTAAATATCTCTTTACATAAAATTTCATATCTTTGAAACTAACATCAAATATCTTCAAAATAATAATATAACATGTATATAAGATGCTTATGATCCTCCAATAAAATTATCAAAGTCATTGGAATAGGTTTAGACCACCAAAGAGTTAAACTTTCTCAAAACAGAAACTGTTTTTCCTCTTCCAGTTTCTAAGTTTCTAAATCTAAGAAAATCTTTCATCAGAACCTTTAATCATGCAAAAATCCTCAACCAATAGTCATATATACATGTTAACAATACTCCATAAAAATTTCGGACCATCTATCCATTAACTTGGTCAAAAACTCCAAACTATAACATATTCTCCAGTTTATCTTCCAGAATAACCTTTCTATAGTTTACATAATATTTTACTGACCAAATGATATTCAAATGGGACAAATAAGATATCCACGTAAACTAGACTCAAAAAAGAATAACTTATATGAAGGAGACTTTATGATAAAACACCTACAAAAGCTTCGAAATCGGCATGCAAAAGAACTCCTAAAAGCTGTCTAAGAGAGAGTGTTTGATATTCTTTTAATGGAAAGTATAAATGAAGATAATTTCGTGGGGAGGGGTGGCTGGAGATACTTATGGATGAGATATGGAAGAGATGAGGCTGGAGTTAGAGTTAAGTGTAGGACTCTCTTACCCGAAGTGAGAGTTAAGTGTAGGACTCTCTTATTCGGAGTGAGAGTGGAGTGTAGGACTCTCTTACCTAATAATATCTACAAAAATTAACTCAATATATATTTACCCAATAATATCCACGAAATTAGCTTAAAATATTTTTATCCAATAATATACACAAAATTAGCTTAAGATATTTTTATCCAATAATATCTACAGTTTTGAACAGATGTTTCGCCCGAAATTATGAAAAAGTGTTATTGCACTATAAGACCTTAAATAACCCTCCGAGTCTAATGACACAAACCATAATACATTTTGACACTTCTAACTATCTCCAATAATCAAAAACACACTTCTGATACCATAATAAATAATAACACTAACTATGTAGTTAGATAAAAACCTATACGATTAATGGATTCGTGAAAACTTATGGGGTCTTCACGAGGTTCCTAAAGTTAATAAAAATTTCACAATTGAATTTCTAGCGGGCTGTTACACGTTTGAATATTTAGAATATCTCAAAATATCTATAAATAATAGTTAAATGGTTTGAGTTAAGATATTTTATTAGGTTTTGAGAAATGGTGGAAAATAAGTTAAATAAAAATATTATAAAGTTAAAAATATTTTAATATAATTGTTGTTTTGAAATTTGAAAATTTCAAATTTCAAATTTGAAATTATAATGATTATATAATAAAATAGATAAAAAGTTGAGAATTTAAAATTAAAAAATATTTTATATTTGATTGATGTTTAAAAAAAATATTTAAGAATATTAATGTTTCCAAATACACTCTTAAGCTCCCAAGTCTGTGTAAGTATAGGAGTGATACCCACATATGCAGGGGGTGGATTTTCCACCCCTGCATCCTGCCCCTGGGAGGCGGGGGCGAGGGCGAATATTGCATCCACCTCACCCCCAGCCATTTCAAAGGTACTGATTTCCTACTGGATCTAAAAATTATAATAAATTGGAACTAAATTATTATATAATTTAAATTATAAATTAAAATTTGTATATATAACAATAATATAAAAACTATTAACATAGTTTTTATGTTATTAGTTTTTAAACTTGTTAGACTTATTCATAAGATTGTATTGCATTAGCCTCTTAGGCCAACCTTTACATAGGAGGCCAAGGCAACACAAGTCTTATTCGAGCAATACAATATAATCTTATTAATAAATCTAACAAATTGTAATATATATATACACACAATTTGTATAAATATAAATACATATTTATATATACAAATATATAGGTGGGGGGCGGCCCTACCCGGGTCCGACTTGGGTCCCGTGGCAAAAACAACAGGAAATTTCCTGTTAGTCAAACCGACACCGTGTAGTGTTTAGTTAAAGAAAAAAATATGAGAGTTTAATACCTAATTAAAAGGTTAAGAATATGAGAGTTTAATACCATTGGGTTTTGGAATCATCAGTTGGTTAAATTACTAAATAATAATTTAAATAATTTAAATTTAATGCTATTCATGGAAATTGCCTCATAGCAATTTTAAATCTCTTTCTAAGGCTTCCAAATTTCAAGTATTTTATTTGAAAAATATAGATAAAATTTTTATTTATATAATAAACTATATTTTTAATGGCGGGACTCACTTATTGTAATGAGAGTACGCGACACTTACATACTATATATTTATAATTACTTAATAAGAAAAATAGTGCTACACATGCACAATATTATACGTAATTCTTATTCAATAAGATTTTTTTTTTTTTTTTAAACTTTGAACCTTAAATTTTAATTTTAAGATTTTTACTATCTTTAGTAGTTGACACATGTTATGCAAGTAAAATTGTAAATAAAGATAGTACTTAAAAAAAAAAAAAACATTTGGTTTAAGGTGTGGTTTGGATAGTAAGATGAGAAGAGATGGTTTTAGATAAAAATTGAATAAAATATTGTTAGAATATTATTTTTTAATATTATTATTATTTTGAAATTTAAAAAAATTGAATTATTTATTATATTTTGTATAGAAATTTATGAAAGTCCTAATAATAAGATGAAATACTTTTACTATCTAAACGGGGTCTAAATGGGTTAACAGATTAGGGTGAGCAACACTTTAGGCGATACTTTGTTCTTTAAAATTCATGAACAATGCTGCTATTTGTTAGCTTAGAATAGATAATATTCAATGCCTCAGTGTCGAGAATTCAGTATTGATATTTCTTTGCTTGGAATCGATGTTGTAACTTGTGGGGAAAAAAATCCTAGAACTTAAAAATGGAGATTCGAACATATATATAAATATTACACGGTGTCGGTTTGACTAACAGAAAAATTCCTATTATTTTTGCCACAGAACCAAAGCCGAACCTAGCCCTGCCCCCAATTAGGGGGCTAGATGCAGGGCTGGTGGCCATGCCACCTGCATATGGCAGACCATGCAGGGCGAGATAACGAGGTGCAGGGCCCTGCTACCCACTATAAGCAAAAAGTCTACCAAAGAAAAGGAAAAACTAGACTATAGTCAAACCATTACTATTGGGCATGTAGTAATTGGCCTCTACTACGGTTCTGAATTAGGGTTTTGTCCAAAATACAAGTGGTCTAATTGGACTTAAACGATCTATTTTAGGAGAGGTTTGGCTATAAAAAGTCGCTTAACTTATCTTATCTCATCATTACAACTTTTCCAAATTTCAAAATAAAACACAATAAATAATTTCAACTTTTTTGAATCTTAAAATAAAAATTATATTATAACAATATTTTATTCAATTTTCATCTCATCTCATCTCAATTCACCATTCAAACCAACAAACACTCTTGTTAAAAAAAAATAAAAAAGAATTCACATGAGCTTAATCGACTTATATCAACTCATTTTTTGCACAATCATGCAACCACGTAGAAGTTCTACTTCCAAAAAAAATTTCACAAATAAACAAAAGTTTATATGATAAGTTAAATTTAATTTTCAATAAAAATAATTTTATAATTTAATATATCACATCAAACAATATCAATTTGTAAATTTATTTTTGTAAGATGTCTTTGTAGCTAAAGCATTTCTCAAGATTAATTTTTTTAAAAAAAATTTCTATAATTTTTGTAATTTTTTTAATAACTTTAAGATTTATGTGTAGTTCACTTTATTTATATGTATCGAGATATTAAATAATAAATAACTTCTTTATTTAACAATTACTTTAGAAAGACTAATTATTTAAGGATAGAGAAATGATATTTACATTCATAGAATTTTCAAGTGTCTCACATTACTTTTGAAAATAGTGAGTAAATATGGATCCACATGAAAAAAATTAATACTTTAATAATAGACTCTACTCTTTTTTTTAAAAGAAAATTACTACAGATACAAAAAGATTATACAAAGTAAATCTACAATGATGTGGTTTCATGGAATCCGTTAGATCTACTTTATAATAAAAGTAATTTTACAATTTAATGTATCAGATCAAGGTATGTCAGTTTGTATATGTTCTTTTGTATAATCTTTTCATCACTAAAACATTTTTCTTTTTAAAAAAATTGCACAAAACTTATATAACCTATAACTCTACCTAACATTAGCTCAAGGAAGGGGCAAAACTAGGATTTGATGTTTGAGGGGCCGATCGACAAAGTGTATAGTATATGTGAGTATAAGTAATATGTATTTTTTGCATATGACTATATAAAAAACAATAATCATACATCATAAAATTATATATAAAAAATACATGTCTATAAATTATCTTATAAAATAATTTTTCTTAAGATTTCTATAGTTTGCTAGAGACCATTACAAAAAGAAAAGAAAATGAAATATCAACTTAGGATTTTTCCTTCAAATTAAGATCAATGATGATTTTTCATAGAATAAAATTCATCTATTATCATCTCTGAAGTGAAGTTATTGACAATTTCTTTCTCAATATAAACTAGCAAATGATCTGCAAGAAACTCATTTTCCATTCGAATACACAATCTAGTTTTTACACGTTTCTTGACAGAAAATGCTCGCTCAATAGTAAAAGTAGAAATAGGGAGAGTTAATACTAGACAAATTAACCTATCAATCCAATAATAAATCTTTGACTTTTCTGAAATTGCTAGTCCTCTGCATAGCTCAAATAATGTAGACATATTTTGAAAATCTAGATGCGTCAGCACATCAATCTCATAATGCTGTAATTGAATTCTCAAAAGGATTTTTTTTTTTTTGTTCAGTAAAGTCCCGTGTATAAAACTTCTCAACCAATTTGCATATATCATTATTTTTAAATTATTTGAATGCACCTTTAGGATTTAAAGCAGCACTAAGAATGAGAAGTTATATTGTATGATCGTTAAATCTATTATTCAATTCTTGCAATTGGAAGTCTATTGTAGCAGTAAATATATCAATCCTAAAATGATGATCCATTATTGTCAATGACTTGTCAACTTGACGACTAGATTTGTCTCGAGCTCTAGTATATTGGTCATTCATATCAAGAATATCAATTTGATTTTTTCACAAAATGATTTAACATTGGTAAGCAAAGACAACCACCTATCACCTCTTAATTTTTGAATGAGTACTTTTGTGGTTGAAACTAGGCTCATCGCATTCACAATATCTTGAAAATTTTGTTGCAAAGATTGGTAAAGTGCATTAGTGATTCCCATGATTTTTTTTTATCATATGTAATATCAGAATAAATTAAGAAGATGTTAATACCATGCAAGTCGCTTCAGCATTACCACGTTGAGAATAATTTGATCACTCATTTGAGATAGTAGTGATAACTGAGCAAGTAGCATCGAACATTCTCATCAAGCTACAAACATATTGAAAATGAGATCCCTACCTAGTATCTCCAACTCATTATAGCGTACCAATTTGATTTGCTCCTTTTCCAATCTTAATCTCATTAGAAGCGATCAAACTTTCAATTTCAACAACTTGAGTAGATTGTAATTCATCATTACATTTAGAAGAACCAACAACGATATTGATAATAAATGTCAAATGGATAAAGAACTGATGAACATGTTTGGTTTCTCTAGAGGCTGCAACTAAAGCTAATTGTAGTTTATGAGCCTAACAATGCACATAATATGCATAGGGACAATCTTTAAGAAATAAAGCTTGTAATCCATTCCATTCACCACACATATTATTTCATCCATTATATCCCTGACCTTGAATATTCTCAATTTGAAGGTTGTAATGAGAAAGAATAACATATATCTCATTTTTTAGAGTTAGTGTCATAGTATCTTTGACATGCACAATATGAAAAAATCACTCTTTAATAAAACCATTTTTATCAACAAACCTCAAAATGATAGTCATTTGTTCTCTTTTAGACTCATCACGAGCTTCATCAACAAGAATACAAAATTTAACATCTCTGATTTCTTTACGAATCACATTTCGTACTTTATTTGCAAATATATGCAAAATTTCCTTTTGAATTTTGGGTGATGTATATTTGACATTTTGTGGAGTATTTTCCATAACAACTCCATTAACTTGATCATTATAACTTACTAGAAGTTTTATCAGTTTAATGAAATTACCTTAATTTTTTGAGTCAAAGCTTTCATCATTACCTCTAAAGGCACAAGCTTAGAATGTAAGCCATCTAATACTATCTATCAAAGTTTTAAGCCGCAACGGTTTAGTTTCCACCTCTTGTGATACTTATTTTTCAACTAACTTGTCAATATGTCTTGACTAATTCATTAGATCCTCACAGTATTTTACACTATTTTTATGTGGTAAATTTGGACATCTTCCCACATGTCCTATTAAAAGAAAATTCATTCTATCATTCATTTTTTTTTCCAATTTTCAAAACCTTTATTGGTAAATGCATCTGATCCTGGACAGCCTGTTGATTTCTTAACAAAAAACATAACGTGGAAAATAGAATACAATATTTTTCGATGGAGAGTACTGCAACCAATTTGAATATCTTTGAAACCAAGAAAATTGAAATCGGCAACATCGATTGCCTATTCCTGAAAATGAATATTCTAAAAGTTTAGATTGATATGAATCAACTTTAAGATAGGCATGTCGAATATAATCTTGTAGGTTAGTAGGAAATTCTTATATTTGTGAACGTCATCCTAGATCACGTTTCAAAGAGGTAGCATCCATCTCTTCAGGTTAGATTTTTGAAGTTTTAGAATGACGCTCATCAGTGATAGAAGTATCACGTTGTTACCGAGCTCTCTAAATGTATATTACTCTCAGAATTGTCCACGTCTTTCTTAAAAAAAAGAATCAATTATTCTTGGCTTGCTTATATTTTTCTATATTTTAAGAAAAATTTATAGATCAAGAATAAACATTAAAAGTACCTAATAAGTAATGATATCAAGTTATCAGCAATAAAATAATCATTAAGGTAGAATTGGAAAATTCGTATGTTTAAATAACGGATTAAAAGATCGATTGAGCCACTATTATGATCGAAATAAAAGAATAAACAAGCCAGCATTTCCAAAGTTCAATGTTCACAACAAAACATTTCCTTGATCAACAACGAATAACTCAGAATATGAATAAAAGAAAGTAAAAAAAAAAATCATACCAATTTAGGTTCTAGAATAAAAAAAACTCTAAACTGCCAAAAAAAAAAATATATCCCTTAATAATAATCTTCTAAGGAATTTAGGATTTTTTATGACGAGGAACCAAAGACCGTGCAAATATTTTACCCAGTCTAAAACATTTAGGATTAACAAACTAAAAACAGTAATTCATCTGCTAAGAGATAAAAATAAAGATAATTAGCAAACTTACTATATATACCTAGATTTAAACACACGAGAATTAGAGATTTAATTAGATGCATATATAAATATATATATATATATATATATATTCAGCAACGACAACTAGCTCAAGCTGGAAACAACCCATAATCGAAAAACCAAAGAACCAAAGAACCAAATCCCAACAAGCAAATCGATTAAAAAAAGAACTATAGGAAATCAAAACTTGCGAGCAGCGAGTAGAATGCTCACCTTGATTGGGAGGGCTTAGCAGCAATTTGATAATATATAAAGTAGTTGGAGGATTACGAAATGTCGAAATGCTTTGGCTTCTTACTTAAGAAATGAAAAGAAATTTGCATTGATCTTTTTCTCCTCTCTCTCTCTCTCTCTCTGATGTGTTATCTATGTGATATTAATGGGTACTTCACTACATATTCCAATGGATTTTGCAAAGGACTTTGAGCATTTCGTTTTCCAGGTTTATACTTTAGGATAATGATACTCCACCCACCCCTATACAACTTATTTACCCCTCACGTGTTTTTTTTATTTTTTTAACAAAAGCTAATATACTTTTACAACCTTACGTCCAAAGCAATCTAACGTCCAAAATTATTTCACACGAAACTTTCAGCATAAGTTGCCATGCATTCTTCCCTCCCTCATGCTGTCTTTTCGTCATCTCTAGCCACCACCACCGTTTGGTGCCATTTCATGTGAGTTTATATTCTTCCTTCTATCCTCTACCTGCCACCATGATTCTCTCTCTCTCTCTCTCTCTCTCTCTCTCTCTCTCTGTCTGTGTTATCTATGTGATATTAATGGGTACTGCACTGCAAATTCTAATGGATTTTGCAAAGGACTTTGAGCATTTCGTTTTTCGAGGTTACTCCACCCACCCGTATACAACTTATTTACCCCACGTGTTTTTTTATTTTTTTAACAAAAGCTAATATACTCTTACAACCTTATGTTCAAAGCAATCTAACGACAAAAATTATTTCACACGAAACTTTCAGCGTAATGCACTCTTCCCTCCCTCACGCTGTCTTTTTGTCATCTCCAGCCACCACCACCGTTTGGTGCCATTTCATGTGAGTTTATATTCTTCCTTCTATCCTCTACCTGCCACCATGATTCTCTCTCTCTCTCTCTCTCTCTCTCTCTCTCTCTCTCTCTCTCTCTCTCTCTCTCTACATGGGTGTTGAGCAGAAATGGTTACTATACAGTTATATATAGCTATTGCTGCTGTCGTCGCCATCTTGACTCCAGCATCACCATACACAGCCTCCATGAGCCTCTGGTAAACACCATCCAAAACGCACTTATAATGGTTGCACGACAACCATAAAATATGGGTTCATTTTGTTTTAGCACTTGGATTTGTTCTCTTCATCTTTTAAGGCCTTGGATCACATGGAAATGAAAGGTGGGATTTTTAAATCTGATCTTATGACAGTGTCTCATCTTGCTTATGATGAGAATTTCAAGATGAGGTTGTTCAATCGGCTTTGGGTTGGCTTGATTTGGAGCCAGCAAACCACTTTAAAAGAGCAGTGCATGCCCTATGTTTGTGGATCGAGAAAACGGGTTTCAATTAGGGATGGATTAATCTATGGATTTTTGCATAAGTGGAGTTAGGGCACATCAAGAGTATGAGGGAGAGAGAGCCGTGACCTTGCTTACCTTGAGGAGTGTCTCAAGTGGTGCCAGTTGGAGTCTAGATGGCAGCATAGGCGACTATAATAGTAAAAGTTAATTTTGTATAGAGAGAGAGAGAGAGAGAGAGTCTAGGTGGAAGGCAGAGGAGACTCACCTGAGACCGTGCTGCCGAATGGTGGTGGTGGAAAAATATGATGGAGATGAGATGGGGAAGGAGGAGAACGCGGGTGATGGATTTCTGACTTTTGAATGGGATGATAGAGAAGACAGATGGGGGAGCGGGGGGAGAGAAGTGAACGCGCGTCGGGGATATCTAATTTTGTAACGGGAGGGTACTTGATGTTTTTTATTTTATTAAAACAAAAAAATTCATATGAGAGAGATAAAGAAGTTGTAAATTAGTAGGTGGAGTATTATTATCTTATAATTTATTGGTAAGCAGCAATGTAAGATTTGTGCGTAGGTGAGGGGAAGTGAATAGCTAAGAGTGAGATCACCGGTTCCGTAAGGTTTTTAAGGTTAGCTGCGTGACTTTGAACGAACGAACGAAACGTGTGAAATGGGGTTCCTGCCATTCCAAAGCTTTGAATTTTGATGGCTGGCTTGCTTTGAATTTTGATCCTGTGTTTGACTTTTCTACTACTTCAATACCCTCTTCACAAATCTACCTGACTAATATCAACCGTAGGATTAGAGATTGTTCAGGTGGATGAAATTCAGGTGGACTTTCATCCACCAGATTGTATCTCCATCAGTCAACAACGTGGTCCGCGTGTGAAAGTAAACAAATTTCTGGCCGGAAGACATTACGGATGCCGGATGGAAAAAAAAAAAAAAAAAAAAAAACAGAAAGAGATGACTCAATTAAATAGCGCCACGTGTCATTGTCCATCTTCTGTACGTCTGACTTTTTCAAAGTACAGCAAACCGGACTACGAGAGTAGCATCCTTTTTGCCTTTATTCGCTTGTGACCTCAATCTACTTGAAAACTACAATACTGCCCTACCCCCCTAGCTTGCCCATTTACCGACCAAAAGGGTGCCAAATCTTTTAACTATAAAAATATTATATAATCCACCTAATAAATTATATAAAATCATACTAATTTATAAATTTATTTTATATAATTTTTTTATATTTATAATTATTTTCTAATAATATTATTAGGTTACATTAATTTCTAATTATAGAATATGTAAAGTTTATATCATGTCTTTAAAATTATTTTATAGAGGCAGTACCTAATTTTTACTTATTAATAAAAAAATATTTTAATCATAAAAAAATATTATAAAAATAATTTTAATAATTAACATAATTTGATATAATATATTAATTTAAAATTAATTTTATTATATAATAAATTTAACGTATCATATAAAATTATTATAATATTGTATACGTTATTATTTTATGCTCTACAAAGGCTATTTTGGTTCGTGCCGCCATCCATCACCATCAATAAATTAGGTAAAAGGTCTACAAAATATTCTTAATAAATAATGGCAACCTTCGAAATTTATATGAACTCTTGGCCCAATTATGATTCTGTTCTGAGTTCATTCCTGTTATAAAACCACCAGCACTTTTCAGTCTTCACTGCCCTCTCTAAAAGCTCTGCGTGGGTGTCAATGGCGGATCTGAAGTCAAACTTTCTGAAAGTATACTCCGTCCTGAAATCGGAGCTCCTTGAAGACCCTGCTTTCGAATGGACCGATGATTCTCGGCAATGGGTTGAGCGGGTACGTTGAATTTTCCATCTCATCTTCCTTCTCATTTTATCATCATTTTGCTTTCCATCCTTCCAGCTCTTCGTAATGCTCTGTCGCATTAGTGAAGAAGAACTTAAGCTTTTCTTTGGTTCGGATTGGTTGTTTACTCCGATTATTTGATTGCTATTGTCCTTTTAGCTTCTCTGCGTTTCTTGTTTCCAAACATAAATGCCGAATAACTCATACAAGAAAGACTGTAGACTTTTATCCTACGAAAGAATGAAAAGAGATCAGGCCGAAAGAGTCAAAGGTTATAGATTTGCTCTCCCATAAAACGAAAGGAAAACTGTGAAATGATTAAGCTCTGTTCATTGATTATTGTCCATCTAGTTTTTTCAACTTTTTCATTGAGCCCGCAAAAGAAAGAGCTCATTCTTGGTTTTCTTTGGTTTCCAACATTGGTGGGACGGCTTTTATCATGGAGCTCCGCTTTCA
This sequence comes from Carya illinoinensis, assembly GCF_018687715.1. Taxonomy (NCBI): domain Eukaryota; kingdom Viridiplantae; phylum Streptophyta; class Magnoliopsida; order Fagales; family Juglandaceae; genus Carya; species Carya illinoinensis. The sequence goes on from NC_056761.1 coordinate 10,337,128, forward strand.
TGAAGATTCCACTTTACTGTTATTATGGTGGCTATACTTAAAACCATACAAAATCTGTTCTGAAGGTAGTGATTATGGCTCGTAGACAAAGATGTATCCAACGAAAGCTAGAGTTATCTTTGTTCTTTATATCTTAAAAACTGTTGTGGGATTTTATAACCATTCCTAATAAGAAAGTTTCTATTTGTGGATCTCATTTAAAATTATATCTAAGTTCACAGCTTCACACGGTTAAACTCTCTTTCTTAAGTGTGAGTGCGGTTGCACGAGTCAATTCTTTAATTTATGTGGCTTCTTGTTGGTTTCCTGACCATCTTGTTAATTCTCTCTATTTCAGATGCTGGACTACAACGTGCCTGGAGGTAAGAATTGAGCATATCTGTAAATTTCTTGAACAGTTTTCTATGTATTTCATTCGAAGTATCAGTGTTTCTTAAACTTAGGCCATGAAAGGAAATTAAATGGGAGTGAAATAAGAAAACACTTTGTTTTTTTCAAGAAACATACTAAAAGATCTATGGATTATACTTATCTTTCAGGGAAGTTAAACAGGGGGTTGTCCGTTATTGACAGCTACAAACTGCTGAAAGAAGGAAAGGAATTAACTGAAGATGAATTTTTCCTTGCTAGTGCTCTTGGTTGGTGTATCGAATGGGTATGTCAATCTTAAACCTCTCCTAGTCAAAGGTTCTTTATGTAGATGAATCTTAATCACTAAGGCCTGGTTTACCAAACCAAACCATCTTATCTCATCTCATCTAATCATTACAGCTTTTTCAAACTCCCACATAAAATATAATTAACACTTCAACATTTTCAAATCTCAAAACAAAAATATTATAAAAATTATATTCTAACAATATTTTAGTCAACTTTCAACTTTTATCTCATTTTATCTCATCTGTGTAAATGTTTCAGCATTCTTCAGGTACATTACATAGTAACTAATCATTTATTGACGATAACATTTGCAGCTTCAAGCATATTTTCTTGTTCTTGATGACATTATGGATAGCTCTCACACACGGCGTGGTCAACCTTGCTGGTTCAGATTGCCAAAGGTTTGTGCCAACAGTGAACATGCTCTGGTTTCTTGTGGTTGCCATTATAGGTGAAGAAGATTGACTTGGGTTATTGGTATGTTCTAGGTTGGTCTGATTGCTACAAATGATGGGGTTCTTCTTCGAAACCATATACCCAGGATTCTTAGGAATCACTTCAGGAACAAACGCTACTATGTCGATCTGCTCGATTTGTTTAACGAGGTAATAGACATGTACAGATTTCCTTTGTTAGTTCTCATTTAATTGTTATGCTAAAATTTCAGTTATCTTGTACTTTACATAGGTGGAATTTCAGACAGCTTCAGGACAGATGATAGATTTGATTACTACAATTGAAGGAGAAAAAGATCTGTCCAAATACACTTTGTCACTGTGAGTTAAAATTACGAAAGATCTGCTAAGAAAATGATGTCTGCATCTTTTTGCTCAAGATAAATAACTTTCCCAGATGAAACTTCTAAGCCATCCATACTATGCACACTGATTTCTGCCTCAGCAAGGGAGTCACTAAGCCTGGTTTAGATTTCCACAAGAAAACTAAACATGAAATCTGTGAAGAAAGTCACCTTGTGTAGCATACATGATATTGACAAATTTCATATTAGGAATTGATGCTTTTCAGTACAGTGACAGATCCATCTGTCTTGCTTTAGACAACATAATCATAATTGCAAGTCCTGTGATTTGTTTTGTATGTATAATGTTGTTACTAACTGATTGACCTCTGATGCAGTCACCGCCGCATTGTTCAGTACAAGACTGCCTATTACTCATTTTACCTTTCGGTGGGTATAATTACTTATCGTGATGAAAGCACACATTGCAACATGCATTGACTAGATTATTAGTGATCTTCTTTCATTGTTGAGTTTTCTTTGAAGACATAATAATTGTTAAATCACCACTTGTCCCAAAAGTTTAAGCTAATGAGAAGAGGTAAATTTAATTATTTAATTACATATTCTAATAATCTCTCTCTCATGTGTGGGCCACGTTCATCAATAAGTAGGCCCAACACGTAGAATATTTAATTAATAGGATGAAGTGTGGAGTTAGTGTTTGAACTCATGACCTCTACTATAATACCATGTTAAATCACCACTTATCCCAAAAACTTAAGCAATGGAAAGAGGTAAATTTAATTATTTAATTTATATTCTAACAACAATAGTTTGCATCTCTGTGCCCATTTTGACATTGCTTGTCTTATCCCGATATACCTTTTATCTCATGTTCAATATAACACTAGCTCCTTGTTCCTCGGCATGTTGACTTCTATGATGACCTTTTCACAAAGCAATATTGACTAAATATTTGATGTCTTCAAAAACCATGTCATTACCATTTTATGTTTTGGTGTAGTAACTATATCATAGTACTATACTCTTGCAATGACATCTGATACTTAGGTCTTAATTTGTTCTTGCGCATTAAAAGGTTGCCATTTGGTTGACGACTTGCTGTTTAAATTCCATGAATCTACTCAGGTTGCATGTGCATTGGTTATGTCGGGTGAGAATCTGGACAAGCATACTGATGTAAAGAATATTCTTGTTGAAATGGGGGTCTACTTTCAAGTACAGGTAAATTGTTGATAAGCATATACAAATTGTAGTTAGGCTTTTCTCTCCAGAGCATTTGTTGGAAACTTAGAAATAAACAATTGGATTAAAAAACTTATGACGTATTGGGCTTGAGGACAGTATATTCATAAATAATTTGAAATTTGCAACAAACATGATTGTTTTAGTTGAAGTGATATTAAACTGTGTGAACTCCATATAATAATGAATAATGAAAAACCCTATCAGCTTAGTGATTTTGTCCCTCATTTTCTTGTTTGTTTTTATTTTTTTATTATAGAATCACTGAACTGTGGTTAATTCTGCCATTTTGAAATGTGTGCGCTGGTATAACATTTCTTTTTGCTCAGATGAACCTCTCTTTTCAATCTCAATTCTTTTCTTCTATTTGTAGGATGATTATTTAGATTGCTTTGGAGATCCTGAAACAATTGGCAAGGTGAGACTCAGAATGATGTGTTTATCCATATTTTTATTTAACTGAACTCCTGGTCCATTCGTTTAGTTTGTGGTTTACTTGGGTCCTTTCTGCCATCAGATCGGAACAGACATTGAAGATTTCAAGTGTTCTTGGTTGGTGGTAAAAGCATTGGAGCTAAGCAACAAGGAACAAAAGAAAATACTACATGTAAGAGGGAACTTTCCTTATACCTTTTGTCTTCCTTTCCTTATCAACATTGAGATTAACTTGGTCTTTGAATGTTTGTTTCCAGGAGAACTATGGGAAACCAGACCCAGCCAATGTTGCAAAAGTAAAGGCTCTCTACAAAGAACTTGATCTTCAGGTACCTCTTAAAGCAACTCCTTAAAATATACAACTAAATCATTAACGGGTAACAAAAATATGTTTTTGCCTGCTTCTCTCATATCCAGGAAGTCGATCTTACACATTGGATTATCTATTTTAATCTATGGTGTTTGGTCATTAAGTTTTTGTTTGTCCATGATCTTTATTTTCTCTAATCCCAACTTGATAGGGTGTATTTGCTGAGTATGAGAGCAAGAGCTATGAGAAGTTGACAGCCTCTATTGAAGCTCATCCGAGCAAAGCAGTTCAGGCAGTGTTGAAGTCATTCTTGGGTAAAATATACAAGAGGCAAAAATAGAGTCGTGAGAGAGAAAGGTCGGAAGATGAATGCCAGAATGGTCTCAGCCTTTTATACTGATTTGTATCTCTATGTTTCCCATTAAAAAGGAATAATCTCTTTGCATTATAGTCTTGTAAAACAATTTTCTTGCTGCTGGTTTTGCTTAGTTTTGTTTCCATTTCCAAATAAACATCTATGATTTTGTATTTTCAATTGATATTAGCCATCAGTGAATGCCTTAAGTACCAACCTCATCTTAGCATTTGGTTTTTTTTAGCCTTTACAATAAATGTCTTGATGTAGCTGAGTGAGATTTTGGCTGAACTCAAAACCAATAGAGATATTAATCTATATTGGACTATCCATTCCAAAATCAAAATAATAATATAATATTATATATTTTAATAATAATTTTTTATTTTTTTTATATTTTACAAATACACTCCATATATAATTTAATAATTTAATTTTTACTTAAAATTATTGTTTCCCAATTTTTTTTCTCAACCTAATTATCCAACAAACATATTTGAAGTAAAATATTGTTTTAGAGACTAATAGTGGTTGGTCAAATTTGAAAAAAGAAATAGAATTAATGTAGCTCAAAAGTAAAGTCATAGAATTTTAACTATTCCCTATCACTTTCGTTCAAATTAACCAAAATTTAATTAGAAAATGCCCAGTGCTTTAGGACCATTGTTTATGTAATTTGTACAAGAAGGAAAGGCAATCACTTCATTTTTCTTACAAAAATTCTAAGTGCTTTTTGTGTACTCTTTTGTACACTCTACTGATGTGATTGATTGAGTATTAAAATAAATTTACGCAGTCAATCACATTAATAAAATATGTAAAAATAACTATATATATCATTACTCTTATTCTTATTCTTTGAAACTTGGGACATTTGCACCTAACTAGTTCATCAACATGTAGTCAATTGGTGGAGAAAAGTCACTTGGCAATTAACTGAAAAACAATTCTACTACATGTACACGGACTTGCATATATTTTGGAGACTCGCTGACGTGGGTCAGTTGATATATTATTTAAAAAAATAAAACAAAACAAAAATGGATTTTAAAACATATTTCTTTTCCTAAAAGAGAAGCGTATCGAGCCAGGGAGCGCCAAAAGTCCATCCTGCTCTAAATCATGATTCGTTGACATACTTTAACAAGTCAATTCACTTTTATTTTCTCACTGTTTAATTCATTATATCAGTAATTGAAAAGGTCGCATTTAAGCAGCTTTATAATAAGATTATCAATATAAATATAAATTAGAACACAGTGAACCAAAAACAGGGAACTAGTTAATATGGAAAAAAATATATATTTATTATATTAGTTTTTTTTCTGCTGAATAAAAAAAAGTAAAAAGAATTATATAGAAATACTTTATTATAAAATAATTATAGAAAAATAAACTTATAAATAGACGTAATAACTTATATTATAAATTTATTTTTATTATAAAATAAATTTAACAGATTACATAAAATTATATAACTTTATTAGTTTATTTTTATAAAATCAGTTTATATTATAGAAATTTAATTATGCCCCATTTTCATATCTTCTCTCACTTGGTGGGCCACTTTGATTTCTAAATTTATTTCAACTCATTTTATTTAATTATTATAATTTTTTTAAATTTTAATATAAAATATTAATAAATAATTTAATTTTTTTAAATTTTAAAATAATAATAATATTAAAATTAATATTTTAAAAATATTTTATTTAATTTTTAATTTTTTTCTCAATTTAATTTAAATCAACGCAACGTGTAAATGCAACCTAAATTATTATGAAAAAAAAGGTTTAAAGATGAATCACAAAGATAAAGACAAAAAAGAGTTGAAGCATGAACAGTTAAACTAATCATTAAATTGGAATTGTTTTATTTGAACGCTAAATTCCGAATTCCCAATGATTTCAGCAAACTTAGTACGAACAAAGCTAAGAAAAGTCAAGAATTCCGACATACAACCATGGTTACATACTGAGAAAGCAGAGTAAAGTTGCAGAGTATTCTACTAGTTCGATCACTCTCTCTCCCACAACTTATCCATATTTTGGGTGGTCCAAAGTTTTCTCTATATTCTCTGCAAGTCCAATTTTCTTTGCCGGTTTCAAGGGTTTTTCATCCCAAAGTTTCTGTTATTTGTTTCTGAAATCTTCATTTTTGTTGAATTCATTGTTATATTCACTTTCAAATTGTTAAGAGTATAAGAGATTTGAGTATAGAGTATATTCAAATCTCTTATACTCTTAACACAAATCAATGCCAGTTTTAATGATCAGAATCGACGATTTTGTCAACATTACGCGTAAAAATACTAAAATTTTTCCTAACAGTTTCCATCTTTTTAGAGTTTGCTTGTGAGTTTTAGCCCTTAACGAAGAAAACTCAAATCCTACATTAACCCATATAATCTCTCTTATCCTTAGCAAGTCCATAAATTTTCTTCTTGATCTTACATACAAAAAGGGAATGAAGCTTTCGGTGCGTGTAATCGAGGCTCGGAATTTGCCGGCAATGGACTTGAACGGGTTCAGTGATCCGTACGTGAGGTTACAGTTAGGGAAGCAGAAGGTAAGGACCAAAGTGGTGAAGAAGAGCTTGAATCCCCAGTGGGGCGAGGAATTCGGTTTCCAGGTCGACAACTTGAACGAGGAGCTACTCTTCTCCGTTTTGGACGAAGACAAGTACACCAACGACGACTTTGTTGGGCAGCTCAAGATACCGGTTTCCCGGATCTTTGAGTCCGACGACAAGTGGCTTGGTCCTGCTTGGCATTCCCTGCAACCAAAAAATGAGAGATCCAAGAACAAGGACTGTGGTAATGCTTCATTTTTTTTTGCCAATTCGTGTGTTTTAAGTTCTTCTCTTTCTTCTTCTATTTATGTTGCTATGTTTGTGGAAATGCTATTTCTCACGTTTGTTTAATTTTGTCCCTAATTGGGTGCTTGAGTTTTTCCTTTCTTCTTGTAAGTAAGTTGCCATGCTTGTCTTAAAGCTGAGTTTGGCTATATGTGGAGTTTGTGAGCTTATTTAACATCACAAAAATTTTAAGCTGAGTTTTCATCCAAACACCCAGCTCTCAAATTACTAAACTCATTTCAACTCAAAACCTCTTTACACATGGGACCCATAACTTTTTTCAACTCAATACCTCTTTACACACACGACCCACAACCTTTTTTCAACTTCCCATAAATACATCTAAACTCATCTTAACATTTAAACACATCTAAACTAATTTTAGGTGGGCCCCATAAAACTCACTCCATCATCTCAACTCACTACTATTAATAAAGAACTCAATTCAGCTTAACATCCAAACAGGACTTAGTTGCATCACCGATATTGTCCTGAATATGATAATTCCTTTCTCTGGTTTTGAGATAACAATTTGAACTCCATTAGTTAATTTTCTGTGCCTATTGTACTTTGTTCTATCTTAATGAAACAGATTAGTCTATGCTGTCAGCCGCAATCCTTTGATTTCGGGATTGGAAAAAGGATTTTAATTCCATGATCTGTAGTTGACTATTCTGATCCTAACGTGGTTGTGTATTTGTAGGTGGTCGTTTATTTACTTGCAGAAATTGAAATTTTAATGATATTTTCCTACAGGTGAAATTCTTCTGACAATATATTTCCCCCAAAACAATTCATCCTTGGATTTGAATGGTAGTGGTGTTCATGGGTTGCAAGGGAGAAAATATGCAGATGAAACAATTGAATCATCTTCCAGTGGCCCCCTTGACCCACCTTCTCCATTGAGAGTGGAAGAAATTGCATCTTCTATGGAAGACAAGTCTTGTATGCAGAACTCCATTGCCGACAGAATTGCTCAGATTTTTAACAAACATTCGGACACAGATTCTTTGGCATCGAAGCCACCTGAAATTTCTGGACCTGAGGTTTATGAGAACAAGTCTGAGGATAAGTCTTCTTCTGATACGTTTGAAGAATTGATGAGGAAAATCGAGTCGAGGGATCAGCGAAATGAAATTCCCAACAATTTACCTGGAGGAGTGGTTCTTGACCAATTGTATCAGATTGCACCTCCAGACCTGAACTCTCTACTATTTTCACCTGATTCAAGGTTTTACAAACCGTTAGCAGACCTGCAGGGATCTACAGAACTGCAATTAGGACCTTGGAAATTTGAAAATGTTGAGAGTTTGAAAAGAGTAGTTACTTACATTAAGGCTGCAACTAAAGTAATCAAGGCTGTCAAAGCCACTGAGGAGCAAATGTATCTGAAAGCTGATGGGAAGGTTTTTGCTGTTTTGGCAAGCGTGAGCACTCCTGATGTCATGTACGGAAGCAACTTTAAGGTAGAAGTGCTCTACTGCATTACACCTGGGCCTGAGCTTCCGCCAGGAGAACAATCTTCCCATTTGATAGTATCCTGGCGAATGAATTTTCTACAAGGCACCATGATGAAAGGAATAATAGAAAATGGAGCCCGTCAAGGTATAAAGGAGAGCTTTGAGCAGTATGCCAGTTTATTATCTGAGATTATTAATCCAGTTGACTCTAAGGCACTTGGGTCGAATAAGGAACAGGTTTTGGCATCACTGCATGTGAAACCCCCATCAGATTGGAAGCTAGCTGTTCAGCATTTTGCTAATTTTACTGTAGTTTCTTCAATATGTATGGGATTGTATGTGCTTGTCCACATCTGGCTGGCTAGACCCAGCGCAATTCAAGGGCTTGAGCTCTTTTGGCTTGACTTGCCAGATTCAATTTCTGAGTTCATAGTCTGCAGTGTCATGGTTCTTCAAGGTGAACGGTTAATGAGGATGATTTTGCGTTTCATGCAGGCCAGAATAAAAAAAGGTAGTATTACCTGAGACAGTAGCCCTTTTTCACTTAGAAACAACAAGCTTTTGTCCCTTAAGTGCATCGCTCTTCTGTCTCCAGATGAGTCTCTGAGGTGTCTGTATTGTCAGTCTTTACTAAAAGTTCATGTTTCTTAAATAATATTAAAAGTAAATTTCAACTTGAAACAGAGAGTCGAATGCTTTTGTATTTTGGTTTCCATTTCAGTTGTGCTGCTGTCATTTCTGCATTTTTAATTATTCTATTTCCATTGTGAAGATCTTTGAATTGCAGGCCTCTGCTGTGTCTCAACTGCCTAAACCGTTTTAATTACTCTCTTCCATCTGTATCTCTGTATGTCATGTTTCTTTTTGGATTTGATTTTATTTGATTTTGTGTATCCAATAATAGGCAGTAATCATGGAATCAAGGCGCAAGGAGATGGCTGGTTTCTAACTGTTGCCTTGGTTGAAGGAATTAATATAGCAGCTGTTGATTCAAGTGGGTCCTCTGACCCATATGTGGTGTTTACTTGTAAAGGGAAAACTAGAACCAGCTCAATCAAGTTTAAAAAATCTGATCCTCAATGGAATGGTGAATATCATTTCCTTCCTCATCAGTTCTTTTACAGGCTGTTAAATGTTATATTCTGTTACATCACTGATCTTACAGTCGTTGGATTGTATTTGTATAAACAAAATTTGAATCTGAATTTTAACCTGATTGTTTTTCTTCTCGTGACCACGTTCCTTTTTGCAGAGATATTTGAATTTGATGCTATGGATGAGCTTCCTTCTGTCCTGGATGTGAAGGTTTATGATTTTGATGGACCTTTTGATGAAATTAAATCTCTGGGACATGCCGAAATCAATTTTCTGAAATATAATAAATCAGATCTAGCTGATTTGTGGATTCCTCTTCAAGGAAAGTTAGCTCAGGCATGTCGGTCCAAGCTTCACTTAAGAGTTTTCTTGGACAATAGTAGAGGTGGCAATGTTGTTAGAGAGTATCTGAGTAAGATGGAGAAAGAGGTGGGGAGGAAGGTACATGGCCAATTATACTTTGGAAATCCACATTGCTATCCGCTGATTTGTTTATTTATTTTTTATGTTATTTTAAGCCATGCACTTGGTTTGTCTACTTCTGTTGTTATTAACTTAACTAATCCTTTTGTAGATGAATGTGCGGTCTCCTCAAACAAATTTAGCCTTTCAAAAACTCTTTGGGCTTCCACCAGAGGAGTTTCTCATTAATGACTTTACCTGTCATCTGAAACGGAAAATGCCCCTGCAGGTGCTGTTGCCATGGTTGAATCATGCTTAAAAATTTTATGGCTTCACACTTTCTTTAAAACTATTTTAATATTTAAGCTGTAGTTAGAGAAATTAAATGCTGACATTCTTGCCTTCCATGAATTTAACTGATGCGTGCTTCCAAAGTTATATCCCATCAACTTGTAGTTGTTTCTGTGCAGGGTCGCTTATTTCTATCAGCAAGAATAATTGGGTTTCATACAAATTTATTTGGACATCAGACTAAATTCTTCTTCCTTTGGGAGGATATAGAAGATATCCAGATTGTTCCACCTACTCTATCATCGATGGGCAGTCCAATTATTGTCATGACTCTCCGGCCAGGCAGAGGTATGGATGCCCAGCATGGGGCAAAGACAAAAGAAGACGGCAGGCTGAAGTTCCGTTTCCAGTCCTTTGTGTCCTTCAATATAGCACATAGGTAGTTAAATAAAAGAGCATCTTATATTATAACACGTTAAATCTTTAAGTTAAAGGTGGAGTTCTTATTTTTTCCTTAGCTCTATAATTTTATTTTGTTCGATTATATCTCTTTTTTTGTCTTCTCTGGCCTTTTGTATTGGGTTCAAGCACCTTAAACTTGACCTATCTTTTTTTTCTTTGCACTTGCACGGTGTATGCTGCACATTACTTGACCATTCTTAATGATTTTGTGCCATTTTACTGTCATGTTTGTGCTTCCTGTAAGTTCTACCATGCCTTCCTTAAGGGATTAAGGGTACAGTCTTTGTTTTTCTTTTTTAATCATTCCAGCAGCAAAGGTAAGCTAATGCTTCTGAGATATGCATTATGGGACTTGTACCTGTTTTGATGATTTCTGTTTATTTTGGATTTATTTTTAATATATTATTGTCTACTTCAGCTCCCTTTGCTTCACTCAATCTCTGTCAGCTTCCTAATATTCTTTTTTTTTTTATTGATTTTATATTTCTGCTTGCTTATTTTCCTGGGTAAGTGGTTGCTGCTGTACCAGAGAGCATGTAATATACTTTTATTTTAATGAAAGGAAAAGGATTATGCTTTTTTTCCACCTAAAAAAAGTTATGATTGTCTTCGTTGTATAGCTCCCTGATAGTTTTCTTGTCTTCTTTTTTTTTTTTTTTTGGGTCAGGCCATGATGGTCTGTTCAATTCAGCTTATTGTATGTGCATGTTATTCCCAATTGCCACAATTTTGTACTAGAGCTTTCTTGTATACCCAGTTGACATAAATTCCCTTGCATTTGATTGGCATATTGCACTTTCTTCACCTGCTCTATTATGTGGGACATTTGCAGTAAAGTTAGATACCAGAAGATGCATGTTTAAAACAATCTGCACCCTTTTTCTCTTGTTAGAATATTCTTTATATCATTTCTGATGCTTATACTGTGTCGATTGATATCCTTTTATTGCTTGAAATGGTGAAAAAACCCACTTAAACACTAATCAATGCACTCTTAATTAGTAATGATGCTGTGTAACAACAACAGAATAGCGTCTGGAAGGAAAAGAAACAAGAAAAGAATATTAGAAAAATTGGACCTCCTGTTTTGACTTAACATTTGATGGTGCCCAATAGGACAATCATGGCTCTATGGAAAGCAAGATCTTTGAGTCCTGAGCAGCGGGTGCAAATAATTGAAGAATCTGAAGCCAAAAGCATCCAAACCGATGAGAGTAGCTCATTGGGCCTTGATGATGTCAGCATGTCTGAGGTTTATGCATCTGCCCTCTCTGTTCCTGTAAGCTCTCTCTCTCTCTCTCTCTCTCTCTCTCTCTCTCTCTCTCTCTCTCTCTCTCTCTCTCTCTCTCCCTAACATATCTTTATAACCATTTTATAAGGATGCGTTGAAACGTGGTTCCTTAGGAACATATCTCTTGTTATTTTGCTTTAGCAATTTCCTATCTCGTGCCTCAGGAGTCAGGAAATTGGAACTTTTCAATTTCTATTAGAGATGATGTGTGTGTGTGTGTGTGTGGGTGTGGGTGTGTGGGTAGTTATGTGTGCACATAAAACCCCTTGCATATCACATGTTTTCTTCTTTTTCATTTTGGTCTTCAATATTATATCTGTGTTTCTTTACCACTGTTGAGTTTTTTGCTCCTTTGCATTTGTCCCACATGAATGGGAAATGAAGAAGGACAAAGGCCCAAGGCCTATAAAAGGAGGCTTAGACTCCTTGGTAAAGTGCACTAGTCAAAGTTTAACTAGAAACTTTTGACTCTAGTAAAATTCCTCTATTGACCTTTTTTGTAAAAAGGGAAGAGGTGTGAGTTAAAGTTTTGCTAGTGGGGAAAGTTTTATGGGTGTATATGAGGTGAGGAAAAACATTGTGTGATTGTAACAATTTCTCACATAATGAATTTTCTTCTTTAGTTTGGTTTTTTTTTTTTCTGGTTTAGGAGTTTTCCACATAAAATCTTATGTTATTATTTCTCTATTTTCTTGTTATTCCTACAAAGGGTAGATCCTAGAGGAGGTGAATTTGGGAAATTCATATTCCCAACAGTGGTATCAGAGCCTAGGTCCTTTTGGTAGGAGTGAAGTTTTAGTGTAATAGTGTGGATACGTACTGTCTAAGGAGGTTCTGTTTAGGAAATTGAAAAATTTAAGCGTGTCCATTATGACTCTCCAATCTTTCTTGGGAACTTACTTAGTGAGGTACTATTCATTTCTACGGTAAAATTCATCAAGGCAATATCAGGAATGAGGTAGAGAAATTAGATTACACAAGACGTTGAAGGGCAGATCAACCCCTGAAGTCAGCAGTGAAACTAGCGACTGATGAAACGGCTAGTACAAGGAGCAGGTTCGGCAAGTGGCTCTAAGTCAATAAATGGAGATACTGATATTGATGCTAACTTTGTATCTCTCTCCATGGAAAAATGGACATGTATATCCTCATGGCATACCGCTAATTCTCAAAGTTGTCATGATAGAGGATGTGTTAATGTTAGCAGGTCCACAAGTTTGCACACAAGCATTGGTTTGGCATTGATGTAGGGGGTGTGGTGAAAATTCATGTCGATGGCTAATGAACTTCCAGGAAAGCCAAACATGAAAGTTACACCATAATTTTCAGTAAGGTTGTTTTCGACATGGGTCAAAGTGAAATGTTTTGAATTGGTTTGTTCTGAGTAGGTATGCTTTTATGGTGGAGCATGATAGCGGAAGTTATGAAGATCTTCATTGAAGTGGAGCTTGGCTATAGGACTAGTCAAAGTTGCAAAGTGGAGATTGTTGGTTTTTTGCTCCTTTGCATTTGTCTCACATGGATGAGAAATGAAGAAGGACAAAGGCCCAAGGCCTATAAAAGGAGGCTTAGGCTCCTTGGTAAAGTGCACCAGTCAGAAGTTTAACTAGAAACTTTTGACTCTAGTAAAATTCTTTTGTTGACCTTTTTTGTAAAAAGGGAAGAGGTGTGAGTTAAAGTTTTGCTAGTGGGGGAAAGCTTTGTGGGTGTATTTGGGGTGAGAAGAAAAATTGTGTAATTGTAACAATTTTTCACATAGTGGATTTTCTTCTTTGGTCTAATAGTTTTTATCCGGTTTAGGAGTTTTCCATGTAAAATTTTGTATTGTTTTTATTTCTCTATTTTCTTGTTATTCCTACAAATGGTAGATTCTAGGGGGATGTGAATTTGGGAGGTCCAAATTCCCAACAACCACTGACCAACAATTTTGTCTTCGTGGTGATTTCAGGTTAGTTTCTTTATGGAGGTATTCAGCGGGGGAATATTGGATCATCGAGTTATGGAGAAGGCTGGTTGTCTTAACTACTTTTACACCCCGTGGGAATCAGAAAAAGGTGATGTCTATGAGAGGCACATACGTTACAAATTTGATAAAAATATTTCCTGTTATAGAGGAGAGGTGACAAGTACTCAGCAAAGGTCGACTCTTTCTGATAAGAATGGATGGCTTGTTGAGGAGGTTATGACACTCCATGGAATTCCACTTGGTGACAATTTCAACGTATGGTGTATGACTGCTCAATGTATCATTGCAATCATTTTTCCTGTTCGTCTTATTTTTTGCTTACTTTATTGGCTAGGCAGGATTGACCTGTGTCTTTTCTTCTTTTGCAGCTTCATCTCAGATACCAAATTGAGGATTTACCCCCCAAATCCAAGCGTTGTATGGTCCGGGTATATTTTGGAATTACATGGCTGAAAAGCACTACAAATCAGAAAAGGATTACAAAGAACATCATGAAAAATATGCAAGATCGCCTGAAGACGATCTTCTGCGTGGTTGAAAGGGAATTTGCTGCTAGATAGTGGATGGATTTACTGTATTTTGTACGTCAAGATACAGACTTTGAACATCATCTTTTTTCAGTACTATATGCTCTCCATTTTTTATTCGTCCAAAGCTGAAGCTAGACTTCATGACAAGTCCTAATCTTCCCCAGCCGAAGTGCCTTCTAAGTTGATTTCCTGTTAGTGCAGCAAATTTTTTATCTTTGACAACGCCGGATCGATTGGAGTTCGTTTGACGTGTCTGATAGAATGACTTCCCAATCTCCATTGCTCCTCTTGACTCTCCAATCTCCATTGCTCCTCTGTAAGTAACCCCATTCAGTAAGTAGATTGGCAGAAGAAAGCAGAAGAATCTCAAATGATGTACAAGTTTTATCAGTACAGAATTGGGGTTTGTCATTACTAACCTCTTGAATTAGTTGTGGAATTAGATATAGGACTGTTGTCGGTAGCCTCATCTCAAGTATATACAAATGTTGTATCTATGTAGTAGTACTTGCTGTTTGCTTACGGCTTTAGTGCTGGACAAAGGATAGAAGCATCGTTATCCTACAACTCTGTAAATATTCATAGAAATTAAGCTTGAATTTAAATGTATTACTTTTATTTATTTATTTTATGTCTGTATGAACAGAAAAATTAAGTCATATATGGAATGCTAAAGGTCGTGATGTTGATCAGCATGAGCAAAACACATTAAAAGCTAATTAAATTAGTAAAAAAATTCAAATAATTGTTTCTATGATTATATATTATAATGAAACTCATCACGTATATGTATCTATTGGGCGAGTGATAATTCTATATATGTATTTAAAAAAAAAAAAAAGAAGATAAAATCCCAAAAGGGCATGCATGATTCAAAAGCCCAAGAGATCTCAAGACAGGCTGAGTTTTGGAGGTATACATACCATCCGACTTCGAAAATTTAGAACAAATTTGAGAAGTGAGATGAAATAAGAATTTTGTGAATGATAGTAAGATAGTTTCGGATATGATATATCAGATGTCTAAAAATTCTCCTATCTGTCAAACCCAAAATAAGCAAAGAAGTCAAGCTATTTTGGAATTTCTGGGACAGGCACATGATTATGATGAAGAAGTGGAGACCATTCAGTACAGCCATTAATTTGAGTAATTTCCAACCTTCACTTATTGCCTGACCTAGGCATTGGAATATAACCTGATATTGTTTTGTTACTCGGATGTCACGCATGCTCATACATACATACATACATAGTCAGAATTAAAGAAGTTAGGATGCAGTCATGACTATGATTGGTTGGTGCTGGAAGTCTTTCTTATAAAGGTTAATGGCCACATGCATGGTTGGCTTTTCCGAGTTGAAGGGTGGCTTTAGCGACCACATGCACAGTTATAGAGACTCTATATATGTTAATTATGACATGAGAACTGATCATGATTATCCTGTTCTCAGTATATATTGATGTTATAGTAATTGGTTAACAATCAAACTTAAAAATGAAAACTTTGGGTCTCAATTACGACCAACTTACAATTACTTAGAAAATGAAGGGTAGTTTTATAAATTGAAATCTACTTTTAATGAAGGGTGATAGTTATATTGTAAAATATTTGTAAAAAAACTTGTCAACTATGTAATGAACACTGATATTTACATCTTTTTGTCTTCTATTTTTAGGTCTTACATTTTGGGAGAAAAAAAGATAAATGATTCCAATCCATGACAACTATATATATATATATATATATATATCATGATCATCCTCAGCAACTCAACATATATAGTATATTCATTTTGAAAAATACTTTAGTTATAAAGGGATTACATAAAAATAAACTTACAAAGAGATGTGACTTGATGTGGTACGTTAGATTGTAAAGTCATTTTTATGATCTAACCAATCACATAAAATTATATCAATTTATTGGTTTAGTACTTTAAACTTTTTCATAATTTTTGTATGTCTGTAGCAATTCTTCTTTATTTTTTTAGGTCAGGAACAATATTGCATAATTTCAATGTGTCATTGCTTTTAAGGTAGTTCAGCCACTTTGAGCACAAGTAGGATACATCAAAAAAAAGTTGTCTTAACAGTTAGCTGGCGCGTCTCCTTCGAATTGGTAGGGATTGAAGGGATGGGTGGGCTTAGCTTCTTCTCCCTGTAATTTACATAGAAATCGTGTGGGACATCGAAACACAATCTCGTAGGAAAAACTAAAATCAATGAGAGAAGATTCATGCACGTGCTAATATACAGCACACGAACACAAAGAAACATACACGCATGGAAGTTGACAGAACACAGTGATGGGCAGGGAAGAAGAAGTAGTTGTCTGTGTTGGGCCTCCAAAACAACAAGCACAGAAAGCCAGAGAAATCCCATCAGGATGATGTAGAGACGGTACAGGACAAGACACGTGGCCGACATGCAGATCAAGGAGACCTATGGATCGGGGATTGAAGAATATAGGAGAAGATAGTGGGGGGAAGCATGATGAGAGGATGAACAGGAGAGATCAATCTTGGACCCCACCATGAGAGCATTAATCCCCCCATTGCTGCAGCTTGCCCACTTGCCTCATGCATGCTTTTTTGTGAATTCAATCGTGGGGCATGAGACTTCTCAAGCTCTTGGGGGCCGGGGATAAAAAATGAGGAGACAGCTGCTTCCCTTTTCTATTCTGTTCAAGCGGCTTATCATAATATGCTCTTGATACATTACCACGTTGACTAATACCAACCAGCCACACTCTCTCTCTCTCTCTCTCTCTCTCCAATAGTCTTGGTGGCACACTGGGGGGCCTCGTTTTTATATGTTTGGCGTGCCTCACTGGCTGATTTTACAGAAAGCCATAGGCCTCCCATCTCTCTCTCTCTCTCTCTCTCTCTCTCTCTCCAAGGATCATAATATCATATGCATGAAACCCATTCGACGGACGTCCGAATGAATGCATCTCATGTCCATGTCAGCTGATGCATATATATGTATACATGTTTCTGACTTTAGACCCCCCATATTGTTGTTTTGAATCAGAATAAGGAGTACTTTCGCAGCTTCACCTGCTCGCTTTCTCAACTTGGTGCTTTCAAGGTTGGAGTTCAAAGGCCAGGCTAAATTTACGTGAGCCTTCTCAATTGTGAATTAAACATTAATGCTTTCTTGGCATCAAAGTACATGAACATCGATCAGATATTTGTGGTACGTCTCTCTTCCCATCTGTCCCCTCCTCCCTTCTCCCCTTCAGTTTTTGAATTGTCAATGTATTTTCCAGTATCAGTTGAGCAATCAGTCCCACTGCTGGCTGGATAACTCTCTAGTTCTTATTGTCGAATCCTACTCCACAACAAACCAAAAGCTCAAGGTTCTTTTTCGTTCTGTTATACAGATCATGATCAAGATTCTGCTACCATTTGCTAGCCGATAAAATAAGTAGCAGATAAAAATTCCAAAAGAATATAGACAAAAAGAAAGCACTGGATCTTTTTTTCTTTTTCTTTTTTTTTGGGGGGGGGGGGGGGGGGGGGGGGGGGGGTGGTTGAAGTAAGTTCTTTAGGCTATAAGACCAGAGCGAGTGGCATCCAATCATCCAACTTTGATTATGTATGCATGCAGAGATCGTCGAGCTTATCTTTCCAGAAGCAATATTACTTTAACCTGAGTTTTCATGTTCTTCATATATATTGAGATCATCTGCCTTTCGAAAAAAGTTTATTTGGAGGCTGCCGCACGGTAGCTAGCTATACTTTCGTGCTTGGAATAAAAATCTCAATGGCTGATCTTTCCAATCATCTGATAAAGAAGTATTGGGTGTGTGCCACGTTAGCCTCTACGTGGTTCTTTCTTTTCCCACGATTTGTCTGCAAAAGCGGAGACCAGTAACACTAGGTTAGATTTTAACAAAGAAGTGGTGATAAATGCAGCTGGACCAACATCCCATTATAACCCCCCTTGGAAGAACTATAGAACAACATGAGAAGATTCTTCTTTTAATTTTCCTTTTGCTTTTTCAATTTTCTATCTTCTGTTGACTGGGTAGCAGGAAAAGTACTTGTTTTTTACTCTCTCTTCCAAGAAATTAAAAGTAGGGGCGTACTTGCCCAGAAACCATCTATGAATACATATATAGTTTCATACTAAAGTCAATCAAATGTTTTGATGATAATCATGATTCACGTAGTTGGAGGTACTGTTAAAAGTTAAAAAAAAAAAAGGAAAATTGGTTGCACCCCTCTGATCGTCATTTCTCTAAGAGTTGAGAGAGCATATTATATTATATAGACTGGAAAGTATTAATAATGGACATCAGCCAAAATGGATTTTTAGAGTGTACATCAAATCATATCATGATATAGAGTAGATAAGACTTATCTTGACTCAAAGTTCCACGTAACCCCACCATATTTTTTTTTCTGTTTAAAATAGTGAAATCTGTCATGTCTATAAGCAATGCTAGATAAAAACTTCGGACGTTTAAGTTCAGAGCATTGCACAAGTTGCACAATGATTATTAATACTAATTGATAAAGGGTAGTCTTCGGGATGGCCGCATTGCACAAGTTGAGCTTCAAGTTGTTGATTTTAATTATGCGAGGTGCTTATCAAGATTGGAATTACCCTTTATCATGAGCAGCACCCTTTGAGCTTCAAAACCTTGTCTTTCATGATCTCTACTATTTTTTATCTCTTTTACTTCCAATCAATTTTCTTTTCCCATTTTTAATATTATTTTCTTTCCCCTTTTTTCGCAATTCTTTTACTGAATAACGGTCGGATAATTAGTTTATTCGAATATATGTCACTGGGTTTTTGCAGGTATGTTCTGGATCACAGTTTTGTCAAGACTCAAAATCGGATAATTACCACTTTTCCAATTGGTTTTTAGTTTTAATTTTACAAGCCTTTCATACAATTTTCTCTGAGTTCATGTTAGCTAGTCTGGAATCTGGATACTCTAATATTGTAACAACTGTTTTGAAATCAAAATTTGGGTAAAGCTAATCTCAACTGCAATGAAATCTGACTTTTGAGTCATTATCTGAAGTGAGTTTCTTTCCAAAAAATTTAATTCCCAGATATGATGATATCACTGCTTTGATGAACATGAATCATGTGTCCACTTATTTTCATGCATCCATTAATTGCATGCCAAGTGTTCTTGCTTCTTTCTTTCTTTGTTTTGATTTTCTTCATTCTGACACTCGCTTCTCCATCATTAAATATGACAGACAACATCTGTATTTTTTGACTCTGGCTTTCAATTGGAAATCATCAGGAAAGGGCACACATTCCAAATTCATGATATATGAGCAGGAAAGACTGATCGAGATCTTTTCATAGAAAGAAAACACCTTCATAAAATGAAGTTTATGAAACTTGGCATAAGGCCAGATACCTTTTACACCGAAGAAGCTACCAGGTTTGGATCATCATCTATTATAAACTTCCAATATTTGTGCTGAGATTGATAACGAAGCTGCTGTGTTCAGGAATGTGTTTCATTTTTTAGGGATGAAACTGAGAGAGTTTGTTTCACTAATGCATGTAGGACCCTGATCTCAGATTTACGTGGCGATATTGTGATTCAAGTTAATGATACCAGCTATCTCCTCCATAAGGTATGAACGGATAAGAAATCCTTGATTAAGTCTCTTTCAGTGAAAAATATAGTGATGATTTTGTATTTCTGTTCTTACAGTGATGAAATGATTTTTTTTTTTTTTTTTTTGTTCCATGTATTCCTTCCTGCATGTTTCCCATTCAAACTCAAGTGCTTTTCAAGATTCAGATTGAAAAAGTAGAGATTACATTTTACATGCTATGCACACGACATGCATGATGCAGCAAGTCAATTTGTAGCTGAGTCGATCATGAACCGAAAGTGGTAAAAAAAATGAAAAAAAAAAAGTATTTCTTGGAGCTAGGAAGTGTAATATCCTATATTGAATATAGGAAAGTGCTGAATGATATTTCGAATGATATTTCGCGTTGTTTTGAAGTTGGGAGGGAGAAGTTCCAGCTTTTTGTAAAGATCCTGATATGAAATCACTACTTGTACTAAAAGTTTAAGCAGATGTGAATAGGTATATTTAATTGTTTGTATTATATTCTTAACACTCTCATTCATGTATCAACCAAACTCCCTCTCAATGAGTAGCCCAATACGTGGAATATTTAATTAAATGTGTAAAGTGTAGAGTCAGGGTTCGAACTCAGGATATCAGAGCATCTTTGATACTATATGAAATCATCACTTATCTCAAAATTTTAATGGAAAGAGGTAAATTTAATTATTTATATTATTTTATTAAACTCAAATTGTAACATCGACTAGTACTTTTAAAGCATAGGCCAAAAGGTGGTTTAAACTTTCCTTGAATAGTTAAATGGTATCAGAATCAATTCCAAGCAGAAAGTATGGGACTTGAGCCCTGCCACCTATTATGGAATGACTGTACAAGAATGTCACGAGTTTGAAGTTGAAGTTGAAGATAGCGTTTCAGGATCTTCAGGTTCTTATGGGTTCCCTGAAGAGGACTATCTTCAGGTTCTTATGGGTTCCCTGAAGAGGACTGCTGTTGATTGTGCTAATGCTGTCTCGCTTCTTTTTTAGTCACTGTTGCTTGGATTCTTGTTAATTGTGTTGGTCTTAGCTGCAGTTTCCACTGCTTCCAAAGTGTGGACTCTTGCAACGGCTTTGCTCAGAGTCTGGCGATTCCAACAACTTTACAGTTGAGCTTCATGATCTTCCTGGAGGGGAAGAGGCTTTTGAACTGTGTGCTAAGTTTTGCTATGGGATTACCATTAATGTCAGTGCTCGCAACTTTGTACCAGCATTCTGTGCTGCTAAATTTCTTAGAATGAATGAATCTGTAGAGAAGGGGAACATGGTTCTCAAACTTGAGGCTTTCTTCGCTTCATGCATTTTGGAAGGTTGGAAGGACTCTATTGTGACACTCCAGAGCACATCCAATTTACCTGAGTGGTCTGAGACCTATGGAATCACCAGAAAGTGCATCGATTCCATCGTTGAGAAAGTCCTCACACCCCCATCAAAGGTGAACAGTTTTACTTCTTTTCTCCCCCATTCTAAGATGATTGAAGTTAAGATTTTGTTCTTCTTTAGATATATAAAAGAATTTCTTAAAATCTCTGCAGGTTGCATGGTCCTACACTTACACTAGGCCCGGTTACTCCAAGAAAAGCCGACATTCTGTTCCGAAGGACTGGTGGACAGAAGATATATCCGACCTTGACATAGACATGTTCCGCTGTATTATCACTGCCATCAAAACAACATGTATAATGCCACCACAGCTTATTGGTGAAGCCTTGCATGTCTATGCCTGTCGCTGGTTACCAGACACAACAAAGAAGAGTCCTCTAGAAGCTGGTTTAGTGCCTCAAACTGAAGGACTCAAGGAGAAAAACTGGCTAATTCTTGGAACTATAGTGAGCATGATTCCCGGAGACCGAGGATCAGTTTCAGTTGGCTTTTTGCTAAGGCTTCTTAGCATAGCATATTATGTTGGAGCCTCTCCAGTGACAAAATCAGAGCTCATAAGGAGATGCAGTCTGCAATTTGAGGAGGCAACAATGAGTGACTTGCTCTTTCCCTCGCACTTAACCTCTGAGGGGCACTCTTACGACGTGGACTTAGTTGTGGCAGTTTTAGAAAGCTTAGTGGTGCTATGGAGAAGACAGCCCCCTACAGCCGCAGAAAACAGACATTTTTTGGGATCCATCAGGAAGGTTGGGAAGCTCATTGATTCTTATATTCAAGTGGTTGTAAAGGATGTCAACATGCCGGTTTCAAAAATAGTATCACTTGCTGAAGCACTACCCGACATTGCACGGCCAGAACACGATGACCTTTACAAGGCAATCAACATTTATCTAAAGGTATGATTCAAAACACAGCCTAAGTGAAGGATTGACGAGAACAAACTTGCCATGAACTTTCAAATTATTTAAGACCTAATGCCATGAGATGCAGGGCAATATGATTCTTGATTATTGATGTCAAGCTAAAAGCATGGATGAGTTATTAGCAGGAAGCAAGTGCATGGTAACTTTATCACTAATTTCACTTCTTGCACATCCACAATGTGTTTCAATGTATTTACAGGCGCATCCTGACCTGAGTAAAGCAGACAGAAAGCGCCTCTGCCGAAGTCTAGACTGCCAAAAGCTATCTCCAGAGGTACGTGCCCATGCTGTGAAAAACGAAAGGCTACCATTAAGAACTGTGGTGCAAGTCCTCTTTTTTGAGCAAGAGAGAGGTTCCAAGGAAACTAATCACAAGCTACTTCTTCCGGAGCTGATTCGTAGGGGAACGCAGGCACTAACTGCAGGAAACGATGAGGGTAAGCTAAAAGTAGGTCCAGATGAAAAACTTAGTAGAAGGGAGGGGCCAGGAAGAACCACCATTGCCAGAACCAGTGAAAGGGATCAACAAAAAATGAAGAGATCAGATGGAAAGTTGCCACTAGCATTGGAAAGAAAGTTGGCCATTTCTGAAATTGAGGAAGTGGAGTCAGAGAAGGAGAAGGAAATAAGAGAAGAAGGAATGTCTCGGAGAAAACTGGAGCCTAAGAAGATTGTATCAAAGGGAAGCAGATCAGACCATAGCCAGGACAGAGTCAGAGAAAGATAGTAAATGAAAACCATCCAGTTTCTCCTTCAACTTACGGTAATAGTTTAATTGGCCTTTCGTTATGTTACTAAAAATGCTGTTCTTTTTAGAAGTGTATAAGCCGTTTGCATCATTTGTGTTCATAGAAAGTTATTGTTAAGCTATCTATCAGAAGCTCCATATCACTGCTATCTAGAAGACTTGTTTGTCTTTACAAACCATTTCATTTCATCTAATCACTACACATTTTCCAAACTTCAACACAAAATATGATAAACAACTTAACTTTTTCAAATAATATTATTATCCGAGTAATGCTAAATACAGTTTTAAGGTATACAATCCTTGTGCATTTCTTTAAAGAAAAAAAATCAGGGGCTCATCACAATTTTTTTTTTTTTTTTGTCATTTCATTTAAGTCTCAAATTTATGATTTATCTACTTTTTTATAAAAGAAGTGTATGTGACTTGTACACTCTAAAACTATACAAATCATTTTCCTATTGTCCAGGCATTTTCACAGAGACAATGTACCCGAATTCCCATAGTTAGCTTGAATTCGATGACAATTATGTTGAGTGCACATCCCTTTATTAAAATATATACAAT
The DNA here is from genome assembly GCF_018687715.1 of Carya illinoinensis. Lineage (NCBI taxonomy): Eukaryota > Viridiplantae > Streptophyta > Magnoliopsida > Fagales > Juglandaceae > Carya > Carya illinoinensis. The sequence continues at coordinate 10,360,489 of NC_056761.1, forward strand.
AGCCAACTAAAAAAATTTTAAAAAAAGTTGAAAGAAAAAAATATCACTGTTGCAAGGGATATTTAGTCCATATGTATTAATGGGCCTAAGTCTAAGTCCAATGGCCAAGTACGAGCTTACGGATATAGATTGTAGATAATGAGATAGATAACACTTCCAACTGATCAGGAATGTGATTGCTCTAATTAATACAGAGAGATTTCAAGTTAGATTTTGGAAGTCAGGCGTCATCACAATTATCATGCCTTTGTAAATAACATCTAAAAATAACGTATTCATACACTTATATTGAGATCACATCTCTAACTTAGGTATTGGAGTTCTACTGGACATCTCATGGTGCCCTCTCATTTTGTTGCAGATTTTACCTGTGTTATTGGTAGTGTGAAATACGTTCTTAACAACTATAGACATCTTTTTTTCATAAGGGAGGTAAAAGAGATGGACTAACTGATTGAACAAATTATGCCTGGTTTGAAAATTGGTTGAGCCAAGGAGCTCTAAGTGATAGGTTTAAGGTTGTAAAAAATCTTGAAAGATGTCTTTATTTTTTTTTTTTTTGAAAGGAGAAACATTTCATTAACTCAAATCGGAATACATTGCTTATCAAATAAAATAGCTGACAAAACCTCAGAAGGGCCCTCTTCAATCCACACAGTCTCACTTTCTAAATACATGCCTATCTTTGCTGCATTGTGAGCAGCCTTATTCCCATTTCTTTTGACAAAGTGCAGCTTCCAATCTGTATGCCTCGACAAGAGAAATTTCATATCGTCTATTAACTGTCCTTGCCAAGAACAGTTAGAATTAATACCATTAACGCCATCTATGACTAGCTTAGCATCACCCTCAAAGATTACCTGCTGCAGGCCCAACTCTTGACACAGATGCAGACCCCTTAGCAGAGCATAACATTCTGCAGAAAACACAGAAAACACATGACTTTTCGGTGCAGAAACTACAACCATTACCTTGCTCCTACTATCCCTAACCACAATGCCTATCCCCATCATTCTCTTTTCAGAGTCAAAAGCTGCATCAAAGTTTAGTTTAAAGAAAGGATCACACGGAGGCCTCCACTGCACAACAGAATTCTGCAAGGAAATATTCTCTGCACTTCTATATACTTTCAGGTGTATCTCTTTATAGACTTCAATATCATCTATTGCTGTTTGAATTAGAACCAAAGGACTAAGAAATTTATTGTGAAAAACAAAACTGTTCCTTCTAGCCCAGAGTTTATAAAAAATGGCAGCCACTTGGTCTTCTAAATGAGTCTCTAATCTATTCATCAGGTCCTCCCATAGTAAATTAAAACCTGGGTAATTAGAGCTCCATTTCTTAAGAGGACTTGCTTTCTCCCCCCAGACATCCATGGAAGCAGGACAGCTCCAAAGTACATGAATAATAGACTCTTCTTCCCTCTGACAAACCGGACACAACTCATCATTAATTATATTTCTTTTCTTCAGAAGCTGCTTAGTTGGTAGAATATGGTTAAGCGCCTTCCATATAAAAAGCTTAGTCTTCCCTGGTATCTTTAACTGCCATAGTTTCCTCCATAGCTCATCACCCCTTCCTTCATTCGAAGCTTCTCCAATCATCTGTTTATGTAACGAGCAGTCCAGGAAGTATGCACTCTTAACTGAAAAGATGCCCTTGTCACTTTTGGCCCAAATCAACTTATCATTAGCATTCCTCAAACTGATAGGAATGCTAAAAATAAGATTAGCCTCCTCAGTACAGAAAATATCTTTTATTAGAACCTTGTTCCACTTGCCGCTGTCTGCATCAATAAGAGCTGCAACTTTTGAATCGGGCTCCAGCTTGTTTATAGGAGTTTGTACCTTAAAAGATGAAAGTTGTGAGAGCCATTTGTCGATCCAAACTCTGATCCTCTTACCGTTTCCCACCCTCCAAACTGCACCTTCTTTAACCAACTGTAATGCTGATTTAAGGCTTCTCCAAATATGGGACTGGGAACAACCTCCTTTAGCATCTAGAATATCACATCCAGGATAATATTTGTTCTTGAAAACCTGTGCCACCAAAGAAGAAGGTTCTTGAATTAGTCTCCATACCTGTTTTGCCAAGAGAGCACTATTAAAACTGACCAGGTTTCTAAACCTAAGCCCTCCTTTATTCTTAACCTCCCCTAACCTTTGCCAATTCCTCCAATGAATACCCTTTTCTTCTTTTTTATGACTCCACCAAAATCTAGAGAACATTGCTTCAATCTCTTTGAGTAAATTAGCTGGTAGCCTAAAAACACTCATCGTATATGCAGGAATAGCTTGCAATACACTTTTAATAAGAATCTCCTTCCCTGCAGAGGATAACATATCAGACTTCCAGCTATTAATTCTTCTCCAAACTTTTTCTTTTAAACATCTGAAGGTATTATACTTAGATCTGCCAACCATGGTTGGCAAGCCTAGATATTTATTATGGTTGAAAGATGTCTTTATGGTTGGTGGCTGGAATGTTCAGTATTTAAAATGGACTTGGCTGGCTTATGGATGACAGTTAGTAAAGTGTTTATATGATAAAATTTAATTTTAAAGAATTTAAAATTTATAAATCAAATCTTATTATTTAAAAAAAAAATAATTAAATTTACTATTTAAATGATGTAAATGATATAAAAAACATTATAGTAACGCGATATCAACTGTCAACAAAGTTTCAATTTTTAATAATTTTAAGAGGGTAATGCCTCGATTTTGATCATTTGAATGGAAAAGTGTATTCGTCCTTTTTATCAAATGAAAACCATCCTATTTCTCCTTGAGCTTAATGTGATAGGAGAAGGAAAAAGCTACTTTGCCACCTAAGACTTACTGTTCTAGTTGATTGCTCGGCAAAAAATATATATATTTTATTTAATAATTAAGAAAGTGATTTTAAATGTATTGGTATATTTTTTTTATTTTTAAAAAATATTTATTAAACATATCAAAAAATGTGAAAAAAAAAATTAAAAATACCTAATGATAATAATGAGCAATGCTACTAAGAGCATCCACATTGGACTATGCATTTGCATATGCAAAGTCACTTTTGTATAATATTAACATAAATTAGTCTATATTGGATTTTCTATTTCTAAAATTTTAGCTAACTATAAACAGTGTTTTTACAATTTTTCATAGCTACTATTTACTCTCTAAGTTTTATTTTAATGTTTATTTCTCTCTCCTCCCACACTCTCTCTCCCCGAGTAATGCGTTGGCTTTTAATAGAATGTTTAAATGAAGGATATTATTGATATCAAGATTATAAAGTCATATATATATATATGTATATATATTCATTCTACAGGTTCGGTTTTAATTGCATTCCATGTACTGGGTGCTGATTGCATGTATAAACCAGTACATGGAAATTGCACTCTAAAAAAATAAAAATAAAAAATAGGCAAAAAATAATAATAATAAAATGATAATATTTTATTATTATTTTATTTTAAATATGCATAAGTCAATGTAGAAGTTTTATTAAAATGACAAAGTGAATATGCAAAAGAGGTGAATTTACATATACATATTCATAGACTAGTGTGGATGCTCTAAGCGAAAGAGTAGCACCACTCAATAGGGTAATATCACTGTAGACATCTTTCTTTCATAAGTGGGGGTTGAAAGATGTACCGACTGATCCAACATATTCTACCTAGCTTGAAAATTGGTTTGGCGAAGGGGCTCTTGCTGATAGGGTTGAGTTTGTACAAAATCTTAGGCTTCTTGTTGAAGCTGTATGTCATTATGTTAAGTGCACATCCCCTGATGAAAGAAAATTTAAACAGAAGTTTAAAGAAAAAGAAATATAAAAATTCTATATATAATTATTTTTATATATTTTATTGATATGATTGACTATATTATTTTTTTAATATAAAATAATTATTTTAATTAATCACATCAATAAAATATATAAAAAATATATAAAAATAACTGTATATAGCAAAACTTAAAAAAATATAACTAGGCCCTACTTAGTTAATCAAAACTAAAAATCTCATCGTATCTTATTTTAATTTATCATTACAATTTTTTTAAATTTTAATATAAAATATAATAAATAATTTTAACTTTTTAAAAATTTAATACAAAATTAATATTAAAATATTATATTATAATAATATTTAATTTGTTATTATTAACAACGTCTCATTTTTATCTAATCATATTATTCACTTAACTAAACGGGAACTAAGGGCGGTAGAACAGATGGACTGGCTGATTGAACAGATTGCCTAGTTTGAAAATTGGATAGGCCTAGGAGCTCTAGCTATGATAGGTCTGAGGCTGTACAAAATCCTGAATAGTTGTTGAAGGATGTCTTTACGGTTGATGGCTGGAATGTTCAGTAGTACTAGCTGGCTCGACGGCTTGTTGGCCGGTGGCCACTACATTTGCTAGAAAATTTGGGTGTGATGTTACATGTACCGCTCTGGATGGCTGCCTGCATCTCTTTTGTGGCCGCTAGATGTTTACCTTTCTTAACTTTCTTATTTATTTTTTAAAAAGTAAGATAAGATAAAATAATATATATTAAAATTAAAATTAAAAGATAAATAAAATATTATTAAAATATATTATTTTTATATTAAAATTTAAAAAAATAGAATTATTTATTTTATTTTATATAAAAATTTAAAAAAATTATAATAATTAGATTAAATAAGATAAAAAGTTTTATGAAAATAAACAACTGACTTTTCTTTCTAGGTAAGTCCATCTGTATTGCATGGTGGCTTGTATATCTTGCTCCCAAAAAAAGAAGTACATATTTAGGTTGTGTTTAGATGTATAGTTGAGTTGAATTGAATTGAATTTTTTATTAATAGTAGTGAGTTGAGTTTACGGTGTGAATTATGTATGACCAATCTAATATGAGTTTAGATGTGTTTGAGTGTTAATATGAGTTTAGAGATATTTATAGAAAGTTGAAAAAGGTTATGGGTCATAAGTATAAAAATGTATTGAGTTGAAAAAAGTTGTAAATCTCACGTGTAAAAATGTTTTGAATTGAAATGAGTTTAACAATTTAAAAATTGAGTGTTTAGATATTAAATTCAACTTAAAAGTAAACTGAAATGATTTAATTTCATTTGAATCTAACAACCAAACTAGCACAATCTTTGAATTATAAGTCGGTGTGTATAACACAATTAGTAAAGTGTTTATATAATATAATTTAATTTGAAATAAGAATTTTAAAATTTTAAATTTATAAATCAAATCTTACTATTTATATTATGTAAATAGTATACTTTACATATCGATTTGATAATAGAATAACTCATGATAACTTTAACGAATGAAAAAACGTGATAGTAACGTGATATAGCCTAGTTTGTTTTAATAAATCATCTAATCATTATAACTTTCGCAAATCTCCACACAAAATAAAATAAATAATTCAACTTTTTCAAGTCTAAAATAAAAATAATATTAAAAAAATAATATAACAATATTTTATTTAATTTTCAATTTTAACTTTTTCAAGTACCCCTTTGGATGGCTTCATCTCTTTTGTGGCCGATAGATGTTTACCTTTCTAAACATCCTCATTTGTTTTCAAATATGAGATGAGATAAGTTGAGATTAAGTTGAAAGTTGAATATATTATTAGAATATATTATTTTAATATTATTTTATATTGAGATTTGAAAAAATTGAAATGAGATGAAAAATTTTATGAAAGTGAATGAGTAAACTTTTCTTTGGAGATAGGTTCATTTGTATTGCATGGTGGCTTGTATATCTTGCTCCCAAAAAAGGAAGTACATCTTTAGGCTGTGTATTCATCTTTGAATAATAATGAGTTGAATTGAATTCTTTATGAATAGTAATGAGTTGAGTTTGTGATGTGAATTATGTTTGATCTATCTAATATAGGTTTAGATGTGTTTGGATGTTAAGATGAGTTTAAAAATATTTATAGAAAGTTAAAAAAGATTGTATGTCCTACGTATAAAGAGGTATTGAGTTGAAAAATGTTGTAGATTCCACGTATAAAAATGTTTTAAGTTAAGATGAGTTTAACAATTTGAGAAGTGAGTATTTGAATGTTAGACTCAATTTATAAGTATACTGAACTGATTTGATTTAAATTGAATCTAATAACCAAATTAGCACAATCTTTGAATTATAAGTCGGTGTGTATAACACAATTAGTAAAGTGTTTATATAATATAATTTTAATTTGAAAGAAAAATTTTAAAATTTCTAAATCAAATCTTACTATTTATATGATTTAAATGGTATATTTTATATATCAATTTGATAATAGAATAACTCATAATAACTTCAACGAATGAAAAAATGTGATAGTAACACGATATAGCCTAGTTTGTTTTCACAAATCATCTCAACTTATCTCATTATTATAACTTTCACAGATCCCACACAAAATAAAAGAAATAATTTAACTTTTTCAAGTATAAAATAAAAATAATATTAAAAAATATAATATAATAATATTTTATTTAATTTTCAATTTTAACTTTTTCAAGTACCCCTTTGGATGGCTTCATATCTTTTGTGGCCGATTGATGTTTACCTTTCTTAACATCTTCGTTTGTTTTCAAATATGAGATAAAATGAGATGAAATAAATTGAGATTAAAGTTAAAAGTTGAATAAAATATTATTATAATATTATTTTTGTATTGAGATTTGAAAAAGTTGAATTGTTCATTTTATTTTGTGTGAGAATTTGAAAAAGTTGTAATGATTAGATGATATGAGATGAAAAGTTTTGTGAAAGTGAACAAGTAGACTTTTCTTTGGAGATAGGTTCATCTATATTGCATGGTGGCTTGTATATCTTGCTCCCAAAAAAGAAAGTACATCTTTAGGCTGTGTTTGGATGTATAGTTGAGTTGAATTGAACTGAATTCTTTATAAATAGTAGTGAGTTGAGTTTGTGGTGTAAATTATGTAGGACCCATCTAATATGAGCTTAAATGTGTTTGGATGTTAAGATGAGTTTATAGATATTTATGGAAAGTTGAAAAATGTTGTGAGTCCCACGTATAAAGAGGTATTGAGTTGAAAAATGTTGTGGGTCCCACTAATAAAAATGTTTTGAGTTGAGATGAGTTTAGTAATTTGAGAGTTGAATGTTTAGATATTAGATTCAACTTAAAAGTAGACTGAACTGATTTGATCTCATTTGAATCTAACAACCAAACTGGCACAATCTTTGAATTATAAGTCGGTGTGTATAACACAATTAGTAAAGTATTTATATAACATAATTTAATTTGAAAGAAAAATTTAAAAATTTAAATTTATAAATCAAATCTTATTATTTATATGATATAGATGGTATACTTTACATATCGATTTGAGAATAGAATAACTCATGATAAGTTTAACGAATGAAAAAAATGTGATAGTAACGCGATATAGCCTAATTTGTTTTCACAAATTATCTCAACTTATATCATCAATAGAACTTTTACAGATCATTATATAAAATAAAATAAATAATTCAAAATTTTTAAATCTTAAATAAAAATAATATTTAAATAATATAATAAAATAATATTTGATTTAATTTTAATTTTAACTCATCTCATGTGAAAATAAATTAGACAAAGTTGTAATTTTTAATAATTTTAAGAGAGTAATACCTCTTGATGATTTGAATGGAAGGTGTATTGATCTTTTTTATTAAAAAGAAGAGGAAAAAGACAAAAGTGAAACCGGAAGTTGAACTTCCTACTCATTCAAAATTAAAAAATTAAAAAGGATTACGGACGTCTTTACCTACCTGCTAGGTACAAAGCGGCATGCGCAAACGTGGGATAACCGTACCTAAATGGAATAGAAAACAAAGGAAAACAAAAACAAAAAAGCAAAAATGCAAACAGTAGAAGGAAAGAAAGAACAAAGCAAAGAAAGAAAGAAAGAAAGCGGGAAGCAAACCAAAAAGCTGAGATTTTCTTTTCTTCTTCAGGCGAGTAACAAATCAGAGCACAACCAAGATTCCTGGTACGTCGAATCATTTCTCTACCAAGAAAGAAAAACCCATCTCTTAGATTTCATCGTTAACGTATTTCTTCCAAACCCATTTCCTAGATTTTTCCTAAACTCATTTTCAACGCATTTATGTTGTTTCTTGTTGATCTTTCCAGATAAACCTCTGTTTGTTGATGCTGGCCGGCTGTGAGTGCTCCCAAATTCAAAATGGTTGCTGTATTATAGAGTAAGTGTTTGTATTTTGAGAAAACCCACTTCAGTCAACCGTATAATGTAAGAAAATACCCACTGGAATCAAAATCTTTAGTTGGATAGCTACCATGTGGGGGAAGTGGAAATTCAGAGGGGAAAAAATTGATCACCTCGGTAACACCCATGTTTTCTATCACCGCAATCTTGTTACCTGAAAATAAAAGGGGAAAACACTTATAATTAGGGCCATTTCGATGTGATACTCGAAGGGGGAGAGAGAGAGAGAGAGGGGGGGGGGGGATGAAGGAGGTCGCTGAGCTTAGGGAAGGAGAAGGGAAGGTAACGACGAAGGGGAGTAACAGCTTTGTCATGAGGTAGAAGGAGGAGGAGGAGAAGAATCAAAACGGTGTGTTTTGAATTTTAGCAAAACACACCGTTTTATTAAACGTTATATCCCGCCCGCCCAAAGCAAACTTCATATTGTCTGCTACGTAACTGATGTGGCAAAACACGGTCGTTTTATTTTAGCTTTATTCCCTTTGAAGAAAGAAAAAAGAATAGAAGTAATTGGTTCGAACTTTGAAGTCCGATGGTCTTGGGCCCTTGGCTCCTCGTCACGTCGTTGGCTCCTTTCTTCTTTCCTCTCTTCCGTTTTTTTTAGAAAAGGTAAACCGCTTTTGTTCCTTATCTGCGATGTTTGTTATTATTCATTGAAATTCTTTGTTTGTGAAAACAATTGAATAAAAAAAGTCCCAAGTATTTTTGGTAGATTCTGTTTGATCTGTTATGGGTTCTTATTTTCGCCGGGTTTTTGTGGCAATTTGGGTTTTCACTGGTGCCATTGGACCTCCTGGACCCGGAAATTTTACGTTTTATGTAATGTTTCTGGTTGTTGCATAGCCGTAATTGACCACGAATTTGATGGATTATGGCTAGTTTACCTCTTATATCTGTTTATTATTGGAGGGAAATTTTGTTGGTTTGCGTTTCTGTATTTAATGGCTTTCTGTGGCGTTTGTTTGTTCATCTAGTTTATGTAATGATATCTAAGGATTTGGGGGTAATCATGCAAATGAATCCCCAAAAGATGCACCTGTTTTTCAATCTTTTGGATTCTAATTTTTCTCTTTCTCTTTTTTTTTTCCAAAAATAAAAATAAAAAACAGAACTTGGCATGGACATTCACAGTGAGCTTTTGAGTGCCGCTGTTGTTAGTAATTGTTGAAAGCATGGGTTGGCTTGCTGCCGCTTACATTTTTTTTTTTATCGGTAAACCTAATTCTATTGATCATAAGAATAGGCAAAATCCCAAGTATACGGTACATATACTAGACCATCACCTGAGCATGCTAGTTTAGTGTTACAAGAAATTCATGAAAGTTCATTCCATTAAAACCAGTTACAACTGACCAATGGAATAAAGTATTGAAAAATAAATTTCTAAGCTCATCCATTGATTGTTCTTGATCTTCGATTACAAGGGGTTTGGTTGCATATAAATTTTAGTTTCATGCCTGATACCCCAGCGTGTTGTTACAAGGGGTTTGGCTGCAGATGGCTGTAAGCCTGTAATTGTCATTTTGTTGCAACACAACCGTTCTTCTGAGTGAGCACAAGTGTGTATAGGTCGGCCAACTGTTTGTATGCATTTCTTATAGCATATACTTTGTGAGTTGCCGAGAAGACAGAGTGAGAAAAGGAATATTCAATAGTTGTAGCGTTCAGGCCACGAATGAAGTAAGATACTACTGTCGTACATTAATGCTTTGTTTGTTGCCAAGAAGACAGGGTAAAAGGAAAAAGAGTGTAAGTTCTTACTGAAGTCCATTGAATGAATGATGTAACTGATGTTTATTTTCCTTTATTAATTTACGTGCAGACGAAAGGGTCAGATTGTTTTTATTTGTCAAACCGTGTTGATTCATTGTACACATTAGCAGTTTCACCATGCATATAGTCTTAGTATCATCAATCGTACTCGGCATTTGTTGTATCAATTATGTGCTTGCTTCGTTGTTGAGGAGACAGAGGAAAAGTAAAAAAGACATGTAGGCAAGTTGATGTTTTCTTTTTTCCCATTCATGTTACAAAACAAGCAGATTTGGATTCCTTTGGCAAATGTCAGAATGGGATACTGAATCTATCAATCTTTTGTTTGCACTTAGCAGCTTCTCTATTGGTGTTTGTCACATTGCATTTGTAATTTGTTGTTACCAAGATGGAGAAAAAACACAGATTTTTTGGATTCTCATCATTATAATGGGTGTTTAAATAATTGTTTAGATTCTGGTGTCTCTATTCCTATTAAAAATTGACAAAGAAAATAGAATATATTGGACAGGACTGCTTTGACATGATAGCTTTCACCATGCACATAGATTCATTTTTATTAAGTGATATGAGGCCTTTATTGTATTTATCTCTGCTTTTTTCTCCCCACAAGAAGACAGAAGTAAAGAAAAGAAGGTTTTGAATTTGTATAAAAATTCAGGTTTTAAATAAACTTTAAGATTTCATTATTTTTTCTCTCTCCTCACACTCACACATTAAGGATTTAATCCTTAGATCTCATGTAGATTCATGCCCAAGAACAAGATTGTCCATTCCAACTAATCAAAATGAAAGTTTATCAGAAAACTGAACAATATGGAAGACGTTCCAAAAATCTGCTAAATGAAATTATATTTTTAATAATGCTAATCTGTTATCTGAAAGGAGGTCATTTAATTTGGGCATTTTGACATAGAATAGTGAAGATTATTTTTGTGTTATAGAATCTAACATCATTCTTTTTTCTTTTCTTTTTTTGTTGTCTTTCTTTTGTCCCATGTGTTCTTTGATAGCTTGCTTGATTTTCAGTTTAATGTCACCTTTATGCTTTATTATCACTTTCATCGAACCTGGTTGACTGGTTAAACACAAATACATTGTAAATCAACTTCGTTTTTCCAGGTGCGACAATATGCTGTTATAAGCATTCAGGAAAGTTCCCTAAATTGTTAAGATTTCAGGAATTAGTTTTTCTTTGTGCACAGGTATGGAGCATTTTGAGGTCCAGAAAAGATCATGGTGCAGTGCGTAGATGGATTAAAGCATTTCTGTGTTGCTGTCATAAATTGTTGTGATACTGATTCATATAGCCAACCCAACGGTTTTCAAGATCCAGAAGCTCTTGCAAGAGAGACAGTGTGTATGCTGCTGCCTTCTTTGTTAACTTTCTATTTCTAGATGTCAGGAAGGGTGTCTTGGAACATTAGTGATAAAAGAGACATTGGCTTCTTGTCTTTTTCAACTATGTTGTTAATGATGAATAGTTTTGAAAAGGATGTTTCCTAAAGTCTTTTGAATCGGTATCCACTCAATGGTTTCCAAATCCTTTTTTCCCTTCGTCAATGGTGCATTTAATACTTGGAAAAGTAGATACTTTGCCTCTCTATTTTCTATTCTAATGTGGAAAAAGCCCAGGGGCTCATGAGTGATGTGATCGCCATCTGATATCCCAAGTGGTCCTTAACCTTAGTGGGTTTCCAATATTTTCTTCCGTGCTTGTTATTTACATCTTTACCATTTATGTATCAGTATAAGCATCTGGAGCATGCTGAGATATTTGAATTTTCTTCTTTCAAATGCAGTTAGTGTAAGTGAGATAGAAGCGCTTTATGAACTGTTTAAGAAGATCAGTAGTGCCGTAATTGACGACGGTCTAATCAATAAGGTGCAATATGTCATACTATACGTCATTGCTTTCATTTTCAAGTGCACAGCGACTTTGAATTTCTCTCATTCCTATCTTTTGGATAGGAAAATAATATTGTTTAAGTTCTGATGCACTGTTATTCATGATTTATCTCATGCATTTATTTTTATTTGTTGTCATCTGAATATTTCATTTTAGGAAGAATTTCAACTAGCATTGTTCAAGACAAACAAAAAGGAGAGCTTATATGCTGACCGGGTACGCTTTTATATATCTGCTCTCTGGTTTATGTTGGTGTAGTTTTTATGTGCCTTTTCCCAGATGATTTAAAATTCTAAACATTTTTCACTTCATAGATGTGAAATTATTTTGTTTGAATTCCTTTCTGCATTACCATGTATCTGCAGACATATCATCTAGTCGAAAGACCTTGCCAGGTTCAGCAGCCTACTAATGGCTTTAGACCCTTTGGTGCGTTTTGGGATGTTAGTTAGCCCGAGAGCTTTGTGTGTAACGCCCCGGACCTGGAGGGGTCGAAGAGTTAGCTCTTGTAACTTAAAACCGTCTCCCATAACATAATTATATACACCAAATTCCAATAAATTATAAATTCATTTATTCCAACCAAATATATATGTTCTTCCACCAAGAACACTAAAGAAATACCTCAATAAAATAATTTAGAATCTCTACAAAGACTCGGAAATATCCATGACTCAAAACACCAAAATAACATAAAATAATAAATCTATTAAATAAGACTTCCCCAATAAATACTTACACTTTGACACTTATTCCTCTACGATTATCAAACCTTGTTAACACTTCCTACTCTTGACTTCCAGCTGAAGCTTCAAAATTATCTGAAAAATATTGTAGAGATAAGTGGTGAGTGATCAACAATTCAGTAAGTAGAGAACATGTACTAGTATGTAAATATGAGCATTTACAGATTTTAGAATGCAAAATTAGAACATGTTATTAAAATATCAGAGCGAAACTTTCAGAAACAATCTTATTCAAAAATTCTTTGTCATATCAAAATCTGAGACATCATTTTCATATCATATCAGAGCATCACAACGGGACGGAGACAATGTTTAACTCTTGTGGTAGGGTTTTAAACCACCATTATACCTGTGGCTGGGCCGTATACAATGTTTAACCGCCGTGGTAGGGTTATAAACCACTATTATATCCGTGGTGGGGCCGTATGCCACTATTATCACTTGTGGCTGGGCCTTATGCCACTATTATCACCCGTGGCGGTGCCTTAACAAAACAGATCAGGAACATAACATAATCAAATACAGATACAGAATCTGAAAATCATGTCAAAGGTTTCAGATGCCACATCATATCAAAATGGGTACTGAATAGATTCAGATCATTCACATATTCACAAATAGATTCAGAATATTTTTGCATCACATGCACAAATTTTTAGTTTTAATATTCACTTCTTTTTTCACAGTTAAAAAACAAAATGCAAAAAATAAGCTCATGTTTACACTAGTCATGACATAAAATACTTTCTTCTTATACAGAGTTTCATGAGTAATGCAAAATACATGACTGAGGTTGTTTTCACATTTCTTTTCAAAACATATCATGCATATTTTCATAAAATCAAACCTCTTTTATGCAAAGTCTAGTATAAGAACCCCGCTTACCTAGACTTTTTATCTTTTCAAAATTTTATCACAATAGTGCCGAACAAATATTAATCATCACCTATAACATAGTCACGCACTTCCGTAAATTTTCAATTGAACACATATTTTAATACTTAAACCAGAAATACTAAAATAATTTATTTTTTTTATACAGAATTTAATAGATACTAATATTATTTAATTTCTATAGTAATCTATCCACATTTTCAATTTACAACTAAATAAAATAATTATATCAATTTAACATAACCAGCAGAACTCATTTAGTAAGATAGACTTAAATCGGATTTGTAGTGTTTAAAATAAGAATTTCAAATCTTATTAATAACTATTGAACTTTTGCTGTAAAAATTAATACTTAGAAAATGTCACTTAAGCTCGTAAGTATTTACTGTAAAAATATGAGTTTCGGGCTAATAATAATAAGATCAAGCCCAACTTAAACACCAATTGTAAAATAAATCCAACGTAAGGAATAGCCCAAAATAAAACAAGTCCAATGTAAAATCACTTCCTGTTATTGATTTTCAAGTTCACCTAATTTGGATCTGTACATGGTTGCTTTACGAAGGCTACGTGATAATTTCTCTCTTTTCTTTTTATTTTTACGTGTGAAAGTAGAGTGATGGTGAGACTGAGATTGAGATGCACCCGTGTATGAAGCCGTGCGACAGTGACTATGCTCAGAGAGAGAGAGAGAGAGAGAGCAACTTGCAACGGACCGGAAGGAGATCAGCAGATCTGGGATGACGGGGCTTCTTGTTGACCGTGGCTTCCGCTGCGTGGAGAGAGAGAGAGAGAGAGAGAGAGAGAGAGAGAGAGAGAGAGAGAGAGAGAGAGAGAGAGAGAGAGAGAGAGAGAGAGAGAGAGAGAGAGGAACTTACGTACGATGGTCTTGGGAGTAGCACGACCAAGCTACAGCCATGTCATGTGGCCATTTCCAGCTAGAAACAGTGGTTGTCAATGGAGGGACGTGGGGTCTTGCTTCCTTTGGCAGTGCTCTGTTTTTGAGAAGCAAAACAGAGGTGAATATGTTTATTTCTTTATGCAGGTGGTTTCCGTGCATGGAGTTGGGCAGTGGGCTATCACACAGTGGTCAGGTAGGCAATTTTGGTGAAGCTAGGTGAATGTTTGAGGTCAGTGGATGGTGGCCAGAAGTGGTGCAATAGCTGCGCATGGTTGCTGAACTTCACGTATGGGCAGAACGTTCTCACGGTAGCAGCTTGTTTATGTGGCTGAGGTCGTGAAGGGGGTGGTGGCGCACAGTGAGGCTTTGGCTTTGGTGATGGTCGCTTACGGTGGAGGGAGGGGCGGGCTACTAGGGGTAGGCAGCAGGGGCCCGCCCCCCACTACCCCGCCCCCGTCCGCCCCGCCTCCGCATGGGCAGATGGGGTACCCCGCACCGCACATGGACCCTGCCCCGCATGCAATACATTAAGCAGGGGCGGGAGCCCCGCCCCGCACTTTATATTTATATTTATAAATATATATTTTTATATTTTACAAAGTGTATATATATATTAATATATATTACAAATTGTTAAACTTGTTCACAAGAGTTACAAGAGAGTGAGACTTGTTCATCACAAGATTGCATATGGCATGGGCACCCTAAGCCACCTTTATATAGAACTCCAAGGCCCTACAAGAGTCTTGAGCAATGTGGGACTTATTGTACTCTTTTGTGACTCTTCTGAACAAGTCTAATAAATTTAAAAATTAGTAACATAATTTTTATGTTATTATTTTTTAAATTATTATTATATATATAAATTTTAATTTTCGATTTAATTATATAATAATTTGGGTCTAAAAAAAATATTTTTAGACACAATTCTTTTTTTTAAGCCCATTGGAACATATTGTTCTTGAAGTGCGCGGGGTGCGGGGAAAGGGTGCCCCCGCCCCCGCCCCCGCATATGTGGGTAGCACCCCTAGGGGCTACGGTGCAACGGTGGCTGTTTTGAACGTGTAGCTATGATGGGGTTGGTTTCTTTCTCTCGGTTTGCCCAAATGCTACGGCGGTGAGCTTTGGGTTAACAGCAACTTGTGGTTGGTAGCTTGTGGAGGTGCAGTGAGGAAGGTCTTCGGCAATGGCTGGCGGCAATTTCTAAAATGCAGGAGAGGAATATGTATATTTATAGGTGATTGGAAAACCCTACAGGAGAGGGAAGAAATGTGCATCAGTGTGGAGTCGTGTGTGGTGGGGAGTTTAAAAAAAATTTTGGACGTTGCGTCTAATTAGAGCAACTAGGTCTGGGTCTTAAAAATAGGGTTGCGTCGATTAAAGCAGTCCACATAATCCACGGCTAAAATAGCCCCACTAATCATGTAAATTTTTCGGGCCAATTCTCAAATAAATAGATCTCACTTGGTCCATTAAAGATTTTAACCTAAATATCAAGCCCAATAAAAATCTATATTCTGCCAAAATAAATTTCAGGCCCGTAGCCTATTCAGAAATACTTGCTAAATCTCAAGTGGGCTTCCTAACCCTATTAACCATTAAAAAAAAAAAAAAAAATGAAACGCGGGCTTCGTGCTAGGCCCGGGTGTTATATTGGGCATGTGCTTATTTTCTACCCTTTGGCTGGCTGGTTTAAACTTAAATGACTTTCAAGCATTAATTGGCTTGAAGTTCTTTATAAACACAAACATATAAATTCATGATCTATAAGAAAGCATTTTTGCTAATTATAACCATCTGTTCTCAAATTTTATAGGTATTTGACTTGTTTGATACAAAGCACAAGGGGATACTAGACTTTGAAGAGTTTGCACGCGCTCTCTCTATCTTTCACCCCAATGCACCAATTGAGGATAAGATTGAGTGTAAGTATCAACTAACATTTATAAAATTTGAATCGATCCAGGTGCTTTTGTCTCTTAGAGAAGATGGGAGCTGTAGCATGGACATAACCCTTGCTTTATACCTTCATCATTTCCTATTGGGGATTTGAGGGGGTTAGAATAGAAAGATGGGCTAGTTGATCTATAGTAATAGGTTGGTCTTCTGTGTAGTCTCTCCATGGTATTAGCTCTTCGACTTTCCTGGTGATTGCATGGTAATGTCTACACGTACACATGAATGTATGCTGAACGAGGATGGGGATACCTAACTTTTCCTTTCTTGCAGTTGCATTCCGATTATATGACCTCAGACAGCAAGGGTTCATTGAGCGACAAGAGGTATAGCTGTCCTATTTCTGCTGAGTGAATATATCATATTTTTCAACCATCCGCATAGAAACCATTAATCTTTGCATGTGAGGTTCTAAATATACTGAGATTATACATATATACACATGTATCTATCAACTATTGGCTATTTTGAGTTACATAAAATCTGACACTACAGCATTTTGTTGATCCTATCAACTCTTTTTCCTTTCTTCTTCTTCTTCTTCTTCTTCTTTTTTCTGGATGAATGAAAGCCTTGTTAAGAGATAATAGAACATTATGCATCCTATAGTATGCGACACATCAGTATTGGAGAGCCAAAAATATAATCTAGAAAGACCGCCATGGAAGTCACAATCTAACTAAATTACTTTTTATGAGCAAAATTAGAATTTATTGAAAAAATAAACCGGGATACAAGCCCAGGGGGTAAGCAACCTTCACAAGCATCCCTAAGCAGCCAACACAGTGGAAGAAAAAATTAAAAAAATAAAAGAAGAGAAACAATACTAGCAAGTTGGTCAGATCCCCTTGTTTCTTGAGCTGCCCACAAAGGCAGCTTTTGTAACTTACAGGACTGTTGTGGGTCTGTTTTCAGTCTCCAGAGAAATAGAACACTGCACGGGAGGGGCACTCTGTAGAGGACTGGAAGCAGTCACTACGAAATTCCACTCACACATCATTGGTTGTAGGAGCACGTGGAGCTCCTGGCAAAAAGATGTGCAGGGACCAAACTTTGTTGTGGTCAGTGCGTCTAATTTGTGTGTGTACATGGAGGCCCATGCCAGTGGGGGGCAGTGCCAATGATGGCTTGGGTCATTTGGACAGATGATGTTGGTGGTGGAGTGCATTCATTGAGGAGGTGAACAAAAGCTGGCAGATTTGGTTTTCAATGCCACCAAAAAGGAGAGGAGAGGGAGTTTTGAGAATTCAAGCCAAGGTCTCGGCAAGACAAGCCGTTTGACTTTACGATAGGTGTCAAGTGTAGTGATGTGTGCAGTTGAGGCATCCTAACAAACTGGTAGACTTGAATCTTGTTCCTACATGGCCCGATCAATTCGATCAGGTACTTGCCTTCTATTTTCATGTTTTCAAAGGGTTGAACAATGGGTTTTTTGTGTTGTCAAAGAGATCATCGATTCGTTCTCCAAGTTTTCAGAAAGCAACATCAAACTTGGGCTTCAAGCTATGTTTTAAGGGGTTTTGGGGGGGGGGGGGGGGAGAGAGAGAGAGAGAGAGAGAGAGAGAGAGAGAGAGAGAGAGAGAGAGAGAGAGAGAGAGAGAGAGAGTTGGGAAGAATTACAAATCTAATTTTCATAAAGCACCTTTCAGCTTCAAATCAGAAGCTCCAAGTTCTCAAACATTCTCGTGCCTCCTCACTTCTAGATAATTGTAGTTGATAGTGGGAGATTACTGTGTAAGGACCTATCAGTCAAGACTGCCAGATGCCACTGTACAGACTATAGACAGATTCGAGTTCTCAAGTCTACGTAGCAATGAGTAAGTGCATGCTGTACAGATTTCAACTTGAAATTTAACAAGCAAGTCCTTCGATAGAAAATGTTACAAATAAATGAGGACCAACCTTTTTCAGCAGCAGGGTCATACTTTAGAGGTCCAGAGGTTAGTAGCAGTGTACTTAACCTGATGAGCGCTGGCCAGCTAGGACAGCACAGCAGGCTGTCCCCGCCACAATGATAGTGGAAGTATACATCCTGCTTTGGCATGGATCATGATGATAATACCACCAACAACCTTTTCTTTTACTGTTTCCAGCTCCTTAATCGTTATTTGCCTCAAAATCTTGGAAGTGATCTCCTCAACTTTTGTCTTTTTGTTTCCACTCTGTCTATGAAAAAAAAAAAATATATTCGAACATGTTCCGGAAGGAGTTTGATTGCTCAACATTTTAATGTATAGGTGAAGCAAATGGTAGTGGCCACACTTGCTGAATCCGGTATGAATATTTCAGATGATGTTATAGAAATTATCATTGATAAGGTACTTTCTTATTCATACTGATTCAGTTCACATCAGGATTCAGATCACTAATATGTGCTCTCTGTTTTGTTAAGTGCTCAATAAATGTACAATAACATTATACGGAGTTGAAAATTTATGCATATTAGAGTATCACAATTGCAATTCTCTCACCATATGTTATTGTTTTTTACGTTTTAGACCTTCGAGGAAGCTGATACTAAACATGATGGAAAGATTGATAAGGAAGAGTGGCGAAGCCTTGTTGTGCGACATCCTTCCCTTTTGAAGAATATGACTCTTCAATATCTCAAGTGAGTTATTTGTTATTGCCCTATGTTACCCATGCATATGAGAATCACTTAATTAGTGATGGATGGTAGAAATCTTCCCATTAGTATTTTCTGTCTTATTATATTTAAATAACTAGTTATTTTGATGGGACAATTCTAAAGATTGAAAAATCATAAATGGCTCCAGAAATGTGGATTATGACGTATTATAGGCTAAGTCTACCATTGGTCCCGCTGTAATTTCTCTAGCACGATGGCATCTCTCCCACTTCACTTTTTTTTCTTCTTCTTTTGGTTTCATCATTCCATCATGAAATAGTTTCTAAAATTCAAGCTCTCGATGCTAACATCCATCCAATTCTTCTTGGACAGAGACATCACCACGACGTTCCCAAGTTTTGTTTTTCATTCACAAGTTGATGATACCTAAATGTCAAGCCTACATGGAGTTGATAGTCATATCTGGAAGGGCTTGTTTTATTTTACTGCCAATGTCAGTGTGGCTATCTTTGCACAGGTTCATAGTCAAAGGGATGTTGATCATGTATTGATGTTCTCAATGAAAAGAAGTTTGTCTCCCTTTTCAAATATAACTTTTTGGCTGGTTTCAGTCATTTCTTTTTCCGTTTTTATGATTGTATTTGATTCACAAGAAATAAGAGGGAAAGGAATCTGCAGGCTTTTCATCATGTATTGGTAGATAAATGTGGAAAACATTGGTGGAATTGAAGAAGTTAATTAGGCCTCACTCTCTACCGAGGTGAACTGATAGCAGATATGGGCATTGTTGCATTGGTTGACCAATTGCTTAAATTGCCTCAACCATAAGCAGAACCTCCCATTTTATTCAGCTTCTCAAAGGACTAGGAGGCACTAGGCACTCAGTAGGCAGTGTAAAATGAAAAAATTTAGTTGAAAGCATAATTGTGTATTAATATGTGTACTAATTTATTGTGATTGATCAAAAAGTAGATTTTATTAAAAAAGTGTTAATTTAAATTTTAAGTAAAAAGAAATCAGTATTGGTACGCAGATTAGTACGTGATTTTGCTTGTATATAGCAAACTCCGTGTAAAATAGATATCATTTTCTTCCCCCTCCATTCTTTTAACCTTATATCATCTTTCCGGCTTGTCATCTCATCCCTACTTACAGTTGAGTGATACTGAGGGTTTTTTATTTTATTTTATTTTTTTATTTTTTTTTAAACTAGCCAATGTTGGATTTAAGTTCTTTAGTAACCTGATTTGATTAGTAGAAACAATTAAAACCCCTTAGGGTTGGATAAGTGGTAAAGGCCTTGATCTTGACACTATATGCTCCCTTAAAGTCTAAAGTTCAAATTTTTTTTTATGCAAACAATTTCTAAAAGTTATTGGACCGGGAGAACTTTTGCTTGAATTATACATGGTGAACTTGAGGAAAACTTCTAGTTGAGGGCCTATACGCTGTTGAAATTAGCCAGGATTTTGTTTTTGAGCACTTCGTGTCAATAAAAAAAAATAACAATTAGCTTCATGTCCATAATAATAATATTCTATGTTAGTCACACTATATTAGATATCCTTCATCTGAAAAGGTTAAATTTTTTTCCTTTATGATTTTTATTATATTTTTGGGTGTTAGCAATAATAATTGGAACTCAAGACTAGACCACTCGTGTTGCAGACTATGGGTTTTAGAAACCTAGAGCAACATAGGTCACCACATGTTGGCTTAGGCGATGCTGGGTTGTGCAAGGGCTTGTGTTGCCCACCCTAGCAAGTGTAGTTCCTAATAGAAGTGCTACCTGTACCTCCTGGGTGGGCAACCCTCGCATGGGGGGAGTTGGGCTCCTGAGCCCTACCCCAGCCCCCTTAGAGAGGGCCTCCATCCGTATGTCGAGGGGCAAATTGGTCCCTAGGAATGTCTGCCTACCATGAGAGAGAGAGAGAGAGAGAGAGAGAGTTGGGGTTGGGAGCGACGGCGAGGGGCTTTAAAATAGAGAGGAGAGACTGAGAGATAAAAAAAAGACACCAAAACGTTGTCATTTTGTTAGTTTTTTCCAAAATCACGTCGTTTTATTTAAGAAGAAGAAGAAGAAGAAGAAGAAGAAGAAGTTACCTTTTAATATATATTGGGCTAGTAGGCTTGGGTTTGTGCCCCGTCGTTAAGCATCCAAATGCATTCAAGCATCTGCCCGCCTAAGTTGGGGTTAGATGGGGTGGCGAGTGGGCCAAATGAGAAGACCTTTTCATAACAATTCACGAAATTAACGATGTTGAGGTGTATTTGTAATATGTTTATAAATATATGTTTTTTTTATTTAAATTACTATTAAGTGTTCTTAGAATATTGACACATGGTAATACTTTTATCATATCACACAAAGAGTCATGCTACACCCATCAAGAATGTTACCAGACAAATTCTCCCGATAAGGCCATTTGACCATTTTTATTTTTATCGAGATTCAACTCTCGGTAGCTTTATTATTTTTATCACAAATGTCTTGTTAATTTAAATTTGCACTTACATAAATAATTTTAATTAGATAACATATAAGAATAAGATAAAGAGAGGTATCCATATTTTGAATTACTTAAAAATTTTCTAAAATCCATAGACTCCAACTCAACCTTAGCGTAAAAATAAAAAATAAAAGGGGTTAGTGCAATTTTTCTTTTTCTTTTTTTAAATATTTTTTAAACATGTTTTAAACTTTAAAAACAGAGATACATTTACCATTGATAATTTTTTAAAATATTTAAAAATAAAATACTCTAGTGGTCAAACCAACCAACCTAGGGACAAATTAGTATTTTTGCAAAAATGAAAAACAAACGGATTCGGGGCCAAACCGGGTTATATGAACTGCAACCTGCGTTTTATTTTACTCCCTCCTACCTTAAAACTCCTCGCAGGTAGCTTTGCTTGCTCTTTCCCTTCGTGGTATCCTCTTTTCTTCTTCTTTTTTATTTTTTATTTTAAGTTATTGATTTTGATTTTCCATACTCCATTAGGGCACGTTTGCTTTTGTGAGCATCCTTGCCCATAAGGGAAAAAGGCAGAAAAAACTCGTAGTAATGGAGAAAGGAGGGAAAGGGTTTTCTCTACCCACCAAGACAGCTCGAAAATCTTCTCTCAAATCCACCACAACAAAACAAGGTCTTTGATTTTTTTTTTTTTCCCTTGAAATTAAATCATTCTTGGTTACTGCATGCATACTTTCTACGAATATTTTCATTCACATGTTAGCACTTTTTTTTATTTTATTCTATGTATTTATCCCTGAAAATGCCCATTAAGTGCATTCTATGGTCTGAGTAGAAGATTGATAATCCTTGCTTTTCTTGGGTTTTGAGTTTGCATCCGTTAATGCGAAGATACGTGCAAAGAGTATAAAAGGAATTCAAAGTTGTTTTGAGACACCTGCATTCTGTGTGAATTATTTTTTGTAGCATCCTTGAAAGGGAAGGATGATAGCTCAGCAAAGTCAAAGAGGGCAATGAAAGTTCAGTTTGATGTTGAAGGTTAACGCTTCCTTCTTTGCCTTTTCTATTTTATATACTATTATAATAATATGCCAGTAATAAATATGCTTTATCTTGCACATTTGTTTAAATGATAATTAATCATACCCGTTAATTTTGTTGTTATAGGTTCACTTGGGAAGTTTGAAACTCCACTACCCAAAGGTGTAATTTTCTCGAGCATTTTTTTTTTTGGCTGACGCTGTTATGTTGATAACATTTCTCTGCCCAATCTTTGATTGATCGCATCGATGTTGATTTCCATTGCATGCGCCTTTTGTTTAAAGGAGATTCAAGCAAATGGGGAAAAGGAGACAAGACTGCTAAAGGTGGGAAGGGTTCAGTTTCTAAACCACCACCACCACTGGAGCTCAAAATTGAGCAAGGTGGGTAGTTGGAACTATGTTTTTGGTTTACTGTGATTATTTTCTAATTAGTTATCATTTTCTTGAGATGTGGAAAGCTTGGCCTCTTTTTGTATTTCAATGTCTCACCTGTTAATGTTGCATATTTTATAGTCGTATATGCATGCTATCTTGGGTCTGGTGAAAGTTATTTCTAGAACTATCTCATAAGCTGGGATGTCCTTCTCTGGGTTAATACTATTCTATTAGTAAATTTTCGGTGACACATGCAGAACTCCCAGAAAATGTCAAATGCATGATGGACTGTGAGGCTGCAGATATTTTACAAGGAATCCAAGATCAGATGACCATATTATCCAAAGATCCAGAATTTAAACTCCCCCCGTGAGGACAGCTTTAAAGCTTTTCTTATCAAATAGAATCTCGGTACATATTGTAAGTGTTATAATTGGCCATCTGTTGCCAGATCATTTGACAGGGGGCTGCTGTATGCCAAAAGGGTTGACCATTACACAAATCCCCCGTCTGTTAGACAAGTTCTTCAGTATCCTTGAACTGTTTTTTTTTTGTTTTATTTACTCAATTTTGAGATTTGGTTTTGTATGTGTTCGCCACATTTCTATATGACCCATCGCTGTTCTTTATGCATCCATCTGCTGTTGGATTCTTAACTGGAATAAGGACTCTCAAGAAATATGGTGTCTCTGATGGCGAGGTCTCAATCTCAACCTGAGTCACTTCAATCTTAAAAAAACCATGCAGCACTCTTTACTGCCTTTTTTTTTTTTTTTTTTGTTGCAGATATGCGTCATTGCCAATGTTTGTCCAGAACTTGTAGATGAAGTTTTTGCTCTGGTCCCATCCTTGAAGGTATAACATGTCTGGTTTTGTAATGTTTTGGACAACGATACATTTGATTGTTTACCATGCCTGGTGTTTTCTTTCTATTTCATTCTAGTTCTGTCCCTGAGAACATTTGTTTTTGTTTGATAAATAAGTGGAAAATAGACAAAAGAGTGCTCACTATATTAGTAACTGCAGAGGTAGAAAACTGTTGAGACAATAATGTATGATAAAAAGTAGAAATAAGCAAAATTGGTGCAGTGTATTAACGAGTATATTCACAAAACTGATATTTGTTATAACACCAATTACAAAATGTTAATATTTCCTGATTTTTAGGCTTGGCATTCATGTCATTCCCCTTTGAACAACTAATGAGCTTAATAATCAGTTGATTCAAAAAAATATTTTTCAGTTGATATTTTTGTCGTAAATGATTAAGGAAGCATCTATTGCAATTTAAACACATTGTTTTTCTACCTATAGTGGGTAGAAAAAAAGAAAAAGGAGAAGAGGGGAGGGGGGGGGGGGGGCTAGAACTATATTTAAATAGGTCAATAATTTTGTTTGATTGGAGGAACAGTGTCCTAACAAAACCCATGGGTGCACAGACCCTGGGTAAGGAGTTTTCCGCAAGTGCAAATTGGGTATTCAAGAGGAAAACTCCCCTAGTCCGATGGCCTTTAGAGATTGTTTGCACTCAAGGGGATTTGAACCTTAGACCTAGGGGGAGCATACCCCGAAGCCCAAGGCTTTTTACCACTTGAGCCAACCCCTAGGGGTTAAATAGGTCAATAATGAAAGAGACAATATTTGTTACTATATTTAACAGTCCAGCAGACTCTGTAAGCCCCACTGTATCTGATATGGTTCTGTGGTTATGTTCACCTGTGTTGTTGTAGTTGTAAAGCTAGTATTTGAGGTGATAATTTAATGTTATTATTTCTTGTTTTATTCATGCCTAAAATTTTCCTGTAGAATAAGAGAAGCAAGCTCAGCGAACCCCTCAAAGATGTACTAGTTGAGCTAGCTAAGCTTAAGAAGTCAACTAGCTTAGAAAGTCAAATGAAAAGTGCTGAAGCTGGCAACCCTGGTAAGATTTTAATTTTGCTACTTAACTGTGATAGCCTTATTTAGCTTTCATTCACTACAGGGGCACATAATGATTTTGGTGCAGGTAATGTCGGGGGCCTGGGAGTAGTGGATTTATAGCTTTTTGCAGCCTTCATAAGACATCAGAATTGGCTTCAATCGTTTGTGTAACATGTTCTTGTCCTTGACTCCTTGGTAAATGTACAAACGTTTCTTTTTGGTTTTTTAATTTTCAATCAGGGATGCAATGGGAGTGGAAACTTCTATTATGCAATTATTAGACTCCAGTGACCAACTTAATCGGGTGATGAGCTGTTGCAACCCTCCCTCACCCCAAACCCAGGCAAGCAAAAAACAAAATGAAATTTTTTTAAGGTTTTCTGTCAGAATGTGGTAGGTGTTTGTATGTGTCTTCTGATCATAATACGAGCAGCTATGGTGGCCAATCAAACTTGCTAGCTGAACTCAGGAGCTGAAAGGTTGTAGCCATCTAGGTTGGTAATCAGCTGCACATGGCAGTAGCAAGTGAGGCTCAGGAAGTGCAGCACTTTGCTGCTTCTGGCCTGTATTTGCTGTGCTGGAACAGTAACCAGCACGGTTTAGGTGGTTGTTCCATTCCGGATTAAATTCCAGCTATTTAGGCCTATTCCAGTCCATTTTGGCCGGATTCCAATATTCTGGCCGGAATGTGCATTTTGGTCCGAAATCTACGTAGTTCCTCTTCGGTTCGACTTCTCCCCCTTCCCTGCGAGAATCATACCACTTGACCAAATGCCTCACTTTTGTTGTGGTTATGAACACATTACAAATCCCACAAAAATCTCAGCACAGATTATCAATTTCTGTAGAAATCTCAGCACAGATAGGTGTCTTCATTCTCGTTTTTTCCGTTGATCTCCCTTGTTCCCAATGATCTTCAGTGACTCCCAAACTTTGTGTTTTCTCAACTCTAGTTTTAATTATCGGCATTACAGCGTACTATGGAAAACAAAGTTCATTTCTTTGTTTGATTTTTAACAACATTTGGCTTTTTTGATGCTCCAATGGGGATATATATAAACCCAGCGCTACTCTGCTCTCCGTCCCCGCCACCACCACCACCTCTTGGCTCCGCTCTGGTTCCCCCTCCCCCTCCCTCCCAACCACCCATTTTCGGTATTTGTTGATTGCTGAGAATTTGTGAGAAATGAGAAACATTTTTGGATTTTTGGAATTTTAGTTGTTCAATGCGGGAAGGCTTTTGCAACCGTATGGGTTGTGCAAGTGAAGCACTACGCACTCTTTTAGAAAAATAGTGGTATCAACTATTACAAAATTAATTTTTTTGGATCTCATTTAAATCACTTTTGAATTTTTTCAAAAGGAGTGTGTGTCGCTTACATACTTTACGACTGGAAATATCTGTTTTTCATGAATAAAATATTTCAGTTCAAGAGTGAGAAAACCTTCAAGAACATAAGGAAGAAAAGGATGGTAGAAAGACAATTATATTACTTTTCGGATAAAAAGAACAATACCTCCCTTTCAGCTTTTATGTGAGAATTCCCTAATAGAATGCCTCCCACGTAATAGGTCTCGTGTGCCATGACTTAAACAGACAAGCTTATAGGTAATCTTAAAGCTACTGGGGCCTCAGCCCATTACTCTTAATTAAAATACACTAAGTTGCACTCCAGTCCAACAGCCCTGCGTGGAAGCCCAAGCCCATAGCCAACGTGAACTGTTACGAGTTGTTGGGTAGGAAAGTGTAGGAGAGGAAATAAAAATAATAATCAAGGAAAGCAATTGGCTGGCTTATCGGACCACAATTGTTATTATGAAAAATTTCAAGTTGGCTATGATTAATCAGAGAAAATAATACAAAGTGATATATTTTAGAGACTTGCAGCCTTGAAATATTGACTGCAGATTAATGGGAGTCTAAAATTCGTGTACGATAAAAGATTTTTTACAGGCGTTTTTGCATGAACAGAACACGACCTAAAAATATGGACCTTGTAGGCAATGAGATCCTGGGCAGTGTGTGGTTGTGGTATCCAAATTTATGTTTACTTGACAACCCTTTCGGCTGCTGCATTTTAATGGAGTGGAAGTATTTTGAAAAGAGAAGTGCCATATTCAAGAATAGATTTTACAAAGAGTAATATTCACAAACTTACATGATTAGATTTAATGTGTTACATGAACAAAAATTCACAATTTAGCATACTATAATAAGCGATGTTAATTTATAAATTTACTTTTGTAAAACATGCGATAATTACTGATGAATTGTACGGAATAATCAAAAGAGAAAATAATATAAATCGACATAGAGATTTAACGTGGTTCGGCAATGTACCTACATCCACAAGAGCAAGCAGTGCGGAAATTCACTATTAGTAATTGTAGAGTAGAGTTACATAATGTGTATTTGTATTAATCCAAGACATATGGGCGTATTGAAGAAAAATTTACAAAAATATACTTTTGTAATAATATATGTATATAATGTGCCTACTTTTACTGTATGAGCCATATACTTCAACATTTACTTTTGTGAAATCTGTCTATGATCTAAATTTTTCTCGTCTATGAAATGGTTTTTCAGCAGCATGAAGATAAGTAGAAAACTGAATCCTCCAACGTTTTGTTGTTTTCAGAGTATATATGTGTGTGTATCTATATATATATATATATATATATATATATTATATATATATATATATAAGTTGTCATCACTACCATCTGGAACAACAGAGTTTAGATGAAAAAGATGTAGAAAGTTTGGCCTATAAAGTCAAGTATGGCATATATCTTTGAAGTAAAAAGAATGCATCTGGTATGAATATGGAGTATATATAAATAATTAACTACATAAAATGTTTACTCTATTTCTTACATGACACAAGGACTCAGTCACATACCCCTAATAATTTTGATTTTCTATTTAAGTCTCGTATTCTCTCTCCTATGTATATCACTTATAATTTCAATGGAGGAACCGTGAAAACCCCACCTAAAAAACCTTTCTTTTTTCACATTACAAAGAACCAAAACCCCCACATAATCAAAACCCAAGGAATGCTCCACCAACAATCAGGTTGAAAACTTGATGAACTAACATCGTTGACGCCAACAAGAAACCTGCATTCGCCGACAGAAGGATCGAGGAAAGTGACCATGCCTAGCCCATCAAAATCACAGCTCTGCGCCTTTTGCATTTGCAACTGATAGTAACTGTTGAATGCATATGAGATATTTCCCTTCGCTCCAATGCCATTACATGATCCACCATAGTTAAGTGTGGTGCAATCTGCAGCACCACAGGCAAGTTTCATGTGGTTTGTCACCTTAGACAAATCTGTAGATGGGTTTGCCACACACCATCTAGATGGGAGATACTGAACATTTTTTGCATTCTTTAATCTTCTGTTGCCCAAACCAAGGTTTAGTGAATATTTGGCTTGGCCATCAAAGGAGAAAATACCCCAATGTCTCTCAAAGGTTCCTGGAAGTATGCTCTTTGCCCCTTCATCAAGTAAACCGAAAAGGTATATATCCATGGGTGGGATGCCCGGCCTCAATGGGGTCCCTTTGTTGCTCAGAACATGATTTATGAGCCCTTGATTGAAAGCTCTTGCAGCAGTCAGATTTGCACCTATGGCTCCATCTGTTGGCCAACCTACCTCCCCAATAACTATGGGCATCTGACCATATCCAATTTTGCTCAGTGCTGCAACTAAAGTGTCAAGATTTCCATCAAATGCATTGTAGTAAACATTGGGCCCATCTGTAACAGGATGAGTAGTCCCCTCAAAGAATGCGTAGTCTTGTGGAAAATCCGAGTTACCATAGAGGCTTAGAAATGGATAGATATTGACTACAAATGGGGAACCATTTGAGTTAAGGAACGACACAAGTTGAGTCATGATTTGGGTTAGTTCAGGTCGGAATGCCCCTTCAGAAGGAAGAGTGGATTCATAAGCATCGGCATTGCAAGGTACCACTAACTTCACATAACCTGCAAAATTTACTTTGGCCAAGGACTGTTGTACGTTGAGCAGTGCAGGCATGACATAAGGCTCGTATTGACCTGAGTAACTAGAAAGAAAGGGCTCATTTCCCACTGCAACGTACCTGTCATGAAAAGTTAAAAGAGCTGAATAGCTGGTTGGAAATTTGGAACTCCTGATGCATATAAAAATTACCTTTCTCAAGGATGCATTTGTAATCTACATATATCTATATAAATAATGTTACAAACACATCTAAACTCAAAAATGTTGAAAAGGATAATTATTTGAGATTTTAAGAAGTTGTCTGGCGGGAAAACATCTGGTGTCCAGACTCCACACCCTTTCATAAAAGGGCCAATGCTCTGACCTATCAGGTATCTTGGCAGAAGATGCTCTACTATTAAATCAAAAAAATTAAATCAGGATATCATGGAAAACCTTTTGGGATTGCTTATATAACTAGCCTCTCAGTATTGTTTATGTCACTGGCCTCTGAGGATTTTCACATCTAGAATAACTTAAATGCCTCCCTTGTAAAAGCGGAAAATACTGCAAATATTGTAATTCAATCCCACGAGGTGAAGGTTGAGGAAGTTACTGAACTTTGGAGCATTTGTAGAACAAGCTCAACCTTAGAACCAACCAAAATCTTATAAAACTATCAGAAGTTCAATCTGTCCCGAAAGGTAACCTAAAAAGGACACTATTTAACTGGAGATATTACATTAATCAGACTAACCCACGAACCAAGCCTCTCAAATATTTTGCACCTACTCTGAATAATTCGATAATGAATAAAATTTTTGTTTTATGGGAGAATAAAATAGCTTCTGTTAGAAAATGCTTTCTAATGTCAACCTGACCCCCAATATTCATTTTGTTTTTTCGTTTGGGTACTATTTCAAATTAATAAGAAATCCTCGATTAGGCGCTGCTCTTATTCCAGGGTACACAGATCTAGTGATCACTGCCCGGGATATATCAACAGCACACATCGGCAACAAATGATCATGGCATACTTGATAATAATGTGAACACTGACAATACAGCTAAGTTATGTACAGGATAGGATGAGGGCTAATATTTTTTTCTTGGTTGAGCAGAGAAAACGTAGGAAATCCACTGAGCCCAAACTAGTGTGCTTTATTAAGTGGAGTTAACCATTCAACTTCTGGTAACCAAAACAACGAAATGAACAAGATCCAAAAGCTCATATTTTCTTCTCATTCACTTTTCTACCTTTCTCCTAACCAACCACACATGACCCCGAAAAAACACTGCCCCAGAAAGAGAAAAACAAGAGAAACTATAAATTTTCCAAGAAGGAAGCATAAGAAGAGAAGTTACCTGATATCAACACCACCTTTAACCATATATCTGGACACATTCTGGCGAACCCACAAATCAGATGCCACAGTGGATGCGCTCAAGGAAGCCAGCATCTCATTGGGTATTCCCACCATGACCTGAATCCCACTCCCCTTGAGAGCCTCCAGAACACCTTGGTCTGCCTCAAACAGCTTCACTTTTGGTACCCTGTTGATTTTCAGGAGATCCACTACTGTGGAGGGCTTCAGCTTGTGAAATGACAGGGTCCCCCAGTTCACTCCTACGGCTGATTCGGCCTTCAGAGATGAGCCCACAAGAATTATCACACAAATGAGAGAAGCGGCTGTGAATCTGGGTCTGAACTCAATCATCTTTGTCTATCTGAAGATGGAGATTTTGTGGGGTTCCAAAATCATTCACATTCATTCATCCATCCATCAAGGTTTATGTGAACTGTGAAGCTGTATGCCCAAGGTTTATTTCATTGGGCCTAAACAGATAGAAAGGGTAAAAAATCAATCTTTTTGTATGTTTGGGGGGGTGAAAGAGAGTTGGAACGGGCAGCAATGCTATAAAGAACGGTGTTGGGGATGCGAAATGAGACCACTAACGAAGAGTAAAGTGGAAGAAACTCCTAGAGATCATTATTCCTAATTGACATGTTCATTCATGGGGAGAGTATCCAAAATACCCTCCACTGATACTGTAGCCTAGGAATGGTGTCACTGCCGGATGCATCAATCAGTGCCCCATTTGAGATTTTTCTAATTGATGGATCGAACTGTATAAATACAAATAAATTTATATATGATAAGATCTATTTCTGGATCTTTTGGCAAGTCCCTTTTTGTTTTTTACGCAAAACTCAAATCTATACTCATTTTAAGAGGAATAGGCATGCGATGTGACGTACCACCTTAGCCAGAAAGTACAACTGATAAAGCAGCTGCGCCTTTGAAACAAGGCTGGAAGGAAATTTTCAACCAGAAATATCATTCCCAAGATGGGAGATGATAGAGATCATTTTATTATTTATTTATTATTATTTTTATTTAATTTTTTTTAATTTTTAATTTTATTTAATAATTAAGGAAATAATTATTAACAAAATTATATTTTTTTAAAATTTTTTTAATGATTAAATATGTTAAAAATATAATTTAAAAAAATAATAAAAAAATAAAAAATTTCAAAGGGTAATGATAAGGCATAAAGCCTATCATTACCTAAAATAGTGTAATTACCGACACTCGGGGTTGCTCTACGGGTAAATTAACAGTCTGATAATTACTTAAAAAAAAAAAAAAAAAAACAGTCTGATAATGAAAGGTTTATGTTTTGCGAGGAATAATCTCTGAGATGAGATCAGATCAGGTGGTGGCCGACTTTCACAAGGAGTTGGCGAGGTTGGCACATCACCTTTAATGCGGGGCAACGTGTCAAACGGTTGGTGCTCGATCTCCAGGAAAATAATTAAAAACAAAATTGTGATGGTAGGGTTGCGCCATGTACGTACATCTGTTGTAGATAGAAAAATATAATTATAAGTATAATTATGCATTAATTTATATATTAATATAATATGATTGATTAAAAAATAAATTTTATTAAAAATAATATTAATTTAAATTTTAAATATGAATAAATTAATATTAATATATAAATTAATATACGACTATGATTATATATAACAAAATTCATTGTAAATTCTATGTTAAATCAGCCCATTATCTTATATCCAATGTCACAAATAATATCCGAACAGCCATCCTGAAAATCCATATCGTCACAAGTTCTTTTTGTAGAAAATCCTTTGTGATATTCTTTCAATCAGATAAAGATTAAAAAAATTCATCCCTTATATCTCATTAACAAATTATCCTCTTTGCGACGAGAATGAAAAAATTATTCTACATCTCTTTATTAAATATCTCATTTCAAAAATATTGTGAAGCTAGGGTAAATGGCCACTAAATTTCTTCTCCTTAACAATAAACTTTATGAATGATTGGTTCATTTTCATTTTAAATCCTAAATAGAAGTTAGGTCTCAATTCACAAGATGAACAAGCTTTCAACTTTTTTATGATATTGATCATGGATTTCATTTAGAGGTTTCAGAATGACTTAGTTCATAACAATACGAGCCTCTCTCTTTAAAAAGCATTGCAAGAGTTGAACTCTCATATTAAGAAAATCTTCATACTTGACAAGAAAAGCAAAATGCCTCAGTTAAGAAATTATGGTAGAAATCACTCCAAAACCAAATCTATATTTCTTTGGATGCAGTTGTCAGAAATTCCTCATCTGTAGTCTCAACAGTAAGTAGGAACTCAAAAGATGAGATTATTGAAACATACTGAGGAAAATCCAACTACGACTCCAGTAATTGTAGAAGCTCTAGCAACAAAGCTAGCCCTAAAAATAACGGAACACTTTAATTATCCATCTATCACTCTAGTGGAGAACTCCCAGTTAATTATTTCTTCCATCAACAAAAAGGATATTGTTTGACAAATCGCTCCGACCTCTAAAGACATTGCAAGCTCATTAAGATCTCGCAAAGATTGAAATTTCAAAAAAATTAATAGATTTCAAAATCGATTCGTGCACTTAGTGGCGCAATGAGTTGCTACAAACTTTAAGTTTGGTAGAATTCATTTAGATAACATTCCTAATAGTATTCTGTATATTAATAGTGGAAAATACTCCCCTTAATTTTCTTGTAATTTTTCCTTATTAATATATATATATATATGAAAGCTTGCTTAGGAAAAAAAATGTACATACATACATCAAGATTATCGAAATATGGTTAAAATTAATATATATATAGATATATATATATTTAAGGAAAATATTATTCTCAACTCCTCATACAACGATGATATATAATTGGTGATTCCTCCATCAAAGATGACTAATACATTCATATATTTTTGTTCTTTTATTTTTTAAAATTATGATATTCTCATCATTTTATGATCTTGATTTTATTCATTTGGTTAACAAGACAAGGTCAGTTTTTTTTTTTTTTTCAAATTAGTTTCTATATGTGAAATCTTTAATTACCCCAAAAGTTTAATTACGTATATAGACACTCTCGTCACATTGATTTATGCATTTACGTGTCATTTTGCACAAAATAGAAGATATATCATATGGGTAGCCTCCAAATATCCAAATAAATGAATTATTGAAACTCATTATAATTTTAAAAAAGTTAAATATGCAAAGAATATATAAAAGTGATTATATATAGAATTTTTGATTTTTTAATAAAAAACTCTATATGAATCAATTTTACGTACTTTTTACACATTTTATTAATATAATTGACTGCATCATTTTTTTTAATATAAATTAATTATTTTAACCAATCATATTAATAAAAAAAATTTAATAATAAATTTTTTTTAAATAAACACATACATTTCATTATTACACGTGACATTACTCACAATGAGTAAAAGAGAAATATTATTTTGGGAATCAATTCCCATATCTTTTATCACGACAAAACAGAATCTGCCGGAACTAATTGCTTTATACGATGCATATATAGATGTCTGTCGAACGAATCTGGCCATATAATTTTGTTTTATTTAACTCTTTATTCTATTCAGATTAAAGCATATATCCATATAACATCACTTTTGTTAGTAAATTATTAAAAATCATATCCACCAATTATTATTCTAATTCAAATATAAGAGATGGGATGGATTATATATCTAAGAAAGAAATTCTTTATTATCGAGTTGATATATAGAGTACATCTAGTAAAGTATTTATAAAATATAATTTGATTTGAAATATAAATTTTAAAATTTGAGTCTTATTTATCAAACATTATCATTTAAGTGATGTTAACTGTGCGCTCTAGGAATTTTTTTGAGAAAAAAACTTCATTCATAGGCAAACCAAATACATAGTCTTTCATAACATTACAAACATGAAAAATTAAACACAAGAATTGACTACAGCATTTGTAACCACTCTTTTTTTTTTCCTAATCAATTAAGCATGCTTATCATAAATATGGAAATATTTCAATCTTTCTTTGGTTGGAATTATGTTATTTATAATTTTTCAAACGATTAATTTATGACGGTCATGAATTTTTAGCTTCCAGATTTTTCCCATGGAAGGACTAGAAAATTTTGGCAAAGGTACATTGGAAGATTTTGCTGCAATATGGTAAGTTCTTTTGATAGTAAACTTTCTGTTCTAGCTATTTATCCAAATCAAGCAATTCATTCTTTTGCAGATGATTTAATCATCTTTGGAAAAGCCAATGAGAGTAACGCTCAAACAATCATTGACAATCTAGAGAAATACTGGGCTTGGTCAGGTTAGAGAGTCAACAAGGAGAAATCTTCAATTTACATCACCAGAAATACCAACCAAGCTACAAAAGCTGAGATCTTGATGAAAATGCAATACAAACAATCATCATCAAGGATGAAGTACTTAGGAATCCTGAACTCTTTTGGAAGATCAAAGAAAGAAAGCTATACAAAACTATTGGAAAATATCAACAAGAAATTAGACGGGTGGAAATCAAAATTACTATCACAGGTAGGAAAAACAATGCTAATCAAAATAGTGGCAAGTACAATCCCCTCATATCAAATGTAAATGCATATACTACCAAAATAATTATATAAATCGTTAAATACAATCTTCAAAGATTCTTGGTGGGGAATGACAAAAGATCAAAGCATAAACAAAATTTGAAATCTCATAAATCAATTTGTCAACCAAAAAAAAGAAAGGCTAATGGAAAATATGAACTTAGCACTTTTAGCTAAAATAGAATGGGAAATGAGCCAAACAAATCCAAGCATGTGGCATTCTCTTTTGTCGAGGAAGTACCTAAATACAACTTCTTGTTCGCAGGCAACACCAAAATCGACAGACTCATGTTTATGGAAAGGAATTTTGAAGACAAGGGAGCTACTAACAAAAGGTACATGCTTCCAAAGTTTTAATGGGATATTGGTCAAAGTGTCGTCAGATCCATGGATCCCAACTTTAGAAAATTTTAGGCCAAACCCTCTATGCCTAAATAGTGAAACCTCTTCATCTCTAAGAGTCTCTGATCTGATTAATCCAAATACCCATTCTTGGAACACTTAGAAAATGCTAACTCTTTTTGAGCAAGATAGCATTAGGGAAATTCAAAAAATCTCATTGCCCGAGGGATGTTTCTTTAGGCAGCATTCTCTTTTTCTGTAATCTCTAGAGGTTTTAAAAGCCAGCTCGTAGGTTTGTAATTCACTATTGGATCATTTGTTTGTTCATGCAGTGGGTTCAGAGGGCTTAATGAAGATGACTGGGTCTACTCTTTGATAATGAAGCCTTCAACTGGTTGGTCTTTATAGTTTGCAATGGGCTCACTTTATTAGGTCGAACAGTCTTTCTTGAAGTGTTTTGCCTGTTGAGCCTTATAGCCTACCATTGCTGCTTGTAAATTCCTCCACTGAGAATGCCATTCATCCTTATTAAGTGCAGAGGGATACGGAAATCTTTGAAGCGCCAAATCCATCAGATTGTTGTAGGAGATCTGGTTTGCCTTCAACCGTGAAATCTTAAAACTTGGAATGATTAATGGGAAAGGGTTCATGAGTAAGAATTAAACCCCAAACCGAATGTTCTTTGAGCGGTTGGTGATGAGGAATTAATGTCAACAGTACATGGTTGAAAGCAGCTGAACAATGAATCGATGAAAATGGTGATTGCTTGTTTTGGTGTTCGTTGAGGAAGAAAACCACCGTAATAAGCCATTCCTTTTTGGCTTAGAAGGGGGGTTTTTGCTTCCTTTGAGCATTTGGGTCAACTCCCTTTGATAAGCTTTATATGTGTTGAAGAGAAGCTCTAATTGGGAAGAAACTCTCATCGGTTTCGAGAAATTAAAGGGGACTTTACTGGTTAGAGGCAACTTCAAATACGGTGGTTTCCATTTTTGGATTGTACCTACGCTGATGGAGTAAGTGGTGAGCTTCGATGGTTCTTCCTCTAACCTTCCTTTCCTAGCATTTTTTATTTCACCGATTTTTCCTTTGCCTTTTTTTGTATCTGCCATAAACTCTGATTCCCTGAATGCTTTGCAACTTTTGTTTTTTAACTGGTGGTGGATGAAGGATTCTGAAGCTGGTGCTGCCGACTGGTTGTGTTGTTCATCCATAATTACTTGTTGAAAGTTATCAATTAGAAAATCCTCTTCTACTATTTGGTCCAGTTGCATTGATGTCTAAATAATTATTTGGCATAGTTGTGGTGGTAGATTAACCCCTATGTTGTGAATATTTTCTCTAAGCCATGAACCAAAAGGTAGTTGAGAAGGGATGATTTTTAGAAATGTGCAAAAGATCTGTGAATGGCCTAGCCTCCCACATGCATAACAAAAATTTGACAACTTTTCATATTTGAATGAAACCCATGTATCTATGTTGTGATCTCTAGGGATGATATAACAAACCCATGCAGAGGATTTGTTATATCTATTTCAACCTTAATCCTTATGATTTTTTTGCAAGCTATCCCAAAGTGTGGATCTACTTCCATCTCCAGTAGATTTCCAATAGCTTTACCAATATTTGTGGCATTTGCAACAGTCATGTGGTCCAAAGTGAGTTCATGTATTTGAACATGAAAAACGGAAATGTTTAAACTTATCTCATGCCATGTGGATTCAGAAGGCCATGGCCTGAATCCACATGGCATGAGGATGAACAAATATCCCTTGAAGTTCCATGGAGCTTGGTTAAGGATCCTCTATTTGTCTTATACTGTTTGGAAAGTGAAGAGGAAAAGATTCACATCTAGATCTTCTATGTGGAATTTTTTTAATAAAATTTCGAGCTGCTTTGAAGCTTGCATGCAGTGAAATTTTGTTCAGGGGATGTATTGCTACAATTCTTCCCACTAACGCCAATTCTGTGGTTTCCTTTGAATATTCTATAGCAGGTGCAAGGTTAAGATCCTTCCATTTCTTCCGTTTGTTGGATTAGAGAGTCAATTATCATGAGGAAAATCTAATCTGGATAATGGGTGATTCTTGATAGCTCTAATTTATTTTGATAGATGGGTAAAGAAAGTGTTTTTACTCTATTAAGGAGTGGAAATTCACTGTGAGGTGTAGAGAGACTCTGGAGAGAGAAGATGAATGATCCATGTAAAAGACTATATTCTATAGCCACTCTACTTACAAGAAAAGTAGGAGGTTGTTACCACCATTGAATAGTATTTATTATCCACAACTCTAGTGTGACACGCTAAGAGATGTGTTGCCTAATTGTCTTGTCTTCCAACGTGGAGAAACTTGGAGAAATTAAAATGAGATAACAAGATTTAATCTCCTTAATCATCAGACCGTAGCTAGAAAACAACTCTTGATTAAAACGAACAACGTTCACAAAATTTTGAGAGTCACCTAGGGGTGTTAATATGTGATACGACCCGTTAGTATAATATGAACACAACATGAAATTAACATATTTGGATTTGATGTTAACGGATTCGAGTTAAAAAATATTGACCTGTTAAGACACAATTTGAAAAATGGGTCAATAACATGTCAACTTGTTAGTGACCCATTAGCATTTTCACTCAAAATTACAATTATATCTTTTTTAAAACCTAAACTTAAATATTATATACACTATACCGGTCCCTAACCCTAACTCTTTCAGACTCTCACTCTCTCACACAAGTCATGACTATTGGTAGCTCATTGCCCTTCTCACCTCACGCTACCCCCAAGATCTAGTCATGTTGCCCTTTTCTCTCACGTCGCCAACTGCCCCCACTCAGACCTCTCTTAGTTTCCTTCTCTCTCTCTTAGTCTCGACTCTCTCACACCGCCTCCACTCCCAGTCCCACCTCTAAGGTATGAATAGTTGCTAAATACCCTTTGATTTGTGATTAATGTATGATATTGGTGTTGGTTTTGGTGTGGGTTTTTGGGTTATTTTTTAAGTATTTCGATTGGTTGGCTACATATTTTTTGGGTTGCTTTTGGGTATGAGAATCATAATGCAACTATAAGAAAAATATGAAGAGTCTAAGCTAGAAGCTTGTGTTTCTCTCTTTTTTCTTTTCTTTGGCACCTCTTTTCTTCTTTTCAATTTGTTTAGTTGCTGTTAAATTTTTTTCAATTTGATCTAATTGATAAATGAAATCCTAAATATTTTTGCTACACAGAGCAGAGCAAGAATTTATGTGTATCGACATAGTGCTACGACCAATGCACTTTATTTCCAAAAGAGTTCCCTACAAGATCCATATTGGGAAGTGTTTCAGATCGGATTGCTTTATTGCTATTTAACCAATTTAGAATAGGTTACCTATTTCAATAAGAAAAGCACATATTCCTCACAACTAAGTACTAAGCAAAAGTCTTAGGCCATGAAATCAATATCCAACAAACTCTAAATTGTTAGATCCTGGGGTAGTTTCATACAACATTACTAACTTCTGTGCAACTAGAAAGCAATGGAAATGGTTGAATTCATTTTAAGATATCGATTGATGTTACATATTGTTAGCTGGGCTGTTATATATCCAAGATTGATTCAAATTTTAGATTTTTATTGCTGAAAATTGTTAATCCATATGAAACACATTCTCAGTTGTTGTCTTATAGTTGTTGTGTAGACATTATAGTTGCTGCTAAACTAGTTTTCAAGTTGGGTTTTCTTTTTAATGTCAGATGTTTGAGGCAGCAGGCGAAAATGATATTTTAATTTACTTTGATGCGCTAGAAGATATCTTAGCAAGTTTTTAAAGTGAGGAATGGAAAGCAAAATGAATGAAAGAAATTGGAGGAGCTAATTGAAGATGTTTACAGTATTGTGAAAATTCAATTTAGATCTTTTAGTAGAGGGACTAGACAAGTAATGAAGGTAAATTCATTTTTTAAAGATTCATATTATATTGTTGTTTTATATCATGTTGGCTTGAAATATATATATATATTTTTATGTATAGGAATTTGATTCATTTCAAGCTGATGATTTTACTACCCACATATAAAAAAGTCAATTGGAGCTCTATTTGGATGAAGTGAGGGTAGATAGAAGTACTCCACTTGATATTTTTTCCTTTTGGAAAGGAAATGAATTTCGTTATCCTAATCTTACTTATATGACTCTTGACATTTTGAATGTTTCTGTTTCTACAGTTGCATCTATATCAACCTTTAGTGTTAATGGGTATATCATCGATTAGTTTTGGAGTGCAGTAAATGTAACAGCCCGCTAGAAATTCAATTGTGGAATTTCTATTGACTTTAGGAACCTCGTGAAGACTCTATAAGTTTTCACGAATCCATTAATCATATAGGTTTTAGTCTAACTACATAGTTAGTGTTATTACTCATTATGGTATCAAAAGTGTGTTTTTGATTATTGGAGATAGTTAGAAGTGTCAAAATGTATTATGGTTTGTGATATTAGACTCGGAGGATCATTTAAGGTCTTATGGCGCAATAACACTTTTTCATATTTTCGGACGAAATGTCGGTTCAAAATTGTGGATATTATTAGATAAAAATATCTTATGCTAATTTTATGGAGATTATTGGGTAAAAAATATCTTGAGATGATTTTTGTAGATATTATTGGGTAAGAGAGTCCTACACTTAACTCTCACTCCGGGTAAGAGAGACCTACACTTAACTCTCACTCCGGGTAAGAGAGACCTACACTCAACTCTCACTCCAGCCTCATCTCTTCCATAGCTCATCCATAAGTATCTCCAGCCACCCCCCCACGAAATTATCTTCATTTACACTTTCCATTGAAAGAATACCAAACACTCTCTCTCGGACAGCTTTTAGGAGTTATTTTGCACGTCCATTTCTAAGCTTTTGTAAGTATTTTATCATAAAGTCTCATTCATATAAGTTGTTCCTTTTCGAGTCTAGTTTATGTGGATATCTTCTTTATCCCATTTGAAAATCATTTGATCAGTCAAATATTATGTAAACTATAGAAAGGTCATTCTGGGAGATAAATTGGAGAATATGTTATAGTTTGGAGTTTTTGACCAAGCTAATAGATAGATATGGGTTCGAAATTTTTATGAAGTATTTTTAACATGTATATATGACTATTGGTTGAGGATTTTTGCATGATTAAAGGTTTTGATGAAAGATTTTCTTAGATTTAGAAACTTAGAAACTGGAAGAGGAAAAACAGTTTCTGTTTTGAGAAAGTTTAACTCTTTGGTGGTCTAAACTTATTCCAATGACTTTGATAATTTTATTGGAAGATACTAAGCATCTTATATACATGTTATATTATTATTTTGAAGATATTTGATGTTAGTTTCAAAGATATGAAATTTTATGCAAAGAGATATTCAAATAAGTCAAAGTGTGGATGTTCTTGGCTAAATTTATGTTTTGGTTAATTTTTAACCATGTGATCTTGAATTAGAAGTTTATAT
This sequence comes from Carya illinoinensis, assembly GCF_018687715.1. Taxonomy (NCBI): domain Eukaryota; kingdom Viridiplantae; phylum Streptophyta; class Magnoliopsida; order Fagales; family Juglandaceae; genus Carya; species Carya illinoinensis. Next base: position 10,401,093 of record NC_056761.1, read on the forward strand.
ATGTTTTAGGACATCTTTTTAAACCATGTGATGTTTTGGTTTGAAGATCACACCTTTATAAGTTATAGATCAATAGGTTAATCAAAACAAGTTAGAAACAAAAATCAATGGAAATAACATATAGGAATTTCGGCCCTATGGAGTTTTAATAGTTGTGATTAGTTTTAAATTTTTCTAAATTGATATTTGAGTTGAGGATAAAAAATTTTGGTGACTTTTCGAGTTAGTATGCAAAATCCTTAAGTTATGGGTAAAACGGTTATTTTCCTACACGTAGAGAGTAAAACGGTTATTTTCCTACACGTAGAGAGTAAAATGAAAATTTTACTCTTTAAGTTAGTATTTTACATATTTTAAGTTATTAGTGATTTAGTGCTAACTTTTAAAATCACTAATTACAGTTCCTCGTGATCGCGCTTGAGGTTTTATAAGAAATGCGGAGATCGAGGTAAGTTAGCTTTTAACTTACTAGCAGTCTACTGTGTATGTGTGCTACGTAAAGGAACTACAGTGTATGTATGTGTGTTATCATATATGTCATGCCATGCCAAGTTATCACGTAATTGTCTATTATACAGAATTTATTCTGTCATCAATTTTTATCTGTTACATAATATATTCTGTTATGTATTACTGTACATTACAAGTACGTTATGCTAAGTATGTCATCTATTACATGTATGTTAAGTCATGTAATATTCACTGTTGCAAGTATGTCATGTTAAATATGTTGTCTATTATATGTTATGCCATATTACGAAATGTTTCTATCTCAAGTTGGTCATATATTTCAAGTTATGTTCAAGTCACGTTATGTTACGTCAGGGTTCCAGTCCTTTCGTATTCCAGTCACGTTTCATATTGAGTGTGTAGAATATATGGGGTCACAACAACTGTGGAATATGTATTTACACGTAGAATACATGGGGCCACAACAACTGTGGAGTATGTATTTTTCATGTTAAGTCAAGTTTGTGTAGAATACATGAGCCACAACAACTGTGGAATATGTATTTATACATAGAATACATGGGTCACAACAACTGTGAAGTATGTATTTAACTGTATTGTGACAAATAGAATACATGGGGCCACAACAACTGTGGAGTATGTATTTTTCATGTTAAGTCAAGTTTGTATAAAATACATGGGGCCACAATAACTGTGGAGTATGTATTTATACGTAGAATACATGGGGCCACAACAACTGTGGAGTATGTATTTTTCATGTTAAGTCAAGTTTCAGAACAAGTTCTTGTTAATTGAAGATTTTATGAAGTTGGATATCAACAAGAGTAAGGACTAAGGAGGACACTTCCATTCCTTCTATAAACCAATCAAACGTTTAGATTTGTGTTTATTATTATTGGGATTGTAACTTTAATATTATTACAATATGCTTATGTTTGTATTATTTGGATTGTAAATTTAGACTTCTGCTAATATTTGATATTGTTGGGATTTTGATTTTGGGGTTTTTATTGTTTGGATTGTCATATTTGATTTTAATTTGGATGTTTTTATTGTTTGGATTTTAAAATATGAAAAATATTGATATTTTTCATTAGGAGTTAGTTTTATATTTTTTTGGAGACCTTGTGATTTTAAGTTTTATCATGTAAAATTTTATTAATTAGGTCAAATTGGTTATTTGGGTCAGTTTAACCCATTTACATAAAATTGGCCGTTGAAATGGATCATGTTGTGTCGACCCATTCTCTAATTAATTAATAATGTGTCAAAATGTGTCATATCACGTCAACCTATTATTTTAATTGGTCATGTTAAGGTTTGAAATTCTGACATATTTATCTTGACGAATCGTATTCGTGTTGGCCCATACAGTATAATATCATTGTTAATGCTAAAAATTATACAACAGGTCGAAACAGGAGAAAGAGTCATTCTCTGCCCACTAAGGTAATCCAAGACTGGATGAGGCAATTCGAAGCTCACGATGGCGGTTAGGAGCAATGGTACAATGCCTGTACGTATATTCATAATAGTGAATAGAAAAAAAAAATACCAGAAATATAAATAGAAATTAAAGCATACAGATTTATGTGATTCAACACAAGACTTACATCTACGGGTCGTTTGGAGGGCAAATTTATTACTATAATATATGTATTTTACAATATCTCATAGTTTCTCTTTTCTCTCTGTATAATGGAAGTCAGAGACCTCTTTCTGGAGAAGATAATATCTCGAAGCTCTCATTCTGAAACTGAAGTTGATCTCTGTATCCTCATAATCTTCACTTAGTCGTATGGAAGTTCCTTTTTATTGTGGCCATGTCAATTGAGATCCGAGAGTTAGCTTTATCCCATTTCTCTTTTGCTTATTTGACTTGCTTTTTCCCATTTCTTTTTTTTTTTTCCTTTTTTTGTCGCCTTCCTCCTTTCTCTCTTATGCTTACTTTTTCTTGTAATTTCCTCATTGTCTATTCTTTACTTCCTGATGATGTTTGGATTGAACCTGGGATGCCATATGGGCTAGAAAGATTTTATCCCCTAACAATCATAACTTAACACGACATAAACACGATCTATTAATACAATTTACCACCCCATTCAGTCACCCTCAATAGTAACTCCAAAATGTAAAACCATATGTAAGCCTCATGACACCGCAAGAGCCTCAATATCTTCTGATTCATAAGATCCATCATCTTTTCAAAATAGTCATTATTTGTTTTGATTTAAATATAAATTTTAAAATCTGAATCTTATCAATCAAATCTTATTATTTAAATTATTTAAATTGTACATTCATTCTACTTGGAGACTTGAGAATAGAATAACTCAGTCTAAGAAATGTCATATAAGCAATCAAGAATTTGATTTGATCATTCATGGCCTAAGAGCACATAAATCCTAAGTGAGCATCACTACAAGTACTAGAGCAAAAATTATCTAAATTTGAGAGAAATAGAAGATAGACACATAAAATATATCATATTGTTTATTGTCCATGAAACATTTCGGACAACATTGCTCGCGTTTCATATATTTATCGTTCTTCCCGACATTAAGTCCAATTGATCGGAAAACAAACTCGAGTCCAGATAAGCTCCCATGCACAAAGAGCCAGGAAATTGACGTTTTTCATATCACGGTATGTCTGCGTGGTTCAATGTGTGGTTCCTCACAAAATCCGGTTGGTTGGTGACAGATCTAACCCATGCCCATTTGTGATCATTTATGTTCACTTCACTCTTCGCCTGTGCCACCTCCTCCAGCGGAATATACGCATAGTTTCCATTAACACGACCAGAAACAAATCCAGTGTACCCTGCCATAACTCCATGAATGGCAGAGTGAGCTAGAAGAGTGCAGTAAAGATTATCCGTAGCATTCGCAGGAACAGCACGAATCATGTACGTTGGATCTATGTATTTCACTGTAAAAAGCTCATCTGGGTGGTCTCTTGCCCACCATTTCTTCAGCTCCGACTTCAACCAGCTGCCGACGTCTAAGAGTACTGGGTTGCCGGATTCATCCTTCTCCGACATCTGTGCATCTTTTCTTGGAATCAGATCCTGGCCTGCTCCCTCAGCAACTACTAATACTGCATGCCCATTTTCCTTCACTTGCTGTTCAAGGAATTCGAACAGCCCTCCTTTTCCTTCCAAGTAGAAATCGATTTCGGGAATCAAGCAGCAGTCGACCTCACGGCTGCTCAATGTTGCGTGAAGGGCAATATGGCCTGTGCTTCGACCCATTAGCTTCACGATGCCTATTCCGTTCACTGCACTCTCGGCCTCAACATAAGCTGCACTGATCGCTTCCTGTGCTCTTTCTACTGCTGTCTGGAACCCGAATGATCTGTCGATGATGCCAACGTCATTGTCGACGGTTTTTGGGATCCCGGTGACTGAAATATTCAGTCTCCGTCGACGGATTTCGTCGAATATCTTCACAGCTCCACCCATTGCGCCATCCCCGCCTATGATGTACACCTGTTTGCTTGGAAATTAATGTGCAAATGGAGCAATCTAATTAGCACGCCATTCATACAAATTAAAAGTCCATCCAGGTTGCCAGTTTAGAAAACACCAACTTTATCAGAGTAAGTGCTTGAGGGAATTTGGCGGTGAAAGAAAAACCATAAACATTATTCCGTATTAGAATTGAAGGACAAAGACAAACCTGGTTAAAGCCATGATCCTGTATACCGTCGACGATCTTCTGGAGATCAAAACCTCCCCTGGAAGTCTCAAGCGCAGTGCCGCCTTTTTGGTGCCAGTTGTGGACCAGCTTGGGATTCAGCTCCACGGGCTCCGAGGAGTAGAACCCCCTGTACCCTGCTTTCACCCCGAATATCTGCCGCACCCCGTAGAGGTCCCAGAGGCCCACAACGAGCTCCCTGATGACGGTGTTCAGACCGGGGCAGAGTCCACCGCAGGTGACGATGGCAGCCCGGGTCCGTGAAGGTTGGTCCAGGAAGACCCGGTTGCGCGGACCGGCTCGGTGGTACGCGGCGGAATGGGAAGGGGAGGAGAGGTCGTGGACGACATGGCAGAGGACTACATCGGAGTCGGTGATGTAGAATCCGTCGGAGGGGCGGTAGAATGGATTGTGCTCTAAAGGGTTGGTGCGGGTTTGGAGGTCATGAAGGTAGTCGGTAAGGTGTGGGAGTTGCACGGCGGAGATTGATAAGGCGGCGGTGGCGGTACTGTTACAGTTTTGATTCGGTGAGCATGGTATCGGTGCGGTGGTGAGGTTGTTAGCTTCTGTGTATGAAACGGCCATTGCTGTTTCTTCTTCTTCTCTGTAGTCGGGGAGAAGGTAGAGATACCACTTGTAGTGTTTGCGTGGTTAAGCTTGACAATGGCTTCCTTTAGATACGTGGCCGCCTTGCTTCGTGGACACGCTGTGGTACTTTTAAGGACCTTGTAGCAGGGCGCCACGTTACGGGGTAAAACTTGACATGACTACATCAATATCTAAACATTAATTAAATATAAACTTTTTTTTAAATTTTAATATTTAATTATTTCATTTAATTATTTCCTAACCAATATAATTTTTTAAACTTTTAAATAAAATATAAAAAATAATAAAATATATTTAAATTTTAAAATAAAAATAATATTAACAAATTATATCCAATTAATTTTTTAATTTTATAAAATATTTATTTAACATTTTCTTTCTATTTTTTAAAATTTAATAAAATATATTAATTTAAATCATTTTAATTCCACAAACTACTCTATTACTATTTATATCATTTATAAACCTCCTTAATTTAGATTCTTTCCTTGGAAAAGTGTTCTGCACTTTTCCTACACACCAGTCAAAGAAATTAATGAATTAAAAATGAAATATGTTTTACAAAAAACTTTGTTAGAAGCTTGGCACACCAGTACTTGTGATAGGATATATTTATCGTATGTAGTTTACTTTTTTTTTTTCCTCAAGAAAGCATGCATTTTATAGATAAATTAAGCAATTAATTACAATATATATATACGATTCAATAGGATAAGAACCTTTAATTATCATCCCAAAACCGATACATACAATACAAGAGAAATAAAATAGAGGAATCTCGAGAGATTTGACTCTCACCCATTTTTCATAAAGAGTAAGCCGCTTAAGTGGTTTTTGTATAGTCTGATTTAAGTAATTTTTACATAGTCTGATAAGCAGACAGTAAAACTACAACTAGAAGTCATAGTTAATTGTTATGTAATGCATTTTGCTAGTCTGGACTAATTGAAAGAAACTTTTACGATCACTTTATATTGATCATTAATTAGGAAAAATGGAAACATAAAAAAATAATAACTAGAAGATGGGTCGATTCACCAGCAAATGACCGAAATTGGCTGTAGAGGCCCATGTAAGTCACTCTTAGAAAGAAGGTGAAATTTGAATCTAAGAGATCCAAAGCCATTGACCTCAATGGTACTTGGCGTGGCGGCGACAAAATCCCCAAGGCAGCAATGCATGAAACTCATGCGTAGTGAGAGCTGCACGTGAGACTTACGCACCACTTTTTTGATCTATTTTTTTTTATCTATCTGACATATTGCCAGCTAAAAAATCTAGTGGTGGGGCGTATTGTGGTTGTAGGAGGCCAATAGGCAGAAAATTGACGCATCTCGGTGCTATAGATGGAAAAAAAAAATTTAAAATTAAAAAATAACCGATGAACGGGTCCAGTGTTGGCCGGACATGGGGAGATTTGCGCATTAGGATGAACAGATCAAGTGTTATTAGGGTGCTACTACTAAATACTGGAGATTTTTTCATTAACTTGCAAGATTTGCACATCCTAACAGTATTACAAATGTCATTTCTCTTGATCTAACTAGAGTGTTACTACTAAATAGTGTGGGCATCAAATTCAATATGTTTGTTAACTTTGAGTATTGTAATATGTTTGGATAATATATAGGATGTACATTAAGTTCATGAACTTAGCCCAGAATTTGGGATTTATTTTTAAAACTTAATAATTATGGGTCAACATTAAAATGATCTGAATAGGGTGACATATTTAAGGCTTAGGTTAATTAGGAAGTATCACAGAATTAGATCTCACTTTATTTATTTAATGTTCCTTTGTTTTTTTTTTTTTAACTTTTTTTTTAATGTTCCTTTGTTTATAAGTAATATTGGTAAAAGATCAGATTTTATTATATATATTTATTTAATGACCATAGATATTCATATAATGCCACTAAATTAATTTGTTGCAATTATCTTATAATACTAAAGTAAAACCTATCTAATTAAAAAAAATATATATTTATTATTCATTTTCTCATCATCGATCTCTCATCATTTCATGATATGACATTAGATTATAAATTTATAAGAGAAATATAATAAATAATATTCTTTAATCATGTATCATATAAGATGATGAGAGCTGGATAATGAGAAAAATTAGAATGATGATCATTACCATTACTCATCTACTTAGAAGAATTAGCATTCCTTCGATATCTTTTACGTTAATTAGTGACATTAATTCAGAGTACTTCTAAGTTAGGTTGACTTCATAGGAGAGCAGGACTCTACGTACGTACGTTGTACATGAGTCATTATCGAACTTGATCATCGAATATCGCTCGAGCACTTCGACTCTTTTCCAGCCAAGGACTCTAGTACTCTCACGCCCTCCTGATGTTTTTCAATTATAATCGAACTAGGTTTCTAGAAATCCATCAGGAACAGAGTTTCTTCCTGGTTCAAGGAATTTATGTGAACTAGGTTTCCGGCCTTTTGCTTATAAATATTCCTGCTTTGTGATCATATGATCATCGATGCTAATCAAGTACGTACGTAACTGCTAGCTAACTGGGCAAAGCAAAATGGCGTTTTCAAAGCTTTTGGTTTTCTTCCTCACGTTCGTCGTTTTTTCTGCGTTCCAAGAATCCGCTTTTGCAACCAAACAAGTAAGCATAGAAAATAGCTCTGATCAGAGTAGTACTACTTTTCCTTCATTGAAGGCATGCATGGAGATCGTGCATGCGTTGAAATCTATGTACCTAGCTTTAGCAGATTTTCTTTCTGCCCTTTGAAGTTTTCTTTTTGCTTTTTCTGCATGGTCGTAAATAAAACTACGTATTTTCTTCTTGTTTTGTTGCGATGTAGTCGTATATAGTGTACCTTGGATCCCATGCACACGCTCCAGACGTTTCTGAAGCTGAACTAGATCGGGTGACTGATTCTCATATTGAATTCCTCGGATCATTCTTGGGAAGGTATGCAACTTGCATGGTATAATCTTGATTTACGTTTATGATTTTGAATTTTAATATAATCTTAAACCAAAGGTTTTGATTCGCTTCCATGCAGTCATGAGAAGGCCAAGGATGCAATTTTCTACTCGTATAGAAGGCATATCAACGGTTTTGCTGCGAACCTCGAAGAGGGAGAGGCAGCTGAAATCAAGAGTAAGATCACAGAACATATATATCACGTCCTCCTCAGTCTCTAATTTTCTTTAAGGAAATATGTAATCATGTTAATCATGATCATGTTAAATATTAATTGCAGAGCACCCAAAAGTCGTGTCAATTTTCTTAAACCAAGGAAGAAAATTACACACAACTCATTCATGGGAATTCATGTCGATGGATCAAGGGGGTGTGGTTCACTCAAGTTCCTTGTGGGAAAAGGCCAGATTTGGTGAAGACACGATCATTGGAAATCTTGACACTGGTAATGAATTCTCTCTCATGAAGTTTCTTATAAGTCAAGTTTTGTTAATTTTCTTCTTCTTGATCTTTAAGTCAAATATTTCATATAGGACAACATTTCTTTGAATTTATGACACTGATCAAGTAGTAGTTGTTATCTATGTATTCTAGGTGTTTGGCCTACATTACCGAGCTTCAGCGACGAAGGTTATGGACCCATCCCATCAAAGTGGAAAGGAGATTGTAGAAATAGTCATGGAGTCCATTGCAATAGGTCTCATGCTCTGATCTTTAACGGTTCAATCGATGTTTTTAAACCATATTTTCACTTTAGCGACAGCATTCGCTAAGATCTGTACATTCAAATTATGCACTCTATGAAGCAATATATTGCGAATTAATTATAATTTTTCCTCCTTATTGGGTGTTTGATTAAATGCGCGCAGGAAGCTGATTGGGGCGCAATACTACATCAAAGGCTTTGTCGCCTATAATGGGGCAGTCAACTCTAGCTTCGAAACTGTAGTTGATGTTGAAGGCCATGGTTCTCACACGCTATCAACAGCAGGAGGGAATTTCGTCCCTGGCGCAAGCATATTTGGTGTGGGCAATGGAACGGCCAAAGGTGGTTCCCCTCGAGCCCGAGTGGCTGCCTACAAGGTCTGCTGGCCAGGAGACGTAACCGGTGGATGCTTTGATGCTGATATTATGGCAGCCTTCGATAGGGCCATCCATGATGGGGTTGACGTCCTTTCTTTGTCACTCGGTGGCCCTCCTTCTTCATACTTCCAGGATGGCCTTTCAATCGGCGCATTCCATGCTGTTAAGAAAGGCATCGTCGTGGTTTGCTCGGCTGGAAATAGTGGACCATCTCCCGGAACTGTCTCAAATGTTGCACCTTGGTTGATAACTGTTGGAGCAAGCACCTTGGATCGAGAGTTCCAAGCTTTTGTTGAACTCCAAAATGGGCTCCGACTCAAGGTCAATATCTTAAATTCTATGCTAATTTCCTTGAGAACAAACTTGCTTTAATTACTCATTTATTTTTGCCACTTAATTTGCTTAATTACCACTTTCTGTACTCCTTCAATATAGGGTACAAGCCTGTCTAGACCTTTGCCAGAAGATCGATTCTACCCACTTATAGCCGGTGCACAGGCTAGGGCTGAAAATAAATCTGCTGTAGATGCGTAAGAACAAATCGTTTCCCAGCTGATTTTCTCTTTGCATTCTGTTAAAAGCCTCAAACTGAAGCTGGTGTTTGATAAACTAACTGATGATTATTGTCAGTGTAATTTGTTTGACTGTGTTTGTTTGTGCTGTGCATGCAGTATGCTGTGCATGGAGGGAGTACTGGATCCTAAAAAAGTAAAGGGTAAGATTTTGGTCTGTCTGAGGGGAAGAAATGATAGAGTTGAGAAGGGACAAGCAGCAGCTCTTGCTGGTGCAGCTGGGATGATTCTTTGCAATGATAAGGTCGATGGTAATGAAATCATTGCGGATCCTCACGTGCTACCGGCATCACATATTAACTATAAAGATGGTCATGCTGTCTTTGCCTACATCGCTTCGACTAAGTATCTCTCTCTCTCTCTCTGTGATCTCTCTAAAAAACTTTTTTTTTGGGTCAATTTCCTCATAAATTATATGAATCAACAGTGACCCAATGGGATTTATAACAGCTCCAACAGCAGCACTTAACATAAAGCCTGCACCATTCATGGCAGCATTCTCGTCCAAAGGGCCTAATACTATTACACCAGAGATTCTCAAGGTTTGGCAATGAATTGAACATTAATTATTTTCTATGTATGTCGATTCTTTTGGGAGGAGCTCGAATTTAAGGCATTTTCATATATAGTTACTGATTGTCATGGCTGAGTATTTTTCCTTCGACACCAAGCAACCAATTAGCTAGGCCATGACCACCTCATTTACACTATGAGATTAGTACTTATTCTTCCACTGCAATTTCGTGGTATCGATCGATCTGTAACTGTTATATATTTTCATTTCCAACTAATTTCTCTAAATGTTCAGCCTGATGTCACTGCTCCTGGAGTGGATATCATAGCTGGCTACACCCAAGCAACAAGCCCGTCAGAGCTACCTTTTGATCATCGTAGAGTTCCTTTCAACATTATGTCTGGCACATCCATGTCTTGCCCCCATGTTTCTGGAGTTGTTGGCCTTCTTAAGACTCTTCATCCTGCCTGGAGCCCAGCTGCAATAAGATCTGCGATCATGACAACCGGTAAGGACCTCAATAGATCTGTGTTCAGAATTCTCTTGTTCTTGTTCTTGGGTTTGGTTGGATATATAGTTTGTTTAACCATTTTTGCAACCATTTTTTCTGACAGCAAGAACAAGGGATAACACTGTGAAGCCAATGCTCAATGCAAGCTATGTGAAGGCAACGCCATTCGAGCGAGGCGCCGGCCACCTCCGACCAAACCGTGCCATGGACCCCGGCTTGGTCTATGACTTAACCAACGATGATTATTTGAACTTCCTCTGCAGCCTCGGCTATAACCAGACCACTGTTGAACTATTTTCCGATTTTCCTTATGAATGTCCCAAGTTAGCCAGCCTTCTGGATTTCAACTATCCCTCCATAGCTGTCCCAAAGCTCTCTGGAAAGGTGACTGTGACGCGGAAACTGAAGAGTGTTGGCTCTCCAGGCATCTATTCAGCTCGTGTCCTAAACCCAGTTGGAGTTTCAGTCCATGTGGAGCCCCAAATATTGAAGTTTGAGAATGTTGGAGAGGAGAAGAGCTTTACGTTGACCCTGGAAGCCGAGGAACCTGGTCTTGCTCGAGACTATGTTTTTGGAGAGCTAATTTGGTCGGATGGCAGGCACTACGTGAGGAGTCCAATAGCAGTTTCCACCGCTAAGAAGATGAGTTAGAGAGTAGGATGGATGGAGAAGATCAGTCTAATTTAGTTAGCATGCAGCAGTCAAATATTAATTACTATTACATTCTCTTGTCATTATTTTCTTTGAATTTTTTGGCTATGCTTTTTGGCCAGAACATGAATTCTAGAGTTAGAAAGGCCAGTTTGTTTAGGGCTTTTTTAGATTGAGAAATGCTACAATCACAAGGATAGTCTTATAAAAACTCACAAACTGACATATATTAGTGCTACTTTATAATATTAAAAGTAATTTTATAATCTAAGATAATGTTAGTTTGTAGGTTTATTTTTATAGGATTTTTCTAGAACTAAAACATTTCTCTTTAAAATTTTGTCATGTTAGAGTCCAATTTCAATTTGTTAAGGTTTTTATTTTTGAAAATTAAGGAGTTGTATGGATTGTGAGTTAAGATGAAATGAGTTAAAAGTTGAAAGGTTGAAAGTTGAATAAAATATTATTAGAATGTTATTTTTTAATATTATTATTGTTTTAAAAATTGAAAAAATTGAATTGTTTATTATATTTTATGTGAAAAATTTAAGAAAATTGTAATGATGAAATAAGATGAGATAAAACACTTTTACTATTCAAACGGGGCCTAATTAAAACTATTAGGTTTATTGTTGTTTTCTTTATTTTTACCATTTTCTTTATTATTTCTAGAAAAGTAATGTTCAAACAACACTTACATCTTACTCTTATCTCACTATATAAAATATTGCATTCTAATCACTCTTTGATCATCTTCTATTTTTTTTTTTTTTTCGAAAAAATCTAGATTCGAATAGTCATTGATCGACAATGTCACCTCATCTTAATAGAATGAAAGTGAGATAGGTGCGTAAATATAGGCTGTAGAATTTCCCTATCTAAAATTATTTGGTATTTAGGATCGATGGTGTATGATGCTAGTCTATGACAAAGTGGACAGTACATCATGATGCAATTTCATGGAATTTTATTTGACATTTCTATATATGCTGTTTGATAACGATTCCATCAACTTATTTGATGTTGAGGAGCTAATTGGGTAAAAGGAATTAAAATACATATGGCACTACAAGAAATTTGCCTATTTCCCGCAAGTTCTTTTTTTAGGACATAAGCTGGTGGAAAATACTTAATTGATGTTACAAACACCATCCGTGGAATAATACTAATAACCACCAAGACATAAGTTCTTTATTTCGCCAAATGTTTTAATGGGCAATACTAATATCCATTAGTACCTCGCGTGGTAATTGCTCATATTTCCACGAGCATAAACGAAAATGGACGTGCTTTTGTGGTGGTGAGCTTATCTCTATTTCATTTGAAAAAGTGTAGTATCCATTTTAAATGGAATAAAGAGGATCCTATAAATACATTAAAATCGCTAGAAGCACAATGCCTCTAACACAAAGGTGTACCATAAATTGATGTGACACTGCATTATCAGCTGAGTTTTTTCTTTTTCCATTTTGTCTGCTTTTCATTCCCCCTTTGTCTCGAGTCCCCATTTTCCCCTCCCTTTCCCAAACTCGAGCCACCCAAACCTGAGCCCACTCCAGCTTCGCCTCTAGTTCCCATGTCAACTCTACCACCAGGTATCTCTACCTTAGCAAGCCCATACTTGAGTGAAATCTTGAGTCTCCTTCCCAACATGGCAAGCTTCAATCAAGCCATCAGCTTCCTTAGAGTTACATTGGGCTTGCATGTGTTTTGAATATGCTCGCCCTCAAAACACACTCCTCCTTAATTCATTAGCTCCACCAACTCCTTGATGCTCACCTCCTCCACACTCTCTGCATTTAGTTACCCCAATCCACTATAGCTCTCCATCGAGAACATCACTGTGTCGACCAAACCTGAGCCCACTCCAGCTTCGCCTCTAGTTCCCGCGTCAACTCTACCACTAGGTATCTCTACCTTAGCAAGCCCATACTTGAGTGAAATCTTGAGTCTCCTTCTCAACGTGGCAAGCTTCAATCAAGCCATCAGTTTCCTCAGAGTTACATTGGGCTTGCATGTGTTTCAAATATGCTCGCCCTCAAAACACACCCCTCCTTAATTCATTAGCTCCACCAACTCCTTGATGCTCACTTCCTCCACACTCCCTGCATTTAGTTACCCCAATCCACTATAGCTCTCCATCGAAAACATCACTGTGTCGACCAAATTGTCGACATGCAAAAACTCCTTCAAGGGACTCCTTGTCCCCTACACCACCACCCTCCTTTGCTTTCTTCACCTTTGCCTCACAGAACCTCTACATCAACGACGGCAAGAGGTGTGAACTCACAGGATGGAAATTGTCATTCAAGTGATACAAGTTTGTGGGCATTGTCGAAATCGAATCCCAACCATATTGAATTCGGTAGGTCTAGCACATTTTGATCCCAGTGATCTTGATGACAACATCCCATTCCTTAGTGGGCTCCAAAGGGCTAGTGAGCAACACATCCTTGGGGATCGCCTGGGGTGAAAACTTGGGGTAGACGTAAGAGGAGTTGAGAAATGTAAAATTTTGGACAGCAAGACAGTAGGAGGAGTTGATGACGTTGATCTGGATCTGGAGGTTGATGGCAATGGAGTTAGCCATATAGTGTTGTTCGCGTGGATGCCATCGATTGTGGTTACTACCAAGGATGTCGAACTGAGGCTTCGTGGCTACAAAAAAGGATTCGACGTCGTCTTGGCGTGTGAGGTTAAGGTCAAAGCAGGTGCGGATCGAGTATAAGGTTAGTGAAACTGAGGCGATGAAGCTTGCAGACGATGGTGGAGCTGATGAGGCCTCAGTAGCCTAGCAGGCAGATTTTCACCTTCTTGTTGACAAGGAAGGAACACGAGAGATCTTCCCTGCTAATTAAAGAATGAAAGGGAAAATAGGGTTAGGTTTTTGTGCAACTAGGGGTCAATAGTGTTTAATTTGATGTTAAGACACACAATATTATTATTTTACTTTCATTCCAATATGTAGATATGATATATTTATCATTATTAGATAATTTTTTATTAAATAATTATTTATTATTTAATAATGATAAATATGACATATCTTATATAATAGGATGAAAATATGATAAGAATGTGATATATAATATTATTTAAAAAATGATGGGAGAAAAATAATAATTGAAAGAGTTACAAATCTAGATCTTAAGAAAGAATGAAATTGAAGTTCGGGATGTGAGACGCAAGGAAATTGAGAGCATACAAGATGAAAAAAATAAAAAAATGGTTAATGTGGCACCGTAATATCTCTGGCAGCAACCAAGCGATTAGAAACAAATAAAGTTATTACTTGGAAAGTTAGATATGCAACTTGGCTGTTTCCCTGTGCAGCTGTAAACCCCTCATGCTGCTGCAACTTTGCTGGCTTTGTTACGTTAATAACGTTCCTTACAGTAATAGAATATATAAATATTGTGTAATTATTTAAAAATAAAATAAAATTTATAATTAAAAAATTAATTTTTTTATGTAAATTTCGTATTAATTTATTTTTTAAAAAAATATTACACGACACTTATATAACTATTACTATAAATATCATTTCTATATTATATATATATATATATATCTATTAACACTGTTTAAAGATTTTCAAATTTGGATTGAATCTTTGATTTCTTTTCAAATTTTGATTTGACCCCTTAATATGCAAAGAAAAAACAAGATTGATATTATTATTTTTTTGAAAATTTAAGACCACACTCATTCATGATATTTTAAATTAAAGTCTATAGACATTCATTCAATCGTAAAAATAAAGTTGAAATGAGCAATTATTATATAATGAGAAATGATATTTACAGTCGTGGTTGTGCAAGCAGCGTGCAATCACTTTAAAAAAAATGAATTAATATGAGACCCATATGAAAAAAAAACTAACTTTTTAATCGTGAACTTCACTCTTTTTCAAAGCGATTGCGCGACGTTTGTAATTACACGACTATATATAGCATTGCTCTTATATAATTGTAACTTAAATCAACACATTTGTAGTGGTTTCACAATTAAAACAATAAAATGAAGAGTAATATACTTACTTACATTTTTATATACGATTTTACTTATAAGATTTATTTTATCAATTTTATTTTGATTTAAAAAAAATTGAATTTTAAGTTTCATAATTCTCAGCATATCAATAACTGACATATAGATAAATAAGATTTTTTTTATTTATAATTTTTTCATAAATACAGTTAGTACTTTTCTAAATAGAAATTGATACTTAACAATATCAATAACAACAGCTCTATATGTAGTTATTTTTACGTAGTTTTTATATATTATATTACTTATGTGCATAAAGAATACGTAAAAATGATTATATATAATATAATTATTTTTTTAATATAAAATAAATTCTTTAGTCAATTATATCAGTTAAATACGTAAAAATAACTGGATATGATAGAATTCTTTTAGTTGCTATAATCTTTAATATATTTTTCTTTATAACTTTAGCATAAAATTTGTAGTGTGTTTTTAATTAGAAATGTTATTTTATTTTGAAAGGTGGAGGGAAGAAATTTAATTATTCATCATAATCCATCATGTACTCTAATTAGCTTTATAAGCAAGTGTAACGATTTGACAATGGACTCAGCTAAACTCAGTAAAGACGCGTTTGCCTCGCTGGAAAACTCTTCCTTTTCTTTCATTCCTTCCTTCCTTCTCTCGGTTTCTCTCCCTCTCTCTGCTTCTATTTTCTTTTTCGGCTGCTTTCCGTTGGAACCTGAGCAGATATATCGGAATTCGAATTCCCAAAACCGAAAACTTTTTCGGGGATTCTCTCCCAAGGGCTTTTGAAGATTGGAGTGATCTCTGTGTGTAGCTCGCCCGAGTGACGACGGAATCGAAATGTCATACGCTTATCTCTTTAAGTACATCATCATCGGTGATACCGGTATTTTTTTTTCTTTATCATTCTATCTCGAAATTCGATTTAGATCTTGTGAATCGAATCGATGTATTCTTTCATTCAGAATGGATTAATTTCCGTGGCCTCGATTTCGATCTGGTTGTGATTTCTCTGTTGATTCGAGTTTGTTTGCTTGTTTGTTGGGCAGGAGTTGGAAAATCATGTCTTCTGCTACAGTTCACGGACAAGCGGTTCCAGCCAGTGCATGATCTAACCATTGGTGTGGAGTTTGGGGCCAGGATGATTACCATTGACAATAAACCCATTAAGCTTCAAATCTGGGACACGGTTTGTACTCTTTCTCTCTTTTCATCCCCGCTTTGCAATATCGCGGACTTAAATTCTATAGATAGCTATTAGCTGCTGTAGATTTTAAATTACACACGTTTTTTTGGAAACTTATTCTAGTTTACATGCTAGTGTAAATTATTGGATGCTGTTGAAAAGAAGACGCCTAGTTTGGACTTTGAGGCAAACTTCCAGATAAAACAACTAGTCAAATGGCATCCGGATCCATTATCAAAACTTGGTTTTTATTATTATAATGAAATTGGTTGCTTCTTTCTCAAACATGTATATAAGTTGTATTTATGGGCTTTTTTATTTTTTATTTATTTTTTATTTATTTTTAACCCTAAGGAGTTGGCCCAAGTGTTGAAGGTCTTGGTCTTGGGGTATCATTTTCTTCAAGGCCCAAGGATTAACATCTCATGAGTGCAAAAAATCTTTTGGGGCTACACCCTCCCGGTGAAAAGCCAACGATTTAACCAGTTCCATATAGAGAAACTTCCAAGTGTGCGGTGCATGGGATCGGGATTTACTCTACAGGGGTGGGTTCGAAGGTCCTGACTCGGAGAGGCTCCCCAACATTATTTAAAAAAAAAAAATTATGAATTTTTTTTGTTGTCTTTGTTTTCCTGCTGTATTGCTTCAATTTCTATAGATTTGTTGAGGTATTCTATTTTGCACCTTATGTTATTGAAGTTTTAACTGCTGAAGTTTTCTTGGAAATATTCCAGGCTGGTCAAGAATCCTTCAGATCTATTACGAGGTCCTATTATAGGGGGGCTGCTGGTGCATTGCTTGTATATGATATTACCAGGTATTGCTTCCATTTCAATTTGAGCTTTCATTCGAATTATGGTTTTATACAAAACACTTAGGGGCTGTTTGAATAGTGAAATGAGATGAAATGGTTTTAGATGAAAGTTGAAAGTTGAATAAAATATTACTATTGTTTTGAGATTTAAAAACGTTGAATTGAGATTTGAAAAAGTTGAATTGTTTATTGTATTGTGTGGAAATTTGGAAATATTGTAATGATGAGATGAGATGAGATAAGATGGTTTCTGAATCTAAATAGCCACTTAAATTTTCAACTTTGTGCTGTAGAATGAACTTTTCCCTCGTTGTTGAGGGAATTAAAAAGATGTTGTTCTAGCATGATGATGAAACATATAACTAGATGGTGATTTAATGATAATTTACTATTTTCAAACATATATGTCATCTCATCAGTACATTTGCTTTGCCCTTAAAATCTCTGTACAAATTGGTGTGTTGCAAAATAAAATCAGTATTGGCTAAGAAAGTAGGATGATAATTCCATAATATAAAGGGGCCAGGTTCTATAGGTCCCTGCCTGGTTTAATATAGTGTCCTCAAGCAGATTTTATTGTCTGACTAAGATGCATGTAGAAATGTATGTAGAGAGCTTCGGATTTTATTGTTATGTTTTATCATTTGTGCTTTGTAGTTGACATAAGCCATAAGGCATTGGGATGACAGTTTTGATTGTTTACTCAGGAGGGAGACTTTTAACCACTTGGCTAGCTGGCTGGAAGATGCAAGGCAACATGCAAATGCAAACATGACTATAATGCTTATTGGTAATAAGAGCGATTTGGCTCACAGAAGGGCAGTGAGCACAGAGGAAGGGGAGCAGTTTGCAAAGGAGCATGGGTTGATTTTCATGGAGGCCTCTGCTAAAACTGCTCAGAACGTTGAGGAGGTGAGAACATATTGAGCTTATATGTTTGAGAGTGTACTTGTGACAAAAAGTGGAACGATATACAATAATTGAGGTTTGTTTTGTTATCTTAGTTTTTTATAGCAAATGGATTTGTGCAGGCATTTATAAAAACAGCTGCTACCATTTACAAGAAGATTCAGGATGGAGTTTTTGATGTATCAAATGAGGTTAGCTCTCCTTCACACACGCCCCTCCTTCACCATTCAGTCACTGCCTGCTACTCTATTTTGCATCCTAATGTTGGCGAGATATGGTATTGTAACATCTTGCTATTGGCATGGAAGGAAATTTATGCTTCCAATAAAGTGAGAAAAATCCTTGGCAATGACACAAACATGAAAATATGAATTCTAATGTAAGACCGGTGATGGCTGTAAAAATGGTGTGCTAATCCACTAGTCTGGTGTTATTTGCAGTCTTATGGAATAAAGGTTGGATACGGTGGAATCCCAGGACCATCAGGAGGCAGAGATGGCTCTTCTTCTCAAGGCGGAGGCTGTTGCGGTTGAAGTAGCTTGAGATCTCATTTGCTGAACCGAAAGCAATATATCTATTTTTCTTGTGCTTTTTATTCTTCCCTTTTCCGCTTGTTATATGTCCAGAATACGAGATATATGTATAATGATCCATCCTGATGTCTTTTTCTATTCGATTGTAAATTTAACAGTTGTTTCATTCATTAGTAGCCGTGTTGAAAAGGATTACGAAATTGTGAAAATGCAAGGAATGTACTGTCTTCTTTTATGATGATCTACATATATATGGTATGCTGATGTTGGGGGCTTTTTACTGTTTTACACATCGTGGGTTCTATCAAAAGGCATTAGCCATCGTGTCTAGCCTACTTTATTCATCCGTTCCGAGTAGGTCGATCATGATACGATCAACTAATAGCAGCCAATGCATCTTGATTTTTTCTTCTAAGCAGAAAAAGCAATTAGAACAGTGAAAAAGTAGGAGAGATGATTAATGGTATCATAGGATGAAATGAATCGCTAGAGCCTGGTGATTGATAAGGATCATGTCTTGCTTTGAACACGTCCAAAAGGGCAGGATCGGCGCGTGAGCCGGCGAGCTAGGTCAGCCGGAGGTACATGTACGTCTCCGGGAGTTGTGAGAGTAATAGAAGATGGTTAAAGAAAATGGGAAGTGATAGATGGGATGGTGGTGTTGATGATGATGCCATCGACTTTGCATATCATTCTCTTTCTTTCTTTCTTTCTATCCGCCATTATTGTTTTGGGTAATAAACAAACAAAGAATCAATCAAAAACCTCGTAAATAATTATATAAACTTGTTAATAATGTTTATGTCCCCGCTTCCCGTTTCTCTCGATTGCCATTGCCAAGCACGAGTCTCTTTCTCTGTTTCCCTGTCTCTCTCTATCTCTGTGAGACAGTGACTGTGTCTGTGGCAAAAGATATTAATTTATTTTCAAGTCAGGAGTATTTTATAAATGCATCAGAGTGGAAGTCGAAGAAGAAGATTGGAAGATTAAGAGGAAGAATCATTCCCATCATCCACATTCTCTTTTTCAGATTTTAATCAGGGGGGATCATGGCTTCCTCTCCCGAAAACCAAAATCTTCTTCAGAATCAAAATCAACAGATTGATGTGCAGAAGCTCTTTAAACCCTCACCCAATCCTCCTCCTCCTACACTTCCTACTTCTTCTTCTCCATTTCCTTCTCCTTCTGGAAATTTGAATTCCTCCCCATCTTTTCCTACTCCTGCTCCTACTTCATCTACTCCTTATCTCATGCCTTCATCCTCATATCCTCCACCCACTGGCCCTTCTTTCCCCTTCCACCCCCACTTCCTCCCTTACCCACCTTCTCCACTTGACCATTTCCAGCAGCAGCAGCAGCACCAGCTTCTTCCCAATAGTGCCCGTTTGATGGCTCTCTTGACAACCCAAAATCCTCCTTCCTCCCCCTCCAACTCCAATAATAATCTTGATTTCCCTCAGCTTTCTATGCCCTTCCCTTCGCCGTCTTCGTCTTCACCCTCGCCTTCGAACACTATCCTTTCCGTACCACCTCCCACCCGGTTACTCAGCACCAAACTCCCCAAGGGACGCCATTTGATCGGTGACCGTGTTGTTTACGACATCGATGCCCGCCTGCAAGGCGAAGTGCAGCCCCAGCTTGAAGTCACTCCCATCACCAAGTACGGCTCCGATCCCGGCCTAGTTCTTGGCCGTCAGATTGCTGTTAATAGATCTTACATATGTTATGGTCTCAAGCTGGGTAATATACGCGTCCTCAACATAAATACCGCGTTAAGATCTTTGCTTCGTGGCCACACACAGGTTTGTTCTTCTTCTAGTACCCACTTCTATACTCGTGTCATTTCATCTTTTATATAGCTTATGAGATCTCTTCTCCTTCTGTTTCTTCTAAATCAGAGTATAGCAGAGTACCTTACGCCTACTACCGTTACTTTTTCAGTTGGAATCATGGCTTTTTTTATTTCACTTTTCATTATTTTCTTCAGCGGTTGCAAGTTGGAAATTTTGAATTCATGTTGTGAGAACTGCAGGGCATTGCCAGGAGAAACTTCTCACTCGCACAATTTTTGAAGGAACGTTACACTTAAAAAAAGAACATTTCTTTTTAAATCACAAGTGAAAGTATTAACTAGCAGTTCCTAGAAGCTGCTTTAGTCACTTTCTTTTTCGCACTTCACCTTATATTAGGTGTTCATTTCAGTGACCAAATGCAGAATACGGCGGCACTTTGGTTTTCAATTTCAAATCTGAACTTGTGTTTTTTCGGTTTTGCGAATTTGAATTTTTTTTCTTGCAGTTATTTACACCATTCTCAAACCAGTTGCAGCTTTGGATAGGTTATATATGAATTCTCTTTCTCTGAAATATGGGCGAGACTTAATCACCTTTTTATCCTCTAGCTTTTGTTCAATCTGGTGTGGATGGGGGATCATATATATGTGCATTACCCTCTAAACATATTCAAGATTACTATGTTTTTTGTGTTATGAATATTTGTGTATGTCATGCAGAGGGTAACTGATATGGCTTTCTTTGCCGAGGATGTTCACCTTTTGGCCAGGCAGACCTTTATCTCAAACTTGTATTTTTCCTCTTCTTCATTAGTCTTTTTACCAGAAATTTATGGTTTTCATTTTCTTCAGTGCTGGTGTAGATGGACGAGTTTTTGTATGGAAGATCGATGAGGGCCCAGATGAGGAAGACAAACCTCAAATTACAGGCAAAATTGTTATTGCTATCCATATAGAAGTAGAAGGGGAATCGGTCCACCCACAAGTGTGTTGGCATCCTCACAAACAAGTACTAATTAGTTTGTAATTTATGTTATCAATTAAGTTATCCTCTAATGTGCTTTTTATTTTTGTACATTGTGTATCTTTGGCTTATTTTCCTTGGTTGTTAGTTGTGTGTATCTTTATAGTTGACCACTGAGAATTGCTTCACAGGAAATTTTGATGGTTGCTATTGGAAGTTATATCCTTAAAATTGACAACACAAAAGTTGGAAAGGGGGAAGTATTTTCGGCAGAGGAACCTCTTAAATGCTCCATTGATGAACTAATTGATGGGATCCAATTGGTTGGTAAACATGATCATGAAGTTACAGAGTTGTCAATGTGCCAATGGATGACCAGCCGCTTAGCTTCAGCATCAATTGATGGCTCGGTCTGTTTTCTTGTTTTACCTCTCCTCTCATGCCAATGCCTTCCATAAAGAAATATACACCACTATGCTTTGTTCATTATTGCTTCTCTGTTGCTTACTCATCAGCCACTGATCTTCTGCCACAGGTGAAGATTTGGGCAGACCGCAAGGCATTACCACTTGCAGTATTCAAGCCCCATGATAGCAATCCTGTGCATTCTGTGACATTCTTGACTGCCCCTCACCGTCCTGATCACATTGTTCTTATTACAGCGGTATATGCTCTTATTCTATCCCTTTATGCCAAACATGGTAACCTTCATGCTATGACTCAGGATGCTTTTCGAATAGATTGTTTATTCTGGTAAAGTTCAAGATGGCAGTACACATTATGATCAGTGCACCTGTTATTTCTTTCCTTCTCTTTGTTTCTTTTCAGGGGCCACTGAATCGGGAAGTGAAAATATGGACCTCTGCGGGTGAGGAGGGGTGGTTGTTGCCTAGTGATACTGAATCATGGAAGTGTACTCAAACTTTGGATATAAAGAGTTCTTCTGAACCCAAGACTGAGGATACATTCTTTAATCAAGTCATATCGTTGCCCCATGCAGGCCTTTTATTACTTGCAAATGCCAAGAAGAATGCTATATATGCTGTACACATAGAATATGGACCTAATCCAGCTGCAACCCGCATGGATTATATTTCTGAGTTTACGGTCACTATGCCTATCTTGAGTCTTACTGGAACTAGCGACAGTTTACCAGATGGAGAACATATTGTCCAGGTCTACTGTGTCCAAACACAAGCCATTCAGCAATATGCACTTCACCTATCTCAGTGCCTGCCACCACCCCTAGACGATGTGGAGTTGGAGAAATCTGACTCCACTGTTTCTCGTGTATTTGATGCTTCTGATGGTTCTGCTTCTTTCGAACCACCTCACGGATGTAAACCGACTGAGATATCTGTTGTTAATGCAACTCCTATGCCACCTATTCTTTCGAGCAGCACTGAAATTGGCCTGGTAGTGAGCCTTCCTGCAAACTTGGCTTCTTCTGAGGTTACTAGCTTGCTGGAAGTTGCTCTTTCTGGTGTGGAAACAATGCCAAGTGATTTTCCTTCTCATGTTACAGCAGAAAATATCCACACTATATCACCTCCCCTTCCTTTGAGTCCAAGATTAAGTCGCAAATTATCTGGTTTTAGAAGCCCATTAAATAGCAATGAGACTAATCCGCCTCTCACTGATCATGGTGATGACCAGTCAGCTCCTGAATATTCATCTGATCGGAGAATGAACTTTGTCAAAGATAGCATGGCTGACGTGCCTAGCTTAGATGAAAATTTGAAGAAGGGTGATAAAAGTACTGCACCGAGTGGTATTTCTATGGTTCCCAATCCTCCAATAGTCTTTAAACAGCCAACGCATCTGGTAACTCCATCAGAGCTATTATCTACAGTTTCTTCATCATCTGAGAATACCCAAATTAGTCAAGTTGTGAATGTGGTAGAGGCAAAGGTTCAAGATGTGGCAGTAAACAATGATGCAGAAAGTCCTGAAGTAGAGGTTAAAGTCATTGATGAGACAGGTAGCAGTCAAAATAATGAGTTTGACTGTCAGAGAGATTCTCACATTATGGTTGCAGAGAAAAAGGAGAAATCGTTTTATTCCCAGGCATCAGATCTTGGCATTCAGATGGCTAGAGATTGTTTTGTGGGAACTTACAATGTGGAGAGATCACGGCAAGCTAATGATGTCGGTATTACTAAGGCACCAAACCAACCTCCTAACACGTCTGTGGAAGAAGCTCAAGACACGACGAAAGATGTACCCACAAAGGTTGGCGAATCAGAAACTCCCATTGCAGTTTTGCCATCTCCTGCACCAGCTCCGAAAGGAAAGAGACAAAGGGGTAAAAATGCTCAAGTGTCTGGTTCATCTTCCCCTTCTCCAAGTCCTTTTAACTACGCAGATTCATCAAACGAACCAGGTGGCAGCTCAGGTGCCCCGTCTATAGAAGCTGCTTTGCCTCAGTTATTGGCTATGCAGGCAATGATTGATCAGGTGATTGTTTTAAATTTCTAGGTCCAACATAGAAAGATTTGGGACTCTTTGGGCATCTCACAGGCAATGCCTGCCCTGCTAGCTGCCGTGATAAATATTGTAGTACTAGTGGATACATTTTCATGAGCTTAATGCAATACTGAGTGGGATCAGTTCACCAATATGATATTTTTGGGCTTGACCATTTTTGGCTGTTGTTGAGGAGCTTTGCTAAATACAGTATATAGGTTGTTTAATCTCATGCTACTTAAATTGAAAATAAAATAAAATAAAATAATTGTTTCATCTCATGCTTTAGATACCAATTCCTTGTCATGTTTGTATTAGAAATGTGGTGGTTTAATCTGGGATAATATCAGTTTGAATGGATTTTTGCATTTAAACTGTTAACTACAATGACCACTTAATTTTCCTTTAGATAGAATATTCATTTACATGTTAAATATTATTGCCTTTCAGAAGTTGTTCTAGTTCATTGAGAATAAATAACAGATTGGCTCTTATGTTTTTGATATTATAGCCTGAAAACAAATTGCCTGTCATGCAAACTGCAGCCAGATCCTGTACATCCACTACTTGATACATATGATATCTCTGTGTTTTTCTTCTAATTTGATGTCATAGCTTATATGGTATGGCATATGAATGCTTCAGTGCGTGTACCAAATATTAGTGGTTAACAGTGTCATATTTTATGGTTCAATGAACTGGATACTTCTAAGATTAATGATTTTACCATAAACATAATGATTACACCATACTTTATATTTAAAAACAGCTCCCCTCTCTGTATATTTTTCTGCTTTCTAAATATTCATATCTCATTTGTTTTCAACAATCGATAGTCCTAATGTGGTACTTTTGGACTAATGGTTTTTTCATATTTTTCAGTTAATGAGCACACAAAAGGAAATGCAGAAGCAGATGAATGTGATTGTTTCTGGCTCATTTTCGAAAGAAGGTAAAAGACTAGAGGGATCCTTGGGCCGAAGCATGGAGAAAGTTATCAGGGCTAACACTGATGCTTTGTGTGCTCGTTTCCAAGAGGAAAACACAAAGCATGAGAAATTAGAACATGACCGTATGCAGCAAATAACAAACCTGATCACAAATCATATGAACAAGGACTTGCCAGCTGTGCTTGAGAAAACTTTAAAGAAGGAAATAGCTTTAATTGGGCCAGCTGTCGCTCGTGCAATTACTCCAATTGTGGAAAAAACCGTGTCATCATCTATTATGGACTCATTCCAGGTTCTAATGTTAAAGCTTGTTCAAGTTTGAGTGTGTTTGGGTGTCTTATTGATATTTCAATGTTTAGTTCTCCCCGTGTTTTCATTTTTCCTTCTTTGGAGGAATCCACCTTTTTTAATGGAACAGTTGTAGACGTTCTGTGCACCTCTGGGATTAGTTGGGACGCTGTTCTTGGACACCCAATGCCAATAAAAAAAAGAATGGAACCATTGCAGACAAGGCAATAATCGTTTCAATAATAGGAAATCGTTGGAAGGATGTTTGGACATGATAGCCTTTTTACCCTATTTCTTTTTTATGTGTCAAAATACTACGAAAGTTTCTGATGGAGCATGTTTTATAAATTTCTGTGATGGCACTAATAAATAGGTTCATTCTTTAAGATGGATTCGCTCCTTCAAATGTTTATGCAACAGCAAACATAGGCTCTCAATCATTATAGGCTGCTGTAACACGGCTTAATTTTTCTGCATCATAGATGTGTCGGAATAAGCTTTATTTTGTGTGCAATGCAGAAAGGAGTAGGAGATAAGGCGGTGAACCAACTAGAGAAGTCAGTTAGTTCAAAACTCGAAGGTACGGTGACTAGGCAAATTCAAGCACAGTTTCAAATTTCAGGGAAGCAAATTCTTCAGGTAATGGCAAACTAAACAAAGATCAGTAGTATTTGGAGCAAATATCATGTGAAACCTTTCTTCTTTGCCTGAACCTTCTTATATACCTTACTCTCAGATGTTGAGAATATTTCAAATATGCTTTGGATGTTGAGAATATTTCCTACTACTCATGTAGGAAAAAGTTGAAACACTGAGCTAGATGTTGTAATGATTTAAGTTTGAATTAGTTCACCTAGTTTTATTGTTCTGTAATAATGTAAAATTTTATATGCAAGATAATAATTCAGATTACTATTGAAGTTTTATTCAAAAAAGAAAAATGAAATAAATCAATTCAGAATTACTTACAATTATTGACTTCTGAAAAAAAATCTTTACCATTTTTTAAACATGTACAAGAGATGCAATTATATCTAAAAGAAAATTTCTAGAAAGAAATGTAAGGATCTAAGTGATACATTATTTGAGGATGCATATATTGACTAATTGTCTCAAAAGTCAGGATTCGTTCACATGGCATTCTTCCTTCCTTGGCAACTTCACGACTTCTGACACATTGGATGTGCCATTCCATTTTAGATTTGTACTCCTTATGCCCTAGTTCTGATGTTTCATTCCCTGTGGTTTTGAATCTATAGATAGATTGCTTGGCTTCCAAAACTGTTCAGATGAAGGAGCCTTCAAGTATTAGATCAAAAAAGAAGAAGAAGAAGAAGAAGAAGAAGAGAGAGAGAGAGAGAGAGAGAGAGAGAGAGACGAAGGTCACCTGTCCATGAGTGATCCCCTCCCAATATTATTAAAAATCCTCATTTATGACAGAGGAATACCGTGGTAACAAGCAAATCAACACGACAAACCCAAACCAACTCCACTAATATCTAACATAAGGAATACCTAACCTATCTATACGTATAATCCCCTTCAATCTACTCGAACCAAAGTCCTCACCAAAAAAATCCCAAATCCCCGCCACTTGCCCCATGTTTTGCTAAAAAATCCGCTACCATATTAGCTTCTCTAAACACATGCTTAAACTAAACATTCATCGAAGAGATAATAGAACGCGCTTCTTCCCAAAAATCCCACAAGTACCAATATTTACAAATCCCCGAGATAAACCATCCCATCACCACACTAGAATCCGACTCAACTAAAACATTTTGCAATCCAAACTGTTGACAAAGATAAAGCCCATCAAGCACTGCTCTACACTCAACAATATTATTTGTAGCCTGACCATAAGAATGAGCAAAGCCCCCAAGAACCCGCCCTGCGCGTTACTGACAACACCACCCTCACCGGCCATCTCAGGATTTCCAAGTGACCCACCATCTACATTGAGCTTTGTGAAATCCCCTGTCAGTGGTGACCAAGCAACCAACAAATTCACACCATTACCTTCAAGTATTCGATCTTATATTACCTTGACTTTTGTTTCCTAGTCACCTCTATCTCCTTTGAATCACACCTCCAAATTCAAACTGTATTAGCTCACTCATGTAAGCCTAGATGAGTTACCAGGAACTTTGTATATGTAACAAATTCATGTGTCTCAAGTAATTTAAAATGATTAATTTAGGAGGATGTATAAAATTCTTGCTTTTACTTATTGGTAGTGTATTTTGGGTGAATTGAAATAATCCCCCCCCCCCCCCCCCCCCTCTTCTCCTCTTCCATCTTGGTTGTTTCTTGACTTGGTGATATGATTTGTCAAATAATATGTGCTGCTTATCACTCATCATCCCATAACACGGTATCAAATGATTGTGAGATAACTAGAGGATGAATAGTTTTTCAATCAGTTGATGTCATATTAGATGATGATGTGAGGGTGCTGGTTTAAAGGATGATGAATATCACTTCTCTTGTCATAAGCCCTTCTTTTGAGTGAAAGTGGTGGATCAGGCAGTATCTTTGGTTCTGATGATAAATATTGGTATGTATACTGCAGGATGCATTAAGGTCTAGCTTGGAAGCTGCAATCATTCCTGCATTTGAGATTTCATGCAAAGCTATGTTTGACCAAGTTGATATCACATTCCAGAAGGGGCTTAGCAAACATACAACTGCTGCTCAGCAGCAGTTTGAGGCTACACATTCTCCACTTGCCATTGCTCTAAGGGTATGTGTAGCTTAACATGATATTTAGGAGGAAGAAGATTTTTTTTTTTTCCTGCATGTTATGCTGCACTAATTGGATATATTTCCCACTGCATGATGTAATCATTGGACGTTAAACAACCATTTTGCATCTTTATCAATGACTAAATGGCACCTACTCTTTCATATTTCATTTGCATCATTTGGGTGAAGAAAACAAGCGTTAAAGGCAATGTAGATGATGTAGTTAGAAACAAAAGGCACATAATTCGTATCATAGTGATATGCATTATCAAAATGATTGTGCGAAAACACCTCTAAGGTTTGATAGGTGTCTTTCCAGATTGGGAGTGGAGTTGTCATTGTGTGAAGAACCAAAAAGATGATCCATTTAATAGGTTGTCTTGGAATTTTGTGAAGGTCTCTTATCCATCTTATTTCCTCCACTACTGAACTTTTCCATCTTATTTCCAAATGATTCTAAGGTATTAAATTTTTGTGGTGTGATATGAGTCAGCTTTTTAAAAGACAATGGGATGGATGTCTCTTCGATAAACTTCATTTTTACCCAAAATTCTATTGCAATAGCAAACTCCTGATCTAGTGCATTTACATCTTATGTATCGGCTGTTTGATTTGTATGTTTTGGTCATTTGACTAGGCTCTATTAATCTCCAAACTGCATTTTTAATGGATATGTCGAAGGGATACTGGCAATTTTACCATTCTACCATGTAGATTGCACCTGGTTGGTAACAGGAGTAGAACCACGACATTTTGTATTGTACTTTTTTGGACGTTTGGTGTATGCTTCAAATGTCACATCTTACTTGTAAACTTGTGTACTGATCTTCTAATGCTATTCATGGATTCAAAGGATGCAATTAATTCGGCATCAGCAATCACTCAAACATTGAGTGGAGAATTGGCTGACGGCCAACGACAGTTATTAGCCATTGCAGCGGCAGGTGCCAACTCAAAAGCAGTAAATCCCTTGGTAACACAAATGAGCAATGGGCCATTGGCTGGTCTTCACGAGATGGTACATGCATATAAGCTTCTTTCTGAGTCTGCAATTGTATCCTTCTTTTTTGGGCTTACTGACATGTCGAGGGTCATGTCTGTGTAGGGTGAGGCACCTTTGGATCCAACTAAAGAACTGTCTAGATTGATAGCTGAGTGTAAATTTGAAGAAGCATTCACCGGAGCCCTTCACAGAAGGGATGTCTCAATAGTTTCGTGGTTATGTTCTCAGGTATTCTCTGCTCTGAACACACCCCAAAGTATTAATAATTTCATTGCCAAGCCATGTATGGCCGCCAGTGAGAATTGGAGGTGCTGCATATAGAGTAAACCAATCTGCCGTACGAGAGCAGCTCTTGTCAAGTCTCCCAGAACTAAATCTTTTAGTTGACTATTCTTGATATTTGCAGTATGGGACTTTATTCCTCCTCATGGACCAACGCTTATGAAAAATGTGTTCTAGTGAGGAATTAATATGAATGAGCACTGTACAACTTCTAATCTAGAGTTGCTAAACTGCAGATGTCTTTCATGTTTTCTTTTCTTGCATTACTTGTTTTTACTGCCCCTTTATTAGGGTGGTGCAGCTTTCAAGCTTTTCTAATAAATTTAGTGCTTAAAAAGACACAACAAAAAAATAAGTAAAGAGAAATATCGGGAAATTTATTTAAATTTCTAGTATTGAGTACACTCATTGTTGGCTTTAATAACCCGGTTCTCATTTTTGGACCTCTTCCACCAGGTTGATTTACAAAGAATTTTGTCAACGGTGCCACTCCCTTTGAGCCAAGGAGTTCTGCTAGCTCTTCTCCAACAATTGGCTTATGATATTGGCAACGAAACACCCAGAAAGCTGACATGGATGACAGATATAGCTGTTGCCGTAAACCCAGCAGATCCAACGATTACAGTGCATGTGCATCCCATTTTTGAGCAGGTATACCAGATACTGGGTCATCATCGCAACCTACCAACCACCTCTGCTTCAGAAACCAGCAGCATCCGCCTTCTTATGCATGTCATCAACTCTGTGTTAATGAGCTGTAAATGATTCTCCCGATCTTGTCTCTATATTCATTGCAAAGTTGTAAGTGGAAACATTGGGTTGTACAGAAATCTAGAAAGTCCCCGGATAGATAGTATAGCTTCTTTAATGAGATGGCATCTTGATTACCTGTGTGAAATAGATCTTTTGCAGCTTTGTTTTGCCCTTTTGAAGAACATCACATGAAAACTGATCATTTTTTCTATTCTCCTTTTCTTGGTGGTTGGGTTTTTTGCTTTTCCTTTTGTTCTAACCTCGAACTTTCGGCCAAAGCCTGTATTCGATTTGCATGGCAAATTATGCCTGGATGAGTGGATGTGGGCGGTGTTATTATCGTTCAGAAGTGGGTGTCAAGGTTGTCTATTAGTAATGTCGTTAACTATGTAATAAACAGCCATCCTGAAGACGTACGCAGCAATGGGGGATGAGTTGGAACCGATTAAAAAGCACGAGATCGGTGTTCAACTGCAGTTTCTTTCATACAAAACAGGTAGTAATTCTACCAACACTGATCAGTTTCCCACCTTCTAGTGGGACTAGGGAATCCTGCCGCGTACCTATAAGGACGTGCAGGTGCGGCAGCACTAGTAGCAGCACCGATTGACAAATCGTAGTGAGCCCGAGCCACAGGATCAGATAATGTTGCATAAGCATTGTGAATCTCTATGAAACCCCGAACATCAGGATCGGAGGATGAATGGACGGCGTCCGGATGGTACTGCTTTGCCAAACTACGGTATGCTGCTTTGATCTCGGTTGGTGAGGCGGTTTCCTTCACCTGGAGCAGTTGGTAGAGCGTTCTCCTAGCAACGGTTGTCAATGAGAATGAGAATGGAGTGGATGATGATGAGTTCACTGTCCTCACAGACCCACCTACGCTTTCTGTTGCAGTGGCAGCACACAGTGTGATGTTCCTGCGTGGGGCTTTGACACAAGCATGCCCCGGTAACAATTCAGGCCGATTCTTGTAATTTGGGTGAGAAAGTTTGGACCCAAATGAGGGTTTATGAGGGTGAAGGGTGGCATTTCCTGGCATTTCTTTTCTGATCAGTTCAGAGGAGAAACTCCAATAGTGTAGTGTAGATAGTTGATCAGGAAACTGAGGAAGCTGATTAAGCTTTGTGGGTATGGTTTTTGAGAAGTGGATGGTTTTAGTTTGGTGAATTAATGGCTTATAAGGGGATGGATGGAAGCGGAGTACAGACTACAGAGGAAGATTGATGCAGTGGGCGCCAACCTTTTTTTTTGCTTTGGCAGTTTTTGAGAGTTGCAGCACAAGGTTTGGTTTAATATGGTGGAGACACTCAAACGGGCCGAAACCAACAAATCAAAGGGTGTTTTAGTTTCTCGTGTTTGGTATTGGTACAGTAGCAAGTACGCCAAAATTTTATCACAGAGACTCACGTGCTTGGTCCGCTTAGGGTTTGAGCTTCAAGAAGAAGACGACCCAGATCATGACAAGCTGTACAATGCAATTTTACAGGGCAGAACCGGTGTAAGATATGGGATTTTTGGATCATTATTTGTCTATTAGAATAGAGAAGCAGCCACTCAATGGAATAAGCATGAAGAAGATCTCTACTATCTGAGAACTAATTCATGTGAATTTTTTCGGGCAGCATTAACCACTCGATAAATACTGTAAAACTCATTCATATGTCCAATTTTTTTCCCACCTGACACCGGGGTCTTGATCCTTATTTTGCCAAGTTTAATAATGAAAATTAAGGGCATTGGGTTGATGATTCCATATGAATATGTGATGCAGAATGAATTCTTTTTCTTTCATTCAATTTATATTAATGGGATGGTGAATCCTTAGGCTGCCCTGGGATGAGTTGGAGAAAGAGAGGCAATGGAAAGGGTAGTTAGTGGACGTATGTCAGTGCAGGGAGAGTTGGAAAAGGAGACGCAAAAGTCAAAGAGGTGGTGAGATGATCAGTTAAAAACGAAAAAGATGGAATTGCCAATGCCTTTGTGGTCTTCGGAAGCCTAAAAATAGAGAGATGAAAACGAACGCAAATCAAGGAACCAACATAGCCCACCGATCCATCTGTTGCATCGATGATCTCATGCTTGCTGTAGGGATGAGTGAAAAGCGTGAGAATATGTAATATATATGTACCTATATATATATATATATATATATATATTATGTTGTTGGAGAAGTCTTTTTGGCTAAAAACCGCTTAGCGTGTGAACAAAGCTCTCCAAAGCTGATCATATTCCTTCAGCATACGTTTACCAACAACAGTGATCCAGATATGCATTAAGTTTTCCAGCCTGATCGATCACCCTCATCACTCAAATCGGCAACAAGGTAACTAACCTATCTCTGCAATATACTCAAACCTCCTCCCTCTGGATTGTTTGTTTCAGTTTTGTATACATTACATATTCTTTTGGTTTTTAAAGTGATTTTGGAAGATTGCATACGTCAGATGAGCTATTTCTTGCAGTTTTTAAGATTCTTTTGGATTTCCATAATCATAGATGCATGCATGCTTTTCATTTCAAACTTTAGGTTTCTGGGTTGAGCATCTAGTAATTGGGTTCTTTGATGCCCAGCTTTCCTAAGATTTCAAAGCATTTGTTTGCTCACTAAAAGCAAAGGGACATCCTACTACAGAGTTTTCATGCTTTTAAGGACACCTCTTACATATATATAATTGACATACTTTTGTACGTAAATATGAGTTGCAGATTTCTACCCACATTCCCTTCCTCAGCTCTCAAATGTTGTCTGTTTATGTGTCTCTGACAGAGAAAGGCTTTGCACAAATGGAGCTGGAGAAGATTTATAATAAGAGAGCAAGGGAGGATGATCATCATTATGAGGACCATCATGATTGTCCATACAAGAATTCAGCAAAGAAGCAAGATCTCAAGGGTATGAAGACCTTAGATTCCTATATAGACTTCAAAGAGAACAGCGATGACAGCAGTAATATGAAGACCTTAGATTCCTCCTTGGCATTAGAGGTAGGGGTATTTGATTTCCCCTGGCTGAAAGATGGTGTTATCTCCAAATCAGAAGACTATAGATTCGAGGATGCCTTCTTTTCATCACTGATCTATGATATGAACCCCACTAACAGCACTGATATTGAGTTTTCTGGGAAATCTTTGTGTCAAACTTCAGAGGAACTCCTATACCTTCCTGAAAATAAGTCTGACGATAATTTATTCCGGCCAGTACCCGAAGGTGATGGGTCGGAAATGGAGGGTATGGATTGCATTTGGAGCTCCCTTCTCAGCCAGCCACTTCAACAGGGTGGTGTTATCTGATATCATGCATTCAAATGCATTAGATGCCTATAGCCAGCCCCTCATTTTTTAGTCAGATGGAGCTCACCATGCGAGGGATTGTATGCCGGCATGGCACATTTTTTATACGGCTGATGCTGATGTAGTTTATCTTTTAAATCTTTGGCTTTGGTCTACAAAAAAATTTTTATAAAAATAAACTTACAAACTGACATAGTTTGATATATTACATCAAGTTGTAAAGCTTTTTTTAATGCAAAATAAATTTAACATATTAAATCAAATCACGTCAGTTTGTAAATTTACTTTTAAAAAACCTCTTTAGAGATGTAAAACTTATCTATATTTCCTAATTGCTTATAGTTGGGATTACCTTCACCATTTTGTAACACCGTTATTGTTAGGTGGTTGGTACATTGACATTGTATTGCACTAACTTATGGAGTGCACAGTGGCATTTAATGCCATTTGGAAAAATAAGAACCATTTCTGTGCATCTTTTAGTTACATTGTTTGCATTAGAGTTCTGAGATGATTTTAGTTGATCTGTGAATAGTATTATTTTATGAATTCCATTAAAATGTTTTTGAACGTATGAAATATGTTAAAATATGTTTAACCTTTTATAAAAAGTTAAAAAAAAATAGTAGATCTCATCAAAAGGTAATACAGTCCAATTTAATTCTACCATAAAATGTTTGAGGTTTTCAAGTTACAATGCTTTGAGCCGCTCTCTGTCTCCATGTATTATTTTATTCTGATTTTTTAGGAGATCAATGAAAACAGAAGAGTAAGGTTAGAACTTGGATTAAGTTTTATATTAAACCATGTGGTTCGGAATGAGTCAAATGAAACCACCATCTCAAATACTTGAGTTGATAAAAAAAAAATATATATATATATATATATAGATTTAATAGATAATATTATATATAATCATAAAATATATAAATACTGTATAATTATTTAAAAAATAAAATTTATTATTAAAAAATTAATTTTTTATATCTCTCATTATTTTTTTAAAAATAATTAAGTAATATTTACTTACGGATATAACTATCATTTCTCTAAAATATTTTATTAACTCTTTTTTTCTTCCTCTTCCTATTGTTATTTTAAAGGAAAAATCTAGTTACAAGTATAATTATGTATTAATATGCAAATCAATTTAAAATGATTAGTCAAAAAGTAAATTTTATTAAAAATAGTATTAATTTAAATTTTAAATATAAAAAAATAAATATTAATATACAGATTAATATACGACTGTGTTTGTATATAACAAAATTCTATTTAAAAAAAGTAAATAAAATATTAGTTGGAAGGAAAACTCTTTTTTTTTTTTTTTAAATAAAAACGAAAAAAAGAAAACGACGTTTTGACAGTGATGTTTGTATGGCCACCAGCATGAGATGTGATCTGTAGCATGCGGTGCTGATGTGACTTCCACCCATACCAGGAAGATTATGGTTTGTAGGGTCCATGCAAGAATCAACACATGTTCCTCCATCCAGGCACAACAATAACTCTACTTGCACCCGGGGTTGCCAACAATAAAGTTTAGTCCAAATCTATTTGTAAGTAGAGTTTGTACGTTCATTTATATATTAATATTAATATATAAAATATATATTTAATGAAACGATTTAAATTAAAAATAAAAATAATTTTTGTGAGATAAAAAATTTTCTTTTTTTCTTAAATTTTTTTATATATTTTTTAAATAAAAAAAAATCATCAATACTTATACCTAACAAAACTCTCGTGTTTATAATAATAAAATGGTGTGTTCAAACATTTCATAGATGAAACACGAAACAAGCTTTCTTACATACAAAACATCTTCATAGGCTTTCTCACCCATGTTGAACAGTGAATAGAACAGAACAAGCTTCCCCACAGCAAGCCACAAAGACGATTGTAGATTCTTTTCATCTTCTTCTTCTCATCAAACCCCACCCGCGGATGAAAATAAAAAAAAAAAATCATGAATCTCAATCTTTCCCATACAGTAAATAATAAATATATAGCTTAAGTATTGATTACAAAACAAAAAGAATTCTCCATGAATCTACTTCTTTCCCTGCAATCATAAATTTATCAAATGAAGTTTCAAATCACTACACATTTATTATAAACGAACCAATAAAAGGGCGCATCGACATTTAGGCAAGTTGGGTCAACCAAAAATGTTATCAAATAAAATGTCAAAATCGTAACAACTTTGGACATGCAAATTGGTTGGGAAAAGCAAAAATCTGGAAAATGGGATTTGGATATATAGTGTGACGCTCCCAAATCCCCACGCCCGAACACGGGGAAATCGAGACGTCCGGATGGTGACAACCCGGGTCACCATCCCATTGACGGTGCCAAGTGTGTGCAGAAGCAACAAATGTGCACGGAAGAACACGCAGCGGATAACGAAAGTCATAACTAAGTACCAGAATTGTTCTCAACGTAATACAAGCTGTTTAAAACGTACATAGATAAAATATTACAAAAACACAAATACAGTTTTAAACAAATATAAAACATAGCATCAGCAACCCGGCGGAGCCGCATCCTCGGGCTCAGTCTCCTCCTCCTCCTCCTCGAACTCTGCACCAAAAGCTACGGAACCAAAAATGGTACCGCAGGTAAGTAAAACCCAAACACCACCAGATAAAAACACATAGAACTCAAACAACATGGATGCAAGAAAAACCAATGCACATGCCCCGCAAAACCACATTTTTGCACGCACGCCAAAAACCCATTGGCCCAATAAAAACATAATCTTAAAAACCACGCCTCGCCATTATCCCAGATAATGGCCCAAACCACCATTTTCCCAGAAAATGGATCAAAAGCCTCAAAACCAAAATTCGTCATTTTCCCAGAAAATGGCCCGCATCCGAAAACCATAAAAACAAACCGGTTATGCATGCACCATGATCTCCCCTAGGGATCATCCGCACACCCTGGCTCGGTGCCACACCGCAGGTAACGACTACGCATGTGACACTTAAACGAGCAATGCCCAGACTCGCGCCCTGCGCGTACCTGGCCAGGCCATCCTCTAGCCCTCGCCAGCGAAGGGCCACGGAGTCGGTGAGTAGAGCGACGCCCAGACTCGCGCCCTGCGTGTACCTGGCCGGGCCATCCTCTAGCCCCGCTCCCGTCGTCGCCCAGCGACAACTCAGGGGACGTCACTCAGTATTATCCACTCCCGAGTGACCAGAGGAGCTCCACCGAGATAATAACCCATCCCAACTTGGGCTCGTGAGATACACGCACCCGAAAAAACCATTCACGCCAGCAAAACAGGGTTTCTCAAATAATATAACTACACATGCATGCGCCATGCAAATGCAATTATCAAGCTCCAAAACAAACAACCAACCATAAAACAATAAATCAAGCAACTCCGTCCTCCATCCATCCAACCCCCAAACTCCTCGGACTCAGTCCGGAATCAACCAACCAGCAGATTAATTAATTGAAAGAGCAATATATATTTAAATCTGAAAATAGGGTTTGAAAAATACTTACAGCGCTATATGGCAATTTTAGAAAACACGCGGCGTTGCAAATGGCGCCGGAAAAGCAACGTCACAGTGAAAATTTACTGTGGCCGTGGGTTGTGAAAAACTCACTTTTGAACGGGGACAAACTAGGGCTTGGGATTGATAGGGAATGGTCTAAGGATGGTTGTGAAGCTATTGGAAGTGGTGGTTGGCCGTGGGTGGCGGCGGAATCGCCGGAAATAGGCCGGATTTCCCAAAAAGGAAAGCTAGCTCGTAGGAGCTGTTCCGGTGGTCGTTGGAGGCCGAAAATGGGTGGGTTAGGACGGCAAGGGACCGGTGATGAAGTGGTGAAGAAATGGTGGCCGGAGGTGGAGCGACGGCGGCGGATCGAGCTGAAAACCGTATGGGCTTTGAGGAGCTTTTCCGGCCAAACGGCTGGCCGGCAGGGGGAGATATTTGGTGGGAAGGTGCGCCGGAGGGAGGGGGTTCGAACGAGACCGGCGGTGAGCCAAACGGTGGCCGGACGGCGGCGGTCTGGGCTAAAGAAGATTCCGGCCGTGGGTGAGGAGAGAGGAGAGAGAGAGAGAGAGAGGCCGGGAGGGGGGCTCGAGCGGGAAGAGGAAAAAGAAAAAAAAAAGAAAAGAAAGAAAAAAGAAAAGAAAGGAAAAAGAAAAAGGAAAAAGAAGAGAAAAATGAAAAGAGATGTAGGGAAGAGATGAGGTCCAATTCTCATTCCGGAAAACGAAACTAAACCGCCAAAAAGAGATTAAAACTCACAAAGCAACTTAAAGAAATAAAACACAACATCAATTAAATTAAAAACTAATTTTAAAATGTAAATAAATGAAAATAAATAACTAATATATTAATTAAAATAAAAATAATTATTTCAGCGAAAATACACTCAAAAGCGGGTCATCACATCCTCCCCTCCTTAAAAACAATTTCGTCCTCGAAATTGCAGATCAACCACCAACTTAAAACAAGCCACAAGAAAGCACATAAACCATCTGTGATCAAGATTAAGACACATACCTTCCTTATTCGAACAAAAACGGGTACTGCTCCCTTATGTCCGCTGCTCGCTCCCAAGAGAAGTCTTGAGCTAACGGATCTCCCCAAGCCACTTTAATCAAAGGTATCGTCTTGGATCTCAACTGTTGCTCCTTCCAATCCATGATCTACGACGGAACAACTTCATAAGTGAGATCCGGTTGCAACTGAATACCCGTTGGGTCGACAAAGCGTGGTTCTTGCTGTCCAAAGCTCTTCTTCAGGGATGATACATGGAAGACATCATGAACATCCCCAAAATAATCTGGCAAAGCAACCCTATAGGCGACGGACCCTACTCTTTCCAGAATCTGAAAAGGGCCGACGTACCTCGGATCTAGCTTCCTCTTCTTACCAAAACGCTTAACACCTCTCATGGGAGAGACTTTAAGGTAAACCCAATCACCAACTTCAAACGACAACTCTCTCCTCCTGGTATCAGCGTAACTCTTCTGACGACTCTGAGCTGCCGCCATTTTATCTCTGATGATCCGGACTTGGCTTTGCATCTCTTGAATTATTTCGGGTCCAATTACCCTACTCTCCCCAACTTCATCCCAACACAAGGGCAACCTACACTTTCTCCCATAAAGAGCTTCATAGGGAGCCATCTGAATGGTCGCATGGAAGCTGTTATTGTATGCAAACTCGATGAGCGGCAAATGGTTTTCCCAACTTCCTTGGAATTCCATGACACATGCTCGCAACATGTCTTCCAGGGTCTGAATGGTGCGCTCTGACTGACCGTTTGTCTGTGGGTGATAAGCAGTACTGAACTTCAACTTAGTACCCAAAGCTGCCTGCAAACTCTTCCAGAACTGCGATGTGAACCTCGGGTCTCGATCCGACACTATACTCTTTGGTATGCCGTGTAGCCGTACTATCTCTTTGACATACAAACGGGTCAACTTACCCAAAGAGTCGGTGTTATTAACAGGCAGAAAATGAGCACTCTTCGTTAACCGGTCCACAATCACCCAAACAGAATTCTTCCCACTAGGCGTTCTCGGCAAACCCACTACGAAGTCCATCGTGATGTCATCCCACTTCCACTCAAGAATAGGGAGGGGTTGGAGCATACCTGCAGGTCTCTGATGCTCGGCCTTTACCTGACGGCATGTGTGGCATTTTTCCACATATAAGGCAACGTCCTTCTTCATTCCATCCCACCAGTAATTTTTCTTCAAGTCCCGATACATCTTTGTACTGCCGGGATGAATTGAATACGGGGCCGCATGAGCTTCCGCCATGATCCGTTCTTTGAAATCTGAGTCCTTAGGGACCACTCTGCGATCTCGGAACCGAAGTATCCCATCACTATCCATGCTATAGTGCAACGGGCCTCGAGATTTTCTGACTCTCTTCCTAATGTTCAGTAGCTTCGGATCCTTTCTTTGGAGAGTTTTCAATTCTTTAAAATCAGTTACCCGAATATCAAGAACTGAAGACAAAATCTCTACTTACTGCGAACTCTCTATAAGGAGCCTTCTCATCCCACAAAGCAACGACTCCAATTCTGACGGCTCGGCTTCATCTTCCAAATGCGACTTCCGGCTCAAAGCATCAGCAACTATATTAGCCTTCCTCGGATGGTACTTGATCTCACACTGATAGTCACTGATTAGCTCCAGCCATCGCCTCTGCCTCATATTCAGATTTTTCTGGGAAAACAAATGCTTCAAACTCTTGTGATCAGTAAATACCTCGCAAGCTTCCCCATACAAGAAGTGTCGCCAGATCTTGAGGGCAAAAACAATCGCAGCCAATTCTAGATCGTGCGTCGGATAATTCTTCTCATGGTCCTTTAGCTGACGAGATGCATAGGCTACAACCCGTCCTTCCTGTATAAGGACACAACCCAAACCGAACTTAGACGCATCACTGAAGACTACGAATGGCTTATGCGGTTCTGGGAGTGCTAACACTGGTGCCGTTGTCAACCTGTTCTTTAATTCCTGGAAGCTTCTCTCACATTTCTCTGACCAAAAAAATTCTGTATTCTTCCGAGTCAAAGCTGTGAGAGGTCCGGATAGGCAAGCAAAACCCTCTACAAATCTTCGGTAGTAACCGGCGAGCCTCAAGAAACTCCTGACCTCGCGCACTGTAGTCAGGCGCTGCCATGACAAAATGGCTTCTACCTTACTAGGATCAACAGCCACTCCGCCCCGGGAAATTACGTGCCCAAGGAATTTAACTTCTTCCAACCAGAATTCACACTTGCTTAGCTTGGCGTATAGCTGGTGTTCTCTCAACCTCTCAAGTACCAGACTAAAATGATACACATGCTCTTCAACATCTCGGGAGTAAATCAGTATATCATCAATAAATACTATCACAAAGGAATCCAGATAAGGTCAAAACACTCGATTCATTAAATCCATGAACGCTGCAGGGGCATTAGCTAACCCAAACGGCATCACCTTAAATTCATAATGCTCATACCTCGACCTGAAAGCAGTTTTAGGCACGTCTTGGTCTCTGATTCTCAACTGGTAGTATCCCGACCTTAGATCAATCTTAGAGAACACGGCTGCTCCTTGGAGCTGATCAAACAAATCATCTATCCGCAGGAGAGGATATTTATTTTTGATGGTCACCTTATTCAATTCCCGATAATCAATGCACATACGGAGGGTTCCATCTTTCTTTTTAACAAATAAAACTGGTGCACCCCACGGTGACGTACTAGGCTGAATAAATCCCTTCTCTACCAGTTCTTGCAACTGAGTCTTCAACTCTTTCAATTCAGCCGGTGCCATGCGATAAGGAACTTTATGCACAGGAGCCGCTCCAGGTTCCAAGTCTATAACAAACTCCATCTCCTGAATAGGGGGTAGTCCGGGCAAGTCATCCATAAACACATCGGAGAAATCTTCCACAACTGGAATGTCTGCCAAAGACTTCTTCTCAGACGGCGTGGACACCATCTGCACCAAGAATGCATTCGCTCCCCATGCAATCTCTCGTCTTGCCTGAATCGCCGATATAATTATCGGTTTTTCTTTTAATCTACTCCCCACAAATTCCAGACAATCACCATCTGGAAGCTGAAAGCTAATTATCCGACTTCTGCAATTAATACTCGCAGAATATCGGTATAGCCAATCCATCCCGAGGATGATGTCAAAGCCCAACAGCTTGAACACCACCAAATCCGCATCCAAGAATCTTCCCTCAAAATTTAACGGGCATCCCAAAGCAACCTTGGAACACCACACCATCTCACCATCAGGTAGAGCCACTACCATAGACTTCGGCAACGGCTCCGTGATCAAATTACACACTCGAGCAAACGTGAAAGATACAAACGACCGTGAAGCACCGGAATCAAACAAAGTACAAGCATAAAACTCATACAAACGGACTCTTCCTGAACCAAACACATCAACCCATGAAATCCAAAAAGCGAAGAATAACCACAAACACCAAAAATTAAATCCAACTTAAAATTAAATTAAACCATACCTGTAATTACTCCAGCATCATGGGTCGCTGGTGCCTCATCATCCACCTCTCCGGGTGTGACAGCATAAACCCGGGCTTGCACTGTTTGTCTCGGGTTTGTTCTTCCACCGCGTCCACTTCCACGGCTTCCTTGAGCTGCTCTTGGACATTCTCGGGCAAAGTGACCATGCTGGCCACAATTATAACATCGAGCCCCACCAGAAGGGCACTCACCCACATGGGCTCTATTACAAACTCCGCATACAGGCACACGTCCTCCCATGCGAACACTTGAGGATGCTTGCGGTCGAGTCCTGGTCCGCTGAACAAATTTCTGAGGCGAACCCGAGCTGCTTCCTTCACCAGAAAAACTACGCCTCTTATGCCCTGGAGGGGAGCCCATACTCAGATTGTTTTCTCGTTCCACCAGGGTGGCCACATCCACTAATTTCTGAAAAGTGGATATCCGATGGCTGACCACCATACGGCGTATATCAGGGCGCAATCCCTCCTGAAAACGATTAGCTCGCATCTCCTCTGTGGCGATAAGGTGAGGAGCAAATCGCTCAAGTTCGATGAACCTCCGAGCATATTGTTCCACTGTCGTGCCCCCTTGGACCAGATTGGAGAACTCTCTTGCCTTTTGCTTCCTTACCGATGCGGGAAAGAAGCGGTCATTGAACTCCTTCTTAAAACGCTGCCAGGTCACCGCAGCGAAAGATCCCAGTTCAGATTCCAACAGCACCCTCTTGGTATCCCACCAATCAGAAGCGGTACCTTGCAAGAGATAGCTGGCGTAGAGTACTTGTTGTGCCTCAGTGCATCCACACACCTCAAAAGTTTTCTCCAAATCTTTGATCCATTTTTCAGCCTGAAGTGGATCCTCATTTCCA
This sequence comes from Carya illinoinensis, assembly GCF_018687715.1. Lineage (NCBI taxonomy): Eukaryota > Viridiplantae > Streptophyta > Magnoliopsida > Fagales > Juglandaceae > Carya > Carya illinoinensis. The sequence continues at coordinate 10,443,042 of NC_056761.1, forward strand.
GTGAAGTGTGGAGTCCTATGCGCCAGGAAGCGCTCATAGGTGCATCCGGCTTGCACCATGCTACTGGACCCTCCTGGATACATTCAAGGCCCTCCCTGATATGGCCAAGGACCTCCTGGTTGTGGCCAAAACCCTCCTTGTTGCGGACAAGGCTCTCCTGACGGTGGATAAGGTCCTCCTGATGGTGGCCAAGGACCCCCTTGTTGTGGACAAGGTCCTTGTGGTGGCCAAGGCCCTGTCTGTTGAGACCTCGCACTCTGCTGCATAAATTCCGTCATCTGCCGTATTGCTTCGGCTAGGGAGTCATCCCTGGAGGTATTGTCTCGTGGCTCCTGAGTATTTTTCCTTGGTCTCCCCATATTCCTACCACAACACCACTCTTGACTCTCATTTAAGAAAACAAATAAAACCAACAAAAACAAAACCACACCCCACAGCAAGAAACAAAAGAACCCAGCTTGCAAAAACATAACCAAATAAATACAAACAAACAAACAAGCTCCAACAAATAAAACAAATAAAACAACTGTACTTAACATAATTTTTAAAACACAACTTTAAAAAGCATTCTGGTACTGCCTACGGGACATGTGGTTTTACCCAGAGCCAAACCGCTCTGATACCACCTGTGATGCCCCCAAATCCCCACGCCCGAACACGGGAAAATCGAGACGTCTGGATGGTGACAACCCAGGTCACCATCCCATCGACGGTGCCAAGTGTGTGCAGAAGCAACAAATGTGCACGGAAGAACACGCAGCGGATAACGAAAGTCATAACTAAGTACCAGAATTGTTCTCAACGTAATACAAGCTGTTTAAAACGTACATAGATAAAATATTACAAAAACACAAATACAGTTTTAAACAAATATAAAACATAGCATCAGCAACCCGGCGGAGCCGCATCCTCGGGCTCAGCCTCCTCCTCCTCCTCCTCGAACTCTGCACCAAAAGCTACGGAACCAAAAATGGTACCGCAGGTAAGTAAAACCCAAACACCACCAGATAAAAACACATAGAACTCAAACAACATGGATGCAAGAAAAACCAATGCACATGCCCCGCAAAACCACATTTTTGCACGCACGCCAAAAACCCATTGGCCCAATAAAAACATAATCTTAAAAACCACGCCTCGCCATTATCCCAGATAATGGCCCAAACCACCATTTTCCCAGAAAATGGATCAAAAGACTCAAAACCAAAACTCGTCATTTTCCCAGAAAATGGCCCGCATCCGAAAACCATAAAAACAAACCGGTTATGCATGCATCATGATCTCCCCTAGGGATCATTCGCACACCCTGGCTCGGTGCCACACCGCAGGTAACGACTACGCATGTGACACCTAAACGAGCAATGCCCAGACTCGCGCCCTGCGCGTACCTGGCCAGGCCATCCTCTAGCCCTCGCCAGCGAAGGGCCATGGAGTCGGTGAGTAGAGCGATGCCCAGACTCGCGCCCTGCGCGTACCTGGCTGGGCCATCCTCTAGCCCCGCTCCCGTCGTCGTCCAGCGACAACTCAGGGGACGTCACTCAGTATTATCCACTCCCGAGTGACCAGAGGAGCTCCACCGAGATAATAACCCATCCCGGCTTGGGCTCGTGAGACACACGCACCCGAAAAAACCATTCACGCCAGCAAAACAGGGTTTCTCAAATAATATAACTACACATGCATGCGCCATGCAAATGCAATTATCAAGCTCCAAAACAAACAACCAACCATAAAACAATAAATCAAGCAACTCCGTCCTCCATCCATCTGACCCCCGAACTCCTCAGACTCAGGCCGGAATCAACCAACCAGCAGATTAATTAATTGAAAGAGCAATATATATTTAAATCTGAAAATAGGGTTTGGAAAATACTTACAGCGCTATATGGCAATTTTAGAAAACACGCGGCGTTGCAAACGGTGCCGGAAAAGCAACGTCACAGTGAAAATTCACTGTGGCCGTGGGTTGTGAAAAACCCACTTTTGAACGGGGACAAACTAGGGCTTGGGATTGATAGGGAATGGTCTAGGGATGGTTGTGAAGCTATTGGAAGTGGTGGTTGGCCGTGGGTGGCGGCAGAATCGCTGGAAATAGGCCGGATTTCCCAAAAAGGAAAGCTAGCTCGTAGGAGCTGTTCCGATGGTCATTGGAGGCCGAAAATGGATGGGTTAGGACGGCAAGGGACCGGTGATGAAGTGGTGAAGAAATGGTGGCCGGAGGTGGAGCGACGGCGGCGGATCGAGCTGAAAACCGTACGGGCTTTGAGGAGTTTTTCCGGCCAAACGGCCGGCAGGGGGAGATATTTGGTGGGAAGGTGCGCCGGAGGGAGGGGGTTCGAACGAGACCGGCGGTGAGCCAAACGGTGGCCGGACGGCGGCGGTCTGGGCTGAAGAAGATTCCGGCCGTGGGTGAGGAGAGAGAAGAGAGAGAGAGGCCAGGGGGGGCTCGAGCGGGAAGAGGAAAAAGAAAAAAAAAAAAGAAAAGAAAGAAAAAAGAAAAGAAAGGAAAAAGAAAAAGGAAAAAGAAGAGAAAAATGAAAAGAGATGTAGGGAAGAGATGGGGTCCAATCCTCATTCCGGGAAACGAAACTAAACCGCCAAAAAGAGATTAAAACTCACAAAGTAACTTAAAGAAATAAAACACAACATCAATTAAATTAAAAACTAATTTTAAAACGTAAATAAATGAAAATAAATAACTAATATATTAATTAAAATAAAAACAATTATTTTAGCAAAAATACACTCAAAAGCGGGTCATCACATATAATTGGATCCAAAAATGGATTTTAAAGAAATAGAGATGCGTTTGAGGGAGACTAGGCAAAGAAAAATGATGGGAATGATGCGAAGCGGAGTGAAAAACTGAATTGAGTGATTTTAGAGTATGTGTTGGATGGTGGGGTTCTTCATAATGTCCGAGTGACGACACTCTCGATCAGAAGCAATATTTCTATTTCTCACTTTCGAGTTTCATTTCATTTCCCTTTCATTTTTTTTTCTATCTCACCATGTCAGTCGATTCCCTCAAAGGTACCCAACCCTATGTACCTGTAGTAGATTTAATGTGAAAATTGAGTTTTTTCCTTTTTTTTTTAATTAAGAGCTTGGTCTCACTACCCAAAATTTTTTTAGAGAATTCTACACTATTATAGAGTTTTTTAAATCTTTGTAGAATTGTATAATATCTTCTAGAAGATTAAAGAATCTCTAAAATTATTATTTTATAAATATCTTGTATAGTATTCTAGAAAAGGGTCTTAGAATATTCTCATTATTAGATTAGTAATAAGTGTTACAATCATAACAATTCTTTGTAACTAAGAATTCCTATAAATAAGAAATGACTCATTTGTTCAAAATATTAACAACTAAACATTTTTTAGAATTTCTCTTTCTAGGATTGTACTATCTTATTGGTGTGTTGGGAAAGACTTGCTTAAAGGATTTGGAAGGAAAAAGCCTATCTAAGGAAAATATTCTTAATTCTTTTTAAATAATAAATATCGATTCAAAGAAAAACAAATATTATAATTTTTTATAAAAATAAATTTATAAATTATGATATTTAAAGTGATAAGTTAGATTTATTTTATAATAAAAATAATTTTATCATCTAATATATTATATTATATAAAGTTATTCAGTTTGTAAAATTATTAATATAAATTTTCTATAATAAAAATATATTATTTTTAAAACAATAATAAATGCTAAACTAAACCTAATAGATTTAATCGAAATGTTAAAATTCTCGAAAGATGCAATCATCCAAACAACTTGCGGGAGAAAGTGTAACTTTAAAGAAAGAAAAGAAAAAAGTAGTGGTCTTAGGTAAGAAAGACCCGACAAGGAGTAAGGACGGAAGATAAGATGACGTGGAATGTGGGTGCTGTACAGCGTCAATCACGTGTGTGCGTACCACGTGTCATCTACCCAACCCTCACGCGGCTTTTACTTTTCAGAATTATTTGGCAGAATAATGATACACCGTTTGGGACGCGTAAGTTTTGGATATTTTTTTTAAAACATAAAATTTATTATTAAAAATATTAAATCTTTATATGTGTTTTATATTTATATATTTATTTCAAAATGAATGTTCTGAAATTACGTATTTTAAAATTATAAATATTATTTTTTTATTTGATAATCTACTTTTTTAAGATAAAAAGAATTCAGAGGATGACTGGAAATATTTTTTCTATCTAAACGTGACCATAATAACACTTAACTTGCTGGGGAGCCAGATAAGAGGGACGTAGATAGCAAGAACTGCAAGTGCTCCATACAAGTTGGATGTGAGCCATAGTCTGACTCCAAAACCACGAGAGCATTAATGGTTCGTGAACTAATAAGTTATCAATAATTATGAACGCTTTCTGTTATGGGATTCGACCCCAGAACCTACTGCCTACTGTCAAACTCACAGACCATCCATCACCCTTAGTGATATTTGGTAATCTATCTATTTGGATTTCTTTCTTTTAATTCATTTACAAAAATAAAAAAATACTCATTAAAATATATGGCTATGAGTGGTAACAAGAGAATGGCATGAGGACTTGTTATTATCTCTTATTCTATTTGATTGTAAGATTTAATTGAGATTAATTCAATTTAGTTTAATTTTAACCTAATTCTAATATCTAAATACTCAACTTTCAAATTATTAAACTTATCTCAACTTAAAACCTCGTTATACGTGAGATTTATAACTTTTTTCAACTTAAAATATATTTATTCATGGGATCTACAATCTTTTTCAATTTTTCATAAATAATACTGAATTTATATTAACATTTAAATTCATTTTAGATAGATCCCATATAACACACTCAATCTACTCAACTTACTTCTATTTATAAATAATTCAACTCAGTTCAATATTTAAATGCAAACAAGAAATCTTCATCACAAGTCCATTAATTGCATAATGTTGTATTTAAAAAAAAAAAAAAATCTTTACTCGTATTATAGATAAAATATAAAATGAATAATTTGTAGGTGCATCACACAATTACACGCGCCTGGTAATTTAGTATAATCCATATGAAATTTTCATTATTATAAAATATCATATGATTGAGTTGATATGATATTTAGTAACTAAACTTTTTTTATTGAGTTTTTTTTTTTAATTTTATAATTATAAAAATAAATTGACTTGACTCACATTAAATTTATTTTATAATAGAAAAATAAATTTTTCTGTGAAATTACTGATTTAGATTTATGAAATAGAGCAATGCTACTGAATTACTGAATTTTAATGGGATTAAAATTTTTCTGAATCAAGAGAACAATTTAATCCAAAAATGATGTTTCGAGAAAATTAAGAGACTGTTTCAACGTTGAACTGTATTAAACAACAAAAGTGACAGAAAAAAGACAAGTGGGGATACCATACTTAAGCTTCCCGTCTGTCTGTCTCTCTCTCTCTCTCTCTCTCTCTCTCATTCTTCATCATCATCGTGCTGTGACTATCAAAGCCGGACGCTCGCCTCAATGCACTCGCATCATCCTGATCTGTGCTGATTACCAACGGCACAAGCACTGGTTTGGTGGTTTAAACAAACGGTTTTCCCAGCGAGAGACGCCTGGCTTTTCCTTCTCTGGTTGTATTTTGCGAATGCGCTGCGTCTTACAGACAAACTGGCTTGCTTTGGAGAGAGAAACGTGCAATAGGCATCTCATCTGGGCATCTCGACCAAGTTGGGGAAGAAAAAATGAGGCTGAGGAATTTGGTGGTGGTGCTGCTCTTCGTGACGGTAATTGCTCCGGTTGTGTTTTACACCGATCGCCTGGCTACTTTCAAGACGTCTTCCTGTGAGTTTCTCTCCTCCGTCAACTCATTTCTTTGAAAATAGAAATGGTTTTTTTTTTTTTCCTTTTTTCTTGTTTAGTGTGTGTGGAGGGGAGGGGGGTTCTTTTCCATTTGGATTTTTTAAAGATTAACACCGTTTTCGGTTTCTCAATTTCTTCAGCTACAGATGAATTTATTGAAGATGTTACGACCATTGTAAGTGGAAAAAGAAAAAAAAAAGTCCTACTTTATTTTATTTTTTTCCTTTTCACTTTCCTTACCCTAATCTTAGTAACCCTTAATCAATCTCCGTGGTTTGGTCTTTGCTAGCAGGCTTTCAATGGCCATAACCAGCGTCTAAATGTGCTACCCCAGGTATTATTTTGTTTCTCGTGGGTACCACAAAAATCTGTTTTTTTTTTTTTTTTTCCCGGAGAATGGAGAGACATCCATGGGTATACTAAAGTTCAGATCTTTCGTGTTGAAAATTTGCCATTGTAGGAATCGTCTACAACCCTTAAAGAGCCGATTGGAATAGTCTATTCAGAGAATTCAACCAAATCTCTTCCAAATTCTGGGTCTTCAGCCCAACAACGCTCCACCAACGCTGCACTTTCAACTCAAGGTATTCATTTACCCCTTTTGTTTTGTAATTTTTAAAGCCAATTCGTACAACCAGCATTATTTCACAATCTTCGTCGTCCTTAGTAATATTCTGGGTTCCATTTTTTACGACTTAGATTTGCATCTGGAATCGGGGGACCATAAATCTACTAGAGTATTATCTGCTACATCCGTTGAGGAAAATCAACATCACGATCAATCTCAAAAGAACCCCATCAGGGAGGTCACTGATACAACCAATGAAGAAAAGGAAATTGGAGAAGATACAATCGATGCTGATGACAAGGCTGACCAATTATCAGATAATGCTTCTCAAAACATGGTATTTGAAACCTGTCCTTTTACGCTTAACTTCCGTGCTGTGGGTTGGATTGTCAATGTTATGATCATTGCTGCTTCTCATTTGTGGAAAAAGCCTTTGATAAGAAAAATAAAATGGGTTGTGTGTGCTGGGTTGCCTTCATGCTTCTGCTTGGGAATTAATTATATGTATGCTTTGCTGTTGCTTTTGCTGTTTGTTTCTTTGATTAATGAACATAAGATGAATTTGATTTTAAAAAAACTATTATGTGGAGTTTTGGCTATAATTCGTCGCAATTTTAAGGGTCAGAATTTGAAAGTTCCACTTCACCTGTATGTCTCGTTGAAATAGAGGTTGCACTGTTTGACTTGATAATCATTTAGATCATTATCATTTCTGTTCATCATGCATAAAAAATAATAATAATTTTCACTTGGGCTTAATCCTTTTCCCCCTTGCATTTTTTTGTCGTTGTGCTACCAGGAAACAAAGCGCAGGCAACAATCTACTGAAACCCCAAGCAAGATTGATAAGAAAGTACGCATAAAAATTGATGCTGGAAAACAAAAAGATCAAACAGCCATGCCAGATGCTCGGGTGCGGCAACTTAAAGATCAGCTCATTAGGGCCAAGGTTTATCTTTCCCTCCCAGCCACAAGAAATAATCCTCACTTTACAAGGGAGCTCAGAGGGCGGATAAAGGAAATTCAGCGAGCACTCGGGGATGCAAGCAAGGATTCGGAACTGGCAAGGAAGTAAGTTTTCCCTTTTAACTAATTAATATTGCCAGTGACCAAGTTTTCTCGACTTTTCCTTCAAATTTAGTGGAGCATGTGGTTTGTGTTTATTCAGTGCTTATGAAAAGTTAAAGGCAATGGAGCAAACATTGGCAAAAGGAAAGCAAATTCATGATGATTGTGCCGCTATGGCGAAGAAGCTGAGGGCTATGCTCCACTCATCAGAGGAGCAGCTCCGGGTGCACAAAAAGCAGAATCTGTTCTTGACACAGTTAACAGCAAAAACGCTTCCTAAAGGTCTGCATTGCCTCCCATTGCGCCTTACAACTGAGTATTTTACCTTGAGTTCTTCTCGACAGCACTTTCCAAATCAAGAGAAATTAGAAGACACCCACTTGTACCACTATGCATTGTTCTCTGATAATGTATTGGCAGCAGCAGTTGTTGTAAACTCAACTGTTACTCATGCTAAGGTAACTGCGTTCACTGTTGATATGCTTAATACTTCCTCTTATTGCCATGAAGAATATCAAAGAAATTTTTTAGTGGCTCTTCTGCGACTCCTATTTCTGCATCCTTCGTCCTATTCTTCTTGTTCCCCCCCTCCCAAAAAAAAAAAAAAAAGAGAGAGAGAGAGAGGAAAAAGAAAAATTCAATACAACAAGAAGAATCAAATTTCTGCTATTGAATTCTTCATATATTTTGTTGACATCTCATATTTATTGCTTGAAATCTTGGCAGGACCCTTCAAAGCATGTTTTCCACATTGTCACTGACAGACTCAATTATGCCGCAATGAGGATGTGGTTCCTGGTAAATCCACCTGGCGAAGCCACTGTCCAGGTTCAGAACATTGAAGAATTCACATGGTTAAATTCAAGCTATAGTCCAGTTCTCAAGCAGTTAGGTTCTCCCTCCATGATAGATTATTACTTCAGAGCTCATCGGGCCAATTCCGACGTGAATTTGAAGTACCGGAACCCAAAATACTTGTCTATTCTCAATCATCTACGGTTTTACCTTCCAGAGATCTTCCCAAAGCTCAACAAAGTACTATTCTTGGATGACGATGTAGTTGTGCAGAAGGATCTCACTGCCCTCTGGTCCCTTGATTTGAAGGGGAATGTTAATGGTGCGGTAGAGACGTGTGGGGAGAGCTTCCATCGTTTTGATCGGTATCTAAACTTCTCAAATCCTCTTATCTCCAAGAATTTTGACCCGCATGCTTGTGGATGGGCATATGGAATGAATGTATTCGATTTGGATGAATGGAAGAGGCAAAACATCACGGGGGTGTACCATTCTTGGCAGAAGCTGGTAATTTAATCTTCCTTTCTGTGGACAATGCTTGTACATGGTAGACAACTAGTAAAATGCGTGTGAGATCTGAATTTAAGACACTAACTTAAAAGCTTGAATATAAATCATTTCCATTGCTGTTAATGCATACACAAGCATTGGTAACATTTCCAGCCTAACCCTACCATATGTGGATTGGCCATGTAGCTGCATAATTTTGTGTCTCCAATACATCCTGTCTAGGCCAAAGGTAACACCTCTGACAATTTGTGTTGCTTAATTTGTTTCCGAGCCATCACCTTTATATCTATCTGAAACGGACCTTTCACCAACTATCTTATGTTGCTGACTATCAAACATTCCGTACTACCGATAAGAAATGCATATACACTTCCTAAATTCCATTGTCGGCAAACCATTCGACATATTTCCAAATCCATACATTAGAATTTAGAAATATATGGTATATATGTGCATATTTTGACCTGATTTCTTTTATCATTGTCTCCAATTGTAAGGCATTACCTTTTTTTTTCTTCCCTCCCCCAGAATCATGACAGACAGTTGTGGAAGTTGGGAACGCTGCCACCTGGTCTCATAACATTTTGGAAGCGCACATATACGCTTGATCGCCACTGGCATGTGCTTGGCCTAGGTTACAATCCTAGTGTCAGCCAGAAGGAAATTGAGAGGGCAGCTGTCGTACACTATAATGGCAACATGAAACCATGGCTTGAGATAAGCATACCCAAGTATCGGAACTACTGGACAAGATATATTGATTATGACCATATATATTTGCGGGAGTGCAACATTAATCCATAAAAGTGGCCCTCATCGTATGTCGAATCATTTTGACAATGCAAGCATGATCAAGCAGCTCTCCTCAACAAAATCAATGTGGCCTTACAATTTAACAGGTCCGCGTCCCCACTCTGTAGGCTGATTTTTTTTTTTTTTTTCAATATTCTGAATTCAATTCTTTCTGTACGTTCTAATTTAATTTACTTTGTATTTATTTTGAGATAGAAAAGAGTGGGAACCTTGATAATGTTTTCAGTTTTGGTCTCTTGGGTTACTTATCTGCATTCCTACAGGTGAATTTATATATGAGTTGAAGCTAGATTTTTGGCCATCATTTGAGTGTATCATCTTCTCGTGGTCATGTATAAGAGATTCTACTAGGTTTGCAGTTGAACAGAATGCAGCATCTTGTTTGCTCCCTGTTTACACAAGGAATGATTGTTTAGCCAATTTTTGTTCTTTGACATTTGTATTGTAAAAACAAGTCATTCAAATGCGCCCCCAGATGTGGATGGATGGTCTACATCACAACATTCATTGAATGTTTGGGATCAATCCTCCACACGGCACTTGCGCGCGCTTTTGACTTGACGAATACTCGAGTTAAAACTTCATGGTGCTTGTGAAGAGACAAAGATGGCGACCTTATACACGTGGGTAGAATGAATCAAGAAGAGAGAGAAACAGAATGGAAGAAGTGAGGAGAAGAAGAATCAAGAAAATGAAAGGGCTGGAGATGGACAAGTTTAATTGAAGAACATCATTTCGGTCGAAACATGGTAACAATGTCATTTTAATTATATTAAAACATTCGATAATTTTTCTTATATATAATATGATTAATGTTAGATATAGTTTTAAAGTGTATAAATTTTATACGCTCTTTTTTTAAAATAAAAATTAAATTTTATTATCAAAAAATTAATTTTTTTCATGCGTGGCAAATAGACAGTACCGAACTGATCTATTCGAGTCTTTCATTTTTGGGATCAATGGCTTTGGGCTCGTTTGGATTGAGAAATTATCTTATTTTATTATTATAATATTTTTAAATTTTTATATAAAATATAATAAATAATTTAATTTTTTAAATTTTAATTTAATTTTTTTAATTTTTAAAATAATAATAATAAATAATATTTTATTAAATTTTTAATTTTTGTATTAAAAAGTAGAGTCAGTGATTGTCATCAGATTCAATAGATTGGAAGGCGATATGGTTTGGTTATACGAGGACGGAGGACTCGTGGAGAATCGCCCTCAAAAGACCCAAAGTCGCCTTAGCATCTGGGGTTGAAAATGACCAGCTATTGCGTTACAAAAAAATTCCTTTTTACCTGCAACGAGTTTATCGCCTTAACAAAAACCCACCGCCGCGACTACTTTGTTGATGCCATGACATATTAACATCTTTATGTATTGAGTATTGGTAGGTACAAACAATTTGACGTAACAAATCGCGTACCAACTACCAACTACTTTTTTTATTGAAAAAAATAAGAAAAATAAAATAGAAAAGAAAAGTCCACTGCCTCATAAAAATTATTTACATTTTTAATTCACATTATTTTATTAAATAAATGCCTTACATCATCAGTACGCAATTTAGTGCGTAAACTCGCTTGCAGGAAGAATTTTCCTTACGTATTTATCAGCCCACGAGATATTTCGTTGAGTCGGAACTTGGGGCTACCCTTATGTCTGGTCCTTAGTTTCTGCTGCCAATGCTCGTGTGCTGCAACCGAAGCTGCCTCATCAATCAGGGTTTGGGAACTAGGAAATTAAGGGGCTGCTAAGTGTGTATAATTACCATATTGCCTGCTCCTCACTCGCTCAGGGAACCTACATCTGAATCCCGTTTTCGTTGGAGAGAAGGAAACGAAGGCCAGAGAAGCTGAGATTTCCAGAGTTGTGGGCGGCTCGTATACTCTCTCTCTCTCTCTCTCTCTCTCTCTCTCTCTCTCTCTCTCTCTCCCCGTTATCAGAAGAAGGGTTTATGTTTGTTCGTAATCGTAATGTTGTACACTGCTTGTTTGATGAAAAGCCTCATAGACTTAGAACCCAAGCATTGATAGCTAACATAGTCAAAAAATAAAAATAAAACGAAAAAACAAAAAGACAAAGTTTATTGATGTATAGAGACATTGATGTCATCAACAGGTACACAACAAACACGCGGGATAGCAACCCAAACAAATGCTGTCCAAGCCGCTAGCTCTATCTTCTGCATTATGGGATCCGTCTCAGAAGGGTGAACATACTAGTATTCTTCTTTCTTCGTTGTATCTCATATGTTTGTGTTTTTCCTGTTACACTGTTGCTGACATGGGTGCAGTGTTTGGGAACAAGTGCCCCGGTTATATCATATATGTCCTCACAAATGCATATTGGTATGGCTACCACTTTGCAGGTGTTTTCCCGAGTATAATGGTATTCAAGAGGCCTCAAGTCTCAGCTTTGAGGTCATATACCAGAGGGTTTAAGGTTTATGTTCTCTCTTTTATGCCCCTTTTCTTTGTTTAATTTTTATATGTAAATTATTCTAGAATTGACTCCAATAATATGCATAGAGGTCTCTCATGCATTTTGGGTTGCCTGCTTTCATGGTCTCAATGATTTAATGAAAATGATCTTGTTTACAATATGTTAGTTTCTTTGTTGCATTGAGGTGATATGCACATATCAATGCTTGAGGTTTCTAAATGGAAGATGTTAAATGGTGATTGATGTATATCCTTCATCACTCTGGTGTTTATTTATAACAGCACAAATAGCTGAGCGTACTTTAAATTGTCCTTCCACTAAATGTGCATTCACATATTTGTGAGTTTTAGTTCTCAAATAGTTGTACTGAATGCTCTAACTACATTTCCGTTCTAATTGCAGTCTGGGCATGAGCGCCTTCATAAAGGCCGGCCCATAATGTTGGGAAACCTCCTTTGTGCCAACCAGGGACCCAAAAAAGATGTAACTACCAGGAAACAAGAAGCATATCCTCAAAATGTGGATCTTCCACCAATGCTACCTAAGAAAAAGAAGAAACCCTATCCCATTCCCATCAAGAAGCTCAAGCAGGCTGCAAGAGAAGACAAAAAACGTGCTGAAATGAATATAGAGAAACCCCTCGATCCTCCGAAAAATGGTATACTTGTTCCCGACCTGATCCCTATTGCTTATGAAGTATTAGATGCCTGGAAAGTTTTGATTAAAGGCGTTGCACAGCTCTTGCATGTTATTCCTGTGTATGCTTGCAGGTAATATAGAAAAAAATTCTTTCTGTAGTACCTTTTAGTATTTGTAATACACTTGTACCAACTAAAAAACAGTTGCAATTGTATTTTTCAGTACTTCAGTAATGCCGATTCTTAGGTACACTTGAGATTTTGAGGCCATTACTTTCCACATCTGTCACATTCCCCATCGTGTCCCTCACATCCTAATTATTTATATTAGCAAAGTTTATAGCAAGTTAGTGTATGTTGGGATTAAATTTGTTTGATCTCTCCTGCAGCGAGTGTTCTGAAGTTCATGTGGCCCAGACTGGTCACCACATTCAAAACTGCCTCGGTCGCACCAGTTCATCTCGTCGAAGCTTCCACTCGTGGGTCAAAGGCTCTATTACTGATGTGATTGTCCCCATTGAGTCATATCATCTCTATGACCCTTTTGGTCGGCGCATTAAGCATGATACTCGATTTGAATATGACAGGATTCCAGCTGTTGTAGAGCTATGCATCCAAGCAGGTGTGGAAATACCAGAGTACCCTTCACGCCGAAGAATCAGACCCGTTCGAATGATTGGGAAGAAAGTGATTGACCGAGGTGGGTTTGTTGTGGAGCCTAAGCCATGGCGTTCTACAAATTCATCTTCTCTTGTTGATCTCGATACATATGGGGCATATGGACGGTTTCCACCTCCACCATCGTCAGATGTAGCAAGGATTGCACAAGAGACAATGGATGCATATGAAATTGTCAGATGGGGTGTGGAGAAGTTGATGAGGAAATACACCGTGAAGGCATGTGGGTATTGTTCAGAGGTTCATGTGGGTCCTTGGGGTCACAATGTTAAGCTGTGCGGGGAGTTCAAGCACCAATGGAGAGATGGAAAGCATGGTTGGCAGGATGCGACAGTAGATGAAGTTTTCCCTGCAAATTATGTTTGGCATGCTCAAGACCCAAAGGGGCCTCCTTTGAGGGGTGCACTCAAGAGATTTTATGGCAAGGCTCCTGCTGTGGTCGAGGTGTGCATGCAGGCAGGTGCACAAATCCCTGTAAAATACAAGCCCATGATGAGGCTTGACATTGTAGTCCCTGAGAGTGAGGAGGCACGCTTAGTTGCCTAATGCAGTCTGTTAATGATGGTAATTTGGGATGATGAGTGTAATCAGTCCATGAAAATGATACCATCTTTCCTAAGACTCGAAAGTATAGTTAGGTAATAGCATGTCAGGATGATCATCCCATTTTAATTCTTGACAGTCTCGTGCTGCTGTATATAAGCACACTCAATCGAGTAACAATTATGTCGAATATTAAAAAGGAAAATATAGAGAGTAAAGAATGTAATGAGTGGAGGGGGAGATTATAGTGTCTATAGATTCGATCTCCTGGTTATTTTTCCTTTTTTTCTTTTTTTCCCTCTTTTTCAAAAAAAGAAAGAAAATCGCTTGTCCTTGCCTTTTCATTTGATGAGCAACAAACATAAGATTGCTTGGGATTGTCCTTGCCTATTGCATAGGTGTTCCAAGCCAACCCTACACTCATAGTTGAGGTCTTTAGTGATATGCCCCACCAGAACATGTATTCAGGCTTGCTTGCAAGGCATTTCTGTGATGGAATGCCTTAGAGAGATCTTATCAATGATTACAGCTTAAAATTGATGAAGGCATCGTGCCTGTCCCAAGGTTTTCGTGGGTTACATGAATATGACAACAATTTTCTTGAAAGAGATTCTTGCCATTTTTTAAAGGGGTTTGGATGGAGATGGACTACAATTGTCAATTCGAAAGATGTAATGGTAAGAGAAGATACGGAGATGCTGCTTCCTAAAAGGACAATTTTTACAAGATTATATGCTGTATAAAGTTGGTGTGGACCAGGAGGATTGCTTGCTGATCAGCTTCTTGTTCTACCACTTTAAGCATCTTGATTCCTCATCATTATTGTCTTTTTAAGTTTTAATTTATAGTGAGAGGAATAGATATATAAAATTGATCTCATATCATTTTGTGGGTATTAATGACTTGATCTCAACTCATCTAATTGTTAATAGTTTTTCCAAATTTTTAAACAAAATATTATAAACAATTCAATTTTTTCATATTTCAAAATAAAAATAATATTAAAAAATTATTCTAATAATATTTTATTCAACTTTCAACTCTCATCTCATCTCATCTGATTTTAACTCGACTTACTATACAAACCTCTCATGATTATAAAAGAAATTAATTTTTTAATTGTAGACTCCATTTTTTTTCAAAATGATTATATGGCATTTGCACACTCCACGACTATACGTAGCATTGGTCTTTTTTGAAAATGGGCAAGATGGTCTGTTTATTGATTAGTTGCCAAGGAATTTGGTTCACTTTGTTGTGCTTTGTTTTTTTGTTTCTCAATCAAGTCTAATATGAAGGTGTTGGATTCATCAAGTAGTCATGAGAGTGAGAGTTAACATTTTATAGTTTTTAGGGAGAATACACAAACTTCCCTCTCAAACTATCATGCAATTCAAACTTTCGATTTGATTTTGTGCCAAATTATTAGAAAATTGCAATGTTTCCCTTTTCTTCCTTTTTAAAAGATAAAATTAACCTAAAAATTCTCAAAGCATACAAAATACCGCTTTAATCTTTTTAAAAAGTGAAATAGAGAAAAAGATAAAAATAAAAATAAAAATAAAACGCATCAAAATTAGGAAAAACTGAAAACTAATAAACTAATTAAAAAAATGAGAAAACAAATATGACAAAAAGAGGAAAAATGAATTCTTAAAATAAAAAATATAAAAAATAAATAAATGAGTAGGGCAAAAGATTTTTTACAAAACTGATATAAATAAGATATTTTTTTTTTAATTGTTCAAAGAAATTTATGAGCCGAATTTATCTCATAAACCCGGTTTCACAAGATAGGATTGCTCATTCTTTATAAATATACTAAAGACTTTATCCACAAGCAATGTATTATTATTCCTCAACAATTCATAGAAATAAAGAAAAAATAAATGCCTTGGGAGGTATACACTACAGGCCGTGAAGAATAATAGAATAAGGCCTCATTTGGATACAATAATCATCTCATCTAATCTCATTATGATAATTTTTTTAAATTTCTATATAAAATATGATAAATAATTTTTTTTAATTAAAAAAAATTTTCATAATATTTTATTCAATTTTCAACTCAACTCATGATCCAAACCGTATCCAAAAGAACAGTAAAATCTGACAACCAGTCAAAATGCTATATCCCACATCTGAATTAAGCCATACCGAGGGCTGCACCAATGAACTCTTTTCAAACATTTTGGTTAATTTTTTTCTGGCTGTAAAGAGTTCCAGACCAACCTTCAAATCTGGCCATGAGAACCCCTTTTCTTTTTTTTTTTTCTTTTTTTTTTTTTATTTTTTATTTTTTTTATTTTTAAATTTAATCTGATTGCCCAATAAACATGGTCAAATTATCATAAAGATCCCAAAGCTTGATCAATCCATAAATAAAGATTCATTGATCAGATAAATACAATTATAAGATGATTGGTTTGGAACAAAAAGATATAACAACAGTAGCCAAGAATAAAAGAAAGAGGTATCATACTCTTCATCTTTAGAGGCTAACTGTTTGTTGTTATGTTTGTTAGAGTAGTGCTTCTTTGTTTTGCTCGTCTTGAGAGTCTCTATGGATTTTCGCCTCCTAAACTAGCATTGATTTCTCTATATGCATCTTTAAAATCACATCATTTAAAAATTAATTTTACATATTAATTAAAACTCCTACATTAGATTATACATCTTTGAACTAAATAATAATAAATTATTATTATTTTTTTTTATTTTTTTCTTAAAATTATTATTTTTTATATATTTTACAATTAGCACAACATGCTAAAAAATACCAATTTCATATATCTAAATATTACCAATTTCATATATTAAATGACCAATTTTATCAATAAATATTAATATGTACTAAAAAACATTTTGTATCATTAACTTAATACAAATTTCATATATAAAATCATCTTAATACAAACTTCACAAAGTTGATTTTAATGGGTAGGAAAGAGAAAAAATAGTAAAATAATGTTCGGAGAGTGAATAGTATTTCTTCAAATTTTGAAGATGCATAATTCAATATAGATCAATTTAAAAAGATATTATGCAAATATGAAGATGAATATGAAGATGCATAAGCCATTGTCAATGCTAAAGCATTGGTTTCTCTATATACATCTTCAAAATCATATTTTTTGAAGATTGGTTTTGCATATAAAGAAAAACTCTAATTATATATTTTTGAACTAAATAATAGTAAAATATTATTATTTTTTATTTTTTTCTTAAGATTATTATTTTTACATATTTTACAATTAACACAATATACTAAAAAATACAAGTTCCATATATCTAAATATTATCAATTTTATATATCAAAATGACCAATTTCATCAATAAATATTAATATATACTAAAAAAATACTTTGTATCATCAATTTAATACAAATTTTATATATCAAAATCATCTTAATAAAAATTTTACAAAGTTAATTTTAATGGGTAAGAGAGAAAAAAAATAGTAAAATAATATTTAAAAAGTGAATGGAGCTTCTTCAAACTTGAAGAAATACTATTCATAGTTATGCATAATTTTAAAAATACATAATTTAATATTGACTAATTTAAAAGAATATTACATAAATATAAAGATGAACATAAAAATACATCAGCCATCCAATGCTAAGGAGGTGTATTTGAATAAATAAAAATTTTATGTGCAGTCATTTTTGTGCACTCTTTTGTGCACTTCAGTGATATGATTGGTTGGATATTAAAAAAAAATTAATCTAGCCAATCATATCAGTGAAGTGCATAAAAAATACGTAAAAGTGACTATATATAATATTACTCTGAAATAAAATTCAGAAAGTAACATCCTTTTATTAAAAAAGAAAAAAGAAAAAAGGATACTCTTCATCTTAAATTCTGTCATTTCCAGTCAGTCAAAGTGATGTGGCAGATTTAAAGTGGATGTGATTTAAGTTGTTAATAGGAGAAGAGAAACCACTTGAAATATGAAACATCGGCATACGTGACTCGATACGACAGTTTGACACAAAGTGTTACGTCTACTTGCACTTTTACTTACAATACTCAATAACTGATGTGTAGGGTTTTCTGTAAGTTAGACATCTAGCATTTTCCATAAAAGTATTACTCCAAATAAAAATTAGACATATAATAAATAAATAAATAAATAAGAAGCTCAGCATTATGGATTTGACTGGGTCAAAAATATGCTATAAATATAGAATTTATAAGTATTGAGCAGTCAAACATAACACTCAAACATATGTCGCCTTTGTAGGCTATCTATTTGTAGCAGAAACCAGCAAAGCAGTAAGCTTTATACTTTTCATTCTTTTGATGTGAAGAAGAGGATCGTTGAAAGCTTTCCCATATGTCAGTCTCAAAAAGAGAGATTCCCCCAAGGCCTCAATACTGTCAATAGTATCCTTTAATGCATTAGGCATTTTCTAGTTTCTAGGACTTTCTAGTTTGAATGCTGTTTGAGTTTTCTTTAGTCAATTGGGCAGAAGAGGGGACCAGAATCTAATATAATTTCTCCACAAGGCTTGATAATTAGTCATTGACAGATTGTATTAACCACTTAGTGACTAGAAACTCTTAAAACCAGAGATTTTTTAGCAGATATCATTCAAATAATTCTGAGGCTTGTCCTGTTACCAATGGTGGGGACAACATGTTACAGAAAACTTTCTGCAGAAAATGAGGGTTGGATATGAGTTGATAGAGAGTAGTAGATACTGGAAAAAGGAGCTGGATTTGTGTGATGTGTGTTGAAGACAAGACATCTTTAATATCTTAAGGTTTAATTTCTTAAGCATAGTTCCAATTCATTTAATCAAGGTTCAATAATTTCAGGAGTTGTCCCATTTGCTAGTCATGTATGTCATCTCTTCTAATCAAGTGGTTAGAAGACTGCTTATATTGTCACCTTGAAAATTGCTTTAACTAATGTAGTCAGGTAAGGTAGTTATCAGAGAGGAACTTGGGGTCCCCAGAACACACAAATTTCACACATCAAGCCCTCACAAAAAGGACAAACTTCTCTTTCAGAGAGAGAGAGAGAGAGAGAGAGAGAGAGAGAGAGCAAGCTTTGAGCCCAGAAAGCATCAATACATGAGCAGCTACTAATATGAGCGTACCACCACATAATCCCACTGATCTTGTTTGGGTAATCTCTGTCAAGTAAATTAGGCAATCCTCAAAACTGTATGAGATTTTACACATAGCATCATCTTAAACTATCAAAACTGACATATTGTACAGTCTTCAAACTAGAGCAGCTACTAATATCAGTGTCCACCACATAATCCCACAGATCTTGTTTGGATAATCTCTGTCAAGTCAATTAGATAATCCTCAAAACTGTACAAGATTTTACACATTGCATCATCTTAAACTATCAGAACTGACATATTGTACAGTCTTCAAACTACAAAAAAAAATTAACACTTTGCACCTTATTTATGACTATTGAAATAAATGATGCATCACAGTCTAGACGATCAGACCTGAATAGAGGATCATGCAAAGTAGTGTTAGTTTTAAGTAGCTTTAGGTATCTCTAATAGTGTATACCCAGAAAAACCATCTTGAGCTAGTTTTAAAGTTCGAAAAAAAAAAAAAAAAAAAAAAAAAAAAAGGAATGCAATTTGTGGAAAAGTAGTTTTGGCGCCAAGCAACAGCCAGCCACTATATGCATTGAATAATGGTATGTCCTAAGCTTGAAAAGGCCAAAGAGCACATGCCATTATGAATCTGTGATTTTTGTTGAAAACTTTGAAATTCAAATCTAACGGTCTCTTTCCCCCACCGCTTTACTTTGTGCTGCTTTTTTTCTCCCAACCGCGTTTGTTGAACTCTAACGCCAACCACATAGAACTGAGGTTTTCTCCAACAAAATACCAACAACAACAAAAAAACATCGTGTAAACTGTTGGGTTTTCTTGCTTTAATGTTAACCTAGTATGAATAAGAAAGATTCCGCTTTTCATCGTAGATTTTGTTACGTTTAATCATACATTTTGATATGCAGTAATTTAAATAGTAGAAATATAAAATGTTAATATATAATTAATTAAAAAAAATCTGAAATGAAACATTCTTGTTATAAATAATTTATGCCATAGAAAATGCATGGTTGATAGATGAAGTAGGTGGCAGGGAAATTGTTGGTTTGGTGGTCCCCTAGAAAACTCAAAACAAAAATAGTGCATTGAGAGAGAGAGAACCATCTTTTTCTTGCCTTGCTCTCTTCCCTAGAGTTCCATCAATTCAAAATTCCATTTTTATTACATCTAAATGTTTAGGCAGCATTGTATTCTTCCATGCAATCTTCTCACTTTTTGACTCTACTTGATTTACTTACTATTTAACAAAAAATAAAAAAGAAAGGGTCCCAGTGCAAAAATTAAGTAATATGATCAGGATTCAGGGTTAAAGGTGTAGGTAATAACTAGGTACAGCAACCCAAGAAGCAAAGAGCCTGAAAGTTGCAGAGAGCTTTTATAAATAAATGAGAGATTAATTCCTAAATGAGAGACAGTCCATAACCAATCTTTTAGAGAGAGAGAGAGAGAGAGAGAGAGAGAGAGAGAAGTGAAAAGAAAAAGAGCAAAGAGAGAATATAAATGTTAGAAACAGATGAGAGAGAGAGTAAAAAAGTATAGAAAAAGGTCATCCCAATACATTTAGTGATGGGGAAATATACATACATGGGCAGTGACAGTGTTCAGGGAAAAAATAAACAAAAGTAATGTGATCAGGGACTTGACTCAAGCTGTGTGAGTATATATATTGGTGGGGGAGCATTTGTATGTTATAAGACGAATAATAAACACAAAAGAAACGGCAGCAACGGCAACGAGAACTGGGAGCCTCGGACAAGTTGCAGACTTTGCAGAGAGCTTTGTCTGCCCCAGCCAGCCTCGGCTCTTGGAAATTCTCGAGGCCGTAGCGACTACTCAGCTGCCGAAGAAGAAGAAGATATAATGGGAAGAGGAGGAGGAACTGGAGGAGCAGGGGCAACAGCAAAACTGAGAAAAGCAGCCCGGAAGGTGGTGGTAGCAGCAGCACATGCATGTGGCTCCTTCTCCAGGAATAAAGCTCTTGGAGGCCTCCATAGCACTCGCACTGCTCAAAATGTTAGCAAATGCTCTACATTTCCCCAATTTTCATTTTCTAATTAAAGATGGAGCTCCAAAAATAGTTCTTTGTGGTTTGTTTTACTTTGCCCATCTCAAGAGAAGACAATATATGAATTAGAATTATGACAACTGCGCTATGTTCTGTTTGTTAATTATTTTTGGACAGATCTCGGGTTCTTTATCTTTGTCTAGCACAAGGGCAAAGAACAGTCCAGGAGAAGATGTTGCAGAAGAATCAGAATTGTCCACCAACAATGCCCCAACTTCTAAGGTACCCATTCCCCATCTCAAAATCTCATTTTGTTCTTAACCCATTTCCCACGTATGCTATCTTGCACTGGATGCATACTAGAAAGGAGTTTTTCGGAAGGAATCCAATGCCTCTGAAAGTTGGACCATTTCCAAGAAGCTTAACCATTTTAATTTTACAGTTTGTTTGTGGTCTGAGAGAAACCTTTTTCACTTTTCCCTTTTCTCTATCCACACAACACGTCGCGCGAGACAACTATTTACTCCTCTGTACTCATGTAAATTTACTTGGCTAACTCAAGCTTTACAATGAAAAAGCAACACACATCAACCGATCTTAATTACCTGTTAAGTATATGAAGTTGGGTGATGTATTTAATGAGTGAAGTATAATTATTGCCTGTGCATGCCCCAGACATAGCGGTTGGCGCACTACTGAAGTAAAGAGTCCCACTATCATGCAGACGGCAGACCCTACTTTGGAAGTCCCACCTGCCCTGCCCAAAACACTTGCTCACTATTACATTTTCCTCAACCACCACACCATTATGTGTGAAATTCCTACCCCATCCAGTACCAATTTTTTATTTTGCCCCGTTCATTATGATGATGATCTTGAATTTTGAATGCCAAAATCTAAAATTCCTCTGGCCATAAAGTTTTACTGTTTTTCTCCCTCATATCTAGTATTCAAATGAAAAAAAGAAATTGTAATGATATCACTGGCTCGTTTTTACTGAAATTTAATTACGTTGTCAAGCTTTCCTCATTGCTTCTTTTTTATTTATTTATAATAGGAGGGCCGGGGCTGATGGTGTTAAGGAACCATTATTGTTTTGCCAATTATTGATGAGACATTATGAGTACTAGCTCACTCCCCTAGAACATCCTAGAAACTTGTTCTATAACTTAATATAGTGAAATCATTATTTACCTCAGAGTTTCAGACCATTGGTATTCAGAACATGATTTATCTTTCCTTTTTTTAAGTTTCAGCAAAACATCAAAAGTTGATAGATGATTCTCGTCTTAGAAGGTTGTCAGGAAAATATGGAATTTGTTATAATCACATAAATAGAATAGAATCGTGGGTGTATATCAAAAAACTACTGGTTATTTCTAATAAGATTCTGCATTAATTGCTGAAGTGCTAGTTTTTTTCATTTTTGGTCTTTGAAATCTATATTCAAGTGCATCTTACTTCAAAATCTGTCTCCCTCCCTTACTTTAATTAATATACCTTCATAATTTTTTATTTATGTGGCAGAATATGTGTGCAATATGCCTGGATCCTTTGAGTTACAGCAACAGGGGAAGCAGCCCAGGCCAGGCAATTTTCACAGCCCAATGCTCTCATGCTTTCCACTTCACTTGCATCTCCTCCAACGTACGCCATGGTAGTGTTACCTGCCCCATTTGCCGTGCCCATTGGACCCAACTACCCCGTAGTCTGATCCCTCCTTGTGCTTCACTCTCTTCTTGCAACCAAAATGATCCCATACTTCAACTCCTTGATGACTCCATCGCTACTTTCCGTGTCCACAGGCGGTCCTTCCTGCGCTCTGCCCGCTATGACGATGATGACCCAATTGAGCCTGATCACTTGCCTACTCGTCCCCGCCTTTGTCTCTCATTAGTGCCCCTACCACCCAGTGCACCATTTCATTCACCTATACAAATGACCAGCCGCACCCAATACTCGTACCATCCACCCCTACATCAATTGACCTGCAGTTCCTCATCATTACTACAATCACCAACTAGGCAAACACCTTGTATTAGGTGCACCTCCTCAAATAAAGCTTTTCTTTCAGTAAAATTGGCACATCAACAAGCAACTGACTTGGTCTTGGTTGCAAGCCCAAATGGACCACACCTAAGGCTTCTCAAGCAATCTCTGGCAATGGTGGTTTTCTCCCTTCGACCCATTGATCGTCTAGCCATTGTTACTCACTCATCAGCTGCGGCACGAGTCTTCCCCCTCAGACGCATGACATCCTATGGGAAGCGAGCTGCCTTACAAGTCATTGATCGCCTTTTCTACATGGGGCAAGCAGATCCTTTTGAAGGCCTTAAAAAGGGGATTAAGGTACTTGAAGATCGTGTCCACAAAAACCCACAGTCCTGTATCCTGCATCTATCTGATAGTCCAACACAATCTTACCATGCCGTCGATATGGAAATGCCTGTTCCAATCCATAGGTTCCATGTTGGGTTCGGGTTTGGCACTTCAAATGGATTTGTCATGCATGAATTTGAACAGTTCTTATCAAGGATGCTGGGAGGCGTCATAAGAGATGTCCAGCTGAGGATTGGAGAGGATGTTGGAAGCTGCAGAATAGTAAGGATTGGAGAGCTAAAAGGCAGCGATGAAAAGAGGATCTCATTAGACTTGGGAGAGTACGGGCACATTCGTGTTGGATATAGCTACGTTGAAGGTGAGGTTGATGAATGCATTAGAACAGGGGAAACTATAGTGAGTATAGGGGATAAGAGCACTCCTACAGGAACTGCAGGGAGGGATGTGATCACTGGTGGGAGGACTAGTAGTGTTGAAAGTTGGGATTACCATGATCCTTACATGGCTAGAAGATGGGCGAAGCATTTACATGGCTACAGACTTTGAATCAATCCAAATTACCCAACAAAGATTTCCTGTTTATATCCATACAAATCAACCACCATTTAGAAAGATTTCAACCATCCAGGACAAATGTCGAGTCTGGTTAGTTGACTGGGCTTCTAAGCTCAAACCCCACTGAGAAAACATGTGAAATATACTTTTACTCCACCCTTGTAATTACAATGATGGATTTAAATTTATTGAAACATACTTCGTGCTGTCCTACATTTTTACCATCTGTAATTTATGTTGCTCTTTGTTTCAGCCGCTTAAAGATCACCTCTGACACAACTTGGGTAGAAGCAACAATGGTTCTACAAGAGCAAGAGGGAGAGTCCCTAGTGTACTATGTAGGTATAAGAAAATATGTTAATGCTTTTGGAACCACCGAGAGTTTAATAAGAGAGTAAACTCTCATTCGGTTGACTTGTAGTTCATCCGGCGTGTCATTCATTTGTGATAACACATCTCCTTGACCAGTCCATAGATTGGACCTCCCCTCTCCCAATTCTAAGTGGGATTTTAGTTAATCTATGACTCAATTTGGTTTAGAAGTTGCTTGTTCATGGTGGCCTTGATTGCAGGCATATTTTTCAATTTGTTTCGACCAAACGTCTTTGAAATCCAACTCAAACCTTCCTACTAAGTGTTCTATAATGGATATAAATGAACTATTATGATCTTGATAGATAGAGGGTTTCAATATAAGGTCTTGCCTTCCCTTAATTTGCTAAAATTTAGGAAAAAAGGTTTCCTTATTTATTGCCTTGATTAGATGCTAAGGAAATTAGCATCATGTGAATGCTTGCTTTGATTGAATTTATCATGAGGAGGCGCCTAGATTCTCATTCTCTATAATTTTTTGTTAGAAAGAAAATAAATAAAAAATGAGAGAAAGTTGATTTTTTTTTTTTTTTTCTTTTTGTCGTTTTGAATAGCAAGAAACGTTATTTTTTATACAAAAATTCTATGGGTTGGCTAAGATGGGTGCTGAGGGTTCTTCTTATGTTTGGATGGACACTGTTGGGTTGCCAGCTCCTTTAAAGGGTGTATATTGTGTTGATAAAGTGGGTTTACCTTCTTTACGTTTATAGAAGTTTTTTTTAGGTTTTGTACATATGAGTTTTGATAATGTTGTCTTGGTGTTTAAAAATAAAAATAAAGGTTTATTTTGGTTTGATGTTTGGGATGTTTTGTTGGGTTTTTTTTATGTCCTTAGAATCTGTTTGTTACCATGATTTTTTTTCCGTCATGAATAAGAGTTTTTTAATAAAATTGAGAGGGAGTCATTCTTCGACTTATAACCTTCATCTCTTTTAATAAAAAACCAAAAAAAAGGCTAGTGACGGGTTTATTACTCTATCACTATCCATTTATTATTTAAAAGGATTTGAAATTTTTTATTTTCTCATCATTTTTTTAAATATTTTTTTATCATTCTTAATCACTAAGAAAAAATTTAAAAAATATATGATTTTATTAATAATCACTTTCTTAATTATTAAGTAAAATTAAAAATTAAATATAAAAAGAATAGTAAATAGGTAGTAATTTTTACTACGAATAGTAAAAATTAAATGTAACTCTTGTCATTTTTCTAAGAAAAAATAACTCAAATTAAAGTAATGCCGAAATAGGAAATTACGATACACGGGAGGGAAAAACACGCAAAAAACGGGGAAAAGGTAAAAATACAGTGACTCCATTGCTCCCACGGGTCACAAAATGACAAACATGAGCGAGCAGCGGAAGATCGCGTAAAGAGACGAAATCCAGGAAAGCGTGTCAGTGATACGGGTACGACGTTCTTCTTTTTCGCCCTCGGCTCTCGGCGCTTTCTCCTGTTTCCATTCTCTACTTTCACGGTCAAAAAGGTCCCGCTGATCTTTCTAAATTATTTACTTTCACCCCCAGCTGTTTATGTACTGTGTTGTGTTGTCCCCTGTGCAGCTTGTTGTGCTTTGCGCCTCTTCTTGCTCTTCGTCTTTTCATCTCCGTGTGAATTTGGGTTCTTTCAATATAAGAGAAGGATAAGAAAATGTACCCACGAATGATTCAGACCCACCTCGAAGGTGGTTTAGTTGCTCAGGAAGACATCCCAATTCAGGGTGGTGGTGGTCGGGGAGACCCATGTCTTGTCTTGACTTCCGATCCCAAACCTCGCCTCCGTTGGACTGCTGACCTTCACGAACGTTTCGTTGACGCCGTCACTCAGCTTGGTGGTGCCTCTAGTCAGTATTTACTACTTTTCCTCTTTTACTTCTCTTAATTCTACTCTGATCAATTGTATTTCTTATATTTTTACTCTCAAATTAATCATCTTTACTATAGCAGTAATCTCCCGAAAACGCAGTGTGTTCTTTTTTTAAATAAAGGACTGGGATTTTGGTTTCTTGCTCAATGCACCAATTATTGCTTTAGTCATCCTGCTGTTTCTAGGGTATGGGTTACCTGCGTGGTGAACACTACATGTTCTTTCAGAGAATAGGATTCAAGTAGTTACTTTTATAGGCTTAAATTGTCTTTTATTTTGGTTGCTAGTGTCTGTGTAATTATTCATTTGGCATTGTTTATAATACCAAGCTCCAGTAAAGTGGCATAACACCTCGAATTGCACAACAACTCCCAGGCCCGGTAATTGCTGATCCGTGTTGGACGCGCGGACTGCACACCCAAGGGATTAGTCGGAATACATCTATTGCACAGCGTCTTGTAGAAAGAAATGAATGATATTTACCTATCAAAAGAAATGAATGATATTTGGCATGAGCAATATAGTATAAGTATTGTGCATGCCATACCGTATAATTTCGAGTTGTCTTCCAACACCCCAAAAACATACAGTGAAATAATTGTTCTATTATGCTTGAGAGATGCACCTTTCGCCTCTTTCTTTAAGTTTTAGGAAATTTAGAACATTGGTTATTTCTTGTTTTGTGGTGAAGTTATGCAGTTTCATCATTTGGTGAAGTAACAAATTCAATGGACCTGATGATATGCTCATTTCATAAATAAGATAATTGACTTTGCTGCTGCTATTCAAGGGTCTGATAACTTAGCAGATCTTAGCTAATAGAGGTGCATATGATGTATGTTTCCTTTTACATATTTTTTAATTCCCAGTTGTTGGGCTTCTTCTTTCTTCAGAGTGAATTTGTTGGGCACTCACCTTCTCCTTTATGTGAATTAATTCACTTATTTTTCCTTATTTTCTTCTGGGAAGAAGATTGGGAGTATAGATTGAAATTTTTTTATGTTTTATAGAATTCCAGGATTAAATGGTGGGGTTCTTACAGTTTCTCACATTTGATTAAGAAAATGAATATGTTAAGTTATTTAGAACTCCAAATTTATATGGCACGATCCTTTCGGTTTCCCTGGTTTGATTTAAGTAAATATTACCCACCAATTTGTTAGCTAAGTTTACAACTTAAAAGGTTAACTCAACAGAAACCTTGAGATGATTGGATCTGGAGGTGATTATAATCAGTCTTCTTTATTAGTTTTATATAGCTCAGTAATGCGCCAAATGTGGGTTTTCAACAAGTTGCTTGATTAGTCGTACCTATTAAGAACCACTAAGTCTCTACTGACGTGGGAATCTTGTATGCCTGGATTATCATCTGTTAGTTCCTAAGAGCTTACTTAAATAATATGTGCAGAAGCTACTCCAAAGGCCATTATGCGGACAATGAATGTGAAGGGATTGACTCTGTTCCATTTAAAGAGTCATCTCCAGGTTTCTTTAAATGTTTAACTATTTTTGTGACTTGTGATATTGCAAAATTCAGCAGTATGAGCTTGTGGTGAAAGTGGAAATTTAGTGGACTTGATATTGATGCTTGGTGTTTTTTGCTGCATTGCAGAAATATAGGCTGGGTAAGCAATCGGGGAAGGATATGGGTGAGGCATCCCTAGATGGTAGGTTTAGCTATAACTCTCTTTCTTCCCTCTCAAGTAGGGTGACATAGACTGGTAAGCAACCAAGGCCCTCCACAATAAAAAATATTCTGAGTCTCAAAATAGAAATTTTGGAAAAAGAAGAAGAAGATAGGTTAGCTTAAAAGATGGAAAAAAAAATATTGACTAAAATAAAATCAACCTTAAATGGTAAAACTTGGTTTTAAAAAACAAAAAAAAAAAACAGTAAATGTAGAAGTTTTACTAAAAAAAAAAAAAAAAAAATCTTACCCAAAATGTACAAAATTTTCAAATGGGGAAAATGAATAGAAGTGGCAAAATGATGATGAATTACTATTGATCCATTTCTAAAATATGATGTATATTTTGATATTGATGGCCTTGATTTGTTTTCAAAATTAAGCATTGAAATAAGTTTTACGAATAGGAGATAATACTCCAATTAAGCACACCTATGAAACTTGTTTTGCATCTCAAAAATTAAGACCCATTTTTCAATAAACTTTCATTATTATATATTTAAATATTATTAGCATTTTCAAATAAACGCCTCATGTTAATGGTTCGCCTTAGGCCGCAAAATATATTGAGCCACCCCTGACCCACAGTTTGCTATGATGAATAAATTTTTCTGTATTCCACTTTTGATTAGAGTTTCTTTTTGAGAATGTATTCTGCTCTGTGTGCAGAAATAGTTAAATCTGGCAACTTTCCCTACTAGTATGGCAGCGATATTTGAGAGAGAGAGAGAGAGAGAGACTAAATTTGAGTACATAACTGTTAAATCACATGGTTAAATATGAATGATTAAAGTGACTTCTTTTGCCAATTATTGAAGGGATGTCAGCTTCATGCCTTCTAGAAAGCCCTAGTACTGGTAAATCATCTCCGAACTTGCCAACTTCTGATCATGAGTAAGATAACATTTCCATCCTTTCTGCGGTCATCTTATGATGCTGGAAAATTACCAAATTATTAAATGGAAGAAATGCCATTTTCAGTGGTTATGAAGTCAACGAGGCATTGAGAACACAAATGGAAGTGCAAAGTAAATTACATCTCCAGGTCGAGGTATATTTCCTTTTCATTGGTTGTGGTGTTTTTGTTTTTATTGTTGTATACCTCAGTTGTGGGTTTTTGGCAGTAGATTTGGTAAGGCAACCTAAGAATTCTTTTTGAATATGGAAGGTGTAATTGATAACACTGATCCTTTTGAACTGGTGAAAAACAATTACTCTGATTTTTTTGTATTTTATTGGCCTGGCTTGGCAAGCATTTTCTTGGACAAAGCCTAAAGAACATTCTTTTGCATGCAATTATGCTCAATTGGGAGTTGCAAATGTTTGACCCTATTGTTGTACATTTTTTGGAGTAGAGGTCTTGGTCCATGTCCCAGCTAGCTGATCTTTTTACCATATTGTTGTGTAGGCTGAGAAGCATTTGCAGATCCGACAGGATGCAGAACGTAGATATATGGCCATGCTTGAAACAGCTTGTAAAATGCTTGCTGATCAATTTATTAGTGGTGCAGTTATCAACACAGAAGGCCAGAAATGTCAGGGATTTGTGAATAAGGCACCAAGAAATTCTTCTCTTGACCATCTTGGCTTCTACTCGTTACAGTCCCCTCGCGTGGCCGGAGTGCATGGCTCGGAAGAAGAAGTTCCGCCTAGCCTGCATCCCCAAAGGGCTGATTGTTCCACTGAAAGCTGCCTAACATCACATGAGAGTCCAGGAGGATTGACTTTGGAAGGATCTCCAGGTGGAGGGCAGAAAAGGATGCTAGGCTTGGACTCAACTACTGCATCTTTGATTTGGGGTGAAGGCAAGATGAAATCCCAAGACATCAATGTGGCGCAAGTTAATCCCCGTTCAATCACTGGATATGGGATTTAGCGCAGAAGATTCTGCTCAATTGTCCATCTTGTTATGGAGTGATTTTCTTCTTCTCACTCCTGGCCCTACAATAATCATTAGTGGAATACAGTTGCAAAGTTCCATCTGTTCCTGTTCATAACGTTGGCAGCAACGCTGGTAAAAACAGCCAGTCTAAACTGTAAATTCAGAACACCAGGGCCTTTGAGATTTGGAGACTACTAGTATTTACATCTGATTATGTGTAACTTCCGAATTATAATATGCAGACAAATCGTTATGGTGCTCCTAATCAAATCTTGCATCCTAGAGATCTTCCATAGCTTCTTGAGGCATAGGGAGTTTTTCACCAATGAAAGTAGTAACAATTTAAAATGTTGTCAAAGGTGGGGTATGTCGGACAATGCAAGGCTTGTGGCTCTGCCATGGTCTTTGGACGACAATTGCCAAGTGAAGAGATTCTCTTGTGGATATCACTTTTGTCTGTGTTGTGGCAAAAGGATGAACCAAAATAGACCCAATGGCTAAAGGAGTTTGATAGAGAAATACATACAGCAGTGGGAAAGTGGATGAAAGTATGTGTCTGGCTGGGATTGGGGCATACCGGCTTCCAAATATCAATGAGCTTTTGTTTTTTCTCTCTCTAAACAGACATGTAAACTGCTATTATTGGTAAAATGAAGGCCAATGCAACACTTGGAATTTCTTGTAACCCCAGGAAAGGTGGTAAAGCCAATACCAGCTTGTCTCGGGTGCTTTTGAGCACCATAATGGACGTGGATTGCACACAAACACGCAAGAAAGGGACGGGGGTGAAGAGATCCATTCATTCTTTTAGATATCTCATGAAGATGATTGTGATTTGTTTTGGATAAGGAAAAGGAATATTACTCTTTTAGATTCCCTCGAAGCTTGTCACCATGTAATATATATCATATCCTAACCTTTGTGTCAATTCACCCCAAGATTACATGCTTTGCTTCTTATTCTTTTTTTCTTTTTCTATTTTTCCTTTTCTCTTTCCGCTCACCTTTTATATATTTTTTTATTATAAAATTCTAATCATTTCACTCCCCAATTTAAATTATTCTTAAAAAAAATTAAAATATTCTATGCTTTATGCAATGTGCGGGAAGTTATAAGGAGATAATATATATAAAAATTTAAATATATGTTTTTTTTTTTATATATTTTTCAATCTTTTAAAGATATGTAAAATGAGTCTACTTATTGAACAAATTCAAGAAATTTTTTGAGAAACCCATCTTTATGAACCTATTGATTTATGTGATGAATTTAGTCGTGTCTCTAATCTCTTTCCTAAATTCAATTTTCTCTTTAAAAGAAAAAATTTCCATGAACTTAAAATACTGCTAATTTTTAATTTGAACTTATTAATTTGAATTAACTAGATCCATCATTATTCATTAAACAAATTTAACTTAGTTGTATTATTAATAATAATATAATTAGAGAGATGATGTAACTTTATCCTAATTTTCATTTAATAATAATAAAATGAGATAATTGATAATCTCACTTCATAGAAGGAAGGGTTATTATGCTTTAGAAAATTAGAAATTATAGTGCTAGTTATAAAAATGATTTAACTATTAATTTATTCTATAACTTTCTAAATATTCCATTATTTCATTACTAATGATAAAAATCAAATATAGAATAAAGAATACGAAGAGCAAGCAAGCAAGAAGACTTCATTTGTTTTCGCAGATGGGATGAGTTAAGATTAAAGTTAAAAGTTGAATAAAATATTATTAAAATCTATTTTTTTAATATTATTTTTATTTTAAGATTTTAAAAAGTTGAATTGTTTATTTTATTTTGTGTCGAATTTTAGAAAAATTGTAATGATTAAATTAGATGAGATGAGATGAGTTAAGAATAATTATAAAAACAAACGACATGTTATGAATTTGTAAAGTTACGACGTATATTTAATATTTAATATCTATTTATATAATATTTAGAATTCTTTCAAATTTAAATGACCTAATTATAGGATTATGATATATAAATAAGTACATAAATAAATAGGATAATTTGATAATAATTAAGTTAGTTTACAGCTTTATTTGTGTAATATTTATTTTAATAAAAATATATCTATGAACCTAGGAAGATTTTGAATGTAAGGGTTTCCCAGCAGAAAGGGAAGAAATAAATGAGGAAGGAGCAAAGACTCGAACTTTGAGTGGTCAATACTCGTTGTTGTTTCTCAGTTTTCAGCTCCCTTTGATCCCCCACTTAGAGAGAGAATCATTTTGCTCCCAAATTTCCAATTTTATATTTCCCAATTTCGGGAAATAGAGGGAGGGAGCGGGGGACGGAGCTTGGAATTAAAGGAAGGAGCTTTGATTCTTGTGGCGAGTGTAGATCTGGGTATGTGTCTTCTTCTCGGAGTTTTGTCTTGCTCTGCATATATTTGCGTATGCATATATACCCAGAATTCATATATATTTGTTTCTGCTAAAATTTGGTTGTTTCTTTTACTTTTGGCATGTTTAGTTCTTATTCTCCTCATTGTTCATCATCGGAATTCCCAGAGAATATCTTTGCACGACTTTCGTTGAATATAATCTGTCATTCGTCGCGACTTCCGTGGCAAACCCTAATTATTTATGTATTTCAAATGTGTGGACGTTCGTATGTTTTTTTTTTTTTTTGGTATAATGGGCTTTTTCCTCGCTTTCTCTGTTTTCCTTTATTCCATGCCAAATTCTTCTAGCTTTCTTTTTGTTCCTCTTCTTCACAGTTACGTAGCCCGAGCCTATTGTTTCTTTATATTCCTCGTGCCTCCAAATTCTGGTAGATTTAGCGTGATCGGTGGTCATGTGAATCACTAGCTTGGACAATATTTTCCTGTGTAAGGAGCCGCGCCAAACTAGTTCTATAGCATATCCCTTGACATGGATATAGAATATTCACGTCTTCGTAAATTAATCAAAAGAAGGTGAATGTTCCTATAAATTGGCTTAGAGGAAAATGAAATGAAAAGAACGAAACAAAAGGGGAAAAAGAAGAAGGAATGGTGATGTTTTTATCTTTTAGAGTCTCAGATAGTTTCTGGCAATCACTTAAATACAGATGTTGTCATTTAACTGTAGAACAAGTTTCCATTTGTCTTAGGCATTATTACTTACTCTATGTTGGACAAGAATAACACATTTTAATTATAAGGTGAGGAAATTACATACATAAATTTGGAGTATGATATCTCTTTGCTTGTGTTTCTCATGCTGGAGCAAATGTAGACGCTTTTCCATTTTTTGTTCAGTGCTTTGAAAAAACCATTTCCCAATTTGACTTGTGCATTTCTACTAGCTTGTAAGAATAATTTCAATATCATTACTGTTGTTTCATGACATGTTTAAATTTGTGAGTTTAAGAAAACTTCCTCCTCTTCAAGCATTCTTATTTTTCGAGTTTCATGTTGTAATATAATACATCTTGAAAATTTCTTATTCTTCATGCTGTTGACAGCTTCCCGCTTTTTGTTAGATGAATGACAGATGTATCAGCCAAAGAGTGTTAATAATTTAAGCTTAGTCCGAAAAAACTCGTTAGTTCATGGTCAGCATTTAGATTGTGTTACCAGCACAATGGACCCAATCAATGGAGCCAACAATCTTAACAAGCCGAGTCTTGCCTCAAAGCAACGCTTGCGTTGGACACATGAGCTTCATGAACGTTTTGTTGATGCTGTAGCACAACTTGGTGGGCCAGACCGTGAGTCACCTCAAACTTTATATTACTAATGTTTATGATTTGACATTTTTGTTGTGTTTCTCTTAACTCTTGAGTCCTTATTTGGCAAGATGAAGGATTCATATTTCAAATTAGCCTAGTTATTATTTGGGATTCATAGGATCTACTACTGCTGATGTTGAGCTTTTATAACTATTTTATTTTTTTACAATTTTGTTTCAATCTATAATGCAAGATGCTATAACCTAATAAAGTGGGAATCTTAAGCTGTTTTTAAGTTCAAAGTGATGAAAGGCTAGGAGAAACAAAGGGAAGTAACAGTTTTTGATGTTCTGGTAATTATTTTTCTGGCTTCTTTTCTCTCGTTCTTGCATATTCTTTACTTTCACTTCTCCCTCTTCAGAAATCTTCTCGATTCTGTGTTGTCACATCAAGGCTCCGTTTACAAAGTGGGCATACAAACTCAGAAGGATTTCTTACGTATTTTATCCTGTATGTACTAGTTGGTTGTGAGGGAAACGGTCTCTTAACTCATTTTTGGAACATTGTGTAAGGTTGTTGATATAGAAGAAGTGCATGTTCATAAAAATCTAAATCAAATGCTCCTGAATTTCTGTTGGATGAGTACCAGAATTTCAATAGAGAAGCTCAACAATTCCTATGCAAATCATTATTGGTCTATTGGAAGTTTTGTAAATGTTATTTTTCTTTCCTTTTTCTGGGTTCCTTTTCCAGGAGCTACTCCCAAAGGTGTCCTCAGAGTAATGGGCGTTCAAGGTTTGACAATATACCATGTCAAAAGCCACTTACAGGTATATAAAAGTTGATTGTTTTCTATAAATATTTTCTTTTATTTCCTATCACATGGTTTTTCCCCCCGAATGTGGGGGGATGGATTTGAGGAATTCCAATCTTAAAAATCAATGTTCCCATCTATTATTTCTGTTGACTCTGCTTTTGCAATGCATCCAGAAATACCGGCTTGCAAAATACCTGCCTGACTCATCTGATGGTAGGTTAACTGACTTCTGTTTTTCAATGTTCATATATTGCATAAAACATTATAAATATGTTCTAATTTAACAGTGCATTGGACAGGTTCTCTATGATGATAAACATAAAGATTTATGATCATTGCTGCCTCACAGTATTTTGTTTACTTATTCTTTGTTAAATTCTGATGCAAGGGAAAAAAGCTGATAAGAAAGAAAGTGGAGATACGCTTTCAAATTTGGATAGTTCATCGTAAGTACAGCTGCAAATCTTACCATGTTTCACATCAATTAGGAGTAGATGAGTTAGTCATGCCAAGATATATAAGAGCGCACACAGGTGATTAACCAGTGACAGCTCCCACATTCTGGTGCAAAATTAGTCAAATATGTTTGAGATCTCAGTTAAGAACCTAAAATTGTGAAATTGCGATTATATCAAAAAACATCTAAATTGGTCCAAATGGCTTGTGATTTGGCTGCTTGGCATGAGAAAGAATGGGTTCTTCCTTTTTGCAGTGGGATGCAAATAACTGAAGCACTCAAGCTGCAGATGGAAGTGCAGAAGCGATTGCATGAACAATTAGAGGCATGTTATTTCCTTGCTATTAGTATTTAACTAATTAGTGCATAATTATTTGGCTTTTCTTTCATCATTATCTTCGTTATCATCCTGTTATCTGGTTGTTTAAGGGAAAGAGAGAGCCATTGACCCTGCTAAATATAAACTAGAACAGGCTGCGATTACCCAATTTTGTTTTTGGTGCCCTAGTGCAATGGGGCATCATGGGGTCTAAATTTGCTGAACAACTCCACCAAGAATGTGATTTCTGTACATTTGAACTACAACAGGTTCAGAGACAGCTGCAGCTACGTATAGAAGCCCAGGGAAAATACTTGAAGAAGATAATCGAGGAGCAACAACGACTTAGTGGAGTTCTTTCTGAAACATCTGATTCTGGGGTCCCAGGTCCAGTATCAGGTGACAATTGCCCAGATTCCGAAAACAAGACTGACCCAGCAACCCCTGCCCCAACTTCTGAGGCTCCCCTACAAGACAAGGCTGCCAATGAACGTGCCCCAGCCAGCCTTTCCATTGATGAATCCTTCTCTTCGCGTCATGAACCATCGACTCCAGATTCTGGTTGCCATATCAGTTCCCCATCCGAGAGTTCCAAAGATGAAAGATTGATTAAGAAGCAAAGAGTCCTTACGGGTGGATCATATGCTAAATCAGAAATGGTGCTTCCACATCAGATACTTGAGTCAAGCCTGAGCTCCTCGTACCCGCAGCCACCCTCCATTTTTCTGTCTAGAGAGCAGTTTGAACCTTCGTCTGGTATATCAATCAGGAATGATGATCACATGGAAAAGCTTGCAGGCAGTGAGCTGTAGTTGCCATTGCATTTTCCCTTGCCTCTGTAGTTTTTTCAGAGATATATCTCTAATTAGGTCAAATAACTGTGTCACAAATGTTCTGGGATGATTAGATTTCAGCATCAAGACGCTACCATGAGAGACGATGTTGGTTAAATTTAGATAATTGGTGTAAACAGGTATTGGGATTCGGTTCAATTATCAGGTGCTATTTTTAACATCGACACCCAAGTTTCTGAATGATAAATTATGATCCCTTGCAATTCAAAGGAACTACAGCAAAGAATTGCAGGTACGGTCAAAACCTTGTATGTTTCTTTTCACATATTTAATGACTAAATTAAAACCCCAGTTTCCAAAACTTCCAGATTTCTCATTTGCTAGAACTTGTAATTAATATAAAAAATGATGACAAAGGCCTTAAGTTTATGGCCATACGCTTCCACAAACAGGTGGGTTCCAAGCATCTTAGCAACGTAGCTTCGTCTGTAACTAGGGCTGCAAATGAACAGAGCCACTCATCAACAATTCGAGATCGACTCGAATAAATTCAACTCGGACTCGGTTTATTTAATAAATGAATTGTTCGTGAACACTAATATTGATTCAAATATTAAACGAGTAAAATTCATATAATTTCAACTCGATTCGGTTTAGATTCGTCAACAATATTCGTATAAACTCGATTCGACTTGTTTTGAGCTCATCACAATACTCGTAATATTTATATATATTTACATATTTTTTTTATTATATATATTTACATATTTTTTTATTATATATATTTTATATGATATATATATTATTTTTGATACTTTTTATAAGTCATATATGTTGTTATTTTAAGGTTATGTATAAGTAACATGTTTTATTATTTTACAATAATAATGTATTGAGTTTATAAAAGAATTATTGAATCAAATATAAAATATTTATCAACTTTAATTGATTGTGACACTTTCTTAACTAATCATATTTTGATTATTTGGCCATATTTAATATTATATCAAAGATAATTGAAATCCTTTAATATTAAATTAATAGTTTTATTATGTAAATTTTTAAATGAATTTAATGTATTAGGCATTCTTAATGCTATATGTATTGAAAAGTAACCATAAATCAATGTTACATTGATATTTGATAGGCTTATATTTTAGTATGTGTATATGGCTCATATTAAGTTAAAATTATTTAAGAGAAATAATCTAATTTATTTATCAAAAAAAAAATCTCATTTGTGCTTCAGCTAAAAAAATAAATAAAAAAAATTATGAATTAGATTTAAACCAAGCTCGAGTAGAGAGCTCGTATCAACTCGTATAAACGCATTCGGAACTGATCATGTTTATCCTGTTCATAGTACATATTGATGTTATAGTAAATCGGTTAACAATCAAACTTAAAAATGAAAAAAAAAAAAATATGAAAACTATAGCAATATGGGTCTAAAAATAATAATACAACATTTCTACCAATATGTAAATAATTACTATAAAATGGAGGGTAGCTGTATAAATTGAAATCTAATTTTAATGAAGCGTGATGGTTATTGTAAAATATTTGTAAAAAACTTACATGTAAACTATGTAATGAACACTGATATTTACATCTTTTTGTCTTCCGCTTTTAGGCCTTAAATTTTGGGGGAAAAAAAGAATAAATGATTCCAATCCATGACAACTATATATATATATATCATGATCATCCTCTGCAACTCAACATATATAGTATATTCATTTTTAAAAAATACTTTAGCCACAAATGGAATACAACAAAATAAATTTATAAATCGACGTGGTTTGGTATGGTACGTTAGATTGTAAAGTCATTTTTATGATCTAAATGATCACATAAAATTATATCAGTTTATAGGCTTAGTACTTTTACGTATTATTTTTATGTCTATAACAATTCTCTTGTATTGCAATTCTCCTAATAACACTTCGGCACATTCACCACCTACATGACCAAAGACACTAAACTAGTGGACAAAGTGTTAGATATAAATAATTAAATTTATTTCTTCTCATCAAATTATGCTTTCTTATCAAATTAAGTTTTTGAGACAAGTGTGATTTCACATAAGGGGCATGAACAAAACCAAAATCGCCCCTTGCGAGGAGTCTTTACCAGAAATCAGACCATCGAAGAGGCTAAAATAATCAATTGCACTGTGGACCAACCGAAATTATGTCTGTCCACTGTCCAGCTTTTTTGACCCTGGAAACTCCAAATGCTAAGAAATCCTTTCCTACCCAACATCTATAACATTTCCATGGTGCGTGCATTCCTACCCCACATATATAACATTTCCACATGACCAATGAAATAAACTGTGCATGAGAGAGAGAGAGAGAGAGAGAGAGAGAGAGAGAGAGAGAGAGAGAGAGAGAGAGAGAGAGAGAGAGAGAGAGAGGGTGTAGAAGAAGAAGAGATTTCATATTTTAAAAAATATATATCTCTCGATAAAACCCCATGTTTGAGGAAATGGCACTAAGAAATCATACAATACTCATGCCTCAAGGCCAGTTAATGAGAAATGAAAAGGATACTGCCAATATTAGTTACAAACACCATTTTATGAAATGGCACTAAGAAATCATACAACACTCATGCCTCAAGCACAGAAGTCATGAAGAACGAGGTTTTCGATGGTTTACTTGCTTCCGAAAGCAAAGACACAGTCTTTTGCTTAGGGCCCCAAACTTTCCGAATTTCTTGCTTATAGCCTTCTTCAGGACAATTATAGTTTTCTTCTTCTTTTCCTTTTTTGTCAAGTCTGATGAATTTTGTTCCATGCTCCAAAGAGGTGTTGCTAACACCTCAAGAGTCCTCTAAAATAATAATAAAAAAGGACAATTTGTTTATCACCAACATGAAAAATATCAAAATTTGAGCACATCAGGCATACAGATGAGTGAAGAGTCGGTGGGTGTCTCTGAGATCATCATTCCTAACACCCTGCATGATATACTCTTTCTATTGTGAGAACTTTCAGGCATAAATGCTAGGTGGGATCCACTGACTGGAGGATCCTTACAGTGATGATGGAGTTCAAGCTCAAGTAGAGATTTCTACAGCATAACCCCACAAGGCTGGCTGCTACTCAACTTCTTTCTCTTGCCCCTCTAATTAGAGACATCCATTGGTAGCAAAACCACGTGAGCAATGGACTCTTATTTATTTATATGACTGGAGTTGGAAAAAAGAACACAACAAAGTGATTGCATTTTTTTTTTTTTTCATTCTATCCCACGTGGCCATCTGATGGACCAAAATTAAGGATGAAGCAGAGTAGCTGCAACCATTCCTGGCCCAGACCTTAATGAGGTCCAGATAGAAGCACATACTGCAAGTGTTCACCTATAATCTAATACAAGTTATTACCCATTCCAGGATCAACTGGATGGCTATCAACAAAGAGGTCGTGGTCCACGAGCAAAATGGGTTTCCTTTGCCAAGAACCCAAAATTTTACAACAATTGTTCTGGATATGCCTCAAGATGACGAGACTTGAAGCGGTATGTTCAGGAAAAACTAAAGTCTGTCAGGAAATGTATGCCAACACATGCATGAGAGAGAGAGAGAGAGAGAGAGAGAGAGAGACCTGATGGCCATTATCAGCAGCTGTGCAGGCTGCAGAAGATTCTTCATCAGTGCCTCCTAAAGATGAGCATCTTCCCCAACTTTCTCTATTTGAGCTTGTGTATGAGCAACATTCTTCATTCCGGCCATTAGTCTTATCCTGCAAAATCGTAACTGTAAACTTCCAGTGAAACTATAAGGAAATGATAAAACCCAAAATCAACAGTCAGACTCCTTTTCTGCTTCATCTCATGTTTTATGGTCTCGGCCTTGCTAGGACAACAAAAAAAGACATACTGGAGCATGATGAGTATCCAAGACCAAGCTCAACTTTAACTTCAAGTGAAGTACTATCATCATTAAGCATGATTCACTCAAACCAGCAAGCCAAACTGTGTTTGTCTCTCGTGAAAATAGATCAAATGACTTCCAAGTTTTCATGTACAGTGCTAAACAAAATCACCTGTAAATGTGACCTCTCAAGACTGCAAAGGGAATTATTTTCGTTGACAATGGAATCCTGCATTATGATAGCACATAAATAGTTAACAAAACATTCTAACACAAAAAGGATAAGCAAAAGAAGTCACAAAACCAATAAAAGAAGATGCATACAACTGTAGTCACCGGTGCAGAAAGAAGTTCACCCACAAACTTTGAGGCTGAAATGGTACGAGGAGCAGAAGATGAACCCCCAGCACTATTACCCACGGAATGAAGCCCAGTGATTATCTCATATAATAGGCTCTAAAAAGAAAAAAGGGTACAATTAATAGCCACAGTAGATATATCACAATTAAGGAAAAAAAAATCACAGGGTAAGTAGCCAATGCATCAGGATGACACAGAAGGGTAGAAATGTAATGGAGAACCCAAACAGTAGCTCTATTTTCTTTTGCTTGATCCCCATATAGTTCTCCAAGGAAATATTGATAGTAAAGTCATACTTACATGAGGTGCAATATGAATCAATTAGGATAGGAGAAGATGCAGAAGACAATCCAAACAGAGTGTAATATAAAAAATGATTGAGAACCCAGATTGAAAATTGCATATAAATATTCTAATTTCTATTGATCTCATACTCCACAATATGTAATTAAAGCTCTGAAAACTGCCTGAGAACATGATTTCCTCTACAAGATACAAACGAAAAGATAAACAAAAACTTTACAAAACCAGATAATCAAGAATTCATGAAATACCATAACCAAAGGTTAAAAAATAAAATAAAAAGAAAGATCTAATCACCTTGTCACTTAACCCATCCCCCCCCAACCCCCGGTGGCTGTGTTCTTCCAAAACAGCAGGCAAACAAAGCAGGGGAAAAGTAGCAATGCAACTAAACCTCCATTCAGTTTATTAGGATGCCATATGGTTACAAATTCATGCTAAAATTCAATGATTCCATGGCCAGGAGCATAGAGCTGACCTAGAAAAAGCTTGCATATGCAATAAAACTAACAATCAAATTTACCAGGATAGTACTATAAAATTTCTTAAGTCTAAGGAAATCACCTCATTTAAACCAGCACCAACCTTCAAATCCCCCAAATCATAATATTTCTCTAGCTTACTCAAATGATTAGTAGAAATTCGAGGAGGGTGAAGGACATTGCAGAAGAAAATGGAAACAGAATCATAATAGAACTGTGGTCGTGTGGAGTTGTGATCACCCTCAAATTTTATAATATTTTTATCCCCCTGCACAGAATCAACATATCATCAAATATTTCTCAAATATGAGAATAGAAAATAGAAATTTGTTATCAGCAAAAGAAAAGTATCTTCACAAGACCATACCACATAGGACTTAAAGACGAGGTCAGAATGATGGGGTTGAATGAATTTGTCATCACTAGCATGTCCAAATAAAGCAGGAATATATGTTTTGGGTGCAACCTGCCAGAGTTCAATAAATAACTGGATAAAAAGAGTTTGTTATTAAGTATTATGCTGGGACAGAGCACAAACCATAATTCTGTTCTGAGTTCATAATGAAAATTGGTATATTGACAAATTTAACAGTAGGCCAAACTATATATCTAATGAGCCTATTTTACAATTTTAACTCAAGAAATTCAAAACATAGAAGCACCTGTAAGCAATTAAGATCCATAATATCAAACTTTGCCTTCCTTTTGATTACCCGACGCATATACTGCACCGCCATCTTAACCTGGTTGGAGAGGGAAAAAACTCCTGTGAATAAACAAGATATAGAAGTATATCAAATCAACTTCTAAATCCAAAACCAAAAATCAAGTCTAACAACGTTACACATGCTCACTAGGAATAAGGCTAATAGGCACCCAAAGAAAACCATGCTCACTCTGAATATTAGGTCAATGTGTTTACCCAAATCCTCACTGGGTACATGTACTATTCTTTGGGTGAAAGACAGATGATAAAATTTACAAACTTTCAGCCAAAGATGATAACATTTACAAACTACAAACTGTGTCAAACATCTATGTGCACGCATGCACACACACCCGTGGGGGGCAGGGGGGGGGGGAGAGAGAGAGAGAGAGAGAGAGAGAGAGAGATTACAGTGAATTTAGGAAGCCGTATTTGGTACACATCCACAAGTTCAATCATTAGATCATATAAGTTTGAAAAGACACTATCCAACACCATTCCAGCTATAGAGGGGTCTTCTGCTCCATAAAGAAGGCTGCATTACATCACAGGAAAGCTGATAGTTAGGTGTGTCAGGAGCTTACGAAAAAATTACACACAACTCTAATATTTAGTATCACATAAATCTTCCAAAGAAAGAAAAATCCAAAGCTGACATGCATTTCCAACATGATGGCATGCTGAGAAAACTAAGGGACATTAAAGACTCGAACACTTGAAAAAGAAAAAAAAAAGAAAAAAACATCTATAGACCCACACGAACCTAATTCATTATATGTTGGGAAAGACAAGTACCTAGTGACTGCTCCCATAGATCGTCCCCAAAGACCAATCCGTGATATTTGTTTGTTGCTTCTTAAGTGCGAAACCACAACCTTCAGGTCATCTCTCTGACACAAGGAACAAATTTATAACCTTTATAAGCAGGAATTCAAGTAGACCATAGATAATGATAATGAGACAACATACCTCATGCCAACCAAGGCTGACATAGTCACCATCAGATAACCCTGAACCCGAGAAATCAAGGGTAAAAACAGTTATACAGGACGGAAGAAGAATTGCCGCGGCCTCATTCGCATCTGCCCTACATCCACTGCATCATAGACCACATGAGCATGAGCTCCTAGTGTGTGAAGCACTGGTCAATTATAAAAAATTCTTCCAGATATGAACTGGACAATATAAATGAGAAATTGCCATAAATATCTTCCAGAAAAGTAGAAAAGCTAATCATTTTAATATTCAACAATCCATACTTATGATACAACATAAAGAATCATTACATGCCTGTTTCCATGGGAGTATATAACACAAGGAAGAGGAGTATCTTCTGGGAATGGTGAAGGTAGATAATGACTACACAGCAATGTATGGCCCCTTGCATTCCTAAGCTGCAAATATTGCAAATACATTATCTAGCAGGGACAGAATTCATTATGAAAACGACATTGCCGCAATTTAGTGAAGGAAACTACAAACTGCAATTTCTGGTCATTGATGTCTATACTTGCCTTCAAGTCTTCTCGTTTGTATGTTCTTCCCGCAAGAGTGAAGTGCCTCTCCCAAAGATACTGATCTGGGTTGTACTCTGCCCTGTATATCCAGCATTTCAGATACAGAGAGTTGATATCTAGAGTACGACCAAACTTTTGAGCAGGAGTTGCAATATACAATTTACACAGTTGGGTTTGCTTTTAGAAACAATTTTTTTTTTGTTTTTTTACTTAAGAATTTAAGAAACTGATTTGACTATACAATTGCTTTGGGCTTCCCTAAATAAGAAAACCATGCTCCCCCTCCCTTCCCCAGCGCATGGCAGAAGAAGAGAAGGGCAAGCTTGTTATCTTTGGATAGAATCTAAAACATACAGACTCATATGCTAATCTCAGCAAAGCCAAAGAAATGCTGCAAGCTTCATCTTAAAGTAACTCGGAATTTTTC
The DNA here is from genome assembly GCF_018687715.1 of Carya illinoinensis. Lineage (NCBI taxonomy): Eukaryota > Viridiplantae > Streptophyta > Magnoliopsida > Fagales > Juglandaceae > Carya > Carya illinoinensis. Next base: position 10,486,508 of record NC_056761.1, read on the forward strand.
GGAGGCTTGTAGTTTCCTTTTCTTTGTCCATGGGAAAATTGTCAGGGAATAAAAACCCTAGAAACCAATACATAACATCTTATATATGCAAACGCAGAAACTTTCTCAAATAGTTCCAAATACACACTTATGATCTTGGGATTTGTTGTGATGAGGGAAAGGATTTATAGTTTGGAAACAATATTAGGTTTTGAAAGTGAAAATTTTGGTAGCTGAAACAGACAATTCCAGGTCTTAGAAATTCTGAGCAGCACAATTTTAAGGCTTTGATGGGTAATGAAAAGGGTTTGAATCGTTTGATTTTGGTTTGATTTCTGGTAGCAAAAAAAAAAGAAAAGAGAGAACTTTGTTGATGTTCAAGGAGGAGTTTTGATGGCGGTATTTTATGAACTCATACAAGTATCTGAAGCACTAATGTACTACTCCAAAAGAAAAATGCAAAGCTCCATCTTCTATTATGGCCATAGAACATGATCTATTTTAAGAAAATTTTGTCCATACCTTTTTATAAAAAAATAAAAAATTAAAAAGAAAATTAAAAATTAAAAAAAAAAAAAAAAAAAAAACTCCCGATATAACACTTGCATAACACTTGCATGTCATTTGATTTTCCAAAATCCTTTTTTTTTTCCCTTATCATTGAATGAATTTGTAAAAAGCCTACCAACGAACTGTTGGTTTGACTCCATGAGGTTGATGGTAAAAACGTTTTATAGAACTTTGAAACTCAAGGCACTGATGACAGCCATCAATGAGATGCTCATTCAACCCTTGAAAAGGAAAGCAGTTGTTTATTTTATTAACTTTTATTATTGATGAAGCGAATGCTTAGAGTCTTAGACAATGAGCCACACATAATAATTTCAAGTACAACGTCTTTTTCAAGAAAAATAATGCAAGATAAACGGAATGATAATTGAACAATGATTAGAATTGTAATTTGATAAAAACAGAATAGAGGATAATAGAAAGTTAATTTGACATTCTAAGTCGGTTACGAAGGAAAGGAGAGACGTAATATACCTGGGAGGGCGAATGACAAAATTGATGAATTGATCAATCATCTTGCTTCCGAAAGTTCCCTCGTGGGAATACAACCGGAGCGGTCAGCGGAGATTGGCACGACAAAGAGCAGACTTCAGCTCAAGTATCCCAGCCGTGTACCAAGCATGCCAGCCCGGAGCGATAGAAATTGAAATCACCCACAGAAGGGATATATAAGAGGAAGACTATTCAATGCATTCCAAGATCCAATGCTGGAAACGCAGCTGGAAATTAAAGACATTTCAGAACTTGTTAGAGAAAATGACAGAAACAAGAAAACCCAAAACAAGAAGAAAAAGAAAACTCGGAAAGCAAACTTCTTGGGGTCCCTTTCTTCCGCATTTTCAGATCTCAAACCCAAAACTTACTTAAAAAATGTAACTTTAAAGTTAGAAGCCCCTGCATTGTCTCTTTATGCGTTCGTTCCTGTAACCCAGACAGTACGATGTAAAAACAACAACAAACGCACAAGAGACGAGGAAAATTACCGGTAACAAATGCGAAGAACTAATAAATAAATTGAAACTGCTTATTTCCCCCGCCCGAGGCCGTAAAGTACCCAAAAAAATAACTTTTTGTTTCCGAAGAGCCAAAAGCTACTAAATTAATTAAATTCTAGTTCTAAAGCAAGTCTTTTCCTTTACTTTTGCTTACTGGCTTGGGGTTCGGAATCTAAAAATGAAAAGAAGACGCATGGACAGACAGTGAGCACGGGCAAACTAGTGACAGAAAGTCCTTCCCTTCATTCTCTCTGTTTTGTTTTTCTGTTCTTTTTTGTTTTTTTTGTTTTTTTTTTTTTTTTTTTGGGTCTTTTCCTCCCTTTTAAAACTTCAGATCGACTTCAGACCGTTGCTCTACAGTTACTTCACCCACGACGGAGGCCCAGGTCGTTCAAAATCCCAAGAAAAAAAAAAACAAAAATTTAAAAGAATAATAATTAATAAAACATAAAAATAATAATAAAAAAAAGGGTCGGGCGAACTTGACTTGAGCAGCTGAGCCATCTACACAAACTCCGGCGGACTACATTTGGGTGGCAGCTACTGTCGAGGTTGGTTCTGTGGCCGTGTCTATATTGCAAACCAAGGCACACTGCATTGGGTGGAAAATTTAGGCACAACTTTTTTCAAGAAGATTTTGTTTTTTTTTTTGTTTTTTTTACGTGTTTTAGCCCTGTAGGTTTTTTAAAATTTATTCTGAAAAAGACCTAGTAAAATGATACCTTCTATGACAGCTCTCAACGGGACGCGACGTGGAGGATGATACTTAATGTGATGTTTATAGGCAAAAAAGAAATGAAAGGTGCTTTAACAACAAAGAGAGAATAGTGAGGGATATCTGGAATTTCTTTGTCTTCTCTTTTTTAGTGATTTTCTGCTATTTTACTAAAAAGAGAGTATTCATGAGTTTTCGTTTTCTTTTCAGCATTCTAGAATATAATTAATTATCTCATTTTGTATACTTTCTGTGTAAATAGAGTTCACCTAGTTTCATTCGTTTCAATAAAGTTACTTCTAAAAAAAATGATATTTGGCAAGCTTTGTTTAATTCTTAGATTTTTTATTAGTTTTAGGATTTTTACATTATTATTAACTTTTAACAGGGATTTCACTTCCTATTTAAGATTCATTAAGACCACAGTATATCTGATGTGTCCTATGCATGAAACTTGGGTTGTAAAAGGATCGAGTTATTCAATAAAAATTCAAACTCAAATGGGATAGATATAACTTGAATTGCTTGAATCTTTGTAAACAGGTTTTATTCCCTTCCTGACAGGACATATATGTATTTACCACTAAATTTGTTTATTAATATTGCTTTGCTGTATCTCCTAATGGGAGGGTTGTGAACTACATGCTCTTGGTTTCCTCTAAGGTATAGACTTTGGCATGCTTATCTTTAGTACATTCTTCTTCAGAACCCTCCACAATTTGCTGGATAACGCTTTCTTCTTCTGCTTCAAGTTGGTGCATACATTTCTCATAGGCAGCCACCATTTCTGGATTGAAGATGAAGTCTTCACTGCATTCACTTACAGTACCACGAATTGGTAAAGAATAACTACCAAACTTCGGAGTGGCATAAGATCCAGGAGAGTAGACTTGACCCCCAACATGAAGCCATTCCCTAAGACTTAAAATTGTTGGGAGTTCAAAGTTTGGTGGGATTCTCAGTGATTCTAGATCCTCGGAAATTTCCTTTCTTTTAAAACCCTTCCCAAACATGCGTCCTTCTTGACCAGCAACCTCAGATAAATGTGATTCCTTGGTTGAGCTGGAGCTACAAGGAGATGGAATCACTTCTCGGTTTTCTTGACCTGAACTTGAGCTGTTGCTGTTAGGACTTGGTATTGCCACCTTGGTTTCTGCTTCTGATCTCATCAAGTCTTCAGTAGTGTACTCAAGTACCAAATCTTCACCCTTTGAGCACAATTGTTTCATTTCCTGCAAACCTGACTCTTCTTTATCCTCAGCATGGTAAGATTTCTTTGATGAGGTTTTGGAACCAAGAGGCTTCGTGTTGGTATACTCCTGCTGCATGTTGGAACTGTAATCCTTGCCATCGAGCCATCTTTGCTGCACACCAGATCGTATATTTTCTAACATTGCATCATATTCTTCTACTGTGTGTATACTCCTGCTGCGTGCCATACCATTACAACGCCTATAAGATTTCTCTTCCTTAATCCCCTCAGTAAACTCCACAGTAAAGGAAGACACTCGATGCTCTGGAGACCAATGACAACTTCTAGACCGCCTTCTGAAATCAGTATCAGTGGATCCCATTACTTTTGGAGCTGGCTGGGCATGCTCTACTACTCCATGATCTAAACTTGCTATCAACTCCCATTTGCTATCAGTCTCAGTTCTAGCAGGTTCAATGTCTCGTTTGGAACTTGTGTTTGAATTGGAATCCCAAGATTGGAGTTTTTTGGCTACCATGTTAGCAGTGTGGACAAGAGCAAGATAGTGGTCGCTGCCACTAGAGGACATGTTTGGTTCCTCCAGCACAGGAATGTCATTGGCTCTCTGCAAACTTTGATTTTGCCCTTCATGAAAACTGGTTGATCTGGTCACGAATTTTGAAGAAATGCATCCCATTTTGAAAGGCAGAGCCCTGAATATGACCCAGAAACTGGATCACGAGAAAAGGGTAGATGCAAAATAAATAGAAGGATTCAGTGATGGTCTATGCACTGGAGAACAGGAAACATAAACCATAGCTTTGAAAGAGGGAGGATAGGGCCGGGAGACGTGCACTGACAGGTGAAGATGAACAAAGCAATTAATACAAATGCTAAACAAGTATTAAGATCTTACCAATTGATTATACTCTGCAAATCAAAATAACAGAAACCCAAATGAAAAGATCTCAAATCGACCTTCAAATGAAAAGGGAAGTTTTCAAGGTGTACACTACAACGCCCCAGACGTATACAAATGAGGAAATGGCTTGTTCTTGTCTGTTTAGGGAAAAAAACAAACGACTGATAGCAGCATCTTTGAATAAAAGGTCGGTGCCATCCAGCTATAACTTGTCTGTTCCCGTTACTTAATGCTCAATTCTCTAAAACTGGTGGAAACAACCTTAGCCTACAGCTCATATTTCAAGGACAGTACGTTTTTTCCAGAATCTCTAGGAGAGATCCGGACGCAGCAAAAGTGACCCAAGAAAAGAAAGGGGGGAGATGGGTGGGGGCGGGAATAACAAAGCAAGTGAAAATAGCATATCCCAAATATAAGCCTCATACCTGTTGAAAATATGACGGAAACCTCTGTTGTTAAAAGGTTTGCTTCAATCGACTTAGAACTCCTCTCCCTCTTAACTTCTGCAAAGCTTGGTCAGCTCTGTTTTGACTGTTAGACATATGTAGAGAGTACTGACTCCTTCATGTTAGCTGACTTTCGAAGAAAACTATGGGTAATCTAGTATCGGGGGGCGGGAATAACAAAGCAAGTGAAAATAGCATATCCCAAAGATAAGCCTCATACCTGTTGAAAATATGACGGAAACCTCTGTTGTTAAAAGGTTTGCTTCAATCGACTTAGAACTCCTCTCCCTCTTAACTTCTGCAAAGCTTGGTCAGCTCTGTTTTGACTGTTAGACATATATAGAGAGTACTGAATCCTTCATGTTAGCTGACTTTCGAAGAAAAATATGGGTAGTCTCGTATCGACTGCAGCTTCGTGGTTCTGAGGCTGGTGGGCTTTAATCAAAGGAGGATATTGGGGAAGAATAATTGTTTATATTAAAGGCATTTGTCATACAACTTCAAACTTTGAATGAAAATTCTCTCACCTAAAACCTAATTGATTATTCATTGCCATTCTCAAAAAGAAGATTTATTATTTTATTTCTTCATCCTCACATGTTAAACATGATTTTTTTCCTGTTACCATTTTTAGTAATAAATGTATGAAAAACTTCAACCTGCTGCCATTTTTTTAATCAAGGTCGTTGTGCAACGTGTATTACTTAGGGGTGTAATCCGTCCGGTTTGGTCCGGTTGTAGATAAAATTTAGGACCGAACCGGTATGTACCGGTTCTTCATTTTTTAAAACCGATTACGCACCTGTTACCCTCCTAAACCGGTACTCCAGTTTTACCGGTTTACGATCCGGTTTTATCAGTTTTAATGTACTATATTATATATTATATAATATATATATAGTATATTATAATATATAATACTATAGTGATAATATATTGTGGCATATTATAATTGTATTATAATATATAATATAATGATATATTATAGTATATTATAATATATAGTGATATAATATTAATATAACTATTAATATGCACTATATACTATTAGTATAACTATTAATACAATAAGCAAAATGATATAAGATTTTAAAATTTAATATTATATTAATTAGTAATTTATGATATAATACAAAACTATTTTATATATAGTTATATATTATATATACAATATTATATACAATATAAAAAATTAAAAAATATATATAAATCGGTCCGGTTCGATCCAGTCCGGTTTTAGAAAAAGAAAAATTGGAACCAGACTGATTTTGACCGATTTTTAGAAACTAAAACCGGTACCGGACCGAACCTACCTCGGCACCGGACCAATGCCACCGGTTTGGTTCGGTCCGGTCCGGTTTACCGGTTTATTGATTTCTTTTTACACCGCTAGTATCACTTTGTCCAACTATGCAGTAGATGAAATTAAATTAAAAAAAAAAACAAATGTTGAAATGAAGTGTTACATATACGAAGAGATTTTACGAAAATAAATCTACAAACTAATATTCATGATACGTTAATCTACTTTTAAAAAATTACAATTTAATATATCATATCAAGTCACATCAATTTATGTGTTTACTTTTACTTTTTACAAATACTTAATGTTGTAACTTCAAATACTTGTTGAGTTTTGCTCAAGATACGATTATAAGAAGATGATTAAAAAACTTAAAAATGTCATTTTTCTAATAAAAATGTTCCGTCCAATTCAGTTGAAGAATCATATCATATCATATCAACAATCTAATAAAATAGGATGAATTAAAATGAAATTCCATGAATATGTGATTATCTTCCAAAAACAATTCCAATGAAAGCGGGTGAGATTTTTACTCTTTCTAAACTTCGTTGCTGCAGAAAGATGTGGGGGGCTCCATGGGTAAAGAGCGTGGCAATGATTGAACTTGAATTCATTTTCTCAATGCCAGTGGAATTGAACTGCAAAATTTCATTTGCGGAAGAAATTGCAGCAGAATTTACACCTCACTTTCTTATAACAGCAATTTCTTTCCCTGGCGTGTGGAGAGAGAGAGAGAGAGAGTACAGCTTCAGATATTCCCGGAAATTCTTAGTAAATGGCACCTTAGAAGTCGTTTATTGCTGGAAGTTATTCTCATATTGATTCATCAAATCAAACCGTAAGCAATAATATTAATAATTCTCATGACACACAAGCCCCGACTCCTCTGCACGGTTATTTGAGCACATTTGGTCGGTCATTCCAGACTAATCATCAGGGTTAGGTAGATATGTGGAAAGGCATTCTATATCAACATAATTCAGCTTGACATCGAATAGCTTTTCAATACAACATGGTTTAAACTTGGTACAAAAGAGATACCCTATAGGCAAAGGTGGAGAAGCACACCTGAATTTATCACTTAACAGCTAAAATTATCAGGATAGGAAGCAATTAACTGCCCGACTGCCTCACCGCCGGAAAGCATTTCTTTCATGTGCCTCAGACCTACCCTGTGAGTAATGTGTTCGGCGACGGACACTCTCCTCAATTGTTGAGCTTCCCCCTTTCTCAGCACCATAGATACTTTTCTGAGCAGCATCCAAGAAATTTCTGCCACCAGATATGCCAGCCTGGGTAGCTTCTCGTGCATCATCCTCCTCAGCCTTCCTCAAACGTTTCCATCTTTGCTCCTCATGCAATTCAGCATCCACTTGCATCTCCCGCAGCCTAGCAGCCCGCTCTTCTTCTGAAAGTTTGGGAACAACATTGCGGCGCTTGTATTGTGACTCACTCCCATCATGACGGCTGGCTTCATGATACCTTCTGATTTCCCTTCCCTTTTCTGCAACATCAAGATTTCTCTGACCTTTCAAGGAAAACTTTTCTCGCTCTGACTTGTCACGATTCCTCTTGTTCGCATCTCGACCATTATTGTTTGCAGTATTTGGGCCTGACAAACCACTGGGTGACGACTCTTTGTATTTTGAGCCTTTGTACCGATCCTTCTTACTTCGGCTCTCTCTCTCATTAGATTCATCTTCAGAACCCGAATGCAAATCAGAGTTTGAGTTCTTGTGTCTGCTAGTCTTCGCTTTCCCCCTTTCAGTGGCATCATTTTCTGAATCCGATCGTTGTCTGGAGGATGAATGTTTTTTAGTCTTTAAACTGCTATGATGGTGCTTCTTCTGGGTTTCCTTGTCACCATGTGCCTTCTTCTTGTGTTTTTGTCCTTCAACCTAGTAAATGAAAAAATAATTTTTAGCTCAGAAGCACAATCAGTAACAGCTTTAATTGGAAATGTGTCATGAATAAAGTCTATCTTCAATTTTACTTGCTGCATTTTTTCATTGAAATTTAAACTATTGCAGCTCATACATTTTTCCAAAGGAAATCCTCCTCCATAACATCAGTTAATTTTCCTTTTTTCCTTTGGAAAATAAATAATTTATATCAATACGACATCACAACCTTCTTAAAGCAATAATTGATTAACCAAAATTACCCTTAATATTACTAAAAGAGTCAGGTCTCTTCACCAGGAAAGTTCACTGTAGCTGTCATAAGCACGTTATAAATAAAACTTCACCTGAAATCTCTAAATAATAACATAACATCAACCAATGAACCAACACCACTCACCATAGACCCGTCAAGAATCCTTCAAAAACCGATCACAAAATCCACCTCCCATGTGGATTTGTACTGTAATTTATCGGCAACAAGGCATGACCCATCCTAACACCCTATATGACAGACCGGCTACCTGGACATTATTATCATCTGGTGTACTTAATAAGTTTGGGAAGTGAATTACAGAGGAGTCTAACCAAATCCGCAACTTTCTACCACCCCTAACTATGGGAAACTTAGGGCAGAATATCTCCTTCATCCATTCAAATTATCTTCCACAAACCAGCCCCATGAGGTCTACTAACTTGCATTAGACCAAAACCACCCAATCCCGCCTGATATTATCTCTCCAGCACAAGCCACCTATTTCTTTTAATTGCAAACCATTATTGTTCTTTCCAACAATCTACACAAAATTCAATAAATTATTATATAACTGCTTGCCCATGGGAAAAAATCATTTGAATCAACACTATGCAGTTCTCAAGTCATACCAGACAGGAAAAATTCAATCAATGTTCAACATGTAATCTTCCATGCACGGAAGCCAAAACAGTGGGAAGACATGGAGAGTTGGAGAAACTGTAAATCTAATGTGTTAGTGTGGATAAACTGTGGTAAGCAAGCAATGAAGTGAATTATAGACATAAGAATGTACATATCTAAGGGGAAAATGTTATAAAATTACAGAGTCGGGAGGCTAGAAACTTAAACAAGAAAGGCAATCAGGCAAAGATTTCAAGCTATGTCTTCCACTGTTGTCTAGAGTCACCGAGACCCATCGACATCATATAAATCCTTAAGAACCATCTAATAACATCACTTATGACCACTGTATTGACAAAGATTCAAGTAGTTTAGTCAATTTAGCACATTAAGACGCGCGTGATAGCAGAAACCAGCAGAACAAGATGAGAAATATTTTCAATATGGCTCAGAAAAGGTAAAGATTGATGTTCAATAAATAGTGATAGCATGTCGCTGCCACGCTGACGTTCAGACTTCATATTGGGAAAGGGTGTAAGTATTATTTTGAACTTGATCGTTGAATGCTCTTTGTACAATCTAGTACGGCTAAACGGAAAGTCTAGGATTTTTTTACCAGAACTCTCCCGTCACTACCATCAACTTATCCTAGATCCACCGAAAGCCTAGGCCTTGTTCTCCTCAAAGTCTCAAATACTCCACACAAACTGCTCTTAAATACTCCCTAGGTGGGTCAAACAAATTCCATTCCCCGCCACTGACAAAGAATGATACACTCAAAAGGAATCCATCCACCTTGTTTAGAAACCCAAGACGATTCGTAAGAATAGAATCGGATTAAATTTCCGCTTTCCAAGTGGAAACTTCCCTATCATATATTTGAGAATCTGGGTGACCTCTGCTTAACAGCCTATTCCATTCCCCAATTTTGAAATTCGAGTTGAGTCAAAGGACATACGGATTTGCGAATGTTGGCCATCTGTACGGGATTGTTCTTGATGCGCGAAAGGGCTTCTTGCTCACGCTGCCGAATCATGAGCAAAGGGTCGGAGTGCAGTTTCCTCCAGGCATCGTTGGCAGATTGAGGCTTCTCTTCGAACAAAGCACCCGGCATGGCTGAAGACGAAGACGATGCCTTGGCAGTGTCGGAGGCTTCCACGGCGGTGCTAGCTTTGGGGAATGCTTCAAGGGCCTTGAATCCATCGGAATTACTAACCTTGCCCACAGCTAATCCCGAATCGTACAGGAATTCCAATCTCTCCTGCTTACTGCAAAATTACCCAAAATTGAAAGGAAAAAAAAAAAAAAAAGTCCAGATTTAATCGATAAAAATAGTAGGGAGTGGATTATGATAATAAGAAGAAGAAGAGAGGATTCTTAAGAAAACATACGGAACGAGGCCGGCCTGCTCCTGAAGGAGACGAAACTCGGAGCGCTCCCTCTCCTCCTGGATCTGCTTGCGAAGCTCATCCAATTTCTTCTGCTCGGCGTCATGCTTTTGCTCGGCCTTCCACACGTTCTCAATGTTCCGGAGGCTTCCCGTGTGCCATCCCTTCTTGTTCAAAAATTTCAACGCCATGCTCCGTCCCCTCTTTCTTGCTTTGTTTCCTTCTTCTCAATATTTTCTTTCTGAAAAAAATCTCTCTCAATCCATCCCCCTTTTAGCCTCTGCTCCGTCAAATAGTAATAGCCGAAGCCAATCTCACTCTCCTAGATCGGAAGCCGCCAGGCCCAGTTAAATATGGTCCGAGTCTACGACTTACAAAAATAAATGGCCGAGTTGTAGTTTGGCCCATTCGTATTTTGGTACTCTTGTCCATTAAGGGCTCGTTTGCTGCAAATTCTAAATGTTTTATTTATTTATTTATTTATTTTTTTAATAAAGAAGATGGAACCCGAATTTTTTAATGAAAAATGCTGTTTGCACACGCCGTTGGGGACCCCTCACGTACACGCATCCACGTGTACTAATTAATAAAATGGTAAGTTTCGATTTGGTTCTCCTTCTTCATTGCCTTTCCCCCCTTCTTCGTTTCTCCTTCCCCCCTTTCCCAAGCAGTACGTTAATATCCCTTCGTCGATTCTTCTTCCCCCCTTCAGATGAGATTAGGGCACAAGCATCACTCATAGAGATTTTGTAGAAAATCGAGCACGGACCACAGCTCAGATGCAGGTAATCCAAAATCTTCCCATTCTCCCTTCTAAAATCGTTTTCATCATCTTCTAATATTTTTTCCATCTATTTTTGGGTTGAAATGCAGCACTCCCTTTCGGATACCCACGGAACAGATTAGGGTTCAGCATCAAGCTTCCCCACACACGACCACGAAGACAGGTTATTCTAATCTACTGGTTTGCATCTTCTTCTCATATTCGAACTCTTGGAAAATACTTCTCTTATATTTGTAGTGTTTCTTGAACAATAGATTTAGAAATGCCGAAATGTCCAAATATACAAGCATAAAAATTGTAACTGATTTTGAAATTTAGAAACCCTAACCCGAAATCTCTTATATTTGTAGTGTTCCTTGAACAATAGATTTCGAAATGCCCAAATACACAAAATATACAAGCATAAGAATTGTAACTGATTTGAAAATTTGGAAACCCTAATCCTAATTCTCTTATTTGTAGTGTTTCTTGAACAATAGATTTCGAAATACCCAAATGCCCAAAATATACAATTGCATAAAAATTGTAACTGATTTGGAAATTTAGAAACCCTGACCCTAATTCTCTTATTTATAGTGTTACTTGAACAATAGATTTCGAAATGCCTAAATGCCCAAAATATACAATTGCATAAAAATTATAACTGATTTAGAAATTTGGAAACCGTAACCCTAAATCTAAACAATGAAAAAGATTTTGGACTCTTATTTGAAGGTTGTGCACGATGGATGTTTCATGTGTGACAAAACCTAATTTTAGATGTAATTAGTGTAAAAGTGTGGTGGCCAGTTGTACATGATGTAAATAACTACTTATAATGTGCATGCTTTCTTTTGGATTTATTCATTAATGTATAATCTTATTTTCTCATTTCAATAATATAAAAATCTGCAGCTCAGTCCATAGATAAGAACCCAACATGGGCATGCACATGATTTAAGCTTTTAGAGTAGTGAGTGGTTGCAGTTACAATGTAGAAAAACTAGTTTCAAAAAAACAAAAGAATTGGGTATAGCATAGTGACAACATCTTAGCATTTATCTTAGCAGAGAAAGTGTCAAAGCAGTTTCATCTTGGTTTCCACTGATATATTGAGAAATTTGTACATTTTTTAGTATAAATTTTGTGAGATGTAATTTTTTTGGTTTCTGAGAAATAACAGGTAAGACTGGTAAGTTTTTAGAGACGACATTTTTTGGGTTCCTGAGAAATAACAAGTAAGAGTCAGACTGGTAAGTTTTGTGAGATGTAAACCTTTTGGTTCCTGAGAAATAACACGTAATTCTGGTAAGTTTTGTGAAATGTACCATTCTTATCTGATCTGGCTTTCATTTTGAAAAATGAAAATTTGTGCATATGTATAAATTTATTTCTCAATGTTTCGATTGAAAATTCAATATTGGAACTTTTCTCTTATGATTTTAAATTTATTTTGATACCGAAAAAGGATGAGGCTGCATTGTTAATTCCGATACATATTAGTTTGGTTCGTATCATAGATGCATGACCTCAATCAAGTATTCAGAATTTTATTATTTTAACAATTAACCAGTGTTCTATTTGTCTGACAACATTTTTCGTGGCATTGGATTAATATAAGAATATGTCATCATCCACAACGACGTCCTCTTCCTCTTTTGCCAAACGAACTCTGGGTCATCCATTATGCTTCTGTGAGATTGAAGGTCAACTGAGATACTCAAATACAAAAAAAAAAAATATCCAGGACGACCCTTCTTAGGTTGTCCAAAGTACAACAAAGAGGTAACTAAATTCATATTTAGTTAAATTATTAATATTACGTTCATCTAACATTTTTGCAAAAAATCTGTATTCATTCACAGGGATTTCCATATTATAAGTGTTTCAAGTGGGTAGAGAAAGATGAATACAAGATGTCGGATCGTCTAGAAACTCACAATGAAATATTAAGAAATGATAAAGAGCTGAAGAAAATACTCAACAATATTGAAAACATCATTATTGAGTTGCATAAAAGAGTAGATGAGATCGAGTTGGTACTGTCTAATAAAAATGATGAGTTACTAAAGAAGTTGGTGGCTATTGTACGTGAAGCTAAAATAAGATGTTCACACACATTATTCCGTGTGTTTTGGACTTTTGCATTTGTTGTAGCATATGACTTGGTAGTACATAAGTAATTTCATATTAGTGTTAGAGACCCATGGCTGCTATGTATGTAATGTTGTTTATACGTTAGTTTTACTTGTCAATCATGTAGATTGCAGCTAGCTAACAGGACTGGAACCATCCTAATTTTGTCTTGTATTTCTGTTTGTCTAGGAAATAAAGTACCTGTTATGGATGAGCATGTTTGTCTAAATGAAATGGAAGTTATTTTGTATTGCATAAAAATGAGTAATTTTCTTTGGAGAAATATTTTAGCAGGCCCCTCAATTTGAGTGGACGGGAAGAGACATCTTGTATGTCTCTTTTAAGACATTAATAGATACAGGTTGTATCTGGGTCAATTTAACAGAAGGCTCATTATGAACATTCAGCTACACAAATTAGCTCATGAATTACATATGTTTATACTATCGTGTGTGTGTATATATATATATATATATTTGGGAGGTAAAAATTCCAGATCATAAGATGAACTATCCTTGCTTTTTATAACAAACTACAAACTCAACTACCAAAAAATGTTCACGTAAGGCATTCTTGCTTGCAAATAATGTCACTAAATACACACCCACTAAAGTATTAATCCGTCGTTTCTATGATTTTGAAGAATACTATTGCAAGCTTAATGCATGGCTATAACACCAACTATAGCTATTGAATGCTTATAATAACACCAACTAATTGGTGCAAATAGAGTTTACATCATGTATATTATTACAATAGCATCAGCATCCTGCTTATTATAACATCAACTGACAATTTCCATCATGAACTTACTTCGTGTATTTTATTACAAGACCTCTGCATCCTGCTAACAGTAACACCAACTAAAAATTCAACTATTCAAATCTTGCCATTCATTCATTCATTCATAATAACACTAACTAAAAATTTCTCAATTCAAACCAGCTTATAATCACTATAATTTTTTCCATCATTTACTTAGTATCAACACATACAAAAATTATAATCAATATAATTATTTCCATCATTTACTTAGTAACAAAACATACAAAAATTACTGCACCATAATTTTTTCCATCATTTACTTAGTATCAAATAACATTAAAAATATTGCATTTCCATCACTACTTTTGGAGAAATGTTCCACATACAAGGTATATTTCATTCAACTCTCATTTATAATGTCATTATATACATCTCATGCCAAATCTATATTCAATGCTTCAGCCCTACACAAGCAAGCTAATTGAATACACCCTGCAACATCAAAACACCTTCTGGAGTTTTTTCATTCGGATGAGCATGCTATACATCGACACATGAATGGAGAGCACGCTGACCAACAAAGATACATTTGCAAAGAACATTTTCCAATACCTACACAAAAAAAAATCCAGATTTTGGTAATTATTCTTAAGAGAAATAATGTGTTATTTAATTACTTTCTTACAGGCAAATCTTATTCTATTATGCCTATAGTCTGAATATCAGAAAAATGCTAACTAGTTTACATTCATTAGCTCTATGTAGCACTACTAATATTATGCCAACCACCCCAATGTTACTACTAATAATTACCAAAACATCAATCAACTACAGGCTTGAATAACCACTTTACCAATATTGAACTTAAAAGTTACTGAGGTTGCACCGGTTGTGATCTATCCACTGCAACTAGTTGTGATCCATCCAACCCAAATAACATCTGCAATGAATAATATGCAAATCTTAGTGTAATGTTAATATTAGACTAAGAACAAAATTCTGAAATATTACACTTTCTTGACTCCCGATCATTGATTCTTGGCGCTGGGTTCTACTAATGTCAACAATTGGACTGTCTTCAATAGGCTGGTGATAACATCACAAACATAAAAATTCAATTGGACATCTAGCAATAACCACACATCAAAATATCTATATTAGGAAATTAATATACCTGCATCAATCCAACATTGGATATATCTTTCTCTGACGAGCTAAATAAATTCTTGCACGTGTTCAGCAATGGTGTATCTCCTCCATCTCTCTAAAATATACAAGTAACAAAACACATTTGCACAAGTATGCATTAATAACTTATAAAATCGCATAATATACTATATTTATTGTTAACTAGTTTATTGAAGTACCTATTTATGTTTTCCTTTGACTGGTGCTTTCTTCGCCTTCGCTTTAACTTTCCTCACCTCTTTTTCCATTGTCAATGCTCTCCTCAGAGATGGTGGTCTGCATTTCCTTCTTACTACTAGCGGACTGAGTACTTTCTGTGAGCCCGCACATGTAGGATTCTCTGGCAACGTACAAATAACATTAGAACCCGTGCATGTTCTAGATGGAGGTTCTTGGTTCTCACTATATAACTCAATCATTGCATGCAACTTCTATGTTGCATCCTCAGTATGTTTTTTTGAACCCGTTGCGTGAGTAATCATCTTATAACAGATATTCAACAGAGTAGAATATCTGTTAGCACCTGCTCACTAAGCCCCTGCATCATAGCTGCTGTCGATTAACGTACCTCCTCTTAATATCCTTCCTCCATCTGTCTAAAATATACAGATTTGGCAAAACTTTTATATCATTACATTTAAATACAGCCAAAATATGCCTGCACAATATACCCCTCATCTGAAATAGTCCACACAAATACTTTGCAACTGTATCCACATTACTAAAGTCCACTAAATATGTAACTAGCTTAGTTTAGTCTTCCACATGAACTTCATCATCTACAAGATACGTCTTTACTGCACCATCTCTCTTAAGTAACTCTGGAGCCAAATCTATAAGACATTGAAGTTCTCGCTGAACTTCCCTGAATTTTGCATTCGTGTATAATTTTTGAAACTTCTTTTCGATCAAAGATCTAGATATGCAGGGAATAGTGACACTAAATGAGTGAAAATCAGTGCTATTTTTATTCTCAATTTTCTTCTTTAATGCGTTGTTAAACTAGTCGACAAACTCTTTCAAATTTGTCTTAGCATGAACATAACCATAAAAAAAAAAAAGCATTCATGCTCTTGCTCTGCTGCGTTGTGCACTCATCCCAGCCGAAAAAGAATCTTTCAAGCATGCTGATACCCAACGCTTACGCTAAGTGTATAACCTTTGCAACCAAGCATTCTCCTCCAAGTTGTAAGTGGTGATTAACTGCTCCTAAGAGCTTTTAAACTCTTCAACATTTTGGGTATCATACATGCATTTCATTAAGGCATTCTTCATCCCACTTTTGTAAGCAGAATAGGAGGAAAGCTTTTCAGGGACTTTTTTCAATATATGCCACAAACAAAATCGATGTCGACTTTTTGGAAAAACAATAGCAATAGCATTCTTCATTGCTCTGTCCTAATATGTGATAATAACTCTAGGAGCTAGATCATTCATACACTGTAACCAAGTCTTGAATAACCACTCAAACGTTTCCGTATCTTCACTGGATATCAATCCTACTCCCAAAAGAATTGACTGGCCGTGGTGGTTTACACCAACAAATTGTGCAAATGGCATCCCATATTTATTCGTCAGATATGTGGTGTCGAATGTAACCACATCACCGAAATCTTCATAGGCTACCCTACTATAGAGGTCTGCCCAGAAGACATTCTTAAACCTCTCGTCGTCATCTAAATCCATCGACGCAAAGAACTCAGGATTCTTATATTGCATCCGTAAAAAATATTCTCAAAGCGCTCTAGCACCACCAGCTCTAAGTCGTAGATGTCTTGTTTTATCGATATAATTCCGACAATCTTTTTCCAAAAAGTGAGGTTTTCGAAACCTCCCGCATCAACGACAAGAGATCTGAAACTCTTATTCATTCGGATACCAGCCAGATCGTTTGTATCTAAGACTCTTTTTACGGAGTCACTAACTTGTCTATTACATCGAAAGAAAAGAGATTTTTTTGGACTGAGACCGTGGTTATGAATGTTATTAACTGTTGTCAACTAAAACTTTCCGTCAACTTTTAAGACATTAATCTTCACCTTACACTCCATCTTTCCTGTCAGACGTGGCCTGGCGACATTCAACATCCTATTACGGGCTTTCCCACCACGGACACAACCGAGGGTGACATATCTGACAGTCTCATCATCTCCTTTCTCAGTCCTTCTTATCATCACTCCAAACCCAATATTCTTAGTATACTACTTAGAATAAGTCATTACTTCTTCAAAAGAATTAAACTCCATCTTCGACTTGAGTTCCTCAATCGTATCACCACCAAGTTCATCATCTAACTGAGCTGTCTCACCAATTCCATCCTTAGTTTCCATATAATCTGGTCTATCTTTGTTGCTTTCTTCAACTCTAGTGGAGATAGATGGGATATCAGTTTCCCTACAATTGGGTGTTTCTTCTATATCATCTCTTTCGCTTGCGGCAGATCCAGTAGTCATAACAGGATTTGGGTAACTAGCATTGTGCTAAAAGAAGAAGAAAAATATTTAAAAAACCTATGACATTAATCTTAAAAAGAAAACCAAAAATTTACAAAAATTCAAGAATACAATTGTATCATCTCTTGAATATTGCATGGATATTGGTAGCCATCTGGCTGTTGCATTAGAGTTGGTGACCACGTAGGAAATTCTCCATGATAACCGTGCATGTGCATGTAATTTCTTAAACTTAGAGAAGTTGATGGTATGCCCTAACATGTTATTACACAAGTTATTCATGTACAAAATCCATAGATATTAACCCAACATAGTCCAACAAATTTTTAAAAAATATTACATACCGTAGTTGGGAGATTTGAGCTAGATGATATTAGCGGATATGAGTGTTCTTCCCCTTTTTCCATGATGAGAAGAGATGAACTGTATAATTCCACAAAAGTAGATAAAACTTGCCTTACAAGTAGTAGGTACATCTTTAATGAAAAACTTTAAAATAAACACAATTGAACTATAGAAGGTTGCATTTAGTCATACTTAAATTAAATTGAAATAATACCAATTAATTGATCTACTTCCACAAAAGTAATTAAATTTTGCAAATAGATAATTCATTTGTGTGCTTAATTTACAAATGGAATTGGCAATGAGCTGCACAAATTTGTTATGCACATTTAGATAAGTGAATGGTTAAATAATAAGGATAGTTTTCCCCTTTCGGAGGAAATGCAAGGAACAAGACTTTCAGCCACTGCGATGTTTAAAATCTAGAGAGATATAGAAAGTTTAAGCCCATTCTTATTGATCTTTTGTTAGAGAAAACTTTTATGAACCAGTCAAAATAAATTATATCCTAAGTAGCGTAATGTTTACAATAGAAATTGCTGGTTGATACTATGTTTGGCTGTCAAGAAAAATAAGAAAAAAAATAAAAATTAGTTCTAAGTTTCAACATGTGCACTTTAAGATTTCCAATATCGAGAAACTCAAAAGAAAGTGAGATGCATTTCGATGTAAAATATACATGGTATGAAAACTATCATCAATAAACACCTAGACCAACAGGGAAAAAAATGAAATCTAAAATGAGAAGAAAATAGACCAAATCTTTTCACGAAGCAGATGAATTGCTTTCAAAATTATAAAAAAAAAAAAAAAAAAAAAAAAAAAAAAAAATTGAATATTTGGAAAAAGGGCTAGAGAAGCATGTTGTTGAGCGGACGAGGAAAGGAAATGCCGATCTTGAGGGGAGGAGGAAGAAATCTAATAGAAGACCCAACATTCAAAATCGTTTATTCCAATTTAAGTTGGCAATCTTAACAAATATTTGGTTGGACAAACCAAAATCTTGATATCTGTTACTTCATTTCTTGCTTAAAAAATAAAAATAAAAAATAAAAATAACATTTGGTTGTCCAAATAAAAAATCCACCATAAATATGTGTAAATTGTTAAGGGGTTTGGAGCTATATCTTGCTTAAAACAACAACAAGAACTGTCCAAGGAAACACAACTACAGAGACCCATTCTATCGTTAACTTCAAACTAAAGATTATTAACAATGTGCAAACAAAGTTTTATAAATGGGAAGATAAAAATACTGCAATAAACAAATGAAAGGATCCAAAACTCACCGTCTCAACACCAGATCAAGCAGAGAGGAAAGGGCATTGAACGGCGCTGGGTAGTGGCTTTCGGATTTTTAGCCAACGATGTGTGCAAAAAATCTACTGGGATTCAAAGAAATGCAAAAGAAGAGGAAGAATAAACAGAGTACTTAAACAATCTAGTGATTTTCGGAATCAACAAGGTTAGTGTGGTAGCTGGCCAAATTTCTGATTTTGGCGCTCGCGGAGTATTTCTACACGCACCTTTACGGGTTTCAAATGGGTTTCGCCAAAGTTAAATTAATTTCCAGTTTTTTTTAATATATCGGCTGACGTGACATTATTGTTTATTAATAAACTCACTAAGAATATTGTGATTACATTCTAACCTTGAACCATAAAAATTGGTCCATTGCTATTTAAAAGAAAAAGGGATCATGAGTCACTCTACTCATCATCCCTACACTATACTTAATTTTATTTTTTTTATTTTTGTTTTATTTTTGTTAAATAAAAAAATTCTTCTACTCATCATCTATCACCACATATTTAGTAAAAGAACAAAAATTTTTAAAAAAATAATGTGTAATGTGTGGTGTATGGATGGCAAAGAATTTTTCATTGCGAAATGACTGGCCCATTTTGGATATTGAACTGAGTTGAGATGAGTTGAGTTTTTTATAAATAATAGTGAGTTGAGATAGTGGAGTAAGTTTTGTAGAGCCCACCTAAGATGAGTTTAGATATGTTTGGATGTTAAGATGAGTTTATGGAAAGTTAAAAAATGTTGTAGGTCCCTCATATAAAGAGGTATGAGTTGAAAAAAATTATAGGTCTCACGTGTTAAAAAGTTTTGAATTGAAATGAATTTAGTAATTTGATAATTGTGTATTGGATATTAAATTCAGTTTAAAATTAGATCGATTTCAGTTTAGTTCAGTTCAACTTCCAAAAGGACCTTAGAGACCCCATTTTAAAAACAACAAAAAATATATACATGGCTAATATATCTTGGATACATCGATTTTAGTGGTCTATATAGCTAACGGTGGAGTTGCTCATTTGGTTGCATCGTTTGGTCTCAAAGAACCTGATCGATGCTTGCTTAGTTTAGTTCCTTTGAATTTAATCTAGACTCTCCGGTTCGGTTGCCATGTGTTCTGCTTCCCTTCTTTTCTTTTCCTAATTCCTGTACCTTCCAATCAAATCGAGAGAGAGAGAGAGAGAGAGAGAGAGCTCTTTAAAATGACTCTGCTCATCACAGAGCTGTGAAATAAAACAATAGAGCTCATGTTAAAAGTTACACAAGAACAAAAGAATTGCAGGGGGAGGGTGATGAACTAACTCTCTGCCCTGCCACCCGGCCTTAGTGTATAGAATGTGATAGATATTCTGCCAAAATACCCCACCCTCTCCAACAAGAAATGAAACCCCAAAAAAGAACAAAAAAAAGTAAGAGAGAGTGAGAGAGCAAGTGATAGATTTCTTTCTTATGACAGCTTATTTTGTTGATCCAACAACAGATGATGGGGGTGGATGATCTAGAGCATGAAAAATGCAGTGATGATGAAGCATTACTCATTTTTGACTTGGTCATCTTTATGACAGCAACGATGTAATTGGATTATCTGTCCCCTTAAACTGAACTCTTCCACCTGAAAGCAAACCAAATCTTCACAATGTTAAGGCACCAAATACTAATTAAGACTTCTTTTGGGGTTTTTATTTTTTTTTATTTTTTTGTCATTTTTTTCTCATCAATCACTTCAGCCCATGACTTCAGGGTAAAGATAGGACCCGAGAGTGTCAAAAGTGAAGAATTTGCATTCCAAATGTACAAAGAAATATGAGACTACTAGTGACAAGCTGAGACAAACCTGTGATTTACATGTCTTGGACAACAGACTTCCACATTCTTCAATAAGAGCTCTTTCTCCCCCGATTATTCTGGCCAGTTCTGAAATCAAGCGTTCTATGTCTTCTGCCTGAAAATGAATTATATAAGTTTTTTTTTTATTTTTTAATACTGGAAAGCCAAAAATAAGTAGAGGTACAGAAAATAGACATATCAGATCTTATCTACTCTCAGCAAACATTCTTTTTTCCTCAAAGGATACATTAGAGTATTTTAGGTCTGCCTAGGCTTATCACTTGTATTAGTTGGTATCTTTTTTTTTTCTTCCTGTGTGTTGTGCACACATGCACATGTGCATGTGCACTCAAAATTGCATGTTGGACTTTGATAGGCAAGTAACGAAAACACTGGAGAAAAGAGCTAGAGAGCTACTTAATTCTAGTCCAGCTCTTCGCTAACTTATTTTCTCCAATATCTCAATTCACCTTCAAATGGTCCTAAGTTGACATTCAAAATTCATCAAGACGACCTCCTCCCCAAAATCCTTTCTCAATCCACGAGCTCTGAAAAATTTTTCCTTTATATCTATATAGTTCATTGAAATATTAATCTTATATTCTCTGCCAATCCATGTTAGGATTGTCATTTGACATAGCTTTCCTCAACAATTAAATATAAATGTAAACCATCCCCTATTGAGTGGATTTGGATGAAATTTAGTCTAGTGAAAATAGTAGTGTTGATAGGTTCAAGAAAAACTGATTGTCAGTCCATGAAAGCCTACAAAATGGTATCTGTTGAGCAGGTTTATTTCATAGCTATGAGCAAAACAAAAGACCCACTTGTTGATAGTAAAAGGAAAAATGACTTTCACTTATTGTACCTTCGGCAGGAAGCTTTGAAGATTATAAAGGATAATTTCCATCGCCTTTACTGCTGAGTTCAGTGCCTTCGCCACCTCGCTCGTATCAGCCTGCAACATGTGATCATGTCAATGTATCATTTGGTGCAAAACACAAAGGAAGAGAATCAAGCATTGGTACGATGTTGGAAGCCATAAATGGATAAAAGAATACAGAGAAAAGTTACCGTAACATTCCCAATGGGTAGTTGAATTGAGGCATTCAACAAAGCTTGAATTACTTCTTGTAAAGAAATTGAATAATCCTCTTCTAAAGCAGACCAATCCTCCAGATATGGAATCTAAATTAGGCACCAACCAAAAAATAAGTTATGAACACGAATTTTACAAAGCATATATTGATATTTTCTCAAAGCCTGAAGGGGGGGGGAGGGGGAGGGGGGGAGGCAGAGAAAAAGTTAAAGAGTTCATGAGACTGCCAAGTTTTCTATTCTTGTGACAAAAAATAATGGCGGAAAGAGGGAAAAAAGTGAAAATACATTCATAATCAGTATTGACACAAATAATTTCTAATGTTTGTAGCGCACTGCATTATTCGAACTGACACATCTTAGAATCAAGATGAAGACACCACCAGCTACCTTGGAATAATATATAGAGAAAAATCAGGGGCTTGTTTACGATTACTGCTTCACAACTTGTTCTGTTATGGTTGTCAACAAATGAGGTAAGGGGAAAAAACTAGCAGGCAGGAAACAGCATATGTGGAATCAACCATGTACAAAGATTGAAAGGAACAAATACCTTGATGGTTAAAGAAAAACACTATTCTCCATACTGCAAAAAAAAAAAAAAAACTCTCTTTCTCCTAACCTTTTTCCCCTCTATCCATTTTTGCTTCCTAGATATTTTTCACCCCATTTAAATCAATCTTTAAGCACTGATTTCATAATTTGGTCAAGTTTTGCTGGTTAACAAAAAAATAATCTCAACGAAAAAATAAATGAATAAGGCGAAAAGGACTAACACAGAAAGTTTGGCTAATAGTTATAAGCAATGAAACTTTTTAAAGGGAAGTCATAGTTTATGTGAATGAAACCCTGAGCACAAGCGAAAAATATTTGTTAGATTATATATTCTCAGAGGAATCTAAAAGGTAAGCATGAAGAGCCAATAATACTTTTAAGATAAATTGAGCATGAGATCTTTTTTTGGAAGCATAAAGCTTGTCATAAGAGCTGGAGCCGTACTTTTAAACATCATGGAAGGTCATTTCTCCTCCAGTTCAAACAGGACAGTTTGTTAAACACATTTATCTTGATAGCAGGTCTTGAAAAGGATTTTGTTGAGATATACGTTAGGTGAGAGATGCTTTATATGCTAGAGATGGCTTCTATGCATGAACATGGCAAAATAAACTTAAGCAATGCCATTAGATTTTAGATGTAAAATAACTCTTTTCCATCAGTGAATCTGTTATTTAAGCACAGAAAAGATAACATACTGCAGAGCTTCATAGCTAATAAAAAACAAGTATCATCACGCTGGCAGCCTTACTTGAGTTTCAAGAATTGTTGATAGAGTCTTTGTTCTTTGCAGAATCCCAAGTTCGATGCGTTTGCTCTTTACAGAAGCATATAACTCTGACATCTTTACCATAAGAGAATAAAGTGTTCTCTACAAGTATAGGAAAAAGTTTGTTTAATGATACTGGAAGAGAGAAGGGTGCATAAAGTAACCACAAGTTCAAAGAAAGATAGTCTGTCATAAAGTGTTTTCTATATGGGAAAGAATAAGTTTGATTACATATATTGAGAGAGAAGCAAAAGATAAATATAACGAAATTAACAAAAAAAAAAAAACATAGCTCATACAGAGAACAATAAGCTTTCCAAAAACTAGTAATGGATGAGCTTGGAAAGATTTCAATGTTGAGATTGTTGTTCAAGCGCACTAATAAACTTTGTTGCATAACCCATATTTTTCTTTTTTTTTATCTGCCTTAATGCTCCTCCTATAATCATATTTCTTTTCTCACATCAAAAAAAGAACCTACAATTTTTGTCTTTGCCAACCATCTCTGCTATATTTCTCTCATTTGCAAACGATGGTGCATTTCACTTATGGTCATTGCTTATATTTCTAAGAGTGTCCATTGTTGTTTTACCACCAGTCAGTCTTAGTATTCTACCCACTAATTCCTAGATTTTCACTAGGCAAATTAGAGGAAAATTATATGGATTTTTGCTACCTTAGATGGTAAACTAAAACATGTAACAGAAACAACGAAACTAATGAATGAGTAGGAAATCTCATCAAATCTACCAAGCCTAATTAAGTGGGACAATCTGAAAATGACATGTCCAGTCTCCAGTGCATATATATTTCATCGTGGCTGAGAAACAGTGAAAACTTTCAGCACCATTGGCATGTAACACCGGTGCGTACGCAAAATTTGACAGGCCGTACAATAACAACTCGCCCCGGTGATTAAAAGTCAATACCATCCTGCCACCATTAGTTTAAAGGGTGGTACTACTATGCCCCTTGATTGCCCATTTGGTGTGTCTTCAGTATCAGTTGTATTTTTTTTTTTTCAAATATTTTTTAAATATGTTTAAATATTTTTAAAAAATTAAAAAAAAATACCAATATAATTAAGTCACTTCCTTAATCAATAAGTAAAAAAATTAAAAAAAAAATAAATATATTAACTGTCAAAATGAGCATTATTCTAGTTTAAATTGGTACTTGTAGTAATTACTTTCTCTTGGGCCCAAATAAAAAAGAATAATAATAATTTCAATCTAAGATCTGGGTTCACCTACTGTCAAATCATTAGCATGAAGTAAAGTAAACAAAAAAAATCTGTCAAATAAATTATGAAAAATGAATATATTAGGTTCAAATGCAACGATGTCTAAAACAAACCTCGCTTTCTCTTTGCCGAGCTTGGATGGAGGCCTCTGCTTTTGCATTGGCGTATCTCCACTGCAGATAGCGATTATGAAGCATTCTCAGTGTATGTATATCTTCCTGATGGGTGGAAACTTTCCTTCCCTTCCTAGCATCTGTCCCCAATTTTGAACAAGGCGGGACTGGAGGCAGACAGAGGGCCCCCATCTTCGAAGAGTTTGTGTATGAATTAGAGAGAGCATACGCTTGTTTGTCACTGCCTTTTGTGGGATGAAACAAGGAGTGTTCGGAACCTGATAATGGCAAATTCATAGAACGGGAGCAAGGGGAAGCAGAGAATTTGAAAGAATCGCCACTAGCAGTCACATTACCCCTGGTGCAATTTTTCTCAGGCAGCAATCTACTGGAAACCGTTGGTAACATATCAGCCTCAGGCATGGAAGAGCGGAAATCGGGAAGAGATCGTGTTGAACAGTTTACTAGTGGGTTGTGATTACTATCGTCGGTAGCCGTCGAAGATAGATCTTGGGGAACGGAAGATTGAGCTGGTAATGACATGCCGCTTGACTGCAACAGCTTGGCCGCAGCTGTGACACTGTTGTTGGTAGACCGTCTGAATCTTGATGATGATGATGTCATCATCCTGTCCCTATCCACACTGCTTGTAACCATTGGTGTGTCGGGCCTCGAGGGGGTGGGAAAAGCGTTGCTAACAATTTTCCCATAATAGGTTTTTGAGGTTTGCTGCAGATGTTGTTCGGCTCTGCCTCCCCCTCCATTTTCTTTAAAAAGCTTCACAGCACGCGGTTTTCTGTGAGTAGTAGAGGGCAGAGCAGATGCTTTACATCGAGAATCCAAAGGGGGTGAGTTCTCCAGGCTCTGAGTCTGAACGCACTCAACGGGCCTGTTCTCATCGGAACAAGACAACGGCTCCATGTCCAGGTGCCGCTGCCGCGGCCTTTGAACGGAGGTCGAGCGATGCGGCTTCGAAAGGGGAGACGACGAGTTGGACGAAGCGGAGGAGGATGATGAAATGACAGGAGACATGAACCTAGAGCTCACCTCCCTCACCCTCGGCCGCCGTTGAGACGGTGGGGGAGGAGGAGGGGGAGGATAAGGAGGAGAAACCGCTTCCTCCGTCGCGGCTGTGGAGTTGTCTGAAACTTTGGCTTGTTGTTGCTGCTGCATCGTTTCATTCATATTCACGGAGGCAGATTGATCAATGTTAATCTCAAAATTTGCTGAATCCCACCAAAAGCACCCCTCCCGTTTCCTGAATTGCTGCTCACATGCAGCGATCCCTATGTGGGTCTGTGCCCATGTTGACAGGCGACGGTGCTTCGCTTCTATCAAATCTGTACTTGCTGTCTTCTGATCTAACAGAAGAAGAAGGAGATAGATCTAGATGGAAACGCCGTCACAACCTCGAATTGAGTCGGCATCTGATACGAGAGAGTAGAAGAAATATAGCCAGCCTAAAGAAGTTGTTTGGAAAAATAACCAAAGAAAGAAAAACTAGCCGTTGGCTGTGAGGGTCAAGCAGTAACGGTTCTATTTTTAAAAAGGGGGGCATTATTTTATTATTTTAACCTAATATGGCCATTCCTTGAGGAGTAGTCTTTTATAATTAGGTAATGTATGTTAATTGCTTCAAATAAAAAGGGGCAAACATCCGAAATCATTACTTCTTAATCAATCATTATTCAAAGCTCTCCCAATTGACATTGTTGCTTGATCTCATTGTTTCCAACACAACTCTACTTAACAACCTTTTAAATGAAATTTTAAAAGATTTATATTGTTTAAAATTTTGTCAAGAATTTTACAAATTTGGGTGAAAAAGAGATCAACACAGCCTTTAAAGGCTCGTTAAATGTGGCAAGACCCACTTTTAAGGGAAGCAATGGCAGCATTCATAGGAGTTAAAAGAACTCAATCTACATAAAATGATTATTATAGATGAAGACTCCGAAGAACTATATCATCATTGTCTGAACCAGAAGATACTCAAGATTTGATAGCCAAAGGCATCATAAGAGACACAAGACTAATGTTGAACAATTTTGTAGCTTGAAAAGCAGTAAAAATTCATCGTTCTCAAAATCGATACGATTTCATAATCGATACACACATGATATTGCACCATGGGCAGCTTCTAATAATATAATTGGAAGTTGGAAGCATTCCACTTATTAAAATTCCTAGGTGTCTATTGGACTTCCACAGTAGGAAGAATCCACCTTTTGAAACAGTTTAAATTACTAGAATTACTAAGATTGTCTGTAACTTTAATAAATATCTGTAACTGATTACCTATTAATGAATTCATTTTCTGAGGAAAAAAAAAAAAAATCATTACCCACTCTCAATTTGTTCTTTCCACAATTATACTTGAAATCCGTTTGGACGGAAATGGAAAAAGAAAAGAAAAGAAAATAAAGAAAGAAGGAAGGAATGGAAATTGTTTTTAAAGAAAACAAAAAGAGGGTAAGGAACGAAACCCAGGTTTCATCTAAAACCCTTAAGAAACAGGATTAAAAAGGTACATGATTGTCAGATTATATATTTCATTTCTGTGCATTCATTCCATCTAAACCCCAAACAATTGGAAGGAGGAATCCAATTTCTATACTCCATTTCGTTGCATCTAACTCATTTTTTCCCTCCTTTCCATTCATTGCTCAGACTATGGGAAGCCAAACTGAATCAATTGTTCCTTCATTGAGATGCAAATCAACCAAATGAAAGCAATTACAAAGAAGGTTAGCCTCCAAATCAAATCAAACTTGTATTTAGTATGGAAAGCAACCAAACGTAAATGTATATAGTATATATCGGTTGAAATATGCAGAATAGCTTGCTACAAGTTGTTGAATCCAGTACTAGCAGATCGTTTAAATGGAACAAGCTAGCCTACAAGTATGAATTTGATTGTAACATCTAACTCTACCAGTTTTACCATCCATATTATTCATTAATGTCTCCCTTCGTATGCCCTTCAGAACTCTACTTCTGTGTTTTAGAAAGTAGGAATGCACAACGGTGACGATGTTCCGTCCATATTCTGTTAGTTCAACCACTAGCTGCTTGCTATCTCCAGAATGTAATTTTGTAAATTATCTACAACACACCTCCCTCTAACACCGTATGCCCTTCTAAGAATGCTGTCAACGGCTCACTGCATTTATTACGTATGGCCCTGGAAACCCGCTCTTCTAGAACTAGGCCTTGGCTCATCTGCTCAGCACCCAAAGAAAACATTCAAGTAATTTTATGCTATGAAAAACTCAGAATTTAAGTACAAAGTTAACCGAAAAAAATGATTACATCCGAATAAAAGTCCTACTTTCCATTGCAGTGACAAGCTCTCTTAATTTAACCTTCCAAGAAACAGGATGACAAAAACACTCGTATACTGAATATTCGCATAAAAGTGTTTTCGTTATTATGTTTCTGATATGAATTAGATAGAGAAATGAGATGACCACATCACCTCAATTTGAACTAAATGGATTCAATCAATTTCAAGTGAAAAGGAGAGGATCTTATTCCTAAATCCACATGGACAATCAATGTAATACATTTATGACAAAAAAAGAGACCTCTTCTATCTTTTGCTAATAAATGATAGAGTAGATCATCTAAGTCTGCGCCTTTCTCTTGGATATATGAGAATGAAACAAGCAAATATTCTAATATGCAGTCAATTTCAGAATTGAAAGATGGTAAAGACAATCAAGTGCTAAATTGAATCAAGTATAAAATTACCCAGTGGGGGAGGTATACTGAACACAGACCCGCTAAAGAAAACACTCATTAACGGACATGTTTCTATCTTAACTCATCTACAAAGCAGGGCACACTACACATGCATCCCCACCAACCAGAAAATCATCTTTTTAAATCCCAAAATCAAGTCATCAACCACAAAAGAGATTTTTAAGACTTGGGTTATTAGTGCAGGTCGAACAACAGAGAGTACAGGAGCCAAATTGAGGCTAAACTATTTGATACCCCAGCCTGTCTTAAAGTAGATAGAAATTTGCACATGACATGTATTTCAATGAAATGAATCGAATATACAATTTTTTCTAGATGTCCTTTGGTGGGCCAAGAAAGATGGCTTCAAATGGGAAAGGTGGATTCATATTTAAGATTAACAGATGAAATTAAATACTTTAATAATTTTGCTCATATATTCAGAAATTCAAGAAAGAAAGCAGATCTATTTTGGAAGAGAGGGAATACATTTTCATATCACTGGTTTACATGAAAATACAAGATTTCTGAGACATAACATGAAGCCGTTAGAAACATTTCCCAAGAGAGTCAAGATAAAAACGCATTTTTCAGCAACTAGAAATTTACCATTTCTTTGGCAGCAGACTGTTCAAAACCATATACCTTAACTGAAAGAGCCAAATCAAGTTTATCTTACCATGCTCATCTTCTTCATCTTCATTCTGACTTGTAAAGAATGGGGTGAGGTAGTTCCTATCTAATGCAGTGAATGATGTTGTGCTGCAAAGAGAAAGGGGGACGGGAGATCATTGCTTCCTTGGCATAAGAATAAAATATTAAAACAGAAAAGCTCGGTAGTCTCATATTGGAAGGATACCTTTTATGGAACTCTTTAAGTTTCATCTTGATCTTGTTGGCTGATGATGTTTCCTCATCATATGAGGGAGCAATGTAGCCATTATTTGGAACAATGAAGTCATTGTCCCCTTCCAAGCTCTAAGAGGGAAGGAGAAGAGGGAATACAAGGCCAAAAAAATAATCAATGATCTGAGAAGTTAATACAATTTCTTTATAATGGGACTAAAACGAGCAGAATTCTCAGAGCAGGAAAAATAAACATATGCATGAACGAAGATAGAGGAAGCATGTGCTGGAGAATAACATCGTATTCCCAGGTGAATACTCTCATTGATAAAATAGATAGGGGTCGTATTCGTAAAGTTAGGCTCAAGGATATTAGTACTCTTCCACTGAGCTAAAAGTACCTAGAACTAGTAACTAAGTTATTGTTTACAGAACTTACTTCTCCTGGGGAGCCGACATCAGGGCCGTCACCTACAACTTGTAAAGCTTCCAGCATGGTACCTGTCGAACCTCCAATCAACAACACCTGCAAAATCATTTAGAAGGCTACAGGTAAATTATACTAATACGATATCTTATACGAAACTCACAGCATAATCATGACTTAAACACAGCAACAAAAGGTGGGGGTGTGTTCAATTTTGTCAGATTTTTAAGTTTTATTAAGTGTCTTTACGGTTTTGGAGGTGGTGCTCTAGGCAGTCTAGGATTAAAACAGTTTCAAATTTGAGTCATTAGTTTAGGAGTTATAGGTGTTTTTGTATGCATGGACTTCACAGAAATTTATGCTTTCTTAATTGTTATGTAATTGCCATCTGGTTTGCTGTTCCAACCATCAGCACCGAATCATGCCATCAAACAGCCCCTAGAAACTCTCAGTTGTTCTTCCAAACCTTTGTTTTAAATCTAAAAACCTTTGCAGCATTCAATTGCAAAGAAACCACCACCCCTTAGCTAGACAGCCATTAAACTCGAATTTAACAAGCTGTCATGCATGGCTCATTATATATCTTGTTTAAATTTTATCTTTGAACGCCAATTCAGAGAAAGTGTTTTGCTTTTTCAAGTCCAAGATCACGATTAGAAGAGCCAACGGAAGAAAATGAAAATGACCAGAATCACCGATTGCTATCTAGAAAGTCTTAATTTAATATGGTGTTGATGATCCAAATGTTTTTTTTCTAAGTAAAATGAAATTTATTAAAGTAAGTTTTTTTTTGATGATGCAAATGTTAAAGGGGGCAGGGTGGGGTTTCAGCTCAGGCCTAGACACAAGGAAAGACCAAAATAAGACTGATTAAGTTATTGAGAAGAGGTCCTACAGGATACGATCTAAACAGAAAGCTGAATAAAAAAGGAATTGTACAACCAGCCCCATGTAGTTTGGGTTAAGGACTATCATGTTGACCTGGGTTATGTCATGCTTATAGAGATCATTGTCAACAGAAGACAATCCGTGGAAGATGATGACTAAAACCAAAACACATGGTTGAAGTTTGCTACCATCGACCAGCATAAATTTACTAAAGAAAACCGGAAGTGCAAGAGGAGATGAAGAAAAATAGTGAATCCTATAAAAGGTAAGACCTATTTGGGGAAAAAATTCTGATAAACTGGCTTAGTGACTGGTTCATATTAGCTCTTCAACAAGTCTAGGGTGATGGAACAAGATAGAATGTAAAGTTTTTTATTTCAGATTTAGATAATGAAGATGTGATACCCCATATGATTAAGGATAAGGGTATGTGGTAAATGAGATCCCACATTGCTTGGGAAGGAGAAGTTCTTGCTCTTTATAAGGTTCCGTTAGAGCTCCAATTGTATCATTAACTAGTCTTTTTGGAGTATAAGTCATATAGTTTGGGCATTCTATTGGGACGTTATAAATGATATCAAAGCCTATCTCAACCAGAAATGTGAGTGTGTCACCTACAACAGAAAGGCCAGACGAGAACGTCAGAAACTTAAGAAGGGGAGATTGTGATACCCCATATGATAAGGATAAGGGCATGTGGTGAATAGAATCCCACATTGCTTGGGAATGAAAAGTTTTTGCTCTTTATAAAGTTCCAATGGGGCTCCAATTGTATCATTGACTAGTCATTTTGAAGTAGAGGCCATGTAGTTTGGGCCTTTAATTAGAGCATTACAGAAGACCGGAAGGTAAATGTGAATTCAGCATAGCAACGGAGTAAGGTCCCAAGCAAAAAAAGGCAATGATCTAAAGAAAAAGGTCAGCTTGCCTACCGTCAAAACAACAATTGCAGTGGTTGCGGTGAATATTGTCTGGCCATGTCCTTCTGGAAGATCATGAACTGATTGCAGAGCAAGGGCAAAAGCCATTGCCCCTCGAAGTCCTACTCACACCCATAAATAATGAGTACTTGGCCATATCACAGAATAAATAAATAAATAAAGTAATTAGCCACCTCTAAAGTCCTTACCACTATACCAAAGTGCTTGTTGATGTTTTACAGGTATCTTTCGATGTGCAGGTCGAACTGAATTGACCAAATATGCACAAGAAAAAACATTTGCAGCCCTACATGAAAAATAGTAAATACATGTTAGTATAAAAATACTTCAATAAAAAAATAAAAAGAAATCTTGATATAACTATAAAAATGTCTTTCTAGATAAAAGAATCCCCATATTAACAATTACAGCTTGCTTACCTTGCAACTACAATAAATAACTGAGGTCATCATAGAGCAAGTTCAGGAACAACAGCGAGTTTCACTTAATGAAAATATTAGTAAACTACTTCTGACAAATAATGCAAGGATACAATTGAGAAAAAGATGAATCCAACATGTGACCAGCTATGCTGTTCCATGGCAATATCAAAGCCCATATATATAAATCTGCAAATTGAAAACAACTCATCATAAGTACATAGACATAAAAGTTCAATCACTCAATATGAGAGAAAGATAATGAAAATCACCCTTACATGAATGTCTCTGCTAATGATGATATCAAATGAAAAAATGCAGACACGAAATGTTGCGACTTCTCTGACAAATTTGAGTATGTGTAATGCTTCATAACCTAAAACAGAAAATCAATGTTCCCATAATAAATTTTTGACAAGTAGCAGATGGTATACAGCAAAGAAATATATAAATTCACTTACAATTCCAGTGAACAATATCGATACAATACCAGACAGGCCAAGACCTTCAGCAAGCATGTACCTACAAAGAATGAAGTTGTGAATAAAATCGCATCACAAGTCCAAAAAAGTTCAAAAAAGTACAAAGAGAATAAGAAGTTCAAAAAAGAAATTGAAAAAAGTTCTCTTACGAGAAATATGGAAACAGGACAACGAGGCAGCATTCCAAGTTTTGTAGACTGGATGAGGGCAAGATAAATAAACTTGTATCAGAGATTTTTGTATGAGTTATGTGTCATCAAAATCAAAGAAAGATTTATATGTGGTACTCACTTGTCGATATCCAACCCGGCATACTTGAATAGGTTTGGACAATTAAGGTCTCACAATCAATTGTAAGTTCCAAAAGTGTTAAGAGTAACTTATTAGACAGAATATGAGAATTTTATCAAGAAGGATATCAAAGCAGAAGTAAATCCAACTGCAACACCTGCAGAGACATACGAAATGCAATGTTAGTAATCTTAAAAATACATGCAAATATTGATAACAAAAACAAAGTGATCAAAGATCAGGGAATATAATCATTCAAGAAGTCTAAGTTGTTCTTTAGACTTCTTGACAATGCCTATTATTATGAATAAAACTTCTTCACTATCTATAAAAAAAAAAAAACAAAAAAGGTATATTAGGCTTTTGGCTAGCAGGATTTTTTAGTCTTTGCAGTATGGAAAGAATGATGTATAGTATCCTATTCCTATTGGTTAAGGGGTCTTCAACAAAATTAAACGGCTCCCTATATTCGCTTGATTTATAAATTTTTTATAACCAGATACTATTTGTGGGTGAAAACTGACGCAAACCCAATTTGGGGCAATGGTCAAGGAGCTCAAGTACTTACCTAAGAAATCTAGGTATAAAGTCCTGGTCATCCTTTTCCAATCTATTAAACTATTCATCTTCTTCAAATTTTTCTTTCTACTTCTTTGACCCATATTAGTCATCTTTGAATCTAAATTTAATCACAGCGGCTGCCTGCTTCAGTTTTTGTACAAACTGCTTGAGAGTTAACTGGTCAAGCCAAGACAAACATTAAAACATGAACTACCATAATCACCAAGTCCTTTCAGAAAAATTCAATGCATGCACTCAACAAGCATGTTCAAACAAGTGCCAAAGACTAAAAAAAAAAATCTTCGAAATCATTGATAGTGCAAGGCAGACTGCAAATGTTTACCTGAAGACAGCGAGCCAACAAAAGTCTCAAGAAACCTAACAAACAGAACAAATAAGTTTTGTCCAGATGAGTCACGACTATTTACCAATGACATTGTCCTGCATAACAAAACATTGATTCTCTTAGAACTGAACTCCAAAATACTCTAATTGCTGGAGACAAGTGAAATTCACTTTATGTACCTGTACAAGGAAATTGCCATCTACCAATAGTCCAACATGCCCAAAAAGAACTCATTGAGTAAACATGGCTTGCCTATAAATAGAATATGTGCTCAACAAGAAAAAAGCATATTATGAAATAATGGTAAAAACTTACTGCATCATTCAAAACAGATTCTCCAAATACCAAAGCATACAAGTTCATGTCTGTGCCTAGTTCCTGTACAAGGCCATTAAAAATATATATTACCGAAAAAAATTAAGCAGAATAATTTTCAAAGAACAAATGGATCAATATATTTAGATGCACATTCAATAAGTAAAGCAAGAGGCCAATTTAACACGAATGGCTATTAAGGAACAGTTATATGTTACATTCAAAGAGTACTAGAAGTAATTCCAAAACATAGTTGACCCAAGGATTAAGCTCAAAACTTTGAATATATTTTGTCCAACGAACGACCTTAGAAATAAAAGAATAATAATTAGATTGAAGAGCTAAAAAAAAAGATGAATATAGTTATAAAAAATAATAATAATAAGGATAATGAACACTCCAGTATAGTAGCAAGAGGTATTGTAACACCCAGACCCACAGTGTTTTTATTATTATTATTATTAGATATGTTTTGAGGTAGTAATTTGATTTTGAATAGGATTCATCTTGATAATATAAATCCCTTTTTATTCTCTGTTTGATTTTCCTAATCAGAAAACTATTTATTCAAACAGTTCAAAATCTCTTATCCTTTAAGTTTTCCTTTCCTCGTGGGAGTAGTTCTCCAAAGTTTAGTTGAATTCAAACTCTCAACTCTAGACCTTATCCAATTTACCCTCAAGACTCACGGCATCTCCCTCTCCCTCATCTATAAAAATCCCACGGGACCTTCAGTTTTAAACACAAGAAAATCCAGTTGACACATAGAGAAACTTACCTGCACAGCCCCCTCATTTTTCAAGCCCCTGCCAACCATTTTCAGTAAGTTGCTGACAGGATCTCTCTCTCTTGCCTCGCACCATTACTTTTTCATCTGCTGTACTCTCACTAATATCACATGCTGCCTTTTACTTTCATCTGTTTTTCCAGCCTTTGGAGTTCTAGAAATAAATTATGTGTTTTAAGGAAGTATGCGTTGGGCTTAATTGTTTCCAGTCAGACAAACTGAAACATGGGTCTCCTTTTATGGTTTATTTCTGTTTTTCTCAAAATAAAAATATCCATATTGTTTTAAGTTAATTCCAAAAATACCCCATGAGTTTTTGTCGTGTATCACCAAATCTTATCTTTTAACTGCAGTAAGAAGTCTCTAGATCTCATTGAGGGTGAAATTCCTTTTGTGCCCATAAAACTTTGCTTTTCCAAAAGGCCAATTATATTTCCAGCTTTTTAAGGGTATATGACTCAATGGGCATTAAAGGTGTTTTTATTTACATGGGCTTTGCTTTATGGCTGGAGTTCATTTTAATCTTGGGCTGTGTTTGTTTTAAATTGGGCTTGATTCTAGTATATTTCAGAATTTTATGTTAATAGTTAAGTGAGTTGATTTCTTGTGAGCTTGATTATTTTAATGGGCTGGTTGTATTTACAGAAACTGTTTTAGTAACTTTAAATGTTTTTTTTTTTTCTTTATTTGGGGCTGGGCTGAGTTTTAAATCAGACCAAAGTTTTACTTAAATAAATATATTAGTCTTAGACCCTTTTTATAGAAAATATTTAAGGACTTTTAAGCATATTTTAAAGTATTCTTTTATATTGTTTCAGCTTATTATTTTAGTTAATATTACAATTAACCTTTAACTAGATTTTTATAAAATTATTAAGTTATATGTTTGTACAGAATATTAAGTATTATGATATGAGTTTTGGAATAATATTATTTTATGTAATCTCTTTATATTTGAATATTTATTCAAATTATCTCTATGGTAGGATTTTAAGTATTTCGATTGCTACCACACGTTTTCTAGAAAAGTTTAGTAACGTGTATAGGTCACGAGCTACGACGTGAGATTGTGAAAGCAGTGCTAAGAGGTAATTAGTATGATCATATAATTGCATGTGTATTGTGAATTCTGTAATGGTATATGAAAATATGATGTTTGTCTATGCCACGCTACGAGCTAAGTCAAGGTTAGATTCCTTTTATGATTTTTAATAAATTATGACATTATGCTTGTATGAATGAATTTGTTGTTTGATGGAGTGAATGATTCTAAATCACATGGAAGTCATGAAATGTTCATGTAATAATTTTAAGTCTCATGCCATGTAATAAAATAGCCAGTTTATATATGCCATGTTCATGTAGTACCTAGGTCATGTATGCCATGTTCATGTACTGATTAAATCTTACATGCTATGTAATATCATGAGGTATATAGAACTCAGATCATGTATGCCATGGAATATTTATGTTTAGATCATATTATGCCACGTACAAAGATATGCCATGTTATGCTATGCTATGTGTAAGAATATGCCATGTCATGCTATGCCATTTGCAAGTATATGTCATGCTAGAAAAGTTCATGATATTAAATAAGTTCTCATGCATTAAGAAAGATAAGATGGTTAAGGGTGACACGGACCTAAGCGTCTTCACCAAAAACTATGTTAAGATGGTGCCACGGACCTAAGCGTGGTTCACCATACGTTAAGTGAAATACGGACCTAAGCATGTTTCACTTCAAGTAACGTTAAGGATGACACGGACCTAAGCGTGTTCATCACAAGTTATGTTAAGGATGACACGGACCTAAGCATGTTCATCACAAGATATGTTAAGGATGACACGGACCCAAGCGTATTCATCACATGTTATGTTAAGGGTAACACGGACCTAAGCGTGTTTACCACAAATTATGTTATGCGGTGCCACGGACTCAAGCGTGGTTCACCTTATGTAAAGTGAAACATGAACTCAAGCGTATTTCACTCCATGTCATGACAAGTTATGGGGTGCCACGAATCCAAAAGTGGTTCACCATATAATAAGTGAAAGACAACATAAATAAGTAAATTATGCATTTACGTTTATATGTTCGCCA
Source organism: Carya illinoinensis (assembly GCF_018687715.1). Lineage (NCBI taxonomy): Eukaryota > Viridiplantae > Streptophyta > Magnoliopsida > Fagales > Juglandaceae > Carya > Carya illinoinensis. The sequence goes on from NC_056761.1 coordinate 10,523,510, forward strand.
TGATCATATATGTTTCCACTCATGTTGATAATGAATAAACATGCTATGAGAATCTGTGAATGATAAATGTTTGTTTGAAGTGTCTTTCAAAGATTAAGTCTTGTTAAGTTATATGTTACAGTTATATGTTACGGTATGATGTACTATTTACTGAATATTTGATTCATTTTTGTTTGTTTCTTTGTTTGTTTGTTTGTTTGCTCTCTTCTATGCTTAAATGTCACAGATGATGGTTGTAAGGACGTAAAGCTGGAACACCAGGAGTAGACCTAGTGCAAGGACTTAGTTCTTTTATGTTTTTATGATAAAAAGTCACGCGTAGGGTTAGTTTATGTTTTTATGTTACATTTTCAGTTTTAAGTTTTCAACTAAACAGTTATGTTCAGTTTAATTAATGTTTTCAATAAATGCGGTATTCCAGGATATGAATCTCTTTACCGGGCAATATGTTATGTACGTTAGTAACATCTCTATCCTACGAGAACGGGGTGTTACAGGTATAAGCAAGGTTTGAAGAATTGGAGTTGGGTAAGGACCGATTCAATGAATCAGACGATTCAACAAATTGAATCAGGTGATTCATAAAAATTTTGAATCGGTTATTTCAATGTTGATCAAAAAAGTATTAAAAATCATACATAAAGCAATCTAAGCATTTAATATCACATATAAAAGAGTATAAAATATAAATTTACTTACATGTTTCAATAAAAATATTATAGATTCAATAAACATGTCATTTATGTATTTAACCTCAATTGTCGACATTTTTTGCCTCATATACGAAGAAGATAAAGATCATTAAGTTATAAGCACATGGAAAATGTAGTATTTTATGCACAATCACAAATTTAATACAAAACACTCATTCATCTCCTAATCTTTTTGTTCAACTGAAAAAAATAAAGAACAACATGGTTTATCTTTCAATTTTTCTGTGATTCCTATTGAATACAATGATGAAAAGGTTAACATGTGCTTAATTCTATTTTGCACCAGAAATCAAAACAAAAACCTAGTTGTTAGACAACTTGAAAATAAATAGAGTTTTGAATCAGTTCGAATCGGTCTAAAATCAGCTAGAATATGTCTGAATTGGCCTAAATTGGTTGATTGAAGTGGCTCAATGAAAAATTCAAAAAGTTCACTGAAATTGGTTCGGTTTCTAACTGATTCAATTTAAATCGGCCTGAATTGAACCATATTTTCTAGCCTTGGGTATAAGTTATAGGAATGTATATCTATTTAATATTTTTAAGTTGAACCCTCAATATATCTATAGAAACATCCACCCTATAGTGACAAGAGGTAAGGAATGTAGGCAGCCAGTGAGCAATTTTTGTCAAAAAATAAAAAACAGCAAGCAATTTAGTTTCACCAAAACTGTATAACATGTCTTAAAATAGATACCCGCTGACGGATTATTTCATTAGAAACAGAAATGGAGCACAAAATCACCTGAAAGATGGACAAAACTGTAACGGGATCTGTTGCTGATATAAGAGCACCAAACATCAGACATTCAACAAAAGGAAGTCTGTACATGAGGAACATCAGACCACCAAGGTAACTGCAAGAAAAAAAAAAAATATATATATATATATATATATATATATATATGTATGCATTAAAAAGGTGAGGAAGATAGAAACTCAGTATGCTTAGAGTGAATAAGAAAAACTTACACCAGAAGTCCAGTAACAACAGAAGCTATAAATGTCCCAAGGATGGCAAATGTAACAATGGCTCCAAAGTTTGAAAAGAAAGGTTTCTGCAAAGGCCAAAACCATGGAGTAAATCATGCTATAAGTATAATGGTTGCACTGCATGCAAATTGGAAAGCAGGCATGCTGGCGATCGCGCACAGACCCACGCACACATATACAGAGAAAAAGGCACTGAGTGCTTACAGGTGAGAGACTGAACCCTGACTGAGTAAGCACATAAGTGTCAAGAAAAACTACAAGTCGAAACCAGTTAACAAGCATTGATAAAGCAACAAAAATATTAAAGGAAAACGCATCCACGACCAGTAAGGATATAATATGATGGGAGGTAGCAAGAACAAGAAGAAAAATTCCTCATGAAAATTGAACCAAGCCCTGCAGAAAGAAACGAAAATATTATTGAAGCTATATAATCAAGTAACTGGAGCTTTATCTTCGCCTTCCTTTTTTTCATTTGGTTAATTTTTCTGGGTATAGCAAGGGCTTATGACCACAAAAAAATTTTTTTTTTTTTTTTTTAATCAGCTATGACCACATAACAAAATAAGCCTACAGACGGGCAATTCTGCGTAGAGGAGAAAACGAGCATAGTAAACAACGGAAGAACCTGATGCTATGTTCTGTATTCGAGATGTTAGCAAGGCCACCAACAATTAGACCTGACATAAAGAACAAGAAATACATACACATTATCGGTTAAAACATCTTCCTTTACTTATTTTTTTTTTAATAATAGTCGTGTTGTTATTCACAATTGGAACTGGGACGGAGTCATCAATACACGTCGCTCCCAAAAAAGAAACCCTAATAAGTAAGAACGAAACAATAAAAACAACCAAAAAAAGCCCTAATTATGCGGCTATTAATACCGATGAGAAGAGAGGCGCTGGCTTCAGGAAGATAATAGAATCTGTGACGGCGGAGGACATGGCCGAGAACGAAAGAGAGCACGAGCATCATGATCTGGAGAAGGATGCCAACTCCAGCCGCTTGCTGATCCTTTCCGGGACTACTGCCCTTCGCGTCCGCCGGCGATATCATTTCCTCCATGCCCATTCCCCGATTACTTCAAGTTTCAGCAGCAACCTCCTAAATTCGAAGAATCAAACGATCGACCGGGAAGCCACTTCCTCCCTCGTGTATACAGGGTCTTTGAAATGTGCGACGATGACGCAGAGGCCACTGTCAAGACCCAGTGAAATCCCAGAATTCTCTCAGTCCCCACCACAACGATGGTGATTGGATATTGCTCTAGCGTCTACTTTTGCCCTCCCCGATTGTCAACTGCCACACTATTCCGTCGCCTCAATCACTGTTCAAGTTTGGAATGCAAAACCATTGGATATTCCATGTCTTCGATTTTAGATCGAATGCTTAAAATTAAATGAACAGACCCATCCATTATAATGAATAAATAGGTTTTTTTTCTTAATATATATATATTATTAAAATTTGTGATTTGGCTGTCAAAATTTTTAATTACATCCCGTTTAATTATATAGATAAGATAAAATGAGATAAAATATTTTAAATAATAATAATATAATATTATTATAATATAATTTTTTAATATTAATTTTATATTAAAATTTAAAAAAATTAGATTATTTATTATATTTTATATAAAAATTTTAAAAAATTATAATGATGAGTTGAGATAAAATAAGATGAAATGAAATTTTTAATTTTGATTAACTAAATAATGCTTAATCTTTTTTCTAGCTTGACTTGGTAAGTTGAATAATGGACACTGAAATTCCAAAGAAATTGAGGGTGAAATGCCCAAATGAACGTGAAATATAATTCTGAAAGGGTCTTTTTAAGATGTGACAAGATATTTGGGTGCCCAGATGCTCAATATAGAAATATTCTATGTATTATTATTATTTTATTCTCGTATTGATATATAGAACATATTATTCATATCATTTAAATAAAAATATTTAATTTATAAAATTTAAATTTTAAAATTTATCTTTTAGATCAAATTATGTTATATAAATATTTTACTTGGAGTGTTCGGCCTACCAACTTAAAAATAAAAATTTTCTATTATTAATGGTTTTTATTTTAATTTAATGCATAGTCTCCCTCTCATATTTTCCCTTTCACATTTACATCACGGTATGATTTAACTTTAGCAAAAGAAGTAATGTTCTTAACTCAATTGATGCTTAAAATTTGCTTTTCTTTGGTTGTAGAACTATCTTTAAGAAAACATACCATGACGATATAGATTAGTACTGTTCATCCGAGTAAGGTTTTACAACTTATTTTACAATCTACCAATGGTTAATTTCACTTACAAAAAATATTAACTTTTGAGCTTTCCATCTAATTTACCAATCAAAATCAGCTTTACATAAATGCATTTAATTAAAAAAACATGTACATATATCACTACTCGAGAAATAAGTTTGGTTAGTGAGATGATCTGAGATAATTTTAGACTACATCATCACTATTCATCATTGTTTATAAATTATTCGATACTTTTTTGCTATTATTCATTACTTGAGTTTTACTACGTATAAGTAAAGCAGCGTACTAGTCTGCATATCAATACTGATTCTTTCATATTCAAAATTTAAATTAACATTGTTTTCAATCAAATTTACTTTTTGACTAATTATATTATATTAATGTACATATTAGTGTATAGTTGTGCTTGTAAATAGATTTTTCTTTATTATTTTTTCACTACTTCACGTATCATTTAAGATCACCTCAAGATCCAAACGTGGTAAATCACCAGTTGCACGTACAGAATTTGTATTCATCGAATTCCATTATTTTAGTAAAAAAAAAAAAAGCAATTCGTATATAAAATTTGTTGTGATTACAATTGGGGACATAAGATATCAACAAGGAAACTCCAAACGTATACACCAAAAGTTTCATTGAAGTGGCGGCTCCTGTGATTACAATTCACAAAGAAAACTTGCTAGAAAGTCTCAAGAAAAAGAAATCTACAACATAAAAATCATACATATTTTAATCATACAGTTCTAAAGAGAGCTGTCTGTAAGAGAATCACAATTTTAAAAAGATTTAAATATTCAACCTTCTAATTTTATAGTTCTTAAATATTATAGGATACATTTTATGTATCTATTTATCTCACTTGAAGCACGCAAACGTCGCAAAGGATCAACCACCGAACGTTATATACAATTCCCATGACCAAAATACTAGGAGAGAACAAACGTTTCATGCATCAAATGTGCAAATTACAGTAACTCAAAAGTGAAAATTGAAAATAATCAGAAAATAAGAGTGTGAGAAAGACGAGTTATCGACCAATATATGAAAGAGACAAATTAAACAAAAGTATACCTAGTAAAATATGTTCTTAAAGTGTATATTTATGAGATTATCAAGAGATGAGTGAAGATATAACTTGTAGCAATAAAGGGAGAATTTGCCAATATAATTAGTAATTACTACAAATGATGCATACTCTATAGAAAAATACAGTATTTTTTTTATTAATACCGGATGTTTGAGAATAACGTCCCGACTAATTCCAGATCAGGAAAAATACAACATGCTGAAAGTAAGGAATATGCACATTAATAGTTGGTAAACATAGTTTCTCTAAGGTGCAACAAAGCATCCCCACAATTTAAGCTAGAACATATGATGTTATCATAGATGTAAAGGCCATCAAGGGTGCAAGGATAGAGCCTAGAGGAACCATAAGGTAGTGACGTTACTTCAAAGCTAAAAAAATGAACTGTTCAGGGATGAGACATAAAATAAGCGTCTTGTCATAAGTAACGGTTTGCTTTTATCAATCGAACAGTTGGATTTTATCTTTTTATTTATTTTTTTTCTTAGTAATATATGATGCAGAGATAATGAATAGAAGCACTTAATTAATTTAATTTAAATAAAATTTAAAAATTAAAATAAGTATAGTTTGTAGTGTAAGTGACAGGTATCAAAGCTCTACTTTCTTGTTTGGTTATACAGATGAGATGAAATAAGATAAAAATGAGATATTTTTTTAAAAATTAAATAAAAAATTATTATAATATAATTTTTTAATGTTAATTTTATTTTAAAATTTAAAAAAATTTGAATTGTTTATTATATTTTATGTAAAAATTTGTAAAAATTATAATCATGAAATGAGGTAAGATAATTTATATTTAGCTAAATAAATGGGTATTGCATCAGCTATTTTGCTGCAATATTAAATTTCATTTGGTAGATGGTACGTAGTTCCAGCTTCTACTTTTCTTATTTAATGACATTAACTTACCGAAGAAAAAAGAAAACACAGTAATTTGTAGGAGTTTGCATAGAGAACAAAGGGAAGAAGAGCATGAAGATCATGAGTTTAAAGATTTTGGTCCGAGTCCAGAGGATGAGGATACGGGGAGAGAAGAGAATGAAGCCAACGACAAATTGGAAAACATACCATCAACAAATTACCCAGCAAACGACGGCAGGACGGCGAGGGCGGAGATCGTGGGCAATGGCAGCAAGAGAAAAGGTGATTCAGAACACTTGAAACGTGAGGGGTCTGGGGCTTACAAACGTGGTCATACATCCAGTGTGATGCACTTTTTTGGCTTAATATGGAATATGTGATATGTCAAAATCTTATTGGTGTCTGTTAATGGCTCAATACCAGCCCGACCGTCCCAAATCGGAACTGAATCTTTTATCATCCACAAGTGCCACTTTTTCCTGAATTGAAATTGGAAGGCAAATCATCCAGAAATCAATTCCCACGAACATAAGCACTTGTGCTACTGCCAACCTTGGCCACTCGTTCTACTTTTAACCTGTTTCCAGCAGTGGCCTTAAATAAAATCCAGCCCCGATTAAAATGTTCTACTGCCATCTCAAAAAACAAAAAGGGACGATTCTTACTCAACAGAAATGACAACCATATATGACAACTAAAACGACCGAATACTGCAATTTTTAATTTATTTGAAAACAAGCCATGTGAGAAGATTTCTTGAGATCACCTACTGAAAAGGGTTCTTAATTTTTACCAACCAAGAGAATCTAACTTGTCTTAATGGTTATTTTAATAGTACAGATAAAATGGTAATTGTCACTCAAGCTCCTCATCTAAAAAGCTGAGCAATTTAAAAAAAGCCAACAGAATGTGCCTGATGCAATTTTCATGAAACTCGCATACATGACATTAATCACCATGTAAATCAGTACACTTCAACGTGCCATTGTTTGTTCTTTTTTAGTTGTGAGAGCTTCTGTTCCCAACTCTCCCCTCTTTGCTCCGCAACCCTCTTAAAGGTTTCCTGGATTCCAGGCATCATTCCTTTAAGCCCACAGAAATAGATGTGGGCACCATCATCCAAAAGTTTACAGATTTCATCACTGTATTCTTCAATCTTGTCCTGAACATACATCTTGCCTCCACTCTTATTCTTTTGCTCTCTACTAAGGGCCCGGTCAAAGCGAAAGTTGTCTGGGTAGTCCTTAAGGTACTTTGTAAATTCATCGTCGTAGAGGAGACTGTCAGAATTAGCCACCCCAAGGAACAGCCATGCAAGACCATTGAACTTGAATGTAGGAACAGACTCCATGAACATACGGCGAAGATAGCCTCTGAATGGAGCAATGCCAGTTCCAGTAGCAATCATTATGTGGGTGGCATTTGGGTTGTCTTCAGGCAAAAGCATTACCTTGCCAGAGGGGCCTTCAAGATGATTCAGAAATAAGAACAGATAAGAAGCAAGTCTAGACCATAATAACATTGAATATCTATGTAAAACCAACACCAAAGAATCACCAATCACACAACTACATATATCTATCCTCTAAGCATAATCATTTTGTTTATTAGATAATGCCAATTCAGACACCATATCATAACTAAGAAATCATTAAAAACCAAAATGCTGAAGTAGGATTCGCTTGAAGACAACATAAGCAATAGGATATCAACAGATGAAAATCGAAGCATAGCAATTTTACAAAAAATAAGTCACATGAAGTTTCCTTTATACAATAACAAAATCTCTTTGTGAGCCAGGTTAATAACAACAATTTATATTAATTATGAATAACCTATTAGTCAAGCTTATAATGATGTTATTCTGAACCCACTTCCCCCACTGGTAGGCCCTCCCATGGAATAAAGAAAAGAAAATCTCTTATTGTCCCAATGTAAAATCTTTTGGTACCCTAAACACAGAAATCTCAGTGCATGAATGATAAAATTACTGGTCAAATAAATTTATGATACTTTCTCAATTGTCTTTCCTCCTGACCTTCGGATAGTGAAAGTTTGATAATCATCCAAAGCATCCAAATGTCAAGCTTAGATAAAATAATCATTGCCACTAGATCCAGACTCACTTTCTTCATCAAAAAAACCATCCAGGCTTCTGACCTTCTGGACTTGTGCAACTAGTCAGCATGTTTGTCCACTATTCACGAATCACAACCAGAGGTAACCCCATCAAACTACAAAAAATTGCCTTAACTTTTGTTTTATATGGCCAAACTAACCCATCTGACTACATAAATTATTGATGACAATTACTATTAAACTTTTTTTATAAGTGACAGTTATTATCATTCACAAGGTAAGTGACTAATATCAAGCCATTTGTTGTATAATGTTGGACTAGGAGCATGCCATTAAGTTGTCGACTTGCTTTGATAGAGTATTTGGATCCACTTATGAAAATGAGTAGAATAGTTAAGACCTATAAGCTACACATCAAGTATCAAATAACTAGTAGACATCGGAAATTAAATTATGCAAGAAAGTGTAAGCAAGTTATGTGATCCTTGACTACTTGTGAAGGAAATTCTAAAAATACTAATCAAATATTTTAACCTTTGGTGTAAGGTAGACCGTACCTGTGATCCGAATTTTATCTCCAGGCTTTGAGTTGCATAAAAAATTGCTGCATACACCATTCTTGGAAGGATCCTCCTTTCCAGTTTCAGGGTCATAATAAACAGCACGGCGGACGCAGAAGCTGGCTGTCTTGCCATCAAAGAAGTCTCCATACCTAGAGGAGGCAATTGAATATAAACGAACATTGTGGGGAGCCCCTGGTTTCTTTGGGTTTTCACCCTGTGACACATGGAGATGATTATTCAAATATCACAATGGTATACTTTTAATTCAGAGATACACCTTTTAGAATGTCAAGAAAATATGTCATAAATTCTGAATAAATATACAGATTGAGATTCCCCATCAAATGGAACTGAACACTAAATCTACATCATTTTATTTATTCTCTTAATCCTAACCAGTGGCAACAGAGATTCATAGGTAAAGACAGGAACAAGGGAAATTGACAACACCATCTACAATATATTATGCCTTTATCATGACTAGCCTAGAAAGAGAACCTACAACTTTGGAGAAGCACAATAAAATGAGGATGATGCCCAGGTAACTAATCACTTACAGGAGGAATTACACCATAACTCTGCCCTTCCCAGTATGGAACATTGCCACCATGATCAATCACAATATGGCAAGTCTCTCCAGGAGCTTTTGGCCCCACAAGCCTCTCAACAGAGACAATGGTTGCTGTATAAGGTTCCTTAGGCTTGTATGTATTTAGTGGGGGCTCTTTGGCATCTTCGAGGCTTGAAGGGGAAACAACAACTTTAGGTACGCTAGCTTGTTGCACTGATTGGCATATTATCTGTTTATTTCTCAATTGTGCATTTGTTGTTTTCAATTCCAGTGATAAGAAAGGTGCCCATGATTTGCCATGAAAGTTTAAGCTATTTGTCTGCAAAAAATGAAAAACAGTTGCCTTGAGAAATCACAAACCATACAAAAAGCAGGGAAACTTGATTTATTAATGATAAAGTAAACCTCACATTTAATATTAATCGTATCATATCTTTCTCTCAAAGAATCTTGTAAGCATTTTTTTATAGATAAAGAACCATGTAAACAATCAATCTTATATACACATATTTAGCATGGTGTCGAGACAATAAATGAGGCACTACATGAATGACAGTGCAAATCAGAGAATTGGGACCTGAAATCCACTCTCTTGCTCTCAGGTGGTGGAGCAGTTTTTGATAAGGAAACAAACAAAAAAGTGAATATAGCTTTTAGATAATGTTGCAAATTTGCAAGACTTCAGCAAAACTACACTAAAAGAAAATAGCATCTTGTCAACTTGCTTTGATCAAGGCTTTTTCTAGGGATAAGTTTTCCAATGAAAGCGACTTTTTCTCTCTTTACTTCGTCTCTGAGAACTAAAGAAAAATACATAATTAGTTCTCTACTGCAATTGACACAAATTAAAATCTATGCTTCTGAAATTGAGATATACATGTGAGTAATGTTGGAACATGGGAAAGAGTTCTTATTTCCAAAATTCCCAAAAATGTTACAAATTTTACAATTTCTTTATCGTTTCATTTGGACCGAACTAATTGAAGAAAATGATTGGATTTCGATCTTCCAGTTCAAATGGCTTGAAATGAAATGTGAGTAGGACAGATTTTTTTTTTTCCCCACCCAAGGAAAGTTTAATATGGGGAATGAGTTCTTATTTCCAAAATCCCCAAAATATCAAGACCTCATGTTCTAGAATGTAACCATACAAACTCTTAAATTTTATGATCCACGACATAGTCAAACATAGAACTAACAGAAATAAATAATCATTTAACTCGAAGATTGTAACATTAAGCATTTCAACTACAAAATTAGTCGGAAAAAATATAAAGATTTTGAAAAAACCTTCAACACGGATCTTCTGGTGGACAAATCGCTCCCAACAGGAACACTCACTGCAACCTGAAAGCAAACCATGAAAACATTAGCAGAAAGGCAGAGTCAAAAGCACAGCAAAAACCCCATCCACTTGCCAGCTGGGGCGCTTGTTTAATCTCATTTAATATTCATCATTGGGTTACTTTCATTTTCTTTTCCCGCAGTTTCTCGGAAGCCAAACAGAGGGTAAGGATCAAATTCATATAATGAAAAAAAAAAAAAAAAAAAAGGTTGACCTGAGATGCCGCCAACTGAGCCATGAGGAGATCGGGAGAGGTTCGGAGAGCGAGACTCGGGGAGAAACCAGAGAGGACTCAGGAGAATCAATATTGCGCTCGAAATATATAAGGTGGGTTCGATCTCTCGCTCATGCAGAGGAGAAGAAGAGCAGCTGCAAATGATCCTTTCGACAGTAGCAAAGGGCGGCTTTATTTCGGCTTCTCAGACTGTCATAGGCTAATTTAAGATAAATAAATGATTAAAAAACTCTTTTAAAAAAAAATATGAATTCCAAAGCCTTGGAGCTTAGATTAAAGTGTTAGACAATATTAGTTCAAATTCAATACAAAGTTATTGTTGAGAAAAAACGAAAAAAAAGCAACACATAGTTATTTACCTTTTTAACAGTAAAAATATAAAAATTAAAAGAAACTTTCAATAAATAAAGAAAAATTTTATGTGCAGTCATTTTTACGGATTCTTTTGTGCACTCTAGTGATATGATTGGTTGTGTATTAAAAAAAAATTAATCCAGCCAATCATATCAGTGGAGTGCGCAAAGAATGTGAAAAAATGACTGTACGTAGCATTACTCATAAATAAATTTACGTCATTTAAATAGAAATATTTTTTTATAAAATTTAAATTTTAAAATTTATCTTTTAAATTAAATTATTTCATGCGAAGATTTTAGAATAACAGTATTAAAAAGAAATGAATTAATACAACTCATCTCTATTAACAAGGGCATTGGAGAATTGCAGATTATTTGTTACGAGTCACCTTCGGGTGCATACATGATACAACTTTTTATTCCACTCAATGGAGTAATTATCGGGCATTTCAAACGATGATGGGTGTCACAAGACTAAATTTTTATAGCTTGAACAGCCATCGATGAATTCTTATATATTTAAAAAAAATTTACAATATTATTAAAAAATACTTATTTAATCACTAAATAAAAATAAAAATAAAAAAACTATTCAGACCCATGTCGAAACCCATTATCAAGATCTTTATCATTTTCCTATGATTATTGTCTCATTAAGGTTTTAAATTCAATATGTTTATCATATCAAGACTGGGTTTATCACTTGAACTCTCTCTCAAGTTTAGATTTTACCTCTTGTTCTATCTTTTTTTTTCTTTTGATAAGTAGCGGAGGGGTTAATATTGGTCTGACCCAAATTAGAGGCAAATGTCCAACACTTCTAAAGAATAACTATTCGAGGGAGCAGTGTAGTTTGATACGGGCCCAACCACCCTACTTATTAGGAGGCATTAACCCTCAGCCTATGAATATTCATGAAGTGGCGAATAGATAATTCTGATACATCGGGGACAAACCTCTTAATGGCTAAATATTGCATAAAGTTAATATATTTATGACACTAATCCAATTGGTCTCTACGCCTATATATAAGGGCGACATGTAACTCTTGAATTAAATATTCTTAAATTATTATCTCTCACTTATTATTGACTTAAGCATCGGAGTTGTCACAGGCACACATTGCTAACTACAAAACTACTTGCAGGTTAACGTTCACAATCAATGGTGCGACGCGTCCTTTATAGTGGCGCCATCTGTGGGATCCTATAATATATGATTTGAGTTTTTCATATTAACAACAAAGGGTAGGAGCATCGCTACATGGCGACACTCGCATTCAAAACCACGAACAATGAAAGAGAATACAAGGCACTTGCGGTAGGGCTCTCAGTGGTTGAAACATTAGGGGCGACTGAGGTAGAAGTGAAGTCGGACTCACAAGTGATAATCAACAAAGTTTTGGAAACATACGCCACCAAAGGAGAAAAATTGAAGAAGTATCTGACTCGAGTCTGGGAGGTGCGTGACCGATTTTCATATTTCAACATTACTCAAGTGCCCAGGAAAGACAACGTAGTGGCAAATAGATTGGCGCATACAGCCTGGGGATGGAAGACGGCCCTCTCCCTTGGGAAGACTAGAAGAGAATAATTGAAGTCCTAGTGATAGGAACAAAGGTCTGCGTCATAGGCGACAATGACCATGAGTGGGCCAGCGACGTCATCTGGTACCTAGACACAAGTGAACTCACCAAGGGCACAGTGGAGGCAAGAAGAAAGGCGGCAAGATTCGTAAAGGTGGATGGAGTCCTCTACAAGAGGGGCTTTGTCGCCCCCTACTTCGATGCATCTCACTACAAGAAGCACTACGTTCTCGCAAAAATACATGAAGTGATATGCGAAAACCATTCTGGGAGAAAAAGCGTTGGCCAGGAAGGTGGTGAGGGGCAAGACACTACTAGCCCAATACACTCAGAGACGCTAAAGAATTTGTAAAGAAACGCATTAAATGTCAGACGTAAGCACTAATGTCACAGGCCCCCCAGAGGAACTGACTTTCATGACCGTCCCTTGATCATTCGCTCAATGGGGGGTTAACCTAGTCAAGCCCTTCCCACTTGGGAAAGGTGGAGTTAAGTTTATGATCTTAGCAATAGACTACTTTACAAAGTGGGTAGAGGTAGGACCTTTGGCAACCATCACAGCCAAAGCTGTGACGAAGTTCTTATGGAAGAATATCATATATCGATACGGAATTCCACAAAGCAGTCTCAGATAACAGGTGACAATTTGACTCAAAGCATTACCGGTGTTGAACCCAAGGTTTCAAATTTCGTATAATTATATATCTACACATGGATTTTGGTGATAACAAATAAATTCAAAGAATAAAAGAGTCTCAAACTCAAGTTGTCTACACAATGGAGTCAAGCACATCAAGGAACCAATCATGAGCAAGAAGGAAATAAGTTCACATTAAAATCATAGAGTAATGTTGTGAATCTCTTATAAATTTAAAATTAGGATTAAGACTCAAAATTAATATTTTATCATAAAACATTAAAATAAATTTTTCACATGTACATTAATATTTTGAAAATTAAATTTGAAAATTTTGAAAGATGATTTATTGTCATTTTTCACATATACATGACATGATTAAAGGTTTAAATTTTGAAAATATTAAAAATGATTGATTTTCATTTTTTACATGTGCATTCTTTATTTGAATATTTTCAAAAATAGTTGATACTCTTTTTGACTTATGCAAAAAGTAGATCATTTTGTTTGAAAAATTTGAAAATATTAAAGATGGTTAATTGTCATCTTTCACATGTGCATGCCTTATTTGAATATTTTTAAAAGTGATTGATGTTTTTTTTTACTTATACAAAAGGTAGATGATTTTGTTTGAAAATTTTGAAAAGTAAAGTGTATTCCTTTTTGTCATATGCAAAAAGTAAAAAAATTAGGTTTAAAATTTTTGAAAAGTGAATAATGTTTTTTGACATGTGAATCTTTTTCAATTTGAATATAAAGTCTCATATGCCTATAAATAGATCATTTGAGAGCTTCACATTCACAATATCAAGAGTATACAACATTCATTCAAAACTTTCATTCTCTCTTTTCTAAGCATTGAGCCTTAACCCTTGTTAATTTTGAAAGAGATAATTTGCGCTGTATTGTTATTATTTAACTTGTTGAGGAGTGTTCTCTGATAACCTATACATTATCAGCTCTTGTATCAGTAAAAGGGTATTTATAACCCTTATGTGTGTAGAAAGTGTTCTACACAGGGAATAGTTGAATCACCACATGTGAAGTGATTGCAAGTGTAGAGGGTGTTCTACACGAATCCTTTGTAGCGGTGTTATTCAAATGTATAATAGGTTTCTATCTCCACCTGAAAGAGGTTGAATAGTGAATTTAGGGATCCTTAAGGGGTAACTTGAGGCGAGGACATAGGCAGTGGGGCGGAACCTCATTAACATACTGAGTTTGCTTCTCTCTTACCCTTACTTTTTATATTTATTGATGCTTCGTATTTTATTTATATTTTATATTGTGTATTTGATTTATAATTATTAATTTTTAAATATAACCCAATTCACCCCCCTCTTGTGTTAGTCATCTAGGTAACAACCGGGAGTGGCGCACTGAGCTAAAGATACAAGTTAAATATTCATCTCTAAGACATCCACAGGCGAATAGGCAAGCAGAGACCACGAACAAAGCATTGATGGCAATTCTCAAGAAGAGACTCATGGACAATAAAGGAGAATTGGCTGAAAAACTACCAAGAATATTGTAGGCTTACAGGACCACGGTGAAGACTCCCACTGGGGAGACCCCATTCACTTTGGCATACGAGAGCGAAGCAGTGCCCCCAGTGGAGGTTGGTCTACCAAGTTTTCGAACTTGCTATTTCTCGGATCCCAAGAATGACGAAGCTATGGAAGAGCACCTCGACCTTCTGGAGAAAGAGAGAGAGGCAGCTGAATTCAGGATGATACATGACAACAAAAATGTAGAATAGTACTTCATCAAGAGGGTCAGACCCAGAACATTCGAGATAGGAGACCTGGTTTTAAGAGAAAGCAGAGTCACCACCAAAGAAGAGGGCAAGCTCGAATCTTGATGGGAGGGACCACACATGGTGGTGGCCAACCACAGACCAAGGTTATACCGATTGAGGGATAGCCAAGGTAAAGAGCTACAATACCCCTAGAATGCGAAACACTTGAAGAGATTCTACCCTTGATGATGTGTTTTTTTCCCCCTCTTGGAACCTAGGTTAGAACTCTTTTATTGATTTCTTTTCGTAATAAATGAAGTGTCTATTTTAGACCAGTACCGACTCACTTAAGGAAAAAGGGTGCAGAGGTCTACAGACCATGCAACTCTTAAACATTAATGATGAGTCTAAAGATTAGTGATGCCAAGGAAAAAAGGCGCGGAGTTCCATAGACCACATGACCCTTAAATACCAATGACGAGAAGACTTGCGGTGCCAAGTAAAAAGGGTGCGGATGTCAGTAGACCATGCAACCCTTAAACACCAATAACAAGTCTAAAGATTTGCAGTGTCAAGTAAAAAAGGTGCAGAGGTCCAAAGACCACGCGACCTTTAAACATCAATGACGAGTCCAAAGACTCGCGGTGCCAAGGAAAAAGGGCATAGAGGTCAACAGACCGTGTAACCCTTAAACACTAATGACGAGTCCAAAGACTCGTGGTGCCAAGGAAAGAGGGTGCGGAGGTCAATAGACTGTGCGACCCTTAAACACCAATGATGAGCCCAAAGATTCGCGATGCCAAGGAAAGACGGTGTGGAGGTCCATAGACCACGCGACCTATAGATACCAATGACAAGTCCAAAGACTCGCGATGCCAAGGAAAAAGGGCATAGAGGTCAACAAATTGCGTGACCCTTAAACACCAATGACTATACCAAAGACTGGCAATGCCAAGGAAAGATGGCGTAGAGGTCAATAGACCGCGTGACCCTTAAACACCAATGATGAGTCCAAAGACTCATGATGCCAAGGAAAGAGAGTACAGAGGGACCACGCGACCCGTAGACACCAATGATGAGTTCAAAGACATGTGGTGCTAAGGAAAAAGGGCACGTAGGTCAATAGACCACACAACCCTTAAACACCAATGACGAGTCCAAAGACTCGCGGTGCCAAGGAAAGAGGACGCGGAGGTCAACAGACTACGCGACCCTTAAACACCAATGACGAGTCTAAATACTAACAGTGCCAAGGAAAGAGGGTGAATTCTATAGATCACGTGACCCTCAGACACCAATGACGAGTCCAGAGATTCGCAACGCCAAGGAAACAGGGTGAGGAGGTCCACAGACCATGCGACCTTTAGATACCAATGACGAGTCCAAAGATACGGGGTGCCAAGGAAAAAGGGCGCGAGGTCAACAGACCACGCGACCCTTAAACACCAATGACAAGTCCAAAGGCTCTCGGTGCCAAGGAAAGATGCGGAAGTCCACATACCACGTGACCCTTAGACACCAATGATGAGTCCAAAGACTCGCGACGCCAAGGAAAAAGCACTTGGAGCTCAATAGATCATGCGACCCTTAAACACCAATAACTCGTTGTGCCAATGAACAAGGGCATGAAGGTCAACAAGCCATGCAACCCTTAAACGCCAATGTCAAGTGTAAGAATTTACCATTCGAAGGAAAGGGATGCAGAAGAAAACAGTGACAAGAACAAAATGAAGACATTTACCAAGCCCATAAAGGAAGAGCTAAAGTGTAATATAATAACAGACAAAACTGGCTAAATGTTCCAAAATACACAAATACAAAAATGTTCGTATTATTTACAAGAAATTATACAATAGATGATGGACATTATGAAAGAATAAGCACTTAGGCCACCGGAAGCTAGGGGTGAAGGAGGAATGTCAAAGGCATTGGGCACAGTGTCCCGATCAAAGGTATCAACAAACTAACGCAAGGTATTAGGTTTCAACACCTCCAGATCCATGCACCTCAAGTCAATACGGGAATTGGCCAACAAGTGAGACCTAAGTCACATCACACCAACCCCATAACCATAACCAAAGGTGCGATCTCTCATGCCACATGTCAATGCCAACTGAGGGTGAAGGCAGATGACCTCCTCCCTCGCAACCAACAAGTCAGACTCCAACGCCTTCACCACTTGGGTCTTTTCCTTCAGTCGAACATCCTTGTGAACGATGGCGTCGTGGATCTTCCTCTACTGCTCGTCGATGTTAGCACGACTTTTCTTGTATTCCTCATGCCATTTGGTCAACGCCTCTAAAGCACCACACGCTTAAAAGAGATCAAGGTTAACTTGCCATTTTTTATCATTTGAAGTCACTAATGCCTCCCCAATTCTAGAGCAAAGCCATTGGGAACCAGAAAGTTCTTGGCAAACATAATTGAGCTCTTCTTTGAGGGTGGAGAGTTCAAAGTGAGCTCGACCTAACTCCGACTCTAATTCCCCCTAAGCAAGAGAAAGTTGATCTCTAGTAGAATTGATTTCGCTCTGACTCCGGCAATACCAAGGCAAAGTTGTCCTGGACCTTCACCTCCCTGGCGTGACAGAGTTCATCCCGAAGGTAGAAAATCTCATAGGAGAATTCCTAGGTCACCCACTAGAAAGTGTGCATAGCCATCAGCTTGTTCAAGCAAGATCTCTAGCTCCACCCTCATAGCCTTCCAATTTTCAAATTCCCTCTTGGCGTAAAAGGAGAAGACATGCCCAGAGTGAACTTCATCTTCCAGGCCAGCACAGTCTAACATGATCCAAGCTGCAAGGTTGTCAACAACCTACAAAGGCGGAACCAAAGAAGGACAATAAAAAAATCTAATAAGAAAAAAAAAAGTGGAAAGGAAAAGGAAGAGAGAAAAAGAAGTAAAAATACCCAAAGAGGAAATTCCTTAGCCGGTTAGCCATGCTACTGACGGCTTCACAGAGGAGGAGGAAGCACCTCCTAGAACCTCCCCATCACCCCTCACCTCTTGGCCATAGCGAAAACCGAGGGAGAAAGCTTCAGGAGACGTCACCGCTGAACTTGCACCAGTCTTAGGGGCCTCACCAAGACTTCCCATAGGGCGAGTAGTGTCACCGTAGGCAAGTTCCGCATCCCCCAAGTTGATTTCCTCACTCACAAGACTGCCCAGAGGAACCCCTCCTCTAGGCGAGAGGACTCAACGTCATCTCCAAAAGAAGAGGGGAAAGGAGAGGGAATGGAAACTTGGTCGCCGCCAACACTCAGGTCAAGTGGAGGCTCTCCCCCAGAGATGGTAGTCGGCAAAGAGTGGGGAGTGGAACTTCTTCCCTCACCCTCATCTTCAACCTCTTCTATAACAGAAACCTGGTCGCCCTCCTCTTAGCCCCGAGCGACACCCTCCTCTCAGCCCCGGGTGACACCCTCCTCTCCGCCCTGGCCATCATGGCTGCCTAGGGCACCAACTTCACCGCCCAGGGGCTCATTGTCAGGAAGACTCAATGAAAAGGCGACGTCAACTTCTGCATTGACCTAGCCAATTTCCCTGACAGAATCTTCAAATTTGGGGAACTCAAAGGTGGGGCTAGACGTCGAATCAAGATCTTGAGAAGGGAGATCAAAATCAAAAGCGGTCACTAGATCAGAAAGGGTTTGAACCATCAAACCCTCAACGTCGTCAAGGCCTGGAGAAGGCACACGCACTGGCGAACATTTGGGGGTAGAAGGTGGGGTACCTTGTGGTTGGCTAGGCACGGGGGAAGAGCCAACGCTTGTGCCCAAAGCCCCCATCTTCACCGCAGGAGAAGGTGTATTTTTGTTAGTAGGGTAAGAGTGTTTCCATGGAGCCTTTGGAGTAAACTCAGAGGAAGGCTTTGGTAAGGGATGGCGCCACGACCTTAGTTAGGAAGAGACGCCCCTTGACCTTCGAATGGTGCATTACCAAAAAAAGGGTCAATATTGGAAGCTGTTAAAATGGTCTCGATCCAAAGGGCGTCCTCATGGTCAATCGCCCAGGCACAAACCATATCAATGCAGGATTACTCTCATTCGAACATAGGTTCAAAGGCTAACTTTATCGTCGGGAACCTTATTCCAGGAGGCTCTAATTGTGAATTCTCGTCACATAGCCTTTGAATTGGGAAATTCCCAACCCCTGCTAGAAACCAAGAAAAAATTTCTTGTCCATTATTTGGCATTTGAATAGCAACCCTTAAAACGGGCTAGTCATTGATTTTTTATATGAAAACTAAGAATGTTATTTGGAGAGCTCCTCAAATAATAAAATGCTAAGAACTCTTGAGCAGTTAAATTTGGGTATTCTTCCTTAGCAGGCTCCAAAACCATACGAAATACTATGCAAGAACAAAGAAGAACTCGCTACGCATGAGAAGAAGCTGTGTAGGGGCTAACCGAAGAAGATCAAGAATGCCGCGTATGGGGTGACAAAAAGGAAATTGCAAACCATGGGTTAGGATACATATAGGAAAGGCAACTTTTTCGGCAAACCCTTCTTCGTTAACGCAGCCGTGGCGGGAGAGTTTCAGAAGCATTGAATCTGGGATCTCGTAAGTGTTGCACAAATTCGTCAAGTCCCTAGCTATGATGGAGGAATGCCACTCATAACCTTCGAAAGTTGGGACATCTTTAATAGAGGAAGACTCTGGGGAAGCAGAGGTTTGGGATGTGTTTCATTGGTCCGCGAGAGAGAGAAAAAGCAAAGGGAAATAAGAGAGTAAAAGAGTAAGAAGTCGAGATAGTGGGGTTCAAGAAAGTAAAGATAGCAGGAAGAAATCAGGAAGTAAAATGGAAAATGAAAAGGAACAAGGAAATAAAGGGGTATGGGATAACGGAAAATCTCATCATTACCTAACTAAATGACTCAATTGAAAGGGAACATGGCTACAATTATTGGGCAATGTACGTACATCCCTCGACATTTGAAATTACCGCCTCTTGGTAAGTGAAAATGGCAAAGTAAAATAATAAATGGGCTAGCGGGGTAGCCCATAGGTCCAAAACCCCCAACGGGGTAAGTTAGAGTTCCAAATGTCCTTGGTAAAATAAATCAAGATATGTACACGTCATGCATTGATAAATTCCCCACGGTTACATGCGAGAGGAATTAGCAGGGTAACTTGAAGGGTTAATATTGGTCTGGCCCAAATTAGAGCCTAAGGCCCATCACCCCTAAAAGATAATTACTCAAGGGAACCATGTAGTTTAATATAGGCCCAGCAACCCTGCTTATTAAGAGGGGTGAATCCTCAACCTATGAATATTCATGACGTGACGATTAGATAATTTCGATACGTCAGGGATAAGCCTCCTAATGGCTAAGTATTGCATAAAGTTAATCTATTTATGACACTTATCTAATGGGTCTCTACACCTATATATAAGGGCGATAGGTAACTCTCAAATCATCTTATTAAAAATTCTTGAATTATTATTCATCACTTGTTACTGGCTTATGATTTAAGTATAGGAATTGTCATAGGCACACAGTGCCACATACATAACAACTTGCAGGTTAACGATCACGATCAGTAGTGAGACACGTCCTTTACAAGTAATATACTACTATTGTGTTACCATATATATGAAGAATTCATGTACTATTAGTGATATCTTTAACTATATAAGAAAAAAATTACAAGACTTTATTTGACTACTTAGGAAATTTGTTGGATAATCACCTTACATTATTTTACTAAGCTACCTTATTATTAGTATTGTTATTATTTTGATATACATATAAGTTATTTTATTATAAACATAATACTGAAATGGGAAGACACTGACAACAAATGTAAATTCAAGTTGCAAAACCATGAAAGAAAATGTCAACTCAATTATTTATTTACCCAAAGTATATAAAAACAAAATTGAACCTCTTTGCAATCAATTTTAGCTTATATATGGATGTAACAATCCGGCCCAATATTTATAAGGTAGGAATATAGATAATTTTAGTGAGACAATTTTATCTAAGTTGATGGGCTATTATTTATTTAGGTTTGTGTCATGTTGAGCCTAAAGTTGATCATATATTATTTATTTATTTAAATTAATATTATAAAAATTATTTTATTTTAACATATATTACTACTAGGCCTGTTCATCTGGGTAGACCCAAACCGGAACCCGGATGAATCCAGGTTTTGAAAATCCCGGATTCCGGGTACCGAATTGAACCTGGGTCTCTTTTTTCTTTTTCTTTTCTTTTTTTTTTAAATAAAAAAAACCCATATAAAAATAAAACCCAGGTATAAAATCTCCATTCAACCAACATTCAGACAGAATAAAACTTAGATCGCATAGTTATTTTGCACTTCTGCACTTCTTCCACAACCGATACATATCATAGGACTTCAAAAACGAATTGAGTACAGATTCAACCCAAAGCTCAATCATCTCTTGAAGCAGGATCCATCCCAGTTGAAGGGCTATCAGCAAAATACTCTTGATGCTTCACATTCACGCCATGCTACTCATCAATAACCAATGAATCAGTTCTAACATTTATACTAATGACAAAATCAGTACATAGGCTAAATTAAAAGCAATGAGTTCTAGAACATTTAAATAAGAGACCAGACATCCAGACCAGTTCAAACATCAAAGCACCAAAAAGATGACTTAAACTGGCAATGAAAATTCAATTAATTCTAAAATCACTCATACAAATGGATCCAAAGCTATTGAAGAATCCTATTCGATGTCAGAAATGGAGAGAAAGTATCCTTATATTTTTGCATATGTGTATATGACACACTATGAAAGTCTTATGTTACTGTATTTGATGCTGGGTTCGGGTATATTTCAAGTAATATGCCTACTTCTTTACCTAAGAGACACGATAAAAACAGAATAATAACGAAACAGAACCTAATTTCTTAGTCTTCTCTGCTTTACCATTCTCTTTTCCCAAATGTAACGAGATTTTTAGGATCAAAACAAAAAATGTAAGAACCCTAGATCTGGGCATAAAACACAAAGAAATGAACACAAAATAAACCCAAATCAACAAATTAATAACAGAAAAAAAAAACCCTAAAAAATTGTTGTAGATATGAACTTGAACAGATTCTAGCATAGAACTGACCATAAAAAACCCATTAAAAAAATGGATACATGTAGATCTGAACTACCTTTCACGAAATGAACATCACGAGTAAGAGAAACGGCAAGACCAGAGTATACGTGCAGCCAAGGCTAAAACCCACAAAAAAAAAAATTATACATTAATGTAATAGCCCCCTAGAAATTTAATTGTGAAATTTCTATTAGCTTTAGGAACCTCTTGAAGACCCCATAAGTTTTCACGAATCCATTAATTGTATAGGTTTTAGTCTAACTACATAGTTAGTGTTATTATTTACTATGGTATTCGAAGTGTGTTTTTGATTATTGGAGATAGTTAGAAGTGTCAAAATGTATTATGGTTTGTGCCATTAGACTCGGAGGGTTATTTAAGGTCTTATGGCGCAATAACACTTTTTCATATTTTCGGACGAAACGTCTGCTCAAAACTGTAGATATTATTGGATAAAAATATCTTGAGCTAATTTTTGTAGATATTATTGGATAAAAATATTTTAAGCTAATTTCGTGGATATTATTGGATAAGAGAGTCCTACACTTAAACTCTCATTTCGGGTAAGAGAGTCTCACACTTAACTCTCACTTCGGGTAAGAGAGTCCTACACTTAACTCTCACTCCAGCCTCATCTCTTCCATATCTCATCCATAAGTATCTCCAGCCACCCCTCCCTATGAAATTATCTTCATTTACACTTTCCATTAAAAGAATATCAAACACTCTCTCTTGGATAGCTTTTAGGTGTTCTTTTGCACGCCCATTCCGAAGCTTCTGTAAATGTTTTATCATAAAGTCTTTTTCATATAAGTTGTTCCTTTTTTAGTCTAGTTTACATGGATATCTTATTTGTCCCATTTGAAGATCATTTGGTTAGTAAAATATTATGTAAACTATAGAAAGGTCATTCTGGGAGATAAACTGGAAAATATGTTATAGTTTGGAGTTTTTGACCAAGCTAATGGATAGATATTGGTCCGAAATTTTTATGGAGTATTGTTAACTTGTGTATATAATTATTGGTTAAGGATGTTTTCATGATTAAAGGTTTTGATGAAATATTTTCTTAGATTTAGAAACTTAGAAACTGGAAGACGAAAAACAATTTCTGTTTTGAGAAAGTTTAACTCTTTGGTGGTCTAAACCTATTCCAATGACTTTGATAATTTTATTGGAGGATCCTAAGCATCCTATATACATGTTATATTATTATTTTGAAGATATTTGATGTTAGTTTCAAAGATATGAAATTTTATGCAAAGAGATATTCAAATAAGCCAAAGTGTGGATGTTCTTGGCTAAATTTATGTTTTGGTTAATTTTTAACCATATGATCTTGAATTAGAAGCTTATATATATTTTAGGACATCTTTTTAAAACATGTGATGGTTTGGTTTGAAGATCACATATTTATAAGTCATAGATCAAAAGGTTGATCAAAACAACTTGGAAACAAAAATCAATAGAAATAGCATATAGGAATTTCGGCCCTATAGAGTTTTAATAGTTGTGATTAGTTTTAAATTTTTCTAAATTGATATTTGAATTGAGGATAAAATTTACATGAGGCATGTAATGTGATAACCCGCTTTTGAGTGTATTTTCGCTGAAATAATTGTTTTTATTTTAATTAATATATCAGTTATTTATTTTAATTTATTTGCGTTTTAAAATTGGCTTTTAATTTAATTTAATTTATTTGATGTTGTGTTTTATTTCTTTAAGTTGTTTTGTGGTTTTTAATCTTTTTGGCGGTTTAGTTTTGTTTTCCCGGAGTGAGGATTGGACCTCACTTCCTTTCACATCTTTTTCCTTTTCTCTTTTTCCTTTTGTCTTTTTGTCTTTTTTTCTTTTTCCTTCTTCTTTTCTTTTTCCTTTCTTTTTCTTTTTTCTTCTTTTTCTTTTTCTTTTCTCTCTCCCCGCGTCCGAACCCCCCCGATCGGCTCTCTCTCTCTCCTCCCTCTCCCTCACGCCGATACCTTCTCTCTACCAGCCCACCGCCGTCCGGCCACCACTCGGCTCGCCACGGGTCCCATTTTCTTCCCCTCCCTCCGGCGCACCACCCCTCCAAAGCCCACCCCCAACCGGCCGGCCGTTTGGTCGGAAAAGCTCTCCAAAGCCTCTACGGTTTTTCCTCCGATCCGCCGCCGTCGCTCCACCTCCGGCCACCATTTCTTCACCACTTCATCACCGACTCCTTGCCGTCCTAACCCACCCATTTCCGGCCTCCAACGACCATCGGAACAGCTCCTACGAGCTTAGTTTCCGATTTGCACTTTCCGGCCATTTTCGGCAATTCCGCCTCCACCCACGGCCGTTCATCACTTCCAATAGCTTCACAACCATCCCTAGACCATTCCTTATCAATTTTGTGTCCTAGTTTGTCCCCGTTCAAAAGTGAGTTTTTCAAACCCACGACCGCAGTGAATTTTCACTGTGACGTTGCTTTTCCGCCGCCGTTTGCAACGCCGCTTGTTTTCTAAAATTACCGTATAGCGCTGTAAGTATTTTCCAAACCCTATTTCAGATTTAAATATATATCGCTCATTCAATTTATTTATTGTTGTTGGTTGTTGATTCCGGACTGAGTCCGAGGAGTTTCGGGGGTCGGATGGATGGAGGACGGAGTTGTCTGTTTAATTGTTTTATGTTGTTTGATTATTTTATTATGCATTGTGATGGCATTGCATGGTGCATGCACGTGTGTTTGTGGAATTGTGTGAAAAGCCTGTGTATTGGCGTGAGTGGTTTACGGGTGCGTGTGTATCACGACCCCAAGCCGGGATGGGGTATTATCCCGGTGGAGCTCCTCTGGTCACTCGGAAGCGGAATAAACTGAGTGATGTCCCCTGAGTTGTCGCTAGACGACGGGAGCGAGGGCTAGGGGTTGCTTGGCTACGAACGCGCCGGGTGCGGAACCGGGCATCGCCCTACGCACCGACTCCGTGGCCCTTCGCTGGTGAGGGCTAGAGGATGCTTGGCTACGCACGCGCGGGGCGCGGAACTGGGCATCGCTTGTTAGGTGTCACACGCGCGGTGGTACTCTGCGGTGTGGCACTGGAGCCAGGGTGTGCGGATGACCCCTAGGGGAGGTCATGGTACACGCGGTTAAAATTGGATAATGGTTTGAGAGGCCAAATGGGACTTTTGACGTGGTATTGGGCCAAATGGACTTTTGACGAGATATTGGGCCAAATGTGACTTTTGGCGTGTTAGTTAGAAAGGTTGTGTGTTTTTGGGCCAAATGGGTTTTTGGCGTGTGTGGAAAACTGGTGTTTTATGGGCTTTGTGCATTGGGCATGTTTCATGCATCTTGTTTGAGTTTTATGTGTTTTTATCTGGTAGTGTTTGGGTTTTACTTACCTGCGGTACCATTCTTGGTTCCGTAGCTTTTGGTGCAGAGTTAGAGGACGAAGAGGAGGAGGCTGAGCCCGAGGATGCGGCTCCGCCGGGTTGCTGATGCTATGTTTTATATTTTTTTAAAACTATATTTGTGTTTTGTAATATTTTATCTATGTACGTTTTAAACAGCTTGTATTACGTTAAGAAAAATTCTGGTACTTAGTTATGACTTTCGTTATCCGCTGCGTGTTCTTTCGTGCACATTTGTTGCCTTTGCACACACTTGGCACCCGTCGATAGGATGGTGACCCGGGTTGTCACCATCCAGACGTCTCGATTTCCCCGTGTTCGGGCGTGGGGATTTGGGGGCGTCACAGGTGGTATCAGAGCGGTTTGGCTCTGGGTAAAACCACGTGTCCCGTAGGTAGTACCAGAATGTTTTTTTTAAGTTGTGTTTTAAAATTTATGTCAAGTATAGTTGTTTTATTTGTTTTATTTGTGTGAGCTTGTTTGCTTGTTTTTATTTATTTAGTTATGTTTTTGCATGTTGGTTTCTTTTGTTTCTTGCCGTGTAGTGTTGTTTTTTGTTTTGTTGGTTTTATGATAGTTTTATTTGTTTTCTTAAAGGAGGGTCAAGAGTGGTGTTGTGGCAGGATTATGGGGAGACCAAGGAAAAATACTCAGGAGCCACAGGACAATACCTCCAGGGATGACTCCATAGCCGAAGCAATTCGGCAGATGACGGAGTGTATGCAACAGAGTGCGAGGTCTCAACAGGCAGGGCCTTGGCCACCACAAGGACCTTGGCCACCACAAGGGGGTCCTTGGCCACCATCAGGAGGGCCTTGTCCACCATTAGGAGGGCCTTATCCACCGTCAGGAGAGCCTTGTCCGCAACAAGGAGGGTATTGGCCACAACCAGGAGGTCCCTGGCCATATCAGGGAGGGTTTTGGATGTATCCAGGAGGGTCCAGTAGCATGGTGCAAGCCGGATGCACCTATGAGCGCTTCCTAGCGCATAGGACTCCACACTTCACTGGAAATGAGGATCCACTTCAGGCTGGAAAATGGATCAAAGATCTGGAGAAGACTTTTGAGGTGTGTGGGTGCAATGAGGCACAGCAAGTACTTTACGCCAGCTATCTCTTGCAAGGTACCGCTTCTGATTGGTGGGATGCCAAGAGGGTGCTGTTGGAATCTGAACTAGGATCTTTCGCTGCGATGACCTGACAGCGTTTCAAGAAGGAGTTCAATGACCGCTTCTTTCCCGCATCGGTAAGGAAGCAAAAGGCAAGAGAGTTCTCCAATCTGGTCCAAGGGGGCGCGACAGTGGAACAGTACGCCCGGAAGTTCATAGAACTTGAGCGGTTTGCTCCTCACCTTGTCGCCACTGAGGAGATGCGAGCAGATCGTTTCCAGGAGGGGCTGCGTCATGACATACGCCGTATGGTGGTCAGCCATCGGATATCCACTTTTCAGGAGTTAGTGGATGTGGCCACCCTTGTAGAGCGGGAAAATAATCTGAGTATGGGCTCCCCTCCAGGGCATAAGAGGCGGAGTTTCTCTGGTGAAGGAAGCAGCTCGGGTTCGCCCCAAAAATTCGTCCAGCGGACCGGAACTCGACCTCAAGCATCCTCAAGTGTTCGCATAGGAGGACGTGTGCCTGTTTGTGGAGCTTGTAATAGAGCTCATGAGGGCGAGTGTCGGACGAGTAGCGGACCCCAGTGTTATCGGTGCGGCCAAGTGGAACATATTGCTCGGGATTGCCCCGTCAGAATTCAAGGAAGCCGTGGAGGTAGACACGGTGGAAGAACCAACCCGAGACAAGCAGTGCAAGCCCGGGTTTATGCTGTCACACCCGGAGAGGTGGATGATGAGGCACCAGCGACCCATGATGCTGGAGTAATCACAGGTATGGATTAATTTAATTTTTAAGTTGGATTTAATTTTTGGTGCATTTGGTTTCTTCGTTGTTTTTTTTTGGATTTCATGGGTTGTGTGTTTGGTTCAGGAAGAGTCCGTTTGTATGAGTTTTATGCTTGTACTTTGTTTGATTCCGGTGCTTCACGATCGTTTGTATCTTCCACGTTTGCTCGGGTGTGTAATTTGGTCACGGAGCCGTTGTCGAAGTCTATGGTAGTGGCTCTACCCGATGGTGAGATGGTGTGGTGTTCCAAGGTTGCTTTGGGATGCCCGTTAAATTTTGAGGAAAGATTCCTGGATGCTGATTTGGTGGTGTTCAAGCTGTTGGGTTTTGATATCATCCTCGGGATGGATTGGCTATACCGATATTCTGCGAGTATTAATTGCAGAAGTCGGATAATTAGTTTTCAGCTTCCAGATGCTGATTGTCTGGAATTTGTGGGGAGTAGATTAAAAGAAAAGCCAATGATTATATCGGCGATTCAGGCAAGACGAGAGATTGCATGGGGAGCGGATGCATTCTTGGTGCAGATGGTGTCCACGCCGTCTGAGAAGAAGTCTTTGGCAGACATCCCAGTTGTGGAAGAATTCCCCGATGTGTTTGTGGATGACTTGCCCGGACTACCCCCTGTTCGGGAGATGGAGTTTGTTATAGATTTGGAACCTGGAGCGGCTCCTGTGCATGAAGCTCCTTATCGCATGGCACCGGCTGAATTGAAAGAGTTGAAGACTCAGTTGCAAGAACTGGTAGAGAAGGGATTTATTCAGCCTAGTACGTCGCCGTGGGGTGCACCAGTTTTATTTGTTAAGAAGAAAGATGGAACCCTCCGTATGTGCATTGACTATCGGGAATTGAACAAGGTGACCATCAAAAATAAATACCCTCTCCCGCGGATTGATGATTTGTTTGACCAGCTTCAAGGAGCAGCCGTGTTCTCTAAGATTGATCTGAGGTCGGGATACTACCAGCTGAGAATCAGAGACCAGGATGTGCCTAAAACTGCTTTCAGGTCGAGGTATGGGCATTATGAATTTAAGGTGATGCCGTTTGGGTTAGCTAATGCCCCTGCAGCGTTCATGGATTTGATGAATCGAGTGTTTCGACCTTATCTGGATTCCTTTGTGGTAGTATTTATTGATGATATACTGATTTATTCTCGAGATGTTGAAGAGCATGTATATCATCTTAGTCTGGTACTAGAGAGATTGAGAGAACACCAGCTATACGCCAAGCTCAGCAAGTGTGAATTATGGTTGGAAGAAGTTAAATTTCTTGGGCATGTAATTTCCCGGGGCGGAGTGGCAGTTGATCCTAGTAAGGTAGAAGCCATATTGTCATGGCAGCGCCCGACAACAGTGCGAGAGGTCAGGAGTTTCTTGGGGCTCGCCGGATACTACCGAAGATTTGTAGAGGGTTTTGCTCGCCTATCCGGACCTCTCACAGCTTTGACTCGGAAGAATACAGAATTTGTTTGGTCAGAGAAATGTGAGAGAAGCTTCCAGGAATTGAAGAACAGGTTGACAACGGCACCAGTGTTAGCACTCCCAGAACCACATAAGCCATTCGTAGTCTTCAGTGATGCGTCTAAGTTTGGTTTGGGTTGTGTCCTTATGCAGGAAGGACGGGTTGTAGCCTATGCATCTCGTCAGCTAAAGGACCATGAAAAGAATTATCCGACGCATGATCTAGAATTGGCTGTGATTGTTTTTGCCCTTAAGATCTGGCGGCACTTCTTGTATGGGGAAGCTTGCGAGGTATTTACTGATCATAAGAGCTTGAAGCATTTGTTTTCCCAGAAAAATCTGAATATGAGGCAGAGGCGATGGCTGGAGCTAATCAGTGACTATCAATGTGAGATCAAGTACCATCCGGGGAAGGCTAATATAGTTGCTGATGCTTTGAGCCGGAAGTCACACTTGGAAGATGAAGCCGAGCCGTCAGAATTGGAATCGTTGCTTTGTGGGATGAGAAGGCTCCTTATAGAGAGTTCGCAGCAAGTAGAGATTTTGTCTTCAGTCCTTGATATTCGGGTAACTGATTTTGAAGAATTGAAAGCTCTCCAAAGAAAGGATCCGAAGCTGCTGAACATCAGGAAAAGAGTCCGAAAATCTCGAGGGCCATTGCATTATAGCATGGATAATGATGGGATACTTCGGTTCCGAGATCGCAGAGTGGTCCCAAAGGACTCAGATTTCAAAGAACGGATCATGGCGGAAGCTCATGCGGCCCCGTATTCAGTTCATCCCGGCAGTACAAAGATGTATCGAGACTTGAAGAAAAATTACTGGTGGGATGGAATGAAAAAGGACGTTGCCTTATATGTGGAGAAATGTCACACGTGCCGTCAGGTGAAGGCCGAGCATCAGAGACCTGCAGGTATGCTCCAACCCCTCCCTATTCCTGAGTGGAAATGGGATGATATCACGATGGACTTCGTGGTGGGTTTGCCGAGAACGCCTAGTGGGAAGAATTCTGTTTGGGTGATTGTGGACCGGTTAACGAAGAGTGCTCATTTTCTGCCTGTTAATAACACCGACTCTTTGGGTAAGTTGACCCGTTTGTATGTCAAAGAGATAGTGCGACTACACGGCGTACCAAAGAGTATAGTGTCGGATCGAGACCCGAGGTTTACGTCGCAGTTCTGGAAGAGTTTGCAGGCAGCTTTGGGTACTAAGTTGAAGTTCAGTACTGCTTATCACCCACAGACAGACGGCCAGTCAGAGCGCACCATTCAGACCCTGGAAGACATGTTGCGAGCATGTGTCCTGGAATTCCAAGGGAGTTGGGAAAATCATTTGCCGCTCGTCGAGTTTGCCTACAATAACAGCTTCCATGCGACCATTCAGATGGCTCCCTATGAAGATCTTTATGGGAGAAAGTGTAGGTCGCCCTTGTGTTGGGATGAAGTTGGGGAGAGTAGGGTAATTGGACCCGAAATAATTCAAGAAATGCAAAGCCAAGTCCGGATCATCAGAGACAAAATGGCGGCAGCTCAGAGTCGCCAGAAAAGCTATGCTGACACCCGGAGGAGAGAGTTGTCTTTTGAAGTTGGTGATTGGGTTTACCTTAAAGTCTCTCCCATGAGATGTGTTAAGTGTTTTGGTAAGAAGAGGAAACTAGATCCGAGGTACGTCGGCCATTTTCAGATTCTGGAGAGAGTAGGGTCCGTCGCCTATAGAGTTGCTTTGCCAGATTATTTTGGGGATGTTCATGATGTCTTCCACGTATCATCCCTGAAGAAGAGCTTTGGACAGCAAGAGCCTCGTTTCGTCGACCCAGCAGGTATTCAGTTGCAACCGGATCTCACTTGTCGCAGATTTTGGATTGGAAGGAGCAACAGTTGAGGTCCAAGACGATACCTTTGGTTAAAGTGGCTTGGGGAGATCCGTTGGCACAAGACTTCTCTTGGGAGCGAGCAGCGGACATGAGGGAGCAGTACCCGTTTTTGTTCGAATAAGGAAGGTATGTGTCTTAATCTTGATCACAGATGGTTGATGTGCTTTCTTGTGGCTTGCTTTAAGTTGGTGGTTGATTTGCAATTTCGAGGACGAAATTGTTTTTAAGGAGGGGAGGATGTGATGACCCGCTTTTGAGTGTATTTTCGCTGAAATAATTGTTTTTATTTTAATTAATATATCAGTTATTTATTTTAATTTATTTGCGTTTTAAAATTAGTTTTTAATTTAATTTAATTTATTTGATGTTGTGTTTTATTTCTTTAAGTTGTTTTGTAGTTTTTAATCTTTTTGGCGGTTTAGTTTTGTTTTCCCGGAGTGAGGATTGGACCTCACTTCCTTTCACATCTTTTTCCTTTTTTCTTTTTCCTTTTTTCTTTTTTTCTTTTTCCTTCTTCTTTTCTTTTTCCTTTCTTTTTCTTTTTTCTTCTTTTTCTTTTTCTTTTCTCTCTCCCCGCGTCCGAACCCCCCCGATCGGCTCTCTCTCTCTCTCTCTCCTCCCTCTCCCTCACGCCGATACCTTCTCTCTACCGGCCCACCGCCGTCCGGCCACCACTCGGCTCGCCACCGGTCCCATTTTCTTCCCCTCCCTCCGGCGCACCATCCCTCCAAAGCCCACCCCCAACCGGCCGGCCGTTTGGCCGGAAAAGCTCTCCAAAGCCTCCACGCACCGACTCCGTGGCCCTTCGCTGGTGAGGGCTAGAGGATGCTTGGCTACGCACGCGCGAGGCGCGGAACTGGGCATCGCTTGTTAGGTGTCACACGCGCGGTGGTACTCTGTGGTGTGGCACTGGAGCCAGGGTGTGCGGATGACCCCTAGGGGAGGTCATGGTGCACGCGGTTAAAATTGGATAATGGTTTGAGAGGCCAAATGGGACTTTTGACGTGGTATTGGGCCAAATGGACTTTTGGCGAGATATTGGGCCAAATGTGACTTTTGGCGTGTTAGTTAGAAAGGTTGTGTGTTTTTGGGCCAAATGGGTTTTTAGCGTGTGTGGAAAACTGGTGTTTTATGGGCTTTGTGCATTGGGCATGTTTCATGCATCTTGTTTGAGTTTTATGTGTTTTTATCTGGTAGTGTTTGGGTTTTACTTACCTGCGGTACCATTCTTGGTTCCGTAGCTTTTGGTGCAGAGTTAGAGGACGAAGAGGAGGAGGCTGAGCCCGAGGATGCGGCTCCGCCGGGTTGCTGATGCTATGTTTTATATTTGTTTAAAACTGTATTTGTGTTTTGTAATATTTTATCTATGTACGTTTTAAACAGCTTGTATTACGTTAAGAAAAATTCTGGTACTTAGTTATGACTTTCGTTATCCGCTGCGTGTTCTTTCGTGCACATTTGTTGCCTTTGCACACACTTGGCACCCGTCGATAGGATGGTGACCCGGGTTGTCACCATCCGAACGTCTCGATTTCCCTATGTTCGGGCGTGGGGATTTGGGGGCGTCACATGTAAAATCCTTAAGTTATGGGTAAAACGGTCATTTTCCTACATGTAGAAAGTAAAATGAAAATTTTACTCTTTAAGTTAATATTTTCAATATTTCAATTTATTAGTGATTTAGTGCTAACTTTTAGAATCACTAATTACAGTTCCTCGTGATCGCGCTTAAAGTTTTATAAGAAACTCGAAGATCGAGGTAAGTCAGCTTTTAACTTACTAGCAGTCTACTGTGTATGTGTGCTAAGTAAAGGAACTACAGTGTATGTATGTGTGTTATCATATATGTAATGCCATGCCAAGTTATCACGTAATTGTCTATTATACAGAATTTATTCTGTCATCAATTTTTGTCTGTTACATAATATATTCTGTCATGTATTGCTGTACCTTACAAGTACGTCATGCTAAGTATGCCATCTATTACATGTATGTCAAGTCATGTAATATTCATTGTTGCAAGTGTCATGTTAAATATGTTGTCTATTATATGTTATGCCATGTTACGAAATAGTTCTATCTCAAGTTGGTCATGTATTTCAAGTTATGTTCAAGTCACGTTATGTTACGTCAGGGCTTCAGTCCTTTCATATTCCAGTCACGTTTCATCTTGAGTACATTTAATTTCGTGGGGTCCACAACATCTGTGGTACACGAAGTATGGGGTCACAACAATTGTGACGCATACACTACGTGATACACAGCAATTGTGACATGTAGAATACATAGGGCCACAACAACTGTGGAGTATGTATTTACACGTAGAATACATGGGGCTACAACAACTGTGGAGTATGTATTTAACTGTATTGTGATGTGTAAAATATATGGGGCCACAACAACTGTGGAGTATGTATTTTTCATGTTAAGTCAAGTTTGTGTAGAATACATGGGGCTACAACAACTGTGGAGTATGTATTTTTCATGTTAAGTCAAGTTTCAAAACAAGTTCATGATAAGTCAAGTTTCATATTACGTTAATGTTAAGTCAAGTTTCAGAACAAGTTCATGATAAGTTAAGTTTCATATCATGTTCATGTTAATTCAAGTTTCAAAGCAAGTTCATGCTAAGTCAAGTTTCAGATTAAGTTCATGTCAAGTCAAGTTCAGTTCATGTTTCAATTTAAGTTATGTCAATTATGCTATGTTGTACGCCAAGTTATATTTTAATTACTTATGAATTTGATTATGCATTTATGCTTTTACTGTCATCCATACATCATTAGCTTGTCTGGAAGTTTTTTGTTAACTTACTGAGATTTGTAATCAAATCTCACTTTAGTAGTCCCAACTACCATTCCCCCCGAATGGTAGATCTTGTTACAGGACTTGAAGGAGAATCAGGAGCTGATCAACTAGACACAGTTGACTAAGCGATGGTGCAACGTCAATGTTAATATAGTAGTTAACGTAAATTACTACTTATACGATGGAGTTGCATCTCTAGTACTTTTTGGATCGTAACCATTTTGGACTAGTGTTGTGATCTTAGTTGTTCAATGGGTCTGTATGTATGAAATATGTTTCAAGCATTTGAGATATTTTCAATTTGGTGCATAGTATTGCTAAAGAAAAAAATTATCCGCTGCGAATATTGCATAATGTTATATGCATGTTAGGAATATTGCATCTTATATGTCATGAACGGGGGCAGGTAACCTTGTGTTGCATGTCTCGAAACTTCAAATATACCTCCGATCCCAAACGGAATTTGGGGGCGTCACAATTAAGATCTAAACTACCTTTCACGATGTTGCACAGATGACTAACAAAAGAAGGGGGTGAATTGAGTTGTATTAAAAAAATAACAATTATAAATCAAATATATAATATAAAATATAAACAAAATATGAAATAATAATAAATATAAAGAGTAAGGGTAAGAGAGAAGCAAACTCAGTATGTTAACGAGGTTCGGCCCCACTACCTACGTCCTCGCCTCAAGCTACCCCTTGAGGATTCCCAAATTTACTATTCAACCTCCTTCAGGTGGAGATAGAAACCTATTACACCTTTGAACAACACCGCTACAAAGGATCCGTGTAGAACACCTTCTACACTTGCAATCACCTTACAAGTGGTGATTCAACTATTCCCAGTATAGAATACTTTCTACACGCACAAGGGTTATATACACCCTTTTTCTGATACAAAATCTGATAATGGGTAAATTATCAGAAAACACTCCTCAATGAGTGAAATAAGAATAATACAGCGCAAACTATATCTCTCAAAATAAATAAGGATTAAGGCTCAATGCTTAGAGAAGAGAGAATGAAAGTTTTGAATGAATGTTGT
This sequence comes from Carya illinoinensis, assembly GCF_018687715.1. Lineage (NCBI taxonomy): Eukaryota > Viridiplantae > Streptophyta > Magnoliopsida > Fagales > Juglandaceae > Carya > Carya illinoinensis. Next base: position 10,558,120 of record NC_056761.1, read on the forward strand.
ATGCTCTGGATATTGTGAATGTGAAGCTCTCAAATGATTTATTTATAGGCATATGAGACTTCATATTCAAATTTAAAAAGATTCATGTCAAAGACAACATCATTCACTTTTTCAAAAAATTCAAATAAAAGGTTCTTCCTTTTCAATTGTCAAAGACAACATCATTCACTTTTTCAAAAAAATCAAACCTAATCTTTTACTTTTGGCATATGACAAAATGAGCACACTTTCCTTTACAAAAAATTCAAACCTAATCTTTTACTTTTTGTATATGACAAAATGAGCACACTTTACTTTTCAAAATTTTCAAACAAAATCATCTACCTTTTGTATAAGTCTAAAAAAGTATCAATCACTTTTGAAAATATTCAAATAAAACATGCACATGTGAAAGATGACAATCAATCATCTTTAATATTTTCAAAATTCAACCCTTTAATCAAGGTATGCACATGCAAAAGATGACAATTAATCATCTTTCAAAATTTTCAAATTTAATTTTCAAAAATATTCATGCACATGTGGAAAATGTATTTTAATGCTTTATGATAAAATATTAATTTTGAGCATTAATCCTAATTTCGAATTTTAAGAGATTTACAACATTACTCTATGACTTTAATGTGAACTTGTTTCCTTCTTGCTCATGCTTGGTTCTTTGATATGCTTGATTCCATTGTGTGAACAACTTGATCTTGAAACTCCTTTATTTTTTGAATTCATTTATTATCATCAAAATCCATGTGTAGATTTATAATCACATGAAACTTGAAACCTTGGGTTCAACAATCTCCCCCTTTTTTATGATGACAAATACTTGATAGAACTTGAAACCTGTATTAATACTTAAGCTCCCCCTGAAAATATGCGTTAGTTTTTCAAGCAAAAGTATAAATATAATTCCAAGCATATATAACAAGTTTAGTAATTTAAATAATGTTAATATTCTAGTCTAAAACTTCTCCCCCTTTTGGCATCATTAAAAAGGATCGGCTGCAAGTAAATGGACTGAAGAAAACGATGCGTTTAATAGTCACTGTAGATAGTTGAAAAAAGGAACCATCCGTGACCCGACAAATGCTGCAAAGTCTTGAGGCCTAACTCTATGAATTTAATGCAGCTGGAGATTTAAACAATCGCCTGATGTTGTTGACAAACGTGATTGAAGGCTCTGAGTTGCTATTAAAAAATGATCATTTTCATCTATCGGATGCCAAAAAAATAATCGCTTCTTGACCTGAGTTCTGTTTTTTCACAACGATAGAATGGCTGAGCAATTCTCTTCCACTAATGTTCCAGACTTGAATCAGGAACCCTTGACACATCAATCATCAATCTTCTCTCCTGAGGCCATCAATACCATGATAGGAGCAGTGAACCGTTTTTCTAGTAAGGTTGATTCTGAGATTATTGCAGAATCAAGAATGCTCAGTAGTCAATATGCTGCCTCTGTTACGATCATGTCTCGGAGGTTAATGGCGAGGGTGAGTGAGATTGATCATCTTAACATGCAAATATTTGAATTACGATAGAAGCTTGCTAATAAGGATAGTGAGAATAAAAGGCTAAAGCAAGAAAACCAAGAGTTGAAAAAATTTACAGATTGGTATGCTCATGATCTGCAACCACGAATAGAGGAGCTGGAATGAGAAAGGGTTCAGATACAAGGTCAACATCAGCAGATAACAGCAGAGGTTCATCGTTTATTAGAAACATAGGGATAATCCACTGTTAATCTCGCTGGCTTAGTAAGAAAACTTTTGACAATGTGTGTCCAGCATATCTTGTATTTCTTTTAACTAAATAAGATTTGAAGAGACAATAGTTTGTCTTATTCTTTATGCTATCTGTATAAAATCAATCCTGAAGTTCATCTAATCCTCATCAAGTTTTCATCTCATCTCTATAACTCATCTGCATTCCTTCAACATTCTCGTTTTAAGCCTTCTATTCTTTTCTCAATGGCTCATTCTTCTAACATTTCTCTAGATCCATCCATGAGGCATTCTGCATCTCAACCTCCTGTCCTTTCTGCAGCTGTCATTGGTGCCATGTTGCAGCAAGAAAATAATAATCTGACTAATAAGTTAGATTCTGACGCTATTTATGACTTGGTGAGTCTTGGGACTCGCTACTCTTCCTCTATTGTTGCTTTTTCTCAGCGGCTACAAGCCAAAAATCACGAAGTTGAAAAACTTAAAGAACAAATTGTTGTACTTTAACGAATTGTTCGAGAGTCTCACACAAGGGAAGGAATCATTCGGCAGAAGAATAAACAGTTGAAATCTTTATTAGATTCTTCATTCCGCTTGCCGGTTCCCATGGATAAGAATGACATGATATTGTATGAAGAGAATGAGCGTCTCAAACATGAGGTTAAGAATCTCAAGTTTATGTAAAAGTATTTAAAAAATCTATCTCTATTTTTATTAACTCTGGTCTATCTTTTAAGAGATATTCATAGCATGCATCATACCTATTTCTCTTCTGATCATACATAATCTATCTTCTGGTAACTGATCATGTGTGTTTGTGAACTCTAATATTATATCGCCTTTCTGCACATGATCTCGAAGAAAATGATATCTTATTTCAATATGTTTAGTTCTAGAATGTTGTATTGGGTTCTTTGAAATATTTATAGCACTTGTATTATCACATTTGATTGGAATGTGATTATATATGAGTTTAAAATTTTCAAGTTGTTGCTTCATGTAGAGAACTTGAGCACAACAACTACCCGCAGCAACATATTCTGCCTCAGCAGTAGATAGTGCAACAGAATTTTATTTTTTACTAAACCAGGAAACTAGTGCATGACCTAAGAAATGACATGCTCCACTAGTGCTTTTTCGATCTATTTTACAGCCAGCATAATCTGCATCTGTGTAGCTGATTAGATCAAAAGATATGTGCTTAGGGTACCATAATCCTAGGTTAATTGTACCACTAAGATATCTAAGAATGCGCTTAACTGCAATTAAATGTGATTCTTTTGGAGATGATTGAAAGCGTGCACATAAGCACAAACTAAACATAATATCTGATCTACTGGCTGTTAAATATAATAAGCTACCAATCATACCTCGATATATCTTCGAGTCAACTGGTTTACCGGATTCATCTTTATCAAGTTTAGTTGATAGGCTCATTGGTGTTCCAATTTCCTTAGCATTTTCCATCCCAAACTTCTTCAGTAATTCCTTAATATATTTTGATTGATTGATGAATGTCTCACTTTTTGCTTGCTTAATTTGCAATCCGAGAAAGAATGTAAGTTCTCTCATCATGCTCATCTCAAATTCTTCCTGCATAGTCTTAGCAAAAACTTGACACATATTTTCATTAGTAGCACCGAATATTATATCATCAACATAAATCTGAATCAAAAGAATATCATCATTTTCATATTTAATGAAAAGAGTTGTGTCGATTTTTCCTCTTGAAAAACCTTTTTCAATCAAGAAACCACTGAGTCTCTCGTACCAAGCTCTAGGAGCTTGTTTAAGTCTATATAGTGCTTTTGTGAGTTTGAAAACATGATTTGGGGAAATATGATTTTCAAAACCTGGAGGTTGCTCAACATATACCTCTTCATTTATAAAACCATCTAAGAAAGCACTTTTAACATCCATTTGAAAAAGTTTGAATTCTTTATAACAAGCATATGCAAGTAGCATTCGAATAGCTTCTAATTTTGCGACAGGTGTATATGTCTCATCATAATCGATTCCTTCTTCTTGATTAAAACCTTGGGCTACAAGTCGAGCCTTATTTCAAGTAATGACTCCGGACTCATCTTTCTTGTTTCTAAAAACCCATTTTGTTCCAATAATAGTATGATTTTTGGGTCTAGGAACAAGTGTCTAAACATCATTTCTTTCAAATTGATTCAACTCTTCTTGCATAACTAGAATCTAAGATTCATCAAGAAGCGCGTCATCAATATTTTTGGGTTCAATTTGAGATAGAAAAGCAGTATGATTGCAAATATTTCTAAGAGATGATCGAGTACTTACACCTTGTGAAGGTTCTCCCAAAATTTGTTCCACTAGATGATCTTTCACAAATTTTCACTGTTTGGTTGCATCTTGTATTAAATTTTGATGATCTTTCCTAATGGTTCCATGTTGAACTTCCTCTATTGTTTTCTCTTTGTTGAGATTGAGACTTTCCGTGTTATTTATACCTCATGTTTCTTCATCAATAGATTTTTTGGAGAGTGGAGAATTATATTCATCAAATACTACATGCATAGATTCTTGTACAGTCAAAGTCTTTTTATTGAATACTCTATAAGCTTTACTATTAGTAGAATACCCGAGAAAGATACTTTCATCAGATTTTGCATCAAACTTGCCTAAATTATCCCTGTCATTCAAAATAAAACATTTGCATCCAAATACATGAAAGTAACCAATGTTGGGCTTTTTCTCATTCCAAAGCTCATAGGGAGTTTTATCTAATTTAGACCTTAGCATAACTCTATTTATAACATAACATGCAGTACTTACCGCTTCGGCCTAAAAATAACTAGGCAAGTTGTTCTCATTGAGCATTGTTCTTGCCATCTCTTGAAGAGATCTATTTTTCCTCTCTACTACCCCATTTTATTGAGGAGTTCGAGGAGCAGAAAAATTATGCACAAAATCGTTTTCATCACAAAATGTTTCAATATTTTTATTAACAAACACTTTTCCCCTATCACTTCGGATACTTGAAATAGTATAACCCTTTTCATTTTGAATTCTCTTGCATAACTTGGTAAAGGCATTATGTGACTCATCTTTATGAGCAAGAAAGATGACCCAAGTATATCTAGAGAAATCATCAACAATAACAAATGCATAATATTTTCCTCCTAGACTTGCAACTCTATTTGGTCCAAAAAGATCCATGTGTATCAGTTGCAATGGTCTAGTAGTGGAAATATGTTTCTTAGTTTTAAAAAAAGTTTTTGTTTGTTTACCAAATTGACATGCATCACAAATTTTGTCTTTAAGAAAATTTGTTTTTGGTAAACCTCTCACAAAATCATTTTTTGAAAGTTTGGAAATAAGTTCCATATTGGCATGACCTAATCTTCTATACCACAGCCAACTAGTTTCATTTTGAGCTGAAAAGCAAATAGCATCTTGTGAGGTAATTTCTTCAAAATCTATTGTATAAACATTATTGTTTCTAAAAGCAATAAAACAAATATTACAATCATAATCATTCAAAATAATGCATTTATCTATTTTGAAAGTAACTGTAAATCTTTTATCACATAATTGACTTATGCTCAAAAGATTATGTTTTAAACCTTCAACAAGTAGAACATCTTCAATTATGAGAAAAGATTCATTACCAATTTTACCTATTCCCATGATCTTCCCGTTCGAGTTGTCTCCAAATGTCACGTGTCCTTCTTCTTTAGATCTAAGATCAAAGAACTTAGTCTTGTCTCTCGTCATGTGTCTTGAACATCCACTATCTAAAAACCACTTGTTTTTTCTTGTGGATGACTTCATGCATACCTATAAAAACAATTAAAATGATTTTTCTTGGTACCCAAGTTCTTTGAGTCCTTTATTTATTAATATTAGAAGAAACAAGATTTTTAGGTACCCATATGGCCCTAACAGTCATTGTATGATTTCTTCTAATAGGACAAGTATGATAATTATGACCATTTCTATTACAGAAATTGCAAATAGCATGTGACATATATGAAGAACTTGAATGATTATAATAATATCTTTTTTTGACAAAATTATTTTTATGAAAAGAATTTTGATTATTGGTCTTTAATATAGAAGGATTATCAAAAAATTTTTTATAAGGTTTGTATTTTTGTTTTGGCATATATCTCAAGCCTGCCTTGTCAAAAACACATCTTTGACTACCAAGAAATTTTTCAAAATTTCTTTTTCCATTCGTAAAGTTTTCAACAATATTTTCTAAATCGGTTTTCTTCTTATTCAATTCAAGATTTTCATCTTTCAAAATGATATTTTCTTTTCTTAAAATATCAATTTCATTTATTAAAGAAAAATTTTTCTTTTTCAAAACAATATATTTGATACCCAATTTTTCAAATTCCTCATAAACCTCTTCTAAAACATTTTGCAATTCTTCATATGAAGGATTTTTAATATTATCAAAATTTGTTACCTCAATGTCATCTTTAGCCATAAGACAAAGATTTGCTGATTCTTCATTGCTTGCTTCACTATCTGAGATACTTGAATCATCATCCCATGTAGCTTTCATTGTTTTCTTGCCCTTGTTTTGATCTTTCTTTAGCAGAGGATAATCTGGCTTGATATGACCAGGTTTATTGCATTTATAACAAATTAAAGTGTCATTTTTACCTGAATCTTTCTTGGAAAACTTTTTAAAGGATTTCCTTGGAGGAGTTCTATTTTTCTTCAAGAACCTCTGAATTCTTCTTGTTATCATCGCAACTTCTTCATCTTTATCGTCATTTTCCTCATCTTCATCACTTTCACTTTCATGAGGAACAGCTTTAAGTGCTAAGCTCTTCTTTGGCTTTCCTTCTTCTTCTCCTCTTTTCAATGTGTACTCATGGGTGATAAGTGACCCGATGAGTTCATTGACTTCGAGCTTCTTGAGGTCTCTAGCTTCAAGAATCGCTGTAACTTTTGATTCCCAACATTTTGGTAAAGAGTTGAGAATTTTTCTTACTATCTCCACCTTGGAATAAAGTTTGCCAAGAGCTGTCAAGCTGTTTATGATGTTAGTAAAACAAGTGTGCATACTAGAAATTGATTCATCATCATTCATCTTAAACATTTCATATTCATGAATAAGAATATAAATTTTTGATTCCTTGACTTGCGAAATTCCTTCATAAGTTACTTCCAAATTATCCCAAATTTCTTTTGCCGTAGCGCAATTCATTATTCTATTAAACTCATTTCCATTAAGAGCATTATATAATAAATTCATAGCAGTTAAATTTAAGGTATAAAGTCTATCGTCTTTACGATCAAACTCTTCTTCTTCCTTTTTGATTTTTACTTTATCAACCACTTTTATTGGAATATAAGGTCCATTTACAATACATTTCCAGATTTCTCTACCTTGAGCTTGAAGAAATATTCTCATTCTAACTTTCCAGAATGAGTAATTATCTCCACAAAAGAGTGGAGGCCGACTACTAGATTGACCTTCACCAAATGAAACTGCAATGTTGGCCATAAGATCTTAACTCAAAAGATAGTTAATCTTATAATAGAGCTCTTAACTCTGATACCAATTGTTGCCCAGATGACTAACACAAGAGGGGGGTGAATTGAGTTGTATTAAAAAAATAACAATTATAAATCAAATATATAATATAAAATATAAACAAAATATGAAATAACAATAAATATAAAGAGTAAGGGTAAGAGAGAAGCAAACTCAGTATGTTAACGAGGTTCGGCCCCACTGCCTACGTCCTCGCCTCAAGCTACCCCTTGAGGATTCCCAAATTCACTATTCAACCTCCTTCAGGTGGAGATAGAAACCTATTACACCTTTGAACAACACTGCTACAAAGGATCCGTGTAGAACACCCTCTACACTTGCAATCACCTTACAAGTGGTGATTCAACTATTCCCCGTATAGAATACTTTCTACACGCACAAGGGTTATACACACACTTTTTCTGATACAAAAACTGATAGTGGATAGGTTATCAGAAAACACTCATCAATGAGTGAAATAAGAACAATACAGCGCAAACTATATCTCTCAAAATGAATAAGGATTAAGGCTCAATGCTTAGAGAAGAGAGAATGAAAGCTTTGAATGAATGTTGTATGCTCTGGATGTTGTGAATGTGAAGCTCTCAAATAATCTATTTATAGGCATATGAGACTTCATATTCAAATTTAAAAATATACACATGTCAAAGACAACATCATTCACTTTTTCAAAAAATTCAAATAAAAGGTTCTTCTTTTTCAATTGTCAAAGACAACATCATTCACTTTTTCAAAAAAATCAAACTTAATCTTTTACTTTTGACATATGACAAAATGAGCACACTTTCCTTTTCAAAAAATTCAAACCTAATCTTTTACTTTTTGTATATGACAAAATGAGCACACTTTACTTTTCAAATTTTTCAAACAAAATCATCTACCTTTTGTATAAGTCTAAAAAAGCATCAATCACTTTTGAAAATATTCAAATAAAACATGCACATGTGAAAGATGACAATCAATCATCTTTAATATTTTCAAAATTCAACCCTTTAATCAAGGCATGCACATGCAAAAGATGACAATCAATCATCTTTCAAAATTTTCAAATTTAATTTTCAAAAATATTCATGCACATGTGGAAAATGTATTTTAATGCTTTATGATAAAATATTAATTTTGAGCATTAATCCTAATTTCGAATTTTAAGAGATTTAGAACATTACTCTATGACTTTAATGTGAACTTGTTTCCTTCTTGCTCATGCTTGGTTATTTGATGTGCTTGATTCCATTGTGTGAACAATTTGAGCTTGAAACTCCTTTATTCTTTGAATTCATTTGTTATCATCAAAATCCATGTGTAGATTTATAATCACATGAAACTTGAAACCTTGGGTTCAACACACGAAATGACGATCTCGAGCGTGTCACGTGGGTTGTTTCCAAACTGGTTTCGCGTGAGAGAGAGAGAGAGAGAGGTCTGAGCAGAGAGAGGTCCGAGAAGAGAGAGGCCTGCGGTCTGGGCTTGGAGAGAGAGAGAGAGAGAGAGAGAGAGAGAGAGAGAGAGAGAGAGAGAGAGAGAGAGAGAGAGAGAGAGAGAGAGAGAGAGAGAGAGAGAGAGAGAGGGGTTTGAGATTCGGGCGAGAGAGGGATCGAGAGCTCGACGGAAACGAAGGTTTTCATATATATAGTCCGGGTATCGGGTTTTAAACCCGAAACCCAGATTGTATAACTGAATCCGAACCGGAATGATTCGGATTTTATAATGTGGGTTTCGGCCCGGATTAAATTCGGGCCGAAATCCGGAACCGGAATCTGGTTATCCAGGTTCCGGACCGGGCCGGAAAAAAATCCGGCCCGGATGAACAGCCCTAATTACTACTATGAATTTCATCAATATTACTACTACGAATTTAATCAAATTCCATTAGTAATATGTGTAATTTTAATTGAGGTTATTATTCTTATTATTATTATTTTATCTATTATCCATTAATAGAATAAATGTGGTCGAATAAATCATGCCACGTTCTTCCTCTTCATGGATATGCATGTTATAAGTTACAGAGGCACTTCACACCGGTCGGGCTGTTAATCACACAAAAACAGCCCACCATTCATCTTATGCCACGTAGGAAAAAACACTGTAAGGCAAATGCACCGAGTCACAGAGAATCACAACGTATAGGCCCTCATTCCGTCTGCCCTTCTCCCCTTCGCACATAGACCTTCTCCCATTCATCTCAGCCCGACGCCGACGGACACAAGCATCTCAGCCCGACGCCAACTCAACCATCTCAGTCCAAAACCGACGCCGACGTAAATCAAAGATCGCACCATTCTCTCTTCCTCGATGCTCTTTTGCTCTTCTGACTGTAAACACAGAATATTCATGCCAGGAAATTCATGTCGAGAAAATAGTAGAAAATAAATATGCAACCAACTATGTGTGCTTTCTCTTCTTCACCTCTGATTAGCAGGTCAAGAAAGACGTATGGAGAAACTGCGAGGCAAGTACTCCTGAAATCGCAAGGGCTTGGAGAAATCGGAGAAATCGTGCAAGCTTCAGCTTGGAGAAAACGTGAGGGCAGAGCTTCGTGGAGAAATCATGAGGGCTTCGAAATCACAAAGGGCTTCGTGCGGCTTCAACTTGGAGAAATCGTGAGGGTGAAATCGCAAAAGGTGAAATCGTGGGGTGGAGGGTAGGTGATTCGATTTGTCGGCGCCGATGTAAGAAATCATGATGGCTGAAAGAAAACGTGAGGGCTTCGACTGGAAGGAAATCTTGGGGCTTCAGCTTGGAGAAATCAAATTTTGGGGGTAAAATGGCAAAGGGGGAAATGGTGAAGGGTTTCTGATTTTTGGAGATGTTAAGCTGTTAAGATGTAATGCTGGTCCATGATTGTTTCGGTGGAAGTCTTACGTGTTAGAATGTTATTGGCCGGCTGTTATTTGAGTAAAACCAGCCCGACCGGTCCCAAGGATTTCTCTATAAGTTAATATGCACATTATCAGTTTGTAACCGATGGCATTGAACGCGTTGAAGCCGTTTATATATTTTTTCGCAACAAACCACCTCCTCTGGTAGCAAAGCAAGCCCCCACATTGAAGTCGATCTGCATCACACCCACCAGTAGTGTCGTCGACCTCCTTAGGCCAAAACAAAAACCACCATCGAATGGAACAAGCAAAAGAGCATGTCTCTGTTTACACTCACGAAACAAAGTAGGCCCATGCCATGGAAAAAGCCGATCACCACCACACTGAGCTACTCATGATTAAACCACTGTAATTTGTATCATGAACAAGTTGTAGCTGACAAACTCAGCCACCGCCATAGCACTTCCGTTTCTCCTTGGGTAAGCCCACACCGAAACCCCTCTCTTTTGGTTGCGCACTTTCTTCAAAGCTGACGGCACCATCTGTAACACTTGAGTCCAGTGCCAAGCTGTTTTCAAATTCTTTTATATATATATGTATGAAAATGCCATTTGAATTTTCAAATATGTTTTTAGAATATAGACTATGGCCTGAAATCTCTGTTTTGATAGTTTATGATTTTACCTTGAGTTTGATATTTAGTTTAAAAATCTTCTTATAAGATATTTTTTTAAACAAGTTGGATTATTTTTTCTTTTATTTGAGTTTGAGTTGAGATCCAAAATTCAGGAAGAAGTTCATTTATTTATTTTGTTTATTTAATTTCATCATTTTATTTTATAGTGTTGCACAAGTTCACGCACAGCCCTCACAGTCTTTTCTATATGCGTGGTTTCTTCATCAAGTCTGTATTCCATGGCATGCTTGATGCACGTATCATTTCTTTTCCTCTATTTCTTCGACAAGCAGTTAGTATATTTTTCGATATACTTTCAGTAATTTCTTCCATCATCTCTAGGGTTGCCTTCCCCGTCTGTTTCCCTCTTCATACACGTCTCTTTCTCTAGGACTTTTTTTCCATCGTCTATAAATATATACATACGTACCTGCATGTGATAGTTTACCAAGCCTATAGCTGCCGCAAACCTTCAACGACAGTCTCCACCCTCCACAACCTCCATGTAGTCACCGTCCTTGTCTCTGAACCTCCGCACCCATGGCGTTAGACCAAGCCTGCAACCTAGTTGCACGACCTCACCATCACAAAAAAAAAAAAAAAAACCACTCCCTTGTGCGCTCAGTGAACAGAAGCCACCCCCGTGCGAGTTTTCCCCTGCACGACGGAAGCCACTGGTCATTGCCAAACCCCATGTGAAACTGTAAGCCACTGTAGCCCAGCTGTGAACGTACGTGGAGCCACCGTTGGCCATCACCGAAAAGGGACCTCTGGTTTTGCTCCCCAAGACAGAGCATTACCAAGAAAGAGCCGCAGACAGAGAGCCTTGAAAGCCAACCATCGAAGCACTGCCTCACACATCACCGAAGCACCTCTGTTTTGGTACTCGTCGTCGTTTGACACCTTGTCCAGCTCCGCCGCACCTCTCGCACGGTGCCGCTAGCTCCTTGTTATTTTCTTGGGTATGTTCTACTATTGCCAAGGTCATTTTATTCATTTCCTGTAGTTGTCGTGATGTGGGTTTTATCTTGATGTTTCAGTAGACCAAGGAGTATACCAATGGAAGAACTTAGGTGTTAAATTACTTTGATACCCTCTTATTCTAACGGTTATAACTGAGTGTTTGGATAGTGTGGTTCATGGGGTGTATTCTTTTTGGGTTAGGCTTATTTTGGTTAAGATAAATGATATTTGCAGTCGTGGTTGTGCAAGTAGCGTGCAGTCGCTTTGAAAAAAATGAATTAATATGGGACCCACATGAAAAAAAAAAAACTAACTTTTTAATCGTGGACCCCACACTTTTTCAAAGCGATTGCGCGGCGTTTGCAATTTCATGACTGTATGTAGCATTGCTCTTTGGTTAAACTGGACTTTTTTTAAATGGACCTTTTGTCTAGCATTTTCGTGGACTATGTTTGGGTTTAGAATGGAATTGTGTTTTAAATTTTAGTTTGGGCCAGATTATAATTTTTGTTTTACAAGCCTATTCTAGTGAATTTTATTAAGTAGATATTGATGAATTTAGCAAGTAATGATGCTTTTGGGTTAAGGGAATTTAGGTATTTGAGGAATTAAAATAGGCGATTTGAGTTTTTTGGGTACGATTACAAGTTACGTGTTCAACTAGAGATTTATTTAAGTTATATGATTTTCTATAGATGACGATTGATTATTCATTGAGCATTGTTGTGAGGAATTGATAAGTTAAAAAATTCAAATAAGCAGGGTTCCTATGCTATACTTTGCATAAAAGAAATGAGCTGAGGCTAATTTTCAAAAAATATGCATATTTTGTTATGAAAATAATTTTGAAACAACATCAGTTATTTGTTCTGCATTACTCATGAAATTCTGTATAAGAATAAAGTATTTTCTGGCCTGACTAGTGTAGACATGAGCAATTTTAGCATATTATTTTTGAATAGTGCAAAAGAGAGAGAGTATGAAATTTTGTGCATAAATCATATTTTTGTGATCTGATTCTGTTATATTCTGAAATGTTTTGTACTCTAATATGATATGATATGATTTTTGAAAACCTCTGGCATGACATTTTGTTTCTATTTCTGTTATGTTCTAACCTTACCACGAGTATAAAACTATGGCCTCTGTTCAGGTTGGTACCAACGTTTCTGTTTCCGGTACACCCACTTTGGAAGCAAAGTGGTTTTTTGCGTAGTCTTTCATATGTGCACACTCAGAGCTATGAGAATAACAAGGAGAAGATTCACATTCTGTTTCTACTCTGTTGGTCGTCGGGGTTTGCACAACCCTACCACGAGGGTTAAATATGGAATTCTGTTTTAATGTGATGTTTCAGTTATGTTGTGCCAATGAAATTTGAATAAGAATATTTTTCTGAAACTTTTGATCTGATATTTTTGATAACATGTTATTATTCTACATTTTGAAAGTAAAACCATTTTGTTCAACATTTTGAACTATGTAAGTGCTCATGTTTTCACACTAGTATATGCTCTCTGCTTATTGAATTGTTGATAACTTACCTCTTATCTCCATATATTTTTCAGATAATTTTGATGGTTCAGCTGGAGAACAAGAATATGAAATTTTAGCAAGGTGTGATGATCGTAGTGGAATAAGGGTCCGAGTATATAAGTGTTTATTTAAGAGTCGTAATTAGTAAATTGATTTATTTTCGAATATTTTGATTTAATGAGTTGGTGCTGTTTTCGAGTTTTTAAGGAGTTTTTAATTTATGTTATTAAGAATTTTGTTGTTATTTCTATAAATAAACATGGATATTTAAGTTGAGTGAATATATTAATATTTTATTAAATTTTCTAAATTTTATAATTATAATATTAAAATTGATATTAAATAATAAAAACTAATTCTCTGAACCTCTAACGGGGCGTTACACAATCTCTATATCTCAAAGCCGTCCTCGCCATCAAACACGTCTAGCCTCCCAGATTTGCCGTCACGATTTTTCCTCTCCCCTCGGTAAGCTTTGTCCCTGACGCACGCTCAATTCGTTCAAGTGATTCTCGGTCTTCATTCCTACAGAAGAGGCTCAATTTTCTTTGCAAAATAAAAGGGATCTTAAAAGGCTTTTAGCCCCCGTCGGTTAAGCACGAGTAGCCTTCTATTAGAATTTTCCTTGCCATTCAGTTAAGACCTCGTCGGTCACAAGTTTAAGATAATGCGAGATAAAATATTTTGTTAAAAATTAAATAAAATATTATTATAAAATTAATTTTTTTTAATATTTAAAAAATTAAATTATTTATTATATTTTATATAAAAATTTTAAAAAATATATAATAATTATATAATATGAAATAAAATGAGATATTTTGATTTTATATAACCTTAAATCATGTTGAAGTATTTTTCAAAAAAATTTAAATTTACCCAAAGCCTAAAGTGTTAGCTTTTTATGAATATTATTGAAGACTCTTTCATAAAGCATGTTCAAATTCTCAAAGATATTTCCAAAAGAATGCCCTCCAAATCCTTGTCGTGTAGCTCCATCCATAAAGCCTTTGGAAAGTCCTTTTGTACAATTACATTAGGGTCCTTTTTTCTTATCTTAATCTTCTTTTGTCATGTTACTTTTATATAAAAGTAATATTATATATAGTAGTAGAGTGTATAAATATTATATAATCATTTTGAAAAAAATAGGATCTACAGTTAAAGAAATTAATTTTCTTTTATGTGGGTTTTATATTAATTTATTTTTTTTAAAGAGATTGCATGATACTTGCATAACTACGACTGTAAATATCATTTCTCTTATATAAAAGCATCTTCAAACTTTCCTTTATGTGTATTATTAGAATTACACATAATATCCATTTATTCGAAAATATGATGAATTTTTTAAATATTATTACACGCATGTTATTTAAACGTGTCAGTGTGCACTTTAAGCTTATTTTTTAATCTTCTTGTAATAATTGGGGTCTATTTTACTTACACTAATGCATGAAATATTTATGGGATTGTAATTATATTATTAAGTATAATGGTTACAATCAAATTATGATCAAGTCTATTTTTATGAAATGAGCTTCACTGTTTAATTTATGAAGAATATAATTTCCTACTAAATTATAATTTGAAAGGGGAAATATGTTATTAATATTTAAATAATTTAAGATTTAAGCATTTTTGGATTTTATATTAAACGGAATATTATTTGATTATTTTCTACAATGTGAATTTAATTAAGTAGAATATTAGGACATGTTTTCTTAGGCAGATTTAGTGATGTTTAATATTTCGTATCCCAACGAGATAAGTAATTTGATCACAAATTAAGATCATCACATGTCAATTAAGATAAAGTGCTATTAAAGTCAATTCTTGAAAGTCGATGTTTATGTATTTCACATGTCATAATTATGCAAATATATCATCCAGCATAGCATATGATCATGTTAATCTGCATCGTGTTCAGATTCAGAAACTATAATTATGTATGTAGTATGTCATGCATCTCACGTCGCACAAGACATGTAAGTTATCTTAAGTTTGAGTACAATGTAATACTAGAACAGTTTAATTCAGATGGTCACTCAGTTTGTATGGTACCAATGCAATTTCAGGGTGGATGTGCAAGCCACAGACTCAAACGTGGTCCACCATAATATGCCATAATACTATCACCGACTCCCCTTGTGGTCGTGGGATGTAAGGCTAGTGCACAACCTCACACACAGGATTAAGTGTGTTAGTCATTCAGTTAAATCAGATCAGTCAATTAATTCAGATAAATTAGTACAAGTCATGTACAACATAAATATCAGTATGATCAGTTATTATGTTTATGAGAGTTTTTAAGCTCTCAATATGGAATTTTTTTATGAAAACCTTACGTTTATTATGTTTATTTTGTGACGAGTTTTTACTGAGTTTTTAACTCAGTTTAGTTTTATTTCATATTTTTAAACCAACCAAGTGAGGATGATCAGTATGAGCAACCAGTCAGGCTTAAATGGAGTAGTTGAATTTAATGACAGGATTTAATTATTCATTTAGTTTGATGTTCTTAAATATGAGATCTCTTATTGGGTTATATTTTATAAAAATTATGTGATACTTATAACCCTAAGAAAGGAGGTGTTACAATGGTGAAGACCTTGTTTGCTTGAATCACTTTTACAAAGGAAAAGGATAAAAAATAAATAAAAAATTTGAACCAGCTTGGGTCATAGGTCTAGGAGAGAGTGGGAGAGAAAGCAACATGCATATAAATTAAATCTTATAAATACTTATTTAAAAAACAAGTGTTTAATCTACAAAATAATTTTAAGAAAGTAAATTTACAAATTGATATAATTTAATATGATATATAAGATGAGTAATGTTATAAACCACATTTATATTTTACTTTCATCCTATTATATAATATGTGACATATTTATCATTATTGGACGATAAAGAATCATTCAATAAATGATTGTTTAATAATGTACCACATCTTACATAAATGGATGAAAATAAGATGGTTATGTGGTATATAGAATTTTTCTATACAAGATATACTTTATAATAAAAATAATTTTATAATTTATCGTAAGTATCAAAGTAATATTAGTTTATAAGTTTAATTTTATATGATCACTTTGTGGATGAATCATTTATCTATTAAAAATACTATAATTATGCATATTTTTTGCTAACGCTTTATAATTTATAGAAATAATAATTACAGTTATAGAGTTTAAAAAAATAAATAAATATGAGACAATGTTTTAATAAGTGATCCTATTTATTTTTAAAAAGAGTGTGCGATGCTTTTATAATTCATAATTTTATTTAGTATTATTCTATAATTTAAGAAAAGTTTACAAAAATCAAAATTTAAATTAGCCATTTGTTGAGATCCCTCCACCGTGGTCCCGCGTACAGCTGATTGGGTCCGTACATTTAGGAAAAAGGCGACGGTCAGCGGCTACTTTTCCTCTCAAATCCCATCGGCTAACCCCCGTAGGCCCCACACAATTCGTGGACTGGATTAGCCCCTTCCCACTCTACGGTCAGCCCTACACATACCTGCCCGAAGCACGGGTATCCGTTGGACGGTCCAGATTCATTGAAATCTAATTTTGTCTCGATTTTGATTGAGTTGAAATAAAAATTAAAAAATAAATAAAATATTATATAATATTATTTTTAATATTATTATTATTATTAAAAGTTAAAAATTATTTGGTATATTTTATATTAAAATTTGAAAAAATTATATAATTAAATGAGATAAATTGAGATTAGATTAGTTTGGAATCCAAAGTCCAACCCGTATGTCGGTCGAAAACAGCCGAAACGCTCACACGGAAATGGAGGAAAAACGAGAAAACGGATGGTAAATAATTTTGGGAAGCTGAAAGGGGGCTAAAAGTCCGTGGACGATTGGATTTGGTAGAAGTGAAGTATGGTGGTAGTAAAGGGAATTCCAGCTCTGTGAACTTCCGTTCCCCGAAGGAGTCTCGATTTCATTTTCCGCAGAAGAGAGAGAAGTAGAAGAACCACATATCTACCAAGGTTCCTGTGAAGTGAAGTTTCCCAGTAAAAAGGTGAAGTTTCGAAATTCGAAAACCCAGTTCGTTCAATTACTCCTCATTCTTTTTGTTCTCTCGAATATACTTGTTATCTCGGGACTGAAACCAAATTCAACAACAATTAATTGCTTTTCAACTTTGTCACCGTGTTCTAAGGCTTCAGCTCTTAATCGCCTGTATATCCGTTCGGTCGCTGGGAAAAAATGCATGAGAATAATTCAGAGAGACTGGAATTTGGTTGCAGGATTCTGAATTTTGGTTTTATTTTTTATTTTTCTTTTTCTTTTTTCTTCTGCTGGTTTGTCGGTAACCAAACGCGTAACTAGTAAGTTATGTGGAAATTGATGAAATTGGAAGTATACCACATTTTGTTTGCTTCTATAGTTAATTGGCAAGTCCACTGGGTTACATTATCTTAGTCTTACGATTGTAAACTGATTTGTCAGAATTACTTGGATAATTGAGCTGTTTCTATTTTTTCAAGTATCATATAGGAATATACGTCTCTTCCGTTGTCGGGGAAATTACACTATGTCTATCAACTAAGGTTTTTCCGTGTTCCTCTTAGTTTTGTGGAGAAGAAGATTGTGAAGCCATTCCGCATCTACATGATTTTTTCTAAAACAAAATGTGCGGGATTCAAGCTTAATCTATCAAATATGCCTCGCGGAGATTACTATTTTTTTAGTGCTGTAAGATGTTGGATGAAAGCTACTGTTCAAACTCTCACTTTCATTTAAGGCTCTATCTTCTTCATGGACATCAAGCCCCCCTAGCTCTTCAACAAAGATTTGTTTATGCTTTTCAATATGGCCAAACACCTACAAATTCCAGTTTCAGACCTGTCAGTCTACCTATGGAAATCATATGACAGCTACCACTGTTTTATCCTCTCCACGAGTCCCTTGGTTTTCAACAAGATGTTCTTGAATTTAAAATACATTTACTACGAACAACAACAACACAACCAAGCCATCTTGGAAAGTGGTCTGAAAGTAGTCTAGGGAGCCTCTCTTGAGTAACATGGTAATTGATCCTCACAGTCATTGAAACAATGTCGAAGGAGTGTCCATTATGTGGTGTTGAACCACATGAAGTTACCTCCTACAAGAGGAGTGGTCATAAGGCCGTGTTCGAAAATGGGCCACTCACTTCTTTATCCGCTTTGTAGGATGCTTCCCACTGGACACATTGTCTGTACTTGGGTTGTTCCCTTCTACTCTTTGAATAATATTTCCTCGGTTATAAGAAACACATATAGAATTAAAAAATGGTCCAGATTTCATGGTATATCTTAATTATGGTACATCTTAATGGCTCCACGAACTCAATACAATGTTAGTTTGAAAGTTGAGTTTTGTAAATTCAATTTACCGATTATAAGGATGTACAAAACTATTCCCAATTGTTTTATCAGACTTTAGTACTGTCGAAATCAAACTATCCCCATGCTGTGTGCCATATTTAATGAAGTTAAGGATCATAATTTATCCTTCATATTTATTCTCACCACTACACGAACAATTTGCTTCTCACGATTGGCTTTGCAAGAATACCATTGGATATCATTAAAGCATATAGTTTCCCTTTTTTTCTCTTTCAATGCATATGCTTTTTCAGTTGGTTTGCAAACTAAATTAGCTGGCAAAATCAAATCATAACTATTCCTCGGGCTTCAATAGAGTCATCCAACCCCTAGTGTTTGGATAATCACTAGTATCTGCAAATTAACACCAATGGTCTCAAAAAAACATTCAGTATGATGAAAGTTCAGTAGAAGTTACTGGTAATTGATAGAGGAGCAACCATGTCTAAAGAGACATTTATAGTAACTATTTATTGCTCATGAAAGAGTGACACTATCTGAAAATTAGATGATTATATCTTTTCTTCACATTTAAAAAAAATACCCATGCAAGATGTATTTTCTTCATCTACTATCAACTTTAAATTATTTAACTTGCCGTGTATGAAAGCTAGGTTCTGTTTTCTTTTGATGATATTTTGTCTGTCAGCCTTACCTATAAAAAAAAAATGTTTGTCAGTTTTCCAGTCCTCACTGTCGTATGCATATATAATCATTCAATAATTGAGACATTTAGTTGTTGCGAAACACCAGAGCTGTGTGATGGCTTCAAATAATCAAACCAATATAAATGTCCATATAAATTGGATCACTTTGACAAGCTATTCATATGATTATGAGCAAAGAAATTACTTTTCTTTACTGCACATCTGGAGCATTCTTTCAATGAAGATTAGAAAGCCTATCCTGTAGTTCTTCTATTTATGTGTTATGTCTTAGCGGCTTGCATTGTATTCATCTGTCTTCCATTGATATTTTGAATGTTGTCTAAATTTATATTCTTACTTAGAATTGCTCTCATGCTTGCCGTGATGGTGCTGAATATCAGTTTTTGTTCATTAAAGCTTTTGTTCTTATTAATTACTGAAAGTTCATACTTTGAGCCAACAAGTTGGTGACGTTTTTTAAATGGCTTGTCTCTGGGATGCTTTGTTCGTACTTTGACAGTCTGGTTGAACTACCAGGTTTGACAGTGGGGGATATAGCGTGCATTACAGCCTCATGACTTCTTCTGCAAACGATCTTTCTGGTATTTTCTTTGATTATCTTCATCAAAATCGCAAATCTGTGGTCCCGCTTTCACTATTCTATTTGATCACGGTTAACAGATTAAATTATTATTCTTTTTGTGCTCTAATTGAGCCATAATGTTATAAGCATTAGTCTTATTGAATTGCCTCTTTTTTTGTGGCTTTTGCAATATGAAAATTCCATTGCGAGCTCTTGGTTTCTCTTGTTTCTTTATCAGTGTCAGTTATCTATCGAGAGTAAAAGTGTGTTCCATTAAAGCTCTATTCACTATGATTGAGACGAGCCACGCGCTTGAAACCAAATCAAGTTTCAAGAAGAGCAGGGAGTTAAAGCGTCTTTCATGGGCAATTAACTATGACGCTAAGGGAGGTAGTTCAAGTCAAGGGAAGACTAAAGGGAGGGCATTGTGAAGACGGTCTTGTAAAGGGATTTGAATTAGTTGTACGGGAAACAAGGGGCTATGGTTGGGGAGGTGTGTTCCATTCCAATTCGGGTTTGGTGTATTTAGGATAGTTTTCCCAGGCTTTTGGGTGATTCAGGGCACTCTAGTATGGGCTAGGTGTTTTCTTTTATACGTCCAGTGTACTCGGTTACTCCTATTGATATATATATATAATATTTTTACTTATCAAAAAAATAATAATTCGAACCAGGGTAAACCTAATCTCTTTCAATAGGACATTATTCTGGGATATCCAACATGAGTTTGATGCTATTCAACCGCCAAAACGAAAGGCTGTTCACATTATCTCAACTAGTCCTTTTTCTAGTGACTTAGTGTGGGTCTCAAGAGATGATCTTTGCTAATAAAGGGTTTTTCGTGCTCTGTTGTTGTTGACAGTTTCATTACCTTTCATGGAAATAAGTTCTCAGTGGTTAGGTTTTTACTTATGACTTACCCAATCCAACCTCACAAATTTTCACTTGTGCCAAGGTCAAAGTGCATAACATCCATGGGAATATTCTTTTAAGATTTGAGTTGCCCTTGTGCTGTGATAACTATTGAGTGTGAAGATACTTTCAACTTTCTCCGACTCCTAAAAGTTGACTCACCGTGCTGAGTTTCAAATCTTGCATCTCCTCACTTCAACTGTAAAGATTGGTGCTTTCACTTTTTGTTTATTTATTACTAGTTTCATTTTGGTCTTAACATATGTCTTTTTCGTTTTAATTTTTTTCAACCTTTTACTTGTAAATTTTTTTTTTTTACTACTTCTCATAAAATAGTAATGCCCTCTCATATCAATGATTGTCCAGATAATAGTGAAGCTGATGAGCAGCAAAAGCACTCGGAATCTCAGATTCATTCGGTGTCTCCAGCAACTGGAATGTCTCATCCCGGTATTACTCCAAATGTTCAGTATCCAACTCATCCGCAACTTGGAGCAGGACATGCTTTGGTACTATCTTCGAAGTAAAATTCTGAAGTATTAATGTTATTCTCCACACATAGCATCTTTGCCCAATGTGTTTTCAGCTATATATAATTATTGCTAAAGATTTGTTTTTATTTTTAGTTTTTGGTTAAAGTTAATCTGGACATATATTTGGGTTCCATCTGCTAATTATATTATTATAAACGTCCTTTATTAGATTCATAAAGGATCCTGATTCCTTATCTTTTATGTTGTGACATACTCACCTCAAAACCCGTTTCCCCCTGCCTTATTCTAATTAAGTTGCAAATACTCTTTAGGAATCTTTTTTGTTCCTGATAACCTACCAATGAGAATCAATGCCTTCCTCAATTTTGTTTAGCTATAAAAATAGTAATTGTTTCTTCACTGCAATCATTTTGTTTATAATTCTAACAAATTATGATTTCATTCTACCCAGCTTTCTTATTTTTTGGAATGTGGATATCATAATCCCCATCGAAAAGCTTTTAGGTATGTCCATTAAAAATAGGAAATTAACCGCAAAACTCCTAGGTCGTGAATGAAATATGTAGGTTTATGTAGTCAGAGTAGTGTCTAAGCTGATTTGGTCCTCTTCTTGTCTCTCCCCCTCCCCCGACCCCCAACTTCTATTGAATGCTCGTGTTGAACCATTTGCCTGAAAAAGGATCTCTTGATGTGTTTATATTAATTGATTTATGGATATCTTCTTTAGTATACTCAAGATGTTGTCATTCAGAATTTGGAATAGCATTGAGAACACACAGGTGAAAAAGTCTGAAATCACATGTCGCAAAAAGATAATGTATTTGGTGAGTTAAAGGGAGAAAAAAAAGGCTAAAACATAGAGATAATTAATAGTGGAAAATATAGACCTATAGTTTTCTATGGTAAAGGAGCAATCAATATACAGCTGTTACCCACATCTGGCAGTAACGTGTATGCTTATCTACATTTGTAGAGAGGAAAAAAAAAAGTAATCCAAGGATGTAAATGGAACTACAAATTGGGCAAAAGGAAAACTAAATTTTATTAGGGCTAATTTAGGTGACATGGAGCTGGTTTTGAAGTAGCAAATGTTTGATGTGGATAAGCATACATGGCAAAAGAATACAGTCGGGAGCCTTATTGATTAGTCAGTAGGGATGTTACATTGTGATCTCAGATGTCCTCCTCCTCCTCTGATATTGTGTACACTCTCATTTAGAACATCAAATACCATTGGAAGTTGCAGTCTTAAAAAATTATGTATTGGCAACATCTTCTTTGGAGATTCCTTGTCTGGAAGTTCTAACTTCAGGAAAGCCATAAGCTTTTGTAAAGTACAAATTTGGAACTCTTTAACACTTTGAAATGTTGACGCATTTAAATGATTTACATTTTGGCTTAGCTGTTGAAGGCACCTGCAGCATACCCATATCCAGATCCTTATTATAGAAGCATCTTTGCCCCTTATGATGCACAACCTTATCCTCCACAACCCTATGGTGGGCAACAACCAATGGTATGCTCTCTTTAGTGCTATCTGTTACACTAGTAAAAAAATTCCATATGATTCTATATGATGCATGGTAGTGAATTTTTGAGACCACACATTGCCTAAGACCTTCTATCATGCAATTATTTTATTACTTGTCTCAGGTCCATCTTCAGTTGATGGGAATTCAGCAAGCTGGAGTTCCTTTGCCATCAGATGCAGTTGAGGAACCTGTTTTTGTGAATGCAAAGCAATATCATGGGATCCTGAGGCGTCGACAGTCTCGTGCAAAAGCTGAATCAGAAAATAAAGCTCTCAAGTCTCGGAAGGTATGTTATCAGCTAATATTTTCTTGCCTCTTGTATTCAATCTTGCAGCAAGTTTCATTGCCTAAAACTTATGAAAAGATCTGTGGAGTTGCATTATCTTACAATTGCATATTATTTTAGTATGTATTTATAACTCATTTCTTAGAGTAATCTTGCAGCCATATTTACATGAATCTCGGCATTTGCATGCTTTAAGAAGAGCTAGGGGCTGTGGGGGTCGGTTTCTCAATTCAAAGAAAAATGAGAACGAACAGAATGAGGTGGCATCAGGTGACAGATCGCAGCCCAATATCAATCTCAACTCTGATAAAAGTGATATTGCTTCCTCAGATGGCACTTCCTGAAATTTTAGAAAGCAAAACATGCACTGGGCTGTGCTGTGCAAACCAGTCAGTCATTCACCAACAATGTTTATTAGACCAAGGTTCCATTCCAGCCTCAGTAGTCTCAGTCTTGTTTCATTCTGGATCTATACTTAGAATTCAGTAGCATGTATAGCTTATCGCGTAGTTGTCAGTCTGTAGGGAAGTCGCAAAAGAGTGCTGTTGAAGCACAGTAACTATTATCGTATCTGAAATGGATTTCTTTATAGGCTTAGCCTTTTTTTAACATGAGGGTGATGGTTAAGACTTCTGTGTGGGCATTTCTCTGCGCTTAAATCCATGATGAGTTTGAGACTTCTTAACATGAAATCTGGGTCGTATTGGTTGTTTGGTTTGGTTATGTATCATTAGCTTGTCAAAGACTCAAAGATTAGACCGCCGGTGCGTGTACCGATCTTATCTCTTTGTTGTGAGCTGGGAGTATAAGTTAGGTTGGTTGGTTTCTTTGAAGATGGTCTCGAGACTCTCTGGGTGATTGTCACAGTAGTATGTAATTTATTCACTTTTACAAAGTTGCATGGTTCATGGTGGTGTTAACATCTTATTTGAAACTGCCAGAAGTGAACTGGAAGTGTAGTTTATTGGTAGGTGGCAAGAGCTTGTAGAGCCCTGGAATAACTTCAATCAGCCTCTGCTTCTCTATGAAAGGTAGAAAGTTGTTGCCAGTTCCAAATCAAAGAAATAACTTCAGCATTTTATTCAGCAGAATTTATTTGAGGCCCTGAGAAAGAATCTGCAGGCCTAAAATCCATGCAGTCTGGCCCATAATCGCTCAAAGGC
Organism: Carya illinoinensis; assembly: GCF_018687715.1. Classification (NCBI taxonomy): domain Eukaryota; kingdom Viridiplantae; phylum Streptophyta; class Magnoliopsida; order Fagales; family Juglandaceae; genus Carya; species Carya illinoinensis. Next base: position 10,582,391 of record NC_056761.1, read on the forward strand.
AATCCAAGGTCAATCCAAGGGCAATCCAAGGTCAATCCAAGCCCACATTACATCCTTCCAAGCACATCTCGATATATCTATCTAGGCTTTCTAGTTTCTCCTTCTTGAGGGTTTTTCACTTCTGCAAAATATATTTTGATGCTGCAGTCAACTGAAATTTGTGGATGCCAATCGTGGTACCAAGATACTCCAAAAGGGCAAAATCATCCAAGCATGGGCTACCAAATCCCTCCAATACCAAACCCAACATCAACCAAGCCCACGGCCCAACACTGCATTACTCTCCCAAATGTGCTTCCAAATTTTTTTTTGGTCCCAATCCACCCAAAGTTTAGCTAGGTAGAAGTAAGTTTGTGCATCAATTCGTGTACTGATGATCTTTTTTATTTTAAAAAAATAAAAAAAAAAATTGAGAGAATAAAATTTCCTATCTCAAGAAAATTATTTTCGTCTTCAATTCACATTGTTTTGTTAAACATATGTCTAACATATCAATATCGGCACGCAAATTGGTGTACGAATTCAAAATTTTTCCATCCACCAAATACCAATACCTAATTTAGGGGGCTCTCTCTCTCTCTCCTCCTTGTCCCAACTGCGCAGTCCAATATAAAGAAATCTTAATATTATAAGACTCGCGTTATGTGTTTATTGATATTCAAATCCAATTAATTTGTTAAGACAATTGGAGAATATCTCTATTCGAAGACAATAAAAAAAATGAACGTTTACGCATTTGATAATTTACCCTATGAAATACTTAACCAATCTTAGACGACTACTTTAGATCATCTATAGGGAGTTAGATCATTTATAGGAACTCCCGCTCACTCCAAGTTCTTGAAATAGATGATTAATGGTTTCGTTTGGTTATACAGATGAAACGAGATAAAAGTTAAAAGTTAAATAAAATATTATTAGAATATAATTTTGTAATATTATTTTTATTTTAAAATTTGAAAAAGTTAAATTGTTTATTATATTTTATATAGAAATTTAGAAAAGTTATAATGATTTGATTTCTATAACCAAACCAGGCCGCCTAACGTTTCTTCTTATAAAAATCATGTTATGCACAAAAAAAAAAGGAAAAATGTGACATATATATAGTACTGTTGACTAATGTCCATGTCGTATTGGGTCATTCAAACAAGAATATAATATTATTTCAATTATATATATCCCGTCAACAAAGATGGAGTGGAGAGGGTTCATATATATAATATAAATTAATTTTCAACATGTCACCATTACCTTCTTTTGTTTGATATTATTATTTATATAGAGGAAGATATATATATATATATTGCCGATGTTTCTGCCCCTGAAATCATTCCAATTTTGGCCAAAACTCTACGTTGTTTTGCATTTGTCTTATTAATATGTATGTTCTTTTTCACCCTCTTTATTATAACCTGCATGAAGTCGTTAGCTAGCTAGGTCCTGTGGAATGAGAGGACTGCTCGATCTTTTTGGACGTGCGCTTGTGCTCGGACTCTTCCTCTATTCTCTTCCCTTATATAATCATGCTCCTTTAAAACAACGTAACGTCTGAAATATATAGGACAAAGCTTCAGTAAGCTGTAAACCAAGCAGTCCACTCACATAGAGCGAGAGAGAGAGAGAGAGAGAGAGAGAGAGAGAGAGAGATGCATGCATGCATGTGGGGTACTCACTACTCATGAAGTGAGTGTGAGTTTGATTTTGTCTTGCTTACTTTGCAAGAAAATGTTATATATTATTATATTATATACCCTAGCTCACTACAACAAATATGGGTTTTTCTAGCATCAATTTTGATCGGAAATGGTGTACAAAATGGTGGCAACGGATCATTTGTGGCCATTTCCGATTGTCATCGGCTTGCCCATTAATTTTTGTCCCAATTGCCACTTTTATCGGCATCTTCTTCTTGTTTTACTATTGATAACGTACCTTTGAATTACTTTCGTTTTCATAACATAATTAAAAATGTCCCATGAATTAATAGACAACTAGTACCACACCAAATACCAATATCTATAGTAGAATAAAAATAAGAGAAAAATAAAATACGAGTTATTCTATGTAGATCAGCACATGCACCATATACACCAATACTCAAATGGTACTCAGATTTGATTTATAATATTCAAATTTTAAAATTTATCTTCTAAATTAAATTATGTAATGTAAGTATTTTATTCGATGTGTTCTACAAATCAGTTTGAAAATAAAATTTCTTATTTTATATAAGTATATATATATGTCATGAATAATGCTACATACAGTCGTGGAGTGTGCAAATACCGCTCAATTGCTTAAAAAAGAGGGGTCAACGATTAAAAAGTTAGTTTTTTTCACGTGGGTTCCGTATTAATTCACTTTTTTTTCAAAGAGACTGCACGACACTTTAACAACCACGACTGCAAATATTATTTCTCATATGTCATATCTTTTTGCATATATATAATCTACGTATATATTATAAGAAAAATAACTTCTTACGTCACCTAAATTTATCACAAAAAATAAAAAAATAATTGCAATTAATTGTTAGCGATGCGATTTATTTTTTTACACGAATTTAAATGATGTAAAAAGTTATTTTTATTGTAATACGTGCATATGATCAAAACACTAATAATTATAAAAGATCTCATTTCTTATACATTGCGAACATATTAATCAAACCAAGAAAAAGTAGTACTATTAATTAGCGTAGGAGTTAGCGTCTGTTTTACCACTAAATATTGGTCCTTTACAAGACTTGAAGATTACTCAGCTTTGACCACACACACACATACTGTACTTCTCCATTACCCTATTTGTCCTATTCCAACAAAGATCGATCTTCGTCTGTCCTTTTTATACCAAACTCTTGGTTGGATCAGTCCACTGTTGTAATCTCATGGTATGATTCGATTATTCACACTAAATATGGAGTTGTTAATTGTCAATATCCTACGTACCTGCCCTATATATTTTCCGATGAAAATTGATCAGTTTTATAGGTCCCTGCATATATGATATTCCGATTGATTTTAATTATCTTGGGATAAGGTTAGTTTGTAGCCTTGAATCATATCATTAAAATAAATAAATTGTTGTCAACAGAAGCCAGCACCATGCATGCATGGGAATGGTATAACTCATCATCTGTCTCTGAGTGATCTGAGATTTCTACTCGATCATAATTGGCAGCTCCATGCATGGGGTGGCATGCATAAATTTATACCTAGAAGCTCTCTCTCTCTCTCTCCTGCACCTAACACGACAAAAAAGAAAAAGGGAAATGTTCTATTTGTAACTACTTCTTACTATTCCAAGAGGAAGACCTTGCTGTTGCAACATATTTTATATTTATCAAAACCATGCCTTAATTTCTTCCCAGCTTCAAGAAAAGCCGAACACATTTGCAGTACTACTATGGATCACTGAAAGTAAGGTAATACGTACAGCATTATAAATTGATAATTATGAAAATAAAGGGGGAATAGATTATAAAAAGAATAAGAAGAAGAAGAAAGAAGATCAAGAAGGTCATTTTATATAACAAATTCCGTGACAGAGAGCCACGTTATGGTTTGGTGGTGGCCATGGCACTCGATGGAGCGTTCAAGAAATCATTCAAAATTTTGCTTTACATCATATATATATATAGAGGAGATATATATTTCAGTAAGATATGTATGTATATATATTAACGTGCATGTCTCTGATCTAAAACCCATACTCATGGTACTGATGCATGTCATATCTATATGTCGACCGACGACTGATTCATGTACAGTTATTAATGTGTTCATTTATTGCATTCCCCACTTATTTTAGTAATCTTTCCTCTCCCCTGGCACTTTTTCTTTGGTTTTGACAAATCAAGTTCTTATACTTGAATACCACTCCTAATCATAGCAGGTACGTATTTGTATGGTATTTGATCTGCCATAATTAGCAGCAAACATATCAGGATTTTCCATCCCCAGCTCACATGAGCATCTATCAAGTTATATATTCGGTTCCAAAGCTCCTTTCTATCCACGTCTACCTTTACAACTCTTATCATGCAATGCCCCCCAACAAACACACCTCATACGAGAGAGAGAGAGAGCGAGAGAGAGAGAGAGAGAGAGAGAGAGAGAGAGAGAGAGAGAGAGAGAGAGAGAGAGAGAGAGAGAGAGAGATGTAAAACGGAAGCAAAGGCACAGACACATGAGTTGCATAGTGAGAAAAGTGGTGGGTGGGGTCTTTTTTTGTGAGAGTGAATGACAACTTTTGGTGCATGGCAAGAAATGGGGTCACGGCGGCCTGCCACACCTCTCCACCCAAATAAAATAACTTTTTGGTCCCTCAGAAGGGGCTGGAAAGGGACTTCCACCACTCTTAATTTTGCAGAATCACGCAATGTGATATGGGAACATAGCTCAGTGGACCTGCCCCAGTGGTGGGGTCTGGGAGTGATCCACAGACCCCCCCTCTCTCTCTCCTCCTCCTTAATTGTTTTTGTCTGTCCCTTATCTTCCAAAGAGGAGAGGTTTAAAAAGAAGTAAAAGAAAAGAGAAGCAAAGGTTCTATGATCATGATATATAGATAGCTAGCCAGGGAGACAAGAAAACACCAAGTGAGTCTGTGTAATAGCCAGCCATTTGACTCCTCGATCCTTCATCACCTCCCATCATAAGTCCATTTATTTTATATATCTTAGAGAGAGAGAGAGAGAGAGAGAGAGAGAGAGAGAGAGAGAGAGAGAGAGAGAGAGAGAGAGAGAGAGAGAGAGAGAGCGCCAACCTTGGAGGAGTGTTTTCAAGCTTTGGATGCTTTCAGGAAATGAAACCCTTTATGCAAAAATGTCAACCTTTGTGAAATCTAAAAAGTCAATTGATTCTCTCTCTCTCTCTCTCTCTCTCTCTCTCTCTCTCTCTCTCTCTCTCTCTCTCTCTCTCTCTCTCTCTCTCTCTCTCTCTCTCTCGGATTCTTCTGAGCGAAGGGATCATATTGGAGGTGGGAAACACTCTCAATTGTCACCAAAAGGGGTGGTAATTGGTGCGGTCGCCCTTAACCAAAAAGTGAATGAGTTAAGTTTAGGGTTAGATTCTTGCAGCTTTGAAGCTTAAAATTACTTTAGAAGATCAACTCCATTTTCAGGGGGTTTTAGATTCTATATATATATTAATTGCATGCAGTACTGATCAGGCAAAGTTTTCTTTCGCAACTTAAACATTTTCTTAATCTAATGCATGCAGTACTTGAAACCTTTCCCCCCCACTCTGGCTCGTACGTACGTGGCTAGAAAACGAAAAGCATGCACCGACAAACTAGGTACTCGATCACTTAATTCAATTCCAGATCATGACAATGCACATGAAATAATAACATGGACTATAGCTAGGTTACTCATATATATTTCAAATATTTGACCTAACAAGTACTAGATATACTATACGTATATAAATGATATATCTATGTTCAATGGTCGTCGATCTTTGTCGTTCTTGATCTTCCAGGAACTCTAAGCCACTCACTCTCTGTTATTTTCATGAGTAGTACTGATCCGTCGTTCTCATAAACTACAAATATTAGCCCCTTACATGCATGCACGTGATCATCTTTATACCAGCTAAAACTAAAAGCTAGCTAGCTGAATTCACTACTGCCAGTATTTCAGATGATGATCAGACGTCTTTGGTACTCATGTTTCCAGAAGTCTGGAATAATCCATTAATATTAATGATCGAGAGGCCATGCCAGTACTACTCCTGTATGTATATCGTGTATCCAACTATATGTTTTTCGATCGAAAAAGTTAAAAAGACGAAAGAAAAGGCCAGTGCGTACTTAGATGCAGCATGATGATCATCGACGTGATCTTTCTTGCCTGCCAATTTCGATCAACTGCATGGTTTATAAAAGTTGATGGTTTGTTTAGTGTGTGAAATGAATAAAGATAAAGACGTATGCTAGTGGGTTTAATTCTGATTGCGTGTTTATTTTACAAAGCAGTAGTACTACTAGTGTGTGTAACTTTTTTTACCATCATGTTTTGATTGGAGTGTACTTTTATCAAAAATAAAAATGTTTCGAGAATGCTTATATCATACATTTCCACTTAGTCAACGTCTGATTTGTCATTTTATTTAAACACGATACACATATTAATTAAGCATATATAAAGTTTTCGTGTAAAATTTCTCATAAATATAATTTATTTGCTGGAATAATTGATGCTTAATAGTTTGGAAGATGTCTCAAGTTCTCTAATGCTTAATAAGTTAATGGTATGAGAAAGTCTAAGGTATATTAAAGCCTTTGACTTAGGGCTGAAAATCGATTTGTCAACGTCGGTTTCAGTGCCAAACCGAAATCCCACTTACGTGGGAGAATGATGTTTAGAACTGGCTAAAACTAGTCAACTGGGAGAGAGAAAACCGATTCCATTGGCCTCGACTTGTGTCAACGCGATTTTCAGTCTGCTATCAGTGTCATCTACGACTCTGCCATGGGTGTGTGAATAAGCTCTAGTAGAAGAGAAGAAACCCTAATGGTTGAGGAAGAAAAGGACGGGAAAGAATAAGGGGGGAGTTCATAACTTAGTTTAATCCCATTTTGGAACGACGTTGTTTGGTTGTTAGAGTGAAATTTTTTTCCATAATAAGCCAATGTCGGCCGGTTAGAGTTCATAATAAGCCAAACGACGCTTTTCCATAAAATTTTTTTTTTATAGTTTAGGGTCTTAAACGATGCTATTAGAGTGAAACGGCATCGTTTCTCTATAGGTAGGGAAAAAAAAAAATTATAGCCAGTTCAGCAGTTTTTCTTAGGGTCAAACTTCGAATGGAACCAGCTGACGTCAGTTCTTATATATTTAACTCAACCGCCAACCGGTTTTTCGCCAATTTCAGCCGATTCCAATAGCCGGCAGCCAGTTTCAGTCGGTGGAGGCCGATTTTTTAATTTGGTGTATAGTCCATCTTTGACTATGTGCTGTGGATTTTTCTAACGACCATCAAATTTTTAGGCTATATTAGAATATTCTAGCCCGTAGGGTTCTTATCATAATTTGTTAATTTTATTTTTTTGTTTATAGTGAGTACTGTTATCTTGAAATTATAGATATTTGGTAATTTTTTTTTTTATCTCATCTCATCTCATTTACTTTCTAAATATTATTCAAATAAAAATACTTTCAAAGTAATTATTACAAAATTTTTAAACTAATCAATATTACAACTTTCTCAACTTTCAAACAAAAAATAAAAAAAAAATCAAAATTTTTCAAATCCTAAAATAAAAATTATATTTTAACAATATTTTAACTTTATAATATTTTTATTCAATTTTCTCTCTCTCATTTTTCAAAATTTCATAAAATATCATAACTCAAATCATCTGATGAGGTTTAACTAGTAGTAATGAAATAATTTGAGTTGTTTTATAGAATTTTGAAAAATGAGAGAAAAAAATTAAATAAAATATATTATAAAGTTAAAATATTTTTAGAATATACTATTTTAATATTATTTTTATTTTAAGATTTGAAAATGTTTGAATTATTTTCTATTTTTTGTTTGAAAGTTTAGAAAAGTTGTAATATTGATTAGTTTAAAAATTTTGTGATGATTAGTTCGAAAGTATTTGTATTTAAGTGATATTTGGAAAGAAAATGAAATTTGATGATATTAGATGAGATGAGATGTGATGAAACAAAAACTATTTCCAAACATTCCCCAATGATTGAGATTAATTTCCAAACAAAAACTATTTCCAAACTATTATTTTATGAAAATATTAATTTTTTTATATATATTATTGATTTGGATATTGTTAACAAGATATTTTATGAGATTATAGTTGTAATTACGAATGATTTATATACTTGTATTATATATAAAATTATATTAATTTCTTAAAAAATAAATATACAAGTAAGCTCAATCCAGTTATATGATCAAAGTGATGCGGGTCTTGTCACCCATTATTTATATGACTCGTGTTAGGATTTTAGGGTATGGTCCATTTAATTAAAGTAGTCATGTTCTGGTTCACTCATATAGTTTAATACTCATGACTTAACATAACATAAATATAACTAGTGAACACGAATTGTTACACTTAAAACACACACTCCATATTACTTACATAGCAAATTTAGTTGATAAGTTATTTAATTTTTAAACTTCTCTTATAAATCAACTATTTCCACGTCAATTATGTGGAGAGTCCTCACACCTTAATGAAACTAATATTTTCTTATTTGATATTGCTATAAAAATAATTTTCAAAATTCATTTAATATTGTACAAATTTATTTTATACTTTTATCTCTTAATTAGTTGGTCACTGATAATTGTTTTTTTTAATAATAAGGGGAGATGGGGACGACCGACATAGAAACCTTTCCTAAGTGTGATTATTGGAGCTCCGTTCCATTGCAAAATGTCCGGTTTGAGCTATAACTACCTTCCATAAGGCGAGCCCGTCACCACAGTACTCCCAAAGTATTCAGCTAGTCCAAAACTCATCCCATGACTTAAAGGTCAATCTTGAATATCACAAGTAGTTTTAATTTAGGTCCTAACTCGAACTCTTGACCTCCAAATCATGAAATAACAATTCATACCAATTGGGCTACCACGTTGGTGGTCAGTGGTCACAAGTAATTGGCTTACGAGTTATCATGATGTCGTGTTGTTTATATTTTTGCAATTTCTTCTTGTATTTTTATGGACTTCAAATCTCACATATGCATCCAATTATTGTTTCCCGCCATACACAGACACTTGCCCCCATCGAAATTCTCGTGTTCGATTCTAACACCTCGTTGACACATGTAGATCTCACGTGATGTTGAATCTATCGTTGCAAATTTCCTTTGAGAAATGTTTTAATTTTAAAAAGATTAAGTCTTATTTAAATGTTGAGTTGGGTTAAAATGAATTTAATTCTTTATAAATAGTAGTAAGTTAAAATAATGGAATGAGTTTTGTGAAATTCATCTAAAATGAGTTTAGATGTATTTATAGAAAGTTAAAAATATTGTGAGTCCCGCGTATAAAAATATGTTGAGCCGATCCATATGTAAAATATTTTTGAGTCGATATGAGTTTAATGATTTGAAAATTGAGTGTTTGGATGTTAGACTGATCTTAAAATTAAACTGAGTTAAGTTAATCTCAATTTAATCTAATAAGTTCCAATCAAGACCCTAAAAATAAATCTACAAACTAATGTAATTTAATGTGACATGTTAGATAGTAAAATTATTTTTATCGTAAAGTATATTTAATATATTATAAGAAGTCACATCAATTTATTGATTTATTTATGTGATATCTTTTTATGAATATAACATTTCTTTTATCATTTTTGTTGGACACTATATAATTACCATTTTCTTTTTAAATGGAGAGACGATCGTGTGTTCCTTTATTCAATGGCACAACAAATGAGATTCGCATAGCCTATTTCAAGATGGACAATTATAGCTCACTTATTAGTGTTATGGATTATTCTTAGATTAATAAAAATCACTTTTATGGAAATTTCAATAATTATTAAATTTCATTTATTAAAAATATAATATAAATAATTAAATCTATCTATTTTTTTCGGTTTAAAATTTTAAAATAAGTAATGATTTTACATTATACTAGAACTTAAATTTTTAAAATAAGTAGTAATTTTATACTATTATTCAATTTATATATATATATATAATATCTGTTATTTGTTTTAAGTTTTAATAAAAATGATTGAGAAATAATTTAACTCTTTATTACATAAAAATAAATTAATAAATTGATGTGATTTCATGTGTTAAATTATAAAATTATTTTTATTATAAAATAAATTTAATATATTAAATAAAATTATATTTATTTATAAATTTATTTATATATATTTATTTAAATATATATCAGTTCTATTTATTTTTTTCAAATATTATTTAAAAAGGATAAAACATATGCATCCAAATCCAACCCCTCAATTCTCGTCCATTTCGGTTTGTTTTGTTTGTTTTCTTTTTGCTTTTTTGGTGAGTGGTCCATTGTCTGTCTTCACGCCTCCCATGCACACCCTGTGGGCCTGTCCCTCTCACACAACGCTGCTCACATTTTAATTCCGCTATCATGAATGCATGACATACGATAGCATGCATGACATATGTCATGCCATGCATATCATATACACCCATGATTCATCATCCATTGTCAAGAAAATCAGAAAATGTCTTACCAAGGTAAGTGAGAGAGAGGCTATAATATCTATAGCTTTATCTTTTTCCCCCAAAGAGAGAGAAAGATGAATAGCGACCCGTTTGTCAAAGAAAAAAAAAGGGTCTCACTATGTTTTGTCAGGCCAGAATCTGCCCTGTCATTTATTCCTTTACCTTTTCTTTTTTCTTCTCCCAATTTTCACATCACACAGTTAAAGGCACAGAGAGAAGGACAGAGATGGAGGGTCTTTTCTTCCAAAAACATAAAAACAAAACCCAGAGGATAGAAAAAGGGGCAGTGGCAATATTAATAGGCATGTAGCAAAGTGACCCTTTCATTTACCAGTAGCTGTATGTTTTCTCTGTCGCCTAGAGTCCTAGACACAAAAACGAACACACTCTCTCTCTCTTCGTGTGGGTTGGCTCTCTCTCTCTCTAAAATTATCGATATTGGCGTCTAAGATAAAGACCTCAGGACCCCCCTTCCCTGTTCAAGTTCAAGCTCTTCCCTCGGTTTTGTTTAGCTATAGAACGAAAACAATACACACTAGCTGATGAAGGAGAAAGTAGGCTCTCTTGGAGGAGAGAGCCTGCCCCAGAACACCACCACCATCAACAGCAACAAAGAATCTCAAGAAGCAGAACCGAAGCTACCGCCTTTTTAGAATCCCATTTTCAGGAGGCCTCAGGAACTCCAAAACAACATCTGGGTCTGTGCTGGTTTTGATTTTTTTAGTGGTTTTTAAGCTTTTTGTGTTTCGTACTGTTCGTTATATGTATGGCGCTTTCCATGCATAAAGATTCAGCAAATAAACACATGGATACGAGCAAGTACGTGAGGTATACTCCAGAGCAGGTGGAGGCCTTGGAGAGGGTGTACTCGGAATGCCCAAAGCCTAGCTCTTTGAGAAGGCAGCAGCTCATTAGGGAATGTCCTATTCTTTCCAACATTGAGCCCAAGCAGATCAAAGTCTGGTTTCAGAACCGCAGGTAGATGGAGATGATAAGTAAAAGATGAAAAATAATATACTTCATTGTTTTTCATACATTTACTCTTTTTTCCTTGATTAAACCGAAATTCTTCGTTTCTTCATTTCTTTTTTCGACTTGCTGCTTTTGGTTTGTCTCTTTCCAATTTGGCAACGGAAAAATGAGGAATGCGAAATGGGTCTTTCTTATCAAAATTTTGTTTCTTTTTCACGCACAGCAGAAGTAGAATTGGTAGGCTTTGCACTTGCCCAAAAAAGTCAGGATTTGCACTAGTAGTTTTTTTATCTAGTGTATGGTTTTTAGTCACGATCAGTTCATTTTACAGTGGTAGACTTTTTATTTATTTTTTGTCTCAGTTTACTATTTTCTTTACTTTATTTTAATGGAAAGAAATAGTGTAGCCTGGGAGGCTTTCGTCCTGGATATCGGTTTTTCATCTATTCTATGTAATATTTGGATATTTATTGAAGGAGAAATGTGGGTCTGTTATGAATGAGTTTACACCGTTTTCATTATGCTCTGCCGAAAATAAGGAACCTGTCTAATTATATTGATATGATATGATTCGGGTTTTCGGAGATGCTAAAATCTTTTCCAGTTTGCATATTTAGCCTTATACCTTTAGTCGTAGTAGTGAAGAAAGTGTCTTCTTGCGTGTGGTGGAGGCTTTGTTTTACTTTACCCATAATATCAATTATTCCTAAAACTCGTCTCTTGAATTTCTTGTAATTTTTTAAATAAATGATGAGCCCTCGAGATAGGGTTGACATAGAAGGGGTGATAAAGAGAGCTAATCAATATTTTTTTTTATGACAACGTTGTTTCTTTATTCTTCAGGCATTCTCTTTATTTTTTATTTTATTTTTTAGTTATATGATTCTTTATGTTTTCGTGTTTATTTTAGAAAATTAAAGACTGGATAACAATTAGGCCTCTTTTGTTTTCACATATGAGATTAGATGAGTCTAGATAAAAATTGAAAGTTGAATAAAATTTGTTAGAATATATTTTTTTAATATTATTTTTGTTTGGAGATTTGAAAAAATTGAATTGTTTATTTTATTTTGTGTGGAAATTTGAGAAAGTTATAATGATTAGATGAATTGAGATGTGATGAGTTGAGGAAAGTTTTGTGAAAGTGAATCAGAGTTCTTAACAAGTCACGGGTCTTTCTTTGTTTGGCGTGCTCTACTTTTGGGTGTTTACATTACAAGTATGATGATGACAGCTAATCAATCTGCTTTATGTGAACATCCTTCTGTTACTTATTTCTCTGCCCGTTTCATTGTTTGGTTGTATCAGGATTGGTCTTATATTATCTGACCACATGCATAGAGGGATTTTGGAAAAGATTTATGTTCTAGGGCTTGGTTGGGTTTTTCTTGGACTGAAATAATTGTATCTTTTAGACAATTTGAAATCCTTACCGTGATACACTATATTATAATATAAATTAACTAATCAAATTCCCCTATTCCCGTTAGCTTAGACTTTTGAGACAAGTGATGAATTAATGTGGTATCAGATGAAATTTGTAAGTTCGAATCCCAACTCCACATTTTGCCCCCACTTCAATGAAATAATCCACTTATTGTACCAAATAATAGAGAATCTTACCCAGGCATGAGGGCAACTATAATAAGATAAATTACCTATAAAAAAAACTATTATAAGATAAATCAAATAAATAAATTCATCTTATGCTCATAAATGTTTTTAATTTATAATCCCATGCATAGCTTTGGTTATCTACTTTTCTTTTTCTTTTTCTTTTTTTATCGTATCCAATACTTCATCCCTTTTTTTCTGTGTCTTTAGGACCTTTGGAAGTATATTTGAAAATCAAGGAATAATGGAATGGGTTGTTTGACCTCCCATATGCTTCCTCTTTGGAATGTCTTTGTTGCCTTCGTTTTTTTTACCAGTATTTGAGTTATCTATCAATCTTGATATTAAGAATTAAAGTGAATTTGGCAAACTGTTAACTAAGTTCGGATTTTATTCGTTTTTTCTTTGTAGATGCCGTGAAAAGCAAAGGAAGGAAGCTTCTCGTCTACAGACAGTGAATAGAAAGCTGACTGCCATGAACAAGCTATTGATGGAAGAGAATGACCGCTTACAGAAGCAGGTCTCACATTTGGTTTATGATAATGGATACATGCGACAGCAACTACAGAGTGTAAGATTCTCGACCTTGAGCCCTGGCCGTAGTACTTTGTTTTAATTACCAGTTCAAGTATTGCCGAACCAAAGAGTAGCTTTATCAAATTACTTACCCTTGCTTTGGGTCTTTATATCTTTCTTTTGGATTTGATGTCCTGGAGGAAAAACTTGTGAATATGATCACTTTATATGAATTGAGTCTAAGAGTGTAATTTGGTGATCCTAAGCAGGCATCTGGAACGACCACAGACAATAGCTGTGAGTCTGTGGTCATGAGTGGTCAGCAACAACAGCAGCAGAACCCAACACCTCAGCATCCGCAAAGGGATGCTAATAACCCAGCTGGGTAAGTGATTGTCTCATTGAACCACATTTTTCAAAATAATGATATTAATTATTCTGGGCTTGACCCTCTTTTTTAAGATGCAGTCTTCTCGCAATTGCTGAGGAGGCCCTGGCAGAGTTCCTTTCCAAGGCTACTGGAACTGCTGTTGACTGGGTCCAGATGATTGGGATGAAGGTAAGACCTCTGGAATGTTTCTTCAGAGATGAGTAGTTATGTATTTTTGGGCATACGTGCGTGCATGCATGCATTACTCTGCACCACTATTGTTTTTGTACCAAAATGTAACTTTTCTGTTGATAACATGTAGCCTGGTCCGGATTCTATTGGAATCGTTGCTGTTTCCCGCAACTGTAGTGGGGTAGCAGCACGAGCCTGCGGTCTTGTGAGTCTAGAGCCCACAAAGGTATTTTTCTTCCTGTATTACTGGTTGCCTTCCTTCCATTACCTCTTAAACATATTCTGCTTTTTCTAGTACAAAGTGTGATAAATTCATTACAGGTCGCTGAGATCCTTAAAGACTGTCCATCGTGGTTTCGCGATTGTCGTTGCCTAGATGTACTGAGTGCAATCCCTACAGGAAATGGGGGGACAATAGAGCTCATATACATGCAGGTTTGTTGTCTCCTTAAACTAGTAGTTAATCATTATTAAGATTATGTCTAGTCGACTTTCAGAATTACATTGTCTTACTTTCAATTTCACTTTAAAATGCTTTACTTTTTAAATTTTTGGTTCTTTATCAGACTTATGCACCTACAACATTGGCAGCAGCACGCGACTTCTGGATGCTGAGATATACTGCAAGTTTGGACGATGGTAGTCTTGTGGTAATTCATATTCCCTTAATATGAAAAATGTTATTTTCTTTGCTTAAAGAAAGTTTTTATGGAATTTCACAAGCCCATCAATACTATTCTGTTGTTCTGGACTTCATAGACTAAGCTGCCATGTCTTCTACAACATGTGGCCAGGACCCTATCAGTTATCATTTACTTGATTCAGTGGATTTGACCCTGGAAAATTAATTTTCTTTTTTCTTATTTAATTTTTTCATTTTGTAGGAATATTAATTGTCCCTAATGTACCATGGGGATGTTTGGAAAAAGTTTCCATCTCATTTCCTTCCCAAATATCATTTAAACACAAATACTTTCAAACTAATTACTACAACATTTTCAAACTAATCATTACAACTTTCTCAAACTTTCAAATAAAAAGCAAAAAAAATATTCAACTTGTTAAAATTCCAAAATAAAAATTATATTCTAACAATTTTTTAAGTTTATCATATTTTTTATTCAACTTTTTCTCTCTCATTTTCCAAAACCCAATGAATACTTAACTCAAACTCTCTCTCTCTCAGTGTCTCACTACTATTCACAAACCATCTTACCACTATTTATAAAATTTTCATCACATCTCATTCCCCAAGCATCCCCTAAGTTTTTCACTTTAATTCCTTGGAAGTTTTCATGTAACTGTAACTTTTTTTTATGTTCTGAAAATAATATTTGCAGATTTGCGTGAGATCATTGACTTCTTCTACTGGTGGTCCATCAGGGCCTCCCAATACTAGTTTTGTCAGAGCTGAAATGCTTCCCAGTGGCTATCTAATTCGACCTTGTGAGGGTGGTGGCTCCATTATTCACATTGTAGATCATGTCGATTTAGATGTGAGAAGTTCTTATTGAATTCCTCTTCGCCTTAAAAACTCTTTTTATTTTTCATTTAATTTTATGTATTTTGGTTCTCCTAGGCTTGGAGTGTTCCTGAAGTTCTCAGGCCACTTTATGAATCATCAAAGATTCTCGCTCAGAAAATGACTATCGCTGTAAGAAACTGTGATATTAGAAATCTTTCTGTCTTTATCTGGTCAGTATTGTATATATTTTGCCCATTCATGCCTTTTTAATCTGACTTCACAGGCCTTGCGGCACATTCGACAAATTGCACAAGAGACTAGTGGAGAAATTCAGTATGGTGGGGGCCGCCAGCCTGCTGTTTTAAGGACATTCAGTCAGAGACTCTGCAGGTAAGGCCTCCAAATATGGTATTCAAGTCAATGGGGCCGTGCCCTGTTGAGACCTTTTGCTTTAAGCTGCTTTTCTCGCTGGATCTATTATACACTTTATAATTATAACACAGGTGGCAAAACCTCAGAATTGTTTTCTCCCAGGTTCTTGGGTCATTCTTTATTCTCCATTGACTATAGTGTTTATCGGCATGAACTACAGGGGGTTCAATGATGCTGTTAATGGATTTGCGGATGATGGTTGGTCCCTTCTGGGTAGTGATGGTGTGGAAGATGTGACTATCATGGTAAACTCATCTCCAAGTAAATTTCTTGGCTCCCAGTACAGCACATCAATGTTCTCAACTTTTGGAGGAGGGGTTCTGTGTGCCAAGGCATCAATGCTTCTGCAGGTAATCTCAAATGGATGTTTCACTGGTTTCTTCTAGCATCATTTATCGTATCTCCGTCTCTCTCACCCCTCTTCTTTTCTCAGAAACCTTACTGATCAGTGAGGCTTCAATCTTTATATTCAATTTATATTCTTATTTGACTGTGTGCACAATTAATTATGTGTTCTTGGGGTTCTGCAGAATGTTCCCCCTGCCTTGCTGGTTCGTTTTCTTAGGGAGCACCGTTCAGAGTGGGCTGACTATGGGGTTGATGCCTACTCTGCAGCATGTCTTAGAGCTAGCCCTTTTGCAGTTCCTTGTGCAAGACCGGGTGGCTTTCCTGGTAGCCAAGTCATCTTACCTCTTGCCCATACTGTGGAACATGAGGAGGTGACAAATTTTTACGTCTGCTCAAGTTATTTCCCATCAGTTTTTTTTTTTTTTTTTCCTTTTCATTGTTCCATGTGGTTTAATACAAATTTTCTAAGTGAACTTTCACCATTTATCAACAAAGTTCTTGGAGGTGGTTCGGCTAGAGGGTCATGCATTTTCCCCTGAAGATGTGGCTTTGGCACGGGATATGTACTTATTGCAGGTTGATTTTTCTTATTCCTTTTGTCACTCAATAGATCAAAGTTGACATGACATCAATTTTTATTTTGATAAATAGACGACTTGCATTTTTATGAGACAATCTTCCTAAAATATGGCCAAAAAACTCTGGTTTGAATTTAAGGTTAACAAGGAAATTAATTGGGCAAATGATTTCATTCGTTGGAAACATCCATTTATCTCGAGACTTCCTAGAAGGAAAAGCACCTCACCTATTATTGTTGGACAGAGGAAGTAGTATCACATGGCGTAGTATTTGTTTATTTGTTTAAAGGACATTTCCTTCATCAATGTGGATTGGTATTATAGCTGTGATCACTTATTTTGATTAAAATCTATGGTACAGCTTTGCAGCGGGGTCGATGAAAATGCAGTTGGTGCCTCTGCTCAACTTGTCTTTGCACCTATTGATGAATCCTTTGCTGATGATGCTCCTTTGCTGCCATCTGGTTTTCGCGTGATACCATTGGATACTAAAACAGTTCGGTGATGTCTCTGATTTACTGCTAAAATTATTTAAAGTTATAAGCCCAAGTGCTGAATTCTGTGATGTTTGTATTGCAGGATGGGCCAGCTGCAACTCGAACATTGGACTTGGCATCAACGCTTGAAGTAGGAGCTGGTGGTGCCCGCCCAGCCAGTGAAGCTGATCTTAATAGTTACAACCTTAGATCAGTCCTGACCATTGCTTTCCAATTTACTTTTGAGAACCACTTGCGGGACAATGTGGCTGCCATGGCTCGCCAGTATGTGCGTAGCGTTGTAGGGTCTGTTCAGAGGGTTGCCATGGCTATTTCCCCCTCCCGCCTTAGCTCACATGCAGGGCCCAAACCCCTTCCTGGTTCACCTGAGGCTCTTACTTTGGCACAATGGATCTGCCGGGGCTACAGGTTGACATCCTGATTAGATTTTCTTTTAATTGCACTTATCCTTGAGGATTGCTGATATAAAAGATTTGGTTATGAAGTATAGGGGTCAGTGGTAATGCAAAGTAGGTCAATGAAATTGTGAGAAATTTATAAGCCATGGCTAGCTAAATCTATATTCCGTTGAATCGTTAAAGCAACCTCTACACATGTGATTCTGGTTTAACAATCGATACTCACGGAAACTGAATCTGTTTAGCTTCAAATAGGTGCAAAACATTCATTGTCAACTGCTTGTTTATCTAATTGTGGTATGTTTTAGGGTCCACACTGGGGGAGAGCTCTTTCAGGTTGACACGCAAGCTGGTGATGCTATCTTAAAGCAACTTTGGCACCATTCAGATGCAATACTATGTTGTTCAGTGAAAACAAATGTAATAACCTTTTCTGCTTAGTCACCTGTTATGTAGTTCTAAATTTCCTATGTCCAATGCATCTTAGTGAAACATAGTCTAGATTTTGTCAAATGACATCAAGGTAAACTGGTAAACATTTTCTTTTATAATTTATGTCCCTTCGCTCTATGAATTAAACATTAAGCCCTAGTCATGTGTGTGCATGTAATTATCCATTGGCTGGCATAAATGTGAGTGCAGGCATCTCCAGTTTTCACCTTTGCAAACCAGGCTGGACTTGACATGCTTGAAACAACTCTTGTGGCCCTTCAAGACATAATGCTTGACAAGATTCTCGATGAAGCTGGCCGGAAGATTCTATGTTCTGAATTCTCCAAGATCATGCAGCAGGTAATGATGCCTCGTGCTTGCTATCAGAGAGATACTTTTGATTATATTTTTTCCTAGGATGCCAAAAGATGTACCTTTAAGATATTAAAATCCACTGGAAAGCATTAGAACATAAAAAAAAAATGTTTCAAAGAATGTAACATATGTTTTAATGAGGTTCAAAACATTCAACACATTAACAATCAATACCCCTTAAATTGATCCATGATCCAAACCTAATACTGTATAATCTTAAACGTTTTTTACTGAACTCTTACAGTAACGAGCACATCTTTCCTAGGCGATGGTTTTATAATTTATAGTGCAAAACAACACTGGTCTTTGGCATTCGATCAAAAGCATCTGATTTGGTTCTTCAAATTGCAGGGATTTGCATATCTGCCAGCAGGAATGTGCGTTTCCAGCATGGGTAGGCCACTTTCTTATGAGCAAGCCATCACATGGAAAGTTCTCGATGACGATGATTCAAATCACTGCCTGGCCTTCATGTTCATAAACTGGTCTTTTGTGTGATATAGGACGGCAGAAACTTAAAAATATGTAGCTATTTATTATGTATTCCGTTAGTGGAAGTTAAAAGACATGACATGAATGTCTTATGGCAGGATCTCATGAAAACATAATCTATATATGTACCCTTCATATGTTTGCTTAATGGGTCCGGTGCAGCTGTCTACCTCATTCTGGTCTGGTCTGGTCTGGTCTTATGAAATTTGGCTGAAAAATTCTTCACCAGAAACAGATAATTTCTGAAGTGTAGAAGATGGCAGCAATGTGGGCCATATATTCAGGCTGATTTCCTAGTTTGGTTAATCAGCACCTCCAATGCCTAGATAATTCTGTTCTTGATAAGGTTTGAGTGGACCTAAAGGGTCTCTGATATTGTGGGTCAAGGATATGCTAAATTTCTTGTCAAGTATACAGCAGTCAAACTTATATGCAGGAATCAGGGCTTTTATGTGACTCTTATTTTCTTTCCCTAATTTATGCAATGTTTGGTGGCATAAAGACAACTCAAAAGGAATATAAAAAATTCTGCCATTCTGGCCCTATAAATCTGCAATGTCTTTGCGCACTCAGGAATTGACAAGATATTTTCTACTTTTGATTAAATTCTAGCAAGCATGTTTCTTTTTTCTCTTGTTTTTAATAGGTTAGAGATTTTCTACAATTCTAGCATGATGTAGATGGTTATCTAGCAAGGGGCATCTTCCAAGGACCTTTTCATAGATATCAATCCGGTAAGTGATGCAGTTCCATCATTGACAAGTTGTCTTTTGGAGTGAAATACAGTTTCCATAAAGAAGAGAATAGACTCTTAAAAAAGTTTATCGAAAAATGATATTTGCAGTTTTTGAGTGGAGTGTATAGTTTTCTAAGTAGATAAATCTTAAATTTACAGTGAAAATTTTATTTTATTTTATTGATAGTCTTTACCTTTTTCAAAATAGAATATGCGGGAATTGTACACTTCAGAATTGTATATAATATTACCAATTTCACAAACAAGCGATTATATACTTCTCATGTTCTTTATTTGTAATTATTTCTACAAAGAATCTATTATTTCTCCTACGTGGAGATCAAAATCCACAGCCACATTTTCCCCTCTTTTATTATAAAATGAGGATATATCAATTGTAAAGTCAACCGATTTGACCATTTGCCAATAATGGATGGTATAATATATAAGTTGGAAATGCAATGAGAAAAATAAATTCTTACCTCGTTTAATTACACAGTTCAGATAAGATGAGATATTTTTGTTGAAAGTTGAATAAATTATTATTATAATATAATTTTTTTAATATTAATTTTATTTTATAATTTGAAAATATTGAATTATTTATTATATTTTATATCGAAATTTGATAAAATTGTAATGATTAGATAAGATAAGATAAAATAATTTGGTATTTGATAACCAAACCAGCAGGATTTCTTTTTATGATTTGGTAGGAACCTATTGACTCTTAAATCAAAACTTTAAGAAGACTCGAGAGTGTGATACATATTCAATTGGTTAAGTATAGGTCATTTTTAAAGAAATGTTAGTGTGTGATGAGTGGATGATAAATAACATTTTTTCATGAAATATCATAATATCAACCTTCAATGAGTTTGGTGAACAAAGAAAAAGATTACCAAGATAAAGATTATTTAATACTTTTATTCGAATTTTAGTGCAAACAAATTTTACATATTTTTAGGATTCGGGGAACTTAATAGTATTCTTTTAGGATCCCTCTTAAAAATTGTGAAGTAGAGTAACGCTACATAAAGTATTAGGATTTACAAGCCTCGCTCACTCCATTTAGGGATAAATAAGGTTTATTATTAAAAAAATAATTTTTTTTAATATGAGTTTCATATTTATTTATTATTCGTAAAAAAAGTGCGAATGAATTGCACATTCTAAGATTTCAAATATTATTTTTCTAAAAAAATTAAAAATAGGAACTCCCCTCACCCATCCATTTTGATATAAAAAAAATCACGACGATAAAGAAAAATGAAGTTGTAGAATCCATATATTTATAAAAGCTAATTATTTTGGAGCGATCCATTTGTTTTCTTCTTTATTAATTAGTATATTATTATATATTTCTTTTGTCTTGTCTTATCACATCTCGCAAATATAAAATAATAAAAATATCAACTAATCTATGTTATTTTTACAACCACTTAATAATAATAATACATTTTTAAAATTTATCTTTTACTTTTACTTTAATTTTAATATTATATTAAAAAGTTGTGGTTAAGATATAGATGAGTAGTTGACCCTACAAACAAGATCCATAGCTAGATAGCATTGCCAACCGAAATCATGAGAGAACAACACTGCATTTATTTTCCATATTTCTCAATAATTAAATTTAATGGTCCCAATGTATCTCCGCTCCCCCCTTTTCAATCTCTAATAATGGATAAGAAAGAAAGAAGATCACGCTTGATCTATATAATATTTGCATTCGTAAGTATAAGTAAATTTCGCATATCTTTTTTAAAAGTTTGACAAATTTAAGATTCAAATAATAAGATTATATTTTTAATAATTGACTTTATTATTTTTAATGAGAATACTAGAAATTTATATATTTTAAAATTATATTTAATATTACTCTCCTATTTAAGTGGGATGAATATTACTGTCAAACTAATTTTATATACAATTGTGAGGTGTGTAAATGTCGTTTAATTATTTTAAAAAAAATTATTACTAAAAAAATTAATTTTTTTATGTAAATTTTATATTTTAATATTTTTTTCAAAACGATTACGTGATAATTACGCAACGATAGAGTATATTTTCTCTTATGAATAATACTAAGGCCACCACTGGTGGCTCCAGTTGGGGGCCACCGCTGGCTAATTTTTATTTTTTTATTTCTTTTTTTTTTCTTAATGATTAAGAAAATTTTTTTTAATATTAATATAAATTTTTTATATTTTTTAAAAATATTTAAAAATATTAAAAAATAATTTGAAAAAAAAAATAAAAAATAAAACTTTTTTTTAAGCCCAACGGTGACTCCCAGCGGAAGCCACCAATGGTAAGTGTAGCATCGTCCTTTCTCTTATTGTCAAGTATCATACGGAAGGAGACCAGTTTCCGGATCCCAACCCATATCGGAAGTAGAACTAATGGACTATAGACGCACGCACCACGTAGAAAAAGCCAACATTTCTTTTCATATAAATGATATTTATAGAGTGCGCATGCGTATTTATAAATAAATATGTTTTTTCATAAAAATAAATAAATAAATATGATATTAAAATAAAAATAATAAATTTTTAATAATAAATTTAATCTATTTTAAAAAAAGTGTATATCATTTGCATTATTTATAAATGTATCGATATTACTTTTTATTGAGAAAACTTTAATTATAAAACAATTATATAAAAAAATTATAAATTAATAAAGACTCTATTTAAAATTTAGATTCGATTTGATTCAATTCAATCTAATTTTAAACTGAATCTAACATTTAAATACCTAATTTTCAAATTACTCGACTCAATACTTATTTACACGTGGGGTCACATATTTTTTTAACTTATAATAAATATATGTAAACTCATATTAGTATTAAGATCTAAACCAATCTTATATAGATTTAAAAAAGCTTACCTTATTATCTCAATTTAATATTTAAATTTTATCTTAACATAATTTATCAAATTATAAAATTATTTTTATTATAAATTAAATTAAATAAATTATAATATAAGAATGCTAGAGGGTAAGCCTATCATTATCCCTCGGCAAAAAGGACCCAGCACTTTCTGGCCAATCAGAGCACGGTGCTTCAACTTTCAGAGCGGTGCAAGGAAATGCGGTTCCGTGCGGACCCCACTCCTTCAACGCCTGTCTGCCTGCCTGCACATCTACATATGCCATCCGCATGTATACATGCATAATCGCCATTATCGTCATAACATGGACCATCATCCATCATGTGAGACCCATCCGAGCGATGAGAACCGTAGAAGTGGCAGGGCTAGCTATAATTTTTCATTTTTTAATTTTTCATTTTCAAATTTTTTTTTTTTTTAATCTTCAGCGTTTGAAATTCGAGGCGAATGAGTGCGAAAGGCACTGTGTTTTCGAGCCTCGAGCTGCTGATTTTTTCGTTCTCTCCCTTCCTGGTGCTTTCATTTATGGCTGAATAATAGGGTTACATTTAATGCCTCACTCCTCTCTTATATATCTTTTGGTGCAGATTTGCAGAGAGGATTAATTCAAAGCAAGCTGTTCCCGCGTGGAGGTCCTTGTGGCGTTCCACCTTTTGTCGATAGCTGTACGTGGATTCTTCTCATACATGTGCAAAAAGTAGGTCTTTTTCTTTCCTTTTTTGGTTGTGATTTTTTTTTCTTTTTTATCATTTACAAAGTGATGAAGATGATTTTCGATAAAAGGAAAAAAAAATGATGATTAACACATTTGATCACATTTATCTTTATTTTGTTGGATTGGGGGTGAAAGATTCAGAACGAGTGTGCTTTTGGGTTTGGGATCCTTTTCATGGCAATACTGTTGGAGTATTCCTAGACAAAAAACACATTAAAGTGCAAAGGTCTCTAGCTTTACAAAACCCAAGGAAAGTGGGGACTGAGCCTCCCTAGGGTTTTGTTTATCTTTACACAGCTGGGGTTTGTTTGGATCCCTCTGATACCCTGTGTGGAAGCAAGAGATCTTTATTGTTTACGGGATCTTAAAGATGCGGTAGGGGAAGGATGTAGACCATCATGGATTCATGGGTTTGTTTGACTGGACCATGCTTGGAGTACTTTTATCCTCATTATTTTATTATTATTATTATTTTTTATGATTTGTTTCGAGGGTTTAGGGTTATGATAAATCATAAGTTTAGGAAAGTATTTTTTTTTTTTTATAAATTGATGTGATTTGATATAATAATTTAAATAATAAAATTATTTTTATTATAAAATAAATTTAACTTATTATATGAAACTGTGTTAATTTATAAGTTTATTTTTACTAAATTTTTTTGTAACACTTTTTTTGAGATTTTGTGGGGTGACTACTTTTAGTTAGGAAATTACTTTAATCATAAAAAAATTATATAAAAGTAAACCTATAAATTACTGTAGATTGATGTGGTAAGTTAGATTATAAAATTACTTTTATTATAAAGTAAATCTAACGAATTCTATAAAATCGCACAAATTTATAAGTTTATTTTATATAATCTTTTTATATATGTAACAGTTTTATTTTAGTTAATAGATTTTTTATTTATATTTTTTCAAATGGAAAAGGATCATGGAATGAGCTTTTGGGTGTTTGTAATTAGGGTTTTGCTACATATAAATAAAATCGCGTCCTAATCTGCGTATCAATATTGATTATTTTATATTTAAAATTTAAATTAACACTATTTTAAATAAAATCTCTTTTTTTGCAAATTAAGGTACATATTAATATGACCCGTTGTGCTTATAATTACATTTTTCCTTGTAATTGTGGCATTTTGATGTTGAGAGGAATGGCTAGGAAGTTGGCTAGGGGTAGGCTGCATGAAAGTGATCAGGAGTTTTGCAGGATTCTTTTGGAAATTTCCTGTGGTAGGTTTTCATGATTGTTGCATTTGTTTTCTGGGTTTTTGCGTTGGACCGAAACAATTGGTTTGAATTTTTGGGTTGTGACCTTGGAAATGCATGTGCAGCAGCAGAAGAGTTGCACATGTACAACGAGTCAAGGATCCTCGACGCACCATTGATGGGAAAAATGGAGTGACGTTTTTAATTATTATCCCCATTTTCTATCTTAAATATACATCATTTCATGCAAAACTTAATATCCTGAAATAACTTCGAACCAAAAATATAATATGCAATCCAAAACTTAATTACCCATTTACCAATCGAGTTGTCTTACATACAATTATTTTTATGTATTTTTTTCACACTCTATTGATATAATTGACCAAATTAATTATTTTATATTAAAAAAAGATTACAGTCAATCACATTAATAGAATATATAAAAAATACGTAAAAGTGACTACGTATAAAAAATTTGTTACCAACAAGTGACCGTTTTTGTGACGCCCCCAAATCCCCACGCCCAAACACGGGGAAATTGAGACGTCCGGATGGTGACAACCCGGGTCACCATCCCCTCGACGGGTGCCGGGTGTGTGCAAGGCAACAGATGTGTACAGATAAACACGCAGCGGATAAAGAAGGTCATAACTAAGTACCAGAATTTCTTAACGTAATACAAGCTGTTTAAAACATACATAGATAAAATATTACAAAACACAAATGCAGTTTTAAACAAATATAAAAGATAGCATCAGCAACCCGGCGGAGCCGCATCCTCGGGCTCAACCTCTTCCTCCTCATCCTCAACTCCTGCACCAAAAGCTACGGAACCACAAATGGTTCCGCAGGTAAGTAAAACCCCAAACACTACCAGATAAAAACACATATAACTCAAACAAGATGCATGAAACATGCCCAATGCACAAAGCCCAAAAACACCAGTTTTCCACACACGCCAAAAACCCATTTGGCCCAAAACATATCCTTTCCGAAAAACACACCAAAAGCCACATTTGGCCGCCAAAAGTCCATTTGGCCCAATATCTCGCCGGAAGTCCATCCGGCCCAATATCTCGCCAGAAGTCCATCTGGCCCACGCCAAAAGTCCCATTTGGCCTCATAATCCATTATCCAATTTTAACCGTATACGCCATGACCTCCCCTAGGGGTCATCCGCACACCCTGGCTCCAGTGTCACACCGCAGAGTACCACCACGCATGTGACACCTAACGAGCGATGCCCAGTTCCGCGCCTCCCGCGCGTGCGTAGCCAAGCATCCTCTAGCCCTCGCCAGCGAAGGGCCACGGAGTCGGTGAGTAGGGCGATGCCCGGTTCCATGCCCGGCACGTTCGTAGCCAAGCATCCCCTAGCCCCGCTCCCGTCATCTCTCTCGACGACTCAGGGGACATCACTCAGTTTATTCCGCTCCCGAGTGACCAGAGGAGCTCCACCGAGATAATAACCCATCCCGGCTTGGGCTCGTGATACACACGCACCCGTAAAACCACTCACGCCAATACACAGGCTTTTCACACAAAACCCACAAACACACGTGCATGCACCATGTAATGCCATAACAATGCATAATAAAATAATCCAATAATATAAAATAAATAAACAGGCAACTCCGTCCTCCATCCATCCGACCCCCGAAACTCCTCGGACTCAGTCCGGAATCAACAACCAACAACAGTAAATAAATTGAATGAGCGATATATATTAAAATCTGAAAATAGGGTTTGGAAAATACTTACAGCGCTATATGGCAATTTTAGAAAACAAGCGGCGTTGCAAACGGCGGAAAAACAGCAACGTCACAGTGAAAATTCACTGTGGCCGTGGGTCTGAAAAACCCACTTTTGAACGGGGACAAACTAGGACACGGGATTGATAGGGAATGGTCTAGAGGTGGTTGTGAAGCTATTGGAAGTGACGGACGGCCGTGGGTGGCGGCGGAATGGCCGGAAATGGCCGAAAATGACAAATCGGAAAACAAGCTCGTGGGAGCTGCTCCGGTGGTCGTTGGAGGCCGGAAATGGGTGGGTTAGGACGGCAAGGGACCGGTGATGAAGTGGTGAAGAAATGGTGGCCGGAGGTGGAGCGACGGCGGCGGATCGGAGTGAAATCCGTGCGCCCTTTGGAAGCTTTTTCCGGCCAAAAGGCAGGCCGGTTGGGGGTGGGTTTTGGAGGGGTGGTGCACCGGAGGGAGAGGAAGAGAATGGGACCGGTGGGGGTCCGGTTGGTGGCCGGATGGCGGCGGTAAGGTAGAGAGAAGGTGGCGCCGGCGTGAGGGAGAGGGAGGAGAGAGAGAGAGAGCTCGGGGGGGTCCGAATCGGGGAGAGAGGAGAGAGAAAAAGAAAAAGAAGAAAAAGAAAAGAAGGAAAAAGGAAAAAGAAGGGAAAAAGAGAAAAAGGGAAAAAGATGTGAAAAGAGATGAGGTCTAATCCTCACTCCGGGAAAACGAAACAAACCGCCAAAAAGATTAAAACCACTAAACAACTTAAAAAAATAAAACACAACCTCAAATAAATTAAATTAAATTAAAACCCAATTTTAAAAACGCAAATACATTAAAATAAAATAACTAGTATATTAATTAAATAAAAACAAATACTTCAGCGAAAATACAATTAAAAGCGGGTCATCACATCCTCCCCTCCTTAAAAACAATTTCGTCCTCGAAATTGCAAATCAACCACCAACTTACAACAAGCCACATAGACGCTCATAAACCAAATGAGATCAAGATTAAAATACATACCTTCATCATTCAAACAGATACGGGTACTGCTCCCTCATGTCCGCTGCTCGCTCCCAAGAGAAGTCTTGAGTTAACGGATCTCCCCAAGCCACTTTAACTAAAGGTATCGTCTTGGACCTCAACTGTTGCTCCTTCCAATCCAAAATCTGCGACGGAACAACTTCGTAAGTGAGATCCGGTTGCAATTGAATACCTGTCGGGTTGACGAAACGTGGCTCTTGCTGCCCAAAGCTCTTCTTCAGGGATGATACGTGGAAGACATCATGAACATCCCCAAAATAATCTGGCAAAGCAACTCTGTAGGCGACGGACCCTACTCTCTCCAGAATCTGAAAAGGGCCGACGTACCTCGGATCTAGTTTCCTCTTCTTACCAAAACGCTTAACACCTCTCATGGGAGAGACTTTAAGATAAACCCAATCACCAACTTCAAATGACAATTCTCTCCTCCTGGTATCAGCGTAGCTTTTCTGGCGACTCTGAGCTGCCGCCATTTTATCTCTAATGATCCGGACTTGGCTTTGCATTTCCTGAATTATTTCGGGTCCAATTACCCTACTCTCCCCAACTTCATCCCAACACAAGGGCGACCTACACTTTCTTCCATAAAGAGCTTCATAGGGAGCCATCTGAATGGTCGCATGGTAGCTGTTATTGTAGGCAAACTCAATGAGCGGCAAATGATTTTCTCAACTCCCTTGGAATTCCAGGGCACATGCTCGCAACATGTCTTCCAGGGTCTGTATGGTGCGCTCTGACTGGCCGTCTGTCTGCGGGTGATAAGCAGTGCTGAACTTCAACTTGGTACCCAAAGCTGCCTGCAAACTCTTCCAGAACTGCGATGTGAACCTCGGGTCCCGATCCGACACTATACTCTTTGGTATGCCGTGTAGCCTCACTATCTCCTTGACATACAAACGGGTCAACTTACCCAAAGAGTCGGTGTTGTTAACAGGCAGAAAATGAGCACTCTTCGTTAACCGATCCACAATCACCCAAACAGAATTCTTCCCGCTAGGTGTTCTCGGCAAACCCACTACGAAGTCCATCGTGATATCATCCCATTTCCACTCAGGAATAGGGAGGGGTTGGAGCATACCTGCAGGTCTCTGATACTCGGCCTTTACCTGACGACACGTGTGGCATTTCTCCACATATAAGGCAACGTCCCTCTTCATTCCATCCCACCAGTAAGTTTTCTTCAAGTCTCGATACATCTTTGTACTGCCGGGATGAACTGAATACGGGGCCGCATGAGCTTCCGCCATGATCCGTTCCTTGAAATCTGAGTCCTTTGGGATCACTCTGCGATCTCGGAACCGAAGTATCCCATCACTATCCATGCTATAGTGCAACGGCCCTCGAGATTTTCGGACTCTTTTCCTGACGTTCAGCAGCTTCGGATCTTTTCTTTGGAGAGCTTTCAATTCTTCAAAATCTGTTACTCGAACGTCAAGAACTGAAGACAGAATCTCTACTTGCTGCGAACTCTCTATAAGGAGCCTTCTCATCCCATAAAGTAACGAATCCATTTCCGACGGTTCAGCTTCATCTTCCAAATGAGACTTCCGGCTCAAAGCATCAGCAACTATATTAGCCTTCCCCGGGTGGTATTTGATCTCACACTGATAGTCACTGATTAGCTCCAGCCAACGCCTTTGCCTCATATTCAGATTTTTCTGGGAAAACAAATGCTTCAAGCTCTTATGATCAGTAAATACCTCACAAGCTTCCCCATACAAGAAATGCCGCCAGATCTTGAGTGCAAAAACAATCGCAGCCAATTCTAGATCGTGCGTCGGGTAATTCTTCTCATGGTCCTTTAGCTGACGAGATGCATAGGCTACAACCCGTCCTTCCTGCATAAGGACACAACCCAAACCAAACTTGGACGCATCACTGAAGACTACGAATGGCTTATGCGATTCTGGGAGTGCTAACACAGGTGCCGTTGTCAGCCTGTTCTTCACTTCCTGGAAGCTTCTCTCACATTTCTCTGACCACACAAATTTTGTATTCTTCCGAGTCAAAGCTGTGAGAGGTCCGGATAGGCGAGCAAAACCCTCTACAAACCTTCGGTAGTAACCGGCGAGTCCCAAGAAACTCCTGATCTCGCGTACTGTAGTTGGGCGTGGCCATGACAAAATGGCTTCTACCTTACTAGGATCAACTGCCACTCCACCCTGGGAAATTACATGCCCAAGAAATTTAACTTCTTCCAACCAGAACTCACACTTGCTGAGCTTGGCGTACAACTGGTGCTCTCTCAATTTCTCAAGTACCAGACTAAGATGATACACATGTTCTTCAACATCTCGGGAATAAATCAGTATATCATCGATAAATACTACCACAAAGGAATCCAGGTAAGGTTGAAACACCCTATTCATCAAATCCATGAACGCTGCAGGGGCATTAGCTAACCCAAACGGCATCACCTTAAATTCATAGTGTCCATACCTCGACCTGAAGGCAGTTTTCGGCACATCCTGCTCTCTGATTCTCAGCTGGTAGTATCCCGACCTCAGATCAATCTTAGAGAACACGGCTGCTCCTTGAAGTTGGTCAAATAAATCATCTATCCGCGGGAGAGAATATTTATTTTCGATGGTCACTTTGTTCAACTCCCGATAGTCAATGCACATACGAAGGGTTCCATCTTTCTTTTTAACAAATAAAACTGGAGCACCCCACGGCGACGTACTAGGCTGAATAAATCCCTTCTCTACCAGTTCTTGCAACTGAGTCTTCAACTCTTTCAATTCAGCCGGTGCTATGCGATAAGGAGCTTTATGTACAGGAGCCGCTCCAGGTTCCAAATCTATGACAAACTCCATCTCTCGAACAGGGGGTAGTCCGGGCAAGTCATCCACAAATACATCGGGGAACTCTTCCACAACTGGAATGTCTGCCAAGGACTTCTTCTCAGACGGCGTGGACACCATCTGAACCAAGAATGCATCCGCTCCCCATGCAATCTCTCTTCTTGCCTGTATCGCCGATATAATTATCGGCTTTTCTTTTAATCTACTCCCCGCAAATTCCAGACAATCACCATCCGGAAGCTGAAAGCTAATTGTCCGACTTCTGCAATTAATAGTCGCAGAATATCGGTATAGCCAATCCATCCCGAGGATGATATCAAAACCCAACAGCTTGAATACCACCAGATCAGCATCCAAAAACCTTCCCTCAAAATTTAACGGGCATCCCAAAGCAACCTTGGAACACCACACCATCTCGCCATCGGGTAGCGCCACTACCATAGCCTTCGGCAACGGTTCCGTGACCAAGTTACACACCCGAGCAAACGCGGAAGACACAAACGATCGTGAAGCACCAGAATCAAACAAAGTACAAGCATAAAACTCATACAAACGAACTCTTCCTGAACCAAACACACAACCCATGAAATCCAAAAAACACAACGAAGAAACCAAAAGCACCAAAAGCTAAATCCAACTTAAAAAAAATTAAATTAATCCATACCTGTGATTACTCCAGCATCATGGGTCGATGGTGCCTCATCATCCACCTCTCCGGGTGTGACTGCATAAACTCGGGCTTGCACTGCTTGTCTCGGGTTGGTTCTTCCACCGTGTCTACCTCCACGGCTTCCTTGAACTCTGACGGGGCAATCCAGCGCAATATGTCCCACTTGGCCGCACCGATAACACTGGGGTCCGCTACTCGTGCGACACTCGCCCTCATGAGCTCTATTACAAGCTCCACAAACAGGCATACGTCCTCCCATGCGAACACTTGAGGTGGATGCTTGAGATCGAGTTCCGGTCCGTTGAACAAACTTCTGAGGCGAACCCGAGCTGCTTCCTTCACCAGAAAAACTCCGCCTCTTATGGCCTGGAGGGGAGCCCATACACAGATCATTTTCCCGCTCTACAAGGGTGGCCACATCTACTAACTCCTGAAAAGTGGATATCCGAAGGCTGACCACCATACGGCGTATATCAGGGCGTAGCCCTTCCTGAAAACGATCTGCCCGCATCTCCTCAGAGGCAACAAGATGAGGAGCAAATCGCTCAAGTTCTATAAACCTCCGGGCGTATTGTTCCACTGTTGCGCCCCCTTGGACCAGATTGGAGAACTCTCTTGCCTTTTGCTTCCTTACTGATGCAGGAAAGAAGCGGTCATTGAATTCCTTCTTAAAACGCTGCCAGGTCACCGCAGCGAAAGATCCCAGTTCAGATTCCAACATCACCCTCCTGGTATCCCACCAATCAGAAGCGATACCTTGCAAGAGATAGCTGGCGTAGAGTACTTGCTGTGCCTCAGTGCACCCACACACCTCAAAAGTCTTCTCCAGATCTTTGATCCATTTTCCAGCCTAAAGTGGATCCTCATTCCCAGAGAAGTGTGGAGTCCTATGCGCCAAGAAACGCTCATAGGTGCATCCGGCTTGCACCATGCTACTGGACCCTCCTTGATACATCCAAGGCCCTCCCTGATATGGCCAGGGACCTCCTGGTTGTGGCCAATACCCTCCTTGTTGTGGACAAGGCTCTCCTGACGGTGGGTAGGGCCCTCCTGATGGTGGCCAAGGACCCCCTTGTGGTGGCCAAGGTCCTTGTGGTGGCCAAAGCCCTGCCTGTTGAGACCTCGCACTCTGTTGCATAAACTCCGTCATCTGCCGAATTGCTTCGGCTATGGAGTCATCCCTGGAGGTATTATCCTGTGGTTCCTGAGTATTTTTCTTTGGTCTCCCTGGTCTCCCCATATTCCTGTCACAACGCTACTCTTGACCCTCCTTTAAGAAAACAAATAAAACCATCATAAAACCAACAAAACAAAAACAGCACTACGCAGCAAGAAATAAAAGAAACCAGCATGCCAAAACATGACTAAATAAACAAAAACAAACAAACAAGCTCACACAAATAAAACAAATAACATAACAATACTTAACATAATTTTTTTTTTTTTTTTTTTTAAAACACAACTTTAAAAACATTCTGGTACTACCTACGGGACATGTGGTTTTACCCAGAGCCAAACCGCTCTGATACCACCTGTGACGCCCCCAAATCCCCACGCCCAAACACGGGGAAATTGAGACGTCCGGATGGTGACAACCCGGGTCACCATCCCCTCGACGGGTGCCGGGTGTGTGCAAGGCAACAGATGTGTACAGATAAACACGCAGCGGATAAAGAAGGTCATAACTAAGTACCAGAATTTCTTAACGTAATACAAGCTGTTTAAAACATACATAGATAAAATATTACAAAACACAAATGCAGTTTTAAACAAATATAAAAGATAGCATCAGCAACCCGGCGGAGCCGCATCCTCGGGCTCAACCTCTTCCTCCTCATCCTCAACTCCTGCACCAAAAGCTACGGAACCACAAATGGTTCCGCAGGTAAGTAAAACCCCAAACACTACCAGATAAAAACACATATAACTCAAACAAGATGCATGAAACATGCCCAATGCACAAAGCCCAAAAACACCAGTTTTCCACACACGCCAAAAACCCATTTGGCCCAAAACATATCCTTTCCGAAAAACACACCAAAAGCCACATTTGGCCGCCAAAAGTCCATTTGGCCCAATATCTCGCCGGAAGTCCATCCGGCCCAATATCTCGCCAGAAGTCCATCTGGCCCACGCCAAAAGTCCCATTTGGCCTCATAATCCATTATCCAATTTTAACCGTATACGCCATGACCTCCCCTAGGGGTCATCCGCACACCCTGGCTCCAGTGTCACACCGCAGAGTACCACCACGCATGTGACACCTAACGAGCGATGCCCAGTTCCGCGCCTCCCGCGCGTGCGTAGCCAAGCATCCTCTAGCCCTCGCCAGCGAAGGGCCACGGAGTCGGTGAGTAGGGCGATGCCCGGTTCCATGCCCGGCACGTTCGTAGCCAAGCATCCCCTAGCCCCGCTCCCGTCATCTCTCTCGACGACTCAGGGGACATCACTCAGTTTATTCCGCTCCCGAGTGACCAGAGGAGCTCCACCGAGATAATAACCCATCCCGGCTTGGGCTCGTGATACACACGCACCCGTAAAACCACTCACGCCAATACACAGGCTTTTCACACAAAACCCACAAACACACGTGCATGCACCATGTAATGCCATAACAATGCATAATAAAATAATCCAATAATATAAAACAAATAAACAGGCAACTCCGTCCTCCATCCATCCGACCCCCGAAACTCCTCGGACTCAGTCCGGAATCAACAACCAACAACAGTAAATAAATTGAATGAGCGATATATATTAAAATCTGAAAATAGGGTTTGAAAAATACTTACAGCGCTATATGGCAATTTTAGAAAACAAGCGGCGTTGCAAACGGCGGAAAAACAGCAACGTCACAGTGAAAATTCACTGTGGCCGTGGGTCTGAAAAACCCACTTTTGAACGGGGACAAACTAGGACACGGGATTGATAGGGAATGGTCTAGAGGTGGTTGTGAAGCTATTGGAAGTGACGGACGGCCGTGGGTGGCGGCGGAATGGCCGGAAATGGCCGAAAATGGCAAATCGGAAAACAAGCTCGTGGGAGCTGCTCCGGTGGTCGTTGGAGGCCGGAAATGGGTGGGTTAGGACGGCAAGGGACCGGTGATGAAGTGGTGAAGAAATGGTGGCCGGAGGTGGAGCGACGGCGGCGGATCGGAGTGAAATCCGTGCGCCCTTTGGAAGCTTTTTCCGGCCAAAAGCCCGGCCGGTTGGGGGTGGGTTTTGGAGGGGTGGTGCACCGGAGGGAGAGGAAGAGAATGGGACCGGTGGGGGTCCGGTTGGTGGCCGGACGGCGGCGGTAAGGTAGAGAGAAGGTGGCGCCGGCGTGAGGGAGAGGGAGGAGAGAGAGAGAGAGCTCGGGGGGGTCCGAATCGGAGAGAGAGGAGAGAGAAAAAGAAAAAGAAGGAAAAAGGAAAAAGAAGAGAAAAAGAAAAAGGGAAAAAGAGAAAAAGGGAAAAAGATGTAAAAAGAGATGAGGTACAATCCTCATTCCGGGAAAACGAAACAAACCGCCAAAAAGATTAAAACCACTAAACAACTTAAAGAAATAAAACACAACCTCAAATAAATTAAATTAAATTAAAACCCAATTTTAAAAACGCAAATACATTAAAATAAAATAACTAGTATATTAATTAAATAAAAACAAATACTTCAGCGAAAATACACTTAAAAGCGGGTCATCACAATTTTGGTCTGAGTTGATAAGCTTAAAACTTATTTTTAACAACCTAAAAGTCATTTTAAAGAAAAAATAATAATATGCTTGATTAAGAAAGATGTACAAATCAGTATTATTTTTTTTTTAAATAATCATTTGCAGGTGTATTTTATTTTATAAAAAACATTAAAAAATAAACTCACAGAAATACTTTAATAAAAAAAATATACTGATCAGTGAACTAAGCATTTTCTTTTATTTTAAATAGAAAAATATACTTTGCATGTTTAAATTATCAAGACTTTGACCCTCTGCACTCCAAACTAAACTATCAAAGTTGACATGTTATACATTCAAACCACCAATCTAATAAATAATACCACGTACCTTTTAGTTCTGGCAAATGAACTGATAATCATGGTGCAACTGCAAATACAGTGATTATTGGATTTTTTTAATGCAGTTAGATTTTCAACAAAGCGAACGATGAGTTTGAATTCATTTGGGAAATTAAAAGAATTAAATATTTTTTAAAAGGAAAAAAAAAATTCTTAACCCAATTTCAATTTCAACTCAATAATAAAAGGAAAAATATAGTTATAAGTACAATTATGTACTAATCTGTACATCAATATAATGTGATTGATTAAAAAGTAGATTTTATTGAAAACAGTGTTAATTTAAATTTTAAGTATGAATGAATCAGTATTAGTACATAGATTAATACGCGACTGTGTTTGTATATAGCAGAACTCATAATAAAATCATAGAGTTGAGCTTTTTAAGGGAAAAACTCAATGCATCACAATCATTTGTGTACAAATTAGTTACTGTGAAACTTAAGAGCATTAATAGTGTGCTCAATAAAATTAAATTATAATCAAATAATAGCTAAAATGTGAAATAAAGTACTATAATGGGCTCAATAAATCTATAATAAATTTAGCCATCAATCATTTAGCTAGTTAAATTTATGGAGGCAAGGAGACTAATGTTATTTTGAGAGTAAAATATTAAACACCAGTTAGCGTTTGTGCAAACTCAAGGGATTTAGCTTTTTACCCAACACGGTTTGGCCAATGTTGGATTATTATACAGGAGCTGTTGCCCAATTTGGGTTTTTGATGTGGATTGACTGGAGTATATATAATTATAAACTTTAATATAATAATAATACAATCATAAATTTTAATACAATAATAATATAATTATAAATTTTTAATACAATAATAATATAACCATAAATTTTAATGCAATCATAATATTTAATATAATCATATTCAAATTACAATTAGAATTAAAATATATAAAAAAGTTTAAAATTAATATTTTAATAAAATAATAAAAGATTTGTTGAGCTTATTATTTAATGTTGTAAAAAATGACTAGCTAAAATTTATAAAAGTGAATTTTTTAACTAAATTTTAATTAAAATTTATTGAGCCCACTACTAATACTCTAAGGGATTGACGTAATGGCTATGGATAGAGCTGCATAAATTAAAAATAAATGCTACTATGTTGCTCTAATCATACCTTGCATTTTGCTCAATGGACGTGATATCACTAGATTATTTTTATAACTTGACATCACCTATTGGTGCCACTTGATTTATTATAAAAATAAAAATTTTGTCAGAAAAAGTAATAAAATAGCATCTAAAAATACAAAAATAATAAGATTAAAACTCTAGATTCTCTCTATCTTTTTATGTTTATATTTTTAATAAGTCACATGGCATCACGTTTGTTTGATGAGATGAGTTGAAATTATTAAAATAAAAAATTATTAAAATATATTATTTTGATATTATTTTTGTATTGAAATTTGAAAAAGTTGAATTGTTTATTTTATTTTATACGAAAATTTAAAAAAGTTATAATAATTAAGTAAGATGAGATTAAATGAGATGAAATATTTTGTGAAAGTGAACAAGTAAGATCCTTGAGTTTGAAACTTTGCATTCATGTTTTTGAGGCCATCAAGGAGAGTTTTCTAATAAAGTATCTAGAATGTAATTACAAGAAAGTTTTTAGCTATAGCTTGTGAATAGTGTTTTGCTGTTTAGATAGTAAAAACTTTTATTTAATCATTATAATTTTTTTAAATTTTTATATAAAATATAATAAATAATTTAATTTTTTTAAATATTAAAATAATAATATTTAAAAAATAATATTTTAATAATATTTTATTCAATTTTTAACTTTTATTTAAAATCATCTCTTCTTACTATCCAACCGCACCAAAATCTTACAATTTTATTTTCGGATTTTCGGACCCAATAAAAAAGTTGAATCCGGCCAATTAGCCGACGAGGGTCCTTACAAGAAGTTCGGATACACGGCCCAAGGTCCATTACATCGTTGTCTCTGTCTCCTCTCACTCTCTCTCCATGGAGCAGGCGGAGAAGGAAACGGTTAGAGCGGCTTCTGAGGGGGTTTCTAGCGAATTCAAAACCCTTATCGACGCCGAGGATTTGGACTCCCTTAAGCAATTGCAGCACCTTATGTAACGTTTCTCTCTCTCTCTCTCTCGCTCTGTAGCTTACGCAATGTGCGTTAGATTGACCATTAAAATTGGATACTTATTTTCTAGTGCCTTCCCAAGCCATTTTTTTGTCAAATTTATAGATTTGAGCTTGTTATGAAATTTTGTTTGTTTGTTATTTGAGCACTGAGCTGTACTCGATCCGACCACGTTTTGCAGATTTCGTGCCTCATGATCATTTTTCATTAAAAAAGAAATGCTCCATGTAGTCCAATCATGAATTAGTATAAGTGGATGAGAAAATTATGAAATAACCGTACTATGTTTCTTGAATTTCTGAAAGTGAGCGAAGCTTCCATATAGTGTTTACACTACGCAGACACTTAAAACGTCTAGACCCAGAGGAAGATATTGGGGCAACTTTGATGATTTAGCCATTTTTATATAGCCTAGACCCCGAAAATTTGTAGCTTAAGACAGTTTTATATCCAGGCACATACTAGAACGTTAAGCATGGTCGAAGCTTTTGTAGATTTTTCAAATTGCTGTTTTTCTTTTTCCTATTGAATAAAGTTTCTCTTGGATACTTATTGTGTACTTGGGTTGCGCCTCTCTTCCCTTTTAATGAAATTAAATTACTTACAAAAAAAAAATGAATGATGTAATGCGGAGAATGCCAAAACAAAATCCTGAGATGGTCTTCCACATAATGCATGAGGACTTGGTGATCTGTGGGAGAAACAATAGATGGATGCTTGTTTAGGAAACGGCACTGTGGGATATGATGTCTGTATGAGGACATAAGTAGGATTAGGTTGTAGTCGAGGTGACTAGGGTATGAGGGACATCTGAGGATATGGTGAAAGTCATTATATAGTTTCTATGCATATTTATACCTTCTTGTTCACCTGAATCAATACCAATGATGAACCTAAATGCCCAACTGTTTGGCCAATACAAACTTTGGTTGGTTGTTAAGCTGTTACTCTTGGAGAGTGGTCAGAAACCCCTGCAGGCAAAAATAGTGCTTCAGGACCTGGGAAGGTGTTCGTACAGTTTGCATATTTGTATTTTCAGGAATCTTTTAGATGAATTTAAAATATCAATTCCTTCAGAAACTTGAAGTGTAGCTTGGGTGCTTACTTCCCGGTGCCTTGTACCTAATGAATATTTAGGCTGGTTGCAGCTTTTGGCATGGGCTTGAGCCTTGTGGCATCTGGTAACTAATTTTTCTCTGATGATTTTTTCATTGGTTACCCAAATTGCAGACTGGGAAGATTGCAGGACAGCAATGCAGTCCTGTCGCATTTTAATGAGTATTCAGAACATTGCTCTGATGAGGTTTCAGGGGACTTCTCTAGAAATACACGCCTTTTGAGGTCAATGAAGTCGGATCTTGATTATATATTTCAGAAACTAAGGTATGGTTAGCACTTATTTTTTGTTCATTGCTGGTATATCATCTGGCTACTCTAATCTCACTGATGGGTGATAATTAAGTTCCCCATAATGGCTGATTTACTCCCGCTGGATACCTTTTATCTTTTAAATGAAAAAGAAGCCGATACTAAGTTAATAGCTCGTACTATTTTACCTAAAAAAAAAATAATAATAATAACAGTACATACTAGCCAAATGGGTGGCGGCGGCGGCTGTGCGCTCCTTTTTGAAGGGCCAGAAAAGGGAAAACGGGCGCCGGGGGGGGGGGGGGAAGGTTGGCTGTTGTTCTAAGTCTCCCAAAGTCCATTTTTGGGATCGATCGTCTTTTGAAATTTAATTATATGGATCTATAAAGCAAGTTTAGTTGGGCCCCGCTTTCAATTGAGAATAATGGCTGCTAGGGCATATGGAAACTCTCCTCCCCTCTCTTCATGGTCGTGTAGCACCCACTTCATTAAAAGCATAAAGGTGCATCCAAGAATGTAGTATGTATAGAGTCACCTATATAGAAGTGGAGAAAGATACAAGAGAATCGTGAAAAGTTGGCTCATGAAAGTCTATAGTGGCTGTCCAGAGGGAGAGAATATTAGAAAATAAAGTTTTGAGCTCCTCCTATTTCTATGATCCTCAAAAATCATCTTGTTTATTTCCCTCCAAATACGCTATATCAAGCAAGTAGGAACCATCTTCCCCATTGCTGCAATTTGTAGGCTTTCTTCTCACTCTCTCCAAGAGTAAAAAAGGTCCAAGAGTAAAAAAGGCCCATTACTCTTATGGGCATGATTCAAACCAAACCAACCTGTTTGAGGAAGTCATCCTATAAAGCACTCGGCATCTCACAAGGGAGTAAAAGATTATCAACATAGTCCCCATTCCTCTTGCACACGCAGCATCCATCCATCACCCCAATGTGTCATTTCTTTCAATTATTCATGGGGAGAATCTTTCCTAAAGAAGCTGTCCACTTGGTTGTTTTCTCTTTCCACTTGGTATATCAGAAACCCCTATGTCTGCATGTGTGCATCCGTCCTTGTAGGGAATACTTTTGCAAACACATGGAGTCTATTATTGCGAAATCAAATTCGATAAGGTGAAAAATAATGTGTGCGAGCTTGATAATTTAAGAGAAGTTTTTCTGTCATATATAAACTTCTCACGGGGGTTGAAAAAGACAAACCCTAAGGAAATTGAAAGTATATAGATATGGAACTATTTTTAAGTTTTAGGTAGCAGGGTGCAGTTTTTTATTTCCGAATTCCTGTGGATGATGATGTTCGGAGTTCAGTTGTATATTTTCTGCTGGTCAAGTCTCGTGCAGCTTCTTATGTTTTACTCTTATCTTTTATTTATTCATGTACATTCTCCCCGCCGATCGAATATCTACATAACTTTTCCATCGACTTGTAATTATGGGATTTGAAACTCTGCTGTGGATTATAAAAGCAACATTGTGCAAAGTCCTTTGTTTACATCGTCATAAATCTATTTCATGATTTTGATTGAAGTGGTCTTCTTTATACACTTCGCTATTGCCTCCAGATTTTGATGCACTTTGGTGCTCTCTCTTTCTCTCTCTCTCTCTCTGTGACACATGCAAACAACACAAACAGGAGCATGAAATCAAGGATTTTGGCCACCTATCCAGATGCATTTCCAGATGCTTCAACGGAAGTACTTGACCGGAGACCAGACCTTGAAATGCCTCAGTAACCGTATAAATTTTTAGCAACTTGTATCATGCCAACACTTGGGAAACACAGAAAAATCTGTGTTCTTTTTATTTTTTGTTGGTTGTGAATGTAAAATGATTATTTGTTAAATATGTCTTCTAGGCATATGCCATCTTCAGTAGTAAACATCATTTGCTCAAGAGAAATGATATTTATAGTTGCAGAATGCTCAAGAACCGCACAATTTATTTGAAAAAAATGAATAAATATAAGACTTACATGAAAAAAAAATAATAATTTTTTAATAATTAATTTTGCTTTTTTTCAAAATAATTATACGGTATTTACACATTTTACAATTGTACGTAGCATTATTCTTTACCTATGACGATTTGCGTTAGAGGTTCGAGACAATTTCATTCTCTGCTTCAGATTTTGTGCTTAATTATTTTTAAAAAGAATTTCTTAAATAAACTAATAAAGCCAACAACGTCAAACTATACGTTAGATGGAACTCTACAGCCACCGTGGAAATTGTTCAAAATATCTTTACTATAAGATATTAAAAGAATATTTTTACGTATAATTGTGAAGTGTAAATATCGCGTAATCGTTTTGAAAAAAAGTGAGATTTATTATTAAAAATTTAATTTTTTTCATGTAGCTTATGTTTTATTTATTTATTTTTAAAACGATTATATAACAGTTACACAATTCATAATTGTAAATATTTTTTTTTAGTATTAAAATTACCTATACCCTTAATCTAGAATGGAAATCATCCAAAACAATAAATAAATAAATAAGAATTTTTTATTTTTTATTTTTAAAGGGGCCATTCACTATGGTTGAGGGCTACTCTCAAGTAATGAAAGACCCTTTTTACAAAATTCTATTATTCTCTTTTTCAAAAAAAAAAAAAAAAATTATTGATGCCATTTTAAACAATTTAAACCAGTCATCTCGACAGAGGATGCAGGTATTCAAGAGTAGATTGTGATAGTTTTTTTGTGCAATTAAATAAAAAAAATAACGGGCCATAACCCAGGTTTTTAGAGAGACTTGACTTCTCTCTAGAAAATTTCATTTCTATGACAACTATTGCAGGACCCTCCTTTTTTTTTTCATTTTCTTTTTTGTATTGTGCGTACACTTTCAATGCAGTGTTTTTTCCCTCTTCCCTCCTATGGTTCGGTTTTGGTTAGATCCACTTTTCTCCGGCCACCTTCAGCCTATACGCGCCACACCAACGCTACCAACAGCCGCCGATCTACTGGAACGGTACGGAATCGCTCCAAAATGCTCGGCATGTTGTCTTCACTCGCCGCTGATAGTTTCATCTTGCCTAGATCTTCTAGATCTTGATCATCCCGTTTTCTTTCCACTGACGCGTGGCTGCCCCACGCCACCACAAGTGCGCTGGAACACAAATGTTCACTAGCCGCAGATTAGCCCATCCGATGCCATGTTTTCTACCATGTTTTCGCTTTCCCTAACTGGTTATTTCGATTGAAGGATTGCGGATCTATCCAAAAATCATCTTAAGACAACAAACAACAGTGCACCCGCCACCCTTACTGCTTCTAGCAATACTGTTTGTAATTTTTTGCTAACGTCTTATAATTGTATTTTAAGACGACGTCCTCTTGGTAAGACTTGGGTGAAGACTAAGAAATTAATCGCTAAAACTTATTTTCTTTATTTTTTAATCTACCTCTTTACATTGTTGTTATTGTTCTGGGGCGTTTGTTGGAAAACCCCACCCTCTCCTTATGTATCACATTTTTTATTTTTTTAATGAAGTTTGCTCGCTTGCTTAAAAATAAAAAATAAAAAAATAACAGTGTAGATTGCAAAATGATATTTTCCCTATATAAATTAAAACCTTCTGATTTTTAATAACATTTTCAATTACTTATAAAAGTCAATAATAATAACCAACAAACCCAATGCATTTTAGTAATGGCTGCAAACATAAAACTATGAGGAACCGTTAGCAATCAGCCATTAAAAGTTAGTTCTTCATACACATCCAAGGACAGCCTGATGATTTGCTATCTAATTTACTTCAAACAAAATCAAAATCACCAAGTTCACCCTTCAAAGACATACAATTGAATCCCAATACACATTTATCAGAGCTGATACATTTGTTCTGGCTGTTCATATGACTTTTTAACAGTTTCCTCATGCAAAATGCAACTAATGTTTGTCTCAGTTACACGCATCACTTGGACCTAGTTAGGAGATGGGGCAGTTGCTACCAAGCTTGAAGGCCACGACTTACCATAGGGCTCAATTCATTTTATCATTGACAATTCGAATCCAAGCGGATCATATCCATTACAGCCTCTGTAAACAAGGGACATTCCGGCTTGTTCTTTCAGTTTACTTATGAAAAACCGGGGATTTCTCCTGGCATTGGAGCTAGTTCATTCTTGTCGAACCTTTCTTCCTCATAGAAAGAGGCACGAACCACCCTACCTCCAAAGAATCGGCCATCAAGGTCAACAAGTGCTTTGGTTGTTTCTTCTGGTCTCTCGAACTGAACAAAGATTCTGACTGCCTCATTGGCTGGAAAATTTGGCTCTGTTATCTCAAAGATGAGAACCCGCGTTACCGTCCCATACTTGGCACACTCTGACGCTACCTCCTCCTCTAGCTCATCATCAACCTCACCTGGTCCCACCTTCAAGAAGAAAGCAAAATACTTAGCCATCTTCATCTTCATAAGAGCATCACTGAGATTGAAGTTATAAAAACATGTCTTTTAAGACAACAACTTATTATAATGAACACTGAGTCAACGTTTAAAATCGATTGGTATCTAAGTCATCAGTTCAGAGAGATTAAAAAGTTGTCACTCCTCTGTGATAAGGAAATAAGGAAAGACAAAAGATACATCCAATGAAACTGTCTCTGGGAAAATATATCACAGCTGGCACTGGGGTGATCCTGCACAAGGTTTTGAAACTAGGGGGCAGAAGAAAAGTTTTTTTTTATTTTTTATTTTATACCGGTACATAAAATTTTATTAGTCATATACAAGAGCATTGTCTATGCGTGAAGGGGGCATAAAAAAAGTGCCAGCCACTGTGACCCATTTTGTATGGAGTATTCATCATAATTGTTTCCGTATCCAAAAGAAGCCAGTCAATCAACAGAAAACAAGGAATAATTATAAAAAACAATACACACACACACACACACACACACACACACACATATATATTGGGCTGCACACACAAAATGATGACAGTTTCTGAACTGTACTTTAATAATTAATATTTCCCCAAAACCAAGACAAGACAATTCTTTTCTCCTTCTAAATTTCATGAACTAAGCATGATCATTTAATAAGATGTGCGGGAGCTCCATAGAATCATTTAACCAAGACATTATTGTTCAGATGTGTGACAATGAAAGTGAC
Organism: Carya illinoinensis; assembly: GCF_018687715.1. NCBI lineage: Eukaryota > Viridiplantae > Streptophyta > Magnoliopsida > Fagales > Juglandaceae > Carya > Carya illinoinensis. The sequence continues at coordinate 10,625,797 of NC_056761.1, forward strand.
TTTAGAATATGCCAACTCTGCTAGATAATGAAAATACACAGATGTCACTGGTGAAATATATAAAGATATGAGCACTGATAGACTAACAACCAGTCCACAATTAATAAAAAAATTTTTGTTCTACGTCTTCGAACTATATATCCTCATTTAATTCTGGTCATTGAATATATGAAACTTCTATGAATAACTAATTGATTTCCCTTCTTTCAGTTATTCATTTTCCCTTTTACCACTCTACAATAAAATAATATAATTTTTAAAATTCAGACATATGAAAATTAAATAAAAAGTCAAAGAAAAGTTTAAAAAACTAGTTTATATACAATTTTATGAATATCCAAAAATTAATAAAATAAAAAGTTTATTATTTTATTAATAATATCCCACGAACTGCCCACAACATAAAATAAAATGAAACTACGAATTATCTACCTATGACCGAGATAAATTCCATGGTGTCTGGCTAGGTAAAGGAATTGTCTACGCTCTCCGGATGCTTTTCGAGCTTTTTTCTTTAACACTCTACTCCTTTGGACATCTACTATCGTTTTGAACGGAACGAGTCTACATGACTTTTATGCTACTATCCGCAGCACTTAGATTGTAAATAGGCTTTTTCTTGTATAGTCGGGCTTGGCCTATTTACATGGATCAATAAAATTTATTTACCTATCAAAAGAAAAATTGTCTACGTGTTGACCATTAAGATTACTCTGGACCAGTCAATAAACCTATAGTTTGACAATAGACAACACTTGTTGACAACTGCAAACATTACCTTGACACAAAATTGTGAGAAAGTGTTACTACCAATGATATGATATCTGGAACCAAAAAACTAAACTGATTACTACCAATGAGGGTAACATTTAAATTAAAATTATTTTATCAAGCAATCGCCCCTTAGAGCATCATAGTTAAAAGTACTTTCTGACATAAACAACTGTTTTCTTGTTTACTTTAAAAAAATGTTTTATTTTTTCCCATATAAGTGACATTAAATTAAAAACTGCTAGGGGCACAACTCAGGTACGCAGGGCGTATTCAAAACAGAATACCTAGTTAAGTAAAGGAAGAAGAACAATAATTTTGAAAACCTACAAAAGAAAAGCAAGTATTGTGTGGGCAGTTGTACGATCAGACAAATATTTGAGCATGGAGATTTTTAACTCCAGCAATGTTTCCCCCAATCTTCAAAGTTGCAAACATTACATTCCTTCCAAATACTCCACATTAAGCACAAAAGAGCCATCCTTCATACCTCTACACTAAGTTACTTCCCAGCTTACCTCTCCAAGCAGCCATTAACTCTGCCACCCATTGAGTCATCACATTTCAATCCCAAAAATTTGAAAGATCAAGACCCACAAGGCCCTCACTATCTCACAATGAAGCAAAAAATTTTAGGCAAAATCAGAAAACTACTTTGGGGAGCAAAATTACAAAAATGCCTTTTTTTTTTTGGGGGGGGGGGGGGGGGGGAGGGGGATTAGTTTGTATACAGACTACCTTATAAAAAACCTTAAAAGTCATTTTTAAGGATTTTTAAATGACTTTTTTTTTTTTTTGTAAAGACTATATACTTGGATCCACCCCCAAACAATATGGTTGATACTTCCACTTCGTCATATATTAACTGTTACACACTATGAAGACCCGATGAGACTTAGGGCTTGTTTGGGAAACACGTCTCATCTCATCTCAAAATTTCTCATAAATGAGTCCTTTTTGTCTGGATTTTCAACGAGTGGTACTTCATTTGGAAGTGTCAAAGTATCTCATCTTCTCTTCATCAATGACACCTTAATTCTTTGTAAGCCGGACCCAAATCAAATTCATTCATTGAGAACTCTCTTTACTTTGTTTTGAAGTTGTTTCTGGTCTCAATGTGAACTTGGCTAAATCTGAACAGGTACCAGTTGGCTTGGTAGATCACATCGGAGACTTGGCTGAAAGTTTGGGTTGTACCGTTTCTTCTTTGCCTATGAAGTACCTTGGTCTTCCCTTGGGAGCTTCTCATAAATCCAAAGTAATATGGGAAGGTGTTCTCGAAAAAATTGAGAATAGATTAGCTGGGTCAAAAAGGATGTATCTATCTAAAGGGGGAAGAATCACACTTATTAAGAGTATGCTATCTAACCTCCCTATGTTCCATCTTTCTTTATGCCCGATTCCGGTTGGTGTGGCTAATAGGATTGAAAGATTATTCTGTGCTTTCTTGTGGGGTGGATTGGGAGACAAGAAAAAGTTTCATTTGATTAAATGGGACAAAATTTGTACCCCCTCTCTTGAGGTGGCTTGGGGATTAGAAAGTTGAGCATTTTCAATAAGGCTTTACTCGGGAAATGTTTGTGTCAGTACCATCAAGAACGTGACACTTTATAGAGGACTGTGGTTGAAGCTAAATTTGACAGCATTAGGGAAGGCTGGATTTTTAATAAAGTGCATGGATTGAATGGTGTGATGGTATGGAAATATATTATGAAGGGCTGGGAGGATTTTATTCGTGATTTCAAATTTGTGGAAGGGCGTGGAACAAGGGTCAGAATTTGGGTTGATGTTTGGTGTGGTGATGTTGCTCTCAAGGAGACCTTTCCTTCTCTTTTTAGAATTGCACTGCATAAGGAAGCCTCTGTTGCTGATTACATGGACTCTTCGAATGGCCTGCTGCAGTACAATGTCTCATTTATCAGATCAGTTCAAGATTGGGAAGTGGGAGACATTTCTGACTTCTACAACACCTTGTATGCATTGAATTTGGAGTGGGGCGTGGAGGACAAACTGCTGTGGACACACCCCGGGAACAATAATTTCTCAGTTATATCTTTGTACAATGCTTTGTCTACCCATCCTTCCACTGCTTTCCCTTGGAAGCGAATTTAGAAGTGCAAAGTGCCCCTAAAAGATGCTTTTTGTGGTTTGCTGGCCTCTCATGGAAAACTTCTGACCACATGCTGTGGAAGATGCGGTTTTTTCATAATAAATTGGTGCTTCATGTGCAAAAAAATGGCAAATTGACGGACCATCTACTTCTCCATTGTGACATGACAAAGGCTCTATGGGATGAAATCTTTGCAAGGCTGGACATTGCTTGAGTGCAAAGAGGGTGGTGGATCTTTTGGCTCGTTGGTGAGGCATAAGGGGAAATTGCCAAGTAGCAGAGGTTTGGAAGATGGTACCCCTATGTCTTATGTAGTGTATATGGAATGAAGGAATGGAAGATGTTTTGGAAATAGATAATGCTCATTGGGGGGATTAGACACCTATTTTTCCAATCTTTGTTACTTTGGGCTAAGACTATTGTATAAGAGGGGATTAATTTTAATGAAGTGTATTGTGTACACGGACTATGCCTACTTCATTCGTATGAATAATTTTCTTACTTATCAAAAAAATAAATTCTCATTTTTTTCTTCTCAAACACAAACACTGTAATTTCAAATCTTCAACTTTTACATCTAATCATTACCAAACCATTACAACTTTCTCAAACTTCCAAACAAAACACAAAAAATAATACTACTTTTTCAAACTTCAAAACAAAAATAATACAAAAAAAAAAAAAAAATTATATTATAACAATAATTTTAATTTATAATAATTTTTATTCACATTTTTTCCTCTTCTTTGCTAAAACCCAATAAAACATTTTAGTCTAAACAATTTCATTACTATTCACAAAATTCTCATCTCGTCTTATTCTTCAAGCATCCCCTAAATGCAAGAAATATGCAGCTCAAAAAATTCATATAAATTAACCAGGAAGTGAATCAGAAACCAAAAAGAAGCTTGAAAACAATAATTAATCATAGTACCAACTAAAAAGTTGGCTTTATTAGCATTGGCATTAATTAGAAACAACCACAATAAAAAACAATCCATTCAAATATATGATAAAATCCTTCTTAAGATCCGCACATTTGTTAACCATAACCTTTTTGTATATTCACCGAAAATATGCATCTAAGATGCCCAGAAAAAGAAATGAAATAAATTGAAGCTCCAAACGTTCCAAACCAAGCTTCCGTGAGAAGTTAGATAGATATGCATACCATGTTTCTAAGCAGCAAAACGCGAGTGGGGGGGCCATTAAAGTTGACGCTCTTCACCTTCTTATCCTGCTTGGTCTCACTAGCGTTTACGATCACTCCAGCCCTTCGGTCCGTCTTCTTGGCCATCAAAGGAGTAGTAATACCCTGTTCTTGTTTTCCAAGACCTTGCCCTTCCTTCCACCCCATCTTCGCCATCATCCTCTGCGCCGCAGTCATTTGCCCGCCAGCACCAACGCCCAAACCAACTGTCTCCGACTTCCCAATTGTAAATCCGTCCCCATTACTCGGTGGAGAGGGCGACCTTGGCATTGCTCCACTCATTGCTGCACGCCTTCTCCATGCTTCCTCACCCGAGATGTTCAACCGCGAATCGTCATAATCCCTCTCCCTTTCCCTCTCCTCCCTCTCCCTGTCCCTCCTCTCCTTCTCCCTCCTTTCCCTCTCTTCCTCTTCCTCTTGCCGCCGCCTCTCGAGCTCCCTCCTCACCTCAGCCTCCATGGCCTTCCTCTTCTTCTCCCTCCTGTACTCCTCATAGTCATTGGGCCTCGCCGGATCGTACTCCTCTATCACCGTCGAAGTCACACCCACCAATGCCGGTTGCGCCACTCCATCCGGTATAATTGACACCGAAGTCAGAGGCGGTGGCGCAGGCGATGACAAACCGCTCTTCGTAGCCGCCGAGGAATTAACGATCCTGGGCTTGTTTTGGGACTTTAGGATCGTCTGCGGCGCGAAGATCGAAGAGGTCTTACGAAGGGTCGGCGGCGCCATCTTCGCACTGCTCGACCACACGTTGGAGTTGCTGGGCTTCTCTTCGTCCGCGGAAGACGGTGGAGGGAGGTCTCCATACAACCCACCTAGCATTTCGACACTTGCGCCCCTCTCTCTTTCTCTCTAGTAAATTTCTGATCGCTGAGAAGCCTAGAATTCCAATCCAATCTACGCTATTAAATGCGATAAGTTGATAACCAATTGAGAGCTAAAAAGCTAAGAATTTGGGGTTTGAATCAGGGATTTTCTGTGGTAATGAGAAGGGGGTTTGAATCGAATTGGTGTTAGTTTTGGGATCGGTTGAATTAGGGTTTTGTATTTTGTTTCTTATGGCGATATTGGTGATCGAATTATTTGTCTTTTTGGTAAATTCATACATTTTAGCTGTGGTTTTACTTTGGGAAATGCTAGTTGTCTCGAGATTGGTCTAGAAATAATTTTTTATTTATTTAAAAAATATTTTTTAATATAAGAATATAAAAAAATTAAATGACTTTATCGGAATAATTTTCGGCAGATGTAGCACGATTTTTTTTTTCCGGAGTTCAAACTCGATTTATTTCTAAAGAATTGATTTTATTTTTTAATGAAAGAATTGTATAATGCTTACGTATTTAACTCACTGTATGTAGTATTATTTATTTTATAATAAAAAAATTCATGAATTAGAATTTTATCTTTTAATTTTTATTTTATTTTATTTTTATTCTTTCTATTTTAATTTTATTTATTTCATTAAATAACATTCCCTTGCAACAAATAAATAAAATCTTATTTTTGCTATTTAAAAATCACAAGTTTTTAGTTCCATGAAACAAATACAATTAGCCGGAGTAATTTTTAAATGCACTTATTAATAAATAATGCTATCAAAGAGAAATAATAATTGCAGTTTTGAGTGTGTAAATATTGTATAGTCATTTTAAAAAAATGAATAAATATGAAATCTACATGAAAATAAAATTATTTTTTAATAGTAAACCGTATTATTTTTTAAAATGACTACACTATATTTATACAATTTACTATTATATAAAGTGATTGAGCTGAAATATTGCATGTTTTAACTATTTAAAACCAATGTATTTTTAATTCTTCGTGACACTATTATTAGTTTTAGATGGAAAAATGATTTTTAAGCATAAATACAAGTTGTGATTTTTAATTGATTGATATCATGTTTATGCTTAATTTTATAATTATGATTTAATGGGACAATATTTCCTCACATATATAGTCTGTTTTTGATAATCTATTTTTCTTTTAATTTATTTTTGAGTGTTATTTCTTTCTTCTTATTTTCAGTTTAAATAAAATTCAAATGAGATCCGGTTGGAACTTTTGACCAAAAGTGCATATTAATTGAGAGGAATGAAGAGAAGGAAGGACGTAATTGGGCAGCTGCTTGTTTGGCTTAACTTTCATCAGTTGGTGCAGCTAAATTAAGGTAAGGAACATGTGATGGATTGGAAGAGAAGCCGTTTGAAGTGTGAAGACATGCTTGAGTTTTCAACCAAGTGTGAATTGAAGATAGAATTCGGCTGGTTAATTTGATTGGAAGAAGATAGATGCCGTGCATTACTTGACTTGGAGGAAGGGCAGCACCAACTTGAGACAGCCATTTAAAGATATATATATATATATATATATGTGTGTGTGTGTGTGTGTGTGTGTGTGTGTGTGTGTGTGTGTGTGTGTGTGTGTGGGGCTGGATGGCAGAAATTAAAAAGGATGAAGAAAAGAAATGTCGTGCTTGACTTGTGAAGAAAAGAGATAAGAGAAGTGTCGTGCTTGAAGTAGAGTGTCATATTCAACAAGAGAAGTCGGCTGAAGTGAATTGTGGCTGAGGGAAGTTTGGTGCCGACTTAATATATAAATATATTGTTGGAAGAAAAGAGAAAAGGGAGGGAGTTTGGACGACTAGAAGCAGCTATATATATATATATATATATATATATATATATATATATATGTTGCTGGACGTGAAAAGGAAGGAAGAAAGCAATCGATTGGAGAGGTGTAGAGTGAGAGGGTTACGTGGGGAGTTGAGAGAACTGGAGAGAGGGAGGTTGTGTCGGTGCAGAGTTTTCAACCAAGTGCACTTGAGTCGGTTGGGGATTAGAGTCGGTCATGGGAAATTATTTTGGCTGAGATAGGAATTTACATGGGCTCTCATTAAAGAAAAGAAAGTGAGATGAGAGAAAGGAATTGGCTGGAATAATTTGATTGGCTGAGGTTTATTTTGGTTGAGAGTAGAGGGACATAAAGAGGAAAGCAATCGGTTTAAGGTGAGAAAAGAAAGCAATCGATTGAGAAAAAGTGAGTAGAGAGGGTGGGTAATGAGTGAGTCGGTGCATGCTTTTTCTGGGGTTGAAGGGAATCAGCTGGAGTAATTTAATTGGTTGGAGATTTATCTTGGTTGATGGTAGAAGGAAGGAATCGGCTGGAGTTAAGGGGAGACAACTGGAATTATTTTTTTTTCTCTTGAAAGTGTGTAGTCGGTTTGATGTAAGTGAGGTGGAGTTTGCTGAGAGTAAATACCCATTGAATCCGTCGGTCCTAAGCAAGCAAAAAGAGAGAAAAGTCATGATGGCTAGAAGAGAGCAAGTCGGTTTCTTAGTTTTTATTGGTTGGAATAAATTCATGTGTTGGAATTGAATAGAGTGGGGGACTTGTGAGTGGAAGAAAGGGAGGTGTTGTGTTGTTTTCGTTTCCTTGCTTTTCATTCGGAGTGGATTTTTTTTTACTTGTGGCATAAAGCTCTTGTATTGATTCATTTTGATTTAGAAGAGACAGATGGAATTCAATCTCTGATTTATTCCTCTGTATCAATTGGATTTCAGATTTTGTTGTTTCTAAGTTATTGCTTAATATTTCTTGTGTTAGTTATTTAATGGAGAATACTTATATGATTTCTATAGTATTTGTCATAAATATGTTTGGCTAAATTTTCATACTAAAGTTAGAGGTGAAGTTTAATGATTTAAATATTGTTTCCGGATCTACATAAAATCTATTTTGCGACCTTGATCGATTGAAAGATTTTATTATTGGATATTTTGATTATCTATATACTCGTCTTGATTCATTGTGATTTTCGAATATAGTGAATGCTTGAGGAATCCCTGTGGTATTCAAATAGATTTGTAAATGTCTTAATCATCAATTGTTCACGCTCAATCATAAGCGACTATTTTTCTTGATCTTAAATGTTAAATCTTCCAATTAAACAGAATCATTATTCTAGTTTAATTGAAGTAAATCGATTGGAAACAATATCATAAATTATTAAACGGATCCTCGAAACCTTAGTCTTTCTCCATATTAATTCATTTTATCATTTTAGTTTGATTCAGTTGTTTTATCAATCTTCATCTGATTGCACGTTTCTTTTAGTAATTTCGTTTCATTGTCTGAATTTATTTCCTTTATCACAAAAGTCAATCCCTGTGGATTCGATCCTGTAAGATACTACAACACCTGTATACTTGCAGGTAAAACTGCACTAAATTTTTGGTTCATTAATTTGAGTCAGAATTTAGGCGCAACATAAAGCATCATTCTTTATCTATTTTTTAAAATGAAATATGCGAAACTTATCTACTCTAAAAATGTACAAGCTTTCTTTCTTTCTTAATCTTATTTTGCAATTAAAGCTTTTTATTTATCCTTATTTTATTTTTTAAGCAATACTAATTTATCAACTCTCTATTCAGATGATTGTGAAAACCTTTGCCTAGACTCATACTATAGTATATATGTTATTTCTGATTTAATTTTTCATTTTTTTATTCACATGAACTATAGATCATGGGTCTCATTAGTTAAAGAGTTTTGGAGTTCTTTTATTCTAAAGTTTGCATATAAACTATATCATCTACGTCAATTAAATGACATTATTTGATTTATAATATTCAAAGAGTCTATCCGAGACGCAATAGACCGAAGCCCCTCTCTCTGCTCTCAAACTCTCGATCCCCCTCTCTGCTCTCTCACTCTCATTCTCAATCTGCCTCTCTCTTTATTTGAGCTCACTCTTAGACTCTCGATCCTCCTCTATCTGCTCTCTCACTCTCGATCCCCATCTCTCTGCTCTCTCTATCAATCTTGAAAAGCGAAAACTCTTCCCCTCTCTCTGCTCTTTCCTCTCTCCGTCTCTCTCCTTCCGTCTCGTGACCCGGAAGTGACCACAGTAACTTGCAAAAAAGACAGTGAGGTATACACAAAGAAACTTGCAAGAAAGATGTTGAGGTAGTGTGAGAAACATTTTAATTTTGATTTTGATTTTTTCTTCTTCTGATAGTAGATTAGGGTTATATTTTTTCTAATCCTTAATTTTTTGTTGTTTATTTTTGTAGGCTTTTTTGACAAATCAATTTCCCACAAAACCCTAATCCTCCCAAATTTCACCAAAGATGAATGTACTTTATTTTTTCTTCTAGATTGCCCTATTTGTAGTATTAAAGTGATGACAGAATAAAACTTCATAGAGTATCTATTGGGAAAAAAAGAAAGATGGAAGAAGTATCTCATAATTTGCTATAAGGTCTCTCACACTTCAAGTTAAATATAGAAAGAATATATATTTTCTCTCTTCGGATGTTCCATAATTTCCTTCCTGCATGTTCCATTCTGTTTAATATATAATCTATAATATAGACGTAATATTAATGTAACTTAACTAAAGTCTATTAATGTAATCTATAATTTCCTTCCTGCATGTTTCATCATTTTACTTATGGTATTACATCACAAACCACTTTGAACACAACTAGGTGGAAGAGCACAAAATAAAAATGTTTAGGTACTTGAAAGATTTTGAATGATACAATCTCTTTGATTTTGAACACAACAATGTTTTTTGATCAACTTGAATGATAAAAATCTCTTTGATTTTCTGATATTCTCTCCTCCATAAAATCTACAAAGTAAAACAACACTTCTTCATTGTTTTTTAAGTCTTCATTTCAAGCCATTTCTTAAAAGTATCATTATCATGATCATCATCTTCTTTTCCATTAATTATTATTCAATATCTCTAATCAAAGCAATTCCACCATTAATTTTATCTTAATCTAAACCATTAATGAAAATCTTCCTGCATGTTCCATTTTGTGTAGAGGTTGGTCCCATGTCCTTGTTGTTGGATATCATATGTTCTCAGGTTTTACATAATCCCTTTTGCTAGTATAACTGACGTGTAAAATGCAATATAACAGTAATGCTAGTTCTAGTTCTAGTTCAAGTTATTGGATTTCAAGAGCAAAAGATGAAGTTGGGTTGGAGAGAGCACTTTGCCACTGTGGGATTCCATCAAAGTTAAGGATTTCTGTCAAAAATACTATTTTGGCATACAATTTTTCAATTGTCCAAACTTTAAGATGGGCAAACAATGCAGATTTTTTCAATAGATTGATTTTGAAATTGAACAAAACAATTGTTGCAAAATGATATTGGAGTTAGCTCAAAGAACGAACACCTTGATCAATAAAAAATGTGTACTGGTTGAAGAAGCAAAGTTCAAAGTTATGGAAAGGAAGTACAAGGAAATATTAAAAGTTTTATTCTTGTCATGGTTTTGAATTGCTTTGCTTTGTGTTGTAATTGTATTTCATTCTATGGTTGTTGAGACCATTTAATTGATTATATAATGACCAATTGGGTTCAGGTAATGACTGCAAGTAGATATCTATTGGAGCCCGTATATAATGACTGTAAGTGCTGTTATCTTCAGAATATTGCATCTCGTATGTTTTATCTATCTCCCAAATTTAGTGGTATTTGCAGGTTGTGTATTTTTTCATAGTGTAAATCCCAAATTATTTGCTAGCATGTATTTCTAGCTAGCATGTGTGGAATCCAATTTTTATAAAAATTAAGTACATGATCATCGACGTACACTAGTAAATGTCAAACATATTGCATATTTTATAGGTAGAATTGAATTTTTTTTTTTTTCAGGATCAATATAATAACAACACAGGACATAGTTTGCCCGTGTGCTTTTTCGGACCGGTTTTATCATCTTTCTAACAAGCAACCGATTAATATAAGTTTTGGACATAGTGTACTCCAACCGACAAGTATTTTTTCTAATTAGCAAAAAAGTTCAGAATAGGCAAATACAAATATAAATTCTTAATTTGTCTCTATAGACAATTCCTAATAGGCAAAAAATACAAATACAAATAGGCCTAATAGGCAAAATGCAAATATAAGTTCTTGGACTTTGCACACCCAATAAACAAATACAAATACATTAGATGCTCCAAATACATTTTAATCCCAAAAATTCCTGGACTCCACGGAAACAATGCATTTATCTCCATAGGCATTTCCTGTAACATTAAAAAAACCCAAATAAGTTAGATACCAACTTAAACATTAAGCCCATTAAAACGAGGACTCCATAGGCATTTTTGTTCTGTTCTCCATAAACAGCAACCTCATGTTTCTTGCTCAAGATTCACCATTTGTGATATGTTGTCATTTACATTTCCAAAATCCCTAGAGGAAAGATAAAAAAAAAAAAATCAAAATGAATTTATTAAATTAAAACACAAACAAAAAATTGGATCTTTGTAATATACCCCACCAAAGGATAGTTGTTATTGGTATGACCCTCAATCTTACAAATGCTACAACGCATTTTCTTCACTGATTGAGTCTCTCTCGGGTTCGTTGCTCTAAAAAATTTTGGTCTTCCTTTCCTTGGCACCTGTTGTGAATTTTGTATAGTTTGTGAGAAATTTAATATTACTTGTAATCTTAACATAAAGGAATCATTACGTGACATGTCTCCGCCTTCTAAATTTCATTCTTCAATTTTATCCATCAAAAGCAACTTATTGTGTACCTTGTCCAAGGCAAGAGAAAGGCGGTCTATTTTAAACCTTGATTGAGCCAAGTTTTGCAATATAGTAAAACTGCATCATCAAACGGGTATTTTCGCATTGTCAGATCTTCTTGTGTTGAAACATGCATCTCGAAATTTGATATTTCATGGATAGCTCGACTCTTTACATTGATGGTCCATTGCTCTAGAACATATTAATGTGACAAACGGTCTAAGTTATTTTTCTTCATGAAGACGCATAGGATATGCTTACACATAGTGCCCAGAAACTCAATCATATGATATATGCATATTGCATTTGCTTCTCTACAATCTAAATTGACATAATAATTGTGTTTGTCCTTGCCCTTAGGTGCCACCTCATAGGTCTTACTCTCACCCTCTTGCTAAACTTTTGTTGTTTTATATAGTTGGCAATTGAATAGCTCGTCTTGAAAGATATTGAAGGACTTCTTTGTATACACTTTGACAACATCTTTTTTAATTTTTCAACATGTTTTCAAAACCGGCCTAGTCGATTTCATTCTCACATCCTTCTATTTCTCCTTAAAATAGCGTGCATCTAAGGCTTTCTCATACTGATGCAAAAAGTCACTTACCATCGTGCTTGATCACACATAATCATTGAAAAGCTTATTCATACTCTCGCTCCTTTGTGTGGTTAACATACCGACATAAAATGTGGTTTGCAAGTAAGTCGGAACCCACTTCTCCTATCGGTTGTAAAGATTTTGTAGCCAATCATTACCGACTAGACAATAATTCACTAGTATTGAAACTCATTCCTCCTCGAACTCATCAGATGTTACAGTATTATGGATATAATGATGAAACTCTTTTTGAAATTCTGGAAACTTGTTATAGACATGTGACAAATGTTTTGAAAATTTTTGTAAAATATGCCACGAGCACAACCGGTGAGTTGTATTTGGGAGTACATCTGCAATGGCCTTAGCCATAACTTTGTCATTATCAGTAATAATGGTTGAAGGGGCACGCACAAGTATTGCTTCCTGCCATGTTCTCAGTAACCATATATAGGATTCAATTGTTTTATTAACTAATAATGCACAACCAAATATTATGATTTGGTGATGATGATTAACTCCTGAGAACGACAAAAATAGCATCTTATAGACATTTGTGAGGTATGTCGCATCAAATGTGACAACATCTCTGAAATATTGATATGCAGACCTTGATTTTGCATATGCCCAAAAACAACTTCTCATACATTGTTGTTCTCATCAACCTGCATTGAGTACACAAACTCAAGTTCTTTACATTGTCATTCAAGAAAGTATGCATACAACCTATGTGCATCTCCCTCCTCAAACAATTTTCTTCTTTTATTTCCTAAATAATTTTCGACATCTTTTCTAATACAACCAATGTTAAATTCACCATCTGCTTCTTTGCTTAACACTGACATTATTTTTCTTGTCGGTACATCAGACTCATTCAAAGTAAGAATGAGATTTTTTTGCACACGTGTTACTTTTCTATGTCTACGAAGTATACTGGTACTTTTTAGTGTGAGTAGTTCATAATTGTGTTGAGGCACGGACTTGCACACTACCCACCTTTTACCATCATTTTTTATATACATGGTAGCTTTACACCCAATCTCTATTTCAGCGGATTCAGGAATTTGTCTTTTTTTTTGTTTGAGACTTTCACGCCTAAATTTTTCCCTTGTACAAATATAGTGTACTCCAGTTAATTTTTTGTCCCATCTTGATAATTGCGTATGGTTGGTCCTTATTACAAAATATTTTCGTTTTGCATACGCTTTGTAAAATGCTTGGGCGTCCTCAACTTCATCAAATTCATTCCCAATGAACGGTTCAAAAAGTCCACTACTAGAAGTGGAAATGAAATTGACTCCATCTCCATATTCCATATTCACTCCATCTCCATCATCATCTCCCAAATTCACGCCATCTCTCATATTCAATCAATTGCCCACATTCACATCACATTGATCATCCAAAGTTTTATCCTCAATATTTTTATTTACAACTTGTGGACAGTTTCTAGTCATTAGCATCTCAACATCATCACTATCTGAACTCCACCCAAATTCCTTCATCCCAACATAAAACAATGTAATTATTAAATCAATCCCTAAAAAAATCACAATATTATCAAATTACTATTCAAACAAATCTCCATTAATGACTTTAAGCATTCAGCGAAATTTAGTCTCTGATGCAAAGTAATATATATATTTAGGGAAGCTATACTACATCTCAAGGTACAGGCAATTTATTTAATTTTTTGTCTTCCAAGAGGAACTCAATCAACAAACTGCAAATAGCATGCAGTACTGCAAACAACTAATTTCATCAATTCATAGTCTATTCATGAGTTCTCTAAAATTAATCCAATTAGATTTATATAGAAATCTATACATAGACAAACATGGCCAAGCAGCTTAAGGTAAGCAGTCTTGGATTGAAATCTAAGTGATATATACAAGCATAACACATTTTTCATTCTAGATTACAATTGAAAACTAGAGGATAACAAAACATAGACCATGATTTTGACTGGTTTGTCGTTGTGCAAGTAGTGAGAAATCAAAGCCAAAAACCTTACAACAAAACACACAAAACGCAAACCATTAGAAATTAGGAATTACAAAATTAGAGAAATTGGTATCTGAGATCCTCCAATGGTGAAGTTGCAATATTGAGTTTCGGGGTCTTAATTCTGAGTTCTTGATTTAGTAAGGGAGAGCGTAGGAGAGAGATTGAAGTAGATAGAGGGAAGGAGAGAGAGAGATTCTGAACTTCATCTTAGGGTTTTCGCAAGGGAGATCGAAGGAGAGAGAGGGAAGAAGAGAGATTATGAAGATTGGTTTAGGGTTTCAGTTCCTCTTCGAAGGAGAGAGAGAGAGATTTAAAATGGGTTATGAGGGAGGAGAGAGATCGAGTACAAAGAGAGACAGACGAGGGAAGGAGAAGCAATTTCGGTCTGGAGCTCGAATAGGAAGGCAGTTTTGAGTGATCCCCTACTATACTCCCTACATGGCTTCCGAAGGAATGACTACGTGGTAGCTCCTAATTGGTTTCCGATAAGTGAGGTTTATAGGTGACACCAGTCCAAAGAGGAACTGATATTCAAATTCTAAAATTTACATTTAAAATCAAATTATGACATTTACTGAGGGTTTTCTTAACCCTCATCACAATATGATCCATACATGCATTCTTGTTGACCATTTCCAAGCCATACATCATGCTATCAATTTTTTATTAAGAGTTAATAACAATAGTCACATATAGAAAAATGTTAATCTTATTCAAATCTCTCAAATAATTCTCATACTAGTCTTCATGCTCATTGTCATATCCCATAACCTACTTTGGTCACTCTCACACATTTCATCTAATTTTTTGTTACCTTATATATTTGTCGATAATATTTATTAGATGTAACGTACAAATACCTGAAAAAGTATACATGACCTAGTAGAAAAATCTAAAAAATTCTATAAAAATCCCCACTATATCTCAATTATCATCCTTAGACTTGTCCAATCTCCTATCATCGTCAAATTGTTTGATATGTTGCGTGTCTTCATCACCTAATAAGTTGAAGGCCTTTCTATACCCTTGGAACGTCTCCAATATCAAGAATGTTGAGCTATATCTTATATGAACATCAAGACACAATCTCTTATTGCATTCAATATATGCAACCCTCAAATCAACTTGAATTTATCAAGTCTAGCCTGTGAATATCTCACAAATCTCACAACACTTTTAACTTTTACAGCCGAATCATTCGCATCTTTCAAACTGTCAATCGCAATAAGATTTGAGATATGTGTTGCATATTTTACATGCAAATACTCACCATTCATAATTGACTTATTGTATTTTCTAAACTTATTTTTAAGATACTCTAAAACGATATTACTCAATGAGACATTGTCAATTATTATTGTCACAACCTACTCCAACTCCACTCCTTTATTGCAGTCATTCCAATGGTCGCACCATTGTGATCAATAATTAAACAAAATTTGTGAATCTTTTTATTTAATTGCCAATCAAAGTCTACAAAATGAGTCGTCTAAGACATATAGTTCAAATTTTAGATTGATGTCCTCGTATCAGTGGTGAGGCAAACTCTTTGACCCCTTAATTTGTTTCTTAATAATTCTTTAAGTACACAGTATAGTTTAATGATAATTTCCTACTATGCATTGAGAAAGAAAATTAAACCTAGATTCAAAATACTTAGAATATGCTTAGAACCTTTCACCTCCAATATACCGAAAGGGTAACTCGTCTATTATGATCATACAAGCTACATGTCCCCTATACTCCTCCATATCATATTTTGTATACCCATTCAACATTTCCCTCACTAATCTCATCCACTATTTTTTTAAGTCCAATCTATAACATAGATGAATTCATTTATTGTAAAGAACATCTACTTGGACTAATTTTGTATTGTTATTTTAATTGAAACTTCACTTGAGATGTACCGTGTCTTTTGTAGTAACATTCATATATATTACCACAATAGTTACACTGAGCTTTGGGGTCACCACTCTCTAACTCGGAGAAGTGAGTTCACATAGCTCAAACTTGTTTCTTATTTGATAGGCCCATGAGGTTTAGGGGTAATGGGAGGGGTAGGGGAACTAACATTAATGCTAATATTGAGACTTGACTCACTATTAATGGAGCTGACTCCGAAATACCTGATATAATATAAAAATTATACAATAATTAAAATATACAATCATGAATATTACAATTGATTAGAGTTTCAATTTTAAAACCCCAACACTAAAACCCAAAACATATTGCGGTTTCAAAACTTGAACTCCAAACATATTGCAAAATTGAAACCTCAAATCATATTAAGTTAGGGTTTTAATCAAAAACCCTAACATAAATAAATTAGGGTTTTGGATTGAAACTCTAAATTAACACACACAAATAACAATCTAATCTCTACATCACGCAAAATATAATCACATCCGCTAAATCCATTGACCAATCATGAGGTTATAAAAAAAATAAAAAATTTGGTTGAACCAGGTAAGACTTGTAACCAGTCTGGTTTGATACCGATTCTTAAAAATCAAAACTAGTCCTAATCTGATTTAGGACTGGTATGTATATAGATATTTTAATTTTTTGTTTTCATATTTTAAAAACTAGTTTGAACCGAATTGGACCGGTATATATATAGATATTTTAATTTTTTATATCGGTATCGGTTTTCATATTTTGAAAACCGGTTTGAATCGAATTGGACTGGTATATATATTAATTTTTTATATTATGTATAGTTTTTATATTATATTATGTATATTATATACTAAATTCCTAATTAATATAATAGAAAATTTTAATCTTATTATTCAAGTCTATTAATTTCACTAATAATTAGACAATACTTATAATATACTAATATAATTAGATACTAATGAATCAGTAATTTTTAATCATTAATACTAAATTCTAACAACTAACATATTAGTGTTGAAAAAATTATAATACTAAACTTACGTAGTACTGAATGTGTAAATAGTAAATAAAGAAAAAAGATCGAACCAAAAGAATCAAAATTTTTAATTTTAGTGATGAATCGATTGGTATTGATTCTTAAATTTTTAAAACCCGTATATATAGGTTTGGTTTCAAAATTTTTTCAGAACCAAACTAAATCAGACTTGTTACACCCTTAACCAATCGTATTTTCTATATTCTAATCTTTTGGAAAACTAAAATAAATTTCTGGAGAGATTTTGGGCTACATATAGAGGTTGAGAGAAAACGCAAAAATTTGAGAAGTGCTCATAGACTTACGACGTAAGCTAATATAGAGCTCGTGTGTTTGTCACTATTTTTTTTTAGATATTAAGCATAATTTATTTAATCTAAAATTGTATAATCTATTTCGTATTAACAAGCGGCCCTGTAAATTATTTTTATTTTTATTTTAAAGAGGTGGGTAGACGATAGCTTGGTTGTTGGAACGAAATTACGACAAATAACAGTAAAAAAAAGCCGTACCCAATGGACAAATCACAAATGCCCTTTTATAGGCTTTCCCTGTTTGCTCTGGCATTTCCCTTCTGGTTGTCTAATAATTATTTTAATTATTTTCTTAAATAAATCAGTGGACACGTATCATTGTCCGGCTTATTACAATGAATAATTAATATCATTATCTTATTCCTATGGAAGGAAAATAAAATAACTTGTGATGCCGTTTCAAAGCAAGTGGCCAACAAGCCTCCAAGCAACTTGCACCCTATGAAATCAACTGAATTCACTATTACAACCTCATATATTATATATATATATATATATATATGAAAAATTTTATATACCATATTATCATTTCACTTGTATCTCATTAAGTAAGATGTAATATATTTATTATTATTAAATAATCATTTATTACATGTTTTTTTATTATTAGATGGTAATAAATGCACAACATTATATATAGTAAAATGTAAATGAGATGGACTGATTTGATTATACAAAATTAAACTATTTCATCTTAACTTATATAATTATTATAATTTTCTTAAATTTTTACATAAAATATAATAAACAATTCAACTTTTTCAAATTTTAAAACAAAAATTATATTATAATAATATTTTATTCAATTTTTAACAAAATATCTCATGAACTGCGTAACAAAATAAGGCCTTAAAGTTATAGGTAGTGTAACTTTTGGGATTTATATGAAAAAATATATTTTAATGATAGATTTTATTTTATTTTTAAAATGACTATGTGAAATTTGTATATCTTAAAACTGTATCTAGTATTACTTATAACATTTATATAATGAAATTTGATTTGTACCATTCAAAATTTTAAAATTTATCTTTTCAATTATATTATGCTATATAAATATTTTATCAAATTTTTTATCCACGTGGACTTTAAATAAAAATTTTCATATAATAATTATCATATAAATTAACATAATAATATAAAAATATTTTGTTAATTTAAACGTTGAAATAAACTCCCCTATGTGAAATTACTGATCCGTATATATAAAAAATATATTTATATTTTTTAGAGACCTACGACACTGCGTTCTCTTATCATTTTTTTTTTTTTGGCCAATTAACTCTCTCGAGTCTCGTCCCTCCAGCCTGCGATTGCAGCTTCTGCTTCTTCTTCTTCTTCTTCTTCTTCTTCTTTTTTTTTTTTTGCTTTTATTTTTTTTTTGGGGTTTCTCTGTTAATATCTCATACGCCGTGAAGTGGATTCGATCCAATCCATACGCAAGTTATTGGAATCGGCTTGATTCAGATTGTTCGGTTTCGTTTCGATCGTTTGCTGCGCTCTCGTCGGTCGGCTTTCGCTGAATCCGGGATTTTTCGAGAGTTTGGCGAGACGCCTGCGCTAGGGTTACCGAGGCCGCAGATCTGAGTCCGTTTGGTTCCGTGGAGGGGATTTCACCGTATAATTCAAAATGTTTTGGCGTATGGCGGGGTTGTCCACTACGTCTCCTGTGAGTTATCGGATTGGGGTTTTGTTTTATTTCGTCCATTCTACATGTACACACAATGCATATTAAATTGAACGAGATATTGCTAATTGTTGTGGATTGGGATAGTTATTTGTTTGACTGTTGATAAAATGTAGGATGCGATTTATAAAGTGAATTTGTGCATTGAGTTTATTTGTTGTTTTGGACCTAAAAGCAATCCTCAGTTCATAACTATATTGTTGTATATTCTCTAATCTGGGCATTAGATTAAAAGAAATTATATTGTTTGTGTCCCTATCTTTCCTGAGTTTCCTCAACACTAGATTAGGGATTATCGCATGATTAAAGCTTTTATTAAACTAAGTTAAATTGACAGTCTGAATGTGATGGAATGAATTTCTAATCGAACCTCTCTCTTTCTCGGAGTGGCACAATTTAACAAAGTGAGAGAAGAATGCAAATCTACATGTAAATAATCTATTCTCAAATTCGAGGGCTATGCTGGCTTGTTCTGCTTGGTAGAAATGGTGCTCTTCTCTATAATTAGAAGGGCTAGAAATGGACGGGCTGTATAATTTGGAATTCTGTGAAGCACTTATATGGATTCCATAGACAAAGCCATCGAAACAGACTGTGCAATATGTCAAATTGAAATACATAAATTTGAAATCTTGAACGTACTTAATTTCAAGCCTTCCAAAACATGGGATCCCATACATTCTTTTTGAATCCCCCTTTCTAAGAATCATAAAAAGTTTACCCCATATCTTGATTTTCTCGATAGGTACTGAAGTAGAAGTTCATTTTAAAATATAAATATAAGTACATAAAAACAATATATGCCCCATATCTTGATAAAACTAGCATTTTCTTTTCAAGATTTCAGATATATATTCAATTTATATTTCTGTCGTATCCCTGCATATATATTGGATATAATATACGATATGTTTATAACAGTAACTTTGAAGAACCCATGCATCTTAGTTGGATATTGAAACTTTTTTTGATAAGTTAGCGGGGGATTGATACTTATAATTTGACTACAAAGAAACACAGAAACGAAGAAAGAGAATTGTGAATTTCAATTATGCTCCTCTTACTGAAATAGTTTTATTGACCCATCATCTGGGTATGATATCTATTATATGTGGCGATGGACTTTCTATATTGGTTTCTTTTCTGTTTGTTTTATTAACTGAAGGGACCAATCTTGAGTGTATGCTTTTACCTTTGGTTATGGATGAGAATAGTTTCCAATGGGCTGGGATGATATTATGAGGCCTTTTTAGGTTGAAGTAATAAGTGGGAACTATAGATGGGCAATGTAATGTAGGAGTAAGTAGGATAAGCCTATTGTGATTACACTTTTGGCCAAGCTATAAATTGTGATGTCTTTACTGGAATGTTATTGGTAAATATACTTGGAGATACCTATGACATGATTAGAGGTCTGAAGGAAGGGGAGACCATCTATGATTTTACTAGGAAGTGAAGGAGTGTGGCTAAAGTTGTATGGCTCAGAACACCTATAGAGTAGGTAGCAGCTCTTCATTCGAATGACCCAACTTCATCACCACACTGGGTGTCAATTGACCTGTCATGCTGAGAGCATACGAATCAGCACATGAGCATTCCCCTGCATACAAATAAAACTGGGCATTTTACCCTTTCAGAATGAGAGGCCTTTGTTAGTTATACTTTATCAATTGATACTCCTGTTCTTATCGAGTCTCTTCAATTTGATAGCTAGATACTGAAATTAAGGCACTGGCAGTGCAATATTGCTCTTTGATTATGTGGTTGTAGCAGTGATTCAGCAACATGGTCAATAGTATTGCCATGCCAATACTGAAAGCTAGATCGACTACTGGTGTGGCTTTAGTGGTTTTGGCTGTGCCTATACCTTTGCTTCTATAGGATCTGTACGAGGATATGCTACTGTAGCTTCACTTTAGGCAGCAACAGCTACCCTGGAATTCAAAGACTCGAAACTCCTCTAAGCAGCTTCTATACCTATGTATGAAACTATTGGGGTAGATTAGAACAAAGTGGGGGTGACATTAGTGGGATAGAGGAGAAGTCATTCATATGTTTTGGTTGCGTGAAAAAAAGATGTGTGAATGCATCATTTATAGGAATGTCATCGTTCAATTTTATTGGACAAACTATGCAAGACATGACATGGTCTTAGATGGGAATGAATGGAGAAAGGATTCATGACTTTATGTTGTTGATCCCACCTACTCATGATTAACACTTTGCTAAGTTCGTTGAGAGGAGATTGAAACCTACAACACACTGTTCTATCTTTTAAGTCAGGTAAATCATGCGAGGTCTTCAGCTTGTTTAGGTTGTATGAAGTGGATGGTTACTAGCTGAAGTGCCTGCTGCTTATGTGGCTTTTATTATTAGTTTTATCGGTAAATAAAATTTTATTGATCGTAAGAATGGGCAAAAGCCCAAGTACACGGGTGATATACATGAGCAACGCCTATGAGTGATGTTCTAAATATACAAGAAATTCATGAATGGCCATGCCATTAAAATCAATTACAATCATTTCATGTAGCTTTTATTATTCTCAGCTGCTACTTGTACGAAGAATATGCACACTTTTTGTCACATCATGTCAAATTCTATGTAGACCCCAATGCCCCTTCTTAGGGTTGACGATTTTGCAACATGAACTTAGTTTGAATCTAGGAGCCAATTAGTGTGGATGCCATTTACTATGCCTCTCTTGGGAGTGAGATGATTTCCTGAAATCATTTTTGCTTGCTGCTAGTTTTCTGTTGAGAGATTTTTCCTGGCCTTCCTTGCATGACATGCTTTTTGCTAATTTAGGAGGTAATATATATTTTTTTGTGAATTTTTTTACTTCTTATTTTTCTAGCTTATCTGTGCTTGATATATGCTCACTGCAGGTGGAGACTATTTTGGATAAGGAAAATTTTACATTGGAGGAGCTTCTTGATGAGGATGAAATTATTCAAGAATGCAAAGCTCTTAATGGCCGCCTTATCAATTAGTAATGCTCTTTTTCTTTCCTCAGTTACCCATATTTTTTACTTTCAAAATGTTTTGTCTGTCAATATATTGCAAGAAAAATGTATTATTGATGGTTAATGTTTTGAATGGTTGAGTAATGATAGATATACAACCCTTTACACAACTCTTTTCACAACTATGCTTTAAAATGAGAGTATTTTGGCACAATGATATTTTTATAATTATTTTATAGGTTTTTCTCAAAAAAAAAAAAAAAAAATTTTATAGGTTATTTTACAAAAATACCTTTTATTTAAAACATGGTTGTGTAAAAGATTGTGTGTTTTTCAATTCCTTTTTATGCTCACTTCATGTCTTTGGAGGGATTTTTTTTTGCAACATCATGTTTTGATATTCTGAGTAGGCAAATTAGAGTTAAGATCTAAGGTGATATATTTTTTTGATAAGTAAGAAGAATTTATTAATCCACGTAATTAGGCATAACCCAAGTACATTGGAAGTATATAATAGAAAAAACACCTAATTACAAGCTAAGTGCTATGAAAACAACATAAAAGTCATTAAAGCTAGTCCCATTCAATACAATAGCCAAGGCCCAAATTAGCAACGTATGGAAGAATAAATCTCTAAACCCTCCCATCGAATATTCCCTATTGTCAAAACAACGACCATTCGTCTCATTCCAAGTACACCACAATAGTCATAATGGCACCATCTTCCAAACAGTCGTAATTGACGATTGGCCCGAATTCCTTTCCAACAAGACAAAAGATTTATCACCCTCCTAAGCATTGCATTACCCATGCAATACCAAGCATGGTAAAACTTCATCCCATAAAGCCTTAACCACATCACAATGAAGAAGAAGGTGGTCCACCGATTCTCCATTTCTTTTACACATAAAGCACCAATCCATTATAATAATGTTGCATTTTCTCAGCTTATCGATAAACAGAATTTCCACATGGGAAGCCAACCAGCCAAAGAAAGCAACCTTGAGAGTACTTTGCTTCTCCAAATGCACTTCCAAGGGAAATCAATAGAAGAATGGGTTGACATAACCTTATAAAAGGATCTGATCGAAAAGTTCTTATTCCTTAGATGAATCCAAAGCAACCCATCCTCCTCTACAACCTTTAAATTCAGTGAGTATAACAAACTGTAAAATTCAGTAATATCCCTCATCTCCCAATCCTGAACAGCTCTAATAAACCTCACATACCA
Source organism: Carya illinoinensis (assembly GCF_018687715.1). Taxonomy (NCBI): domain Eukaryota; kingdom Viridiplantae; phylum Streptophyta; class Magnoliopsida; order Fagales; family Juglandaceae; genus Carya; species Carya illinoinensis. The sequence continues at coordinate 10,649,209 of NC_056761.1, forward strand.
CTGAAGAAAACCGGTAGAAATGTCCATATAATTAGCCCCAGAAGCACCCTTATCCAATGCAGTCCTATAAAGAGAAGGGAAAGCATTCTTCAGAGCAACATCTCCACACCATAGATCATGCCAATATCTGATTTGAGTTCCCCTTCCCACCTCAAATCTGAAGTTTCTGAAGAAATCTCCCCATCCATTCCGGATAAATTTCCACACTCCCACACCATATGCCCCTCTTACTTCATTTGAGCACCAACCTCCCCAAATACTCCCTCATTTAACATCAATAACATTCCTCCAAAGAGCATCTCCTTCCCAAATGATACCACCACAACCATTTCCCAAAAAGTGCCTTATTAAAAATTCTCAAACACCTGGTGCCAATAAAAAAAATATCTCAGCTTTCTAACCCTAGACCTCCACAAGATAAAGGGGTACAGATCTTATCCCACTTAAGCAAATGGAATTTTTTCTTATCCTATTGGCCTCCCCACAAGAAGCATGAAAAATCTTTTCCATTCTATTAGCCACCCCTGCAGGCAAAGGAAATAAAGATAGAAAGTAAATTGGAAGGTTAGATAAAGTGTTCTTGATTAAGGCAATTCTTCCACCTTTGGACAAATAAATCATTTTCCAACCAGCCAATCTACATTCAATCTTTTTGATAATCCCATCCCACATTGCCTTGGATTTATGAGGGGCCCCCAAGGGAAGACCAAGATACTTCATAGGCAAAGATGACACTTTGCAACCCAAAATATCAGCCAATTCAGATTTCAATAAGCTCATCTTAAGGCCGGGGACAACTTCAAAAGAAAGCAAAAGAGCCCTCAATGAACAAATCTGATTGGGATCCATTTGACAAAGAATCAACATATCATCAGCAAATAGGAGATGTGAGACATTTATGCCACCATTCAATGAACCTCCCACTGAAAAACTTGATATGAAGCCGCTATTTGTTGCCTCCTTCAACAATTTTTTTTTTTTTATTGGCACCGGATGTCCAGGAACAGAGTTCCAACCAATCCCGGGAGTGCACAGGCCCTTGGCAATTAGTTTCCTGCAAGTGCATCTCGGATAATTCAAGGGGAAAATTCCCTAGTCCGATTGCCTCTAGAGATTGTTTGCACCCAAGGGGATTTGAATCTTAGACCTAGGGGGAGCAAACCCGCCTTTACCACTTGAGCCAACCCATAGGGGTTACTCAAAGTAGACCAGTCTGATTCAAAACCTCATTCCACAAGAACCTGGCCACTTCATATTGAAGAAAAAGATGATTAACAGATTCCCCATCCTCCTTGCACATGACACACCAATCAGCAATGTACATACCTCTTCTTCTAAGATTTCCAGCCGTCAACACTTTGCCCAGGGATGCCACCCAACAGAAAAAAGCAACCTTGGAAGGAACTTTCACTTTCCATTATTTTTTCCAGGGGAATTCACAGCTCCTATGACTGGTTAATATGCTGTAAAAAGAAGAAACTGAGAACTTATAATTTCCTGCAGGAACCCACAGCATGTTGTCCTCCCTACCTAGCATCAACAAAAAACTGTAGTCTTTCCAGAAAAGCCTTAACATCATCCACTTCCCAGTCATTAACATCCTAATAAAGTTAACATTCCACTGAATATTATTGTCAATGCAAAAGAAATAATTTCCCACAGCTGCATTTTGATCCCTTGCAATTCTAAAAGGAGAGGGAAAATCCAACTTAAGTGTAGAATCCCCAAACCATAAGTCATGCCAGAAAAGTATCCTCTTCCCATTTCCCACCTTTAATCTAATATAATTAGGAAATTCCCCCCATCCTTTTCTAATGAACTTCCACGAACTCACCCCATATGCACCTCTAGTATCTTTTGAGCACCAACCTCCCCACAAACTACCATATTTTACATCAATAACATTTTTCCATAAGGCATTTCTCTCCAAGTGGTATCTTCAAAGCCATTTCCCAAGTAATGCTCTATTAAACAATCTCAAATTTTTTATCCTTAACCCACCACAATCAATCACTTTGCAAACCTTTTTCCAACTACCAAATGGAACTTTTGTTCATCTCCTTTACGATCCCATAAAAAAATTCTGAAATAAACTCTCAATTCTTCTTTCTACCCTTGCCAGCAACGGAAAAAGAGATAAGAAATAAGTGGGAAGATTAGACAAAGTACTTTTTATTAGAGTTAATCTTCCCCTTTTAGACAAGTAGATCATTTTCCAACCAGCTAACCTACTTTCAATTTTATCAATCACCCCATGCCAAATATTAACAGATTTATAAAAAGCCCCCAAAGGAAGCCCAAGGTACCTCATAGGGAGTGGAGAAATTCTGCACCCCAGAATATTTGCCAAGTCTGAAATATTCTGAACAGAACCCACAGGAATGACTTCAGATTTTGATAAATTAACTCTTAACCCCGATACTGCTTCAAAACACAGCAAAAGTGCTCTTAAAGCACAAAGATTGTCAGAATTGGGCTCACTAAAAATCAATGTATCATCTGCAAACTATAAGTGAGAAACTTTTAAACTACTCCAGACCTCATCACTCACCATAAAGCTGGACAGAAAATTACCATCCACCGCCTTCTCAATCATTCTACTCAAGGCATCCATGATCATAACAAAAAGAAAGAGAGAGATGGGATCACCTTGCCTCAAACCCCGCTAGCTACTAAAGAGTCCAACCTGTTCTCCATTCACCAAAATAGAAAATCTTGAAGTTGACAAACAATGCTTTATCCATGAACACCATTTATCTCCAAAACCATATCTCCTCAGGAAATAAACAAGGAAATCCCAGCACAAATGGTCATAAGCCTTTTCCATGTCCAATTTGATTAAAATGCCAGCTTTCTTTATTTTAATTTTACTCTCCAAGCATTCATTTACAATTAAAACAGAGTCTAAAACCTGTCTTCCCCTCACAAAGGTATTTTGCGTTTTTAAAATAATCCTCTCCATCACCCTACTCAGACGGTTGGCCAGCAGCTTAGAAATGATTTTATACACTCCATTCACCAAACTAATAGGCCGAAAATCTCTCATCTCCACAGCCCCTACCTTTTTCGGAATAAGTGCAATGAAAGTTGCATTAAAACTCTTCTCAAACCTCATGTACGAATGAAACTCAGCAAACACCTTCATAATATCTTCTCTAACAATGTCATAGCATGCTTGATAAAACACCAAAGAGAACCCATCCAGGCCTGGAGCCTTATCCCTATCCATACCCTTAATCACATTAAGTACTTCTTCTTCTTCTTCAAACTCTCTCTCTCTCTCTCTCTCTCTCTCTCTCTCTCTCTCTCTCTCTCTCTCTCTCTCTCTCTCAGCCAATCAGCTTCGACCTGACCTATAGAATCAAAACAAAGTCTGTCCAGTTTTGGTCTCCCCGAAAAATCTGCTGAAAACAACTGCTCATAAAATTTCACCATGTGAGCCTTAATATCTTCTTGATCTGTAATAAGTCTGTCTCCATCTTGAAGAACCTCAATCACATTATTTCTTCTATGGGAGTTCGCCATTTGATGAAAGAATTTATTGCACCTATCTCCTTCATTCAACCACAGCACCCTAGATTTTTGCCTCCACAAAATTTCCTCAATTAACGCTATATTTTCCAGTTCTGAAACCGCCCTTTTTTTCTTTTCCTGTCCTCCCCCGAAATAACCCCTTGCACCTCCTGCTCATCCAAACCTCTCAACTGTTCCACAAGAAGCTTCCTCTTGCTTTCCAAATTCCCAAACTCCTCTTTATTCCATCTCTTTATATCTTTCTTCAGAGATTTCAATTTTCCAGCCAAAACAAAACTAGGAGTGCCTGAAAAGTTATAAGAATTCCACCACCTTCTCACCCTGTCCACAAATCTCTCATCCTTCAGCCACATGTTTTCAAATTTAAAATATCTTCTCCCACCCTAAATTCCACCACAATCCAGCATGATAGGAAAATGATCAGAACACAATCTCAGCAATAATTTCTGACTCAGACTAGAAAAATGAGCCTCCCAAGAAGGTGAAACTAGAAACCTATCCAGCCTTGAATATGTCCTACCATTTTTCCAAGTATAATCTCCTCCCACCAAAGGTAAATCAATCAGATTTAATTCAAAAATTAAATCTGAAAAAGTAGACATTGCATGTGAAAAATATGAATCCCCCAATCTCTCACAATGAAACAAGTGAGATTAAAATCCCCATGAAAACACCAAGGTAAATTCCACCAACCACATACACCCGACATTTCATCCCATAATAAACTCCTACTATCCACATTAGGGCCATACACTCCAGCGAATGCGCATTCAAATCCATCCTCAATACTCTTAAAATGACATGCCACCAAGAATTCCCCCACAAAATGATCCCTCAACTCCACCACCCTCCCATTCCACATTGTTATAATTCCACCCGAAGCCCCATTTGACACCAACTCAACACAACCCCCACTAGGACAATTCCACAATCTCTAAACAATAGCTTGATTCACATATTTCAGTTGTTTCTTGAAGGCAAATCACATCCACCCTCCATTTTCTAAACCAAAATTTCACTCGAAGACGCTTTCGAGGGTCATTAAGTGTAACACCCCGTTCCCGTAGGATAGAGATGTTACTAACAAACATGATAAAAGGCCCGGTAAAGAGACTCATTACTCTGAAATACCTCATTTATTGAAAGAAACTTAACTGAAAGGATATAAATAGTCTTGAAACTTGAAACTGATTAACGCAAAACATGAGCTAATCTTAAACAAGACTAGTTATTGAAATGACATAAAAGAAACTTAATTCTTGTGTAAATGACACTTATTCGTCTCTAAGTCCTTATACTAAATCTACTCCTGGCCATCCAGCTCTGCATCATCATAATCACCATCTGTGGCAATCAACATAGAAGAAAATAAAAAGACAAACAACAAAAATGAGTCGAATACTCAGTAAATAATACATCATACCGTAAAATACTATCTAGCTTAGCATAAATTTGATTTTTAAAGCCTTATCATAACTTTCATATAACATTCATGGATTAACATGAGCGGAAACATTCATAATCATGGCAAACATGAAGCGTGAATGCATGAGTAACTTGTTTATCTTGAATTGTACTTATTTCATAGTGAACCACGCTTGAGTCCATGGCACCACATAACTTGTCATGTAGTGAAACACGCTTGAGTCTGTATTTCACTTAACTTGCATAACATGAAGTGAAATACGCTTGAGTCCGTATTTCACTTATCCTGCTTGACATGGAGTGAAACACGCTTGAGTCCGTATTTCACTTATCCTGCTTGACATGGAGTAAAACACGCTTGAGTCCGTGTTTCACTTATCTTGCTTGACATGGAGTGAAACATGCTTGGGTCCATGTTCACTTAACTTGCATGACATGGAGTGAAACACGCTTGAGTCCGTGTTTCACTTAACTTGTGGTAACCACGCTTGAGTCCGTGGTACCGTCTTAGTATAACTGTGGTAAACACGCTTGGGTCCGTGTTACCTTAAAATGTTTATCTTTCTTGATGCATGATAATTTTCTTGGACTTCTTAGACTTTTCTAGCATGACATATTCTTGTACATGGCATGGCATAACATGATATATTCTTGTACATGGTATAGTATAGCATGACATGGCCTAACATGATTTAATCATTTTATGACATTTCATGGCATGCATGATCTGAGAACTAATGAACATGTCATACATGATCTGGCTATTTATTACATGGCATGCTTGACTTAAGTTATTGCATGAACAATACATGGCATATATGGTCTAAGTACTACATGAATGAAGCATGCATGATCTGGCTATTTTAATTCATAGAATACCTATCTTAAATTATTATATGATCATATCATGACTTCCATGTGATTTTAGTAACATTCAATCCATTAATCAACAATCCATAAAAGCATAACATATATATAGGCTTACTTTCATGTAAATCATCGTAATTCATAGAAATTCGTGAAAGCGATCTAACCTTGACTTGGCTCTTAGCGCAACGTAGATAACCATCAAAACCATATCATATTATCATACCCAATTATAATATTTACATTACGCGTACATTTATATGATCATACTATTTACCTCTTAGCGGTGCTTCCGAAATCTCACGTCGTAGCTCGTGACCTATACGAGGCACTAGACGTTACTAATCTTTCTAGAAAACATGTCGTAGCAATCTAATTACTTAAAATCTTACCATAGAGATAATTTAATAAATAAGTAATTAATAAAAAGAATAAATATAATCAGAACATAACTAAATAATTTCTAACTGAATTAACCTAAATTATAGGTTCGTATGTTACATTAAGACCCCTTACATTCCAAGAAATAATCTTTGGCTTCATCTAGAATCTATCACAACCCTTTCCTTTCTCTTATTTCTAACTACGCTTCCTCCCTTCCCATCATAGTTTACTGAGCACGGCAACCTCTTCAATTCTCTCTCATTTTTTAAGACAATTCTGGCCAACGAAGGCTAACCAGCCTCAATAGCAATTAAAAGAGCTCTAAACTGTTCAGCAAATCCATCACAAGACACACCCACACACTCCTTTATCTCATCCACCTTTCTCATCATCCAATCCAAGGATTTAGAATTTCACTCGATACCAGGGAAAATAGAACATAGAGGAACATGAGAAAATTCCTCTACTGGTTCACATGAAACTCCAATTTCACCATCCTCATCCTCTGTATAGCAAATAGGACCCATTTGCAACTCAAAAATATTATTCTCAGAAAAAATAGCTCCATTCTCCAGCATACCAACTACATGAATAACTTGATTCTCCACCCTCTCATTCTCAACTACCTCATCCACCATCTTTACACCTTCCTCCCTTACTTCCCCTCCCTTACTTACTTGATAGTTTCAGACAAGACTTCTTCATTCCCGCCCTGGTCTTTACTCGACCCTTCCTAATCCCTATTTGAAACCTAGGATGACTGCACAATCTCAGTCTCCAAATGGCTTCCCACCCTTGAGGGCCCACCAAAACACGTTTCCTCCACCATCGAACCACTCTATGATGAAGAAACCACACAGAGCATTGATCTTAGTCTATATTGCAAACTGTTGGATTCCACACTCTTCAATATACCCTGAGATGACGTCACCATTGTGTCATTCATCGTCGGGGAACACCCACCCTGCTTGCCTCCCACCATTGCAGACAAATGCACCAATGGTGCCGTCAAGCAGCTGGATCAAGCTTCCTTCTCCTCTATCGGGCCAATAGATCTTGGTACCACGTTCTCCTCCGAGCCCTTCCTAGTTGGAAAACTCCCATTAGGATTGCCTCCCTCCGTCGCACCCCTCTGTGGTGACAAATGAGCCATCGGCACCAATGATGGGTTGGGCCGACGCTTCATTTCTCCTCTCGAACCCGAAAGAGCCACACTGCTTTCCTTGGGCCTCCAACAAACAGATTGCTTGATTGGGCCTCTACCCAGCCCACTACCACAACTTTCATCACTTGACCCACTCTTCTTCACCAGACTCACTTTTTTTCCTTGGGCTCCCATCTTTTGGCCCAAACCCACACAATTAGCGATGAGGACCAGATCAAGAATTTGTCTTCCTTTTACAAAAAGCATTTTGTGGCTTCGAGATGATCTTCCTATAACCTCATTCAAACAATTAGCTAGAACCTTTGAAATGATCTTGTACACCCCGCTCACCAGACTTATGGGACGGAAATCTTTCACCTCCACTGACCTTGCCCTTTTCGGAATTAGGGCGATGAATGTAGCGTTAAGGTTTTTCTCAAATTTCACTAACGAGTGAAATTTAAGAAAAACCTTAATGACATCCTCCCTAACAATGTCCCAAGAAGCCTGAAAGAAAGCCAATGTGAAGCCATCTGGATTCGGTGCTTTGTCTTTATCCGTCCCTCTTAACATGATAAGCACCTCATCCCCTTCAAACATTCTCTCCAACAAAGTCACAGTTGACCAATCAATTGAAGAAAAGACCAGCTGATCAACCTTAGTTGTCCGAAGATATTACTCCATGAGAAGTTTATCATAAAAGTGAATAATGTGATCCATAATTTCAGTGCTGTCCAAAAGAACCCTACCTTCCGAATGAAGGACCTCAATGGCATTATTTCTTCGATGGGAATTAACTACTCTATGGAATAACTTTGGTACACTTATCCCCTTCCTTCAACCAAAGGGCCCGAGATTTTTGTCTCCATGAAATCTCCTCCATAAGAGTGATTTTTTCCAGCTCAGGCTCAACATCAATTTTCCTTGTCTTGTCTTCGACCAATAGGGCCCCCATCAACCACTTTTTCATCAAAACAATGTAGCTCCTCAAAGAGAGTATTCCTATGATCAATAATGTTCCCAAAGACTTCCATATTCCATTTTTTCAAATAATTTTTCAGGGCTTTAAGTTTCCCATCTAGAATGAAACTAGGAGTACTTGAAAACTTATACGAGGACCACCACAATCTAACCTTGTTCGTAAACCCATCTATTTTCAGCCGCATGTTAAATTTAAAGTATCTCTACCCCTCATGGAGGGCCCCCACAATCCAATAAAATGGGAAAATGATTAGAACATAGTCTAGGAAGGCGTTTTTGGCATAGGTCAGGAAAGTGAACCTCCCAAGGAGAGAATAAATATGTCCAACCTAGACCAAGCCCTCCCATCTTGCTCGGGTCATTCAGCCTCTGAACATTCCATGAAAGGATCTTAGGCTTCATAAACCTATTAAAACACCAATAGTCATCCGATCTTTTTGCCTTCCCCTACTGGCACTTCCTTCCCTTTCGTCGTAATTGATAGAACATGAAAGTCTCTTTAGCTTCTCTTCTTTTTTAGAAGCATATCTAGCCAAAAGAGGTTGTCCTGCCTTAATAGCAATGAGGAGCTTTAAATTGTTCTTCAAAACCATCACAAGAAATCCCTACACAATCATGAATTTAATCTTCCTTCCGAAGAACCCAATCCGAATGTAAACCTGCCCATAAAGGTGTTGGAGGCAAAGTATAGATGAGGCTAGGCTCATCCCCAGAATCCTCAAATCCGTTTATAGAAGCACCTCCCCCAGAATCCTCAACTGCAGATCAGGCCCCTCCATAGACCCATCATCTAAAAACACTGCATCATCTTCATCCAAAGTACACAAAACCCTGGAGGAGTCCACAACATCATTTTTTTTTTTTTTGATAAGTAAACATAGTATTAATTAAAACAATAGTCAAAGCCATGTTTAGTACAAAGAATGTCCTAACTACACAGGAGCAATAGATACAAGAAAATCATGAAAATTTTGGCCATTAAAAATAACGGCGATGGCCCAAGTACAAAGAGTTCTAAAAAAGAAAGCTTTTAGCTCCTCCATTGATCTTTCTTTGTCTTTGAATGCCCGTTCATTACGTTCCTGCCACACACACCACATGATGCAAATAGGGATCATCTCCCATACAGCCTGGATATGTTGATTGCCTCTTAGATCTGTCCAACTAGCCAGGACCGCTACTATTGTCTCAGGTATAACCCAATCCAAGTCTAGTCTATGAAATACATCATACCATAACCCTCGAGCTACCTCACAGTATAGTAGAAGATGGTCCATAGATTCACCCCCCTTCCTACACATGCAGCACCAGTCTGCGATGATCACCATTCTTTTCCTCAAATTATCCGTTGTGAGGATCTTACCCAAGGAGGTGGTCCACACAAAAAACGCTGCTTTTAGAGGCGCCTTATGTCTTCAAAGCCTTTTGCAGGGAAACTGAATAGGAGTCTCTTGTGAAAGAACCTTATTAAACCAAGAACAAGCCTTTACTTGTAGGAATCCACCACAAAATATCAGCATACTAGTTGCTCGATTTGAATGAGTACAAAAGGCTGAAAAAAGCTGCCAAACTGTCCATTTTCCAATCGTGTGCTGCCTGGCAAACATTGATGTTCCACTGGATTTGTTCCCCTGCTATCACCAAGACTTCTGCCACTGAGACATCTTTGGCACTTGCAACATTGAAGAGTACAGGAAACTGATCCTTTAGAGTACAATTACCACACCACGTATCATACCGGAATTTGATCATGACCCCCTCTCATAGACAAAATCTTGTGTGGCGAAAGAAAACTCCCCATCCTCTTTTTATATGTTTCCACAACCCCACACCATTTGCCCGTCTCACCTCATTGGTATACCATCCCCCCCCCCCCCCCCCCCCCCCCCCCCCCCCCCCCCAAAAAAACATACGCCACCACATTTACTCTCAATCACCAACTTCCATAGGGCCTCAGGTTCTTTCTGGTATCTCCACAATCATTTTCCTAGTAACGCCCGATTGAAGATTCTCAAATTTTTGATGCCCAGACCTCCATTAGAGAGAGGACTACAAATCTTCTCAATGCCACAAGAAGTCTTGTTGTAATTTCTCAATGCGAAGCGCCACGCTTGCTGGAATAGGGAATAAAGACAAAAAATAGGATGGTAAGTTAGATAATGTACTCTTGATCAGGGTAAGCTTACCGCCTTTTGAAAGGTATATTCTCTTCCAGCCTGCTAATCGTCGCTCTATTTTCTCAATCACAGTATCCCATAAAGAAACCGCTCTCGAGGCGGCCCCCAGTGGAAGACCAAGATACGTCAAAGGGAGTGAGGCGATCTTGCATCCTAGAGTATTAGCCAACTGTCTTATCCGTTGAACACCTTCTATAGGCACCATCTCTGATTTGTCCAGGTTCTCTTTTAGCCCCTAGACTGCTTCAAAGCATAGTAGAACAATCTTCAGTACTTGGACCTGTTGTTGATCAGCCTCACAGAAAATAAGAGTGTCGTTTGCAAACAATAAATGAGAAATATTAGTAAGTCCCCCACTCGGGGGGATCCAATCGAGTAACCAGACACACGACCATTTTTAACCAAGGCTGAAATTATTCTACTCAAAGCCTCCATCACAATAACAAAGAGTAGTGGGGACAACATATCTCCTTGTCTTAGGCCCCGTGTGCTATTGAAAAAACCAGTTGGGCTTCCATTTATCAATGCTGAAAATTTCACCGTAGATATACACCATAGAATCCATGATTGCCATCTTTCCCCAAAGCTACACCTCCCAAGTAGGTCAATCAAGAAGTCCCAATTAACATGGTCATACGCCTTCTCCATGTTTAACTTGCAAATGATCCCTGCCTTGCCAACTTTCAGTCTAATCTCTAGACATTCATTGGCAATAAGAACTGTATCTAAAATCTGTCTATCCTTAACAAAGGCATTTTGGGGCTTTGAGATTATCTTTCCCACAACATCATTTACCGAAGAAACATCCTCTCACCATCAACAAATGCAGCGACATTTGAAGGTATCCCCATAATTGTGTCGACACCATAAGAAGATGATTGAGGGAAACTAGAGGGTTGTGAAGGTCCATCATCGCCCTGGGGACATGCAGAAACTTCATTCCGAGCCAACCCAGTTGAAATCGTCACCTGGGTTGGTTGTGATATGTTAGGTGTTTTGACTATAATTTCCTTTTTTTCTTCACCTCTTCGAAGAAAATAATAGTAACGTGAGAAAAAGGAGTTATAATATACAAAACACACAAACGAGAGATTGAAGGAGGTACCTAATTTGGAGTTTGTTGATGTTCAAGAATCAATATTGCGAAAATTGAAAACTGCAGCCCTGATTTTAAAAAACATGAAAACTTAGGTATCATTAAAGTTTCCAAAGTTCAGATGGTTTGAGCGAGTATTAGGTTCACATTTCACTAATATAAATAGAAAAAAATACTCTAATCTTCTTTTGGCCTTGTTTTATGTCCTTGAACTTTCTTTTTTCTTCAGTTTGCGAGAAAGAGCTCAGGTTGAACAGCTCATTCGATATATTGTGGAAGAATCTCCCGAGGATTCAGAAAAGAGGCGAACTTTCAAGTAGGGTACTTTTGTCTCCCAGATGGTCGTGTCAACCTGAATGTATCTCATGATTGATATTCTCAACTTATTGTTTTCACAGGTTTCCTTTTATTGCTTGTGAGATTTTTACTTGTGAAGTTGATATTATACTCAAAACCCTGGTTGAGGATGAGGAGGTGAGGAACTCCATCCTGCTGTCTTTGAAACCTTACTTCTCAATCACTACTGATAAAAATAAAAGAAAAAACTCCCTTCAATTACGGATTTATTTTGTCCATTGCTTGTTGGCAGTTGATGAACTTGCTATTTTCCTTTGTGGAACCAGAACATCCCCATATTACTCTATTGGCTGGGTACTTTAGCAAGGTACTTCTTTTTTGAACTTCTAATTTGGTAGGATGGTCCCTTTGTCAATACGAACTTGTAGTTATATGTTACATTTGTTCTCTTCTTCTTTTTATGTTAAAGCTTTTATCAATAACATTTAATGTGTGGTCTTTTGTGTTTTGATTTCTTATTGCTAGGTTGTCATATGCCTGTTGTTGCGTAAGACTGTTCCTTTTATGCATTATATTCAAGTAAGTGTATTGTTTCTTCTCAAATTATTCTAGATGGTTATACTTTTTACTCTTTATAACTATTGAAATTATTCTAGATGGTTATGCTTTTTACTCTTAATGATTATTGTGAGATGTCCAATGCTTCTCATAAGTTGCAATATATATTTTTCATTTGCACACCATTGCTAGAAATACTATTAAAAAAAGGAAAGGAAAAAAACCACATTCAAATTTTGCAGTAACATAGATGTAATTTCATATTTCATTGAAGAGGCCACTGAGGAAGGTGCTGCTTTGTGTAGGTTTTTATTTTTTTATTAGCACTGAGTGTTCGGAATAGAGTCCACTAATCCTAAGGGGGCACGGGCCTTTGATAAAAAGTTTCTTGCAAGTGCATGTTGGGTAGTTCAATTGGAAATTTTCCCTGCCTGATGGCTCTAAGAGTGTGAATGTGGAGCTTAAAACGCAGGATGTCTGGTTTATACGGCTCGCCCCAGGACTATTATGCCACCTGTTGGATTGTAGGCTTTTATTTATGTTTTTCTGTTATGGTGTAAAAATGTCTATTGCCTCTGTATCTACTCCCCTTATCTTAATTGAGTAACTGTAGCCTCATTCCTTATGTGATTATGCATTAGAGATAAAGGGGCCGGTAGATTGACTCCTTCTCCAACCTACGGCTGTTAGAGTGCCTCTTTTCTCTTCTGTCAACCGTCTGTGTTGAAAATTTGTAAAAACAAGTTTATGTGTCTCGCTGAGTTGAAGGAAGTTTAATGATCATCTTTACCTTGCTCCTTTCCTTTCTATATACATGGGACATTTCTGCCCTTAAAATGTGATGAATGCTCATCGTGGTAGCAGATGAGCTTTTACAAAGTTTATAAATGTAATGGATCACCAAATTAGTATGATCATTTTGAAAAATAACTAAAAAAACTCTTGATATTTTCATAGTTTCAGGAAATGGAGTGAAACTTTAAGGTACTAGTGAGAAGAATAGTGACTTGTGGACTGTGACATTTGAACTTGTCACACACACACACACACATGCACGCACGCAACATTCATTAAAAACCAAAAGGTGTATCTAAGTACACAAGAAATATATAAAAGAACATCTAAGCAAAATGAAATGAGAAAACAACCACTAAACTAAACCCTAAGCATGCAACGACCTATCCTGCAGGAACAAAGTATCCCTCCATAATTAGCGACTCCCCACATAGCATGAAAAAGCACCACTATATTCATGAACTAATGGGTTTTCAACTGGTATAAGCTGCTGCCCTGTCGATAATCTGACCTCTTTCTTTCTTTCTTGTAATGTCTAATGGTTATGGAGGGAGGTGATTGATAGAAAATATCGAAGTGATTGGGGGGGTTGGTGCTCTAAGGAGATTAGTGGGTCTTATGGTGTGAACTTTGGAAGTACATTAGAAAGGGGTGGGAGAATTTTGTTAAATATGTTAGTTATGATGTTGTAGAGGGAGGATCCGTTTTTGGTTTGATATTTGGTGGGGAGATCAGGCCCTTTATAGGGTGTTCCCGTCTATTTTCTGTATGGTTTCTGATTGGCACACCTCTGTTTCTGATTTGTTAGTTCGTTCTAGTGGTTCTTTGCAGTGGGATGTTTGTTTTATTAGAGATGCTCAGGATTGGGAACTTGATGATGTTTCAAATTTTTTCAGCTTCTTATGTTCCCTAGGAAGAAGGGGGTATGAGAGAGATAAGATGTTGTGGAAGCCTAAGGGAAGTAAAAGGTTAATGGTTCGCTCATATTATAAGGTTGACTGTTCAGCATAGTCCCTCTTTTTCTTGGAAGCGCATTTGGAAGACTCACCTGCCTTCCAAAGTTGCTTTTTTTATATGGACAGCCTCACTTGGGAACCTTTTGACGATGGATAACTTGAGGAAGCTTGGCCTTATTGTTATGGAGTGGTGTTTCATGTGCAAGAAACATGGGGAGTCAGTGGATCACTTACTGTTGCATTGTGAGGTTGCTAAGGCCTTGTGGGATGGAGTTTTTAGAAGGGTTGGGTTGGCTTGGGTGATACCTTTGAGAGTGGTGGATCTTCTTGCGTGTTGGAAATATGGTAGCTCTCAAATGGCTTCAGCATGGAAGATGGTTCCTTTGTGTCTTATTTGGTGCATTTGGTTGGAAAGGAACGAGAGGTGTTTTAATGATAAGGAGTGCACCTTTGTGGAAATCTGGAATTTTTTTGTGTACTCTTTACTGCAATGGTTTTCTTCTTTAGCGCTTAATGGAGTTTCTGCTCACGATTTTTTGTTGTCATTTTCTGTTTTCTAGAATGTATTTAGGTGTCTTCTCTTGTATACATACCATGTACATGGGCTTTGCCTATTTCGTTCATATTAATAAAATTGTCTTTTTACTCATTAAAAAAAAAAGTCTAATTATCCCGGGCCTTATGCATCTATCCAGGCTCATCAGGATATAGTCAAGAAGCTAGTTGATCTGATTGGGATTACATCTATCATGGAGGTTAGTTGTCAATCAGCTTTATTTATTGCTTTTGGATCTGAGGGCCTTATGAGGTTTTTTCCTTTTCAATTGCACCTCCATGCTAGCTGTCACCTGCATGCTTGTGTGTTCTTTTGGTCTCATCCAGTATTTCGTGGGTTTTGGATGATTGTGATGTTAATTGTTTGTACCACCAGCATCAGTGTTTGCTGGTGCTTTAATTTTTTTGTTGCTAATTTATTCCACATCTTCTGGTTGTTTTAGTTTAAATAACAGTAGTTGGCATTTTGAACTTTTAACCGCATACACTATTAAAAGAAAATCCACCAGCTGTTAAAGTTCTAGCGTTCTTCTGTTTGTAGAATATTTTTGAGAACGTGTTTCCTTGTTGAACAGGTTTTAATACGCCTGATTGGTGCTGATGAACATATGTATACAAACTATATGGAAGCAATGCAGTGGATAGAAGGCACAGATGTGCTAGAGATGATTGTGGATAAGTTCAATTCTTCAGTAAGTAATATTAATTGTACTGAAAACCTGCCAGTGTGAATGATTATGTCTTGGTGCTCAGTTGATCCCTTTTTTCCTGGTTTTTATTTTACTGTTGCTCTATGCATGTTCCTCCGTATTTCTATTGGTGGTGTCACAAACTTCCTACTCTGTTATAGTGACTAAACATTTGGCTAACACAAAATACTTCATCTTATTTCCCCAAGTTAAAAAAGCATTTACAATTAACAATGCTTGTTTATAGCTTGTATTTAGGTGTATTCTCTTGTATACTTCCTGTGTACTGGGGCTATGCCTATTTACTTGGAATAAAATTCTCTTATTAACTATTAAAAAAAAAAAATAACAATGCTTGTCTGGATTGGCTTTGGAATATACCCATTGCCGAGTTCATCTCTAGCTTTATTTTAGCCTTTCATTTTATGTAAGATTTTCATATGCTTCTACTTATATATATACATATATATATAAAAAGGAGATTTCCGTACATAATATCCTGTACTTCTATTCTTATTTATGAGGTTTTGAATCACATGGCTTTTACTTTTACTTCTTTGATATTCTAGTACCTAGGACCTTGGTGAAATAGCATAGGTTTTGTCCCTTGGTAACCTGCCTATGAATTCTATATGGTGGGTGGTGGGCTGTGATTTGGAAGTTGTGGTTTACGGGCTTAAATTGTAGAAGAACATGTTCATGGTTCACGGACTGTTGATTACGTGCTGGAAAAGTTAGGAAATAAAAGCATAGAGCTGTTTCTTGAAGATAACCAATTGCTGGAAATTCAAGTTATCTTGGAAACTGCCGACAGTGTGGCAAAACAGTAATGTGAATACCAAAGCACAGAGAGAGAGAGTGAGGGTCACAACAAGGGATGGATGGATACCTGCCATTACCACACCATCACTTGGAGTCTTTCTATTCTACAATGGAATGAGATTGTGCATACAGGAATATGTAGGATAAAATAGTTTTTAACATTTTGATGGAAATTTGGTGTTGCAAAGTTTTAGTGCATGTGCTTGGGTACATACACTCTTGAATTTGCTACCCCTCCAAATATTATGTTTGTTAACCACCTGCTGGTCAATATTACGCTAACTTTAATGTGTTTGAGAACTGATTTTTTTTTTAAATTCTCTAAAGGTTCAGTACTGTGTCTGTTTATGCTCACAGATAAGCAGAATTGAGGCACGATAATCTGGCATTAGATAGTTATCTGGTATCATGCCAGTGTACACTGCACTTGTTTTGCTGTATCGCTTGTTTTGATTTGGGGATCATCTGTTTGATGTGTAGGATTTAGTGGTAGATGAACTGTGGTTTGATGTTAAAGAAATGTTTATGGGACATTGTTTTTGCAGGACTCTCCTGAAGTTCATGTTAATGCAGCAGAAACACTTTGCGCTACCACACGATTTGCTCCACCCGGGCTTTCTGCTAAAATTTCCAGCCCAAGGTAGCATGTAGTTTTTGTCTCTTGTTGAGGAGAAAATGTGCTTATAGTTCTGATATGGTTTTTCTGCTGATTCTATTAAGTTCCTATGGTTTTGTGCTTGCAGTTTTATAGGATGGCTTAAGTTCCTATGGTTTTGTGTTTGCAGTTTTATAGGAAGGCTATTTCGTCATGCTTTGGAAGACTCACGACCAAAGTCTGTTCTGGTCAACTCATTGTCTGTTTGCATATCTTTGTTAGACCCCAAGAGGCAAACCTTGGGAATGTATCATACATACAACCGCCAAGTTACTCAGGGATCTACAGTAACTGCTAATCCTGAGACAATTGAAGGCATGCTAGAGAGTCTAAGTAAGGGCGCCTTCTTTTATGTTGTTGTTTTTTTAGTTTAAATAACACTTGCTTTCCCTGTATATTTTGTTTTATTTCCATAAGCTATTTACTTTGGCCCTTCCATTTTTTGTTAATTTTCCTAAAACTACAACAGGGAGGTTTTTGATCTCTCTCATAATGACACGGAGATGAGGATGTGACATAGAACAAGAGCAAGGTGTCTTGTGATGTGAAAGGTTTTAAAAGTATTAGGAGTGTGTGGTAGTTTTGTTAGAGGAGGTTGAATTGTTGTAGGCGATGCATGGGTATTTGTTTTTCACATTATTTTTTGGCCTTAAGTAATGCTTTCCAAAATCATTTGTTTTAGCACCAGAAAGATGCTTTCCAGAAATATATGTGAGATTTGTTTTTCACATGATGCGTTTAATACTTTCAATGTCCTTTTTTGTGTGATCCTTTTGGAACTGAGAATGGGAATTTGTTGTTTCCTTTTCAATATACTGGGTTTGCACATATTGTTAGAAAGCTAAGAAGATATATTTTGTTGAGATCCTGACTGGTTTTAAAGCAAATCAACCCATTCTAAAATGGACAATCAAAACGTGGGCTGAGGCCAAAACTTTAAAGAGTATTGATTAGGACATTGCCGAATGCCAAGCAGAGTAACGAGTTATGGTTCGGGTCTGGATCCGGGTTTCCGCCTTCCTTGTACATGATTACCGCAATGCAGGGTGGCGCCCTGTTGGCTTGAGGTGATGGTGGCTGACGACAAGTGGGTTAGAAGGCATAGAAGGTTTCATTACCAGCTTTTCTCGTCGTGGGTTGCCATGGGAAAATATGCTCGATATTGCAGGCACGTTGCAACAGCTTTCATCTCTCACAGTTCAGAAAGAGCTGATATTAGCTCTCAAGTGGAGTTGGGTATGGACCCTGCACGCTGCAAAGGCTTGTTCTTTTAGTGGAATGCTAGCAGCATTACACTGTTGGGAGGAGGGAGTCTTAAACGAGATGTAAACTATTAATCCCCAGTAGCAGATTTGACTAACCATCTCTTTGTTGTTTTTTGGGAGAGAATCTCATGGCTCTATTCACAGCTGTTGAAGCTAGTAGAAATTTGAAAGATGGTGAACTAGTGACCAATCGGTAGAGGCAATAGGGAATAAAGAGGCCGACTTGCTCAATTAATTATAACTCAAAGATGGGTAGCTCTAACTGGAGTAGGATGAAGAGGAGGGCTGAACTCAGTTTCCCACGAAGACGAGGATCTTACTTGGAGTTAGGGCTTAAATGAGGATGACAAATAGCTTTGGGTGTAGTTCTTATTAATAAAATGAATGGCTTATGTATCTGTCTCCAAGAAACTGAATTCAAGCATTTGACAGACAATATTGCACATAGTTGATGGAAATGGCCATATATAGAGTATTTTTATCTAGCTTCATCAGGTGCATCAAGGGGGATTTTGATTACATGGGATGGTACTTTGTAGGAAAAAAGATGTGCAGAAGGGATTTCATAGCGGCTTGCTCATTCACAAATGTGGAAGATCAATCTGTATAAGCTTTTGTAGGGGTTTAGGACCCTAGGTCAGGCTGAGATAGAAGATGCTAATGGGATGATGAGTTGGGGGGGATGTGCCATGGTGCGTAGGGGGAGATTTTAATTTTTGTCAGATTTCCATGTGAAATTAGGAGCTGCTTACTCCAGTTCAGCCATGTTGGAATTCTGTGAGTTCATCTTTGAGCAAAATCTCATCAATATTCCATTGGTAGGGGATACCTTCATATGGCTAATAATAGGGTCGTTTTCTTGAGTGGGAAGCTATGTCTCTGGGAGGGTCCCAACAAAGAATTCCTAGACTTTGCTTAGACCATTTTCCATAATCTCTGGGACTGTGGGCATTTTCAGAAGGGCAAGGACCTTGAGTTATATATGTATGTATGCTGACAGAATGCACATGTTGAGTTATAAAAAATTGTTTTGATTTGGTATGTTATGAAAACAAGTTTGCTGTTTTGGTTGAGGGTGACAAGAACATGCACATAAGCATAGGGCAACGACCTAGCATGTGGGTAGACCGTAGATTCTTGCCGGAAAACTTTACTTAGGGATGCATATGGGTTGTCCCTGTTGTATTTTACTTAAAAAAGTTATATTGATCCAGGAAAGATTTAAAATTCCATGGTAATTGGGTTATAAGTTTAAAATTACCTACAAGACAGAGACTGGCCATGGAGGACACTGAAGCTGCTGAGTTGATTGGCATCATAATATTGGACAATAGGGAATTAAATTAGTCGGGATTCTAGTGTTAGGATTGGTACGGTGGTCCTGGGGGAGAGCATTATGTCTATTTAATTAGTTTTTTGAGTGCTTTGGTTGTCGTATGACAACCAAATATTGATCAGATTTTGTACTCAGGTGATTTACTCAAGCTTTTGGATGTTTCATCTGCGGAGAATGTCCTATTAACTACTTATGGCAAGTTACAACCACCTCTTGGAAAACATCGCTTAAAGGTATTATTCGAGATCCATTTTGGTTCAATACAAGCACGGGATATTTTATTGTCATTCCTCTATAATCATGGACCGTCATGGTTTTTATCATCTTTGTTTGGGTGTTTTTAGATATCAGCAAAATCAGTATTACTTGTTGATCATATTCACGGATGCTGGTTAGCCATATTCAATCTTATGCTGTTTTCACTGGTCATGGAATTTTTCAGATTGTGGAGTTCATCTCGGTCTTGGTGACCGTCGGCAGTGAAGCTGCAGAAAAGGAATTAATTCGCCTTGGAGCTATACAGAGAATTTTAGACTTGTTCTTTGAGTAAGTATTTTTTTATAGGTATGTTGCTTATGAAGAGTGCTTGGATTTAAACCGTGTTCCTCTGCTTGTGAAGGTATCCGTACAATAACTTCCTGCATCATCACATAGAGAGCATACTAATGTCATGTTTGGAGAGCAAGAATGCTCCTCTTATTGATCATCTTCTTCAGGAGTGCAATCTTGTTGCGAGAATTCTTGAAGCTGAAAAAAATAATAAATTGGAAACTGATTCAAACAAGGTAGTCATCCATTCTATTATAATGATTTATGTCTCCATCTCAGTACATGCCTCATTTTCTTTTTCTGTTTTTGGCTGCATATATGGAAACATCATTTAATATTATGTTTCTAAATTCTCTTCTGCAGCCAACTGTCCCTGCTGAGGGTAGATCACCTCCAAGGATAGGGAATATTGGACACTTAACGCGTATATCTAACAAACTTGTTCAATTGGGGAATAGCAGCAGTGAGATTCAGGCGTATTTGCAGGTGTATTCTTAAGTCTTGAATAGATGTCATTGCGGTTGTCTTTTCTGATGTATTTATATTGTGATTCTTATTGTTATCTGGTTCAGTATGATGGCTCTTTGGGCCTTAAAGTTTGTTAGTCTGCAATTTTAGTTGTTCCAACTGTCTGTATAAGATCTATGATTGAGATATGGAATAATTTATATCAAAAGTCCTTGACAGTTACATTTTTTCATCTGTTGGTTCCATCACGGGCATGCACTTTGAATGTAATTAGTATTCGCCCTTTTGTCATTTCATCAAGACTCATTCTTTCAGAGGTGTTTCTTTTGACAGGAGAATGGTGAATGGAACGAGTGGTACACAAATGTTCTATCAAAGCAGAATGCGGTGGAAAATGTCTATCAGTGGGCCTGTGGGTATGTTTCTTTCATGCTTGCAAAAAGGAAATTTGTAAAGAAAAAATTGGCGTGTCATCTATTTGACAATTGGTTTTCTGGTTATTAGACATAGTTTACATGTTGCTTTGCTCACGATTTTGGCTGTTGCGATGGAATATTGCTTATTTACGGCTACTGCTGTTAATGTGTGAGCAAGTCAGAGGCATGGGTCAGATCCTCAAAGAACTTATTTAACCTTGGATATTTCATGCTTATCCTTTCATCCCTCGAGGACCTGGATATCAAATTGAGAAATTGAGCTGGTCATAATCATATCTACTGAAAATGTGACTTATTCTTATCATTTCGTTTTCACCCTGCATGTTTTGATCCTTGATTCAATCATTTTAAACAGGCGGCCAACAGCACTTCATGATCGGACTAGGGATAGTGATGATGACGATTACCAAGATAGAGACTATGATGTTGCAGCCCTAGCGAATAACTTAAGCCAGGCTTTTCGATATGGCATTTACAGTAATGATGACATTGATGAGGTGCCTTTAAAAACTTCAAATAGTTCCTGTTTAGTTCTTTGTAATCTTTGTAGATGATAAAAAAAGTATGTTATCTTTTTAGCATGATGGCACTTAGAAGGGTGGGCGGGCGTTTGCCATAATGTCAGGAGTAAATCAAGTTAGCAACCCAGACAGATTTGACAAATAAATTACAGAGCCTATATTAGATCTTTTTTTTTTTTTTTTTTTAAAATATATGTAAACGATTTTTATTTATTTATTTTTTACTTATAAAAAAAAAAAACAATAATCTAAGCTCTACTTAAGAGCTCTCCTTATCTTTGAACGTCCGGTCATTATGCTTCTGCCATAAGCACGATAAAATACAAAGAGGAACCATCTTCCACAAATCATACCGCCTAGATGTTCAACCACAATGGTAGACATAACCTAGGCTATCTCTAACCGTCTGAATACATCTTCCCATAACGCTCTAGCAACCTCTCAATGTTGTAGAAGATGATCCATAGTCTCCACGTTTTTTGCACATATAGCACCAGTCGACTATAATCACCCTGTGTTTTCGTAGGTTATCCATTGTCAAAATATTTCCCAGAGACGCTATCCAAGCAAAGAACGCCACTTTAGGAGGCACCTTATTTCTCCAAATCCTTCTCCATGGAAAGTAATTATTCTGCAATTGTGTGAGAGAAGTATAGAAAGAGTTTGTTTATTTATCAAAAAAAAAAAAAAATTATAGAAAGAGCAACCTAAGAATGTACCTTTTCCGGTAGGTACCCGCCACAACGTGTTAGAGCCTTGAGGGCTTGGATGAATGGAGTACAAGAGTCTAAAGAAATCCTCAAAGCTGTCAACTTCCCAATCTTGGGCTGCCTTGGCAAAGTTCACATTCCAATGGACTAGGTCACCAGCAATCCCCATGAGATTAGCCACTAAAGCTTCTTTCTCACATGCAATCCTGAAAATTGAAGGGTTTGAGTCCTTGAGGGCGTTATCTCCACACCATAGGTCATACCAGGACTAGAGCCATTACCCAGCAGAAGTCTAACATGCTTCCAGACTCCCACTCCATATGCCCTTCATGTACCTCCCTAGTGCCCCACCTACCCTACAAGCCTCCGTACTTGAAGTCAATCACCGACTTCCATAAAGCTTCTGGCTCCATATTGTACTGCCACAACCATTAACCAAGAAGGGCCCGATTGAAAACCTTCAATTTCTAATACCCAGCCCACTAGATGAGATTGACGAGCATACCTTATCCCACTTTACCCGATGGAATTTGAATTCATCCCCCAGGCCACTCCAAAGGAAATCACGATGGAGTTTCTCAATACAAGTGCTCCAGTTAGAAACAAACTGATACGGACATTTTTCTATCTTTGTTGTTTCTTCTCTTCTTCTAATATAAATAGACAATCTCATTTTGTTGTCCCAAGACTATATACGAACTTAATAACCTTGGGTAATCTAGATCCCTGTTATGTGGTCTTTTATTTAATTAACTGGAGTCCTTGGATTCTACTGTTGATGCTAGGTTTAAATGAGACTCTTCTATTTTGGGATGGGGACATTATATTCAATTATTACAAAGACAGTGATATGCCTCCAGTGTTATTTTTCTTGGTTTGGAAGTTCATGGTGTATAGCACTTGCATTCTTTAGAATTTGTTGTAAAACTACTAGGAACTGCTTTAGTCTGATTGTCTTGGACTCTTAGAGAATATGGTCAAAGCACTGTCATGACGATTGTTTATCCAACTAGATTGCCTACTTTTGCTTCAAGTCCAACATGTGTTACTTACTGGGATGGAGTTCATTAAGACCAACTTGATTCAACAATTGAGTACTGTCTTTTTATTGGGCAATCTTTATATACTTTCAATTCTTATATAGTCATGGAAGCAGTCTATGCTATGCATGACTTCACAGTCGACTGATCTTAATTTAATCTTTTACTCAGTTTTTTTGTTTATCAAAACAATCTTACTCAGTCTTGTTGTTATTCATGCTACCATTAGCACCAACATTGTGATTATTACCATGTCCTGTTACTGTATTTTTGTTAGATAATTATTCATTGACTTGGGTAACTTCTTGTTCATACGTTTCAGGCTCATGGCTCACTTGAACGAGATGATGAGGTATGGAATACGTTACAAACTTTTTGGTATGAGTAGACTGTAGGAAGCTGGATCCTTCAAATACAGTTAACTGGGGTTATCCTTGCAACAATCCAAATATATTCCATCCGGTAGAAATATAGAACCAAATGGTTATTCGTGTTGAATTTGTCAGTTGAGCACTATGGTTTTTTATTGGCCTAGTTGGCTAATTTGGAAATGACCTTAGGTCTCCCGCTACTTGAGTTTTCAGCCAAGAAGTTTGGTTAGTCATCAGTAAAATTCATTAAGTGTTTTATGCTAATGTTGTTGTAGGAAGATTAATCATCTTCTCTCCACCCTGTCACCCTTACCCCCACCAGTATCTTCTGATCTGACCATGGTTTCCTTTGGGTGGGCTGCAATCATACAGTGTGCTCCTGAAATGATTTGTTCTCGAGCTGTGTAAATATTGAAGTTATGTTTTTGTAGCTTTCGGCAAAGGAAGGAGTTTCCTTGTTACATCACTGAAAGAAGCAGAGACCCATTGAGATTGATGTTTCTGGGGAAGTTGATTGTGGGATGGCTCCAAATTACAATGGAGGCTCTATGCATGGAAGCAGGGGTGAAGAAATTTGTGAAGCCATCCAGAGTTGGATATGGGGTGTAGCTAAACAGTGCTTGAACCATGTTTTAACTTTTGGCTCTGGCGAAATACGACAATGGTGGCAGAAGGGGCTTCATTGTCATCTGGAAAGAAGGGAAGCAAAGGGCTGGACCTGCTTTGCCCTTGAACTCTGACAGGTCGAAGATTAGTTCCAGTCACTCCTGGGGGTTGAAGTTAGAGATAGGATGCTCAGAATGAAGATATGAGCAGATAATTAACAATCCATGCTGAAGGATGTGCTCGCAGTAACCAGTGCCCATTCCTGGGCATGCAAATGATAAAGTGAAGGATACCATCATTCTTGCCAGCAGGGTGGTGAGAGGGCCATCTTCAATGAATATTGGATGATCTATTGCTGATGGGCATGAGCAATCCTTGAAGGATGACAGGGGAGCCTTCTTAGATTTTAGTGCCAGTCTTGGATGTTCTATTTTTTTAAAAGGAGTGGTGGACAAGTGTCTCAAGTAGCTGGACTTGGTTATATTATACTTATTTATAGCCAGAAAAAACAAAAAAAAAGTATTAAGAAGGCTGAACGGCACCATTTGAAGACTGAACTGTGCCATGTGGCTTACATACGTGAGCTGAAATGCCCTGCCATTTGCCATTTGTCTCACATTGCCACCTTTGATCTCTCTCCCTGCTGTTGTTGCCTGCCTGCCTTGTCTTCATCACTCATTGCTGCATCTAGGTATAATTTTAATGATTTGGTTGGTTCGGTTGGTTTCAGGCTAGTAAAACCAAAACCTGAAACCGAACCGAAAAATAAAAAAATTTCAAACCATGGACCCAAGTGGACTGGTCTATGAAAGAAACCCAACCAAACCATGTAAAACCAGTCAGTTCTGGTTACTACAGCCCTAGTTCAGAGTTGTAATGGGCATTTAAATTAAACATCATACTTGGTTCATCAGTGCATGGATTTGGGCAGGTCTCCCTTCATGTTAAATCTGTCCCGAAGCAAGCTATTTATCCTAATGGGAAAAGTCTCAGCTAGCCCAGTTTTGTGTTCTAAAACCAATCAACCTACGAGTCTTCTAACCGAACTTGAGTGGTAGACTCAGCAAGCAGGCTGGCCAAACCAAATCAAGAGGCTCAACCTCAGAGATGGGTTTCCTTTTACCCCTCAGCCATCCATATTGCTGTTAACAGTATTGATGCCAGCAAAGTAAGCTCTGCCACCATCAGCTTGGATGTGTTGGCTTGGCACAAGAGGATATGATATTAGAGAGAGTGGTGGCAGCCGAGACAGAGATACAACATCCTCAGCTCCTCAATTGACTATTGTTGTTTGGAAAAGGGGAAGGAGGGGAAGAGCAAGGCAGTTAAAGTACTGGAATGATTCCTACAACTTCTGAGGTCGTTCTTACGGGTTCGAGAGATTTGAGAAGCAAGTAATGATATCCTAGCAGTGTTGCAGCCATCATGGTCTGCCTAGTTTTACCCCAACGGAGGGTCAGGTGATGAATTTAGACCTTTTGTTTTGTACTAAATGTACATCATAGGATATTTTTGAAGAGGGACAGGATATGGGGTTATATTATGAGCCATTACAAGTCAGCACTCTTCCCTTTTTTCTTCATGATTCCTCTGAATGTGTTTGGCACAAAGTTTGAAAGTTTCGTCAGTTCGTGGGACTTCACTGTGATGATTTTGAAGAGGAACTGATGTTCTTCACCGGCAAGCATGCTGTAACCAAAAGGTGAGCGATGATTCTCCAGGTCTTTGTAAGAGCTAATGTGCATAGCTTGTGGTGGAGTAGTCTGCATGGGAATTGGTGTTGTTCAAGGTTGGTAGGGGTTGCCAGAGATGAGGGTGGTGGAAAATAAGGAATACATTGGGTGTTACACTGTAGATTGCATGTTTAACAACGGTTCTGACTATTCCAAGTGTTGTGTTAAGAACCCAATGAGGATGGAGATAGACAGTTTTGGCTTGAGTTGGCAAGGTTTGATCTGTTGGTGGGAGTATCTTGTTGTATAGGGGGTGACTTTAACACAACTGCTTTCCAAGCGAGTGATAAAGTAATACACACTTTTCTTTTGCAATGGCTAGAGTTTTTCAATTCCATTTTCAACTAGGGCCTCATGGACCTTTCATTGGTTGTAGGCAACTATAAGTGGTCCAACAACTGTGACCCCCATCATGGTAAAAAATTGATAGTATCTCATATCCTCAGATTGGGAAGTCTGGTATCTCCAAGAAGGCTTGCCATTGGTTAACATCCTATTGTTTCATTCCATTCGAGAATATGTGGCTAACATCCTATGGTTTTGTGGACAAGGTGAAATCGTGGGCTTCATACACTTATCAAGGATTCCCTAGTTTTATCGTGTCAAGCAAGCTGAAAACTCTGAAAAATGGAATGAGGAATAGCTTGGTCATACTAACAAGTGCAAAAAAACTGCTTTTGAGTGAAATTCAAGAGATTGAGGTAGTTGCAGATGAATAGACTGTATCGAATGAGGAAGATACAAGCAAGGGCGAGATGGTTAACAAGTTAGAGAGGATTGCCCTATTGGAAGATATGAGTTGGAGAGAAAAATAAGGTCGCTTTAGGGAGGGAAGTTGATAAGAATTTCAAGTTCTTTCATCAAGTGGCAAACTTGACATTTGGAAGCAACAGCATTGAAGGCCTAGTTGACAGTTCCATCTCGTCCATATCCCACTATAGATAGAGAGAGCACATTTTGCATTTTTCACTCGTCTATACAAAAATGTTTGGGTGGCAACCTAAACTGGTTGGTCTCACTTTTGTTTCCATTGGTGTCAAAAGGGAGAGAGAGTTAACAATTTAGAGAGTAATGGAGCATGTGGATTTCACATTGTAGCACCACTGTGTGCTATTCTGATCAATGGCATACGAATGGGTTTTTTCCATTGCTCTTGAGGCTCAAGAATGGATGATCCATTATCCCTTTCACTCTTTGTGGAGGTTATGGAGGCATTGAGTAGAATGCTTTCCGCCACTGTGGATAGGGGGCTGTGATCAGGGCTTTTGGTGGGGCAAATAAGTTCTGAGCTTATTGTGTCTCATCCTCCATTTGGGGATGACACGTTGATATTTTGTGAGGATACTGCAAATAATTTCTTACATCTGCGTTTGCTCTTCCTATGCTTGGAGCCTTCTCAGGTTAAAAATTAAATACGTGAAATCATTGTTGGTTTCAGTGGGGGCAGTAAAAGACAGGAGGTTTAGTCCTTATTCTTGGTTCTAAGGCGTCATACATATCTTTGAAATACATAGTTCTTCTGTTGGGGTCGTCATTCAAAGCAAAATCCATTTGATATGGCATTATTGTGAGATGGATTGTCATATAACAGTCTAAAGGGTTTGGCCAGTTTATCCAAAAAAGTGGAAGAATATCAGAAGGCGCTTATGGTCAATTGCCATATGTTGGTTCTTTTTTCTTTTTTGAAGTGATCTACTATAATGTGCTTATTAAAAAAAAACTGATATAGTATAATGGTTGATATTTTAGACACAACAAAAGCACCAAGAACTTGATGCAAGGCTTGCATGGTTTTGATCATACTCTCACTTATGCATGTCATGTATAACTCGTGTCTTTTCTCTGATAGCAGGCTGCTTTAGTAGGAATTAGATGAATAATGGATAAGTTTCTTCCCTTGATACTTGGCAGGATGTCTATTTTGATGACGAATCTGCCGAAGTAGTTTTATCTTCTCTGCGTCTAGGAGATGACCAAGAAAGGTACGTATAAGGTCTTTTTTGACCTTTTTATTGTCTGTCTGTCTGTGCCTTACTAGAAATCAGTGTTTTCCATGGAAAGCTGTTGTCTTTCTTGGCATTCTGTTTTTGTTGGATTTTCTGGCTTTTTTTTTTTTGTTGGGTTCTTGTGTAATAACATCTAATATAAAGGTTAATGATCTAAGTAGGTAAAGCTAAAATGATCAAAATGGTAAGTTAATCTATTTGCCAAATTAGTGTGGGTGTTCTCCATTTTGTATGCCATGTAACTTCTATTCTCCGAGTTATCGGAGATGTTAGATAGCACCCTCTCTGCAGGTTTTTTTTTTTTTTTTAATTCTTTATTCTTTAGTCGCCATAATGCCACATATAACTTTAGACATAAACCACCCACCCCCCCCCCCCCCCCCCCCCCGGTGCAAAAAAAAAAAAACAAAAAGGAGATCAGCTTCGATTTTGGTCCATCACATTATGGGTGGGAAAAAGAGATTCTTTTATGCGTTGCATATGTACAATATTGATGTAGGTTGAATTTTATGAGGTCCTCACTAGTCCCAAGTCTTTACTCAAGGGACTAGTTGGCCTTTTGGGCGTGAACTCAGCTTAACTTACAATTGGCTTGGCTAGGGCAGCTGATTTTTAGAATTTGTGAAAGATTGTATCCCCGAGTCC
Organism: Carya illinoinensis; assembly: GCF_018687715.1. Classification (NCBI taxonomy): domain Eukaryota; kingdom Viridiplantae; phylum Streptophyta; class Magnoliopsida; order Fagales; family Juglandaceae; genus Carya; species Carya illinoinensis. The sequence goes on from NC_056761.1 coordinate 10,677,831, forward strand.
TGGCTTCTTGTGATTTTGGCTTTGCTCATTGAAGAATGCGCTAGTTTAATGATCATGATCGTGCTTTGGCTTATTTCTTTTGGGTTGCCCTATGATACAGAGCATAAGCTTCTGAAGGATTTTTTGGGCATCGAATACTTAATAGCATTCTAATGTGCTGTTTTCTTAGGTTTATCTATTAAAAAAAAGTGTATTTACCATTCTGCAGATTGCGGTTATATAAACTATGATTTCATAGTAAATATTTTCTATTCTCTGAGAAAAAAAATAATAAAGATTTTCTGTTCATACACAATCCCACTTGCTTGACTTTTGTATTTTTGTTTTTGTGTTGGTATGTGCAGTGGCTCACTATTTACAAATTCCAACTGGTTTGCTTTTGAGAATGACAGAATTGCCAATGAACGCTCAACTGCCTCGCTCGCTTCTCCATCACCTAATACTGAGGGGGATGACGTTATTAATTGCAGCAGTGATGATAATGTCGTTATTTGTGAAGACGATGACTTGGTTGACACTGCAACATCTTCTCCAGAAACGGGAACAAAATCAGAAAACACTACACATCTCATGTCTGAAAACTCAAGGGAAACAGGAGATGGTGAAACTGATAAGCCACCTGAATGGGTTGAATGGAGGGAGACTTCAGATTCTGGTGATCCAACTGATGTCGTTCTACCCAACGGTAAGACTCAAGTTGGATCAAAACCTAGTGAATCAGATGTAGCTGAATCTTCATCATCCACTAATGAATTGGAGAAGAATGATGGAACTTCTGCTGAAGAATCGCTGGTTTCAACTTATGAGAATCCCAGCTCTGATCCTTCCAAGCAGGAATTGGATAATGGGAATCCGAGTCTAGGCCCAACCACTTCTAGTGATGGCGTGATGGCCGAAGGTGCTCCTGAGACAGAAGATGACAAAAAAGATGTTAATCAAACAGGGAACTGATGTAAATTTTCAAGTACCGGTTTGATCGAGCTAACTCGTACATTGCAACGTTGTTCGGGTGGGAAGACAGTCTTACAGGTTGGGTAGGCGACTGTCACTTCAGGGCCTCCTGTACATCATGAGTGGGGGGGAATGTTAAATAGGGCAGATGATTCTTTATCCCCACCCATGGACAGTTGGTTCTCTTCGTCTCTTTATCTCTCCCCCTCTCAATATCGAGAAAATTGGAAAGGGAAAGATCATTTACCTTTTTGCTAGGTGATAAAAACTGAATGCCACATATTGCATGGATTTTTAGCACAAGATCGAGTCTACGTCTATTGTACCATTTTCCTTCTTCAAGAAGATTTAGTATTATTGAAAATTTCACCTGGAATGTCTTGTTTGTCTTACAAATAAGCACTTTATGGATTTCAATCCAGTCAAGTAAGGCTACACTTTTTTAGTGTACCCTTTGTAAATATAATTATGTTCTGGCCACGATTTTGCATTTTAAGAGTTGGGGCATTGCTTCCGTAATTTGGCTCCCACAAATCCATTTGTTTTTTTTTTTTTTTGTCATTTTTATGTTCTCTATTTTTTCTTATCAGAAAAATAGATCTTCCTATCTAGGGCTGCAAATGAATAGAGCAGCTTGTGAACAGTTCGAGTTCAACTCGTGTATATTCAAACTCGGTTGATTTAATAAATGAGATGTTTGTAATTATTAATATAGGTCTGAATATTAAATGAGCAAAATTCATATAAATTCGAGAGACTCGGTTTAGGCTCATGAACAAAACTCGTATAAGTTTAATTTAGACTTGTTCGAGCTCATTTTGAAGCTCGAAATATGTTTTTTTTTTTAAGGGAAACTGTAATAATTCATTCATCAAGAAATTTACATTCATGACCGGATACATTCTAGGATATCCCTATACCAAACATGACATCATAAATCATAATAATGTATTTGGAGCTCCAACAGTATACTTTTTTCATTTGTGACTAGTCTGGTCTTCACTACTGCTGATATTCTCTATACACGAACATCCAAGAGATAACACTCTGCCTAAACAAAAATTCAATCTCACCTTTCATAAAAGGAGACAACTCACTCTTTACAGACAAAAGTCTGAGAGACAAACTCTTTTTTATTTTAATTAACAATAAGGAAATTAAAATGAAAAGCAGTAAGATAGATGTAAAAAATGACGGATTATAGTTTGAACCAACTACAGTAAACTTTGAAATCTGTGAAGGCACGTGAAGGCAATACACTTGTCTATTTTCAGCTACAAAAGTCAGATCTGGTGGTAAAATGTCTGATGATCTAGTGCATCGTGTCTCTTGGGAGTTGTCGGAAAGCTGTAGATCTCTCTTTTTCAGACTTGAATGAAGCAAAATTAAACTAAACAAAAGAACTACCTTGATAAACAAGGAGAGAGAGAGAGAGAGAGAGAGAGAGAGAGAGAGAGAGAGAGAGAGAGAGAGAGAGAGAGAGAGAGAGAGAGAGAGAGAGAGAGAGAGAGTATAAATCTCAAAAAATTCTTTTCGTGTGTAGAGTGCGTTCTAAGTTTCCATAACATGTTTTATATACGTGTATGTTATATTTAATACTTGTTAGTTATATTTTATATACTTAATTATATATTATTGATTTATTTATAGTTTACCTTATTTACTATATATATATTATGTTAAGTGTGTAGGATAATTTGTATAATAATATATCATACAACTAGAACTTTTGATTTATTATATTATCTATATATATATATTAAATAGTTTAGTTTATTACATTTATCTTATGTATTATTTTTTTAATTTATAACTATAAGTTATTTTATACAAAATTATACCATAAGAATTGTTTTAACTATTTGGTTGAATAGTTAAATGATTAGAGTTGTGTGTAATTAAAAAAAAAAAAAAATCAAAAGATGAGGTTTAGAAATTTTAAAAAAAATTCGAGTTCAAGCTCGAGTGAGTCTTTTGTTTAATTTTTGTCGAGCTTGAGTCAAATTTGAACAATATTAATAGTTAACGACCTAATTTCGAATAAAGATATTCGAGTTTTATTCGAGTTTGAATGAGTAAACACGTTAATGAAGCTTGAGTATCCTTGTTTGAATTCGACTTGACTCGGTTTGTTTGCAACCCTAGTCTTGTCCTTGTTTCCTCTGCAATTGAGGAGAAATTACTAAATTGATACTAGAGATTCAACACCTTTTTCAAGAGTTTCCTAGGTTTTTTTTATATTTGTATGTTGAGATCTTATATATACAAAGAAATTATATAAAAGTAAATTCACAAAATAATGAGGCTTCATGAATCCGTTAAATTTACTTTACAATAAAAATAACTTTATAATCTAATGTATCACAAAAAACCGCATCAGTTTGTGGGTTTACTTTTGTATAATCATTTTGTAACTAAAATATGTCCCTTGTATGTTTCACTTCGTTAGCAAATCCTTTGTGAAATTGTTGTTAAAAAACTAACGAGAACCTTCTACTGTATTGTGTATATTATTGTCGATGGGGGTTAATTGTTGTTAGGGCTTAACATCGAGTTGGAGTCAATATTTAGAGTACTCGATTTTAACTCTAAATATTGACTCCAACTCAGACTTACATAGGCTTCAATCCGACTTTGATTTTGATTTATTAGGGGTAGAGTTGGATTTAGGTTTTTTTTTTTTTTTTGCTTCATATTTAACGCATTTTTAAAAAAAACTTTACATATAATGGATTTTTTAAGGGGGGGGGGGGCTTTCAAGTTTCAAGTTTACTAAAAACATTATTAAAAAATGAAACTGATTTTAGATATATAAATATATATATATAAATAAATAAATAAACTAAAAATAGTTCATATGCCATGCAAACCTAAAAAATAAAAATAAAAATTTAAAGAAATTGAAAATATACAGTAGGCCCTTTAGACTATTCTTAATTATTATCATTCATAATTTCATATTCAGACTCCTAAATCAACTAAAAACGATAAAATGATTGTTCAACCTTCTAGTCAAGGCCTAAGCTAACACCCAATGCCCCCAATAACATTTCATAAGTAAGAGCAAACATGAGCCACCATGATCCAATGACAATATCCATCATCTAATCATTCATTGCTGAATAAATTTCAAACAGGAAACACAACTAGCCATTCCAATACAAGCTAAATGTTGCATTAGAATCTAGTTACATATTACTGTATTAGAATCTATATAATAAACTAATAGTCTTAAAATATATACATTATACATGGTACATGATACACTATTAGCTAGTCAAGTTTCATCTACCCTAATATATGTGTTGAGTTTAGCTTGATTTCCTGCTAAAAATGTATTTTTTGGGACTTAGCTTGACTGTGGCTCGACTCTGGCTCAAGCAAGCTGAGCTTGACACTTCGCTCGAGCAAAGTGGAAATAGAGAGTTTCGCTCGAGGCTCTGCTCGAGTGGTATGCATCCAGAGAGCTTTGCTCGAGTATCCGCTCGAGCGGTATGCACCTAGAGAGTTTTGCTTGACACTCGCTCGAGTCTCCACTCGAGCGGGGATGCAACCCTAACGTGCGCTCAACACTTCGCTCGACTGTCCACTCGAGTGAATGTTCTGGAGCATCATTTTCTCTTCATTTCTGAAGCAGCTTAGCAGCCAAGTTAGAGAGTGTTTTGAAAATTCTTTTGTATAGAATCCTAAGAGTCCATTAGGTGTATTGGGGCTTTGGGATTGAGGATTTTGTGATCAATACTCTTGTACTCCACTCCATCTTTTGTTGATAGTGAAATCGTTGAAACTGACCTCGACAGTGGACGTAGGCTCACATTGAGCCGAACCACTTAAATCTTGGTATTCTTTGTGTGCTTGTTTTTTATTTTGTTGCATCTGCTATTATTTACTTCAACTTAGCCTTTGTTTATTTGGTCCATTCCCAACAAACTGGTATCAGAGCGCCAGGCTCTGTGCAAAGTCTTGAGGAATGGCTATGGCAAAGTTTGAAGTGGAGAAATTCCATGGTTAAAATAGCTTTAGCTTATGGTGCATCAAGATGAAGGCTTTGTTACGACAACAAGGCTTATCAAAAGTTTTGGAAGGGAAGGTATCCGAGGATTCTCCTGCACCATCAAGAAAAGAAGATGAGAAGGCATATAGTGCCATTTTGTTGTCACTATCAGATGGAGTTTTGAGAGAGGTTGCCAATGAGGAGATCGCTTTAGGTCTTTGGTCCAAGCTTGAGAGCTTGTATATGAAAAAGTCGCTTACCAACCATTTGTATGTGAAGCAATGACTATACACTCTCAAGATGAGAGAATGTACTCCTATTTCTGATCATCTAGATGAATTTAATAAAACTATTATGGATTTAAGGAATATTGATATTAAGCTTGATGATGAGGATCAAGCCGTAATTGTGTTGTGTTCGTTGTCGGTATCATTTGAAAATTTTGTGAACTCGATTTTGTATGGTAGATGTTTCCCAGATGACTAACACAAGAGGGGGGTGAATTGAGTTGTATTAAAAAAATAAAAATTATAAATCAAATATATAATATAAAATATAAACAAAATATGAAATAACAATAAATATAAAGAGTAAGGGTAAGAGAGAAGCAAACTCAGTATGTTAACGAGGTTCGGCCCCATTGCCTATGTCCTCGCCTCAAGCTACCCCTTGAGGATTCCCAAATTCACTATTCAACCTCCTTCAGGTGGAGATAGAAACCTATTACACCTTTGAACAACACCGCTATAAAGGATCCGTGTAGAACACCCTCTATACTTGCAATCACCTTACACGTGGTGATTCAACTATTCCCCGTGTAGAATACTTTCTACACGCACAAGGGTTATACACACCCTTTTTCTGATACAAAAGCTGATAGTGGGTAGGTTATCAGAAAACACTCCTCAATGAGTGAAATAAGAACAATACAGCGCAAACTATATCTCTCAAAATGAACAAAAATTAAGGCTCAATGCTTAGAGAAGAGAGAATGAAAGTTTTGAATGAATGTTGTATGCTCTTGGTGTTGTGAATGTGAAGCTCTCAAATGATCTATTTATAGGCATATGAGACTTCATATTCAAATTTAAAAAGATTCACATGTCAAAGACAACATCATTCACTTTTTAAAAAAATTCAAATAAAAGGTTCTTCCTTTTCAATTGTTAAAGACAACATCATTCATTTTTTTTAAAAAAATCAAACCTAATCTTTTACTTTTGGCATATGACAAAATGAGCACACTTTCCTTTTTAAAAAATTCAAACCTAATATTTTACTTTTTGCATATGACAAAAGGAGCACACTTTCCTTTTCAAAAAATTCAAACCTAATCTTTTACTTTTTGTATATGACAAAATGAGCACACTTTACTTTTCAAAATTTTCAAACAAAATTATCTACCTTTTGTATAAGTCTAAAAAAGCATCAATTATTTTTGAAAATATTCAAATAAAACATGCACATGTGAAAGATAACAATCAATCATCTTTAATATTTTCAAAGTTCAACCCTTTAATCAAGGCATGCACATGTAAAAGATGACAATCAATCATCTTTCAAAATTTTCAAATTTAATTTTCAAAAATATTCATGTACATGTGGAAAATGTATTTTAATGCTTTATGATAAAATATTAATTTTGAACATTAATACTAATTTCGAATTTTAAGAGATTTACAACATTACTCTATGAGTTTAATGTGAACTTATTTCCTTCTTGCTCATGCTTGGTTATTTGATGTGCTTGATTCCATTGTGTGAACAACTTGAGCTTGAAACTCATTTATTCATTCAATTCATTTGTTATCATCAAAATCCACGTGTAGATTTATAATCACATGAAACTTGAAACCTTGGATTCAACAATCTCCCCCTTTTTGATGATGACAAATACTTGATAGAACTTGAAACCTGTATTAATACTTAAGCTCCCCCTGAAAATATGCGTTAGTTTTTCAAGCAAAAGTATAAATATAATTCCAAGCATATATAACAAGTTTAGCAATTTAAACAATGTTAATGTTCTAGTCTAAAACTTCTCCCCCTTTTGGCATCATTAAAAAGGATCGGCAGCAAGTAAATGGACTGAAGAAAATGATGCGTTTAATAGTCACTGTAGATAGTTGAAAAAGGAGCCGTCCGTGACCTGACAAATGCTGCAAAGTCTCGAGGCCTAACTCTATGAATTTAGTGCGGCTGGAGATTTAAACAATTGCCTGATGTTGTTGACAAACGTGATTGAAGGCTTTGAATTGCTATAAAAAATGATCATTTTCATCTATCGGATGCCAAAAAAATAATCGTTTCTTGACCTTAGTTCTGTTTTTCCATAACGATAGAATGGCTGAGCAATTCTTTTCCACTAATGTTCCAGACTTGAATCAGGAACCCTTGACGCATCAATCATCAATCTTCTCTCCTGAGGCCGTCAATACCATGATAGGAGCAGTGAACCGTTTTTCTAGTAAGGCTGATTCTGAGATTATTGTAGAATCAAGAATGCTCAGTAGTCAATATGCTGACTCTGTTACGATCATGTCTCGGAAGTTAATGGCGAGGGTGAGTGAGATTGATCATCTTAACATGCAAATATTTGAGTTACGACAGAAGCTTGCTAATAAGGATAAAAGGCTAAAGCAAGAAAACCAAGTTGAAAAAATTTACAGATTGGTATGCTCATGATCTGCAACCACGAATAGAGGAGCTGGAACGAGAAAGGGTTCAGATACAAGGTCAACATTGACAGATAACAACAGAGGTTCATCGTTTACTAGAAAAGTAGGAACAATCTACTGTTAATCTCGCTGGCTTAGTAAGAAAATTTTTGACAATGTGTGTCCAGCATATCTTGTATTTCTTTTGACTAAATAAGATTTGAAGAGACAATAGTTTGTCTTATTCTTTATGCTATCTCTATAAAATCAGTCCTGAAGTTCATCCAATCCGCATTAAGTTTTCATCTCATCTCTATAACTCATCTGCATTCCTTCAGCATTCTCGTTTTAAGCATTCTATTCTTTTCTCAATGGCTCATTCTTCTAACATTTCTCCAGATCCATCCATGAGGCATTCTGCATCTCAACCTCCTGTCCTTTCTGCAGTTGCCATTGGTGCCATGTTGCAGCAAGAAAATAATAATCTGACTAATAAGTCAGATTTTGATGCTATTTATGACTTGGTGAGTCTTGAGACTCGCTACTCTTCCTCTATTGTTGCTTTTTCTCAGTGGCTACAAGCCAAAAATTACGATGTTGAAAAGCTCAAAGAACAAATTGTTGTACTTCAACAAATTGTTCAAGAGTCTCACACAAGGGAAGGAATCATTCGGCAGAATTGAAATTTTTATTAGGATCTTCATTTCGCTTGCCGGTTCTCATGGATAAGAATGACATGATATTGTATGAAGAGAATGAGCGTTTCAAATATGAGGCTAAGAATCTCAAGTTTATGTAAAAGTATTTAAAAAAAATCTATCTCTATTTTTATTGACTCTGGTCTATCTTTTAAGAGATATTCATAGCATGCATCATACCTATTTCTCTTCTAATCATACATAATCTATCTTCTGGTAAAGGTTTTGTGAAAATATCTGCTAACTGATCGTGTGTGTTTGTGAACTCTAATATTATATCGTCTTTCTTCACATGATCTCGAAGAAAATGATACCTTATTTCAATATGCTTAGTTCTAGAATGTTGTATTGGATTTTTTGAAAGATTTATAGCACTTGTATTATCACATTTGATTGGAATGTGATTATACATGAGTTTAAAATCATCAAATTGTTGCTTCATGTAGAGAACTTGAGCACAACAACTACTCGCAGCAACATATTCCGCCTCAGCAGTAGATAGTGCAACAGAATTTTGTTTTTTACTAAACCAGGAAACTAGTGCATGACCTAAGAAATGACATGCTCCACTAGTGCTTTTTCGATCTATTTTACAACCAGCATAATCTGCATCTGTGTAGCTGATTAGATTGAAAGATGTGTGCTTAGGGTACCATAACCTTAGGTTAATTGTACTACTAAGATATCTAAAAATGCACTTAACTGCAATTAAATGTGATTCTTTTGAAAATGATTGAAAGTGTGCACATAAGCACACACTAAACATAATATCTGGTCTACTGGCTGTTAAATATAATAAGCTACCAATCATACCTCGATATATCTTCGAGTCAACTGGCTTACCGGATTCATCTTTATCAAGTTTAGTTGATGGGCTTATTGGTGTTCCAATTTCCTTAGCATTTTCCATCCCAAACTTCTTCAGTAATTCCTTAATATATTTTGATTGATTGATGAATGTCCCACTTTTTGCTTGCTTAATTTGCAATCCGAGAAAGAATGTAAGTTCTCCCATCATGCTCATCTCAAATTCTTCCTGCATAGTCTTAGCAAAAACTTGACACATATTTTCATTAATAGTACTGAATATTATATCATCAACATAAATCTGAATCAAAAGAATATCATCATTTTCATATTTAATGAAAAGAGTTGTGTCGATTTTTCCTCTTGAAAAACCTTTTTCAATTAAGAAACCACTAAGTCTTTCGTACCAAGCTCTAGAAGCTTGTTTAAGTCCATATAGTGCTTTTGTGAGTTTGAAAACATGATTTGGAAAAATATGATGTTCAAAATCTGGAGGTTGCTCAACATATACCTCTTCATTTATAAAACCATTTAAGAAAGCACTTTTAACATCCATTTGAAAAAGTTTGAAATCTTTATAACAAGCATATGCAAGTAGCATTCGAATAGCTTTTAATCTTGCGACAGGTGCATATGTCTCATCATAATCGATTCCTTATTCTTGATTAAAACCTTGGGCTACAAGTCGAGCCTTATTTCTAGTAATGACTCCGGACTCATCTTTCTTGTTTCTAAAAACCCATTTTGTTCCAATAATAGTATGATTTTTGGGTCTAGGAACAAGTGTCCAAATATCATTTCTTTCAAATTGATTCAACTCTTCTTGCATAGCTAGAATCCAAGATTCATCAAGAAGTGCGTCATCAATATTTTTGGGTTCAATTTGAGATAGAAAAGCAGTATGATTGCAAATATTTCTAAGAGATGATCGAGTACTTACACCTTGTGAAGGTTTTCCCAAAATTTGTTCCACTGGATGATCTTTCACAAATTTCCACTGTTTGGTTGCATCTTGTATTAAATTTTGATGATCTTTCCTGATGGCTCCATGTTGAACTTCCTCTATTGTTTTCTCTTTGTTGAGATTGAGACTTTCCGTATTATTTATACCTCCTATTTCTTCATCAATAGATTTCTTGGAGAGTGAAGAATTAGATTCATCAAATACTACATGCATAGATTCTTGTACAGTCAAAGTCTTTTTATTGAATACTCTATAAGCTTTATTATTAGTAGAATACCCGAGAAAGATACTTTCATCAGATTTTGCATCAAATTTGCCTAAATTATCCCTGTCATTCAAAATAAAACATTTGCATCCAAATACATGAAAGTAACCAATATTGAGCTTTTTCTCATTCCAAAGCTCATAGGGGGTTTTATCTAACTTAGACCTTAGCATAACTCTATTTATAACATAACATGCAGTACTTACCGTTTCGACCCAAAAATAACTAGGCAAGTTGTTCTCATTGAGCATTGTTCTTGCCATCTCTTGAAGAGATCTATTTTTCCTCTCTACTACCCCATTTTGTTGAGGAGTTCGAGGAGCAGAAAAATTATGCACAAAACCGTTTTCATCACAAAATGTTTCAATATTTTTATTAACAAACTCTTTTCCCCTATCACTTCGGATACTTGAAATAGTATAGCCCTTTTTCATTTTGAATTCTCTTGCATAACTTGGTAAAGGCATTATGTGCCTCATCTTTATGAGCAAGAAAGATGACCAAAGTATATCTAGAGAAATCATCAACAAACAAATGCATAATATTTTCCTCTTAGACTTGCAACTCTATTTGGTCCAAAAAGATCTATGTGTATCAGTTGCAATGGTCTAGTAGTGGAAATATGTTTCTTAGTTTTAAAAGAAGTTTTTGTTTGTTTACCAAATTGACATGCATCACAAATTTTGTCTTTAAGAAAATATGTTTTTGGTAAACCTCTCACAAGAGCATTTTTTGAAAGTTTGGAAATAAGTTCCATGTTGGCATGACCTAGTCTTCTATGCCATAACCAACTAGTTTCATTTTGAGCTGAAAAACATATTACATCTTGTGGAATAATTTCTTCAAAATCGATTGTATAAACATTGTTACTTCTAAAAGCAATAAAACAAATATTACAATCATGATCATTCAAAATAATGCATTTATCCATTATGAAAGTAACTGTAAATCTTTTATCACATAATTGACTTATGCTCAAAAGATTATGTTTTAGACTTTCAACAAGTAGAACATCTTCAATTATGAGAGAAGATTCATTACCAATTTTATCTATTCTCACGATCTTCCCTTTCGAGTTGTCTCCAAATGTCACGTGTCCTTCTTTTTTAGATCTAAGATCAAAGAACTTAGTCTTGTCTCCCGTCATGTGTCTTGAACATCCACTATCTAAAAATCATTTGTTTTTGCTTGTGGAAGACTTCATGCATACCTATAAAAATAATTAAAATAATTTTTCTTGGTACCCAAGTTCTTTGGGTCCTTTATTTATTAGTATTAGAAGAAACAAGATTTTTAGATACCCATATGGCCCAATAGTCATTGTATGATTTCTTCTAATAGGACAAGTATGATAATTATGACCATTTCTATTACAAAAATTGTAAATAGTATGTGACATATATGAAAAACTTGAATGATTATAATAATATCCTTTTTTGACAAAAGTATTTTTATGAAAGGAATTTTGAATATTAGTCTTTGATGTAGAATGATTATCAAAGAAATTTTTATAAGGTTTGTATTTTTGTTTTGGCATATATCCCAAACATGCCTTGTCAAAAACACATCTTTGACTACCAAGAAGTTTTTCAAAATTTCTTTTTCCATTCGTAAAGTTTTCAACAATATTTTCTAAATCGGTTTTCTTCTTATTCAATTCAAGATTTTCATCTTTCAAAATGATACTTTCTTGTTTTAAAATTTCAATTTCATTTGTTAAAGAAAATTTTTTCTTTTTCAAAGCAGTATATTTGATATCCAATTTTTCAAATTCCTCATAAATCTCTTCTAAAACATTTTGCAATTCTTCATATGAATGATTTTCAATATTATCAAAATTTGTTACATCAATGTCATCTTTAGTCATAAGACAAAGATTTGCTGATTCTTCATTACTTGCTTCACTATCTGAACTACTCGAATCATCATCCCATGTAGCTTTCATTGCTTTCTTGCCTTTGTTTCGATCTTTCTTTAGCAGAGGACAATCTGATTTGATATGACCAGGTTTATTGCATTTATAACAAATTAAAGTGTCATTTTTACCTGAATCTTTTTTGGAAAACTTTTTGAAAGATTTCCTCGGAGGAGTTCTATTTTTCTTCAAGAACCTCTGAATTCTTCTTGTTATCATCGCAACTTCTTCATCTTTATCGTCATTTTCCTCATCTTCATCACTTTCACTTTCATGAGGAATAGCTTTAAGTGCTAAGCTCTTCTATGGCTTTCCTTCTTCTTCTCCTCTTTTCAATGTGTACTCATGGGTAATAAGTGACCCGATGAGTTCATTGATTTCGAGCTTCTTGAGGTCTCTAGTTTCAAGAATCGCTGTAACTTTTGATTCCTAACGTTTTGGTAAAGAGTTGAGAATTTTTCTTACTATCTCCACCTTGGAATAAACTTTGCCAAGAGCTGTCAAGCTGTTTATGATGTTAGTAAAACGAGTGTGCATACTAGAAATAGATTCATCATCATTCATCTTAAACATTTCATATTCATGAGTAAGAATATAAATTTTTGATTCCTTGACTTGCGAAGTTCCTTCATAAGTTACTTTCAAGTTATCCCAAATTTCCTTTGCCGTAGCGCAATTCATTATTTTATTAAATTCATTTCCACTAAGAGCATTATATAATAAATTCATAGCAGTTAAATTTAAAGTATAAAGTCTATTATCTTCACGATCAAACTCTTCTTCTTCCTTTTTGACCTTTACTCCATCAACCACTTTTGTTGGAATATAAGGTCCATTTACAATACATTTCTAGATTTCTCTACCTTGAGCTTGGAGAAATATTCTCATTCTAACTTTCCAGAATAAGTAATTATCTCCACAAAAGAGTGGAGGCCGACTGCTAGATTGACCTTCACCAAATGAAGCTGCAATGTTAGCCATAAGATTCTTAACTCAAAAGATAGTTAATCTTGTAATAGAACTCTTAGCTCTGATACCAATTGTTACCCAGATGACTAACACAAGAGGGGGGGTGAATTGAGTTGTATTAAAAAAATAACAATTATAAATCAAATATATAATATAAAATATAAACAAAATATGAAATAACAATAAATATAAAGAGTAAGGGTAAGAGAGAAACAAACTCAGTATGTTAACGAGGTTCGACCCTATTGCCTATGTCCTCGCCTCAAGCTACCCCTTGAGGATTCCCAAATTCACTATTCAACCTCCTTCAGGTGGAGATATAAACCTATTACACCTTTGAACAACACCGCTACAAAGGATCCGTGTAGAACACCCTCTACACTTGCAATCACCTTACAAGTGGTGATTCAACTATTCCCTGTGCAGAATACTTTCTACAGCACAAAGGTTATACACACCCTTTTTCTGATACAAAAGCTAATAGTGGGTAGGTTATCAGAAAACACTCCTCAATGAGTGAAATAAGAACAATACAGCGCAAACTATATCTCTCAAATTGAACAAAGATTAAGTCTCAATACTTAGAGAAAAGAGAATGAAAGTTTTGAATGAATGTTGTATGCTCTTGGTGTTGTGAATGTGAAGCTCTTAAATGATCTATTTATAGGCATATGAGACTTCATATTCAAATTTAAAAAGATTCACATGTCAAAGACAATATCATTCACTTTTTCAAAAAATTCAAATAAAAGGTTCTTCCTTTTCAATTGTCAAAGACAACATCATTCATTTTTTTTCAAAAAAATCAAACCTAATCTTTTACTTTTGGCATATGACAAAACGAGCACACTTTCCTTTTTAAAAAATTCAAATCTAATCTTTTACTTTTTGCATATGACAAAAGGAGCACACTTTCCTTTTCAAAAAATTCAAACCTAATCTTTTACTTTTTGTATATGACAAAATGAGCACACTTCACTTTTCAAATTTTTCAAACAAAATCATCTACCTTTTGTATAAGTCTAAAAAAGCATCAATTACTTTTGAAAATATTCAAATAAAACATGCACATGTGAAAGATGACAATCAATCATCTTTAATATTTTCAAAGTTCAACCCTTAAATCAAAGCATGCACATGTAAAAGATGACAATCAATCATCTTTCAAAATTTTCAAATTTAATTTTCAAAAGTATTCATGCACATGTGGAAAATGTATTTTAATGCTTTATGATAAAATATTAATTTTAAGCATTAATCCTAATTTTGAATTTTAAGAGATTTACAACATTACTCTATGAGTTTAATGTGAACTTATTTCCTTCTTGCTCATGCTTGGTTCTTTGATGTGCTTGATTCCATTGTTTGAACAACTTGAACTTGCAACTCCTTTATTCTTTGAATTCATTTGTTATCATCAAAATCCATGTGTAGTTTTATAATCACATAAAACTTGAAACCTTGGATTCAACAGTAGAGATACCATCTCCTTGGTAGATGTAAAATTTGCTTTGAACTCTGGAGTTGAGAACAAAATTGGGTGTACAAGGCATGAATAATCAAATCGATGGTTTGTTTGTGAAATATTCCTCTGGTGGTAGATCTAGTGGAAGAGGTTCAGATCATGGTGGGAGTGATTCCAATAGTAGCTCTAAATTTAACAAGAAAAATATTAAATGTCACTACTGTCATATGTTTGGTTATTACAAGAATGAGTGTCCCAGATTGAAAAACAAGAAGGAAAGTAAAAGTTCCTCCAATGTTGTTAGCGTTGAAGAATGGTCTAACAAGTCTGATATTGTCCTAGCAGTCAGCGGCTCTAGTGGTCACTTTGGTGACAAGTGGGTCATGGATTCAGCTTGTACGTTCCATATGTGTTCCAGGACAGATTGGTTCACTACCTATGAATCAGTCAACGATAATTCCGTTTTGGTTGGGAATGATATGGCTTGTATTATTGTTGGGATTGGTTTAGTTGAGATTAAGATGTATGATTGAACCGTTAGAACCTTGTCTAACGTTTGGCATATTCCATCTTTGAAGCAAAATCTTATATCTTTGGGCATTCTTGACTCCTTTGGTTACCAGTATTCAACTGGAGGTGAAGTCATTTGAGTTTACAAGGGCTCTTTGGTGGTAATGATAGGGAAGAAGACACATGGTCTTTATTTTCTTCAGGGCAGTACAATGATTGGTGGAGCATCTTTAAATGTTCCAGATTCAGGTATTACTCGTTTATGACACATGTGATTGTGCCATATGGGTGAACGAGTTTAGTCATTTGTGAGTAGGCAGTTTTTGCTTTTTGTGATCAGAAGACAGAAAAGCTTGATTTGTTTGTTTGCATTGTATTCTTGAAAAACAGTGCTGAATCAGGTTTACTATAGTTTATTTCTCTATGATTTTTTGGGGGTACATCTAGTATGATGTAGTGCCTTGTTTGTACTCATATTTGTTGATGACCATTTGAGGAAGAGTCTGGATTTGTTTATCTTTATTTTGTGATGTGTTTGATGTGTTCAAGCATTTGAGAAGGCTAGTGATCTACAGACAAGAAGGTAGAGCGCTGTTCATACCATACAATTGGGTCCACTCCACAGAAATGGGGTAGTTGAATGGGATGAGTCGGACTCTTGTGTGAGAGCCCGTAGTATGCTTTTGGATTTGCTAGGCTTGTCTACAGATTTGGGTGAAGCGGACGACACAGCTTGCTATTGGGTGAACCTTCTCTTTTTACAATTTGTTTTTCAGTTGTTGTTTCCACAAGAAATGAGAGCATGGTTATAGCAAGAAGGTAGAGTTGCTAGGAGAGCTTCACAATAGAGTGCATATGGTACTCTAGATCATGCTATTGAAATTAAGTATGATTTTGATTTTGGCATTGGTGTAAAATGAGAGCAAGTCTACAGTTTTATCTGGTAGATGGAGGAGACAGTTTAGCCACCTTTGGGATATGCTCATGCAGACTTTGAGGTGTTCTTACTTTAGCAGAGAATATTTGTTGTTAGCCTCCATGTGTATTCAGAAGCCGTTGTTCAAGTAAGCAATCGGTTTAGTGGTGCATTGTCTTTTGTGTGAATATGTTGATTCTTCATTAGGACCAAACTTGTGATTTGGTCAAATCATCTATGGTATTGAAGACTTTTGGGTGGAAATTGAGTTCTTCAAAGATAGATGTTGTGTTCGGGGTTTGTGATTCCCCTGTGATGATTTGTTGGTGGGGATCGATTCCTTGTTCAATGGTTTTTTGTTCAGGCTTGACGAAATTCAAGCCAAGGTGGAGATTTGTTGAATTTGGCTTGATTTCCTGCTGAAAATGTATTTTTTGGGGCTTGGCTTGACTGTTGCTTGACTTTGGCTCGACTGTGGCTTGACCCTGGCTCAAGCAAGCTGAGTTTGACACTTTGCTCGACACTCTACTCGAGCGAAGTGGAAACAGAGAGTTTTGCTTGACGCCCACTCGAGCGGTATGCATCCAGAGAGCTTTGCTCTAGGGGTGCTACCCGCACCATACGGTGTGGGTTAGACCCTCGCCCCTGCATGGGGCGGATAGAAAATTTTTCCCCGTCCAGCGGGGGCGGGGTACCCCGTCTCGCATGACGGGGTACGGATTGGGGGGACAATTCGTCCGCCCCCTCCTCCCCCCCCGGCACCCCTTCTGGGCCCAAGGCCCAGAAACCTCAGCAATGGGCCAAAAATGGTCCACAAGCTTGTATTTTTGGCCTAAAGAAAGCTTATAGGCCATTTTCAGCCCATAAAATTATAAGTAAAAAGAATAAAAATTTAAAAACCAGAATAAAAAAAAAGTGTTATGGATGATAATTAATTTTATGGCTACTAAAAGTTACTAGTTTAAGAGTCTAATACCTAATAAACTAATAATAATAACTAAGTTATTACAAAATTGAAAGGCTAAACAATTACAAAATTACAAACATAAAAGTGTCAAAGGGACATTGTATCAACATTACAAATCATTGAATGCAAAATATGAACAAATAATTACAAATTGAATATTCTAAAGCTCGGGCTTGAACACATTTTTATGTTGCAGAGGTACTAAACGTCTCATGTGTTACTACAAAAATTAATATTAAAATTAATAACGATGAAATCGAAATGAATATAAATAAATTAAAATAATAAAATAAAAAACAATTACCAGGTAGTATAAATTCAGATTGATCACCACCCCTAAGTTAAGGTTAAAACTAAATGAAACGGCGCCGTTTTGTAATGGACAAAAAGGTGTCGTTTCATTTAGTGGGTTAATCAATGAAACCAGTTTATAGATGAAAACCAGACCGGGGCGGGGCGGGGGAAAACGGGACCGGGGTCGCGGAGTATCCATCCCCCGCCTCCGATGGGGGAGTCCGCATATGCGGGGGCGAGGCGAACGGGGCTGAGCAGCGGGTTTCGGGGCCCCACTGCCCACCTCTACTTCGCTTGACACCCGCTCGAGTCTCCACTCGAGCGGTATGCATCCAAAAAGTTTCGCTTGACACTCGCTCGAGTCTCAACTTGAGCGGGAATGTAACCTTAACGTGCGCTCAATACTTCGCTCAACTGTCTGCTCGAGCGAATGTTCTGAATTAGCGCCATAAATGAATCATTTTCTCTTCATTTATGAAGCAGCTTAGCAGCCAAGTTAGAGAGTGTTTTGAAAATTCTTTTGTATAGAATCCTAAGAGTCCATTGGGTGTATTGGGGCTTTGGGATTGAGGATTTTGTGATCAATACTCTTGTACTCCATCTTTTGTTGATAGTGAAATCGTTGAAACCGACCCCGACAGTGGACTTAGGCTCACATTGAGCTGAACCACTTAAATCTTGGTGTTCTTTGTGTGCTTGTCGTTTATTTTGTTGCTTTCGCTATTATTTACTTCAACTTAGCCTTTGTTTGTTTAGTCCATTCCCAACAATATGTAATATGTATGAATTTATGATAGTGATACTATGATGTGTATTGTGTACATATAATTGATTATTTGTCTATTAATGTTATTCTGTAAAGTTTTAGATTGTTTATATGAATATATATGATCAATATATAAGTAATACTTATTTTTAGCAAAGTTGGAGTAGAGAGTCAAAATTGGATTTGGAGTCGAAGGTATGTCGGAGTTGGAGATGAAGCATAGTCAGTTAGACATCAAATCTGACTCTGACTCAGCCGGTGCAGAGTCGGGATTAGATTTTCAGATTTTTACACAACTCTAACTCTAATTGCTGTCAACTCGCAACTTGGCTCTTATCTTCTTATTTTTTCCTTAATAAGCCTTTTCATTCATCGAAATAAAAATGAAATAAAAATGGGAGTGTCAACACTGCGTGAGAAAAAACTTTGATGAGATGGAATTGAGCCTGATTAGGACCATTCTAACCTCCCAGAGAAGATCCTGATGCATAAAATATTCGATCCAAGTAGCATGAGTTCCAAATTTGGTGAGATGATCTGCAACTTGATTCATTAGCGGAAGACTTGTCCAATCCTCATCCTTGAAGCCAAGTCAAGAGCATTTGTTATTGCTGTATATTAACATCAAAGGGTAACCCATTATAAAAACATCCCACATAAAAAGCATTCCCCTCCAATATCTCCCAATCTTTTGTAATCTCCTACCTTTGTCCAAGAAAAACAAAGGAATGCAACAAGTAATTTTATCTTCCATTCTCACTATCCAACGTACAAAAGAAAACTTAATGAGCCAAGCTTCCGGGATTTCTAGAGAACAAATAGTACATATACAGATACTGTAACCCAACAACATTATATTATAAGAGAAATACAGACACTCATCAATGATGGTGGAGATGGAGAAGATGTAGATCAATAGAGTAGACTATTGGATACAATATTGTAACGATTATTTACAAAGTACGTTAGCCTATATTACTAACACGTCCCCGTAACCAATCATCTCACTCTTCTCGATTCGTTATTAACTCAACACGTCCTAGCAACACATTTGAACACTTGAATAGATTTTTGAAAACAAGACATTTCACCACCCTGGACTTGTTAGATACAGCAAAAGTACTCTGGAAGACTTCCTACTCTTATTTTGTTTCCAAGAAAGCGGTCAGCTTGAGAAAGATGGCTTCCCCAGTTATGTCACTCGTTATGCGACTCAGCTAGTCGAATCTGTCAAGTGATGAGAGCCGGTGGTAGCATCTCCTTCTGAGCCTCACCATTTCTTTCTTCCCTACCCATGCCTTGATCGCCTAGGCGCCTCATCCTCACTTTCACTGTCATCATTTCTAAAGTTATTACCACCACCATGTTGATCTTCACGGCGAGCCTTGAATCCTTGATGATACTGTGCCTCATCATCTGGTCGTCCGCCCAGACTAGGCATCTCTTGACCCTTGATGTGATCTGAACCTGCACTATACCTGTCACTTCGATCATTATCCCTCTGGTCTCTCTTCACAATCCGATTGATATTCTGAGAGGATGGAAGTGGGGGTGGTGGAAACATTTGGGGCATACCAACTGGCCGACCAGGTCGAGCTGGATTTGTACCTGCAACCCCCATCCCTCCCATAAAGGGAGCACGCCCTGGACCCATCATCATCCCAAATCCACCAGCTGGAAAATGTTGCGAAGGCCGCCCACGAAACATCATGCCAGAGGCTGGACCTGTAAAATCACCAGAAAATCTAGGACCATATGGCGAAAAAGCACGGGGGCCAACCCCGAAAAGGTTTGGCATAGGAAACCCATCAGGTGTAATAGTTCCATAAGATAATCCATCAGCACCCATCATTACAGGGGGAAAACCCTGCGTCCCAGGCATAGGTCTGGTTCCACGTGCTAGAGGCATGTGAGGGGGCCACACGATTCCCCTGCCTCTTCCTCTGCCCTGAGTTGCTGCCCCAGGAACCTGGCTGAAGCTATCCTCCTCTTCTTCACTTTCTTCCTCTTCCTCTTCTTCATTATCCTCAAATGGGACGATGTCTGGATTCTCTCCATTTTCTGGATCAACTCCCTTTGCTTTCTCCTCCTCTCGTTTTGACTCAGCTGCAAGTGAAATTGCCTGTACCAAAGGAGAAAAGACAACGATCAGATTCATTTAGTTCTAACCATTTAAAATGGCATAAAACACAGAGCATATTGCAGTGCAGTGCAGATCTTATATTGTCTCCATCCACTTCCTCACAAAACATGCGGCAATGAAGTTCTTATGTTGTCTCCATTTACTTCCTCACAAAACATGCGTGTCACTGGACGCCGTGGGAAACAGATTGATTACACCAACAATATCTTGGTGTCCAGTAACTCATCCTACCTAATGTTATATATTTATATGGTCAATGAATTGAGTGATCTATTCAACCATAAGTTATAAAGCTACAAAATAGTAGCAGTTTATGAAAACAAAATTCGAAGTTCTATTCTCAACCATCCAGATGCCCACTTCCTGATTTTCCAAGCTTGCTAGTGGTAGTTCCCTGCACTGATTATCGTATTTCATACGGTACTCTGAGTTATCTTTAATGTCATTATTTTTCTCTAGCCCCTCTTAGATTGTCTCAGAGTTGATACCGTTGTCATGTCAGCATGCTATTCCATCTCCACATATTATTACAAGGCAACTATATCAATCAAAGCATACTATTTCTAAAACAAAACTTGACCATGCATGATCCATCTTCCACCAGCAAGTATTCCTGTAACAGATCATTATGTCTACCGCTGAAGTTCATGCATGTCCACAAAGCACATAGTGGAAGACAGAGTAGAGTTTAATTGCACCTTACTCCATCCACAATGTAATCCATTATTCTGTAGTTCCAAGCAACACAAGTTAATGCATCACTCTTAGGCCTCGTTTGGTTATACAGATGAGATGAGATAAAAGTTGAATAAAATATTGTTAGAACATTATTTTTTTAAATTATTTTTGTTTTGGGATTTGAAAATTTTGAATTGTTTATTGTATTTTGTGTGGGAATTTGAAAAATTTGTAATGATTAAATGAGATGAGATGGTTTGCGAAACCAAACGAGGCCGTTCCTATCACCCTCTAGTTTGTTTGGCCTTAGTTGATGCACGACTGCCAACTCAGAGACTGTATCTCCATCATGAGCCATGGAGATTACTAGTGTTGAAGTAAACCGGATTTGACTTGGGAATTTTATATCCACCTGTCACTTCTATGTAATAAGTAATGTAGATGGTTCCACCATATCACAAAGAAAAATCAAGTGTAAGGACTAAAGGAAAGCTAAGCCAAATCTGAGCTTATACGCAAAAGAGAACTGGTCAATGATGAATTGGGAGCTCCTTGGAATCATTAAAAAGCCAATTTCACCTAGTAAGGAACCAATGTGGGACTATTAATTAATGCCTTTTTTATTATACACATTCACCTGTCATACTTTTTCTCGCCCAATGTGAGAGAGAGAGTGGGCATTACAACATTCCCCACTCAAATCCCTCGCATCCTTGCCATGGTCCATGCCACATTAAGTATCCGGTACCACATGTTACTAGGTTGACTTTGATAACATTTGTAACAACCCAAGGAAAGCCTAAGTTATATCTAAGCTTATACTCCAAGAGGAATGGTAAACTTCATAATTGGAGCTCCTTAGAATCATTATAAAACCTACTTCGACTAATTAATAATACACTTTTTTGATACCCATTCACCACTATCATAATTCTCCCACCCAACGTGGGACTTAGTGGGGACATACACTTAGCATGTTGAAATTTCTTATCAATTTATTTGTCATCTTGTTCTTGTGAAAAATCTCTATTATTACCCGAGGCATGCTACACAGCAGCCTCACACTCAACACACCAAAATTTTTTAGTGTAAAATAAAAGAGGGTAAAATAGTAAAATCACATATTTAAGTGGGGTGAAAAAGTGTGAGGCTGCTGTGTAAAATTTTTCATTATTACCCCCCACCAACCCTTGAAAAAATTTTGCCTGCTA